>NC_057346.1:58658501-59938567 GCF_016509475.1 Prionailurus bengalensis
CTGGACCCTGCCCCCACCCCAGTCCAGGACACTGCCTGGCCTCCCTCTAGGTCCACCATCTCAGGATAGGAGCGAAGTAGAGGGACTTGTTTTGGCTGTGGTAACAAAGGCCTGAAAAACTCGTGGCTTAAAAAAGATAGACATTTATTTCCCTCTTGTGCCAAAGTCCAAATTCAGGTGGCCCCAAACTGGAATGGTCAGAAACCCAAGCTGTTTCTCATGGTCCCAGATGGTGCCCCAGCTGTGAGGCCCCCATTGTAAGCAGCAAGAAGGGAGGGGAGGCAAAGGACAGACCCCACCTATCTTTTAAAGACCTTCATCCCCTTCCTGTGTTAAACTGCTGTAGGCCGCTTTGCTTATATCCCACTGCCCAGGATTAAGATACCTGGTCGTACCTAGCTGCAAGTAAGGCTGGGAAATGAAGTTTTCATCCTAGGAGAACTTGTGCCCAATTAAAGGAGAGTTAATACTGCAGTTGGCACTTAGCCGTCTCTGTTACAACTTCCTAGGGGGATCCCCAATTACTGGCACTGGCTGAGGCAGGTGGGCACTTGAAAGGCACGTAATAAAAGGAAAGGGAAGGGGCGCCTGGGTGGTGCAGTCGGTTAAGCGTCCGACTTCGGCCAGGTCACGATCTCGCGGTCCGTGAGTTCGAGCCCCGCGTCAGGCTCTGGGCTGATGGCTCAGAGCCTGGAGCCTGCTTCTGATTCTGTGTCTCCCTCTCTCTCTGCCCCTCCCCCGTTCATGCTCTGTCTCTCTCTGTCCCAGAAATAAATAAACATTGAAAAAAAAAATTTAAAAGGAAAGGGAAGCAAGGCAGGTCGAGTAAGGCAAGGGGGGCATCTAGTATCTGGGTTAGAGAAAGACTGTGTGACCTTCACAGGTCAATTCTCACATCTGGGCCTCAGTATCCCCATCTGTAATTGGAGGTATTGTAAGGATTAAGTGAGAAAACGTGTGTACAGCACGCTGCATGTGCCCAGGACCTGCAGAGCCCAACAAATGGCCACTGCTGTCATTGTTGTGGCTCCCCGGTGCTCCCCTGGGCTGGCACCAAGCCTTTTACTCTCCGGTCCTGCCAACTCTCCAGCCTAATCTCTTGCTATCTTTCCTCCAACAGCCTCTACGCCTTGGGCTGTGCTGTTCCCCGCACCAGAACAAACTTGCCCTCTCTTCTTCAGTCTAATTATGGCCATCCTTCAAGCCCCAGCTGCACTGCTACACCCCAGGAAATCTTCCTCAAGCCCAGAGCATCACCTTGGACCCCTGTGAACCCACATGCTCCCCCATCCCTCACCACACTCTACCTCCACACCTTTGTCCGTGTCTCCTCTGTCTTTACCCCAGTGAGCAGACATCCCCAGCTGAAGCCCCTATCCCCGGGTGTGCTCTGGGTTAAAGTGAGGAGAGAGATTAGGGGATGGGGACAAAAGGAGGGAGAAAGAAGGGGGGAAATTCAAGCTCCCCAATGGCACTCGGGAGTCTCTTGTACTGGCATTAATAAATGGTTTTTCCTTCTTGTAGGAGTAGATAGATGGGGCTCATGGATTATGACCCTCGTTCTGAAGGGAAAAAAAAAAAAGTACGCGGAGTTTTTTTTTCTTAAAAGACCAGCTGCCTCCCCAGGTGAAGGAAGGAGAAATCCCTTGCTCAGAGCCCCTTGTTTAGAAACTTCCTAGGCAAATTCCTAGAGAGAGACTGGAGGAACTTGTGTGCACAAAAGGCAAAGTCATTACAATAGCAACACTCATTGCACGCTTACTGTGTTTCGGCATTACTCTGAGTGCTTTGCACGTATTAATCCTCACAACCACTTTGCAAGACAGATAGCATCATCATTCCCATTTTATAGCCCGGGAAGTTACGGTACAAAGAGGCTACATAACTTGCCCAGAGTAACATAACTAGTAAGTGGTAGAGCCAAGATACACGCTCAGGTTGAGCTGGGTCTGCAGTTTCCACCCTTTATGCTGTTCTGCCTTGCGAAGGGATGCTGGAAATGGAATTTACCTGTGGCCCACAATGTTCACTCTTGGAAAAGTAACCAAAGAAAGGGTCACCATTCTCGGCAGTCTGCTAGGACAGTCATCTGGGATGCTCTGGGCACTGTGGGCAGAGGCCCTCTGCCTTCCGCTCTCCTGCTGCCCTACTCCCCCATGACAGGCAACTGAAGAGTCTCATCTCAGACTCTCAACAAGATGCAAGGCAAGCATCATCTGTACTACTTGGCAGGACATTGCACTGTGTTGGGAATATACATCTTCTGACATTTCCTCACATCTCTTCCCTGTGACCCAAAGAATCAAAGTCCCTTCTGTCCAAATTATCATCAACCTCTTCAGCAAGGGCACTTCTGATGGGTTCCCAAGATGGTTTGGGCCCGGTTTTCCCACTTCCTCAGACAGCTGCAAGCACACTTCCAACATTACTATGGAGTTTAACTCCCGCAGAGCCCTTCTCTGAATGCCCCCATTGCCCAACAGCCTTGGAGATTAGACAGGGCTAAAAGGAAAATGCTGAGCAAGCTACGCAGTCCTTCCCCTCCCTGCCCTGTCCCTATGCCCTGCCCTCTCTCGGCTCTACCCTCTAAGAAGGTAGACTCTTTGTCAAGGCTGGTTCGGGTACAGGGTCTGAGTGGTATACTAGCAGCCAAGGGCAGGTGAAATTGTTCTACAGGTGGAAAGCTGGGACCTGGGAGGAAGGAATAAGGAATGGAGGAGAAGTGAGGGGGGGGTCCGGTGGGGGTGTGTGTGGAGATATGAGGAAAAGGAGCAGAGAGGGTGAGGAGCTGTGTGGGTGGGGCCGAAAGGAGGGGTGGGTGGGGAGAGCAGGTAAAGAGGCCTTATGTGGCAGAATCCCTTGGCTGTCTTCTCAGAGACCTTCAGTGAAGATGCCTTTCCAAAGCTTTTGAAGGCTCAGGTCTGTGTTTGAGATGCCCCTGTGAGATGGCCTCCAGCAGCCTCCCAGGCACCCACAGGCCAGAATGATGAAGGTGAGAGGGCAGGAGCAGAACCCATGGAACAGTCTGTCTTGAGACTGGCCACAGGACTTCTGCACCTCCATATGGCAGCCTCCTGGTAGCCCTGGCATGGCCCTGAGTCTCTTCAAGTTGACTTCTCCTTCTAGAATGAAGCAATATTGAAGGGCTATTTCCCTTCACTTGGGGGGGCCTGGTGGAGGGTTCCTCAGGCACCCAGGATACCCTGAGGCTGAAAGAGGCCCATGCGAAGAGATAGGTGGAGGAGAGGTGGGGTCTGGGGCTCTTCCTGGCATTCAATGCTCTGGTCCCACCCACTCCATCCCCTCTTGGACTTAACTGAAACTCACTATTGATTTGCAGCCAGATTCAACAGGTCTCTGCCTCTGGGTTTTATGCACCCAGTGCCTTCCATCAGGAGCAGCCTCCTTCTGTCTTTTGGATTCCTCCCTGGCTTAAGCTTCACTCTTTGAAGAAGTGCTCCCTGATTCTTCCCTCTGCTCAGCCCCCACAGCCTGAAGGGTGGCCATGGGACAGCTTTTGTTTTCTCAACTTTCACACACAGCAGACCATATGCCTGCCCCCCACTCCAGCTCTCTACCCATCTCCTCCAGCGCAGAGTCTAGATTAGGGCCATCCCAGGCTGGGTGAACACGCTCCCCACTTCCATTTGCTGACCTGCCACTCAACCCTCAACATCTGGTTCAGATGCCCCCCAGCCCCACCCTGAGAAATCTTTCCTGACTCCTTGGACTGGATCATGGGTATCCTCTGTTCACCCCTCCCCGCCAGCCATGCTTCCCTCTGTCACAGCCTTGACATCACTTTGTCAAATGTCAGTATATCCAGTAGTTGGGAGCCTATATGGGGCAGAGCTGGGACTTGTTCTCCTGGGGCGCTGGAATCAACCCAGGCCCAAGCACAAGGTGTAGGTAAAGTTTTGCTGAATGAATGGAACATCACATTCCTCCAGAGAGCTCATATTCATCCCTCAAAATCCAGCTCAAATGCTCCTTTCCAGAAGCCCTCACTTCCTCCTCCCATCTTCCCTCACTCCCTTTATTGGTGACTCCAAAACATTCGGCATACTCCTCAATTACAGTGCATGTCACACGCCATTTTTGTGAGCAGCTTAACATGGCTTCCCTGCCTCTCCAGGGCTGACTGGGACCTTCTGGAGAGCCAGGTCCGAGCTTGTCTCTCTGTGCCCACACGGCCCAGTCCAGAGAAAGAGCTCAATAAATAGTCATTGGTTGAGATTTTGGAGTCTGTGGGGCGACCTCACTCCATGCCCAGCTGAGCTAAGCTCTAATTCTCTGCACAGTTTGGGGTTGGTGGGGCTTCCGGCGCCATGGCCCCAGGTGTCCTTGTCCCCACTGGGCTCACGGACCCCGTCGCTGCCACTTGGCCGTGAGTTTCTGCAGCAGCTCATGTGGCCTCCGGCGGAACTTCTTCTGAGTGAAGTAGAAGAGAATGGGATCCAGCACGCTGTTGGCACTGGCAAAGGGCCGTGTGACTTTGTAGGCAGCTGCAAAGGCCTCCAGCACAGGGCAGGGGACCCCAGATGTAGAGCGCACCGCCAGGTAGGCTGTCTTGGTGACGTGGAAGGGCAGGAAGCTGATGGCAAAGGCGGCTGCCACCACCACCGCCATGCGGGCTGCCTTGCCACGCCGCTCCCGGGCCACTGGCCCTGCTGGGCCGTCCTGGCGGCACAGATGGTAAGCCAGGCGGCAGTAGCAGGCCAGCAGGGCGGCAAAGGGCAGCAGAAAGCCGATGACCGTGAGGGCCATGCCGTAGGGCATATAGTGGGAGGCCAGGGCAGGCGGGCTCAGGTCGTAGCAGACAGTGCGGTTACGCTGGACGCCTGTGGCAGCAAAGAGGGCTGTGGGCAGACACTGGGTCGCCACAGCCAGCCACACAGCCCCACACACTACCCAGGCGGCGCGGCGGCCCCCACGCTTGTGCCAGGGGGCCAGTGGGTGGCAGATGCCCAGGTAGCGCTGGAAACTGATGCAGGTGAGGAAGAGGATGCTACCGTGTAGGTTGGCGTAAAACAGGAAGCGGACCAGGCGGCAGGCGAGGTCGCCAAAGGGCCAGTGGTCACCTTGGGCATAGTTGTAGATGAGCAGGGGCAGGGAGCAGGCGTAGAGCAGATCGGCCAGGGCCAGGTTCAGGGTGTACACGGCCGTGCGGGTCAGGGCCCGGCGGGATGTGCTGATCTGGGCGATGACACAGGCGTTCAGTGGCAGGCCAGCCGCCAGCACCACTGAGTACACAGGTGGCAGTAGCAGTCTCTTGAAGTTCTCTTGGTAGACACAGGTGGTGGGCGGTGAGCCCGGGGCCTGTCCTGTCCCGTTGTCCCACTCCATGGCTGCCCGATTATGCTTCCCGCATGCACAGAGGCTAGGGAAGCAACACAAAACCTGTCAGTAACCATACTCACTGACCGTCCGGTAGCCCCCTGTCCCTCTCTGGGCCCTGATCTCCACCTGAACCATCTATGACACTCACTACCCCACGGAGACAGCACGCTGCCTTCACTTTAAGGAAACCTGGAATACAATAAAGCTCAAGCTTGGGAAAAATCCAACTCACTTTCTATAATATTCATTTCCCACCAACCTTCCTGGTGAACTTCTATTCGGCCTTCAAAACCCCATGTCTTCAAAACCCAAATGTCTCCTCTTTAAGGGGAGACTGACAGACTTTTGGTTTTTGTTTGTTTGTCCTAAATCTTTTTTTTTAAAGTTTTATTTATTTAGGTAATCTCTACACCCAACAGGGGCTCGGACTCATGATCCCAAGATCAAGAATCACATGCTCTTCTGACTGAGCCAACCAGGCACCCCAGGCAGACTTTAGTTTGAATCCCATCTGTGCTACTTATTAGCTATGTGACCTTGGGCTAGTGATATACCTTTTCTGAGTCTCAATTTTCCCATCTGAAAATTGCAGGAATGACAGGCCACCTCTCAGAATGTCATGAAGTTTGAGGTACTAAATCACGCTAGGTAGGGCTTCCCCTGGGCTTTTTGGAGTTTGGAGATTATGGTTATGGTGAACATGTGTGTCTTTCTCTCCTACACAGACCAGGAACCTCCTGAAGAAGTGCCAGGTGTGATGCCTGTATCTGGGAGCCCAACCTGCGGTCCAGGGCAGTGAAGGCCCTGGTAACTCTTAATTAATCAACGTGAACAGTATCCACACACTGTGAACTGATGAAGGACAGTGCCCACCTCCTCAGACTGGACTCCACCTTCCAAAGCCATGGTTCTTCTTTTGGCTGCAATCTTCTTATCTGTAAAATGGGGGAAGGAGGTGATTCAGGAGTTCCTCTAAGCCTCCTTCTACTTGACTTGAGGCTACAAATGTCTGTCTAGCACACACTGGACCACAGCACCCTCTGGTGGCTAATATGAAAACAGCGTCCCCAAAGGCAAACGGGCAAATGACTGAGGACCAACCAAATCTACTGGTTTTTTTTTTTTTAACTGATTTTATTTTTAAGTAATCTCTTCACCCAAAGTGGGGCTCAAACCCACAACCCCATGACCAAGAGTCATGCGCTCCACTGACTGAGCCAGCCAGGCGACCCTACTGCTTGCTTTTTAGAGAGAGGAAAATCCAGGCACAGCAAGAGGCAGTGATGGCTCAATCTTCCTCATTGAGTTAGAAGCAGAGCCAACCACCTGACTGAGAGGAGACAACTAAACATAGCCCATGGTCATGGGATGTAGAGGTTATAAACCCAACTTCAGAGCTAGGCAAGCCCGACACGGGGCTCATTCAAATCCTGGCTCCCCTATTTCTACGCTGTTCAACCCAAAGCATATCACTGGCCTTTTCTGGGTCTGTGTTCTTATCGGTAAAACATGTCATAGGCCTGATATACAGTAGGTGCTTAATAAATGCCATGCCATGCTGTTGTATCCTACACGTAATGCCTCCATTCATCCCTTCAGGCGAGATTTTGGGGAAGCACAAGTGTCTTACGGGGTTCCCTGGTGAGGTAAGTCTGGCTTCTTGATACTTACCTCCCAACTGGCATGTCCACATTTACTGGTGCCCAGAGAGAACTTGCAACTTAAATCTAATGGACCTGAAAGACAAAGCCTTTGAGACAGTGAGTCAGATCATCCCCCTTCCTATTTATAGGTGGGAAAACTGAAGCTAAGGAAAAGATATGAAGTCCTGTAAATGTACACAGAGGGTGACAGAGGTTTGAGGCCAGAAGGTTCAAATCCCAGGTCTGCTACATGTGAGCTGTGGGGCTTTAGGCTCATTACTGAACTCCTGGGCCTTGGTTTCCCCATCTGTAAAATGGAGTAATAGAGTACCTGCCTCATAGGGTTGTTATGAAGATCAGTGCCTGGCACAGGGCAAGTGTTAGCTATTCTTGATGTGAATATACCTGCTAAGTCAAGTTATGAGATTTTTATTTTTTTAATTCTTCTTTTTTTTTTTTAATTTTGAGAGAGAGCAGGGGAGGGGCAGAGAGAGGGAGAAAGAGAGAGAATCTCAAGCAGGCTCTGAATTGTCAGCACAGAGCCCGACATGGGGCTCAATCCTACGAACTGCAAGATCATGACCTGAGCCAAAATCAAGAGTCGTACGCTTAACTGACTGAGCCATCCAGGCCCCCAAGTTATAAGATTTTTAAAAGTTAAGCTAGAGCAAAACGTAACTACCCAAACTAATTTCTACCAACTTAAAATTTGATTCTGATGAAAATATTTTCCCCAGAGTCTGGGCAAATGCAAAATGAGGTTTGGATTCTCTAGTCTGTATCCCACATGCCATATTATCTTTAATTATGAAAAATTCTTTGTGGGGCTTCAGCCCATGTGCTAGGAGTGCCAGGTGCCCAGTTAGCCAGTTAGGCACGGGGGAAGCCACAGGAAGAAGCACGGGAGGACCCCCATTGTAGCCAGGAAGCCAAGATTAGTGCAGGCAAGAGAAAGCTCATTTACCCATCTCTTCATTCATTTGTTCAGGCTATTCTTTCCTTTATGCATTCATTCTCCTGTTTTCACCTGCCAGGCATTTAATGCATACTTACTGCCTGCTGGATGCATGGGGGCACAGTACATAGATGTCGATGCACATAGATAGATAGAGATATAGAAATTATTTATACACATACACATACACGTACACGTACATATACATATGCTAGTCTGCATGGGGAGACCAGCGTAAGCCACAGGATAGAAGAGACTTTTCAGAAGAGAACGAAGGATGGAGCATGACCCAGGTGGTTGAGGAGGAATTCCCTGGGTGGAGAGGGGTGTGAGGGTCTCTGGGTGTCCCCAGGTGGGGAGGAAAGTAGAGCAGGCAGAGCTTGAGAGGAGAGCAGCCTTCTAGGGCAGGGCCATGGTGAGGAGGAAGAGACGGGTAGAAGGAACAGTGCTGTGCCTCTGAACTCTCTTTTGGGAGGCCTATTGTCCTCAGACACCACCCCGAGGGAAAGCCCTCGCCTCAGGTGACTGGAGGCTCCAGATATTTCCTGCTCTCCACTCCCTGGTAAGACCGGTCCTCTTGGAAGGAGGCAGAGGCTGCACAAGGAGATCCAGAGTGAAGCTTCAGGTCTGCTCCAAGAAAGGCAGGCATGGCTGTCACCCTGGCTCCCTCATACACTCTACCCTCTGATGACTACGAGAGGCAGGGGCTGGTCCCAGCGGAGGGGTCCCTTGGCCCTTGCCTCCTAGCAGCTGACACTGTCTCCCTCTAGCTCTCACAGATGTCATTTCTTGGCCCCTGAGCCCTGGGCCAGCTCAGGCCCCAGTGTCTTCCTGGGCTCCGGCCACACTGTGTCTGGTGGGGGGCTTTCTAGCAAGTGGGTCAGATTACATCCTTCCCTGTATTCCTCTGCCCTTTGAAGAAAAGCTCAAACTCCTGACATTCAGGCTCCCTGCTGAGCCCTCCAACCTTATCAAGGTACCCCTGGTTGCTCCACTCTGCCCCTTCCTATCCTGCCACACTGTTCCTGAGACAATAAGACCGCCACACAACTATCCACAGTCAGAGACCTAGACTTCCTCTCGGGCCGTTCCATCTTTGTTGTTCCCTCTACACAACGTGCCATTCATCACGTGTCTGTTTGTCAAAACCCTAAGAGCGCATCCAGCTGCAGATCCCATCTTGCTTCTTCCTATCTGGTCCTCCAACTGGGTAGAGTCCCTTCTTCTGGTCCCCTCAACGCCGTGGACCTCCTTTACGTCAGCGATGGGCCCAGCCTGCCTGCCCAAAGTCACAGTTCCTTGTGTCCAGCCCCCATTCCCCCCTCACATTGGCCCACAGCACCAACACTCACATGCAGCCTCCTGTCCCCGAAGCACCTTGGTGGCCTCAAATGCGTTGGAGCAAGGGGAGGCCAGACATGAGGCTCTCCACTCTCCTGCCCTCAACTCAGGCTGCAACACCTCCAAAGGAGCAGGCGGCTTCCTCTGTTTCCTGGCAGGGCTGTCTCTGACTGAAATAGCCCCTGCGGGGGCCACCCCCTCCCTGCCACCTCCAACACCAAGGTCTGGCGGAAACTGGGCCTCGAGGAGCAAGGAGGCGGAGAAAATGTCTCCTTCCTGGAACCCTTCCCACCCAGCAGAAGGAAGAGGGTGATGAGGGGATAGAAAGGTGGGGGAGAACCAGAGGCTGCTGGTCAAAGGCCAGCCCCACAGCCCCAGCAGCTTCCTTTCTCCTCAGCCCTCTCTCAGTCTTCTCATCTGTCAAATGGGCATGTGGGTAATTAAAGAGTTTTTGGCTTCCCCTTTAGCTGTAACACCCAGAGTCACCTTGTAGTCACTCACTCCCCCATCCATCCCTCCTTTCTCCATTCAACAGTTCATTCACTGACCTATCCATCCCTCTACATGGTAATCTACTTATGCACTCACTTATTTGGTCACCTTCTCCCTCTCTCCTTCCCTCTCTTCCTTTTCTCCCAAACCATTATTGAACACCTACTGTATGCCCTCAGATCCTCCCACATACCTCCACTTCTCAGGCACTGTCTCCTGCATGGCGGGTCCAGAGCTCACCGGGAGTGACAGGTGTGGGTTGTGGGGATAGAGGTGATGCCCCTGAGAACTCATCTGAGTGAGATTCTCCCTGCCGGTGCCAAGCCCTCTTCCAGCCCCTCCTTACTCCCAAACCAAGACTCAGAGCTGTTAGGATGGACCAGAGGAGGTGAGGTGGCTTCTCATTGTTCCAAGGAGGACAGCTCCAGTAGCAGAGGCAGCATTTGCAGGGATGACTTGGAGGAGGTGGGCTTTGGTTGGGAGAAGCTGGGGCAACGAGAGGGGGACAAGTTCACGCAGGGAGGGAACACTGCCCTGGGTGCTTGAGGCCCAGGTTCTTGTTTACTTTGGCCCCTACCCACAAGCCCCTTCCCCTCTCTGAGCCTCCTTGGCAGAATGTGGTCATAGTGGCCACCAGCATGTTGTGAGGATGAACTGCCAGGGACAGGGAGGACCCTTTTTACCCTGGCAGGTGTGAGCACTGCCCTCACACCCAAACCCATTTTATAGACAGGGGGATTGAGGAACTGAGTTGGTCCCAAAACTTTGGGTCAAGCTGAGGAAATTCAGGTTCGAACTGCTGAGGAACACTTTGGTCAGTTGTGCAAGGATTGAGCACCTACTGCCTATTCAGGGCTGTGCTAAGAGGTTGCCAGCTGAAAGTGTGGACCTCCTGATCTGATTTTAGTGGTGCTAGAGCTCAGGAGGGCAAGGAGGCCTGGCCTTCAGCCCAGAAACCAGTCCTTTGCTGCATTCCTAGGACAATCTCCAGTGGTCACTCCCGCCACAGTGTCTGTCCCAAGAATGGGAGCAGCCCTGAGGGCTTCCTGGGGGTGTCAGACCCAGTGCAAGGCTTGGGTCAGAGTTCCTGCTACCGGGTTGGGGCCCAGGAGAGCAGGTCTTGGGGGCCATGGGAAGGAGCGACCTGGAATGGCTCCTGGAGAAGGCATGTCTGTTGCTGGGACTTAAAGGGCCAGGAGGACTTGGCCACATGAAGAGTGAAGAGAGCACCATAGGCAGGAGGCACTCAGGCAGGGAATGAGCTATCCTGTGGGAGAAATGAAGCATAGTGTAGCAGGGGATGAGCTGTGTGAAGAGGGGCCCAGTTGGAGGCCTGAGGGGGCTGGCCCATTTAAAACCTCCAAGACAGAGCCCAAGTGCCCCTGCTCTGCTCCCAAGCCTGCCAGGGCTCCTAAGTCCAGCCTCAGCCCTTCCCCAGCAGGCTTTCCAGCCCTGAGGCGTACATCTGTGCTATTTCCTCTGCCCGGGATGCCTTCCAAATAAGCCCTACTTATCCTTCCTGTAGTTTTCACGTCTGTAAAATGAGAATGATTACTGGTGCCTGCCACATAGGCTGTTGTAAGAAATAAACGAAACCATGCAGGTGAGGTGCCCTGGCACACAGTGTGGACTCAATCAACATGTGTTAACTGAATGAATCAATTCCAGGCCCAGCCTAAATGCCCCCACTTTGGGCTCCCTCAGCCCGTGGCAGCGTGCACCAATTCCTGGGTCCTCACCACCCGGTGTCATCTCCTAATAGTCTGCCCGCTGCCGGATGTTTTAGCTGCAGCCCTGGGTGGGTGGCAGGCGGTGGCAGTGGTTATTCTCTCCCTTATACAGATGAAAGAAGTAAGACTCAGGAGAAGTCAACGAGTTTCCCAAGGTGTCCCAGCCAGGTGACATTTCAATACTGTCTTTCTGACTCTACAAACCCCTTATCCATGGTTCCCCTGAAATCCATGCTTAGACGTCCAAGCCAGGAAATTCCCAGAGGATCGTCTCCCTTGCACTGAGGGCTTCTGGCCATGAGATGGTGCCAGCAGACTGCCTGGGCTGGCCAGTCTCAAGCCTTCTGACCGCCGCCCTGGGGTGGGGGCTGTGTGGCAGCTCGGCACACAGCCAGGGCCTCCCTTCTGGGGCTGGCACTGAGCAACCTCAGGACTGGGTTCCCAGCCTCAGTTTCTCCTGGCCCACTCCCCAGCCTTTCTCCTATTTGTTAGTCCCATATCCACTCATATCCTGTTCTCAGAGCCTCACCTGATCAATCTGGCTCACGGGAGCTAGTGGTGACATTGGCAGGGGGATGGGGCCAGTGTTCAGCCCTGTTCGTCTGAGGTAGAGGCCCTGGGAGTGTTGCCCTGACACCAGGCATCCACCCATCCAGCTCCGTTCCAGGTACACCCTTGGCAGAAACATTGAAGTCCCTCACTCCATAGAGGGGACACACTCTGCCAGTTTCCTTTTGTCAGTTCAGGCAACACATGGGATCGGTTTGTGCCTGCAGCAGAAGCGATTCAGGATAGATGGAAGGAAGAACTGGCAAGGGTTGATGCTCCTTGGGTTGCTTGGATCCTACGGTCTCGGGATACCCTTTTAGCTGACTCTGCAGTTCCCTCCCCATCCCTGCTCCAAGGACCTCAAATCTGGAAGGATGAGGAGGCCAGAGGCAGGAGCTGGAAGACTGAGTCACCACTTGCCAGCCAGCCAGGAACCAGCCCAGACCAGGCTGGATGTGGGAAGAGGCCTCCCAACCTTGGCCTGCCTGCCTGCTGGGAAACAAGGCCTGGAAACCCCCTTGCTTGGTCTCCGGCTTGTGAGTTTAGCAGCAAGGGCACAGGATGAGAAGGGTCAAGACCCAGCTTCCTTCCCCTAAGGAGTCAGACAGACTGGGATCCATCACCAACTCACTGTGTGACCTGGGGCGAGCCACCTACTCTCTCTGAGCCTGAGTCTCCACGTGATAAACAGGGCTAGTCCTGGTGCCTGCCTTACAGGGTCATTACATGCTCTGCCACAGTCACCAATCCAGCCCTGACCCAGCAGCATCCAGCCCGGGGGAGGAGAGCCCCCTGGAGCCTGCCTCAAGCCAGCCCGAGGCCAGGTTCCTGGTGGCAGAGCCTCCTGGCATCCAGAGGATGGGGGGCAGGGGCAGTGCCCCCCACTCCAGGTGGAGTTTTGGTCCCACCCGTGGTATCGGGCTGGCTGCAAAAGCAGGCAAATCTGGTAGGAAAAGGACACAGGGAGGGCAGGAAACTCGATTTCTCTTCTCTTTTCTACTTCCCTTTTTCACCTCCTACTCAACAAGAATTAAAGTTGGAACTGAAACAGCCATTTTGAGTGCAAGGAAGGGGAAGCTTCGGGGAATTTGGGAGATGAGGCTGCTTCCTTTAGTCTCTCTCTGGCCTCTACCGGCTGAGCAAAGAGGGAACTTGCATCTCCTGCACCACTACTCTGAGCCAGACCCATCAGTGAGCTCATGTAATCCCCACCACAATCCAGACAGATGTTTTCATTGGGCACTGACTCCGCACCATCACTGTGCAAAATGCCACAGCCCACTTACCCTTCACATTTCCACCTCCACTTTACAGACGAGGAAGCTGAGGCTCGGCAAACTTAGCAAGAGGTTGTCTCTCGGGAATGTGAATGAAGAGGTCAAAAACCATGGTGACCTAGGCAGGCACAGGGCTGAGAAGGCACAGGGCAGCCTCAGGGCTGGGGAACTGGATGGGGCAGCCCCTGACAGAAGGAGAGTCCATAGTGCCAGCTTTCTAAGTCCGTGCCCATGGGCCACAGCACCTCCCACTGGGGGTTCTGGAAGATCCCAGCACCTTCCAATGTGCCCTCTTCCCTGAAGCTAGTGTGAGAGGGTCTCTGTTCTTTGCCTGGACCCCCAGGCTGTTCCCCCACACACCTTTTTTTTTTTTATCTCCCTGTAGAGGTGTGCCGCTCGGATTCCCTATCAAGCAAGAACATGCTGTTTACCTGCAAGGAGTGCAGCTGGCTGACAGCCTCTATTGGTGACTTCAGGACCCACCCGTCCTCCCAGATAACCAGGCTCCAGTCTTTTGGGGAAGAGATGGCCCGGATCCAGCTATCTGGCCCATCTTGCAGGCAGTCATTATTCTCCTCTGCAATTTCTTTCATCCAATTCCCACACACCCTCTCACGAGGAAGGCCCCATCTCCTGTTTTTTCTTTTGGGGGATCCCCTTTCCCCTCTTCAAGTCTTGACAATCTGGGGGTGCTGGACCTGTGACCTAGATCTGCCAATGAGAGAAGAGTGGGCTTCTCAGGCCCTATAACTGGCTCAGGGGTGGGTGAGTGACCTCCCCTGGATGCCTCAGAGTCAATTTTGGAGATTTTGCTGGAACACTGGGAAGGAGGCAGATTTTCCACTGGGTTTGCAAAGCTGGTAGGAAGTGAGCCTGGAGCTTCTAGGGCCAGGTGAACTGTATGCCAGGAACTGTCCTATGCACGGATGATACTACCAGCAGGAAGGAGACCGTGCAAAATAAAGCCAAGGATGGCAGAGCTGAGAACTGGGAACACACGGTTCCTGAGAACAACACTGAGCACCTGGTTCCCGCTATGCCTGAAGCTTTACCTTCCACTGGACTTTTTGACAGCTTGAGCTGATAAATTCCCTTTTTGCCTCAGTCCATTTGACCTAGGATTCTGTCACTTAAAATCAGGAGTCCTCCCTATAGACCTGCACTTCCCCCTCCACATGTCTCCTCTCCTCTTTCCACATCCCGTGTTCACAGGGTCAGCCCCAGAACCCTAACATCCTTTCAGGGGAGGCTGGAACTGGCCATGTACCTGAAGGCTACCAGCAGAGGGGCATGTAGGGACTGGGGGGCTGTCAGGTCAAGCCTGATCCCCATGGGGGCTGCCAGGGAAGCCCTCCAATTCATTTCCCACGAGGGAAGCCCCTCCTCCACCAGCTCCTGGAGTAACCACTGTGTCATTTCAGTAGCTCCTGGGCAGGAGTGTGGAAAGCTAGAAATCCAGCTTCTAGTCCTAGATTCATCACTCACTTGCTGTGTGACCCTGAGGAGGTCACTACACCTCCCCAAGCCTCACCTTGCCGAGCTACTTCACTGTAGCTGTGTAGTTTCTTGGCCACCAAGCTATGTGCTTTTACTGCAAAATCTCATTTGCTTTTTACAACAGCCCTGCATGGTGGGTTGCATTATCCACATTTACAGATGAAGAAATAGGCTTCGAGAAGGCTGGTGGCTTGCCCAAGGTGACATGGCGAGGAGTAGTGAGCCAGGACTAGGACACAGATCTGAATAATGATAAAGGCTGTGCTCAGGAAGAGAGGCAACGTTCCTCTGTGTAAAAAACTGAGGCCAGAGAGATTAGGAACTTGCCCAAGGTGCACAGTAAATCTACCATGCCACCTTGCCTCTCAGGAACACAGTGGCCTGAGAGAGGACACAGAAATGGGCGCCAAGAGTCAGGGCAGAAAAGAAGACCAGCCTGATTGTCAATGTCAGTCAGACTCCCTCCCTTCTTTAACTTTGTTAGGAATTGGGGACAAGGTCTGCTTTGCCTTTGCCAACACAGGCTCTAGCTTCCAAGAGGCACTGGGAAATGTTGAAGCCTAGTCTGTAAAGATGAGCCACAAGGCACCGTCCTTGGTGCTGTCTGGCTCAATTAAAAAAAAAAAAAAAATCTTTGTTTCAGTTGATGACAGGGAAGGCTGGTCAGGGGGGAATGAAGGTAATGGCTGCATGAGTAGCACCTCTGCACCTACCTGGGTCCCCCAGCCTTCAGTTGTCAGGAAGGGCAGACCACCTCCACTGCCTTAGTGTTTGTTGTACGTTATGGTTCTGCCCATTTCACAGATGGACACTGAGGCTCCAAAGGTAGGTGGCTTTGTCCACAAATCTCACAGGTAGGGTCTGGGTATGGAGGAAGTCCAGAGAACCTCTCACCTCCCATGAAAGGCAGCTCCCTTGCCCCGGCCCTGCTGTAACCATCCCCAGCACCTAAGTCCACCTAGCAGAGAGAGGAGACCCAAGTGGACCCCAGAACCCAGTGTGTCAATGACAGGGCTCTGAATTGTAGACTCTCAGGGCCAGAGAGGCCTTAAGGGAATCTGACCCAGAGCTCTCCCCAGCCCCTCAGAGAAGGAGGCTCTCTGAAGCCTCTTTGACAGGACTTGTCTGGCCTCCATTTGCATATTTCCCATGACAGGGAACTCACTCCATCTCTCCTAGGCCGCTACACTCCACCATGAGAAAGCTCTCTGGAAGACGTGCTTCATCACACCAAGCCCTGAGATCTGCTCCTAGTCACTACTTTCCTTCCCCAGTCTGTCTTGCCTCTGGGGTCACAGAGCTCAGCTGCCCCCAAATCCCTGGGCACTGCAGAAGTTGTCCCAAGACTATTCACGAGCTGGTCTTCATTCCCATTGGCCAAATCCAGTGCTCATGTCCAGGCCCAGGAAACCTAGTGATGGAGCTCATAAACCAGACATGAGGCCAGAGAGCCATGACCATTTCCAAATCTGAAGACAAAACCCTCTGCTTGGAGCACAGTCTCTTCTTACCATTTTGGGAAGATAAAACTGAGGTCTCCCCTGCAGCCTTAGAATCTTGCCAAGTGGTCTTCAGTCCTCTAGAATGTCTTCCACCAAACCCCAAATCCTCACCCTCAAATGTCAAGCATGTAGCACTGGGGCCTCATTTGTGCCCAACCTAGTGTGGGAGGAACTGTGCTTTGTAGGTATCTGAGGGGTGACCTGGGATGAGGAAATCAAAGGCAGGGCAACTGCCTGGCTCTGAATGTAATGTGGGAGGTCAGCGGTGACACAGGCAGTTCCTGCCACAGAGTGCATTGTACGTGGCGTGTGTATGAGGAACACAGGACAGACCTCAGCTCCTTCAGGTGGCCACTCAAACATACAGGTTCTAGACGAGGCCTTCCCCTACCACACTAGCTAACATTGTAACCTTCCACCTTACACACGCACACTTCCTACTGCCCTTCTCCACTGTATTTTTCTCCATGGTATTTACCATCTTCTAACCCACTATTTTATTTGTTTGCTATTGTCTGCCTCCTCTCATCAGAACATAAACTCCACCAGGGCAGGCGTTTTTATGTTTTATTCACTACTGCATCTCCAGGGCTTAGGATGGTACCTGACACATAGAAGGTACTCAGTGACAAATTGTTGGATGGATGGATTTCTAGGGGTGACTCAAGAATATCTACACAGAGAGGACTTGGGGTGGAAATCTGATTGGGGGCATATGGAACTAGGCTTGACATTATGCTTGTATTGCAAACTACAGTTCATACTTAGAGTATGTTTACTGGAGATTAGAGGCTGATAGAGACTTCAAAGCCACCCATTGGGCCGCCTCTATCTGGCTGTGTATATGAGAATCAGGCTGCGAACAGTCCCAGCTGAGAAGGGTGAACGGGACATGGCCTGGTGGTGCTGAGCTGCCTGTCTCTTCCTCCTGCTCTGTGTGAGGTCTTCCCTGGTACTTTCCCCATCACTCCCACACTGGCCCTGTCCCATCCTGCTGTCCTCCCAGAGCCTCTCAGCCTGTAACCATCTCTCCCTTGGCACTGGGGCCTCTAATATGAAGGCCTCCAGAACCCTGGGCTAGCATCTTCCTAGCCCCTCTCCTTTCCCTTGCCAGCCTGGAGCTCTAGTGCAAGACCCGGGGCTCCTGTGAACACAACCAGTCCGTTTGTATCCCTCGTTCTTGGCACCAACAGACCACTTAGTCCTGCCCTGTGGATGTGAGGACGTGACTCAGCAGAGGGCCCTGAGGCCCAACTGGGTCACCACCCCACTTGGCTGAGTCCCCAAACTTCTGCCTGTCTTGGAGCAGTCCCTCTCCCATCTCTTCCAAGCCTCTGCCCCATCTTTCTTGTCAGTCCTATCCTCCACTCCAACAGCCCTCAACTCCTCCTTCAAAGCAAAGTGTACCCTTTCAGAAGGGCCTCCTTCAACTTCCTGGCCACCTAAAGAGCCTTGAATCTGTTCCTGGGTCTCTCCTTTCCCCTGGACCCCAGGCAGCCTCCTGCAGTGTGGATCCCCCCCTCTGCCCAAAGCTTCCGCTCAGCCCACAACACTCCCCATCCTCTGGTCCCCCAGCTGTGCTTCCTCCTTCACAGTCCAGCCTGTCCAAGAGTCTTCGGCCTCCCATCCTCCCACTTTGCCCTCATTTCTCACAGCCCTACAGTCTGCCCAGGGCAGGGCAGACCAGAGCAGAGAGCCTTGGGGCCAGCTCAGGGAAGGGTGGTGGGCACCCTATCTTTCTAGGTGAGGCTGGCGAGATGGGACCATGGGAACCAGTGACCGTTTGATCTCTATCCCAAGGAAATCTCAGAGGTGACCTTGACATGACAGGCCCTGGGGGGAAAAACAGGTCGCTGTGAGGTCATTTCAGTTTGACACTCCCCGACCCCTGGTGCAGGGCTGGGGGCAGGGGGGTGGGGAGGGAGCTCTTTCTGTGGCTTCCAGGAATAGGCCCGGATTCTGCTGGGAATCTGGGGTGGGGTCCAGGGCGGGAAGTGGCACCTCCAGAACATCTGTTTAGGTGGCAGCTGGGGGATTCCGGTGGGGGGTAAATGAGGGAACTGACACTTCGCAGCACTCACAACATGGGTTTGCGGAAGCATCACAGAGTAGTAGGGGCTGTTGATAATGGAGCAGGCGAGGGTGGCAGGCAAAAGCTCTCCAAGCTACCCCAGTGACACGCCTGGTCATAGGAGATCCGAGGATCCACTCTGGAACAGGTCTCTGCTCAGAGATCCCTGGGAAACCCAGATTTCTTCAAACCTGGTTAATTCCAGTTCTCCCATATGGTTCCATACACGCCCCACCCCCCCCAACCTATCCACTCCCCAGTGTAAGTGAAATCCAACTGCCCGTTCCTGGCATCTGCACCCCTGTGCCACACATCACCACTCCCTCTGCAAAGCTTGGCACTTCGCAGGCCTGGTTTCTGTCCTGGCTCTACAGCTCCCAAGCAGTGATTTCACCTCTCTGAGCTTCAGTGTCTTTAATTATAAGGTAGAGACAATAGCACCCACCTCACAGCATTGTTGGGGCTCAACAACGGATCTAGAACAACCAGCCCAGTATCTGGAGCAAGTGGGTATTCACTCAGTGGGGCTTTATTTTTATTACTTATAATTTTATCACAGACCAGCTGAGAAATGGCCTCACTTGCAGCCTTTGCTTATTCATTCATTCATTCTTTCATTCATTCACTCTTTTGACATGCGTTTTCAGGAAGCCTTACAATGTACAGGGACTTCCCTGGGCTCTGGTCCCTATCCTTGAGGAGGCCCAGCTGGTGGAAAAGACAGATGAAGGGGTCTCCAGGAAGACAGAGGAGGCCCTTATGCCTGCCTAGGGTATCAAGGAAGGATCCCTGGAGGAGGTGATTCTTTGTTGGAATGTGGACAAGGAAGGGGAGGGTGTTTCTGGCAGAGAGGCCTGCTGGAGATATGAGGGCACAGGGTACCTGCAAACGTTTGTGTTTGCAGGAGGTGAGGCTGGGAGGCCATCAGAGGCAGGTATCAACAGTTCTCAAACGTGAGGCTACAAATTTGGCCTTTGTACAGTGGGTGCCAGCCAAGGAGCCCTCAGTGGTTTATAAAGCAGGGTAGAGGTGTGATCAAATTTGAGATTTAGGAGGTCCCTCGTGCTGCTGGATGGAGGATGGACTGGATGCGGTGAGAGTCCAAGTCAGAGACAGTAGGGCACAAAGTGGGGCCTTGGCTCCAGGGCTGGTGTGGTAGGGCCAAATCAGGGGCCTTGAATGCTAGGCTCACTGCAGCCTTCTGCCCCTCTTCTACATAGCCCTCCACAAGCCCTGACAGCCAGAGTACTAGAAAGACAGATTGGAAAGTGGGCAGTTTGTCAGTGATGCCCTGGTCCAGTCCTCAGGTCACAGCCAGGAATCTGAGCCCTAGAGCAGGCAAGAGGATGGCCTACAGCCCTTGAGTGAGTCCACGGGGGCCTTGTGCCCCTGTACCCTCTTCCCAAGGCTGCTGCTTCGGTCTGACTCCTCTCCTGGGGAAGCAAGGATGTGGCTCTGGTAGATGAAGAGTCCAGAAGGATAACTGGCTCCACCTGCCAGGCCCATGTAGGCCCTCTCCTCTCCAACTGAGGAGGGGAGCCCTCAGAGCTTCCTGAGTTCTCTCTTCTCCCTCACACCCATTTTTCAGCTGAGGAAATTGAGACCCAGAGAAGAGAGGCATTCGGCTCCTGCGATAAACACAGCTCTCTGGACCTTGAGGCGGGTGTCAGGTGTGGGAGATGGAATAGCTGGGTCCTAGCCCTGGCCCTGCCACTGGGCAGCTGGATTCCTGATTCTTTTTTTTTTTTTTTCTTTAAGTTTATTTATTTTGAGAGTGAGAGCAAGAAAGAGCGCAAGCAGGGGAGGGGCAGAGAGAGGAGGAGAGAGGATCCCAAGGAGGCTCTGCACTGGCAGTGCACAGCCTGACGTGGGGCTCGAATTCATGAACCATGAGATCATGACCTGAGCAGAGATCAAGAGTTGGCCGCTTAACCGACTGAGACACCCAGGCGCCCCTGAATTCGTGATTCTTGAGGAGACTCGGCTGGTGAGGGGTAGAGCTCCTACAGCACAAGCTTCCGGCCCTGGCCTGGACCTTGTGGGCGGCACTGCTCCCAGGGCACACTCCCCTTCCACACCAGCCTGTGTCTCTGCAAGGCACAGCTGAGGAGGACAAAACAGGAAGAAACCACATACCGTCTGCTCCAGGGAACCGTGGGCCTCGGCTGGTCCCTTCTCTGGGCCAGACCCCACCCTGCCCAAGGGAGTCAGATGATCTCATCAGCACAGCTCAGCCAGGCCAGGCCCCTGTCCTCAGCCCCACCAGCTCTCCCAGCGTGGGGTTGGTGAAGAGGCCTGGCTCCGGTCCCTGGAGCCTGTTGATGTAACCAAGCCTCCTGAGTGTCTGGGCTTGTGCTTGACCTAGACCCTCCCCAGGGAAGGGGGTGGACCGGGGGGAGGATAGGGGGCTGCACGGGTGTGCAGTGTCAAGTGCCTGCCATCCTCCGGTCTCACCCAGAGAGACCAGTGGGGCCGCGCGCCCATTGCCACTCTCCTAGTGGGAAAACTGAGGCCCCACTTGAAATCAATCACCGAGCCCTGTTTGTGTTCCATCCTTACATCTGTCAAACTGTGCCCTTGTCTCATCCTGTGGTCCCTGCCACAGGCTAGACCACATCCACCCAAAGCTCTGTCTTCCATCTCCCCAGCCAGTCCGTCTTCTTTTTGCAGCCAGAGGGATCTTTGTTTGGCAAAAGTCTGACCTCATCACTCCCCTGCCTGAGCATTTTATGGCACCCTGGGGACTGAGGATAAAGGCAAACCAGGGCCCTGCTGACATCTCTGTTCTCAGCACTCACCCCTGTCCCTTGTACACGACTTGCAAGGCCAGGAGCTACATTCAGTTCCTGGAACCAGCCATGCCTTTAGTCCCCACTCGGTGTTCCTTCTGCCGCTGGATGGCCCTTTCTTCATCTCTGCAGCTGGCACACTCCCACTGTTAGCTCAATGACAGGGGAGATCCATGTCCTGCCCTCAGGAGCTCAGTGTAGACAAGGGACCTGAAGACCCATAATCCGAGGCAGGCATCAGTGCACCAGAGTCCTGCAGGAGCCCAGGCGGGGAGGGATGGTCTGCAGGGAGGGGAGGCTCAGTGGGGCAGGCAGCAATGGAAAGGCCAAGTGCACATGGAGGCACAGGCATCTCTGGCAGAGGGAAGAGTAAGGGCTGAGGCTGGGTAAGGCGTGTTGAAGAACACAGCCGGAGCTGCCAATATACCAGCAAATGTGGTTGGAAAAGAGGCCCAAACTAATGCTACTAATAATACAATTACTGAACACTTACTGTGTGCCAGATGTACACCACTCCAATCCTCACAATGGCTCTGGGAGGTAGGACTGGTATTATCTCCATTTAATACCTCAAGTGGGAAAACTAAGGCACAGAGATGTCAGTTAGGTAACTTACCTAAGGTAGCACAAGTAGAAAGAACAGCTACTGGGCTAGGAACCCAGGCAGTCTGGCTCCAGAAGCACACATTCTAAGCTCCTACAATACAGAAGGACTGGGATAGGGAGGTTCTCAGGCGGCAGGGGAATTTAGCTCCTCCGCTCTCTGCCCAACCTTCTTGGGACCCAACTTGCCTAGGCTCACCCTCACACTAGTCACAGGGCCCCATAAGTGCTGTCTCCTTCTGGGGAAGGAAGTCTTCAGGGACCAACTAAAAGGATTCCTTCTAATTCTCCCACTGGTTCCCAAGGGAAGTCTGAGGCCAGGGATGCCCTTTTAAGCACAGCCTCCTAACCACAGCTGCCCATCAGCTTCCCAGAACTCTTCTGGGGAGGAACGCTTGCCTGTCAAGCATCTCTTGCCATGGGGAGCTCCCTCCCTCACTGCATGGTAATCTTGTCCATTCAAAGTGGGTGCCTGGCCCCGAGCCGATCAGCTAGAGCATCCATACAGACCCCTTACCAGTGATTGGTTTAGAGGAAACCAATTAAAGTTTGTTCCAGGAATTTTGGTGGAACCAGCATGAAAGGTTTTCTCCCTTTTCCTCTAGGATTATTAGTTGTAAGGGCCATGGAAGCCTGGTGCTTCTAGAAAGAACGTGGGTGAGAATGTAGGAAGCAAGTAGAAAGTCAGGAGAAAGGATATAAAAAGAGAGCGCTGATGACATGACGGCACTTGTAGATGTAGCCATGCCTGGTCTAGGTCTACCTTCGACTTTTTCTTTACATTAACTGATCCTTTTCTTGCTTAAACTACTTACATTTGTCACTTGCAATCAAAGCCTCTCTGACCCATATGACACCAAAAGAACAGGCAACAAAAGAAAAAAATAGATAAATTGAATTTCATCGAAATTTAAAACTTTTGTGCGTCAAAGGACACTATCAACAGAGTGAAAAGGTAGCCCAGAATGGGAGAAAAGATTTGCAAATCATATATCTGATAAAGGACTAATATCAAAAATACACAAAGAACTTCCACAACTCAAGAGCAACCATGGCAGCCTAATTCCAAAAATGGCAAAAGACTTGAATAGACATTTCTCCTAAGAAGATATACAAATAGCCAACAAGTACGTGAAAAGATGCTGAAATCACTAATCATTAAGGAGAATCGCCTCACCTCACACTCATTAGGATGGCTATTATCCAAAACCAGGAAATAGCATGTGTTGGTGTGGATATGGAGATATTGGAACCCTTGTGCATTGCTGGTGGCAATGTAAAATGGTGCAATTCAAAAAAAAAAAAGGGGCGCCTGGGTGGCTCAGTCGGTTAAGCGTCCGACTTCGGCTCAGGTCATGATCTCACGGTCCGTGAGTTCGAGCCCCGCGTCGGGCTCTGTGCTGCCAGCTCAGAGCCTGGAGCCTGTTTCCGATTCTGTGTCTCCCTCTCTCTGACCCTTCCCCATTCATGCTCTGTCTCTTTCTGTCTCAAAAATAAATAAACATTAAAAAAAAAATTAAAAAAAAAAAAGCCCATAGAATTGCCGTAAGATCCAACAATTTTACCCCTAGGTAAAAATAATTGAAACTTACTTTTATTTATTTATTTATTTATTTATTTATTTATTTATTTACTTTTTCGATATATGAAATTTGAAACTTACTTTTAAACAGACTCAAACAGATTATTTATACACCAACGTTTATAGCAGCATTATTCACAATAGTCAAAGGTAGAAACAACCTAAATGTTCATCAATGGAAGAATGGATAAACAGACAGTGGTCTATCCATACCACAGAATACTATTCAGCCTTAAAAAAGGAGATTCTGATACATGTTATAACGTGGATGAACCTTGTTATAACGTGGATGAACCTTGAAAACATTATGCTGAGCAAAATAAGCCAGATACAAAAGGACAAATACTGTATGAGTCCACCTATGAGAGGTACCTAAAATAGTTACATTCATAGAGACAGAAACAGTGGTTACTTGGGGCTGGGGGAGGGAGAAATGGGGAGTTATTATTTAGTGGGTAGGGGGCTTCAGTTTGGAGTGATAAAAAGTTCTGGAGATGGACAGTAGTGAGGATTACACAATGCTGTAAATGTATTTAATGCCACTGAACTATACATCCAAAAAGGGTTAAAATGGTAACTTTTATGTGTGGTGTAAGAAACATATTTTTTGTCTTTGCCCCTGATTCCTGACACAAAGCTCCTACATTCCTTGGAATTTCCTGAGTAATAGGAGCATCTTTTGTTCTAATGATTGACTCTTGGCAG
Organism: Prionailurus bengalensis; assembly: GCF_016509475.1. Classification (NCBI taxonomy): domain Eukaryota; kingdom Metazoa; phylum Chordata; class Mammalia; order Carnivora; family Felidae; genus Prionailurus; species Prionailurus bengalensis. Next base: position 58,682,578 of record NC_057346.1, read on the forward strand.
GCCCCTGAATGATTTCAGGATGGGGGCTAGTTGCCAGAAAGAACAAACCTTGATTAGAAGCTTGGAACTTTCAGTCCTGCTCCCTAACCTCCAGGGAAAGAAGAGGGGCTGGAGGTTGGGTTCAACTGCCAATGACCAAAATAATGTAAGCAATCATGCCTCTGTAATGATGTCCCCCCTAAAAAAAAAAAACTCCAAAACTTGGAGAGCTTCCAAGTTTGGTGAAGACATCAAAGTGCTGGTGAAGGGTGCCTGGGTGGCTCAGTCAGTTAAACGTCTGACTTCAGCTCAGGTCATGATTTTACAGTTCATGAGTTTGAGCCCCGCATCAGGCTCTGTGCTGATGGCTCAGAGCCTGGAGCCTGCTTTGGATTCTGGGTCTCCCTCTCTCTCTGGCCCTCCCCGATGTGTACTCTGTCTCTCAAAAATAAATTAAAAACGTTTAAAAAATTAGAAACAAAAACAAAGTCTGGGAAGATGGTGCCACTTACGTCATACCTCACCCTATGCATCTCTTCCATTTGGCTGTTCCTGAGTTGTATCCTTTATAATAATCTGGTAATAGTTAAATAAAGTGTTTTCTTGAGTTCTGTGAGCCGTTCTAGCAAGTTATCAAACCTGAGAAGGGAGTCATAGGAACTCCTGAGTTCTAGACAGTCAATCAGAAGCATGGGAGGTCCAGGACTTGTGACTGGCATCTGAATGGCGGGGGGTGGGGGGCAGTCTTGTCCTGTGGGACTGAACCCTTCACCTAAGTGCTAATCCTCAGAGTTGGTGTCAGAATTGGTTGGCATCATGAGGGGAAAAACCTACACGTTTGGTGATGCCTTCCTCTGGGACAAAGGTCAGGCAGGCTGACTGCCCATTATGAAAGATTCAAGTTGCCTCTGGTCTAGGCTCCTTTCTTGTAATGGAACTCACCGTGTGTACAGGTGTTATTTGGCCTTCTTTCTAGTGCCTTGTGGCAACTGGGGCTTGACAAACTGGTGCTGATACTGATATTCTCCCTGGTTCTATTGCCGAGGAACAAAGTTCTTTGTCTAGAACCAGGAGTCTTAGGTCTTCTGCCAGCATCTATTAAAATGTAGTAGGCTAACTTGTTAGCTTCGATGCGTGGCAAACTCACAAGCCCTTCATGGTTCTTGATACTTACTACCTGCATCAGAATCTCAGGTGGGAGATACAGGACATTTGTGTTCTTGACAATTTATTATGATAGTCAGCCAACTCAGGCTTGTAGGAATCTTGCCATAGAGTGAAACCTTGGAAGAGTTGGTTTTCTTTCTTTTTTTTTCCAGATTTTATTTATTTTTTGAGAGAGAGAGTGGGGGGGGGGGCAGAGAGAGAGAGAGAGAGGGAGAGAGAGAGAATCCTAAGCAGGTTCCACAATGTCAGCACAGACCCTGACGTGGGGCTCGAACTCATGAACCCTGAGATCACAACCTGAGCTGAAATCAAGAGTCAGAGGTTTAACCAACTGAGCCACCCAGGCGCCCCAAGAGTTGGTTTTCCTAAGGAACTGGCACTTTCTTCTTCTGGGAGGCTGCTTCTCCTTTCTTGTTCCAGCACCCAGAAAGCTCAGGGTTGAATTTCCCTGTGCTTCTATCCTAGCATCAACATTGGTCTCAACCTTCTGTGCAACTTGTGGGTTCCTGCTTCTGTTTTCCAAAAAATTAATATATAATCTACCTACCGTAAAATTTGCCCTTTTAAACTGTACAGTTCAGTGGCTTTTAGTATATTCATGAGATTGTACAACGATCTCTACTATCTAATTTCAGAACATTTTCCTTACCATAAAAGAAATCTTGTACCCATTAGCACTTGCTTTCCATTCCTCCCCCTCCATCTTGTGGAAATCACTTACTTATTTTCAGTATTTATGGATTTGCCCATTCTAGACACTTCATGTAAACGGGATCATAGAATACGTACCATTTTGTTTCTGGCTTATTTCACTTAGCATAATGTCTTTAAGGTTCATACATGTTGTAGCATGGATCAGAACTTCATTTTTTACAGGTGAGTAATATTCCGTTGTAGGGATATACCATGTTTTGTTTATCCATTCATCAATTGACAAACATTTGGGTTGTTTCTGCTTTTTGGCTATTATGAATAACACAGCTATGAACATTTCTGTATAAGTTTTTGCATAGATACACGTTTTCAATTTTCTTGGATATATACCTAAGAGAGGAATTGTTGGGTCTTATAGTAACTCTATGTTTAAATTTTTGAGAAATTGCCAAACTGTTTTCCAAAGTGGCCGCACCATTTCACATTCCCACCAGCAATGTATGAGAGTTCCAATCTCCCCGCATCCTCCCCAACGCTTGCTATTGTCTGTCTTTTCCAGGATAGCCATCCTAAAGGGTGTAAGGTGGTATTATATTGTGATTTTGATTTATATTTCCCTAACTACTCCTTTTCTATGTTGTTGTTCACCTTTTACCATTTTATTTTATGTATTTCCGACTGGAGGCCTGACATCTTTTGTAGAACAAGTACCCCCATGGAGTAGGAGAGTCATAGCCTTCAGGGCTAGACTGTCCCCAATTTGACTATTAGCTGTATGACCTTGAACAAGTTTGACAACTCTGAGTCTCAGTTTCTCCACTTACTAAACTTAAGTTACAGTATTCACCTTTCATAGTTGTTGTTACTGTAAAGATAGATCTACAATAAAGCTGTGGTGTAGGCCTGGCACAAAGTGAGTCCTCAATGAATCTCACTAAGGCTGGGAGTCTGACAGGGAGGTTTCTGAGACCCAGGATGGGGGCTGCTGGATTTTAACCTAACATGTGCTTTATTCCAGGAACTTTTTATCACAGAGGCATTTCAGGTTACCTCACACATTGGCCCCTCTGAGTCTCTATATCCCCTTTGTGACATGAGAAATGAGGCTGTGTCCCATCACGTCAAATGCTGGCAAATCTGTAGGGTTCATCCTAACATCTTGCAAGTTTTGTCTCTCACTCAACCATCAGACTAGCTGCAGCCTAAAGGAGTATCTCCTCCTTCGGATGAAGGGCTCTCCAGTGTGAAGAGGGAAGTGAACTGAAACTTGTTGAGGACCTACAGTAATGTTATGTGCATTATCTTATTTGTCACTCCATGAGTCGGTCAGGTATGCTCTATCATCCCATTTCACAAATGGGGAAGCTGAAATTCCAAGAAGTTAAAGAACTCATCTGAGATGACACAGCCAGAAAATGCTGGTGCCGGGATTCAAACCCAGCTCTGATTTCAACATCTGATTTCTTTTCCCTTGTACAGAGTGTTCCTCCCCCCAACCTCTGCCCCCCAGTAGGAGGTGCTCAGGAAACTTCACTGACCTGAATGGCTGGTTCTCAACCCACTGGCTTGACAGAGACAATGTCATCCCTTTGAGCTGAGATCTACCTCCTAGACACCACAGGTCAGCTCTCTCTTGGGGCCACAGCACAGCCCTCACTCTGTCCCGAGCCCCCAAAACCAGTCCTGCGTGGGGAGTCAGGATGCCAGGCTCTGCCCCTACTACCACAGACTTAGCCCACCCAGGCCTCAGCTTTCATCCCGAGCTGGCTAAGCAGAAGGCTGGATCCGCTCGCTCCAGGGTCCCTGGCATCCAGCACGGGGCTGGGCACAGATGCTGCAGACCTAGCCTAGGCCATCTCCACAGACCCACAGCTGCATCTTGCATTGGCCTGCCCTCCCACAGGAGTCGTTAGTGACAGGGCCAGCTCTAGGGAACGGGGAATAGGAGGATATCTCCGTATGCCCAGGCCAGGTTTCTGGCCTTTACTAGACATGCCAACAGTCAGAGAGGAAGAGTCAGAGCTGTACCCACCCCAAACTGAAATAGAAACCCATTTTAGAGACAAATGCGGAAATGGCCCCAGGACCAGAGGGGTGGGGTAGAGTGTCATTGGGGAGGACTCCGGAGACAAAGCTTCCTGAGAGTCTTGACTGGCCGCTGCTACAGTGAGCACCGTTCACCAGGCTCTGCCAACTCATCCCTCCTCCAGGGAGGACAAATTAGAATCCCAGGTCCCACACTTGAACTTCTCTGAACCTCACCCTCCTCGACCACAAAATGGGGATAACAATAATCTTGGCTGCATTTGTTAGCTCAATCTAAGTGGCCGAAGCACCTAGCACATGGTAGGTGCTCAATAAATGGTAGCCATTGTTATTATCACTTAACTTTCTCTTTCAGCTCAATGTTGACCGAGTGATCTATTCATTTGTTCTTTCATTCATTTATCCATCCAGCCATCCCCACTAGGTGGGTCACAATAGTTAAGAATAAAGCTTCTGGACTTAGGTAGGAGTTGAAACCCCAGAAATGCCACTAATTGGCTGAGTAACTCTGGAAAAGCCATTTTTCCTCACCAAGTCTTCATTTCCTTGCCTGTAAAATGGGAATAATAAGAGCACCTCTGGAGGGTGCGGGAATGTCGTGAAGGGTCATTGGGACAATGATGTGGACAGAGTCTTGGAAGGAAAAGTGGGTATCAGGTGAGCCACACAGAGGAGCCAGGCAAGGTGCCAGCCCTGCAGACCAGGCCATGCTGGGAGCACCAGACAGCGAGGCCTCCAGGGACAGACACAGGATGAGGCGAGGGCGGCCAGGAGGGAAGAAGAGTCAGCAGGCTCAGAAACAATTGCTAGGTTTCTGGACCGTGGCCTGCTCCCTTTCTGGTAAACTAAGAAACAGTGAGGAAACACAAAAAAAAGATCGTAAGAAGTTTAGAGGAGAGAAGCCCTAGGCAAACAGGGAGCCTTAGGCAGCATGGAGTTGCCCCACCCAGCCAGGCCAGGGAACATGTACAGGCACACACGTTGCACACATGTGCACACACACTCACAAGCTGCACATTCTCACTTGTGCATACACACCCAAGGGCTTGCACACACATACAGATGTGTCCTCAGAGGCACGGCACTTTATAATTTGCCAACAGCCTTCTCATTTACCATCTCATTTTATACCAAGGGGTGGAGAGAGTGTCATGAATTGGCTTGGGACTCTTTCCAGAGCAGGCAAGATACGTGAATCCCAGACATCTTCAGGAGGCCAGGGACCCTCTGAGGGCTGTGCTGCCTCAGTTTCTTCCCCCCTGGAGGTGTCAGTGGGTGTTGAATGGCAACAGAAACCCCAGGAAAGTTTTCACCCAGCTTCCCCAGATACACTCGTTCACCCCGCTTCACTCTCCTTCAGCAAGGCACACTTGGACTCAAGAACTCAGTTTCCCCACCAGTCACATGGGGTCAGCTCCAGGTTGTCTTGTGATTTAGCTGGGATGGCACAGGCAAGAGTCTGCCAAGGGCCTTCTCTGTGGATCTGGTCACCTAATCCTTCTTAGCCTCTCCCCACCATAGGCTCCGGAGGGCTCTGAGGGCAGAGCCCAGCCTCCTCCCTGGAGGGCCCTCACTAGCATATAACACTTAACAGTTTTCAAATACTCAGGAAGAGATCATCATGATCCCCATTCTACAGAGTAAGAATTTAGGCCCAGAGAGGGAACGTGTCCTGTGCCACTCGGGACTCAAACCCAGACCTACATGGCTCCCAGTTCTGTCTTCACTCTTCCACCCCTCCACCGAGGTCCCTCTCAGTCCCCATGTCTCCATCTCCTCTGCCCTGCACGCCGTGCGGCCTGGAGGCTCTAGGCACAACCAGGCCAAGGAAGGAAGGAGGACCCTCAAGGCTTCTCTGGCTCCCACTCCAGCCTGTGAGGAGCCACAGTGCCTGCAAGGTGGGCTGTGTGTGAAGCTCTGAGAGGAGGTGGGGGCATGGGCACCCTCGGGGCCCTGACCCAGAACACTCACCCAGGAGTCAGTGAGCTCCGCGGTGGTCTGTGAGGCGTTGGAGCAAATTCTAACTCCAGAGCAACCCTTACAGCTAGCCAGTTCCTGTGCCACAAACTGTCACGTGCATGTTTCACAGAAGCCCCAGGAGGTAGCAAGAAACCAAGAAATCAAGGAGGGGAAGTAACTTGCCGCAGCACAGAGCTGGCAAAGGGCAGGGCGAATCCCAAGAACACGCAAGCTCACTCAGCCATTACCTAGTTGTGAACAGTTACTTCACCTTCTGAGTGTGCTGACGTTCAGAATGGGTACCACCCATTTACCCCTGAGGGCTGTTGGGAAGGTTGCGTGAGATAACATTTAAGGACAGGGCTTGGCACAGGGAGGCACTCCTCAGTAACCATTTTCCTCCTCCTCCTCTCCACCCTACCCCTCGGCCCTCTCCTGATCTTTCTCTGAAAGGTCTGGAGAGAGCTGGCCCTGCTCCTTGCTGCCAGAGGGAACAATCAACCTGGTTTTCTTAGCAGTGCCTGGAAGATCCATTAAGAGAGGCTGAGACCCTGAGGTTAACAGCTCTGCTCTCCGCAGCTGGCAGCTCCGACTCCAGATGCTACCTACTCCCCCTCAGGGCTGAGGATGACTCCTCAGCTTGAGTGTGATTTGAGGGGAAAAAAGGCTGAGCCTGGGCCACCATCCTTTCCCCAGCTCTGATCCACCCTTGAGCTTGGGCTTGATGAGAAGGCAGAAAGGGTGACTGTGCTTTGGGCCAATGGTGGCCTGGGACAGTCCCTCCCCCTCCATAAGATTGGTCCTCCTCATGGGGCACCTGGGTGGCTCAGTCGGTTGAGTGTCTGACTTCGGCTCAGGTCATGATCTCACGGTTTGTGGGTTTGAGCCCCGTGTTGGGCTCTGTGCTGACAGCTCAGAGCCTGGAGCCTGTTTCAGATTCTGTGTCTCCCTCTCTGTCTGCTCCTCCCCTGCTCACACTCTGTCTCTCTCTCAAAAATAAACATTTTTTTTTTATTAAAAAAAATTTTTTTAATGTTTATTTATTTTTGAGACAGACAGAGCATGAACGGGGGAGGGTCAGAGAGAGAGGGAGACACAGAATCGGAAGCAGGCTCCAGGCTCTGAGCTGTCAGCACAGAGCCCGACGCGGGGCTTGAACTCACGGACCGTGAGATCATGACCTGAGCCGAAGTCGGGCACTTAACCAACTGAGCCACCCAGGCGCCCCCAAAATAAACATTTTTTAAAATTTTTTTTTTTTTTAACGTTTATTTATTTTTGGGACAGAGAGAGACAGAGCATGAACGGGCGAGGGGCAGAGAGAGAGGGAGACACAGAATCGGAAACAGGCTCCAGGCTCTGAGCCATCAGCCCAGAGCCCGACGCGGGGCTCGAACTCACGGACCGCGAGATCGTGACCTGGCTGAAGTCGGACGCTTAACCGACTGCGCCACCCAGGCGCCCCTAAAATAAACATTTTTTAAAAATTAAAAGAAAAAGATTTTTTTTAAAAGAAGTACTTATGGGCACCTACTCTGTGCAGGTAATGTCCGAGGCACTTGAGAGCACAAAACAAAGTCCTTGCCCTCATACCATTTACATTCTAGCAGAGGGACCAGTTTATTTTGGTTAATGAGTTTAGTAAATACACAACAGGTCAGGTAGTGACCTGTGGAGAAACATAAGGAAGAGTAGGGGCAGAGAGCCAGGGGGCTGCAACCCCAGCCAAGCTGGGCAGATATCATCTGGAGTCGCTGGGTGCTCTTCTCACATCACCACCTCCTCCCCAGCCCGGAGGAGACCCCAAGCCCTGAGTCCCCAGTCTGTGCCAGGCCCTGACTCAGGGGATCTCAGAAGCAGGCCAGGGCTCCCGTGTACAGGCCTCAGCTCAGGACCACCAGGGCTTTGGCATGAAGCATCCTGAGCCTGCCTTCCACTTGTGGCTGTGGGGAAGCCTTCCAAATCCTCTAATCAACTCTCGTACCCCATTGTTGAGAGGGCACTAGGACCCAGAGACAGGCAGGGGCTTGCTTGGATTACACAGCAAAGCAAAGATGTCCTTGTTTCCCCTCCTGCCTTCTCCTCTGGCACGTCCACAAGGGTGGACTCAGGGCTGAGCCTCACGGCAGAATGCTGGTCTGTGAGGGGCAGTCTATGCCCTCAGCCAACTCCTGGTAAAGGAGCGTGAGGTGCTCCTCCATTGGGCCCACCTCATCCTCCCAGCTTGGACAGCCAAAATCTTGTTCTCTAAGCCCCAGGAGGCTGAAACAACTCCTCCCCAGTGTTTTAGTAAATTCTGCCTTATCTTGCTGTGTGACCTCAGGCAGGTCCTGAGGTGTCTCTCTCTTTGTGAGTTTCCATTTCTTAATCTATCCAGTGGAGGAAATGAAGTCACCTTTATCGCCAGCTGTCATAAAGAATGAGCTAGCTGGCACAAAAACAGACACTCAGACCAATGGAACAGAATAGAGAACCCAGAAATGGACCCACAAACGTATGGCCAACTAATCTTTGACAAAGCAGGAAAGAATATCCAGTGGAATAAAGACAGTCTCTTCAGCAAGTGGTGCTGGGAAACCTGGACAGCGACATGCAGAAGAATGAACCTGGACCACTTTCTTACACCATACACAAGAATAAACTCAAAATGGATGAAGGACCTAAATGTAAGACAGGAAGCCATCAAAATCCTTGGGGAGAAAGCAGGCAAAAACCTCTTTGACCTTGGCCACAGCAACTTCTTACTCAACACGTCTCTGGAGGCAAGGGAAACAAAAGAAAAATGAACTATTGGGACCTCATCAAAATAAAAAGCTTCTGCACAGTGAAGGAAACAATCAGCAAAACTAAAAGGCAACCGACAGAATGGGAGAAGATATTTGCAAATGACATATCAGATAAAGGGTTAGTATCCAAAATCTATAAAGAACTTCTCAAACTCAACACCCAAAAAACAAATAATCCAGTGAAGAAATGGGCAAAAGACACGACTAAACACTTCTCCAAAGAAGACATCCAGATGGCCAACTGACACATGAAAAATGCTCCACGTCATTCATCATCAGGGAAATACAAATCAAAACCACAATGAGATACCACCTCACACCTGTCAGAATGGTTAACATTAACAACTCAGACAACAACAGATGTTGGCGAGGATGCAGACACAGAGGATCTTTTGCACTGCTGGTGGGAATGCAAACTGCTGCAGCCACTCTGGAAAACAGTATGGAGGTTCCTCAAAAAATTAAAAATAGAACTACCCTATGACCCAGCAATTACATTCCTAGGTACTTATCCAAGGGATACAGGTATGCTGTTTCGAAGGGGCACATGCACCCCCATGTTTATAGCAGCACTATCAACAATAGCCAAAGTATGGAAAGAGCCCAAATGTCCATCGATGGATGAATGGATAAAGAAGATGTGGTATATATACATATATATACAATGGAGTATTACTTGGCAATCAAAAAGAATGAAATCTTGCCATTTGCAACTATGTGGATGGAACTAGAGGGTATTATGCTAAGTGAAATTAGTCAGAGAAAGACAAATATCATATGACTTCACTCATATGAGGACTTTAAGACACAGAACAGATGAACATAAGGGAAGGGAAGCAAAAATAACATAAAAACAGGGAGGGGGACAAAACATAAGAGACTCTTAAATATGGAGGACAAACACAGGGCTACTGGAGGGGTTGTGGGAGGGGGGGATGGGCTAAATGGGTAAGGGGCACTAAGGAAGCTACTCCTGAAATTATTGTTGCACTATATGCTAATTTGGATGTAAATTAAAAAAATAAAATTTATTAAAAAAAAAAAACGAGCTAGACATGGCAAGAAGGCAGTCCGTAAACTTTTAGGCGCTACCCATGTGACAGGGGATGTTATATGCCTAACACCCATCCCTACTTGTCTGAAAAACAGCCTCCTCAGGCTTGTGGGGCCCTGGGGTAGCCCCCAGAGCAGCCCTTGATGCTTGATGGGAACTAAGTGGAAATTCAGAAAAGACAAAACCACCTCTGCTCCCAACCAGCAGACTGACAGCTACCAGGAAAAGCCTCTCCTCTGTCCTTGCGGTAAGAGGAGGAGGAAGGCATGGAAAGGGACAAGGCCAGGAGGCCTGGGAAAGCTTATTCTGGGAGGAGAAGGTATAGGCTTGAAGTAACTGTGAGGACCACCCACCCCCTACCTCAGGCCTCCTGGCTGGGAGAGGATGTAACTAGATAAATGTCGGGTACACCCATGTCTGCAAGCGGGTGGGGGTGTCAGTCATGTGTGGGTCTGACTTGGAAGATGTACATGTATTCACATGGGCACACATATTCAGAACTGCACCTGTGTGTATATGGCATATGTATGTGGCCCTGGAGTACGTTTGTTCACACGCATGTTGCCTGTGTCTCTGCATGTGATGCATGCACATGCGCATGTGTGCCCACTCCTGGGGTGCCTATAAACCCCCAGTTCACAGGCCGTGTTTTCCCAGGCTTGTAAATCTTTGCCACAATCCCAGGCAGGCCCAGATACCACAGGAGATTTGTGGGGTTCCTGGTCACTGCAGGCTCTTGATTTTCGCCACGGACAAAAGCAGTTACACAAGAGGAGGAAGAAGGCTTAGAGGATTAACTCAGGTCCAGGCCCTCCCAGCTCAGCCCTGGGTGTAGGCTCCTCACAGTAGGCGTGTGCTCAAGGCCAAAGGCCCACCTCCCGGGGTGGGGGGTGGTCCTCAGACCCTCTGCTGCGCGTGGGCACTGACCCCTCCACAGTCACCTCAATCACTAGCAGGAACCCCTCAGTCCATGTACAATAGCCACGTATCTTACCTTTTAACCTCATATGTCCTCCACAAACTGGCCAAGCTGACCTCAGAACCCCACCTCCAGAGTTCCCACCCCTAGGCAGTCACTGCCAGCTGGGTCTCAGGGTCCCCCTCCTCACCCTGTGCTGGGCTCACAGTACAGCTCTGGCTACTCCACTGGGTAAGTCTCCCCTCTTCCTTTTTTTTTTTTTTAAGTTTATTTATTTATTTTGAGAGGGAGAGAGAGTATGTGTGCATGAGCAGGGGAGGGACAGAGAAGGGGAGAGAGAGAATCCCAAGCTGTCAGCATACAGTCTGATGCGGGGCTCAATCCCACAAACCATGAGGTTATTACCTGAGCTGAAATCAAGAGTGGATGCTTAACTGACTGAGCCCCCCAGGCACCCCTTCCCCTCTTCCTGAACTCTGGTTTCTCTAGCTATCAGATAAAGCTATTCCCTCCCATGTGAGTCCACAACTGGGAAGGCCTGTAATGAGCCACTGGCCAGCAGGAACGGTGTCCTGCCCATCCTAGGCAACCAAGGGTACTGCCCATTGGCCCCTTGCTGCTCCCAGGAGCCAGGAGGGAAACACAACCCTCAGCTCACTGTCTGAAAGAGGAGACCACCTAGCCCAATCTAAGCAGAGAGCCCTGGTCCCTCTGGGATCATCAAAGGAGCTGACCCTACTTGAGGCTTGCAGGTGGCATGCCTGATGGTCTCCTCTGAAAGGAGGAAGTCGGTCCGTCTGGCTGCACCTCAGCTCTCCTTCTCTGCAGCCTGGGCATCTCACTTTGTCCAGAGTCTGGGGTCTGCTGTTTCCCAATCATAGGAATGTGCAGAGGGGCCACAGAGAACCGGCAGAGGAAGAAGGAGCACATGCCTGTGGGTGCAATCCCTCACTGGTGCACACCAAGCACACCCAGACCCTGACACGGCTCCATACAACCCACACAGGTCCACATACATGCATATGCCCAGGCACCTGCCACACTCAGGGGCATACCACCCCTAGCTTGCACACATGCACCCACATGCAGCCCAGCAGATGCAGGGCTACTGCTCAGCTCCAGAGCAAGTTTCACACAGAGAACTTTCAGAACCAAGAAAGAGAGAAGGGGAAGAGCAGAGTCCTTAGATGTCCAGGCTCTTCCTTGGCTTCCTCCCAGAGAGGCCAAGCAGTTCCCAAGGACACAAGATGGTTTGTCTGGCCTGTTGTCTCCAGCCATCCCACACAAGCCCTGGCCAGGATGCTCAGAGAAAGCAGGCAAAGGTCCTCTCAGGAGTGTGGCCCTCAGCCTGCCCAGCCCTGTTTGTCACCAGCTCGAAGTGAGGCTTCAGACTAGTAAATCACTCTGGATTTGGGAGTCTAGAGGGCAGAATGTGGGAAAGAGGGGTTCTAGAGGGGACAGGGCCATTCCTAGGCAGAGAGAGCCCAGCCACCCCCTGGAGCCCTCACTTCACTAAATTTCTAATCCATTCACTCATTCTGTATTTATTGAGCTCTCCTGAATGTTGGTGACCTAGTGGCGAAGAGCATTCAGTCCTTGTCTCAGACTCAGCTTGGAGTCCAGCTTCTTCAGAGCTTCAGGATGGGGTAGGTGGGGCACCAGTCCCAGGCTCCTCCATTGTGGCCTGGATCTCCTCCATGGACTCCAGCCACAGCCTGAACTAAGCCCTCCAGGTATAGACTGAAGTATGAACTTTGCTCACAAGCACTGGCATCATCTGAGACTGTTAGAAATGCACCCTGAGGCTCTACCTTGACCTACTGAATCAGATCCCCAAGGGATCCAGGCATATATTGACATTTGAGAAACACTGATATAGAACATTCCATACTGATCTAGTCCCTCTTCCTCCTGGCCTTTTCAGGATGTCACAGACCCATTCGGGTAATAACTATATATGGGAACACACAGTGCTTACAACATCTCATTCAATCCTCACACACCCTTATAAGGTACGTACCATTATTATCCCCACATTACAGATGGGGAAATGAGGCACTGAGTGGTTAAGTAACTTGCCGAGGATTCATACAGATAGTAGTGGCAAAGCCAGGTTTGAACACAATGCTTTGAACCAAATCACTGCCCCATTCAGCACCAGTCTGGGTCTCTATGTCTGGGTAGGAGTCAATGTGATGAGACAGGCAATAAAAAAAAGTGAAATACCCAAGGAGCCAGTGGACCTCTTCATAAGAATCTAGGAAATACCAGATTTTACTTATTGTTTGCTTTAGAATTTACTCCCTGTCCCTAAAGGGCTGGAGGCAGCACAGACAATAGCCACATATCCCACATGTTTCTATCAGAAGCAAGGCAGAAAAAACAGTAGAGAAACCTAGACTAAGATGGCGACTCAGCTTCCTGGCATCCAAAATAAAAAGGGAGGAAAGGATGGGGCTGGCGATGGGGAGGCTGTGAGGATTCTTGAGTTGAGCCAAAGTCACAGGGATGGAGAAAAAGGGACCACTGAAGAGATATTTGGGAGACAAGTTCAATGGGACTTGATAACTGAATGGGGGAAGTGAGCAAGAGGAGAAATGGAGGAAGAAGCCCAGAATGTACCTGAGGCCTCTGCTTCTGCTAGGGTGGCTAGAGGACAAAAGGGCATATAGATAAGGACTGGGCACCATGCTTCACAGTGTAGACACTGGTAAATGCATGCGACCTGTCCCCTCTTCATTCATGCTACTACCTCTCAGATGTGGGTCACTCCCATCCTCACCCTGCTTCACACAGCCTGGGGGCCCAGGACTCTCTGGCCTCTGCTCTTCCCACAACCTCTGGGAGGCTCCTGCTCTCCATCCCAGCCTCCAGAGCTACTGCCCCTGAAGCTACGGTTCCTTCCTTCCTTCAATCATCAGCTTGGGAGCTGAGGGATGGTCATGGGGAAATATTCATTGAGAGCACCGGGACTCAGGGCAGGGCTGTCAGTGGAAACACTGCAGGGCAAGGGGTGACACCCAGGAGTCTCATAAACTCTCAGCCAATTCTGGGCTCTTCCAGAGGACAAGACCCCCAGTTCTCTTCAGTCTGAGACCAATTTCTCACATGTGGGCTGAGACTGAGGCTTAGCAGGGAGGAAGGGAAGAGATCACAGTCATGGTGCCTTGTGCTGTATTTTCATACCTCTTCATCTGATCATTCATTTACTCATTCTTTCCTCACCTATTGGACTAATTAGAGTCTCGTCTAGGTAGTCAGTCCATGACAGTGCTGACGTCCTCAGCGTTAGGAGAGAGAGGTCAGGGAGCTTTAGTCCTGTGTGCCAGTTTGCCAGATGACGAAGTGAGTTCTGGAGAGGGAAACTGACTTGTCTAAAGTCACTCAGCTGAAGCTGGAACTGGCTGTCAGCCCCCCACCCCCCAGCCCATGCCAAGTTCAAACCCGGCTGTGCATTAATGGCACTGTTCTTGTGAACACTGCAAGAGTCTTTTCTACAACCTAAGACACAATGAGGTTTGCCTCTGGGGTCTCCTCAGCCCCATTTCTTTTTCTCTCCCTTCATCCTCTCTGTGTCCCCTCCAGGAGCCCAGTGATCCCACGGGGGATCCCAAGGGGAATGATGACAACCCTGGATCCCCACCATTCCCTCTCCTGGGCCATCCTCGCCCCCTGATTACCATGAGCTCCAAGTACCTCCACTGTCCTGCTGAGGAGGGGCTTCTGGATTCGCTGTCACCCATCCCAGGGAGCATATGGCCTTTACCAGAGGCCTTCCCTTACCCCAGAGGAGCAGTTCCAGTGCCTGTGCTTGCCTATGGAGGGACCTTTCCTGGGGCTTCTCAAACAATTCTGCAGAAGTGACCTCTAGCATATTTTCTCTGGTAGTTTATAAGCTTTAAAATGTCCGGCTGGGGCACCTGGGCCTCTCAATCAGTTAAGCGTCTGACTCTTGGCTTCGGCTCAGGTCATGATCTCACAGTTCATGAGTTCGAGCCCTGTACTGGGGCTGACAGTGCAGAACCTGCCTGAGATTCTCTCTCTCCCTCTCTCTGCCCCTCCCCTGATTGCTCGCACACATGCTCTCTTACTCTCTCTCTCTCAAAATAAATGAATACAACTTAAAAAAAAAACAGTGTCAGACTGCCAGAGCCAGGGTCAGAATTCTTGAACACTTAAGCTGGAATCAGGGAATATTACAGCTACAGCTTAGATTACATATGTCTAGAATGTTTGAGTTGAGATTATAGCCTTAGGGCTAGGGCTGTAGAATCAGGAACAATTATAGCTGGAATTGTGGATTAAAGGAAATCAGGGACAGAAGTGATGCCGACACCACTTTGTCCCACCTCCCTGACAGCTGAGAAGAGAGAGCTGGCCTTGTCACCCAGCCAGTCAGGGCTGGGCCAGGTCTCCTGCTACCTAGCAGGGTTCTGTTCTCCAGACTTCCTAGAGCAGCATGCAGAGCCTCTGGCGCCAAAGCACTCCCTGCATGGGGACAGTGGGGACAGTGGTATGCTTCTGCTCTGTCTCAAGCCTCACTGCCACTCCATCACAGCACCCTGCCACCACAGTGGATATATTTAGGTGCCCTCCCTAAATATGTTTCCACAGCTCCCAACACTGCCTTTTATGTCCCCTCCTCCTCTGAGTCCTCCAGGAACCTTCTCTAAACTGCCCCAATGAAGTCATCAGGAACAAGGGCTCTTTTGCTCCATCAATGCAAACGTCCTCTCCCCACCCTCGCCAAGCAAAGCCCAGCTTAATGGGTCTCCTGGTCCACCTCAGCCTGGAGCTCAGGCCCACCTGCCCTAAATTTGACCTTGCCACCTCCCCCACCCCCAGCTCCTAGGGTCTGCCATGGGCCAGGGACGAAACATCCTTGATCTTGCCCTTCTTGACTTTCCTCATTCCAGGCAGAGGGCATCCCTACCCCTGCCAGTCCCCAAACACACACACACACACACACACACACACACACACACACACACAGAGGCCAGCATTTTCCTGTCCCTCTAGTGTTAGTCAGGAGAGAGAGGCCTCTGTCCAAGCCCCATGGCTACCCTGCACTTTACCCCAGGCTCCCCATCTCATGCTCTATCCCAGGCCTTGCCAGAGACTCAGCATCCATCCCTTTCAGACTGCATCTGTCCAGGAGACAGAGTCACTCAGAGTGCAACAATGATGGAGCCTGGGGTCAGGAATGGATCCCCCAGACACACTTAAATGAAGGGCTCTCAGATTCCCACTTGCCCAGCTCATGAGAAGTCATTGGTCCTGTGGGGATCAGGGGCTCCTGGGGCAGGCAGGGGCCCCCCTCATGTAGAGGCTCCATCACATCCATCAGAGTTTTATCACCAGCAGTTTTATCACCAACAGTTAAAGAATTTTATGTGCCAGCATTTTATATCCAGGAACTCAGTCCTTACAATAACCCTATGAGGCAAATATATTAAGTCCTCCATTTTATAAAGGAAGAAACTAAGGGGTGCAGAGAGGTTTTGACCAAAGTCTTACATGTAAAGAGTGACAGAGCTGGGATGCAAACTAAGCCTGGATAGCACAACCACGTCAACAGTCCCAGGTGGTAGCCTGCTATGAGAACCCCTTCCCTGTGATCCCCCAGGGTCCTGCAATCTCTTCCAGCCCAGCCAGTGGAGAAAATGTGAAAATCTCACTGATGGTCAGGTTTCCTCCTCAGAAGCCCTGCTCCCCTGCTGCTGAACTAGAAACAACCGACAGACCCAACCACAGTCCCCTCATGCAGGATATACCCCCCACACCACCGTGACCCCCTCCTTCACATCAGCACGTACGGCCACACACAACTCCAGCTTCCCACAACGCAACTGTGCTTTACACATGCACACGCAGCACAACCATATACCAACCACACTGCCATACTCCCCCAGGATGCGTAAATCCTGCCATCCCAGTTTGGAAGACAGGCAGCAGATTCCTACTCTACAGGTGCTGGAGGACTACCACTGCAGGATAAACCCAGCCAAGCCTTGAGTCAACTCACTGGGACACTATTTTTATATTAAAACAAATGCAGTAACATTACAAAAAGGAATGTAACATCCACATGAACTCTGAAGATTAAAAAAGGAGACCTCAAAGAAGCTGTGTGTGTGTGTGTGTGTGTGTGTGTCTGTGTGTGTGTGTGTGAGAGGGATCGTTTATACTTCCTCCACCCATATCCGGGGTGAGCTTTCATTTTCCCAAGCCTTTAGGGGTGCTGGGTAGAAAAGTAAGAACCATCCTGGGTTCATGGGAAATGGTCTGTGGGCGGTAACAGCTACACAAATGCTTCTCACCTTCCATTACCTGGCTCAGCACCCCACATAGGGCCACAGATGTGCCACACACAGAATACACGTCTCACGAAAAAAAAATTTAAAAAAAAAAAAAAAAAAGTGGCGCCTGGGTGGCGCAGTCGGTTAAGCGTCCGACTTCAGCCAGGTCACGATCTCGCGGTCTGGGAGTTCGAGCCCCGCGTCAGGCTCTGGGCTGATGGCTCAGAGCCTGGAGCCTGTTTCCGATTCTGTGTCTCCCTCTCTCTCTGCCCCTCCCCCGTTCATGCTCTGTCTCTCTCTGTCCCAAAAATAAATAAACGTTGAAAAAAAAAATTAAAAAAAAAAAAAAGAATACACGTCTCACAACAGGCACAACGCACATGTATGCATCATCGCGCGGTGGCTCCTACCACACAGCGTGCACAAACCACGGGCACACACAGAACCCCTGGGTTACTCTGGCACAATCACCCACAGCTATAGATAGGTACCACACACACTTCTTGCATGTGGACACACACTACTAATCCACTGGTCACGGTGCATACACCCACCACACACTACTGCATACAGCCCAGCACACACACATGGCCCACGCTCGTGTCTTACACACTGTTAACATCACACACACACACTCACCCCTGGAAACCCCACCTGGGCAGCGGGGGTAGCCTGGAGCCGGCAGGCATATCCCGTACCCTCGTGCCCCAACACCTCCTGCCTCTGGATGCCCCGCCCCGCCCCGCACAGCGCTTACCTGGGCCACGCAGCACCGCCCGGCTACGGCTACGGGCTGCAAGCCGGGAACGACGCTCGCTGGCGCTCGCGCTGGGAGGCGAACCCGTAAACCTTTCGCTCGGGAGCTGGGAAGTGAACCCACAAACCGAGGGGCAGCGTGGGCGGCCGAAGCTCCCACCCCGAGTGTCTCCCGCCTCCCTGCCTCCCTCTTGCCTCACAGCGAAAAGCGAGAGCGAGAGCGAGAGCGCGAGCGCCGGGGGCGGGGGCGGGGGCGTGGCCGGGCTGGAGCGCACCCAAGTTGGAGTCCCGCGGAGGCTGGACCGGACTGGTTTGCCCGCCAATTGGGCAACCTGGTGGTGGTGATTAGAGTCTGGAAGAGGCCGCAGGCGTAGGAAGGGACGCTCTGGACTGGGACTCAGGACCCTGGACTCTAGTCCCGGTTCCGGCATCCCTACTCTTCCCTGGCCTCAGTTTCCCTCTTTGCATTGGGGACAGTGGAAGTGGTGATTCCTCAGGTCTTCGGGGCTCTGACAGTCTACAGTTCGGAACTGGTCGAGGAGAGGGAGGGATAATACGTGTTATTTTTTGAGTTCCACTATGTGCCAGGCGCCATGCTAGGTGTTTTAATCCATTTCCTTATTTCGTCACTGTAACAATTCCAGGGGCATTCTTAACCCCATTTTACAGGTGGGGAAACTGAAGCACAGAGAGATGAAGTGACTTGCCCACGGTCACACAGCTAGTAAGTGGCAGACCTGAGATTTGAACCTAAGCAGTCCGGCTGTAGAGCCCAAGTGCCCCTTCAGCCTGGCACTTGGTGACACTTCCCACACCACAGACTGATCCCTGATCCCTGATCCTCATAACAACCCCAGGAGCCTGGTGTTACAGACCCCAGGTCACCCAGCTAGTGGGACATCGTACTAAAGATGAGATGGGAGTGACGCTAGGAATGGTGAGTGTCAGGATAGTGTAACGGGACAGCACTTGGCACATGGATGGCGCTTATCATTGTCAATATTCCTCCTTTTATCTTCTCAGATCTCCTGGACCTTGGCCTCCAGTTCCCTCGTCCCTGAAACCTCCCTGACCTGTAGCCTTCTGACAAGCCAGCCCCTCCTCTTGGTGACCACTGCAGCAACAATTATTGAGTTCTTACTATGTGTCAGGTTCTGTGCTAGGCACTGGCAATGCGTGCGAACAAGACAGTCCAGATAGCGCTGGCTTCTTAGAGTTTATACTCTGGTGGGGAACGCAGACATTAACTAGTCACACAAATTAATACATCATTACACATTGTGATGAGTGCTAAGGAGGAAAAGTGAAGGGCTAATACGGGAGATTATAATGGGGGTCAGAGGAGGCATCTAGTTTTTAAATCAGGAGATTTGGGAAGACTTCCCGGAGGGAGTACCATTTAAGCTGAGACCAAGGTGAGGAGTTGGCTTCAGGCAGGTGACAGTGAGGGGAAGAGAATCCCTGGTCCAGGAGACTGCACAGAGGGCTCAAGCAGGAGAGGGCTTGGCATGGTCCAGGAAACGAAGCACTGCCAGAGTGGGGGTGCCCCACAAGCTGGGAGGCATGGTGGGAGGTGGGCTGCAAGAGCAGCAGGAGCTATTCCAGCTGGGCCTTGTGGCAACGGTCAGGAATTTGGCCTTTATCTGAAGGGCCGTGGGAGTCACCAAAGCATTTAGAGCAGCAGAGTGACATAACCAAATTTTGCTTTCATAGATTTCTCCAGCTGTTGAATGGAGACTGAGGAGCGGGTGGGAGGGACAAGGTGGCGGCAGGAGCCCAGCCCGGAGGCCTGTCCACAGTCTGCAAAGACATGACGGTGGCTGGCCCAGGGAGGGGGTGGGGGATGGAGATGTGAGGACAGACCCAGGGGTGTTTAGTGTCAGGGGCTCTCTCTGACTGAAGGGACCTTGAGGCAAGTCCTTGTCCGGTTCGTCTCTTTGCAGGGAGAAGGTGTTTGCCTGTGACTCAAGGGACTTGGGCCCCTAGAAACCTCACCTAGGGAAGCTCTCTCCTCTGTCTTCACAGTGGCCCTTCCAAATCTCCCCTCTCCACAAACCCTAACCCACTGATATCCCAATCCCACCTGCTGACCCCACTCTCTAACTGACTCACCAAGAAATTCACTCAAAAATGTTCACTGGCTCTTTCTTGAGTCAGGCAGACATTAGGACTGAGGCTGGGCTTTCTGCAGGGGGCTCAATTAAATTTCTGCCCCTAACTTCTCAGCTCAGCATCCCCCTACCCAAGAAGTAGCTCTTCTTTCATCTGGGGTGAAGGCCGCAACCAGTGCCCAGAGCTGCTCTTCTGCTCCTGCAGCCCGGTCCCCCCACCCTCTCCTGGTCTCCTCTCCTGCCACCTAGGAATATTCTCCACCATCTCCCCCAGCCCTGCCTTGGGGCCACGCCCTCCAGGTACTGCCCCCTCTCTTCCCTTCAGTGCCAACCAGTTACCACCTCTGCAGTCCTTCCCCATTTACTTAGTCTCTGCCCTCACAGAACCCCCAAGATGGCCCCTCCAAGGACCCAGTAATTTCTGTGTCTCAGAAGGAGTGCATAGGAAGTCACTCCATGGACACTATCAAGAACTGCCCACGTGGCTCCCACAATACCCTTCCTGATTCTCCTCCTGCTTCCCAGACTCCTCCCACCCTCTATCCCACCCTCTGCTAGTGCTGCACATTCTCCCTGGGGGAGGGTAGTGCTCCCTAAATTACTCCTGTGTGCTGAATACTCAGTCCCCACCTCCAGCCCAGTCTATCTCCTGCATCCCAGACCCATTGCTCCCTAGACATCTTTGATGTCCTTTGATGACTGAAGCGTCCTCTTCTCTACAATAATCTCCCCCATATCCTCATGTCTGTGATGCCACAGCCCCTGTCACCTGACCCCAATGCCTGCAGCCCCTCCCTTCAGTTCCCATTGCAGCTTATGTTCAACATTTACTGAATTCCTGCTGTGTGCCAGGATTGAGGAAGAATTTCTTGAAGAAAAACAACAAAAAAGAAACAAATCGTGTAGGAAAAAATTGGTGAACTCAAGTCTAATAAAAATGTTTAATGTTTATTTATTTTTGAGAGAGAGAGACAGAGCCCAGGCGGAGGAGGAGAGAGAGAGAGGGAGACACAGAATCTGAAGCAGGCTCCAGTCTCTGAGCTGTCAGCACAGAGCCTGACATGGGGCTCGAAGCCACAAATGTGAGATCATGACCTGAGCCGAAGTCGGAGGCTTAACTGACTGAGCCACCCAGGTGCCCCAAGTCTAATTAAATTTTTAAAGTTCTATTAATACAAACACATGCACACACACGAAAAGACAGACCATAGACTGAGAGAAGTTAATTGCAATACATATAACAGACAAAGGGTTATTATTCAGCATATATAAATAACTCCTACGTAGCAATAAGAAAAAGCCAAACAACCTAATAGAAAAATGAGCAAAATACACAAGCAGGCATTGTATTTTTTTAAATGTTTATTTGTTTACTTTTGAGAGAGAGAAAGAGGGCAAGCAGAGGAGGGGCAGAGAGAAAGGGAGAGAGAGAATCCCGTGCTGGCTTCGTGCTGTGAGCATGGAACTGGGCTCAGGCTTGATCCCATGAACCATGAGACCATGACCTGAGCCAAAATCAACAGTCAGACACTTAACCGACTGAGACACCCAGGCGCCCCCAAACTGGCATTTTAAAGAAGATAAAGCAAGTATGGCCATTACACATAGGAAAATATGTTAAACCTCACTATCACCCAGGGAAATTTCTTTTTTTCTTTTTTTAATTTAAATTTTTATTTTTGAGAGAGAGAGGGGCAGTGCACGAGCTGGGAAGGGGCAGAGAGAGAGGGAGACACAGAATCCAAAGCAGGCTCAGGCTCCAAGCTGTCAGCACAGAGCCCGAGGTGGGCCCCAGATTCATGAATCATGACATCGTGACCTGAGCCGAAGTGGGATGCTCAACTGACTGAACCACCCAGGCACCCCTGTCACCTAAGGGAATTTCAATTAAAACCACAGTGAAATGCCATTTCACACACATCAGATTAGCAAAAATTAGAGTTTTAGAATATCAACTTTGTTGAGAGCATACAGACAGGAGATTTTATGCACTGCTGGTAAGACTAGAAATTGAACACAACCTTAAGTTTAAGGGCAATTTATTAATATCTAGTAGTTGAAGATGCACATAGTCTAAGACTGAGGTATGCCACTCAACATGTATGTATATATATATATATATATATATATATATATATAAAACCAGGAGAAACTCTTGCAGATGTATAAAAATGTACATCACAGCATTGTATCTAAAGCAAAACACTGGGAACAATCTAAATATGCATTAATAGAAGAATGGGAAAATTCGTTTTTTTAATTTGTTAATTTTGAGAGAGAGCAAGTGGGGAAGGGGCAGAGACAGAGGGAGAGAGAGAGTCAAGCAGGCTCCAACGCTCACTGCGGAGCCCGATGGGGGGTTCGATCCCATGACAGCGATCATAACCTCAGCTGGAACCAAGAGCCGGACTTTCAGGGCACCTGGCTGGCTCAGTCGGTTAAGCCCAACTTCAGCTCAGGTCATGAGCCCACAGCTTGTGGGATCGAGGCCCACATGGGCTCTGTGCTGACAGCTCAGAGCCTAGCGCCTTCTTCGGATTCTGTGTCTCTGTCTCCTTCTGCCCCTCCCCCACTAGTTCTCTCTCTGTCTCTCTCTCTCTCTCTCTCTCTCTCTCTCTCTGTCAAAAATAAATAAATAAATATTTTATTTAAAAAAAATTTTTTTTTCAACGTTTATTTATTTTTGGGACAGAGAGAGACAGAGCATGAACGGGGGAGGGGCAGAGAGAGAGGGAGACACAGAATCGGAAACAGGCTCCAGGCTCTGAGCCATCAGCCCAGAGCCCGACGTGGGGCTCGAACTCACGGACCGCGAGATCGTGACCTGAGCTGAAGTCGGATGCCCAACTGACTGAGCCACCCAGGCGCCCCAAAATTAATTTACGTTTAAACCAAAATAGCCTCGTGTGGCTAGTAGATACCATATTGGACTGCATAGCTTGGTACTGTGCAGAAATCTTTGATGGTTATTAATATCTTTAAAAAATGTTTAATGACATTTGGGGGAAATCAGTTGAAGTTTTTGGATGAGCTGGGAACATATGATTTCTCGCAGCCAAAATTCTGTAATATGACCCTCCACTGTCCATGAATTTGCTATTAGGAAAGGTCTATGTCCTGTTAATAAGGGATAACGGCATAGTCATGTAATGGAGTACTATACAGCAGAGAAAATTAGTGAACCAGGACACCACACAGCAATAAAGCTAAATCTTACAAGCATAATATGAAAAAAGTGTATAGAAGGATGCATGCAGTATACTATCAACATAAAGTTTAAAAACATACAAAATAATGTAAAACTCGTATAGAAAGTGCGTGAAGATATGAATGAGAATGACCAACAGCCTAGAGGTCACCTTGGAGAGGAAGGAGGAGGTGAGATTGTAAGGGACACACTGATAGCTTCTGTTTCTTTCCTGACTGCCCCCCCCCCAACTCCCCTATACCCTCTGCAAAGACAGAGGTTGAATAGGGTGAGCACAGAAAGGAGGCACTTTCCTCTCAGTAGCCTTCTCTGTCCTCCTCCTCCTCCCCCGCCACACACAGGGCTCCTCTGGGCTGCCGAGGCCCCAGTGTTGGCCTCTGATACACTCGATTATTTCAGCCTGAGGTTGTCTCTCTCTACATCTTTCCCCCACCAGCAGAGAGGGTCTTTCAGGGCAGGACTGTGTCTATTGTTCACCAGCCCTATTTCCCCCACGCTCGGCACAGTGTTCTGTAAATATCTAAATGAAAGAATGAATATACATTTCTTTGAGGATTTGGACTTGCCATGATCATTTATTTATTCTTTGACCTTTATTGTGCCCAAGTGTGTGCAGGCCGCTGGGGATACAAAAATGAATGATCTGTAGCTAGTGCCTTCAAGAAGTGTCCAGTGTAGGGGCGCCTGGGTGGCGCAGTCGGTTAAGCGTCCGACTTCAGCCAGGTCACGATCTCGCGGTCCGTGAGTTCGAGCCCCGCGTCGGGCTCTGGGCTGATGGCTCAGAGCCTGGAGCCTGTTTCCGATTCTGTGTCTCCCTCTCTCTCTGCCCCTCCCCCGTTCATGCTCTGTCTCTCTCTGTCCCAAAAATAAATAAACGTAGAAAAAAAATTAAAAAAAAAAAAAAGAAGTGTCCAGTGTGGAGAGAGGATAAACCAAGACGTGCTGGGCATTGGGACACAGACACATACACTGAGACATAGGAGAGGCCCTGACCCAGACTGGGGGCAGGGACATAGGGGAGGCCAGAGTACAAGTGTGTCCTAAGCTGAGAGTTCAAGAACAACTCGAGCTATGTGGGTAAAATCGGGGAGGGTGTTCCTGAGAGAGGGAGCCGAATGTAGAGATCTGGAGAGAATATTGTGAGTTCTGGGAAGCTTGTGAAGCTCAGTCCTACTGTGACAAGGAGGAGTGAACAAGACCAGGCTGAAGAGGGGGCGGGGGGCAGGTCTAATAGGGCCTTGAATGCCAGGCCAGGAAGCTTGGTTTATCCTGAGGGCAATGGGAGCCCTGGAAGGGCTTAAGCAGGGGAAGGACATAATCAGAGCTCTGTCTTAGAAACATTGCTTGTCTTGGCTGCTATACAGAGGGGCGGAAGAGGAGGCAGGGGACCAGTGAGAAGGCTAGGCCAGTAGTCCAGGCGGTGGGGATGGAGGAGGAGTGATAAGTGAGGAGCTGAAGAGAAGATAGGTTGTGGGGCTTTTAGGAGGTAGAAGCAGCAGGACTTAAGGCAAACTGGGTATGAATGTGAGGGAGACGGAGAGGGTATCTTGGTTTGGGTTCCCTGGAACTGACCTGAGTCAAGGATTTAAGTGCAAGTAGTTAATTTCTGAGATGATCCCAGGAAGCACGAGTAGGGGTCGGGGAAGTGTGACAGGGAAAAAGAAGGAAGCCAATTCAGGGTGGTCAATGAGCAGATTCTCACTGGGGGTCAGTCTCATTGGGCACCTCTAGGAGGCAGCACAATACACATCTTAGCGATGTTCCACCTGAGGGAGGGAATGGGAGCATTTACGTACCAACTCCAGCTGTCATTGGTTAAAGGCTGGTCCCTAAACTGTCTGGCACTTCCGGCCACGTGTGCTCCAAACAAGGAGAGAAAGCCCCCTGGGCAGAGTCCCAGGTATCTTCAGTGAGAAGCTGCAGGGTGTGAGGAATAGTGGGTACTGAGTAAGGGTCATGGGTAGGGTGAGAGGAGTCCCATTTACTCCCAACAGGCTGAGCCCTGGTTCTCCAAGGTGGGCACAGGAGGAGAATCTGTGTCGGAGTTGTGGGGCTTGCCTTGGTGCCCTGACCATTCCCCAGCATCCTTCCCTCAGCTCTCAGCCCTCCTTGCCTGGTCCATCCACTGTCTCTAGGCCCTCCTGAGAATGTAGGGCCTTATCTGATTTCAGTGGAAGTCTCCAACTGAGTGCTCCAACCCCTGGAAATGCCTACTCTGATTAGCTTACCCAAGTAGCTTGATCCCTGCACATACATCAAGGCAGAGAAACTTGGTGACTCTTTAATAAAATCAAGGCCCATCACCCAGGGTTGGCAGTGGACTGGAGACACAGATTTGGTACTTATCAGCTTAATGTTTGGTTCTCTAGGCCATAGGGTGGGTGAGATTGCTTAAGGAGAGAGAAAAGACTGAGAAGAGCACATAGGATGGAGCCATCAGTTAAAGAAGGGAAGAGGAGATACCCAGGGATAAGACTGAGGAGGAACAGCCAGAGAAAGCAGTTAAGATAAACAACCAAGCCATGTGGTGTCACTGAGGCCAAGGGAAGACAGACCTGGGAGAAGGTGGGAGAGGGCTGCAGGCTCTGAGCTGGCCCAGGAGCCAGGCCCCATTCCCCTCACCTCCAATATTTGTCCTCCTCCATTTGTCCCCCCCCCCCCACTTCCAAGAACCCTCCTCCATTAAACTGTGTCTGATAGCAAACTCCTCCTTCTCCTCCCCCTCTCAGGCTTGGCCCATGGCCTCAAAAACCTTAGCAGCTGGCAAGTGTCCAATGAGACCCAGAGCTGGACAAGCTATGCCTGGCTTCTGAGACTCCCCTTGCCCCTGTCAGTCCCCCTACTCTATGTGCTTGCAGCCTCCTCTTGAGGCCAATGCTGCTCTTTCAGTGGAAGCCGTGGCCCCAGGACTCCCCAGCCCCTTTCCTGAGGTCCAGGAGCCACATATTGCTCCTGTTTGCTTTGTCAGTCTAGAAGCCATGGCCAGACCGCGAAAGCACCCCCTTTCACTTCCCCATAATATTCCAGCTGCCGTCTGAGTGCTAATGCACAGATTCATGACCCAGGACTTTCTGCCATGGCAGCTTTTCCTCAGGGTTCTGAATCCCTCTCCTGCCTCCCCGTGTACAATGATGATAGATGTGAATTACTGCCCGTTTCTGGGTCTCTGTTTCCTCAACTATACAAAATTGGGTTGGCAATCCTGCCCTGCCTCCCTCCCACAGCTGGCTCTGAGGGTTCATACTTTGTAAATTCTGCTATTTATACATGCTGCTCCCCCTCTTGGAATGTTATTCCTTTCCTTATCTTCTCAGTGAGTCCTGTTTATTCTTCCAAATTCCACTAACAAAACATACTAGTATTTATTTTGTGTGTGCTATGAGCCGGCGTTGTGCTAAGTGTTTTACATACATTATCATGCTTCATTTGTACATACTCCAATTATCCCCATCTTAGAGATGAGGAAACTGAGGTTCATAGAGACTACATGACTTCCTTTAGGTTACACATCTAGGAAGTATTGCTCAGGACTAGAACTCAAGATTTCTGAGGCAAGATTTGGACATTTCTCTTTTCAGCTCAGCTCCTTCCTACCAGCTTCATGCCTATCAGAGCTGCTCCCGATTCAGAAGTTAACATGCTTTAAAAGGAACAGGGGCTCCTAGTTGGCTCAGTCCATAGAGCACGTGACTCTTGATCTTGGGGTTGTGAGTTCGAGTCTCACATTGGGTGTGGAGATTACTTAAAAATAAAACTTTAGGGGCGCCTGGGTGGCTCAGTCGGTTAAGCGGCTGACTTGGGCTCAGGTCATGATCTCGCAGTCTGTGAGTTCGAGCCCCGCGTCGGGCTCTGTGCTGATGGCTCAGAGCCTGGAGCCTGTTTCGGATTCTGTGTCTCCCTCTCTCTCTGCCCCTCCCCCGTTCATGCTCTGTCTCTCTCTGTCTCAAAAATAAATAAACGTTAAAAAAAATTAAAAAAAAAATAAAACCTTAAAAAAATAATAATAAATAAAAGTAACATGGTGCCCGTGACAAAAGAGGTGACAATTCATAGAGATCTACTGCTCACATGGCCTCTGGAACCTCATTGGCCTCTCCACACCACCACTGCAGGGGGACTGAGGGGTGACAAAATCAACACGTGGACCAAGAAGCCAAATGACATGACAGTTGAACCTTGAGATCAGGAGGCAAGTCTTTCATTTGGTATGAGCAGATGCCTCTCCCTCTTAAATCAGACTTGGTGAATTGGAGGTACAGACGGACATTATTTTTTGGTTCAACAATTTAAACTTCATAGCAAAGAAAGAGTTGATACTTTCATTCATTTCAGTTCTTTAAGAAATCAACAAATCAATATCCAAAGGTTGGAAATGGCCTGAAAATCCTATTCACAGGGAACTAGTCATATAAATTATGGCTGTAAGCCAAATAAGTAAGCTTTTTCAAAAAAAATTTTTTAATGTTATTTATTTTTGAGAGAGAGAGAGAGGGAGACAGAGCATGAGCAGGGGAGGGGCAGAGAGAGAGAGGGAGACACAGAATCCGAAGCAGGTTCCAGGCTCCATGCTATCAGCATACAGCCCAATGCGGGGCTCAAACCCACGAACTGTGAGATCATGACCTGAGCTGCAGTTGGATGCTCAACTGACTGAGCCACACAGATGCCCCCAAACGAGTAAGCTTTTTATGTATTAATGTGTGAAGACCTTCAAGAAATCTGCAGAAGAAATCTAGAAATATCTGTACAAGTACATATCCTTTTGTGTATGACAGAAAAAGATAAGAAAGCACAATTTTCAGGGCTTGTAAATGCATACAATTAATTATCTGGAAAGATAAAGAAAAAATCATGAATAGTGATTACTTACTAGAATCAATGAGAGGTAGACTTTTCACTGTTTACCTTTCAATATTTTTGTTTGTTTGAACCTAACGAATGTTATTTAGTTGAAAATTAAATAAAAAGGAAACACATATAGTGAAATAATGATTTCAGGAATAGAATTTAGTGACTCAACGCTACGTGAAATTAGTCAGAGAAAGACAAAAATCATATGAGTTCACTCATATGAGGACTTTAAGAGACAAAACAGATGAACGTAAGGGAAGGGAAGCAAAAATAATATAAAAACAGGGAGGGGGACAAAACAGAAGAGACTGATAAATAAGGAGAACAAACAGAGGGTTACTGGAGGGGGTGTGGGGGGCGATGGGCTAAATGGGTAAGGGGCACTAAGGAATCTACTCCTGAAATCGTTGTTTCACTATATGCTAACTAATTTGGATGTAAATTTTAAAAAATAAAAAATAAAATTAAAAAAATAAGGAACTTAGTGACTCATCACTTACATATAACACCCTGTGCTCTTCCCAAGTGCTCTGCTTCATGCCCCTCGCCCATTTAGCCCATCCCCCACCCATCTCCCCTCCAGCAACCCTCACTTTGTTCTCTGTATTTAAGAGTTTTGTATGGTTTGCTTCCTTCTCTGTTTTTATCTTATTTTTCCTTCCCTTCCCCTATGTTCATCTGTTTTGTTCCTTAAATTCCACATATGAGTGAAACATGACATTTCTCTTTCTCTGACTGACTTATTTCACTTAGCATAATGCATTCTAGTTCCAACCACATTGCTGCAAATGGCAAGATTTCATTCTTTTTGGTCAAAACCTATCACTTTCTTAAATCAAGATGTCACATTTAATTAAGTTGCCCCCAAATTCTGGGACTTGATCTCATTCTTGAGAAAAATAAAAAAAATTTTTTTTCTCTTAAGTAGGCTCCACACCCAGCATGGAGCCCATTGTGGGGCTTGAACTCACAACCCTGAATTCATGACCTGAGCTGAGATCAAGAATTGGATGCTCAACTGACTGAGCCACCCAAGCACCCCTGAAAATTTTTATAAACAAAAATTTATATAGGGATTTACCACTTTATGAGTACTTTGCATAAACACACACATTAATCTTTTCAAACCTTATATAGGGGCACCTAGGTGGCTCAGTCGGTTAAGCGTCTGACTTCAGCTCAGGTTATGATCTCTCGGTCTGTGAGTTCAAGCCCCGTGTCAGGCTCTGTGCTAACAGCTCAGAGCCTGGAGCCTGTTTCGGATTCTGTGTCTCCCTCTCTCTCTGCCCCTCCCCCATTCATGCTCTGTCTCTCTCTGTCTCAAAAATAAATAAACGTTAAAAAAAATTAAAAAAAAACCCTTATATAGAACACATGATTACTTCTATTTTTCAAGGAGGAAAGTGAGAGAGAGAGAGACCCATGGTCTTGTCCAAGTTCACCCAATCTGTAAGGAAAGGAGCTGGAACTGAGGCCCAGGGTCCTGATAACAGGAACAACAGAAATGGGAGAACAAAGCCCTCACTTACACCTCTCAGAGAGCCAGTCACTCATAAAAAGGGGGATAATTCTGTTCTACATGGTTTGAGGTAATATATGTAAGATTCTTAGCGCTGTGCCAGCACAGAGTAAATCATCAAAACTTTCCTCCAACCACTGCAGTGCTTTATTTAAGTAATAGAGCAAGAGGTTCCAATTCAACTGATATTTCTTGATATCTCAAGTTGATATTCAACTTCATATTTCTTGCCATATAAACTAAGAAGGGGGGAAGCACTGGAGAAATGAAGGAAGCATAGGAAACAACCTTTGTCTTAACGATGCCTATGGTCCTACCGGTGAGACAAAGTTTAAGTAGACCCACACACCTTTCCTAGGATAACAGTTTATTATTGTCAGTATTCAGCTGATTTTTCCGTGCTGAACCTCACTGTAAAATTAAAAGGCAGATGAATTGTTTATCCACTTTTATGCACAGTGGTTTTAAATGACAAATGACAAAATTTTTCTGCAAGAACTAAATTTTTTTTTCGGAATATTTGATGCCATTTTAGATAATATCATGCAACTTTTATACTATCATCCATCCTCCCCCTGAGTTCTTGGATACATATCTAGTCCTCTAATCATTCTAAATTAGTGCTATTTCGGGCATTCGTGACGTCAAAGTGGTGTTGTCACATGTTCTCGTCATTATCTAATGTTTTATTGTATTGACATACATGACGCCCACTTTGGCTCCTGGCAATTTGCAGATCAGAAAAATACTAACAGAGTAATGCTGTCCTGCATTGAAAATTATCAGATAAGAAACAACAGAATTGTTCTTTACAGTTTATTTTTTGTCTCCGAAGTTTGAAAATAAGGGGATGTGATTCACATTTCAAAGGGAAAAGCCCTGACTTCCTTCTCTTTT
Source organism: Prionailurus bengalensis (assembly GCF_016509475.1). Taxonomy (NCBI): domain Eukaryota; kingdom Metazoa; phylum Chordata; class Mammalia; order Carnivora; family Felidae; genus Prionailurus; species Prionailurus bengalensis. The sequence continues at coordinate 58,712,783 of NC_057346.1, forward strand.
GCGGGGGAGCCCACAAATGTCCTTACTCACCGGGAAGCTGGGATGTGTGTAGCAATACCTCCAGCTGCCACCACCACTTGCAGACAAGGCTGGCAGAAGCTCTTAGATGTTGCCACTCTGAGAAGCAGACAATAAAGGCCAGAATAACAAAGCAAGAGTGACAAGGATAATAAACCAAGATCAAGAGGGTTTGGGTCCACCTTGAGCTGTTTACACAGGTTGAAAGAGAGGCATTTCTTTGGAACCCTGCTTCCTCTTCCAGTAACTGACAAGAAAGAGAGCATTTCCAAAATATTTGGCACTCCTGGGCTTAGGTAAGTAAGTTGCAGTGTTTAACTTTTCTCCGGGTCACTGTGGGCTTATAGTATAGGTGCAGGATTGGAAAAAGAGCAGGAGACAAAGGGATGACAAAGAGTAATGAAAAAGGGTCTAGTGTATAAACAACCACACTTAGTCAAACCTGTCTCCAAAGTGTTCAGGAGATGAGAAAGCAAACAACGAACCAAGATTACCTACGAGGGAAATGATGAAACGAGTCTATTTTAAGAAAAGACTAACCATTCCTCCATATGTAGAATGAACATAGTTAGGAACAAAATCCCACCATGAAAAAATACCAATAAAACAGAAGTTCAGATCTCCTTACCAGATCCCTGCTTTCCTGGGTTTTAACCGGGATTTTCCTTTTTCCTCGGTCTTTACATAGGGATTCAGCATGGACCCACATGGCAATGGGAAATACACCAGTTCATAGACCCTGATTCATAGAGAAGAATGTTTAAGACACATAAATGCTCCTCACCCAAAGAAAAGAGAAATGGCATTGATGTCAGAGCCACAGGAGCTGATGGGTTTTGATTTACTTGAGCAGATTGGATGAAAAGCAAAGAAAGGAGGACTGGGTACCGGATATTAGTGCCTGTCACAGTGAAAACAACCTCTTCATGGACATAGGTGTGCTGGTGTAAGACATTCAGAGGACCAGGAAGTTTTCATATAGTTAATGGTTTGGGACATTGCTGTTGCAGACAGCTGGCCTAAGCGTGTGCCCTCTATGGGCAGTGGCTCCAGCAAGTACTATATCTCTCTGTCTCTCTCTGTCTCTGTCTCTCTCTCTGTCTCTCTCTCTCTCTGTCTCTCACACACACACACACACACACACGTACACACCAAACACCCCTGATAAGATGTGGTGGCCTTGGAACAATGATGGATTACAGGCAGCTACAAAGCAATTATATATAGCCCATTAATATCGACACATCGTATTTAGAAATGACAATAAAGAGTAAGAAAATCAGCTGAGTCATGCAACCAGTACAAGAGATGATGTTCTTTGATACAAAGATCATCAACATTTTGGCGGTGAAAACAAATCTGTGAAGAGGTTGAAGAGGAAATACAGCATGGGGGTGTGAAGATGAGAATTTAGGCTGATTAGGGTGGTTAGGGCCAGGCCCCCCACCATGGTGACAGCTTGTTAACCCAACAACGGGAAACTCGGGCCCTGAGAAGTAACTTCCACCAGGCATTCCCATCTGGGGAGACACAGGCAAAGAAAACGCAGCTCCCTTTCCCCCTATAACAGACGGGACGATTGTCTGATTGTCTTGAGTTCCCACCCCACTGACAGGTGGATGAATTAGGGTGCTAGGACTGTCATAACAAACACTGCAGACTGGGGGGTTGAACAACGGAAATTTATTTTCTCACAGTTTTGGAGGCTAGAAATCAAAAATCACGGTGACGGCAGGATTGGTTCTTTATGAGGGCCATGAGAGATGGATCTTGGCTTTCCCTGGCTTGTAGATGGCTGTCTTCTCCCTGTGTCTTCATGTCGCTTTACCTCTGTATGTGTCTGTGTCCAAATTTCCTCTTTGTACAAGAACACCCGTCACACTGGATTAGGGCCCACCCCAGTGACCTCATTTTAACTCCATTACCTCTTTAAAGACCCTTTGCCCAAATAACATTACATTCTGAGGCACTGGGTGTTGGGACTTCAACATACGAATTTGAGGGGGGCACACAATTCACTTATAACAGTGGAGAAAACCCAAAAGTTGTCCAGCCTTTTCTCTGTTTCCGATTCCCTCCCCCCCATTTGCCTTCAGGATAAATGGCTTCTGAATGTTTCAGGAGTTGGGGCCTTATACTTTTATAGCAATGAAGAGAGATGGGACCTTGGCTTTGACTTCTCTTCCTACGTCCACTCCTCTGCCATTTTCCCCCCATTTATTTATGAAGAAACCAGGTCATTTATCCTGTATAAGTTCTCAGATTCTGAATCTAGCTAACTGTCCGTGCTGTCATTTAACATGTTCCTACGTACGCTATTTCCTGAAAAGTGGTAGTTAAATCCTGAGGCTTGATCACACCCAGGCTTGATTTTTTGGTAAGAATTCATTGGTGGCAGTACATACTTCCTTTTGTACCACATCAGCAAGACATCACGCCTAGTTCTGTCTCTTTTTGTGATGTTATATTGGTCAGTGCATCCAGGTCTCAGGAGACTGTCGTATTTACCAGCAGTCTTTGACAATCACTGCCTAGAACAGTTCTATAGAAATATAATGTGGGGCGCCTGGGTGGCTCCGTCGGTTAAGCGTCCGACTTGAGCTCAGGTCATGATCTCACAGTCTGTGAGTTTGAGCCCCGTGTCAGGCTCTGTGCTGACAGCTCAGAGCCCGGAGCCTGCTTCGGATTCTGTGTCTCCCTCTCCCTCTGCTCATGCTCTGTCTCTCTCTGTCTCAAAAATAAATAAAAACATTAAAAAAAAAAAAAAAGAAATACAATGCAAGCTACAGGTATAATTTAAAATATTCAAGGAGGGGCACCTGGGTGACTCAGTCAGTTAAGTGTCCAATTATGGCTCAGGTTATGATTTCATGGTTCATGAGTTTGAGCCCCGCATCAGACTCTGCACTGACAGTACGAAGCCTGGTTGGAATTCTCTCTCTCTCCCTCTCTCGCTGCCTCTCCCCCACTCTATCTCAAAATAAATAAAACTTTAAAAAGTAACAAAATATTCAAGGAACCACATTAGAAAAGTAATCAGAAATTAATGAAATTAATTTTTGTAATACATTTTATTTAACTCGTTACATCCAAAATATTACCATTTCAATATGTAACCAATATAAAAAATTGATGAGATATTTTACAACCTTCTTTTTTTGTACTCAAGTCTTTGCAATCCAGTGTGTATTTTATGCCTCAATGCAATTCAGACGAATCATATTTCAAGGGCTCAATAGCCACTTGTGGTGTAACTACAAATACTGTTTAAGATTTCTTTGTAATTTTGTTTGTCTTTAGCAGATGCCCCTCTGAAGGGTGTACAGTGAGACAATGATTAATTCTAGGAAAAACAAAAAGTTATGCAGGAAAGAAAATGTAATCATAGAATGCTGTGTTACTACAAACAATACTTTCAAGGCCGTAAAAATGGAAGCACTGAATATTGTTTTATCCAGAAAATTGCAACAGGAGGATGAGGGAAGAAAACTAAATCCCCATCTTTCACAGAGCAAATCAATAATGTCTCAAATGGAAGTAACCAGTGTTTTTTTAAACAGTTTGAATTTGTTTCTGCCAGGAAAACAGTTTTCTTTCTCTCCCGTCAAGTTTACATTTCCATAGTATAAATTTTTCATGGTGAATTGTGCACTTTATTCTTTTGAAGTTTTTATATAAATTCCAGTTAGTTAACATCCAGTGCAATATTAGTTTCAGGTGTAGAATTTAGTGATTCAACACTTCCATACACACCTGGTGCTCATCTCAGCAAGTGCCCTCCTTAATCCCCATCGCCTATTTTACCCCCTCCCCAACCTCCCCTCTGGTGACCGTCCGTTTGTTTTCTATAGTTAAGAGTCTGTACCTTGGTTTCTCTCTCTCTCTCTTTTTTCCCCTCTATTTGTTTTGTTTCTTAAATTCCACGTATGAGTGAAATCATATGCTATTTGTCTTTGCCTTATTTCACTTAGCATAATACTCTTTAGCTCCATCCATGTCATTGCAAAAGGCAAGATTTCATTCTTTTTTATGGCTGAGTAATATTCCACATCTTTCTTATCCATTCACCAATTGCTGGACACTTGGGCTGTTTCCATAGTTTGGCTACTGTAGAGAATGCTGCTATAAACATCAGGGTGCATGTATCCCTTTGAATTAGTGGGTTTTTTTTTAATTTTTAAATGTTTATTTATTATTATTGAGAGACAGAGCATGAGCATGGGAGGGGAAGAGACAGGGGGAGACACAGAATCCAAAGCAGGCTCCAGGCTCTGAGCTGTCAGCACAGAGCCCCACGCGGGGCTCAAACTCACAAATTTCGAGATCATGACCTGAGCCGAAGTTGAACGCTTAACTGAGCCACCCAGGTGCCCCTGAATTAGTGTTTTTGTATTCTTTAGGTAAATACCTAGCAGTGTGATTGCTGGATTACAGGGTAGTTCTATTTTTAACTTTTTGAGGAGCCTCCCTACTGTTTCCCAGAATGGTTGTACCAGGGTGCATTCACACCAACAGTGCAAGAGGGTTCCTTTCCACACAAGATATGAATTTCACACTTACTTCTCTCCTCCCCTCCCTGCATCCCACCCCTTCTGACTCCAGCTTCTCTGTGGGGAGGAACTAGGGGGAAATTGAAACGTGGTGTTTTGTTTTTTTTTTTACTTAAGTGAGGTTGTGATTTAAATGCTCTTTAAATCCCTCTTCCCTAAAAACCCCAGCTTGCACCATGTCTTATGTTAGAGGCAGGCCCTCCATTGAGGGATCCTTCACCACACATGTGAGAGTTTTCTGCCCAGGGAGAGGAGGCCGAGGGCAGGGATGGTGATCAGCAAGGCTTCCTGAGGAGGGGATTTTGAAGTGAGCCTTGAAGGAGGAGGAGACAGTTAGCAGGTGAGCCATGCAGGGGCAAGGATACTGCAGACAGAGGGGCAGCACGGATGAAGACAAGATGCCTGGCCTGGGCTCTGCAGTGAAAGGAGGACCTGTGGTTACTCCTCAGAGAAGCCACGCAGTTGCTCTGACTTTTCTGGCAGCCGAAAGCCTAGGGCCATTTCCTAATCTATTTAATAATAGGCAAATACTCTGGCATCTGCTCAGTTCGTGGTCTTGGAACAAATGGACCCAATTAAAAGGTCATCATAGGGGAATTGAGGGGAAGAGGAAAAAGCCATTGATCAAATTAACGCCCAGCTGCCTGGGGCTGGTTTGTGACTTGCTGCAACAGAATCCTTCCCATCCTGCCCTCTCCTCCCCCCAGACACCGCCCTAGCCCCAGGGACCTTCCTGCCACCTCTACCCCCATCCTCTGCTCTACTCAGTGACCTGTGGGTGTGTGCCACCTGGCTAGACCTCCTCTGGATTGCAGTTTCACTGCCTGTCAAACCTGGCAGGAAAAAACTATCAGGAATCCTATTGGCTCTTCCTTCAAAATACACCTGGCATTGGTCCATTTCTCGCCACCTCCATTGCTACCACCTGATCCCAATCCCTATGCTCTCTCTCCTGGCTTCCTGAATTAGCTCCTTCCTGTTCTTGCTGTCCTATCCTTGCCCCCACTACGGTTTATTCACAACACAGCAGCCAGATCCCTCTAAAAAATGTCAGATTGTGTCTCTGTTGTGGCTTCCCACCTCATTCCATGTCCTACCAGATTCCCCCCATCTCTGGCCCCAACTCCTCCTGCCTCCACCCCAGCCACGGACTCCTTACACGGGCAGTGGGACCATGTGTTTACGGTCCCCTCTATCTGGAAACCTCTCCCCCCAGAGAGTCCCTTAGCTAACTCCCACCCCTCCTTCAAGCTTGCTCAAATGCCCTCTCTTGGGCCCCTCTTGAGTCTTCACCTGACCACTCTATTTAAAATCACACCCCTCCCACCCCTTCCCCCTCTACCAGCCTGCCCTCTCAATCCCTCTTCCTGCTCTGCTGTTTTCCCCACAGCACCCATCACCTTCTAACACACCATGGAATTTACATTTCATTATGTCTGTTACTTTTTGTCTCTCATCACCCCCTAGATGTAAAACAAGGGAAGGGTCTTTGCTTTTTATTCACTGATGATTTCCGAGTACGTACAACAACAGTACCTGGAATATAGTAGGCTCTTGGTAAATATTTGTTGGATAAATGGATGAATGAATCAATAATAATGTTCTTGCCTCAAAGAGCCATTGTGAAACTTACATGAAATAATGAATTTGACTTGTTTTGCAAAGGAAAGGAATTACCTATAATGAGTACCCACTAGTACTAGATATTTTGCAAAACAGTCTACACAATTTATCTCACTTATACCTCACTGTGGACCTCAGTCATTCATTTATTTTATTCATTATTTCAGGTAAATGTTGTGTACCTACTATGTGCCAGGCACTATTCTCAGCATGGGAGATAAATTAGTGACCAAAATAGACAAAGACCTCTGTCTTTTCCTACTAGGATGAAAGCTCCCAGAGGACCAGCTGAGCTGGGTTATACCTCCCAGGGGGATGGAGTCTAGTCTTAGAGGCTACCATTCGAGGAGGCAAGGATTTCTAGGGGCATCCAGAGGTCAGAGTCTCTGGTGGAGTGGAGGCATTGGAATGGGGCAGGGCAGGGGGCTGGGGGCACCAGCTTGGAGAAGGGCCAAGTCAGAGTCTTGGTCATACCCTTCCAATGGCTGCCCTGGGCGGAGGGCAAATATGCTGTGTGCCCCTTAGGCCAAGCTGGGAGACAGGGCTCCTGTGAGGAGGACTCTCCCAAAGGGGAAGGGGATGCCTAGGAAAGAGTGAACTCCCTGTCCCTGGAGGTGGGAGAGAGAGTGCAAATAATGTCAGGGTGTTAGGGAGGTGCAGAGGGGACTCTTGGAGGGGCAGATGCAGATCTTTTCAGAGGTTCCACCCTTAGAGAGGGGAGAAGATTCTGGCTTCCCTTCACAAGAGCTCCCAGACTGGAAGGAGGGGCTGGTCCTCAGGGCCTGGAGTCCAGCCCCAGATCTGCATGCCCCTTAAGAGAGCCTCTAGCCCCTCTCCCAAACACTCAGTTGTATCCTCAGACCCAGAGCTTGGGGGTCTTCCTGACAGCCAGTGAAGGTGGGGAACCCCACCTGGGGCCTTGAAGGTAAGCAGGAGGTCAAAGGGACACTCAAGGCCAGAGGACATCATAGCACTACCCTCAGGTGCCCCCCCACCCCCACATCCTGGTAGAACCAGAGCGGGCCAAGTCAGCATCCCTGAAGAAGGAGCAGCTGTGTCTGCCCCTCAGTCTTGCCTTTACAAAAGCCAACAGCTGCACACAGTGAGCTTCCTCAGAGGGAATAAAACACCCACGGTCCGGCACTTTGTCCTGGTGCCAGGGTGCCCCATGATGGGTCAGCTAGGGGCTGTAGGGCTGTAGATGGGACAGTCCCTGAGAGTCTATGGGAGTGGATAGGCTGGAATGGAGAGCTGAAATGTCACCTGCTCTCACTCTTTCACCCAGGAACCTCTGGTCAGTGCTGGTCAGCCTGCGCCACCAGAAACACACCTGTAGCCAACAAGGATGGGCTTATTATTTGCTGCAGCAAAGGCTTCACACTGGGGGATCCCTGGGGTGTCTCCAAAGGGGGCAGTTAGAGAAGAGCGCTCATGGGATTGTGGGGGGCTGGAGTTCAAAGGATAGTTCTGTGGCGGAGATTGAATTTGCAAAGCAGGGAGTTACTGGAACAGTCAGCAATCCTGTGCTGAGAATACAGGAGTCCTCAAGGAGTGTTACTATTAGATCAATTTGTCTGTGGTTTTCTCTTGGAACTTGTGAGTCTCAGTCCATAGGTGTTTATAAGTGTGAGCTTAGATAGGATGAGATAAACATCACGGATTGAACAAGCACTATTACCTGTTTTGCAAGTCAGGGTGTTTTGTAAACTGTGTTCCCTGTTTAAATTCTCAGTCCTACCCCCCACCTTGCACTCTCCAACATCCTGGCTGCCAGCAGGATCATTTTCTTCTCCACAGGTGAAGGGCCCGACCTCAGCCCCCATTCCTGCCTCTGCAGCCAGCTCTGGCCACCAGGGGGCAGCAGAGCAACATCCACAAACTGGGGACCTACAGAATCCTAAGCACAGTGGCGGGGAAGGGAGGTGAGCCAGTGCTCAAGAATGAAGGAATGAGTCTGTTGCTCTGTCCTGCCCCATTTGCTTCTCTCTGCTAGCAGGAATTCTGGGAACAGGGAGCAAAAGGAGGAGGAAAATGGGGAGTATGGAGGGAGGGGAGCTGAGGAAAGAAAGAAGAATGGGGAATGAGGGAAGTGAAGGGGTTCAGAGAGCTAGCAGCTGGATCCTCTCCCCACTCCCCATCTCTTCGGGCCATCCCCAAGCCTGTATATGTCCATTAGTTTGACCTCCTGGTAGCCCCTCCTCCTCCCTCTACTTCCTCCGGAGTGGCCACCAACCCAAAGCCCTTCTGTCTCCAGGTATCTTCTTGGTGTCTATGGTACTGCCCTTCCCACCTCAGCCCTACCTCAAACACAGATGCGACAACTCAACATAGGCATAAACACACACACATACACATTAGCACAGGCTGTGTGGTGACCCATGCGATAGGCTTTGACTTTCCTCCCCCACATTTTGCAATTGCTTTGGTCACAAAGGCTGGTCTAACAGTTAATCCCACAATGAGGTGGGACTTTTCATGTGGCTGCTGATTTGGAATTTGGCTCTAGGACATAAATCTAAGGATACAGAGGGGTAAAATGCCTGACTTTCGAAAGAAACCTGAAAACAATTGGGGTCAGACATCTTCTCAGAGTTTATTAACCCAACCCTCTACCCACCCCCCTCCATGCTGATTCTATAAGCTGAACACTGGGCTCCATGAACTTGAAAACATTTCTGCTGTTGTGAGTTCTCAACCAAGCCAGGTGAGGGGTGCTTTAGGAAAGTCACTCAAGAAAACTAGGGTATATGAGTTACAGTCTCGGCAGGAAAGACGGGGCACACTCAGAGTGGGCGAATGAAGACTCTTTTACAAAAGTGTGTGGGCTGGTGTTTGGAGGGCTCCATGCGCAGGGGCACTGATGGCCAGAGAAGCCAGGATGGCAAGAAAGAACTGTGGCAGTCCTGGGGAGGATATACTGGTCCCTTTCCTCCCTACCTTGCCCAACACCTGGAGGAGAGAGGGACCCAAAGGAGGGGTGAGAAGGGTCCTCCCAGCACTGGGGAAGAAGAGGAGTGAGCATTAATTTAAGTAGGGATTAGAACCTTAAGCTGGAATGAACTTTGTTACTCAAAAGTGACTCAAAGTTTTGGAGTTTGCCAAAAATGCAGTTTATGGATGGGAAAGGGAAATTAGACATCATTGAGTAGGCAGTACTGATAGGAAGAAAATAAAATAGTTGTGTGTTTGTGCCTCACTATTCAGTACTCTGGAAAAAGAAATATTATCAGTTCCATTTTACAGATGAAGAAATTGAATTTGTGGTCACAGAGCTGGTGAAGGCCAAGCTGGGCCAGAACCCTCCTCCGGCCTAAGCTTCCCTGTGTCCCCCAATCTTCTTCTTTCCCCAGAGCTGCAACTTGGTAACCTGAGTTCAGGGCGAGCTAAAGCCACATTTGGTAAAAACAGGACTGAATAGGGAGCTCCAAGGTGCACCCCCTCTCACCCATGTCACCCGGGCCTCTTTGCAGCATGTCCACCTGTGACCTTCCAAGGTGAGCTCTCAGATGGGGCAGACCAGTGCTAATGAGGGCAGCAGAGGCAACAGAAGCAGACAGAAAGCCTTGGCCTCACATCTAGTCTCCATGCTGACTGCTGTGTGACCTAGTGAAAGGCATAGCTCTCTCTCTCGGTCTCTCATCTCTTATCTGCTAATAAATAATCCCTGGAGTCCCTGCCGGGAGGGAAAACTGATTCCAACTAGTCATGTCTACCAGGGGACTCAACATGCTGTTTCACAACAGCCTTCAGGAGTTAACAGCCCCAGGAAGCCATGTCAATGCAGGGAGGTGAGGAACAGGAGGCAGAGGCCCAGAAGGTAGGAGCAGGGAAGGTATTTTTGGGCAGACGGATCCCCTGGTCACTGCTAGACAATGGTCCGGGGCAGCCATTGTGCTGAGAGTGGAAAATCCTTTTCTGATTCCATCTCCAAGGTCTGAAAATAGTCCAGGGTAAGCCCTTGGGGACTGAGTTTGGGGCCCATGAGTGACTGGCCCAGCCTGGCCCATTGTTCCTGGCTGGGACAGGACTGAGTCTGGACACCTGGCTGAGCTGGAGCCAAGACAGAGGCAAGCTCAGGAAGCCTGTACTGGAGGAAGAGTGGCTGGGTGGAGCCAAGCCCCATGGCAGATGGGGAAACTGAGGCCCAGAGAGAAGGGATATATACCAAGTCACATGGCACATAGGGCAGAGGAGGATGAGAAGTTGGCTTCTGGGGCTCGTTCCCCCCCCCCCTCTCCACATCCCACCAGCACACACCCCTTGGAAAGGCAAACACATCTTTCAGCCTACTGCTTAGTTGCTCCTGGTCAGACTCCACCGTCCACCTCACAGGAGGCAGGGACATCAGACATTGGACCAGCTCCACTCCAAGCCACTGCAGGGTGCCAAGGGAGGCGCTGTACCTCTCTTGTCACTTGATGCCAGGGGAGTCTTGCTGCCCCAACTCTAGTCCTCAGAACAGAGAGCCCAGGGGCCTTGGGGGAATGCCTGGGGGAGCAGCTGTTCATTGTGCCTTTGCTGAAGATCTAGGTAGCTAATGCCCTGAGACAGAGAGAACTGGAACATGGGAGGTAAGGGCTTCAGAGAGTGACCCAGAGAGGGAAGGCAGGTGACCTCCGGTCACACAGCAAAAGTTGCCTATTCATTGCCTGTTCTGGCCTAGCTCCCAGTCAGTCCTGCCACCTTGGGTCTCCAGGCTCTTGGTTGAACCAAGAAGCTACAGCACCCCATGACAGTCACCACCAGTTAGGCAGAAACGGCTAGGCCTGGTGCCATGGGTGAGCTGGAGCTCTCTAGTCCATAGAAGCTGGCTCTAGAAGCTTTACAGCAAGGGCATCCTGCCCTGTCCCTCCCCCTCCCCCTTTTCCCTGCTGCCCTCTCCCAGCCTGGCAGAGGGATAAAGTTCTGTAAACACACACAGGCCCGTGGGCCTGAAGGCCAACGAGCTCCAAGCAGGGCAGAGCGGGGTCCCACACCTATCCCAGGATAGACCTGCTTTCCTCTTCCCACATCCTGGTGAAGCCTTGGCCATAGGAGGCCCACTGTTGCTCACTGGCTGGACATTCCTTTCCTTCAAATAATTTATCCTGGTATGGTTATATATTAAATTATGTCAACTCTATGAGGGCAGGGTCCGGCCGGTTTGCCTCTGTATCACCTTGGCACAGTGCCTGGCATGTAAATGCTCACCGTGTGCCAGGTACTGTTCTAAGTGTTCATGTATATTGACCCAGTGCCCCACGTGGCAGGTAGTATCTCTTTTCGGAAATGAGAAAACTGAGGCCCTGCAAGATTAAGTACTTTGAGCAAAGTGCCACAGTTGGAGGAAGAGGAGACAACACTCAAACAGAGGTGGCATGGGCATCGAATCTGTGCTCTTAACCCCTTCCTTGCTATATTGTCTCTCTCCCTTGAATCACATGAAGGGTTACTTACAGACCCTCCCACTCTACAGGGGTTACAAGTGGTATGGGATACTGGAAAAGGAACGAATCTGGGCATCTGAGGGACCTGGACTCAATCTTGACTCATTCACTTGCTGCCTATATAACCCACAGCAAGGCCTCCCTTCTCGGAGCCTGTCCCCTTATCTGCTAAATGGGGATAAATAATGTCTATTTCACACAGTTGTGGCAAGGAATAAATAATACATATGAGAGGGTCTGGCACAGTGCCTGGGACATGGGTTAGTACAGGAGTTCCCATCCTCATGTGCTAGAACAGAGCAGCCCAAATCTGCCGTGACAAGAGTGGTGGCAGAGGGGTAGCTCTGGTGGCCTAACTTCTCCTGGGCCCTGAGACACCAGCCACCCAGGGCAGAGACCCGCTGTGTGCCAGGGCCCCTGCCCTAGATGCACTGAGCTCATTGAGAATAGTTGCTGCAGGCAGGACAGCAGGCCTTTGCTCTTCCCCCCACCTATTGCTATTGCCCCCCACTCCTGTCCTATGTCCCTGGCCTCAGTGCCACAGCTCCATCCACCAGTTCCGTCCACCAGGGTGGGAAAGGCTGGGGGACTGTGGGTGATAGCAGGAATCCCACAAAGGCACCGACCTGTACTAAAGGGAACAGACCAGCAGGGACAGCCTGAGCCCCTGGCGCACATCCAGGCGCCACACTGACCTGCTGAGTGACCTTGGGCGAGGCCCCGCCCCTCTCAACTCTACAGCTGGGCTGGATAATCCCTGGGGTCCCTGTCAGGTGGCTGTGCCCTTTCACAGTGGCCTTCAAGAGTCAACAGCCCCAGGAAGTGATGTCAGGGTGAGGAGGTGGGGTGGTTGGGAGGTGGCAGGGAGGCCCAGAGAGTAAGAGGAGATATTTTGAGAGTGGGCAGGTCCCCCCACGTCACTACTGGACAATGGTCTGGGGCTGGGAGTGGAAAATCCTGTTCTTACGTGGGCTGAAAATAGCACAAGGCGGGAGGGCCAAGAACCTCACCCACTAGGTGAAGGCCTAGCAGCAGGGCCAGACGTCCACGTTGAGGGGTCAGGCAATCTGACTGGGGTCCAGGGGCAAGACCCTGGCCTGTCCCCGGTTCCCTTAGGGTCTCCATTCCCCACCCCACCAGTGTCTGCCACTGGATTAGAAGGTGAATATGGCCCTCCTTTCCCCTGGGTCCTATGTCCTTGGAAATGTACAGGCAGCTGATTCGAGGAAGGCTTCCTGGTGCTATGCCGTAGTGTTGGTTCCATGTGCTGCAGGGCCCTGGGTTCTCAGGGTCTCCAGGGAAGCTGCTGGTAGGGTAGGTAGGCAGGACACAAAAGGAACGGGGACTAAGGGAACTTGGTGGCCACTGCCCTACCCCCAACCAGAGATGCACACTCGGGAGCCCCCAAATCGTGATGTATAACCTCCTGCCTCTGGTCTAAGCAGGGCTGAGGGAATCAGAGCCCAGCATTTACACCTTTGGGTGTAATCTTACCTGGGTAGGGGCTTCCTATAAACTAGAATGGGGTTCAGCCTCAGCAGCAGCTGGTAGGAAGGAAATAGGCTTGGGACTGCAGGAAAGGTTGGCTCAAGGTCAGTCTGTAAGAAGTAGTCACAAAAAAGCTCATAGGGACTCTGGTTATATGAACAGAAATATAGAACCTAGAATGTGGGAGGTGAGCATTTCACATTACTTTGAACAGGACACCGACGTTGCACAATGCAGAGTAATTGGTTGGGTCATGGCTTGTGATGGGTCCCTGTTGCATGAAGGAGCTGTGTGGAACTAGATTCTAAATAGAGCAACCCCTGGGAGTGCCTCGTTCTGACAGAGTGGAAAGGGTGAAGAGGTCACAGGAGACAGGAAGACGTGGAGTGAAGGGAAGAATCTTCTCTCAGGCAGAGTGGGCCTATAGGGAAAGGGGGTCTCCCCGAGGGAGAGGGAGTAGGTCTTTATGTTTGAGATTAAGAATGAGACCTGTCAGGGGCTCCTGGGTGGCTCAGTCGGTTGAGTGTCTGACTTGGGCTCGGGCCATGATCTGGTGGTTCGTGCGTTCGAGCTCCACATTGGGCTCGTTCTTGTCAGCACGGAGCCTACTTTGGATCCTCTGTCCCTCTCTCTCTGCCCTTCCCCTGCTTGTGCTCTCTCAAAAATAAATAAAAGATGAAAAAAAAAATGAGACCTGTTAGCTTTGCCCCAAGGCTGAGCTGGTCCCTGTCCAGCTCAGCTCCACAAACCTCCACAGTGGTCCTGGCTGGACCTAGAATCTGTCACAGGTGAGAAAGATCTACCTCACCCTGAGCCAGTCTGAGCACCATTATGCCATATAGCAGGATTTTCCCAGGAGGCAGAGGATGGGACAGGAAGAGAAGCGAATCTCTCCCATACTTAGCCCCAGTGCAAAGGAGACCTCGGGTAAAGGCAAGGAAGGAGCCCTGACTTGTTAGCCTGGTGACCCACTCCCAGCCTCATTCCTGCCTTGAGACTGAGCACCGGCTGCCCAGCCTGCTTCCACTTCCTGCATACCCTGCTTTCCTGCCCCCATGTCTTTGCCCAGGATATACCCTGCACCTGGATGTTCTTCTCCGATAAACTGCTTTTCTCAGAAGCTACAGTTCAGGAGTGTGTCCCAGGAAGCCTCTCTCACATGCTGGTCCACATCTCCAATCACTCAGCATTATCCAGTGGTGCAATGGAGCATGTTGGACCTGCTTGCAAGAGCCAATTGTTAAATTTTCAGGAATTTTGCAAGGAGGCTGACATCACATTACTGGTCTGAAATTGGCCAAGGCAAGAGTATCTGCACCATGGCAATTAGCAATGCTACAGATAAGGGGTTCTCCTCACCCCATGGAAAGCCAGTTAGATGGTTTCACATTTACCAGCACATGACTGTTCATAGCCATTAATCCCTAAACTAGGGGATCCCAAGGACAGGACCCCATCTGACTCCTATCTGCACTCAGCAGAGCCAGGCACCAAAGCCACTTGGCTCTAAAGTGAGGGATGACCTGGAAAGAGGTCTGGAAAGAGGATCCCTGATGTGAGACTACCACTGAGGCAGCTAGTGGGAAGGCAGGTGGCAGAAGAGTAGAGGTTGGAGAAAGAACTCCAGTGTGGATGGTAAGAGCTTCTTAAGACTGTATCCTCATCCTCAAACCACACAATAGGGCACAACACGGCAGGCAACAACACCTTCGGTAGAAGTTGCAGCTTCAAACTGGCTCCCAGGCCCGGGAAGCCTCCAGATGAGTTTATGACATCAGCTCCCAGATGTTACAGTCACCTCTAGGGATGGGGATGCTCCTCAGAGGTGTGTCCACTGTGGCATCTAGACCTGCCCTTGACCGCTCCATGGGAAGCTCCGGCTCAGCTCTGGCTCCTTACCAGGCTCCTCTGATCACCCTGAAACTCCACCCCTCCCAGGTAGCTCAGGCCCAGACTATGTGACCTTGGTAAGTCACTTTCTTCTCTGCATCTGTTTCTCCATTTGACTCGATCAGGCTGGGTTCCAGCCTAGATACCTTGCTGGGCACAGACAGCTAATTATGTGGGAGTCAGGCCAGGGGCAGCATCGGCCCCTTACCCTTGCCTTTCACGAAGCCTTATTCCCCAACTCACACATACAAATGGTGACTGGGGTTGTAGGGACTGTTAAGATCTCTGGACTGCAGAGAACATTCTGCCAAATGACAGAGCATTGAGGTCACGGCTCCCTTGACCATCAGGCATGAGTCACTAATGGGGCATATCTAGGGAGACTATCCCAATGGAGGAAATCCTAGTCCCCACAGCCTCCCCACTCCCCCCACCCCCAATATTAACTTGCACAGGCGCCAGGGGTTCAGGTCCTACAGCCGGATGTCCTTAGTGTTCTCACCACCAGCTGCCATGGACTCTGTCCGCCTAGAGTCCTCACTGCTGCTCGACACATCTTTTGTCCTCTTGATGTCAGTCCTGTCCAACCTGTGCAGGCCCCGTCTGCGGTGAGCTGGGGTAGTAGCAGTGGGGTCTGTGGGTGGCTTGGCATCTCGGGCAAAGCGCACAAGCCTCTGCCCAGCCAGGAAGTAGAGCACGGGGTCAAGGCAACTGTTGGCACTGGCCAGCGGCCGGGTGATCTTGTAAGCCATGTTGATGGCATTGAGGGTGTGGCAGCTGAGGTCCAGGGAGCGGAAGGAGTAGTAGAGGGTGCGGGTGACATGGAAAGGCAGGAAGCAGAGGGCGAAGACAGCCAGCACCACGGCAATGGTGCGCACCGACTTGCGCTTGGCCCGCGGCAGGCCTCCCGAGGTCCCGTAGGCTGGCTTCAACAGCCGCCGAGCCATAAGCACGTAACAGACCAAGATGATGGCAAAGGGCACTGCGAAGAGCAGGCCCAGCATGACAGAACTGTAGGCCACGAACTGGCTGAAGAGCTCGGGTGCTGAGGTGTCGTGGCAGGTAATGCGGCCGCCACGCGCGCTGGTGGTGACGAAGTAGAGCACGGGTGACTGGCAAGCCAGCACCAGCACCCACACGGCAGCTGCCACCCGGCGGGCATAGCGGGCCCGGCCCCAGCGCAGCGAGCGCAGCGGGCGCAGGACCCCCAGGCATCGGTGCACGCTGATGCACGTGAGGAAGAGGATGCTGCAGTAAAGGTTGGTGTAGAAGAGGAAGCGCACCAGCTTGCAGAGCACTATGCTGAAGGGCCAGTGGTCCCCGCGGGCGTAGTAATAGACCAGCAGCGGCAGGGAGGCTGCGTACAGCGCATCGGACACGGCCAGGTGGAACATGTACGTGGTGGACGCGTTCCAGGTCTTGAGGCGGCACAGGAAGATGTAGAGCGCCACGGCGTTGAGACACAGCCCGAGCACACACACCACACCATAGGACACAGGCAGCAGCACGTACTTGAAGTCCTCATTGAAGCGGCACTTGTAGCCCAGCTCGTCCCCACCCCAGGTGTCATTGACGGTGCTGTTCCAGCGGCCCGGGCCTGTGGCCATTGCCCTGAAGGGAAGGGGTGGTGGGGAGAACAGCCACGAGGGTCACAACCAGGGCTCAGTGGGGAGGCCTGACACACCCACCTGACCGGGGCCATGAGGGACCCCAAGCACCCATAGATTCCCTTGGTTAAGGTCTGCCCCACCACAGTCAAGGCCTTTGCGGCCACCTGACCTGGCTTCCTCCCTGGACCCCGAGGGCCCAGAACCTCGGAACCCCGGAACTTCGAGGATGCGTGAGGTCTAGGAATATCGTGGCCACACACCTTTAAAACTTCACAACAGGGGCAGGCACACTACATCCTGAGGGCCAGATGCAGTCCACCAGTCTGTTTCTGTAAAAAAAAAAAAAAAAAAAAAAGCTTGATTGGAACACAATCATACCCACCTTATTTATAAAGAGTTGAATAGTTGCAACAAAGACCGTATATTCCCCAAAGCCTAAAATAGTTACCCCTGGCGTTGTTTTTTTGTTTTTTGTGGGGTTTTTTTTTGTTGTTTTTTTTTTAATTTTTTTTTAATGTTTATTTCTGAGACAGAGAAAGACAGAACATGAGTGGGGGAGGGGAGAGAGAGAGAGGGAGACACAGAATCAGAAGCAGGTTCCAGGCTCTGAGCTGTCAGCACAGAGCCCGACGCGGGGCTTGAATTCATGGACCGTGAGATCATGACCTGAGCCGAAGAGGGTCGCTCAACCGACTGAGCCACCCAGGCGCCCCTGTTTTTTGTTTTTGTGTGATTGTTTAAGACTGGCAACCCTGCTCTAGAACCTCAGGAGCACAGAGTTCTAGATGGAGGATCCTGAGCTCTAGCATCTGAGGATCGGGGGGTCCCAGAGCAGTGTTGTCTCAGATTCACAGAAAGGGGGCTATCGGGCTGGCTGGCTCCACCTCACACCCAGCGCTCACTGGACGGTGGGCAGCCTCTACCTTGCTGGAAGTATTAGAAAGCTCTTTCCTTTAGCTCATCTTTCTGCCCTCTGAGAGGCTCTCTGGCCTCCTGCCTGGTATTTTGGTATTTGAGGGAGTATTTCCAAGGGTCTCCCCCTTTAGTCATTCATTAACCTCCCAGCAAATAGTTTTTAGGTACTCCTATATTCTGGCACTTTCGGCACTTGTAAACAGCAGCCCTGCTCCCCGGCCCATGAGGCTACCAGATGGGACAGTGACCCTTCTGAAGATGCCAGGGAAGTCTGGGGCAGAGGTGAGAATGGGAACAGAGAGGGACTTCTTTTGTGGGGAAATTCAGCTTCCCTCATACCTACCCAGCTTCTCTTCACACACCACCACTATCTTGATGGTCTCTTGCCTTATTCCTAGTGGGCATATGTACCCATGGGGCCTGACTGCCCACAGAGTAAGTACCTGGAGCACAGATTGTCCATCTTCGTCATCTCCTTGTCCCCACCAATGTGACCAGTAAGAGCTCTCTCTCAGCGGGGAGCAGAGGACAGAGAGCCCAGGCTGGAGGGCAAAGATGTGGCCAAAGTTCCCAGCGTCAGGCTGGAAATCGTAGCAGGTAGGCAGGTTTGGGACAAACATGAAGAATAACTTTCTAACAGTGGGAAGGGGCTGGGGAGCTGCTATTTTTTCCAACCCCACTACCATGGATGCTTTAAGGTATTACTTCATTTCATCTTTACAACATGTTTCTGGGAACCAGGTTATCATGCCCAGTTTTCCAATAAAGAGGCTGAGATCATTCAAGTAATTTGGCTAAGGTCATATGGTTAGGGATGGCTACAACTCATCCGGGTGCATCCCACAGTGGAAGGGGCTGTAGGAAGGAGGTAGTGAACTCCTTGTTCTGGGGGCATGCCAGCGTCTCTTCCAGCAGAGTCTGCAGAAAGGCTTGTGTCCTGTGTGTGGGTGTGTCTGGGAGGACAGAGGGGGCAGATGACATGTGAGTCCTCCCCATCCTAGGTATCTGGGGTGGTACAATTCCCTTCATCTTGGAACCGAGGTCCCGAGAGGCTGGGGCTTGGAGATTCTAGAGGGCCAGTGACATCCACTCCCTTAGACCATGAGCTTCCTGCCCAGCCTGGCCTCCCAGTAGTAGTTCAGGGCCCCTGAGGTTGACATTAGGGGGCCGAGAGACACATAGGTCTCTCAGTTTCCCTTCTCTCCCCAAACCCTTTTCCCGCACCCCAGAATCTTCCCTGTCTCCCGGTGTCAGCAGAAGTGCAACCAAGAGCATGCACCTGCCTCTCACAGACACAGGTTCCTCCCCAAGGAACCAGGGCTGGTCCAGGGTGAGCAGGCAGGGAGGCTGTGTGGTGCCAAGTTGAGCAGGGGCAGCTCCCCCTGCCATGGGGAACTCTGGCAGGGCCAAGCTCCTAGGACCCCTCTTGCCCCGAGCCAGGACTGAGGACCCGACACTCAAGCGTCTCCTGCATCCCACCCCTTCTCCATGCAGCCCCGCGTTGCCTCCACCCTTGCTGCCAGAGCCACTGCATCCGCCTCCCTGCCTCTAGCCTCAGTTCCCCCAATCCAGGGGGCCTTCTTGAAGACAAAGTCATTCCCTTGTTCGAAACCCTCTGTGACTCCTGCCTATTCTCAGGAGAAAACCCCACTCCTCCTCAGTCTGGTATGGGATGGTTTCATAACCCAGCCTCGGTCAGCCTCACCAGCCCCATCCTCTGTGACCTGCAGTTTCCTGAATGCACCCAACACTCTCCCTCCCAGCCCTCGTTCATAGTGCTCCTTCAACCTGGAATCCATTCACACCCCTCGTCTCCACCTGTTGGAATGACAACTTTTTATCCTTCAGTGCAACAAACTCCAGCGATTAAGAACCTGGCCTCTGGAGCCAGACCACCTTTGTTTCCTCATCTGTAAAATGAGGCGATTAATAGAACCTACATCATACAACTGCTGTGACGATTGAGTAATTTGTGTGAAATGTTTGGAGCAGTGCCTGGCACATAGTAGGTACGTTGTGGTGGTATAAGGCTCAGCCCAGATGTGGCCTTTTCCTGAAATCTGCAGGAAGCTCTCCACCAGTGGAGGAGCGATAGAAGGTCTTCACTGGAGGCTGTGCAGCAGGTGAGTGCGGTGGGCCAGGGGACTGGTGCTAAAGCCTAAGCCAGGGCCAGGCCTGGGAACCTTGTGAGGGGAGAGATGTGGAGGGGTTAGGGAAGAAGGCCAGAGAGTCTGGCCCAGAGGGAGTTTGGGTTGAAGAGGGGCAGGGTGTCTGGCTCAGGGGTTGGGGGAGGAGCAGGTATGGGGAGAGGGGGACTCGTTGTCAGACATGGTAAATGTGGGGTGCCCTGAGGGGTGTCATGGGACGTGGGGAAGGGCAAAGCCCAGGACCACCAGATCCAGCACTTTGGGAGGTGGGCTGGGAGTTGCTGGCTCCCAGCAGCTACAGGAGGAGCATGGAGGCCTGAGTGAGACTGAGGAGCTGTGGAGAGGCCACATTCCCTCCCCCGTGGGGACACTGGGTTGGGGTGTCCCGCTCTGCCACAAAACCCCAGGTGACATCAGGCATTTCCTGCCCTCCTGAGGCTCAGACCTCTCGTGGACTGAATCCCCCAGCCTTCGAGAACTGGAGTCCTAAATCTCCATGAGATGCTCTGCCCACTGAAGACAGGGGAAGCACACACACCCAGTCCCCCTCCACACTGCTGCTCTGCTCCTGCCCGAGTGCCTAGGCCTGGCGGGTCTCTCCTCTGGGTCATGATGGCCCTCCCCCACCCTCCATCCCTCCAGCCATAGTCCACATCTCTACACAGAGTTTCTTTCTAATCATCAAGGGTGGAATCTCTGATGATGGTGAGAAGGGGGGAGACTTCCCTAACTTTCTCCTGAAGCGAGGAAGCTGTCCTTTCCACCTGTTTTAAGACATCCTGGCCTCCACCCTCCCAAGCCAGCTGGGGACTCCATTGTCATGGCCCCTTTCCAGACTGACCCTGCCTGCCCTCTCCCTGGCAGGAGAGGCTGGCCCATCAACCTGTGAGTACATCTTTCCTGCCCCCCCACCCTCCGGCCCCTGCTTATGAAGACAGCTGACTCCTTAGCCCTCTCTCTCAGCCCTCTCCTCTACCTCTCCTTACCTCCCATACCCTTGGGGTCTCTCCCCAGGATCTCTCACCCTAGAGACCAGCTCCCATCTTTGTCCAACACCACTTGCCAGCCCCTCTGTGCCCGGTTCTGGCTGGCTTGCCCCTTTTAAGTGCCCTGCCAGCCTTCCCTGCCTTTGCTCATGCTATTCTTTCTACCTGGACAGCCCTTCCAAAACCCATTCACACTGTACTCCATCATGGCCATCCCTCAAGGCTCTTCTCAAGGGTCACCTCATCTCTGAAGCTCTCGCACTCTACCACCCCAGACACTCCTCACACCCTGTTGGGAATTTGTTTCCACCCTCTAGAAACCCCAAAACATTCTAGGTGCTTCTAGAAGTCTTGGTCCATCTGATTCTTTTCTCTGTCCCTATCATCCAGCAAGAGGCCTGCTCCAAAGCAGGTATGACATGAGTGGAAGAATGAATGAATGAATGAATGAATGAAACAATCAAGCACAAGAGGATATGGGAGTCCAGAGGAGACTGAGTCTCATGGCAGTTGCTCTCCTTTCCCTTATTCCTCTGAGGGCCTCCCAGAGTTGTCCTGACACTTAAAGATTTCTCAGCTGCTGACCCCAGGGGGCCTCCTGGGGAGCACTCCTGGGGACCAGCACACCTGGGCCTGCTCCTGCCCTAGACAGGCCTCTGGACTTCCTCTCTTTCAAGAGCCCTGCCCTTCTCTGGACAGGCCAGGGAAATGCCAGGAGAGGGGAACTGGACCTAGGCATTCTGGAGGTGGGTCAGCTGTCTGAATCAAGCACATTCTTTTATCTTGCTCATCTCTGGCTCAGGTCATGGGTCAGTCTGAGTCAGGAGCTTCTGGTCCTGGTGCCCCCTACCCCCAACACCTCACTTTGTAGGGGCCAAACCTGGGCTGAACAGCGTCCATGCAGCACCCCCCACCCTCACTCCTCAGGAGATACTGCCATAGAGGTTAAGCTATTTGTTCAAGATCACACTGCCAGGAGTTGGAAAAAATGGGTTTGACACCAGGACTCCCTGGCTCTGAAGCCTGAATTCATCAGAGCCTGGGATGAGTGAGCAAGGTGGGGATCCCCTGGATCGAACCCTGGTCCAGCATATACACATGCACAAGTGAGCCTCCCAGCCAGTGGACCCTGCCCTCCCATGTCCATACCTGACCAGCCCCTGCTCACAGTCAGGATGTTCAGAGCCGCCTCAGGTTTCTCATTCATGAATGCATAGGCCTGGACCAGGATGCAGGGAATTCTTCAGGAAACAGGAAAAACAGGTCCTCTGGCCTGGGGATAAACCCAGCTTCCAGCACTTCTCAGGGCGGGCAGTGCTGCGGGCTCTGTGGGAGGTGGAGACAGCATGGGCTCTTGGGTTCCAGGTCATAGGAAGTCAGCCAGGCAGAGCCCTCCCAGGCCTGCCTCCTATGCATCAACCTTGGTCCAAAAGAGGCAAGCACTGGTGTGTTTGCCTGTCCCAGGAGGGGTGCCCTCTGCCCACCCACACGCCCTGGCTGTCTACCCTCGGCTCACATGTTCCAGGGATGGTTGTTCCCAGCCTCCTTCCCCAGGCACCCCCTTTCACAGGAGTGTGGCTCTGCTGGGAAAGGTCTCCCTCACATCCTGCAGAGCTGAGCTGAGCTGAGCCTCCAATGCCCCTCCCTCTGTCCTGGTCTATGCTTCAGTCCCTAGAGGAGGAAACAGTCAACACCCTCCTTGCCCAGTATCCACTCAATAGTACTTCCGCCCATACGGTTTTTTGTTCAAGCTATGTCTCTACCTGGAACACACCCCCTCCCCTGTCCCACCTCTAATCATTCCTCCACAGATGCTGTAACACACATGAACACACACAGGCATGGACATACACAAATATCCAGATACATGGAGACATACACAGTCACATTCAGATGTATACACAGCATGTGCACACACACACACACACACACACACACACACACATACACACACACTGTTCTAGACAGGGACTAGAACAGCCTTTAGAAATCACCTGCACTAAACTCCCATTTGACAGAGGAGAACACTGAGGCCCTGTCACAAGGCCTCACCATAAGTCAGGGACAGAGCCAAGATTGGAATGCAGGCCTTCTGAATTCTGGCCCTGGCTTTTGTCTTGTCTGGCAGGCCCTCACACACACACCAGGCACAAGGTTTCACTGAGGGGATGGTTACATGGTGGAGGGACCCCTTTGTATGTGCAAGTCCCAGCATCCTCCAGAACCAGACTTACCAGAGGGGAAAAAGAACATTCCCTTCCTCTTTCCATCTGCTTCATTTCCCTGCACTGGGGTGGGGGTGGGGGTGTCTGAGACAGTTGAAGCCGGGTCTCCAGGCTGGAAGCAATGTACGAGCATGGAGAGAAGTGGGAAGAGGAGAAGGGGAGGATGGCTGCAAGAATGGGAAGGAGGTGTGGCACTGGGGAATGCCCCTAGGCCACTATTTTCCCAGCACACCTTGCCACAGGAGTCTCAGGTTCACGTGGGGCAGTGGGCTGGTAGCCATTTGCCAACCTGCTCCAGAGTCCAGTGACGAAAGAGGTTAACCTTTCACCCCACTCCACCCCCTCTTCTCCTTAGGATATGTCTTCACTCAAGAGACTAAGGAGGAGCACAGCACTTTCTCAAAGCCATTCTCCTATTTCTGAGATGGATCTCTACCACCCATCCTTCCACACTTTAAAATTCTAATATACCCTTGAGAATATATCTCTTTCCCACCCATGTGTAACCCAATGCTCGCCAATGAACCTGTCAGTTGAACCAGTGCAGTGGCTCAGACATGCCACTCTTCCCCACCCCATAGCCTTAGTCTTGTGTTTTTCCTCCACACCATTGCACAGCCTGCTCACTTATCTCCTTGCCTCCACCCCTCCCCTCCTATCCATCTTCCATTCTGCAATCACAGGTCTTCCTACAACACAAATCTGACTAGACACTGTAAGCTCAAAACCCTTCCATGGCTCCCTATTGCCCTCAGGCTAACATCCAAGCTCTTGAGCCTGGCATTCAAGGCCCTGGCTGACCTGGCCCCTGACGCCCCTCTAGACAACTCTCCCTCTCTGCCTCCAGCCTCATCTTCCTGTCCCAAGCACAGCAAAAGCAGTCCCATGATCACATCTTCACTCAGGGACACCCTCCCTTATCTTCAACATATATATTATAACAAAAGTTGAGTGCCTGCTCTGTGTCAGGCTCCATATTAGTTGGCTTTATAGACCTCTTCTCATTTAAGCCTGAGAAGCTCAGAGAAGCTAAATAATCTCTCCAGGGTCCCAAAGCTAGCAGCTTGCAGAGCAGTCTTGATCTGTCTGACTGCAGGAGCCGTGCCCCTGATCACTACCCCCTACCCTCCTCAGCCTAGGTCCTCTGCTCCGGGAAGCTTCCTGACCAGCCCTCTTTGAGCCCCATGGCTCTGCCTGTCTGGTCAGTTCTCTGCCAGAGGGAACACCCTAGTGGCAGGGCTAGAATCTACTCTTCCTGGTATTTCCTCATTGTGAAGCAGACATGATGATTATTGTATTCATTTTACAATTAAAACAACAACAACAAACTAAGGCCAGAAATGGTAGCCCCAGATCCCACCCAGGGTCACCAGTGAGTTAGGGGCAGACCACTTGCCCCCTCTGCCTGGCTCCGCCCCTACCCCAAGGGCTGGGTCTTTCTCCTTGTAGCCCCAGGCTGGTTAACTCAAAGCCATGAGGAGGGGGTGAGGCAGTTCCCAGGCTGACTGCAGAATTTCCAGGGTGGTTGGACAACATTCCAGCTTCTCCACTAGGGCAGCTCCAGAATGAATGTACTGCCCATTCACCTGCCTACCTGGCTGGCCCTGTCCAGCTTAGCAGGGGAGTATGATGCATCACCACTCTGGAAACCCTTGCAGCCTGCCTCTGCTGGGGGTGGGGTGCTGTGAGGGGAAACAGAGGACTTGGACCCAGAACGCCATCGAGGGACAGGGGAGGGCACTGGGCAGGTGGGAAATCCCAGTTCTGCCATTTCCATCTGTGGTACTTGGACAAGTCTCAGCTGTATAACCCCAATCTTAATTTCTTTACAATCTAAGAAGGGTATGCACTGCATAAGGTTGTTGAGACAGTTAAAGGAGATGATTTATTCATTTTATGAAATAACTTAAAAAGATATGATTTCAGCAGGTGGTGAAGATAGGGAGGATGGGAGTATTTCAGGAAGACAAGAGGGGC
Source organism: Prionailurus bengalensis (assembly GCF_016509475.1). Lineage (NCBI taxonomy): Eukaryota > Metazoa > Chordata > Mammalia > Carnivora > Felidae > Prionailurus > Prionailurus bengalensis. The sequence continues at coordinate 58,737,638 of NC_057346.1, forward strand.
AGGAAAGCCACAGGAATTATGAGCAAAGTAGCAAGGTCACAGCCAGACGGACTATAGGTCAAGTTTCCCACCCTGAAGGCCATCCTCAGAAGGAAGGGCAGTCCGAGGACTGCCCCCGCCAAAGGAACTAGACGCAACTATACTCCTTAGTTCATTCACCCTTTCCAAAGGTTTGCCATAACTATGCCTGTCCCCATTCAGGGCACTTGGGGACTCCAAGGTGAGTTGGACCCTTCTGTGATCTCAAGGAGCTCACTGTCAAGGTGGTGGGTGTCGGGGAGGATAGGGGAAGACCCAGAAAAGGCAATGATAATTCAGGGTGATCAGGGCTGAAGGAAGCAGAGGCACCAGGGTTGGGTTGAAGCAGCCAAGAGGGTCCCTAATAGGAACTGGGGGTAGGGTGGTCAGGGAAGGCTTCCTGGAGGAGAGGACACCTGACCTTCATTTTGGAAGATGGACAAGAGTCAGGTGCATGGAAACAGAAGAGGAGTAGAGTGAGCAAAAACCAGGGCAAACGATCACATAGTATGTCTCAGGAACTGACAGTCATCCCCGTGGCTTGAGGGAAGTAGAGAGGGCAAGGATGGATAGGAGGACAGGAAAGATCCTGGAAGTTATCTTTCACCCCCTCCCAAATGTCCTCCACAGGCTTGAAGGCCAGTAGGCTCCCAGCCTTGCCTGATACGCTTTCTGCACCACCAGCACTGGGGCTGGTCTGGGGAAATAGCTGAGGGGGTAACCTCAGATAGTATCAGTAGGTGCTGTGGCAGTGGGAAGCCTCTGCAGCCTCCTCCAGAAAGCCCTTGGGTTCACCAGTCCTCTTGGAGACTCTCACCCTGTAGGGAGCCCCTAGAATCCTGGCTGTGGGGGCCACACACTAAGAGAACATCTGAATGCATGCACGAGTCTCAGATCAACCAGGCTGGCCTCCCACTTACAGACCAGGAAACTGAGACTCCTTAAGAGGAAGGGCCTTACTCAAGGTCTGGTGTTCTAATTACATTCATTGTAGGGTTGAGCACCTTCACCCCCACCCCAGAGCAGGACTGCAAACTACCCGTCCCTCCTCTGACCCAGCAGGGTCCAGCCCAGCACAGTGCTATAGACACACTGCTAAATGGAACCAGTTGAGAACCACAGTGCCCTGAACTCCACCCGGACCTATCACATCCAAATGTCTCCAGCCAGACCTAGAAGAAAGAACCCTGGGTTCAGGCTCCAACTTCAAACCACCCATGCTGTGCAACATTGGTCAAGTTAACTTCCCTCTCTGAGCCTCGAGTTCTTCACTGATCAGATGGGGAGAATCACCACACCAGACAGCTCCTGAGGAAGGAGTAAGACAAGGGGACAGACAGGTAGTACTCCATGTGGCTAGCAAATCATGCTGTGTTCTGATGTGGGGGGCTGCATCTACCTGTCCTGGCTGAGAGACACAGAAACCCTTCTCAGGCAGAGGGGCAGAAGTCATGGGCAGAGTAGGCAGGGAAGGCTCTTGGAAGGGGCTATGGTCAGGTCAGGAGAGAAGTAGAAAGAGCCCAGCATGGAAGAAAAAAGGAAGAATGGAGAAGCCAAGGTAGAAAATAGGACAAAAGTGTAGAACAAGTAGGTCTGTGATTCTGAGACTTTCTCACTCTGGGTGCTTCCAGAATTCTGAGTTCATTGGTTCTGACAGTCCAATTTAAGAGCCTCTGGTTCTTAGAGTAAATGGTAAGTGTTTCTTCAATTCTGCCACTTGCTGCTTTTCATAGCCTTTGGTTCTGAGCTTCTCAGAACCACAGGAGTCTGCACTCTCAGAGTAACGTAATCAAAAATCACTGTCCCAGGAGCCATAAAGTCTCAGCAAACACTTGCCAGTACTCCCATGTGCTCAACCTCAGAGGAACACTGCAAACCCAGACTCAGGTCAGACTTGGTCAGGAGCTCCAGTCTGGATGGGGAGAAAGACACAGATGTGGAAGGAGTCCACTTGAGTGATTAAGCCATGACCAAGGGAAGCCCGGGAACCATAGAGCCCAGAGGAACCCCTAACCAGCCTGGGGAGATAGTCAGGGAAAGCTGCTCAGAGGAGAGGTCATTTGAGCTGGGACTCAGTGAAAGATTAGGAGTTTGTCAGGTGGACAACAAAGATAGGAGGGCACTGAAGGCAGAAGAAAGAGCACGTGCAAAGACACAGTGGTGTGATAGTGTGGCCAGGAGGTCATGTGAGGCTGGAATGGAGGGGTGGGTGGCACAGAATGTGTATGGACCTGAGGCACTCACATGAAAAGGCTTGAATGCCAGGCTGAGGTGCTTGGCATCTAACCTGAGGACAATGGGGTGCCATGGCAGGCCTTAAGCAGGGAAGGACATACTCAGAGTTGACCTTGACAAAGATGATGCCACAGAAAGTAGATAGGACAGGGGAGTCTAAAGGGAGGAAGACCAAGGAGGAGACTACACATAAAATGGTCCAGTGAGAGGCACTGATACCTTGGCCCTGGATTTTCTGTGAGTTGGGGAACATCCTTGCTGGCCCACAGCTCTACCACAGCAAGATTCCTCCTCCCACATTTGGGACCGAGGAAGCTGGGCACTCGCCAGGAAGCCAGAGCAACACCAGAAGCCTCCCCTGAGGGGGTGGGAAAAGAGAGGGTCATGTGGGCCCCAAGAAGCTTGAAGGAGGCCTTCCTCCCATGCTTTAGGGCCCAAGCCCTAGACAGGGTGCCAGGGTGGAGGGCTAAGGAGGGAGCAGCTGCCCAGGAGGGCCCAGGCTACCCACACTCCTATCAGGGACTCTAGCCACTCACCCTGGACCAGAAATACTCAGGCCTAGGAGATTCTATAACAGGGAAGTGGAGGAACTCCTCTGCTCAAGAATCAACTGTAGCTCTCCAGGGAGTAAGGCCCTCCTCTTTGACTATATACCCATTTCCACAAGGTCATTCATTTCTCAAACACTCACTGGCACCTGCTCTGTGCCCAACCTGTGCTGGATGATACAGAGAGAGAAAGCAGGCTGGCCTAGTCCTTCACCTGACCTCTAGGATGAGCACAGAGGTCAGAAAGGATTTCACCAGGGATGCGTGGCTTCTCTGGTCCTGTGAGCAATGTGGCTAATCAGGCCACAAGCAAAACCTAAAGTCATGTTTTCAGGGCAATATTCAAACTTCCTTCACCCTGAAAGCCAGAGAATGGAGCTCTGAATCTCAGATGGAACTTCTGTCTTAAATGGGGAGAGGTAAGTTGGGTCAGGTAGCCCTAGCTTTCACCTCAGCTCTGTGATCTTGGGAAGGAAACTCCCTGAGCCTCTACTTCCTCATCAGCGAAATGGGGATAACAATTCCTCCCTCATAGGATTGATAAAGGATAAAATGAGAGACTTTTATAAATTGTTACTAGTAAGCTAAGCTGTCTTTGCAGAGGGGACACAGGGAGAGGAAGGCAGTCAGTGGTTAAAATTCCAATATCTAGCACAATCCCTTGTTACTGCACCCTTGTTCTAATATCTTCAAAATGCATTTCTTTAAAAGTCTCTGAGTATCACACTTCTCCCTGTGCATTGCACTCCACAGCTTACAAAGCCCTTTCCTGACCACTGTCTTAAGAATTAAGGCGTCACAGCAGGGCACCTGGGGGGCTCAGTCAGTTGAGCATTGGACTTTGGCTCAGGTCATGGTCTCACAGTTCCTGGGTTCAAGTCCCACATCGGGCTTGCTGCTGTCAGTGCAGAGCCTACTTCGGATCCTCTGTCCCTGCCTCTCTCTGCCCTCTCCCACTCAAGCACACTGTCTCTCAAAAATAAACATTAAAAAAAAAAAAAGAATTGTCATAGCAACCTTGCATTTGAAGAGGCAAGGATCATCAGATCCAATTTACAGATAGCCAACTGACAATCTAGAGGGGGAGAGTGGCCTCTCTAAAGGCCATAGCCAGGAAAGAAGCCAAATCAAAGCACTCACCCATGAGACCTTGGTGATTTCTCATACTTTTAGCTGGTCCTTGGAGGATCCAGAAGCCTCAGGGCCTGTGCATCCTGGGCAAGAAGAAAATAAGAATGGAGGGGTCGTAGCCTCAGTCTGCAACACAAGCTTGGCAGCCATTTATGAAGGTCAGCCACTGTGATCCTCCAACTCCTCTGGCTAGACCCCAGGGCAGCCCAAGGCAGAAAAAAGAGGAGATTGAGAATTCTTCCATGCCAGGGCAGCCCAAGGCAGAAAAAAGAGGAAATTGAGAATTCTTCCATGCCAGGGCCTCCCAGGAACATACTCTCAACACAGGACCTTAGTGGTGCTGGCCTCCTTTTAGAGGCTGGCAGGGCAAGAACTGCCCCCCCCACCAGGAAGAGCTGGGATGAGATCAATTGCAGGTCTCCTGGCTCCCACTGGGGGAGGGAGAGCCCTAGGTATCCCCAAATTCCTCAGCAGGAACATCTAAGGTCTGAGGGACCAGACCCTTGGCCAAGGGATCAAGGGCTCAGAGTATAAGTAATGCCTGGATGGTTCTAGTGTCAATATCTGATCTCCTTGTATAGCACTACCCAATCCATTCTCCACCCTGCAGCCAGAGAGATCTTTCTGAAATGCTGCTTTGACCATGAATCCTCCTTGTTCACAAACCTTCCATGGCTCCCTATCACCTACAGAGTGAAATCAGTTTTCGGCTTGTACACTCTGGGTCCTGTAATGCCTCCAGGACACACTGTTCTGACAACCTGTGCCACCTGTCTTGATCACTGGATTCTAGTTTCCTCTTCTTTGTGATGACATGGAGCTCCACTGTAGACATGCCTTCACTGGGGAAGCTGGGGGTAGGGAACAGGGGATAGAGGCTGCTGGTGCTCTCTCAGTTCAGCTCAGCCCTGTGCAGGGTGCTGGCAAAAGAGAAATGAGTGACGGCCAGTTTCTGTCCTCCAGGGGGCCCCAGACCTCTGGTGAGGGAAGGAGGGGGACAGAGACCATAACTGTCCAAGGTGGAACCAGGGCTGTAAGTCCTGGGACTTTCAAGAGCCAGAAGATGCTCCAATCCAACTGTGGGATCAAGGAAGGCTTCCCCAAAGAGGGAGCATCTGAGCTGGGCCCCAAGGCTAGGTAATTCTCCAACTGAGGAAGATGAGGGTAGGAGGGCATTTCAGGTAGTGAGTATATAGAATATGCCGCAGTCCAAAAGCAGAAAACTGTCTTGTGTATGTAGCAGAACTACATGTAATCACTAGAGGGCAAAGGGTCAGGCAGGAGAGGGGCTGGAGAGGTTGACAAGAAGCAGTTCTTGGAGGCCTTGAGTCCCAGGCTAAGGGGTTCAGGATGGGTCTTGTTAGCCCAGGGAGGAGAATAGTTGAGATTTGGGTTTCAGGCAGTTCCCTCCAGGGATTGACCCCACCCCCCATCCCCAAGCCGTGAGCCTACCCAGGAGAACACTGGTGCTGAACATGACCCACACATTAGGAACTTGACGGCCCTCAAGTTCCATATTCTTGTTTTTCCCCTTTTACAGATGAAGCCACTAAGGCTCAGAGAAGGTCACATAGTGGCCAGGGCAGGATTGGAATATAGGTCTGAGTCTCCAGAGAGCTTTTGCGGGCCCTGTCTGTTTAAAGAATCTTCTTCCCAACCACTACCACACACACAGATAACTGAGACTTTACCAGGGCCCCACCCTAGCCCTCAAAAGCTCCCCATTATCACAGCCTAGCTCCCCAAACAAACCACGCACCTCAGGCTGCAGGCCCAGGGAAGCTGAGGATGCCAGGCTGAAAGAAACAGCTGCCACCAGCCCCACAGACCCCAAACGGGCAGTTTTAATCCGCAGCTGGGCCTGGCCCTTGGGTCTGGCTCCTGGGGGAAAGTAGGGCAACCTGCCACCGACAGCCCCCAGTTGGGGAGCTGAGGGAGGGCACTGCCCTTCTCCAAACTGACCCTTCCTACAGCACTGCCTGCCAGATTAAAAGCCTCCTGACAGAGGCTTAACTGTCCTTCCAGGCCACTGTCCCAGCCCCCACCCCCACTCCCACCCCCAGTTTTACCCGGTCCGGGCGGGGTGGAGTGCCCCGGGTTTGAGGAGGCTCGGCGGGGCTCCAGGGGCTCGCGGGTCTCTGGCCGCGGTCCCCCGCCTCGGGGCGCTCACTCACACCAGAGCACACACACAAACAAGTCCCACAGGTTCAACTACTCGACCCGCTGGGGCGCACGCACTCACCCACTGACACTGACTTTCCCAAAGAGGCCGACACACACTCACCGGGGTATCTGATCGCGCTCGCGGAGATCGACGCTACGGCGGAGACAAAGTTCGATCACAGACCCACCGGCACACTCCCACTGCTCGGAGCCGTGCCTCACTCGGACCGCCACGCGCCCAGGGCTCTGCCTGCCCAGCGCCGCGTGGGCAGCCACCGCATCCGCGCCTGCCGACCTGTCTCCTCCTCCGATCCCTCCGGGCAGCCCGCCCCTCACCTCCGCGGGGCGCTCGACCGCCAGCCCCGCCGAGGCCGCCGCTCCGGTGCCCGCGCCCGCGTCCCGCCGCCGCCGCCGCCGCCGCCGGCACCCACGTGCCCCGAGCCCCGCCCGCCGCGCCCAGCTCCCTGCCCAGGCCGGGTCAGGCGGGGGCGGGGCGGACTCTGGACAGACCCTGGCACCGCCCCCTCCCTCCCGAACGGACACCTCGCCACCCGCTCGGGGGCGCTAGGCTGGGGGGGACGCGGGCAGCGCGGGAAGGGGCCTGCGGTGACTGACCTACCGCCTGGCGGAACCCGCCTTCCTCACACGACGTGAGAGCAGGGTTTCAGAGACACTAAATGTGCAAAGTTTGTCGATCCCTGTGTGGCTTCCGTCGCTGCCCACCACGGGACCTGTCCGCGAACCTGCGCCCTCTCCTGCCAGGAACCTGCTCAGAGCACCACGCCGAGAACTTGCCTCCCTTTGCTTTGGACCTGGAGGCTGGGGAGGGTGTGCCCGTCGCCCAGAGAGGAGATACAGACATTCAGGGTCCTGTGTCTCTCCTGCTCCTGAGGAGAAGGCGGCTGGGGAGGGGGAGGTGGGGAGAGCCTCGCCTCACCTATGCTCCCATCACTGGGCAGGATAGTCATTAGAAATTTCCTGAACACCTGGTTGTTTTTGATCCCTCAACTTGAGCTGCTTCCTTTGAGCTGCCTTCTCAGATTACACACAGCACTCCCTTCTCTGCTTTCAACCCCACTCTGATGGCCTCCTCTGGTCAGAGACCCTGTCTGTACCTTTTCTAGACTGTGAGCAGCAAGGAAGTGGATGACCAGGTCTGCCTTCTTCCTACACCCCATGCCAGAATTCCCAGGAGTTGCCCAATACTTGTTGAATGCCGAATGGATGAATGAATGAATGCCTCCCTCTCTTTCATTCTGGTCTAGGTGTCAGGAATATAGGTTCTGACCCAGCTTCAGCACTGACTCTGGGAGACCTTGACCCACAGTTCCAGTCCCTCTCCTGGCTTCCTTTTTTGTGACATAGAGGCAATCAATCACACTTACTCTCCCACCAACCGGTGTTCATCCATGGGGGGCTTTGGACGGTGGGTGTCTGGAGAGTGCACAGGAGGCCTCTTTCTGTGGTCAAGGAGATTGCCCAGGGCCCTGGAGCCTTGGGTTCTCCTGGGCTTCCCACCTGCTGACTGAGTCCTGGTTGCTGGCCCCAGGAGGGGCCCAGGAATGATACTGGTTACAGCCTTGCCAGGAGCAGGAGCAGAGCAGACACACAGCCCTGTGTGACTGAGCTGCCTCTGTAGTCCCCCAGGGACCTCCGCCTGGAAGACACAAAGGCCTCTTGTCCAGCTTCCTCCACCTATTATGCAAGCTGGTCCATGCAGCTTATAGGCGGCTAGGAATCTTACGGCTCCTACTTATGGAGCCCAGGCCTTGGGGTCCCTGTGTTGGGAAGTCCCCTGGTCACTGGAGGCCCCAACCAGCACCCCTTTTCTCCTCTCTCTCTCAAGCCTTCAGACCTCTACTGTAACTACTACTAAGTTCAAGGGAAAAAAATTCCTTTGACCGCAAGATGAGGACTCACGGCTCTGCCTCAGTCTCTAGCTGCCTGGAGAGTGGGCAGCCCGGAGTCCTGATGCTGCTCTGGTCCAACTCCCTTACTGTACAGTCGAAGAAACTGCATTCCTGAGACACCCAGTGTCTGAGCTAACACAATGAGTGACTTAGTGAGACCTGAGAAACAGGAAAAGGACATGTCCTTGAACCCTATTGCCTTGGGGTCTTGCCTCACCTCTTCTATGAACTTCAGTTTCCTCTTTTGCAAAATGGTAAAGGTTCTTTTTTTAGGGTTTTGCCCGTTGTCCCAAACTGCCCGAGTTTGAGAGGTTAGTATTTCCTGTAATGAGGGGCTGGACATCTGGTTCTCTTGACATCTTCCCTTGGCTCTCTCATCACTGGGCTTGAGAGATCAAGTCCCATAAGTTCCAAATCCCACCCCCCCTTACTTGAGGTAGCCTGAGGAGCCCCCATCCACTGCGACCTAAGGGCCTTTATTTTTATCATTGTACTTATTTACATTTCCTGGCAATAGTTTGTCAAGAAAATGTAGATGTTTCCGTGCCTAAAAGATATTAGACCCATTGACTCAGCCAGGAAATTGAGGTTCAACAAGTCCCACAACAAGCCCCACACAGGGCCCCTATCTGGAAGTATGGAGGGGCATCAGAGGAGCCCTAGAACCAAGCAGCCCGGGCAGGCTGGTGGTGAAGACTCAGGCGTGTAATGGTCCCCAAGAGGAGGGTAATGGAGCCACAGGAGGGAGACAGTTGCCGCGTCCTATTAGCAGCAGCAGGTCAGATGGGAAAGGGCAAGCCCAAGAGCACTCCTCCCCGTGCATTAGGAGGCTTCCTGTCTCTCCAACCCTGAGGAGGCACTTGGCTCTCTCAAGCCTTCTCATCTTCCCTCTCTCGACTTCTCTCATCTCCCCCGAGAAAACTTCCTGCTCTGAGAATCTGTGCTGGGAGTGAAAGCCCCTGCCATGGTTCGGGCCTCCTTGCTCAGCTGGGATATTTCCAAGTATCCCTCCATCATGGGCTAAGGTGGGGTGCCTGTCACCCCTCGCAGCCATCACCTGCCTCACACCTTCTGTGGCTCCACCAGCCTCAAGGGAAAGCCCACCTCTGCAGCCTGCCAAGCCAGGCCTTCCCACCTCTCCGCCTCACCTCCTGCCACTGATCTGCCACGCTGCAGTGCTGGGCCCTCACTCGCCTCCTGAGTGCTGCTTGCTGCTCCCTCTGCCTGCAATGCCCCTTCACGCTTCTCTGCCCTTGACCCTTTCTCTTGGCTCTCCCCGTTGCTTCTCTAAGGCCCAGCCCGGGAGCCCCATCAGGTACCTCCCTCTTGTCACACCACTTACCACACTGTTATCTCCCCCTCTAGTGGGCATCTCTTTGAAGGCAGAGCCAGGGTCCATCCTGTTCACAGTTAAATGCCCAACACCTAGCACCGTCCCTGTCGCCTGGTCAGCCTTCATGAATATTTGTTACGTGAGCGAGTAAGAACTCGATTTAATAGTGACCACCTTTGAGCTAGTCGTCATGTTAAAGTACCTCATTTAGTCTTCACCAGAACCCTGTGAGGTAGATGTTATCATGGCCATTTTACAAATAGGGAAACTGAGGCTCAGAAAGGGGAAGTGAAGGTCCAAAGTCACAGTGGCCCACAGCGTGCGTCCCCTGGCCCTAGAACTCCCGACCTGCTGGGAAGGAAGGCCCTGCTGAATTCCCTTCCCGGAGTGCTGGCTGGAGTAATGACTGAGCCACAGCATTGGGACCCACACTGGCAGCTCAGGTTACATAGGGCTGGGCTGGCTCCCGCAGCCTGGTCTTGCCTGATCTCCGCACTGCTGCATTGGCCTGGACCATGCTCCCTCCCTTGCCCGCCTGAAGGCCGCAGGGAACTGTGCTCCTCAGGTTTCCAGGCAGGGGCCCGGTCCCTGATGCCAAATGCAAAGTAGAAGCTCTGGCTCTTGGCATGCCAGGATGCAGACACCCAGGGGAGGCAGCCCAGGAGGCAGGAAGCCTGGTCCAGGCCTGGGCAAGCTACCCCTCCATCTCCCCACAAGCAGGACCAGCTACATAATTTGTGGGACCCAAGGCAAAATGAAAATGGTCACCTTGTTCGAAAACTAGTGAGAATTTCAAGATGGGACAGCAAAGCAGTGAATCAAGTACAGGGCCCTTCAAAGCGTGGGGCCCTGGGTCACCCTCTTATAATGCCTCAGGCCTTGGTTTTCTCATTTGCCAAACGGGAGAATGACAGCCACCTGGCCAGGCAGTAGAGAGGATGAAGTTGGAGATGTAAGTAGGAGGTTCGGAGAAGAGCGTGGATGTTGGGCAGGGGTCCCCATGTTGCTTAGGTCTCAGGACTGGGTAGCAGACCAATTCTTGCCAGGAGTTTGATTCCTCACACAGCGTCTTTTTTCATGAACCCCAAAGTAAGCCTCAGAGAAGCAAAACAACTTGCTCAGAGATTCAGTGGGGGGAGCCAAGATTAGAGCCCTGGCTATCTCTCTGCAAAACTGGTGCTTTTTGTGACACAGGAGAGAAAGAGAGGGAAAGAGAGAAGGGCAGGAGGGAGGTGGGGGGTGAGGGCTGCTCAGGACAAAGAGGGCCACTGTGCAGACACAAAGGCCTGACCACAGAGGCCCCTGTGTGGGCTGGGCGAAAATGGGTGGATAGAAAAGCCCCATGGTGATGAGGGAGGTGCCAGGAGCTGCCTTTCAGCCCCTCCCTGCTTGTGATGGGAATGGGGAGGGGGGCGGTGGCATGCAGGAGCCAGGAAATGTATCAAAGAGGAGAAACAGACTCGGGCCGAGCCCTTTACCCCAGCCCCGGGCCTCCAGAGCCAGAACCGCACAACCTACCTTTCCCCGATTCCTCCTGGACAGACTTCAGGAATCCCCCAGCTTAAGGAATCTAGCTTAAGGAATCCCCCATCATGCCACCGGCACCCCATTTCCCCCCATTTCAATGAGAGTGGGGCTCAGGCTGCTAACCATCTGACAGTCCCACACTCACAACCCTGCTCAGTAATTTCTGGCTAATCTTCATCACCCACAGGGGAATGAAACATAAACCCCTCGTATCATTCAAGGCCCCTTGTGACCTATCCCAGTGACCTTTTCATACTCTCCAATCCCTACTCCCCATTAGCCCTCCACACCCCAGTCATGAGGGAAGTCCCCAATTTCTTCAAACCATTCCGTCCTTTCGCACACACCCCTGCGTTTCTTCATGCTTTTCCTTCTTCCTGAAGTGTTTTTTTCCCCTGCCCTTTGCTGGCTGAACACTTTCCCCCTCATGAACCAGCTCAAATGTCCTGTCTACCAGGCAGCTTTCCTCAACCCCCACAGTGGGACTCAACCTTCACTCTGCCACAAATTTTGGATTTACCCATTCTCTTGCAGGGCTTATCCCCCCTCTTGCTTTAGCCGTAGTTTAGATCCACAAAACCTACCTGGAGGAGGAGGCATTTGAGCTGGGCCTTAAAGGCAGGTAGACATCATTAGCAGATGGCTGTGATAGGCAAGGAACCAGAGCTCGGGAACCAGGGGTACCAGCCCTCTCTCAAACATTTTATCTGAATCAATCTATTTGGTTCCTGAGTTCAGATGACAAAGGATCCATACTTTAGAATCGTGGGAGTTGAGTGTCCAGGAGTTGAGGAGGAGGGGTTGACAAGGAGCAGATAGACTGCAAGGGCCAAATCAGGACAGGTTTTACAGGTCATGATGCAGAATTTTTAAATTTTTATTAAAAAAAATTTTTTAATGCTATTTATTTATTTATTTATTTATTTATTTAGAGGGAGAGAAACAGAGAGACAGAGCACGAGCTGGGGAGGGGCAGAGAGAGGGAGACACAGAATCTGAAGTGGGCTCCAGGCTCTGAGCTGTCAACACAGAGCCCAAAGTGGGGCTCGAACTCATGAATTGCAAGATTATGATCTGGGCTGAGGTCGGACGCTCACCCGACGGAGCCACCCAGGCGCCCCTAGAATTTTTTAAAATGAGCTTGAATTGGGGCTCCTGGGTGGCTCTGTCAGCAAGCATCTGATCTCCCTGTCTTGGGATCAAGCCCTGTGTCTGGCTCTGTGCTGGGTGGAACTTGCTTGGGATACTCTCTCTCTCTCTCTCTCTTTCTCTCTCTCTCTCTGCTCTTACCCCGCACTCTGTCTCTCAAATAAATCAATAAACTTTTAAAAAATGCACCTGAATTTATTTCTCAGTTTATGTAGTTTACTAAGTAATTCATTTCTTTTTTTTTTAATTTATTTTTCAATTTACATCCAAGTTAGTTAGCATATGGTGCAATAATGATTTCAGGAGTAGATTCCAGTGATTCACCCCCTATCCCTATATATAACACCCAGTGTTCATCCCAACAAGTGTCCTCCCTAATGCCCCTTACCCATTTAGCCCATCCCCCCACTAAAACCCCTCCAGCGATCCTCAGTTTGTTCTCTGCATTTAAGAGTCTCATATGTTTTGTCCCCCTCCCTATTTTTATATTATTTTTGTTTCCCTTCCCTTATATTCATCTGTTTTTTATCTTAAATTCCTCATATGAGTAAAGTCATATGATATTTGTCTTTCTCTGACTGGCTAATTTCACTTAGCACAACACAGTCTCGTTCCATCCATGTAGTTGCAAATGGCACGATTTCATTCTTTTTTATTGCCGAATAATACTCCATTGTGTGTGTGTGTGTGTGTGTGTGTGTGTGTGTATACACCACATCTTCTTTATTCGTCCATCAATGGACATTTGGGCTCTTTCCATACTTTGGCTATTGTTGATAGTGCTGCTGTAAACATTGGGTGCATGTGCCCCTTCAAAATAGCACTCCTATATCCCTTGGATAAATACCTAGTAGTGCAATTGCTGGGTCATAGGGTAGTTCTATTTTTAATTTTTTGAGGAACCACCATACTGTTTTTCAGAGTGGCTGCACCAGTTTGCATTCCCACCAATAGTGCAAAAGAGATCCTCTGTCTCTGCATCCTCACCAACATCTGTTGTTGCCTGAGTTGTTAATGTTAGCCATTCTGACAGGTGTAAGGTGGTATCTCATTGTGGTTTTGATTTGTATTTCCCTGATGATGAGTGATGTGGAGCATTTTTTCATGTGTCTGTTAGCCATCTGGATGTCTTCTTTGGAAAAGTGTCTAGTCGTGTCTTTTGCCCATTTCTTCACTGGATTATTTGTTTTTTGAGTGTTGAGTTTGAGAAGTTCTTTATAGATTTTGGATACTAACCCTTTATCTGATATGTCATTTCCAAATATCTTTTCCCATTCTGTCGGTTGCCTTTTAGTTTTGCTGATTGTTTCCTTCACTGTGCAGAAGCTTTTTATTTTGATGAGGTCTCGATAGTTCATTTTTACTTTTGTTTCCCTTGCCTCTGGAGACATGTTGAGTAAGAAGTTGCTGCGGCCAAGGTTTTTGCCTGCTTTCTCCTTGAGGATTTTGATGGCTTCCTGTCTTACATTTAGGTCCTTCATCCATTTTGAGTTTATTTTTGTGTATGGTGTAAGAAAGAAGTCCAGGTTCATTTTTCTACGTGTTGCTGTCCAGTTTTCCTAGCACCAGTTGCTGAAGAGATTGTATTTATTCCATTGGATATTCTTTCCATCTTTGTTAAAGATGAGTTGGCCACTAAGTAATTCATTTCTACCTTTATTATTTTCTTTCTCTTAATTCCCTTGGGGTAGCTTTTGTGTTCTTTTTCTACGGTTTTATTAAAGCTAATACTTATTTTGTGTACTGTCGTTCTTTTTATTTTATTCATTTTTCTTTTATAGAGAGAGTGAGCATAGCAGGAGAGGGGGAAGAGGGAGAGAGAAAGAGAGAGAGAGAGGGAGGGAGAATCTTAAGTAGGCTCCATGCTCAGCATAGAGCCTGACAAGGGTCTCAATCCCACGACCCTGGGATCATAACCTGAGCCAGAATCTAGAGTTGTTCACTCAACCAACTGAGCCATCCAGGTGCCCTGTCATTCTTTTTAAATAACATAATCGTTTATGACTATGATTTCTCACTGACTTCTGCTTTGGCTACTTTACATGTTTTTACAGGTAAAGTTTTCTTTATCACCATTTTAAAATAGTTGGTGACTACATTTTTAATTTCTCTTTGACCCAGTCAAAAGTCTTTTTTAGAGGAGTATTTAGGTTTGGTTGTTATTTCTTGTAATTATTTAAACTTGTGTTATGAATTCCTAGTTTTATTTGCAGATATATAGGGGACATTGGCTTAATTAAAGTGTGCTAGCTTGTGTATATTTTATTTATTAGAATTTCATTTTATGTGTTCTATGGATTATTTATATATTTATTTTAAAGTTTATTTATTTATTTTGAGGAGGAGGCAAATAAAGAGGGAGAGAGAGAGAGTCCCAACCAGGCTCCACGCTCAGCTGGGACCCTGAGGCAGGTCTCGATCCCATGAACAGTGAGATTATGACCTGAGCTGAAATCAAGAGTTGGGACACTTAACTGACTGAACCACCCAGGAGCCCCCACACATATATTTTCAAATAAAGTATATCTACATTTATTTTATTCTATATAAACTATTAGACTGATAGTGATGTGTCTCTTACTCTTTTCTGTGTTTTACTCTTTCCTTCTATTTGTAGTTTATCTGTTTTGATGCTGTATTATTCAATACACCATATAAAAGTCTCCCTGGACTGGGGGCGCCTTGGTGGCTCAGTCAGTTGAATGACCAGCTCGATTTCATCTCAGGTGTTGATCCTAGGATCATGAAAAATAAATAATAAGTAGATATATGTCTTCCTGGAGCACCTGGCTGGCTCAGTTGGTGGAGTGCACAACTCTTTTTTTTTCTTTTTTAATGTTCATTTATTTTTGAGAGAGAGAGACAGAGATGGAGCATGAGCAGGGGAGAGGCAGACAGAGAGGGAGACACAGAATCTGAAGCAGGCTCCAGGCTCTGAGCTGTCAGCACAACGACCGATGCAGGGCTTGAACCCACAGACCTCGAGCTCGTGACCTGAGCTGAAGTGAGACATATAACCAACTGAGCCACCCAGGTGCCTCAAGTGGAGTGCACAACTCTTGATCTCGGGGTTGTACATTCGAGTCCCACATTGGGTGTAGAGATTACTTAAAAAATAAAAAATCTTGAAAAAAAGGTCTACCTTGTTATGGATTATATACCTGTTTTATAAATAAAAGCATCTCTCCTCCCATTTAATGCTTTTAGTCACAATTTTTAAAAATTTCTTATATCACTATTACCATCCCCTACTTTGCACTTACCTAATGTACCTTTGTCTGTGGTTTTTATATAAATTTTCTTTGTCATTTATCTTCTTAATTTTAAATCTGAATGAGTAATACATTTACATGCTTCAAAAATTAAAAGTATGGGAGGGGTTTCTGGGTGACTCAGTCTGTTAGGCATCTGACTGACGCTTGATTTCGGCTCAGGTCATGGTCTCACAGTTCGTGGGTTCAAGCCCCACGTGGGGCTCTGCACTGACAATGTGGAGCCCACTTGGGATTCTCTGTCTCCCTCTCTCTCTGCCCCTTCCCTGTGCATTGTTTCTCTCTCTCTCTCTCTCTCTCTCTCTCTCTCTCTCTCTCTCTTTCTCTCTCTCTCTCTCAAAATAAATAAATAAACTTAAAAAAATATATGTGTATATACAGGAAAAAAAACATGCAGAGAAAAGTCTCCCTCCACCCCGCACCATCCATCTACCAAATTCCCACCCCCACTTCACCCCTAAGCTGGGAAGGTGGTTTGATTAGTTTCTTGTCTATCCTTGACTTTCTTTGTGCAAATACAAATATTTCTACTTATTTTCCTTCTAAATAAAAATGTAGTAGACAATACACATGACGTTGCATTTTACCACTTAATTGTATTCGGGGGGTTTTTCCAAATTAGCACATTGGAAGCTTCCTCATTCTTTGTAAGGGCTGCAAAATATCCCATTGTATAGATGTACCATAATGTATTTAACCAATCCTCTACTGGTGGACATTTGGGTTGTTTCCAATTTTTTACTAGTACAAACAATGCTGTAAAGAATATCCATGTCCTGTACATACTTTTTCATGTAGGAAATTTCACAGAAATATTATTACTAGATCAAAAAGACTGTGCGTTTGTAAATTTGATTATTACTGCCAACTTGTCCACCTTTGGACTCGTACCAATGTAGCTTCCCATCAGCACCATATGAGAGAATCTGTTTCCCACCCCCCAGAGCCTCACCAACACTGTGATATCAAACTTTTGGAATTTTGCCAGTGTGATAGGTGAAAAAAATCCATCTCAGTGTGGTTTAAATTTGCATTTCTCTTACTTTGAGCAACTTTTCATAACAAGAGAACCATTTAAGATTTATTTGCATTTCTTTTTCTAGCATATCCTTTAGCAATTTTTTGTTAAGCCGTTGGGCTTACTGATTCCATTAGCTTTTTATATTTTGGGAAGAGTATCTATCCCTTTGTCTGGAGAGAGAAAGCAGGAGTTGGGAAAGGGGCAGAGAGCGAGTGGGGAGAGAGAGAATTCCAAGCAGGCTCTGCACTGACAGTTCAGGCTCGATGTGGGGCTTGAACTTATGAACCGTGAGACCATAACCTGAGCTGAAGCCGGACACTTAACCAAAGTCAGACACTTAACTGATGTCGGACACTTAACTGACTGAGCCACCCAGGCTCCCCTCTCTTTTTAAATTGTAAGACGCTTTTGTTTTTCTGTGGTTGAATTTACCAGTTTCTTCTCTTATGGTTTCTGGATTTCAAGCCGTAATTAGAAAGCCTGTTCCTACTCTTTCTGGGCTTTACTTCAAATGATTTTATTTTTAAATTATTTAAATTATTTAAATTATTGGGGCGCCTGGGTGGCGCAATCGGTTAAGCGTCCGACTTCAGCCAGGTCACGATCTCGCGGTCCGTGAGTTCGAGCCCCGCGTCAGGCTCTGGGCTGATGGCTCTGAGCCTGGAGCCTGTTTCCGATTCTGTGTCTCCCTCTCTCTCTGCCCCTCCTCCGTTCATGCTCTGTCTCTCTCTGTCCCCAAAATAAATAAACGTTGAAAAAAAAATTTAAAAAAATAAATTATTAAATTTATGAAATAAATTATAATTAAGTAAGTAATTAAATTCATTAAATAATGAGTGTTTTAATTATTTAATTATAATTTAAATCATCTCATTTTTAACATGTGTATCTTTAATACATTTGGACATTCTGTGTTATTGTATTTCTTATAAGTAGCATATAGTCTAGTTGAATTTAAACAAATTTTTTTTAATGTTTATTTTTGAGAGAGAGAGAGAGGGAGAGCAAGAGCGGGGGAGGGGCAGGGAGAGAGGGAGACACAGAATCTGAAGCAAATGCCAGTTTCCCAGCTGTCAGCACAGAGCCCAAAGTAGGGCTTGAATTCAAGAACTATGAGATTATGACTTGGGCCAAAGTTGGACGCCCAACTGATTGAGCCACCCAGACGCCCCAAATTTTGTTTTAAACAAGAGAATGTGAAAAACTTTGCCTTCAGTAGTGTAGTTTAATTTATTTATATATATATTTCATAACTGATGTCTCATTTTACTTGATTTTTATGCTTCCATATTGCTTTTTTTGTTCTTTGTTATACATTCTAGGTTTTTCTGTTTTTTTATCTTCTATAATGCTGTAGAAAGTAGAACTCTAATTTGTAATCTATAAACCTTTAGATCAGTCAAGCACATATATTTAAATTCATATGTATCCAATTACCGAAGTCAATAACATGTCTGTTATTGAGTATGTGCTAGCCTTGGTGCTGGCTGCTTTCCACCAGTCTGTACTATTGTCTATATTTTACAGATGGGGAAACAAAGCCCATAATGTCTAAGTAGCTTGCCCAAGGTCACTCAATAATTTTTGACAATGTCCTCTGGATGATGAGAAATTTAGCAGACTTCAGCCAATCGGAGCCATCCCTGGAGCTGGAGGGGAGGAAATCTTAGTTAAATAACATTGCTGACAGTGAAGAAGGAGTGAATTCTTCAAAGTAAAACCCCCACAAGGATTTAAAATCCCCATAATGGGGGTGCCTGGGTGGCTCAGTCAGTTAAGTGTTTGGGCTCAAGTTGTGATCTCATCATTAGTCAAATGGAGCCTCTGTGCCGTCAGCACAGAGATTCTCTCTCTCCCTCTCTACCCCTCCCTACCCTCCGTGCATGTGCATTCTCTCTCTGTCTCAAAATAAATAAACATTTAAAAAGACATCATAAAAAAAAAATGGGCACCTGGGTGGCTCAGTTGGCTAAGCATCTGACTCTTGATTTCGGCTCTCAGTTCATGATCTCACGGTTCTTGAGTTCAAACCCCGGGCTGGCAGTGCAGAACCTGCTTGGGATTCTCTCCCTCTCTTTCTCCGTCTCTCTCTCCCTCTTTCTCTCTCAAATTAAACTAAACTAAAATTAAAAAACTATAAAATAAAATATTTTAATAAAATAAAATAAACTATAAAATGAAATACCCACAATAGCTTTCACAAGGGCCTCTCAATCCTTCAACATTAAAGTCTTGAATTTCCCCCAATTTGTCAGGTGAAGAATCATGTCTTGTTATAGTTTTGGTTTGCATTTCTCTTATGAGTGAAAGAAACATTTTTTCCTATGCTCGAGAGCCGTTCGCATCGCCATTGCTATGAACTGCCCATTCATATCCTTTGCCCCCTTGGGAGACGTCCAGCAAATACCTACTATCCCAAAGCCTCCTGGAGTATGTGTCCGTTTTGCGAATACCAAACGGGTGACTTTGGGAATTTTATTCTGTTTCTTACGGAAAATCATTTTAGAGATCATACACTCTTCATCCGAATCTTCAGGACAATTTTCATCCCCCTTGTGGGTAGGATCTTCTCACAGGCTCCATGTTGATTACTTTTGTCCACACCCTCGACCAGGCAGAGATAAAGCCAGGCCAGACACCGCCTCTTTACCCTCTCAGCTTTATGAGGCATTGCTTAATAATGGTGGAAGACTCCATTCCACCATTAGGTAGACAGTGTAGACACAGAAAAAGAAAAGCTGATGGGATAGCTTCAGGAAATGTCATCGCCGTCATCATCAATATTAGCCGGCACTTAAACAGCAATGCAAAATATACATATATAGTTTTCTATAGATATTCACATACAGAAAATATACACTATATAGTATATATAGTACCATATACAGTATACGTGTAAATTTACATATATGTATGTATGTGTGCATTAAATTTACACACACATGTAAATTTAGTTGTCACAACAACGCTCTAAGATTGGTACTATTACGATCCCCCTTTTATAGATGATAAAGGTGAGACACAGAGGGGTTAGGTTACTTGCCTAAGCTCACATAGCTAATAACTGGTGGAGTCAGGACCCTAACCAGGTCTTCTTGCCCCAGAATCCATGCCCTCAACCAGACTGGCTCGGAAAATGTCCTGTCTGACCAGAGATCCATCTAGTCAGTAGGTCCCTGACAGAAGAGTAGACAGTAGGGATTAGTTCATCTTATTGACTTTGGAAGCCATTGGTGCTTCATTCATTCATTCATTTAATCCTGTGACTCATTCATTCAGCAAATATTTACTGAGTGCCTACTATGTGCCAAGTTCTGAACTGGGTGCCAGACACACCAAGACAAATTAGATATGGTCCTTGTCTTTAAGGAACTTGCAGTTAAAGAAGAGGGGCATGGTCTGTTTCAGAGGGAGGAGCAGGTGGTATGTCATCCAAGAATGTGTTTCTCAATTTGTCCCCATTTGCCATTTAGTTAGTGTGATTTCTCCCTGTACTTTGCCTTGTGATCTCTTATCTTTAATGTGTGTGGTAATCATTACAAGTTTTGTATTTTTGCTTATTTTCCCGATCATCTTTTTTTTAAGTTTATTTATTTGTTTATTTATTTTGAGAAAGAGAGCGAGATAGAGGGAGAGAGAGAGGGAGAGAGAGAGAATACCAAGCAGGCTCAACTAGGCTCTGTGCTGTCAGCCTGGAGCCCAATGTGGGGCTAGATCCCATCAACTGTGAGATCATGACCTGAGCTGAAACCAAGAGTCAGGTGTTTAATTGACTGAGCCACCAGGCACCCCTTATCTTCCTGATCATTTTCACAGGGAGTAGAGAGTGGGCTGATCAGTCATATTTGCTATCACTTTTTTTCATCCCGGAAATGTTGCCTTATCCCTGCCTGTGAGTGATGGGGAGCCAGAAAACATTCTGAGTAGGGCAGGTGAGCACTTTAGAGTGAGCATTCTGGCTGTAGTATGGAAAGTAAATTGAATGAGGGATATGAAGTAGACAGTGCAATGAGGAGGCTGCTGGATAGTTCAGTGGGAGATGAGATCTGAGTAAAGGCTGTGACTGGGGGAGAGGAGGAAGTTATGGATCCAAGGAATACTAAGAGTATGGGATTAAAGGGACCTACTAATTCATTCAACACTTTTTTTTAAGTGTTTATTTATTTTGAGAGGGGGGAAAGTGCAAATGGGGGAGGGGCAGAGAGAGAGGGAGACACAGAATCTGAAACAGGCTCCAGGCTCCAAACTGTCAGCACAGAGCCTGACACGGAGCTTGAATTTATAGACTGCGAGATCATGACCTGAGCCAAGGTCAGAAGCTTAAGCAACTGAGCCACCCAGGTGCCCCTTAACACTGTTTAGTGAGCACCTATTAAGTGCCAGGCACTGTGCCAGGTGCCAGGAATATGGCAGGAAACAGTAAGTCTAGAAGGGAAACACGGACAATTGGAGATTTTCAATAAAAGATGATAAATGATGTTACAGGAGAAGTACAGGGCACTACAGGAAAACAGAAGGGAAACATGGAGGGGTGTGAAGGAGGAGTCCATGCTGATACCTAGATTTCTGCCTTGGCTGCAGTGATAATGTTGGTGCCACATTCTGAGCCAGGGAATCCAGAAGGGCAGAGCTCCATGGATATCTCTCTGTGTCTCCCAAGCCCAACAAAGGGAGGAGAAGGGGAGGTGGTGAGCAAGTGACTTCTGAATGAAAAAATACATGAATGTGGACATGTGGATCCTCCCTGGCCCCCAGTCTGACCCTGAAAGAGGAAGATGGGGAGGGAAAGAAACCTGAAGTTTCAGGAAGCCCCAGTGGTTACTCAATGCCCACAAACCGCTAGCCTCTCCTCAGTTACCCAATGGGCCACATGAGGCAGTCATGACTCTCCTAATGCCCAGTGACCAGAGCTGGGCTTCCATGATGCAGTATATCTGGGGCTTGGGCAGCAGGCAGACTCAGCATAAACCTGGCCATTCCGAGGCCACCAGCCTGGGCCCCACAGGTTGTTGGAGGCCTTCCTGGAACTGGAGGGAAGAAAGAACCAGCCCTGCAAAGCCCTTGGGTACGTGCCTGCAGAGTTAGGGGCCCTTCCTCTGCCTCCTGCTTCCCTATGTGCTCCTTCTGCCTTAACATTGAGCCCCCAGCTATCTGCCCTCCAAGGACAGGAACTGGATGATCACCTTCTGTGTCCCCAGCACCTCGCTCAGGTAACCGTTTTCCCCAGCACATGATAAAAATATTTCTCAAGTTAGTTCAGAGACAGCTGTACCTTGACCCCCAGGGGCTAGTCTTTCTCACCCTCAGAGAAATCCTACCAACAGCCATACTAACACCAGCTCTGTTCTTGGCATGTGGTAGTGGAGCCCGTGATTATAACCCTGGGAGGGGCACCTGGGTCACGCAGTCAGTCAGGCGTCCCATTTTGGCTCAGGTCATAACCTCAGGGTTCATGAGTTCGAGCTGCACTTCGAGCTCTCTGCTGTCAGTGCTGAGCCTGCTTCAGATCCTCTGTCTCCCTCTCTCTCTGCCCCTCCCATGCGTTCTCTCTCTCTCTCTCAGAAATAAAAAAAATAGGGGCACCTGGGTGGCACAGTCGGTTAAGCATCTGCCTTCAGCTCAGGCCACGATCTCACAGTTCGTGAGTTCAAGCCCCCATTGGGCTCTGTGCTGACAGCTCAGAGCCTGGAGCCTGCTTCGGATTCTGTGTCTCCCTCTCTCTCTGCCCCTTCCCTGCTTGCGTTCTGTCTCTCTTTCAAAAATAAATAAACCTTTAAAAAAATTTTTTTAATAAAAGAGCACCTCTCTTATGTACTAGCCATGTGACCTGGTGCTTAGTTTTTCTGAGCCCCAGTTTTCTTGTAGGTAAGATGGGATAACCACACTGACCTGGTGGGCTTGCTGTGTGGATTAAATGAATGTATGTAAAGGATCAGCCCAGTGCAGCACGAGAGAGGTGCTCGGTGAATCTGTGTTCCCGCACAGCCATGTCTGGAAACCACGTGAGCCACACACGTTGAGCCTGGCTCCTCAGGACCCTGGAAGCCTGTGTTCCTTGCCAAGCAGATGGTGACTGCAGTGCCCGTGGGAAAGGAGAGCCCTGCCCCACCTGGCAAATGCCCAACAACTTCTGGTTGCACGCATCTTGTGGCATCCCCCACCCGCTCTCTGGTCTTCTCTACCTGAGAGTGAGCTAGGGTTCTCCTTCCTGCTCCAGAGACATTTGTAGAGCTCTTCAAGCTACACGTCACGTGTTTACTAAAGTCTCCCAAGTGCCTGCTGGGAACAGGGCCCTGTATGGGCAGTTCCAGGGGGCCAGAAGAACCACCAAGAGTGGGGACAGGGAGGTGGGGTGTCCCACAGCCGGCCCAGAGCAGAGCAGGAAGTGGCCAGACGAGAATTGCAGGCACTGTTTCCATGGCATCCCAGCTAAATTCATTCTCAAGCATTAAAGTGTATTTTTTTCCCCGACTATCATTACAGAACAGTTGGAAAATACAGAGAAATATAAAACACAAAATAAAAAATGCTGACAGTCCTGATCCACACATAACTGATGTTACGATTTTGGTGTGGAGGCACCTGGGTGGCTCAGTCAGGTAAGCGTCCAACTGTTGGTTTGGGCTCAAGTCATGATCTCACAGTTCATGGGATTGAGCCCCTCATCTGGCTCCTCACTGACAGCATAGAGCCTGCTTTGAATTCTCTCTCCCTCTCTCTCTCTCTCTGCCCCTCCCAGACTCGTGTGCAAGCACCTGCACACTCTCTCTCCCAAAATAATAAAAAAACAGATTCTGGTGTGTTTTGGGGATGAAAAAGTATAGTATAGGAATATACTCAATAACACTATAATAATGTATGGTGACAGATGGTAACTACACTTACCGTGAGCACTGCATAATGTATAGAACTGTTAAATCACTATGTTGTACACCTGAAATTAACATAACATCGTAGGTCAACTATATGTCAATAATAAAAAAAAGAATCTGCTGTGTTTTCTACTAGAGTTTTCTATGCATTTTCACCTGTCATAATTATATATAGTTGTATACTCTGCTTTTTTCATTCTCCATAACAACATAAACACTTTCCCAGGTTTTTACAACCTAGCCAGTTAAATCCTGCCCTGTTGATTTCAGCCCATCATTCTAACAAACCCTTTACTTTGTGTTGGGATTTAGCTGCCACTCCCCAGGATACAGTGGCATTGGGTGCCAGCCTAGAGGGAAAGGGGGAGGGACGGGGAGGTGAGGAAGAGAGGTGGAAGACAAGGAGGAGAGAAAAGAGAAGAAGGAGACAAAAACAATTCTCTCTGCTCCTCTCTCAGGCTAAATCTGTTTCTTAGTATTGAAAAACTGCAGGGCCGTCCCCTGACCCCCAGAGTCACCTGAGCTCACCTGACGTACTTCTGGATCTGCCCTCTGCTTATTCCATACACCCAACCCTAAAAAGACGGGAACTCACTTACTGGTAGGAAAAAAAGCCTTCTTCCCTGACGTCCAGCCCTGCAGACCCTGGGCAACAAAGACCCTGTTCCAGCCATCCCACTTACACTTGAGTCCTCTGCCCGCTAGCTGCATGACGTGGTTTCCAGGCCTCTGTAGTCCAGCCACTTTCTTCTGATCTAGAACATACCCCAGCATGTCAAAGAGGCCTCGGAGCTCCAGGTGGGTCTGGCTGAGTATGGAGTGGAGTAGGGCAATCACCTTCCATATTCCAGCCCCTATGCCTCTGTTAGTGCACCCTATGTTTACATTTGTTTATTTGGTAGTCTTTGCCTTGGCTCATGGACAGCTTGTGGTCAATTCAAACTCTGAGCTCCTTTTTGCATCATTGTTCTACATTCTGTGCTTTGGACAATCATTTGAAGAAAACTAATGTAAGACTTCATATTTTGCCTTCTTTATATATTTGCATTGTGAATTTAAGCTGTCTCTCGGCTTCTTGTTGTAGGTGAGTTTGATACGTGTATGCTGTGTTTATGCAACTTATTGATAAGATGATAACCTGAACCAGGCCCAAGATGGAAATATCCTTCCCACAGGCCCTGGTCCATAACCAGAGCCTCTGTATGAGTTTGATCAGTATCCTAAAAACTCGTGAAGAAATATCACCTTCTCTACAAATCCAGTCACGCATAGGTATACACCCAAAAGAATTGAAAATAAGTACTAAAAAAGAAAGAAATATTTACAGCTGAATGCTCATAGCAGTACCATTCACAATAGCCAAAAGGTGAAAACAACTCAAATGTCCATCAGTGGATGAATGGATAAACAGAATGTGGTATATACACACAATGGAATATTACTCAGCTGTAAAAAGGAGTGAAGTTCTGACACATGCTACAACACAGATGAACTTTGAAAACATTATTCTACATGAAATGAGCCAGGCACAAAAGGTCACATAGTATAGATTCCATTTATATGAAATAACCAGAACAGATATAGGGGGTGAGGAGAGAGGGGAATGGGGTAATGACAACATTTTGGAACTAGATGGGGAGGGTGGTTGCCTAACACTGTGAATGTATAAATGTCATTGAATTGTGCACTTTATTTATTTACTTATTTATTTATTAGTGTTTATTTATTTTTGAGAGACAGAAAGAGACAGAGTGTGAGCGGGGGAGGGGCAGAGAGACAGGGATACACAGAATCTGAAGCAGGATCCAGGCTCTGAGCTGTCAGCACAGAGCCTGATCTGGGGCTCCAACTCACTAGCTGTGAGAGCATGACCTGAGCCAAAGTCGGCAGCCCAACCGACTGAGCCACCCAGGCCCCCCTGAATTGTGCACTTTAAAATGGTTTAAGGGTAGGGGTGCCTGGGTGGCTCAGTCGGTTAGGCGTCCGACTCTGGCTCAGGTCCATGATCTCGTGGTCCGTGAGTTCGAGCCCCGCCTCAGGCTCTGTGCTGGCAGCTCAGAGCCTGGAGCCTGTTTGGGATTCTGTGTCTCCCTCTCTCTCTCTGACTCTCCCCCATTCATGCTCTGTCTCTATCTCAAAAATAAATAAACGTTAAAAAATAAAAAAATAAAAATAAATAAATACAATAAAATGGTTTAGGGGCGCCTGGTGGCTTACTTGGTTAAGCATCCAACTCTTGATTTCAGATCAGGTCACCATCTCATGGTTGTGAGAGCAAGCCCTGGTCGGTCTCCACACTGAGCGTGGAGCCTGCCTGGAATTCTCTCTCTCTCCCTCTCTCTCTGTCTCTGCCCCGCTCTCTTGCACATACGCTCTCTCTCTAAATAAGTAGGTATTTTTAAGTCGTTAATAAAATAAAATGATTAATTTTATGTTAAGTGAATTTCACCTCCATTTAAAAAAATGCATCTACTTTAGAAAAAGATACCCAACGCATTCTCAGACAGTCTTGTGCTAGATACTGGGGAGACACATATGAATGAGACTTGCTCCCTGCTAGAGCTGGTAGAGCCCAAAGTCTTTGACGCTGAGAGGGGGCTACCCTCTGAAATTTACCTTCCACACTGCAGATTCTCTCATTCATTGCTATTAGCACCACCATCCAGATTTCCAAGGGTGCTGCCATCTTAGTGATCTGGGTTGGCACGACACAGAATGCATCCTCTGAGTAATTTTGTAGCAGAGAAACCTGACGGACATAACCTTAGCCCTGTGATCAAGGTTAGTGACCACAGTGATAGGTCATGTTGGTAATATATACCCTTGATCTGATGTGATGAGACTGACACTTTACCTGGGCGATCTTACTCCTAAGAACTTTTAACTCCAGTTTAATCATGAGAAGATTATCAGAAAAACTCAAATGGACAGTCTACAAGATACCTGGTCAATGCTCCTCAAAACTGTCAAGGACATTAGGGGTGCATGGGTGGCTCAGGCAGTTAAGCATCCGACTCTTGATTTCAGCTCGGGTCAGGATCTCATGGTTTCATGGGTTTAAGCCCCGCGTCGGACTCTGCACTGGCAGCAAAGAGCCTGCATGCTTGGGATTCTTTCTCCCTCTCTCTCTCTCTCTCTCTCTGCCCCTCCCCTACTTGTGCTGTCTCTGTCTCTCTCAAAATAAATAAATAAATGAAACTGGAAAAAAAATGTGAAGGACATTAAAAATAAAATTAGCCCAAGTAACTGTCCCAGACCAGAAAGAGTGCAGACAGGCATGATTATGTAGTGTCCTGGGACATAAAAAGGACATTAGGTAGGGGCACCTGGGTGGCTCAGTCAGTCAAGCATCTGACTTCGGCTCAGGTCAGTCTGTGAGTTCAAACCCTGCTTTGGTCTCTGTGCTGACAGCTCAGAGCCTGGAGCCTGCTTCGGATTCTGTGTCTCCCTCTCTCTCTCTGCCCCTTCCCTACTTGCACTCTGTCTGTCTCTCTCTCAAAAATAAATAAACATTTAAAAAAAGTTTTTAAAGGACATTAGGTAAAAGCTATGGAAATCCAAATAAAATACAGACTTTAGTTAGTTAATAGTAATGTATCAATATTGGTTCGCTAGTTGCAACGAATAGAGATGGTCCCCAACTTATGATGGTTCGATTTAAGATTTTTCGACTTGAGGATGGTGAGAAAGTGACATGTATTCAGTAGTAACCGTACTTCAGATTTTGAGGTTTGATCTTCTCCTGGCTCTCTTGTGATGATGGGCGTGGTGGCCAGCTGTAGCTCCCAGTCAGCCAGGTGATCCCGGGAGTAAGCAACTGATAGGCTTACAGCCATTCCGTACCTACACAAGCTCTCTGCTTGTCATTTCCAGTACAGTATTCAGTAAATTCCATGAGACATTTCACACTTTACTGTTACAAAATAGTCTTTGTGTTAGGTGATTTTGCCCAACCGTAGGCTAATGTAAGTGTTCTGAGCGGGTCTGAGGTAGGCTAAACTAAGCTATGATGTTCAGTTAGGTTAGGTATATTAAATACATTTTCAATTTAACGATGGATTTCTTGGGACGTAACCCCATTGTAAGCAGAGAAAGATCTGTATGTTACAATAGAGGAAGCGATAAAGATCCTTACAAGGACCGGAACAAGGCTGTTCAGATGGAGGCGACAATGGGGAAAGGAACAGAGTGGAGCATGACCTACTAACAGTTTGTGGGTATCACTACTAAACAGTTGTAGCAGGTGTCACGTGTTCTCCAGGTGCTAATTGACCCAGGGAGAAAAATAAGCTCTTGCCTGATTATGAACCTGCTTTCCAAGGCCGCGACTGTGTCTTCCTGACTTGGGAGCATGCTTGTAGACACCAACACCTTTAAAACTCCAGGCTAAGAGAGCCACAGTCTCTCTCTTCAATAGCCTAGGACCCTACAGAAGTTCTGCTTTCCAGGCCCTGGACACATCTCCTCCAGGGGACTTACACCAGGAAGAACTTTAGATGAGACATCTCACTATCTTTCCATGGGGTGTAGCCTTGAGGCCTGATGGTTATGTTCTAAGTCAACAGTAGACCAATATCTTAATCCAACATAATATTCACAGATACTCCTGCCCATTAACCAGGTGTCATTTTCTTCTCTACGGAGCAAACAAACCTTCATTTGGTACATGAAGATATCATGGATGACTTAAACCAAGGCCTTTCTCAAATATAAATGCAGGACAGGGAAGTATAGAGGTGAAGAGGAATGGTTTGGAATACATAACCCTAGATTCAAATCCTGATTCCATCACTTATGAATTTACTTAAACTCTATGACCCCAGTTTCTACAACTGTAAAGTAAGGATAATAATAATGTCTATTTTAGGGGTGCCTGGGTGACTCAGTTGGTTAAGCATCCAACTCTTGATTTCAGCTCAGGTCATGATCTCATGATTCATGGGTCCCAGCCCTGCGTCGGGCTCTGTGCCGACAGCGTGGAGCCTGAATAGGATTCTCTCTATCCCTTTCTCTCTGCCCTTCACCATGCCCCCCCCCTCTCAAAATAAATAAATAAACATTAAAAAAGTAATGTCTATTTTATAAGATTGTTGGAGAATGAGATGAGATAATTCACGTAATGTGCTTAACATAGTACCTAGCATAAGGTCTCAGGCTCCTGACACAGTTCTTGGATAAAGCTGATGAAAAGTCCACACGTTCCAGGGAATTTGCACCTAACACCAAGGAGGCCACAAGTCCATTAGTGATACAGAAGCCAGGGGGCTGGCTGGACCCTGGAGCCAGTAGGAAGGAATAGCAAAGGATTTATCCACAACCAAACTTGACTCTGAGGGTCCCTGTTGAGGAGACTGTTCCAGAGTGACTCTCAAGGTCTTGTGCATGTCTATACCCAATAGTATTTTATATTCTCCAAGTTCATGATCAGATGAAG
This sequence comes from Prionailurus bengalensis, assembly GCF_016509475.1. Lineage (NCBI taxonomy): Eukaryota > Metazoa > Chordata > Mammalia > Carnivora > Felidae > Prionailurus > Prionailurus bengalensis. The sequence goes on from NC_057346.1 coordinate 58,766,251, forward strand.
CATCATTAAAACTGTCCCATGCCCATCCCAGTGAGGGCTTGCCCGGCGTCAGGCATACACCTAGAGAGGCTAGGGAAGTCTAAGAGTTCCAAAACGTGGGTTGATGTGGCCTGAGCTCTCAGAGCATGCCTGGTGTGTGAGACATTAGCCCTTTAGTTGAAGGACTGTGAGGAGACCCAGGCAATATACTCAGGGGCACCCACAATGATGGGACAGCCAGAAGTCTCAGGGCATATCAGCCCCCAATTTTACCCTGGTGCCCAGCACTGTGCCTGGCACATAGTAGGTGCTTATAGTAGGCCTGGATTATGGCCATTGAATACCTTGAGGGGGACAGAAGGGCTTCAAGGGTGATGTGTGGAAGGACGTGGGAGCCCAAGACTCAGAGGAGGAAAGCTGTGTGTTTACACAGGGCCCCGCTATCCCAGGAGTGCTGGGGAGCCACATGACTCAGGGTAGGGCAGGGCTGCAGGCTGCAGGACGGGTGCGGCACCCGAGGAAAGGGCAAACGAACCTCAGGAAGAGCTCATCTCTGACTTCAGTCCTTCCATAGTTTACTGCCTCTGGGCAAAGGCCTCTGCAGAAGCACAGACAAGCAATAACTTTGTCAGCATTTGCATCAGAAGAGTAGCAAAGATCAAAATGGGATAAAGTGCCCAAAATAAGTAACATCTCGGAGATGACTTAAAAAATAAGGGCAGCTCAGTGTAACTGGGTTAAAATCCCAGTTTAGCCTAACCTCCTAAACTCCTAGCACCTCAACTCCCTGATCCTTAGTACCTTTAATCCGGGTGCAGGAGATGGTGTCTGTGGTGGGCCTGGCTCACCTAGTCTGGAGCTTGGTGATGCTCAAGTAGACATCACCTATCACTGTCCCAGACCAAGGCAGTGAAGGGGCCTGGGCAAACAGATGCTAAAAGCCACAGGGGCCTCCGTGTAGGGTCAGAAAGCCAGTCACCTTTCCTGATACTGTTGAGTGACTGTGCTCACCTACTGAAATTGCTTCAGCAACATCCAGGGCCCAACAGGAGATAACAGTGCTGTGTGACAGTCCTCCCAGCCAGCCCTCAGCTTTCTAGCAATCCATATCCTGTGCGGCTTCTCGGCCCAGTCCTGGAAGGTATGGGAGAAGAGGAAGGCCCTGCTTCTGCCTTCTGGAAATGCAGAATCTCGTAGGACCAGCCACGCTCTGAGCCACGGCACACGGTGTCAGGCCTTCCCCGGTCACAGGTCCACAGCACGAGCCGGAGCTTCTCGGTTCAACCTATTTGCGTGGTGACCTCTCAGCCTCACTAGTACTCATCTTCCTCCTTGCCAGCCGCAGCCCTCCTCCTGCGCATTCACTGCTCACACCAGCCCTTCGCTGTGCTCCCCCCTCCATCTGGAAGGCCCTTCTTCCAACTGCAATGGCGAAGGTTCCTGGGAAGCACTCCCTCTCATTTCTTCCACTAATACTGATTGAAGCCTGCTCTCGGGTAGGGCCTCAGTGAAGCAGAACGCGGGCCCCACCTGCGTGAAGCCTCATCGGTTCCTGTAAAAGGGCAATAATCTCTCCGTTCTGTCATTGTTGGTGTCTCTGTCCCCACAGGACTGTGAGCTGCATGGAGGCAGGGGCTGTCTCTGTCCCTCTGGATGCAGTGGAGACAGTCCTGATGCTAAAGAATGGCCAAGGGAGGGTTCCTGGGGTGGGTAGAGTTTGTACAGGAGGAAAGGAGGCAGGAATAGAGCAAGGGTGTGGAGGCAGGCATGAGTCTGGCTGTGCAGGAGACAGTGGGAAGACCTGCCTGCCTTACTGGGGGTGGGGAGTGAGGTGAACTGGTGTGCAGGGCAGAAGGAGTTCGGGTGCTGCCTCCCGGGGACTTGGGGCCTCTCTCCACAGTTTTTAATGCCCACAACTCCTGGTTCTCCCTCCCTCACCCCCCCTCCCTTCCAACAAGGCACCCAGAAGTCCATGGATAAGGGACTCCAGGAGCAACAAGGTAGGTGGCCAGAACTCTGGTCATCTGAGCATCTAGGACCTTCCTCTGTTCAAGTCCTGGTTCCAATGATCTTTTCCACCTGGAGTTGCCAGATAAAATAGAAGACACCCACTTAAATTTGAATATCAGAAAAACAATGAATAATTCTTTCACATAAATAATATTTGAGACACACTTATCCTAAAAAATTATTCATTGCTTTTCTGAAATTCAAAATTTTATTTGCTAAACCTGGCAACCTTTTGCCAACCCCCTATTTCAAAATCTCCCACTCACCTTACAATGAGGTTCCAGGAAACCATCACAGAGGTCTTGGATCTCTTGCAATATACTCAACAAAACAGGAATTTAAAGTTGTAAAGAACATGGAAGATTTTTTTTTAAGTTTACCTATTTATTTAGAGAGAGAGAGAATGAATCCTAAGCAGGCTCCACACTGTCAGCACAGAGCCCAAAGTGGGGCTCGAACCCATGAACTATGAGATCATGACCTGAGCCAAAACCAAGAGTCAGATATGTAGCCAACTGAGCCACTCAAGCACCCCAGAACATGGAAGATGATTTAGCTCCATTCTTCCCCCTTTATGTGGACTAGGAGACTGAAGCCCAGAGGGGACAGGCACTGACAAACCCTTGGGCCCCTCACACCCCCTTGGCTAGAACCTGGGTCTCTTGGAGAGAAGAAGGACCCCGGAGGCCAGGCCCTTTCCAGGTAAGGCAAGGTGGGAGTTCCCCACCCCCACCCCCAGGCAGTTTCCCGGATCCTGACACCCCATGAGTCACCTCCACCTGTCAAGACAGATCTGGAGTGGTGCCAAGGCCCTGGGGCACAGCTGGGTTCTGTGCCTAGAGGAGTCAAGTTGGGAGGAAAAGGGGGTCTCATGTGCAGTCTGTGTAGGAGTGGGTGGGTGGGGCTGGACTTTGTGGGAGAGGCTGGTCTTCCAGAAAGCTCACCTCTTCAGGCCCTTCTAATAGCCAGGCCAACAGGGGCTCTCGGGGATGACTCAGCTCAACTCCCAGGGAGGTGGGAAGTGGGGGCAGAGTCTTGACCAAAATCACCCAGCCAGCTGGGTCGACAATCAGGTTCTTTTTCTCAAATGAATACTCCATGCTCCCTGCTGAATCTGCCCCTCCCCACCCCGTTCTGTGTTTCTTCATCCCACTTTGCCCTTCTTGACATTATAATATGTATTCATTTGTTCATTGTCTGTCTGTAGTTAAAACATAAATCCTCCTTAATGTCTCAAGATCCCAGTGCCTGGCACTGAGTAGGTGCTGATTAAGCATTTGTTACCCCTGTTAGATCTCACCTCGTGTGGGGCTCGTTCCATGATGCCATAGTTCTCTCATCCTCAGACATGCATTGCAGGTTCTGCCAGGAACATGGCTCTATGCTGGGCTGTGCGTCTCCAGGTCTGGGTCTGTGGCTCCCTCCCCCTCCTTTCAGCCCATGCTTGGTCCTGGGACTGAGAAAGTAATAGCACAGGGCTGGGATGCACTGACAGCGGGTTTGGGGGTGCTGCTTGGTAAGGAGCTGGGCTCTCATCTGTCTGTCCCCGCATACCCTTCCTTTTTAAAAAAAAAACTTTTTTTAGCATTTATTTATTTTTTGAGAGAGAAAAACAGCACACAGCAGGGGAGGGGCAGAGAGAGGGGGGGACACAGAATCCAAAGCCGGCTCCAGGCTCTGAACTGTCAGCACAGAGCCTGACGCGAAACTCGAACTCATGAGCTGTGAGATCATGACCTGAGCTGAAGTCGGATGCTTAACAAACTAAGCCACCCAGGCGCTCCACCCAGCACACCCTTCTAGAGCAGACAAGCCCAAAACACCTGGGCATGGCCAGGAAGCTCAATCCCAGAGTCCCACCAGTGGACCATTACCAGTCAGTGTGGCCCAGAGGACAGCCCTGAGCCAGGAGCTGCTGACCTGTTTGCCTCACTTGGGATACCCAGCTCATCCCCACCGCTCACTAGGTCTCATTCTGCCTGTATCTATAATGGCAGTTTCAGGCTGGCTGATCTGTAAGCCTTGCCTACCCTGGGGAGTTCCTTATCCTTACCCTTATCCAAGTCCCTTATCCTTGCCTACTCCTACCCTACCCTGTGGGAGTCCCTTATCCTTAGGCCCCAGACCCTCCTCTCCATCCTGGTCAGATCCTTTGCTGAGGATCTGTCCTTCCCTGGGATCCACATCCAAGTCCTGTCTGTCCTAAAGACCATAGGTGGTTGGGGCTCCTAGGACTATCCTGGGGCCACTTGGGACACTCCCAAGTCATTCAGAGTCTGTTACTCAGAGACAGTGGGAAGACCTGTCTCTGCAGGAGACAGTGGATCTGTCCAGACTTGCCCTGCCCCAAGTCGTCTGACCAGTCTAAATATTGCCATTTCTAGTCAGACCACCTCTCTGAGGTGTCCAAAGGAGAGCTCTGCATCTTTCCCCAGACCTACTTCCCTCCGAAGCTCAGCAAGGACACCTCCAGCCAGCTGGTCACTGGGGCCAAGAACTCCGAGAATCACGGAGCCTGCTCTCCCTCCCTCCTTGCCCTCATCCAAGCCATCACTCAGTCCTGGCTATCCCTCTGTAGGTGCTGATTAAGCATTTGTTGCCCCTGTTAGATCTCACCTCTAGGTCTGGGGACCTAGGTCTGGGGAAAGTAGGTCTGGGGAAAGATGCAGAGCTCTCCAGTCCCTCTGGGGACTGTCCACTTCTCGACTTCTTCAGCCTCATCTATCTATGTTCATACTTCATCTTCTCTCACCTGGCCTTGAAATCTCCTCAACTCTACTCCCTCTGCCTTCAATCCACACCCCATGCAGCAGCCAGGGAGGAAATACTACTGACAGCAAATCCAACCTCATCACTCTCCTGCTCAAAACCCTCCCATGGCTTCCCACTGCCCTCAGCATAAAGTCTGCTCCTTGGGCTGGCATTCAAGCCTCTTCATGATCTGTCCGTCTCACCAGCTCGTCTCACACTGCTGTTCCATTGACTACTGAGCATTCAGCTCCCAGCTTTGGCTCAAGACTTTCCTTCCACCGGAAGGATTCCCTCCTTCCTAAATCCTAAGATTCCTCCACCTTCAATCATCTGGGGAGTCCACAGTGGGTATCAACTTGGTATTCAGGGAGGGTAGATAAATAAGGCTTTTCTCAGGGTGCATGTGTGTGTGTTTAGAGTCAGTCAACGTTTATCTATTTATTCATGTACACATAGCCTTGTTTCAGAAAGGATTTGAGGTGGGCCATTAAATATTTATTGAGTGCCAGCCCCATGCAGCAAAGTCCCACATGCACAGGGAATCATCCATGCTCCCACTCATAGACCCGATCAGGGAACCACAAGGACCAGAGCACGGGGCTCCAGGGGGAGAGATTTCAGGAAGAAATGGAGAGCTATGGAGGTGGGAGAGTGGTTGGAATGAGCAAACAGTGGGAAGGGCATGAGAGGAGGCAGGAACAGAGGGAACAGAAGGAACAAAGCCTGCAGGTAGGGGAAGGGAGGAGAACCACAGCTTCCCTCTGTGACCCCTGCTTGCATTTCCTTTCCCTCTTGCTGAGGTCAGCTTCAAGACCTATTTCCCCTTCCTCTTGCAACACAACTGGGTGAGGGACAGAGTGGGGATGGAGGCAGTGGGGGTGAAGACTGTGGGAGCCACTGAGGCTCCAGTTCCACATGGGAAGGAGCCTGCGCCCAGCCAGCTGACAGCCCTGTGGGCACAGCACACTCCTGAGTCCCCTGCGCTCTTCCCATCCTCCATTCATCTCCTCTGTCCCGACCAGTCTGTGAAGATGTATCACCACATCCATGGCAGCAGGGAGGAAACCAAGGACCAGAATGTTGGTAGCGGAGCAAGGACTCTAACCCTTTGTTATCAGAAGCTAAGACCCTTCCTCTACCAACTATTCCAGGTGCCATCTGCTCCTGGATCCTAGACAGCTGGGCATGGCAAGGGGGCTTAAGAAGTATGTGTTGGGTTGGCACCAGAGAGGGACCCTGAGAAGGGTCCCTTCTCCGCACTCTCTAGGCAGGGAGGTACCAAGGCCCAGGACTGACCTTCACGGGCTTTTCTAGATGCTGGGCCCATCTACATCTCCCCCCAGCCCTGGGGCACAGGGCACAGAGCCCAGCTGTGCACCAGGAGTCCTGGGCTTCAGCCCCAGCTTTGCCATCACTTGCTGTGTGACTCAGGTCCAGGCCTCGGTCCCTTGACCTTTCCCTTCTGCAGGCAAGGGGCTGAGCTACAGGGTTTCCAAGTCCCGAGTTCCCTGATCTCTGTGACTTCTGGCTGCCACAGGATTTGGTTTGTCTGTCTGGACGGGGTTGTCCAACTGAGAGCGGGACCAGTTCCTCTCCCATCCTGCCTGTCAGTACTGAGTAGGGCTCTCCAGGCAGTAGGGATGGTGCCCAGGGGATAAGGTATCTAATTTTATCTGTCATAGTCAAAGCTGGGGCTGGCCTGGCCCACTCCCCGACAGACCCCAACTGACCCCAAGGCTGAGCAGGGAACTGACTCAGGTTGAGTTGAGGCAGCTGTCAAGACAGCCCTAAAATTAGCCCCAACAGGGACAGGGAGGGGCACTGGCCCAGGCCTCAGGCTCCAACAGCCCCGAGGGACCCAGCCCTCACCTCACTCAAGGAGGGAGAGGTCAGCCAGAGTTCTGGCAGTGACCCTACCATGATGCTGGGTGGGGAGAGTCACAAACAAGTGTGGACGCATTTCAGGAGGGGGACTGAAGAGCAGGCATCCTCTGCCAGTTGCTTGGGCCCTGATGCAGTTCCCAGCCCCCAGCCTGTCAGAGCCCTGGGAAGGACCAGGGAGGGACCTTGCTATTTATATTCTTCTAGAACAGGGTTGGGGGGGGGTGCCAACCTATCCTCCCAAGGCCGAGTTGAATAACCTCACACATTAGCACCAGCTCCCAAACACAGAGGAGGAGCCAGGAGGTATATCAGCCTGCTGATAGGGCATAGGTTGGAAGCACCAGAGACAGGCCCAATGCCAGCCTCCTCTGGCTCAGGGATAATTGCCCACTTCCCTACTCCCCACCCAGGTCCCCTGAGGATCTTATTAAAATGCAGATTCTGATTCAGAAGGTCTGGGGTGGGGTATGAGATTCTTCAAGATACTAATGAGGTCCCAGCCTAGTCTGCAGACCATACTTTGATCACGAATCTTCCCAGCCAGACTGACTGGACCCCAAGGCCAGGTTTCCCGTCTTCTGTTCCCCAGGTATTCCTTACCTTCACCCCAGTAGTCTGGCACAGGCACATAGGCACATGATACATACAGCAGGTGGCTGTTTTTTTCACTGGGGGTTCCTGCACAAGCGTGTAGGTGTGCATGGCAATCCTTGTGCCTCGGTATATACTGCACATGGCTGGTTACATGTGTAGAGAGTGTACAAAGATGCGTGTATATAATAATAATGAAAAGCAGCTAAAATTTTAAAAACAGCTGACCTTTATCGAACACTATGCCTAGGTAAGGTACTACCAACGCTACATACAATATCTTATTTAATTCTTACAACAATTTTGATGAGATGAGAACATCGAGGCTCACAGAGGTTAAGTGACTTGCTCAAGGTCACATAGCTGACAAGCAGCAGTCAGGGTTGCCAGTCAGGACGGGGCTTTACACATGCTCACGTGCCTATCAGCGCACTCACCTTGAGTTTGGGAGCATGTGTGCAATTGGTGGGCAGGGGTGTGTGCAGAAGTAAAGCGGCAGCAAGGATGAGTAGGTGAGGTAGGAGTCGTGCACAATTTGGACCATGTGCAAAAAGCAGGTGGGGAGAAGGAAGGAAACACAGGTGTGAGTCAGACCAGCCTGGGCTTGAGTCTTTATGTTGCCGCTGCCACCGCCAGGTTAAGGTTCGACTTCCTCCTCTGTGAAGTGAGTATATAATAATCACCTTATGAGGCTGCTACTCTGAGAAAGAAATGTGATAACAAATACAAAGTGGCAAGCCAAGGGAAAGCTGACACACAGTAGGTGCTTGGGATATATGAGCTGGCCCTTCCTTCCCCTCGTGGCTGGAATGCTTGGCCATTTGGGGAGTGACTTCTGAACTGGCTGGTTGCAGCCAGCTTACTGGATTAAGAGGAGGCATCCCGGGGAAGGCCAAGGACAAGGGGGGGGGGGGGCGCAAGGCCAATAGGGCTGTGTTGGGCATACAGCTGAGAGACCACCCCAGGGAGATATGAACATGCAGACAGAGTTCAGAGCCTGGCCAACTGCCCCCCATGTTGGCAGAGACAGGAGAGGCTGTGAGGCCGGAGAGCCCCCAACTCAGGAGAAGCCCTTTCACAGGAAAACAAACACCTTGTCCCTTGACTCAGCCCTCAGCTATGTCGGACACAGACCATGCCCTCTGGGGGCCAAACATCCTCTGGGCTGGGTCAGAGGGCCTTTGGAAGTCCCTGGTGACTCATTTTCCCTTCCTCCACCCATGACCCTAACGTTGCTCCTGGAGCTGGGGTGTCTCAGCAAGTTTGTGGCTCAAGTCACTCGTGGGATAATGAGCTGCCTCCTGTAGGACTGTAAAAAGTGGGAAGCTGGGAGACATTAGTCTCTCCTGGGGCCCAGAGTGGAGGGGCACTCATATGGATCCTCTGGACCTCCCAGAAGCAGGTGCCGGGGAATGGAGCCCAAGGACACATTGCTTCTGAGAACTGGCTAAAAGTGGCTCCAGATGGCTCACTGCATTCACCTCCTTCGTCCTCCATGTGAGGATCCCAAGGCCAAGAGATGGCCATCACCAGGCCAGGGTCACCAGGAGAAGGGACACAAAGCTCATTCCAGCCACCCACCCACGATGCTGAGGGCAGGGATTCCAGAGAGGCTGTGGAAGACTCTGGCGCCCCCATGTGGTGTGAGGGAAGAAAGACAGGGCTTGGCCGAGATTGGAAAAACCGGCTCCTTGGGTGGAGTGACTGCCCTTGTGGAGGTGCTCTTCCTGGGTGATGGGGTGAGAGCTGCCTCCAGTTACACAACCCCTGCCCCTGCTGGTCACTCCAATCTAATATCTACCTCCTCCACCAGACTAGGAGCCCTCCAAGAGTGGGGTGGTGTCTGATTCATCCAATCCCTAGGGTATGCTGGGAGGGCATTGTGAGGAAGTGGTTTGGACTGAATTGAATTCAGTATAAATGGAAGGAAACTGTGGAATGTGAACAAAGATTTATACACAAGAATGTTCATCAAATCCATGTCTGTAAAAGCAACACTGTGTTGACAGTTGTTGAAGTGGGTGATGGGTCCCAGGGTTTATTATACTATTCAATTCATTTTTGTGCAAGTTTGAAGTGTTGTGAAACAAAGGGGTTAATAGAAAACTTAAAGGTCCAACAATAGGAATCTAAATAAATTATGATGCGGCTGTGCAAAGGAATAATGTCTGAAGACGTTAAAGATGCTGCATGGAGTTATTTTGTTTTTAATTGTAACAGATTTATTGATACATAAGTCATGTAACATAAAATTTACCCACTTGAAGTGTACAATTCAATGGTTTTTAGTACATTCAAAAGTTTTGCAACTATCACCATAATCAGTTTTGGAAAATTTTTATCGCCCCACAGTAAATTCCTATACCCGTTAGCAGTCACTGCTCGTGTGCTGACAACCCCCGACCCAACCCACAGACACACTTTCTGACTCTAAAGATTTGCCTTTCTGGACAGTTCATGAAAATGGGATAATATAGTATGTGGTCATCTGTGTCTGACTTTTTACACATCGTATAATGTTTTCAAGATTTATCCATGGGGCACCTGGGTGGCTCGGTCGGTTAAGCTTCAGACTCTTGATTTCAGCACAGGTCATGATCTCACGGTACATGAAGTGGGCTCTGTGTGGACAGTGCCAAGCTGGCTTGGGGTTCTCGCTCTCTCTCTTTCTCTGCCCCTCCCCTGCTTGTGGTCTCTCTTTCTCTCTCAAAATAGATGGATAAATATTTTTTTTTTAAGACAAGCTGCTATTTAAATTTTTTAATGTTTGTTTATTTTTGAGAGAGAGACAGAATGAGAGCGAGGGAGGGGCAGAGAGAGAAAGAGACACAGAATCCGAAGCAGGCTCCAGGCTCCAAGCTGTCAGCACAGAGCCCGACACGGGGCTCAAACTCACAAACCATGAGATCGTGACCTGAGCTGAAGTTGGCGGCTTAATCAACTGAGCCACCCAGGTGCCCCGACAAGCTGCTATTTGAGGGGGGGAAGAAAGGTTTTTCCATGTTGTAGCATTTATCAGTACTTCATTCCTTTTAATGGCTGAATACTATTCCATTGTATGGATATACCACATTTTATTTATTCACTCATTAGTTGGTAGACATTTGAGTTGTTTCCATTTTTGAGCTGTTATGAATAATCCTATTAACATTCATGTACAAATTTTTGCATGGATTTATGTTTTCATTTCTCTTGACTGTATACCTGTGAGTGAAATTGCTGGATCATCTGATAACTCTATGCTTAACTATTTGAGGAGCTATGAGACTGTTTTCTGAGGGGACTGCACCACTCCACATTCCCACGGGCACTGTGTGAGGGTTCAGATTGCTCCACATCCTTGTGACATTTCTTATCTTTTTATATTCCAACCACCCTAATAGGTATGACCCATGTAATTTTTAATGACATGGGAAATGTCCTTGGTATAATGTTAGCTTTGTTTTTGTTTTGTTTTGTTTTGTTTCTGAAAAGCAGGCTTTGGAACTGCTTATGCAGTGTGATCTCAACCCCGTAAAATATATATGTACACAGCAATCAGACCAAAAATAATCTACCGAAATGTTAATATGGTTATCTGTGGACCATTTAGGGCGATTTTTCTTCTTCAAGTTTTGATAATGTGAGCATGTATTGATAAGAAAAAAAATATGCTATTATACAATAAGGCAAAAGAAAATCAATAAATCTTAGAGATATAATGCAAGTAAATTAAAATTCAAAATGTACGGGGCACCTGGGTGGCTTAGTCAGTTAAGCGTCTGACTTCAGCTCAGGTCATGATCTCGTGGTCCGTGAGTTCAAGCCCCGCGTCGGGCTCTGAGCTGATGGCTCAGAGCCTGGAGCCTGCTTCCGATTCTGTGTCTCCCTCTCTCTCTCTCCCCTCCCCCACTCATGCTCTGTCTCTTTCTGTCTCAAAAATAAATAAATGTTAAAAAAAATTTTTAAAAAAAGACAAAATGTATTGAATGAGGCTGATCACATGACCAGTGTACATAATCTTGGGTACCTAGAGGGAGGGTCTGAGTGGGCATGGAGAGAGGGAAGAGTCAGGCTACTGATTCCAGGGTATGAGGGTGTCCAGAAAAGGAACATCACTCTCAGTAGGAGTCAGGGAGAGCTTCGTGGAAGAGACAACCCTGAGGCTGGCTGGACTCTGAAGCAAGAAGCAGATCTAGATTCACAGAGATGGGGGGATGGGGTGCAGATGTCAGCTATGTCAGCACAGACCTGACCTCTCTGCATATAGAGCACTGAGGTGGCAGAAAGGGCTCCAGAGACAGTGGCCTGTGCAAGCCTGGCTTTCCCCTAACTTGGGGTGACTGACCTTGCCCAGTGTGCTTAGGATGAGTTTCCTAAACTGAAATGGCCATAACAACCTCCATTAAGGGTTATTGTGAACACCGAGTGAGATAACAGTGTGGGGTAGCCTCTAGCACAGGCCTCTCCAACAACAGGTGAATGATTTGTTGCAAGGAGAGAGGGAGGGGCAAGACTGATTTTAAGGACAAGAGGATGATGAGTGATGGAGGGAGGCTTGAGGGGAGGGACCTGACGCCAGGTAAAAGCTTCTGGGATCCTGAGTCCCCTGCCTGGGGGGTGAGGTGTTGGAGGGAGGGGCACCAACCCCTTTCACAACAGAGGAGTTATCCCGGTAAAGACACAAATAGCCTCCTGGGAGGGAGGCCAAATAGCCATGGTGTCTACTTTTACCAGCTAAGTCCAAAGAGGGCAGAACGGGCTTAAGGTCACATGGGGAAATCCTGACCTCCTGGCTGAAGGCAGGGCTCTTCTGCAGGAAGTGATCCCGGGAGCGGGGGCTGCAGCGGGAATCAGGGATTTGCATCAGAGCTCTGTGCATCCTTCCCACCCACCTCTCTGGCAAGTGGCTGCAAGTGGCTTCCCCCCTGTGGTCCTGGAGTGGGAATAAAGAGAGAGGCCACTTTTATTTTCTTCTTTTAGTCCTCTATTTCTTCAAGCTCTCCACACACTGTTGTGTGCTACCTTTGTCACTGTAGTCAGTGGGGTTTTTTTTTTTCTTTTTTTGAGAGAAAGAGAGAGAGAAGCAGAGAGAGAGAGAAAGAATCCCCAAGCAGGCTCCACACTCAGGCTCCACACTCAGCACAGAGACTGACACTGGGCACTGAACCAACTGAGCCACTGAGGTGCCCCTACTTTTTATTTATTATTATTTTAATGTTTATTATTTTGAGAGAGAGAGAGAGAGAGAGAGATGCAAGCAGGGGAAGAGCAGGGAGAGAGGGAGTCACAGGCTCTGAGCTGTCAGCACAGAGCCCGATGTGGGGCTCAAACTTACGGACCTGAGATCACGACCTGAAGTCGGAAGCTTAACCAACTGAGCCACCCAAGCCCAAGCGCCCCAACTGTTGCTACTTTTTAAAGAACATTTCCGGGGTGCCTGGGTGGCGCAGTCGGTTAAGCGTCCGACATCAGCCAGGTCATGATCTCGCGGTCCGTGAGTTCGAGCCCCGCATCAGGCTCTGGGCTGATGGCTCAGAGCCTGGAGCCTGTTTCCGATTCTGTGTCTCCCTCTCTCTCTGCCCCTCACCCGTTCATGCTGTCTCTGTCCCAAAAATAAAATAAACGTTGAAAAAAAATTTTTTTAATAAATAAATAAAAATAAAGAACATTTCCAGGACAGTTTGCTTAGACTTTGAGAAAAGTCAATGTTACAAAATTCTGCAACTTATTGTCAAATGTTTCTGGGGGGGGGGGGAAGTATCCACAAAAATCAAGCAAATGTGGCAAACTGCTAACAATTGATGCACTGTCAGCAAAGGGTATGTGGGTGTTCATCATATTCCTTTTTCAACTTTTCTATATACTTGAAATTTTTAAGAAAAGATTTGGGGAAAACATGCAAAATATAAAATCATATATGCAATGTGAACCAAAACTTGGAAAGAAAGAGCACCAAACAAAGAAACAAAGATCTTTGTGACCTGGATTTAGGCAAATAGTTCATAGATACAATAACAGAAACATGATTCAGAATTGAAACATATAAATACATTTAACTTCATCAAAATTAAGAACATCTGCTCTTTGAAAAGGCACTGTTAGGAAAATGAAAAGGCAACCCATTAACTGCTAGCAACTATTGCAAATCACACACCCAAGAAAGGAGTTGTATCCAGCATGGCTATAACACACACACACACACACACACACACACACAAAGCCTATTAAAAAAAAAACTCTCATAACTCAGTAATAAGGAAACAAACCACCTAATAAAAAATATGCAAAAGGGGCACCCGGGTGGCTCAGTCGGTTAAGAGTCCAGCTTCAGCTCAGGTCATAACCTTGCAGTCCGTGAGTTCTAGCCACGCGTTGAGCTCTGTACTGACAGCTCGGAGCCTGGAGCCTGCTTCAGATTCTGTGTCTCCTCTCCCCCCAACCCCCACCCCACTCACGCTCTGTCTCTCTCACTCTCAAAAATGAATAAATTTTTTTTTAAAAATTTTTAATGGGCAAAAGATTTGAACAAATACTTCACCGAGAAGGTGTACAGATGGCAAAGAAGCACACAAAAAGATGCTCAAAAGGTAAAAACTAGTAGAGTAGAAGTACAGAAACAAATATGAACCTACTACCATAGTTGGAGATGTCAACACCCTCCGACAGAAATGAACAGTTCCAGCAGGCAGAAAATCAGTAAGGACATAGTGGAACTCAAGAACACCATTGAGGGGCGCCTGGGTGGCGTAGTCGGTTAAGCATCCGACTTCAGCCAGGTCACGATCTCGCGGTCCGTGAGTTCGAGCCCCGCGTCGGGCTCTGGGCTGATGGCTCAGAGCCTAGAGCCTGTTTCCGATTCTGTGTCTCCCTCTCTCTCTGCCCCTCCCCCGTTCATGCTCTGTCTCTCTCTGTCCCAAAAATAAATAAACGTTGAAAAAAAAAATTAAAAAAAAAAAAAAAGAACACCATCGATAGGGGCGCCCAGGGGGCTCAGTCAGTTGAGCATCCAACTCTTGATTTTGGTTCCAGTCATGATCTCAGCTCCGCACTGAGCATGGAGCCTGCTTGGGATTCTCTTCTCTCTCCTTCTGCCCCTCTCCCCAGCTTGTGCGCACACACACACTCTCTCTAAAATAAAACATTAAAATTAAAAAAAGGAGCACCATCAATCAACTGGATGAATGCAACAGCAGAATACACATTCTTTCCAAGCTCACATGGAACATTCACCAAGATGTCCCACCACATTGTGAACCATAAAATGTACCTTCACAAATTTAGAACAGAAGGTCCACAATGGACTTAAACTAGACATCAGAAACAGAAAAATAATTGGAAAATTCTGAAGTATGTGGAGATTAAATAACACACTTCCAGATAACACATAGGTCAAAGAAGAAATCTCAAGAGAAATTTTAAAGTATTTTTAATTAAATAAAAATGAAAATACAACTTATCAAAATTTGTGGGATTCAGTGAAAGCAGTGCTTAGAGGGAAATTTATAGCATTGAATGCATACGTCAGAAAGGAAGTGAGATCTAAATCTGTAATCTAAGTTTCAGTTTAGGAAACTAGAGAAAGAAAAGCAAATTACACCCAAAGGAAGTGGCAAAAAAAGAAATTATAAGAATTAGAGCAAAAATCAATTAAAAGGTAAACAGAAAATCAATAGTGAAAAATCAATGAAACTAAAACCTGGTTTGTTGAAAAGATCAATAAAATGGTACAACTTAGCTAAGCTAACCAAGAAGAAAAGAAAAAGGAGAAAAATTACTAATATCAGAAATGAAAGGGAGGAATTCACTATAGATTCTAAGGACTTAAAAGAATAACAAAAGAATACTGTAAACAACTATGCCCACAAATTTGATAACCTAACTGAAATGGAACAATTCCTTGAAAGACACAATCTGCAGAAACTCACACAAGAACAAATAGACAATCTGAATAGGCCTATATCTATTCAAGAAATTGAATCAACAATTAATAACCTTTCCAAACAGAAAACACCAGGCCCAGATGGGTTCACTGGTGAATTCTACCAAACATTTAGGGAAAAAATTATACCGACTCTCTATAAGGTCTTTCAGAGGATAGAAGCAGAAGGAATACTTCCTAACTCATTCTGTGAGGCCAGCATTACCCTAATACCAAAATCAGACAAGAAAAGAAAATTGTAGACCAATACTTCTCATGAACATAGATGCAAGATTCTCAAACACATCATTAGTTATTAGGGAAATGCAAGTTAAAACCACAATGAGATGCCACTATACGTGTGTTAGAATGGCTAAAAAAATTTTTTTTAAGTTTACTTATTTATTTTGAGCAAGAGAGAGAGAGAGAGCACAAGTGCGGGAGGGTCAGAGAGAAAGTGAGACAAAATCCCAAGCAGGCCCCACACCATCCGCACAGAGTCCAATACTGGGCTTGAACTCACGAACGGTGTGATCATGACCTGAGCCAAGATTAAGAGTCCAATGCTTACTGGACTGTGCCACCCAGACACCCCAGAATGGCTAAAATTTTAAAAAGTGATCACACCAAGTGTTGGTGAAGATATGGAGGAACTAGAACTCTCAGACACTGTTGGTGGGAATGTAATAAGGTAAAAACCACTTTGGAAAACAGCTTAGCATTTTTTTTAATGTTTATTTATTTTTGAGAGAGAGAGAGAGAGAGAGAGAGAGAGAGAGAACAAGTGGGGGAGGGGCAGGGAGAGAGGGAAACAGAACCCGAAGCAGGCTCCAGGCTCTGAGCTGTCAGCACAGAGCCTGACATGGGGCTCAAACCTCAAGATCATGACCTGAGCTGAAGTAGGATGTTTAACTGACTGAGCCACCCAAGCATCCCCCAGTTTAGCAATTTCTTAAAAAGTAACCATATAACCGCATAACCCAGCCATTCCACTTCTAGGCATTTATTCAAGAGAAATGAAAGCATATGTCCAAATAAAGACTTGTATGCAAATATTCAAAGCAGCTTTATTTGTAACATCCTCAAACTAGAAGCAAGCCAATGTCCATCAATGGGTAAATAGAGGAACAAAGTGTGGTACCTACAAACAATGGAATACTACTCAGCAATAAAAAGGAATGAGCTGGTGGACAACTTCTGGGCGATGGTGTGAGGAGTCCTGCAGACCCTCTTTCCAGTGGAACAACCGTGTGTGTGTGTGTGTGTGTGTGTGCGCACACGCACGTGTATTTCTAGAAATTGTCCTAAGACATACATCAAATGAAGGAAAGTTCACTAAGGAAAATCTACTAAATCTTGGTAAGAACAGTAAGAGTTTGTAGCATTAGAGCTGTGATTCACTCTCTCCCTGCCCGCACCACCTCAACATGCTGGAAGCTCCCCTGTAGACAGGTGAACCTAAGAACACTGGGTTCCCTCTCCTCCCAGCTCCCAGTCAAAGCTTCTGTTACCTTCCTGGGACCCGAAGGCTGAAGGCATTTCTCATCCTCTCAGCTCTGTGCTACCTGGACAATTGGAGCCATGTGCAAAATAATGCGTCTGAATGCTTCCTTCCCACCATATACTAAAGTCAATTCAAAATAGATCAAATACTGTGGCGCCTGGGTGGCTCAGTCGATTAAGCATCTGACCTCGGCTCAGGTCATGATATCACAGTTCCTGAGTTCAAGCCCAGCATCAGGCTCTGTGCTGACAGCTCAGAGCCTGGAGCCCGCTTCGTCATCTGTATCTCACCCTCTCTCTACCCCTCCCCTGCTCGCACTCTCTGTCTCTCTCTCTCTCAAAAATAAACATTTAAAAAATAATAGTAATAATAACAAAATATATCAAATAATGAAATGGAAGAGCTAAAAGTACAATCAACAGCAACAAGAATATACAAATTGAATTTCATCACAGTGAAAAAGGTTAGTGCTTCGGAGAATACCATCAAGGAAATGCAAAGACAACCCACAGAATGGGGGGAGATATTTGCAAGTCTTATATGGGATAAGGGACTTGGATCTAGGGTATATAAAAAAAGATTACAATTCAATAATTAAAAAAAAAAAAGCAGGGGGTGCAGGTCAGGTCAGAGAGGCCAAGCTATCCTGTACCCTTTGCGTGAGCAGCTGCAGCGGCAGGTGCCAGCAGGTCCAGCCCGTTGCTTTACTTTTTTGCTGCTGCCCAAACATAGTCATTATGTCCAAAAGAAAGTCTCCAGAGAATACAGAGGGCAAGGACGGATCCAAACCAACTGAACAGGAGACCACCAGACAGTCTGCCAGATTGTCAGTGAAACCCGCTCCACCAAAAGCTGAACCTGAACCAAGAAAAACATCTGCGAACAAAGAACCTGGCACAAAGACTAACAAAGGTACTAAAAGGAAAGAGGGAGAGCAAGAAGCTGGAAAGGAAGATACCGCACCATTTCCAAATGGTGAAACTAAAGCTGAAAAGGCGCGGAAAGCTGAACCTGTAGATCACAGGGTAGGCTGAATCGTGAAAAACTGGGAGTTGATTTTATACACCTCTTGGGACAACTTTTTTTTATATAAGAAAAAAAAATTTTTTTTAATGTTTATTTATTTTTGAGAGAGTGAGAAAGACAGAGCACGCGTGGGGGAGGGGCAGAGAGCGAGGGAGACACAGGATCAGAAGCAGGCTCCAGGCTCTGAGCTGTCGGCACAGAGCCCAACACAGGGCTCAAACCCACAGATGGTGAGATCATGGCCTGAAGCCGAAGTTGTATGCTTAACGACTGAGCCACCCAGGCAGCCCTTTTTTATATAATTTTTTAATGTTTATTTATTTATTTATTTTGAGAGGGAAAGAGAATATGCAAACGAGGGAGGGACAGAGAGAGAGGGAGAGAGAGAGTCCCAAGCAGGCTCCATACTCTCAGCACAGAGCCTTATGCAGGGCTTGAACCCATGGACCGTGAGACCATGACCTGAGCCAAATTCAAGTCAGATGCCTAGCCGACTGAGCCACCCACCTGCCCTTAGGACAACTTTTTAAAGCTATTTTTACCAAGTATTCTGTAAATGCTAATTTTTAGGACACTACTTTGTATAAGGATGGACATTTTATCTTTTCATAGTCCTGCTTTTTGGAAATTTTCATCATCCTCAAGTAAAATAAATATCAATTTAATATTGGAAACTGTGTGTAGAATCGATTCAGAATTTCAGGCACTGGCTTTAAAAATTGAGTCCTGTGCATACTGTGGTATTTTTACTATACATATTTGAATTTTCACAGTTTTTCTAGAGCAGTAATCGGTGGTACTTTTTAATCTAGGTTTTATTTTAAATGATTTTAATGAAACATGGAGAGTTTGTGGCCATCTGCTGACTATTTGTGGTTTAAAATAAAAGGTTTTCTTGCCTGCAAAAACAAACAAGCAAGTAAATAAACAAATAACCCAATTTTAAAAATGGGCAATGGATCTAAGTACACATTTTCCTAAAGAAGATGGAAAATAAGCAAATAGATAAATAAACAATAAACACAAGAAAAAATTCTTGGCATCCTTAGTCATCAAGGAGATGTAAATCAAAACCACAATGAGATACATCTTAACCACAAGGATGGCCATAATAAATAAGTCAGAAAATAACAGGCTGGCAAAGATATGTAGAAATGAGAATCTTAACAGATTGCTAGTTGGAATGTGAAATGGTACGATTACTTTGAAAAACAGCTTCGCACTTCTTCAAACAGTCAAATATAGAGTTGCCACACGACTTAGCAATTCCTCTCCTAGGTGTCTAGCCAGGAGGAATTGAAATGTACGTCTGTGCAAAAATTTGAACACAGATGTGTATAGCAGCATTATTCCTAATTGCTAAAAGGTAGAAACAACCCAAATGTCCATCAACTGATGGATGCATAAACAAAATGTGGTACATCCATACAATGTAGTATTCTTCAGCCATAAAAAGGAATGAGATACTGATACCTGCTACAACATGGATGAACCTTGAAAACTTTATGGTATATGGGAAAAGTCACAAAAGACCACACACTATACGATTCCATTTATATGAAATGCTCAGAATAGGTAAATCTGTAGAGATACAAAGATTTGTGGCTGTTTAAGGGCTGTGGGTGATAGCTAAAAGGTACAAGAGGGTTTTTTTTGAGATGATAGAAATGTTCTAAAATGCAATGTAGTGATTGTGTATCTACATATTGTATCACTATATATTGTATTATACATTGCATCATTATATATTGTGTATATCTGTGAATATTCTAAAAACCATTGAATTATATATTCTAAATGAGTGAGTTAAATGATATGTGAATTATGTATCAATGGAGATATTTTTTTTAAATACTATATATATTCAGAACTTTTTAGTTGAAAGGTAAAAATACCAAAATGCCAACAGCTGGCAGCCCAGGGTGGTCAGATGACAGATTATTTTCTTTTGTAATTTTTCCTATTTTGAGGAGAAAAAAAAAAACGTGAAGCACCTATTCTAGATTTCCAGAGAACAAAGGGACTAACAACCAAATGCAAGGAGTGAACATTGATTGGATCCTGGACCCCCTCCCCCCAAACAGGTATAAAATACATTTTAGGAAAATTGGGAGAAATATAAATATGGACTGGCTATTAGATGATAGCATGGAATTATTTATCCTTTTTGTAGGATTGTGATTGTGACTGTGTAGGACGTTGTTCTCAGGAGCTACATGCTCCAGGTGTTAAGTGTTATTTAGTGTCATGGTATCTACAACTCTCAAATGGTTCAGTTTTTTTTGTTTTTTGTTTGTTTGGGGTTTTTTTGTTTGTTTGTTTTTTAAGTAGGCTCCATGCCCAATGTGGGGCTTGAACTCATGACCCCGAGATTGAGAGTTCCCTGCTCAGGGTGCCTGGGTGGTTCAGTTGGTGGAGAGTCTGACTCTTGATCTTGGCTCAGATCATGAGCTCCTGGTTTGTAGAGTCGAGCCCTGCATCAAGCTACATGCTGACAGTGCAGAGTCTGCTTGGGATTCTCTCTTTCCCTGTCTCTCTGCCCCTCCCCCCACAAAATAAATAAATAAACCAACAAACATTTTTTAAAAGTTAACTACATTTATTAAAAAAAAAAAAAGTTCCATGTTCTACCGACTAAGTCAGCCAGGCACCCCCAAATGGTTCAGTTTTTTTTTTAAAAGAAAAAGCAATGAAGCAATAAGGCAAATCATTAACTGTTGAATCCAGGGATGCATATGGATGCTTATTTTATACTTTTCTTTTTTCCCTTGTGGTTTACACTTTCTTTTAAAAAAAAATGGGGAGAAACAAACAAAAAAAAACAAATCACCCCACAGAGCACATAGTAGAGCCTCTCTGGGGTCAGGAGAGTAAAAAAAGACCTGAGGCTGGGGGGAGGGTAGCCAGGGGGCCAAGATCTGGAGCTTCCCCTTCTGGAAGGGATGTGCCCAGAGGGATGGGCAATGGGAAGAAGCCTCTTTTTCTGGCAACAATCCACGTTAGCAAGGTGGCTTTATATGCATGTTCTCATTCAATCCTCTCCACATCTCCACGAGGTAGGCACTGTTATTATGCCCATTTACAGTTAAGGAACTTGTGACCAGAGTTCAGTAACTACTTGGAGACCCTTCCCCTGGTCCAAGGGCTGTGCCCAGGCTCCCAGAGAGATTACAGGATTATGTCCCTAGGATCAATCTGTGGACAGCCTGACGTAGCACCTGGCCTTACGGAAGAAAGGAGGCCCCCAGAAATCAGGACCTCAGCTGAGTAGCCTGACTCAGAAGGGATGGAGTTAGAGTTTGTGGTATGGACTCCTGCCAGCACTAGGGGGTCAAAGCAAGAGATAGGCAGAGGAGGGGAGGGAATTGTGGGAAAGCTGTGTTGGCCACAGGTACCCAGGGCTATGACCTTTCTGACCTCATATTCTGGCACTCTGTCTTTCCTCAGCTGTTGCCCTCAAGCTTACACACATAAACTCACTCCTCCATGCCTTTGCACAGGCTATTCCCTGAACCTGGAATGCCCTCAGTACAGAAGAAAAATTACTATTATTCTCCAAGACCCAGCTCCGTGTGTCTGGCCCTGGGCTCCTACCTCCACTTTGCCCCTCTCCATTAGATGAGGGTCCCTAGGGCCTGGCCCAGGACTGGCCCAGAGGACAGTCAGTGAGATTTGCCATGATGGTGATTTCTCTCCTCCACGGCCCTGTGGTGTTCAGAGCTCTCCCCCTGCCCTGGACTTTCTGTTATCACTTCATGCCAGTGGTCACTCCCCGTGGGCTACTCCCTTTTACATCTGGGGCCAGAATCCCTTCTTCATCCCAGCGCCTACCACTGGGCGGCACAGAGGGCCTTCACTGAATGAAGTTTCATTGTGGTAGCCCCAGTGGGACTCCACTGATTGGGCCCCAGATGGCGCTGTCAGCCCAGGCAAGGGCTGGGGAGTCTCAGACCCCAGAGCCTTAATGCTGCTACAACCTGTCAAACCCCCAAATTCCAGAGCTTCTTTTATCCATCCTGTCCACTACATCCATACCTGATTTGAAAACTCGGGATGTCAGATTGAAATCCCCCTAACCCTCAGACACAGAAGAACAGCTATCCTCTTGAGGCCACAGCTGAACCAAGAAGAAGGCCCAGATCTCCCGAGAGGTCTAGGGTAGGTAAGCAGCCACCTAGGAACCAGTCATTTCACCCAGCCTCTGCCACAACTGGCTGTATGATGAGACAGCCCCTTCTCTTCTCTGAGTCCAAATGCTCCTGCATCCTGTGTTAGTGAGAACTGAAAAAATGGCCAGAGTGCTGGGTTCTGATCCTGATTCTGGTCCTGGTGTACTGCTCTGGCCTATGTCCATCCTCTGAGCCTCAGGGACTCTGGATGTGAAATGGGGGCTGGACCCAAAAGCTCTAAAACTACAAGAGTCCAAGATCCCCACTGGGCTACAGAGACCTGGGTGTGGGGCTGGCACCTTGGCCAAGGACAGGCCGCTCCAGGAGCTGCCAGACGGGAAACATTTTCCGGGAGCCGGAAGGGCTGGCGGAGCCCAGGGCCAGCCCATGCAACCACAATGGACCCTTGTATGGAAGTTTAGCTTGGACCCACCCATGGGCTTGGCCCCTGGACTAGGGTGGGTCCTTTCTAAGCTCCCAAACAACCCACCCTAGGCCCAGAGACAGGAGTGTGAGATGGGATTCTGGTCCAGCTCCAGAGTGATGCTTACAGGCTTGTCACCAATGTCACCACATTTCCACCATCAGCCTTCCTAGAATCCACTTGTCTAAATGACCTCACACAACATGAGAAAGCCTGTCTCCCCAATCGGATGGGAGCCCAAGAGGGCAAGGGCAAGTTTTCTCCTCCTCGAGC
The DNA here is from genome assembly GCF_016509475.1 of Prionailurus bengalensis. Lineage (NCBI taxonomy): Eukaryota > Metazoa > Chordata > Mammalia > Carnivora > Felidae > Prionailurus > Prionailurus bengalensis. The sequence goes on from NC_057346.1 coordinate 58,788,762, forward strand.
CAACCAAGAGAGCTCAGGACAGACTGTTGGACCAGCCTGGTTCAGGGGTGGTGAAGATCCCTGGCTAAGTTGTGATCTAGGACACCCTGACTCTAATCCTGGCTGAGATTTTGTTTCTTCCCCAGCCAGTAAGAGAGAAGGAGGGTGGGTAACACTTATTTGAGGGGACCCAAACACTGGTTGGGGAACCTTCAAAAGCATCTGACCCACCCTCTGCCTTGGGAAGGACTCCACCCAAACCAGGCAGACTCCACTCATTCTCCCCTCTTCCTGCAGCCTCCCAATCACACTTGTTTCTTTCTGGAGCCCTACCCCCAGGCTCTGCACTGCCTCTGAGGCATCCCTCAGGAAGCTTTTGTGGATATCCTATGGACTGCACATGGTTTTCCCTTCTCTGGGCTCCTGTGGTTTGGTAACTATCACTCCTCAGAGCACAGGATCCTGACCACTTAATGCTCATGGTCATCTCAGCAGCTGTTGCTGGGACCCCTGCTGGGACCAGCCTCCCCAGGGGACACTTCCCATCAGCCATCTCTGTGGTGTCCAGTAAGCTGTCCTAAGCATGAAAGGAGATGATGCATGTGAAGGGACTGTATATAAACTGTAAAGCATCATATCACTATGAGTTGCTAATATTCACAAGATGGAAATTAAAAAAGAAATGCAAGATCTTGTTCTTGAAACAAATTTTTAAAAGCCTGGGGTCTGAGATGATAAGAACACAGTGGGATGTGGTCAGCACAGAGGTGGATTTGATGTCTGGCTATATTAGCAGAGGCATAAAGCCTAGAAAGTAGGAGGAGACCAACCAGTTTTCTCTGTAGCTTTGTGCCCATTTCTCAGGAATGGTTTTGGCACTAATGTCTCTGGCCAGGTAGTTTCAGACCCAGAGCAGAGAAGATGCACAGTCACTGTCCTCTTAGCTTAATAGGGCCACCTAGGGCCATAGGGCAGCTAACTTTGGGCCTCAAAGGAGACTATGGGGATGTCTCAGGAGGCTGGTCTCAGCTCAGAGTGAGAAAGACAGCCCCACAGCAAAAGGGGTGGCTTCTAGAGATAGGCAGTGAGGGTGTGAGAGAGGGTTGGATCAACCTAGTTGGGAAGTCTGTTGAGAGGATTCCTCTCTTGGGGTAGATTGACAGCTTGGGAGGTTCCTCCCAAGCTCTCTCACGTTAGAACTGTGAGAGTCTAAATTCCTAAATCAGTCTAGAAATCTGAGCTCCTGTGGCCAGTGGGGCCTTGGCCTCTTGCCACTTCATGATGAGTATCTCAGCAACACCAGAAACTATGCCATCACCTCTGTTTGTTTTGTGTGGTTTTGTTGCAGGGTGTGGATCAATACACCTTTTATTTTTTTATTTTTTTATTTTTTATTTTTTATTTTTTTTTCAATATATGAAATTTATTGTCAAATCGGTTTCCATACAACACCCAGTGCTCATCCCAACAGGTGCCCTCCTCAATACCCATCACCCACCCTCCCCTCCCTCCCACCCCCCATCAACCCTCAGTTTGTTCTCAGTTTTTAACAGTCTCTTATGCTTTGGCTCTCTCCCACTCTAACCTCTTTTTTTTTTTTCTTCCCCTCCCCCATGGGTTTCTGTTAAGTTTCTCAGGATCCACATAAGAGTGAAAACATATGGTATCTGTCTTTCTCTGTCAATACACCTTTTAAAAAAACCTGTCAGCGGGAGGTAGGATCCTGCTGTCCCAAGGTCATTTCTGTTGATCTTTATCACAGGTCCAACCAAGCGTCTGGGAACCTGGGCTGTGCCCGGAGTTTGCCCCTGGTTTCCCCTCCCCCGCTACTTCCTTGCATTGTCAGCCCTGGGTCCCAAACCCAACCTATCCTGGGTAAGAACAAGAGCACAGGCTTTAGAAGTAGCAGACCTGGGCTTGAGTTTCTGGGCTGCCATCTACCAGCTGAGTGGCCTTGAGCAAGTTGCTTTGCATCTTTGAACCTCTCTTCCTGATTTGTTAAACATGGACAAGAACATCTGTCTCCAAGGTTTTGGAGATTGGAAAGAGTGTGTGTGGAGGACCCGGCACATAACAGGTGTTCAGTAAATGTGAGGTCCTTTCTCCTCTCCTTGGGAGACATCTATGCAATGAGATGTCTTGGGCCGGGGGTCAGCACACCTGAGTCTAGTGGGTAGGTTTTGTTGCTCTCTGGCTGCCTGACCTCTGGCAAGTCCCTGCCCCTCTCTGACATGCACTTCATTATCTGAGAAATAAGGCAGAGACACCAGTCTCTGCAGGGGTCCATTCTCCAGCCCCAGATAGAACATTGCCTGCTGGGTTTGACTTGCCTAAGCAGGGAAACGAAATGCTCTGGTCTGAGAGGCAGGACCCTGGTTTGAGGCTGGCCCATGCCCTGACACACCAGATGATTTAGGACATGTCATTTTCACCTCTAGGCCTTGGTCTTATAATGGATTGGATGCCATGGGCTCCACAGCTCCTTTGTCTCTGATGATCCAGGATCCAGTGACCCTGACAGGGACAGGGCTAGGCCCAGGCAGGTCCCCTGTCCATGGGTGTCCCTCTCCATCTCCCCACCTATAGCAATAATCTCAGGTCCCATGTTGTCCATGGCACGATCCACCTTGTACCCAGCCTCATGGTCTTTCTTCCCGCATCTCATCTAAGACCCTGAAAGCTACTGAGACTCCTACCACACTGCTTCCTTCTTAGTACTTGGTGTCCCATGTGCCTCCAGGGCTCTCTAGGCCCTTCTTCCCTGAAATCATGGGATTTCCTCTAATAGGGAATCATCTCGACTCCTTCCTACTCATCTCACAAGAGTAGGAAGAATGCTCGCGCAAAGAAAGGTCCCCAAGTAATGGACAACACTTACGAGTGCACAAGCACGCTGCCTGCGTTCTCACCATCACAGAGACAGCACTTTCCCTGGGGCTCTGCTGAAGCATAGGCTTCGACTTGAGCTACAGGCCCAGAAGATTTTAGCACTGTGCCTGTCCTCGGAGAAGTAGCCAGAGCACTTGAGAGAGTTCTGTACTTGTCACCGTGAGCCTTAGCATGTGAGGTCAGAATAGGCCTGCTGGGTTGGTCTGATTCCAGACAGCTGGCAAACAGCACATTCAGAGCATCACACCCATTGTATGAGGTATAGAGGTCACATGGAACAGTAAGAGGCCATCACGTCTGCCGGGAGCCAAGCCCCTGCTCAACGGGCCCTTGCCCAGATACCGCCCTCCCGTGGGAAGAGGGTTGCCCTGCTGGGCCTCTGGCGGGGCCCCACTGCTTCCTGGATCTGATTCTTCTCCTGGAGAGGCAGCCAAAGAACTCAGGGCTCTCCTTCCCAATAGGACTACTGATGACGTTGGACTCCTTCCCAATAGGACTACTGATGACGTTGGACAACTTGCCAGGTTGGCAAGGTCTGGCCAGGGACACCCTCCACCCTCAGAGGCTGGGAGCTTTCTCTGAGCACCTGCAGGCCCGGGCCCTGTTTCCCACAGACTAGCTCACCATGTTGCACATGGCAGTCAGTATACTCCCCAGCCCAAGTGCTCCTTGGGAAAGGGGTTTGAGTCGTCTTGATCCCCACAGCCCATTTTAGGGCTTGGCACACAATAGATACTAAATTGTTTCTCCCATCTACGCCCTATTTTGAGTCCTCTCAGCACTGACCCATAAAGGCCCTAGCACGGTCTCTTTCCAACAGAAACAAAGAGGCCCTGGAGTGGGCAGTCCTTAGCTACCGATGATGGAATGTAAATGTTAACCTCGGGGCAAGATTCATCCCAGGGACTGGGATGTAAAGAGTCCTATGGGGTCCCACCAATCCCTCTGCTTGTGGTCCTAACCCACTCTGTGCATGGATCCTGGGTTCTAGCCCACCCAGACAGACTGCCTGAGAACTGCTGGACTTCTGGGAATTCAATCTCAGTGCCAAGGCTCTCACTATCTCCTGCTCTTGGATTCTCTCTTCATCCCCTTCTCCCTGGAAACCTCCTGGCCCCAAAGTCCACTGACTGTGGGACACGGAGGTGACCTTTCCTCTCTGAGTTCTCCAGCAGTCCCCGTTTGTTTGTTTTGTTTTGTTTTTTTCCAGCTTATCAGCTCACCTGGACTCAGAGTTATTGGTGCTGTTTGTCTTATCTGTCTCAGGAGGCTGCTCTGAGAGAAAGCAAATACCAGCCTTTGCGGCCATCTGTAAAATGGGGACAGTGATCCCTACCCTCCCAGGCTGATGTCAGGATTAAACGACATTAATCAGGTTAGAGCCCAGCACAGAGTCCTCTCAGCTGTCCACGCACATGACAGGAGGTGAGGCATAGACAATTTGCACCAAAGATGCAGGGGCCTCGGGGCTGGGGTTCTCGAACCTGTAGAAAGACTCAATTAAGCAGATGAACAACGCACCCTACCTCCTGGACAGGGGACGTGAGAAGCCAACGGGAGAGGGCAGACACATTATAACATCTCCAGATACGTGTAGAATGAAGACTGCTGACCTCCACTGGGCATTAGTTATGTGCCCGGCCCTGTGCTAAATGCATCGCGGGCTCCATCTCATCCGTGCACGGCCAGTTCACAGGATCCTGGAGGAGTTATGGCTGGCACTTGGCTCTTTCCACTGCCCCCACTGCACTGGTAATGCCATGATACCTAAAGGCGGATGCGTTTTCATTTATATGTATAGTCCCAGATGTGGGACTTCACACAGTAAAAGTGAATCTACAGCATGAGAAACTAACTTTAAGAAACATAAACTTTAGGGGCACCTGGGTGGCTTAGTGGGTTAAGCGTCCGAACCCCATATCGCATTGTCTGCTGTCAGCATAGAGCCTGCTTCAGATCCTCTGTCTCTCTCTCTCTCTCTCTGCCCCTCCCCTGCTCTCTCTCTTTCAATCTCAAAAATAAATAAACATTTTTTTAAAAATTAAAAAATAGGGGCGCCTGAGTGGCTCAGTCGGTTAAGCGTCTGACTTTGGCTCAGGTCCTGAACTCACGGTTCATGAGTTCGAGCCCTACATCAGGCTCTGTGCTGACAGCTCAGAGCCTGGAACCCGCATTGGATTCTGTGTGTGTCTATCTCTGCCCCTCTCCCACTCACCTGTCTCTCTCTCTGTCTCTCTCTCTCTCAAAAATAAACATTAAAACTTTTTAATTAAAAAATAATGCTTTATTTTGGAATAATTTTAGATTTATAGGAAAGTTGCAAAGATACTACAGAGAGGTCCCATATACCCTTTCCCTAGTTTCCTCCTTTGTTAGTATCTTGAGTTCCTATGGTACATTAAACACAATTAAGAAACTGACATTGGTAATTACTATTAACTACACTCCAGACTTTTACTGGATTTCACCATTTTTTCCAGTAACATCCTCTTTCATTCCAGGATCCAATCCAGGATACCACATTACATTTAGTCATCTTGTCTCCCCACTCTGGTCTATAATAGGAAGAATTGCCTTTTTAACTGGTTTCCTATGGGAAACAGAGGAGCGGGCTTTTTTTTTTTTTTTTTTTTTTGGCTTCTTTCACTTTTGCTTCCACAATTTCACTTTAGAAAATCCCCCTGGGACAGGATTTTTCTCCCTGCAGCAGCCAACTCCTGTTTCCCCTCCATCACGGTGCCCCCTCCAGCTGGCAGGCCCCTGGACTCCCCTCCAGAGTGCTCACACTCCCTTTTTCTTACTGCAGGGATATTTAATTCTGCTTTGCCACTCAGTACCTGTTAACATTGTCTTCAAGTGTGCCACGGGCTCTCATTCTGGGAATTATAAAACACCAGGGATTTTAGTTTTAGCTCCATTCTCTTCCTGAGGCAGAAACTGTGCTCTCAGAGGAGTAAATGGGGAACAATCCTTAATGCAATACTTCCCCAAATTCATCCTCCCTTCCCTCTTCCCTATAATACCCACATCCCTTTGGGGAACCCTGTGGTTCCAGGGAAACCAACTCCAGAAGTACAAATATGACCTAACCTTGACTAATCAGCACATTCCATCTCTTGGCCACAGTGATTGGTTCAGGAGGGGCCTCATGGAGTGAATCTCAGGACTTTTGCAGGCATTCTGGTTCACAGATGCTCTCTTTTGCTCAGGTTGGTGGGATGGCCAGTGGCCATTTTGTTACTGCAACTGGTTGTTGAGTTTTAACCTGTTAAGGTAGAAGCAGTCCTAAGTCTTTTTCTCCCTAGTCACTCCCTTGACTCTTTTTTAATACCATAGGTAGAGTTTTTATAACTTTCTGGTCTCTTTCAGTTAGTAAAACTTAGACCAGGCCAGTTTAATTTTTTTTAATGTTTATTTATTTTTGACAGAGAGAGACACAGAGCATGAGCGGGGGAGGGGCAGAGAGAGAGGGAGACACAGAATCGGAAGCAGGTTCCAGGCTCCCAGCTGCCAGCAGAGTCCGACGCGGGGCTCGAACTCACGGACAGCAAGATCACGACCTGAGCCGAAGTCGGATGCTCAACCAACTGAGCCACCCAGGTGCCCCTTTAATTTTTTTAAATGTTTATTTATTTTTGAGACAGAGAGAGGGAGAGACAGAGTGTGAGCTGGAGAGGGGCAGAGAGAGAGAGGGAGACGCAGAATCCAAAGCAGGTACAAGGCTCTGAGCTGTCGGTACAGAGCCCAATGTAGGGCTCCAACTCACCGCAAATCACGATTTGAGCCGAAGTCAGATGCTTACCAACTGAGCCACATAGGTGCCCTAGACCAGTCCAGTTTAAAACTTTAATCTGCTATTCAATTCATAGCAATCCTCCTACCCCCACCCCAATTAGAACTCTGACTTCGGGGGCTTGGTATGGGGATGGATGATGATATGCCAATGGCATACTCTGCTCTCTTTTCTGGTCACCAAAAAAGAAGGGAGGAAGCTTCATGAGACCTCCTGACAGCCTGACCTTGCTGTGCAGTGGAAAGGGGTCCCTGACTTTACTGTGGTTATGTCTGCCCTTAGTAGCCTTTATGATGTGGTAGTCTCCACAGAGGGGACATATGTGGTTTCTTAGCTACTGTTAAGCTCTATGGCCCCCTCATTGCCAAGGACTTCTACAGATAGCGGCCACCTGGTTTCCCTATCATCTGTCTGTCCCCATTCCCTCCTCCAAGTCAGGGTCACATTGCTTGGCCCAGTGGCTGCTGTCTAGCCCCCTGGTTCCTGCCCCTCTTCTAAAGTTCATGCTCTGTCTCATGGAGCCATGAGAAGTATGAGGAACTGGGCAGGGTAGCCCAATTTTCCTCCCAGGCCCACCACATCCTGGTCCTGACAAGCTTGCTCACATAGGCCCTTTCACGAACTCCCACCTTCAGAACTCTCTGGTTCACCGTCTATGTTCACAAACATTCGCCAGTCTCCTTCCCCTCAGCCCTGCTTTCTCACCACACTTTATTCCAGCAGTAGCACTAGGATGAGCCTGTGGGGTTCTAGCTCAGGAAGCATCCAGTGGGAGGAGCTCCTCTCCCCCTGTGCAGGCACCCCCAGTCTTTTCAAGGGAGCCTCTCAGAAGCCTCTACTCTCCCTCCACCATGCCTCATATATATACAGTGTGCTTTGCTGGGGAAGAGAAACAGGGAGATTTTTCAGCCACTGTTGGTTGAAATGTGGAAGCAATAGCATTAAAAGGGGTCTGGAGAGCTGGTGGAATTTCCAGCCTTGATCCTCTTTCTCACTTCCTCTGCCCTCAGAGACAAGCCCTATCCCCACATCTTCGACTCTCCTTCCCTCCCCCAGCATGAGGAAGTCCCCTGCTTGCCTCAGGTTTGAGTGCCTCGTCTCTTGGAAAGGGGAAAAATGATGCATTAAGTAAGCTTCCTCAGAGGTACATCTGCCACGAGATGGCCTTCTTGGTCATGGTGAAAAGAAATACAGGAGTGCTTCAAACTCACGAGTCCTTGGAATTCCTTAGTCTGCCTTTCAATCTTACTAGCAAATACGGGGACCTGGTAGGTGCCAGCAAGTGCCAATCCTCCTGGGTACCAGACTCTCCCTAGTGGAAGAAAGGATGCCCAGGACTTTAGCCTGCATTGCGAACAGGAGGCTGAGCATATCCACATCCCCTCTGCCTCCCCGTTGGCTCCTTAGCCAACACTCTGCTGCTCTTTCTTATTCTCTGAGGACTGTCCCCTCAGCTCCCTCCCCCCACCTTTTCCTCCTCCCACTTAGTTAAAAGGGAGAATTTCGGGGGCAGTTTCATTCAGGGTTCCAACAACAAACAGATGGCCCACTCAAATGAAAATAGAAGGAGGTTTTACTTATAAAGGGACTATTTACAAAGTGCAGGGGAGCCTCAAGTGCAAGAACCTAGAGTTGTCATCACCTCTAGGCCTGAATGGCCAAGGTGGAGTGGGGAGTAGTTACCAAAAGGTAGGAGAGTCTTGTGAAGCAGGCTTCTTTGAGAAGAGGAGTGACCTTGAGTTGATGGCAGAGGCAGCCCAAGGCTCTACCACAAGAAGGGAACCAAGGGAAGAAAACACTTTGACCTTACTCTCCTCCCTTCCTCAGATCTGCAGCTGGGACTCTCCATTGGCCAAACCCAAGTGAAGCCAGAAGCAAGACTCCTGTTAATTAAATCTACACGAGTCAGTTTCCCCAGACCAGAGACCAGGGGAGGGGCAGAGAATAGAACACCTCAGAGGTACCTGGATGGCTCAGTTGGTTAGGCATCTGACTTCAGCTCAGGTCATGATCTCACGGTTCATGGGTTTGAGTCCCACGTCAGGCTCTGTGCAGACAACTCAGAGCCTGGAGCCTGCTTTGGATTCTGTGTCTCCCTCTCTCTCTGCCCCTCCCCCACTCACTCTCTGCCTGTCAAAAATGAATAAATGTTAAACAAAAAAAGAAGATATCGAGGGCGCCTGGGTGGTTAAGTGTCTGACTTTTAGTTTCAGCTCAGGTCATGATCTCACGGTTCATGGGTTCAGTGTGGAGCCTGATTGGGAGTCTCTCTCCATCTCTGTTCCTCCTCCACTCTGTCTGTCTCAAAATAAAAAAAATTTTTTTTAATTAAAAAAAAAGAAGATATCCAGCATAGGAAATCCAGGGAATTTCTGCCCTTTTCAATAAGGTCTCCCTCTCTGTCGCAGCTGTTCTAACAGGGCCAGATTCTCCAAGCTGTCATCAAGCACTTCTTGGCCCAAGGCTCATGGCTCATAGCACAGATCTCTTCACTATTAGCACATGTGGAGAGCACTTGTCTCCTTTTCACGGTCTGTAAGTCGTACGAATCTTGACACCTTCCCAGTTCACTGCATACCCCTTTATGTGGCACTGGTCACTCCTGCAGCGACGAAGGCATTGATTTGTGGCTTTGAATTTGTTTGATTCCTACTACTAGAGCCTAAAGCCTCTTATTCTTTGCCATTTCTCTCCCGCACTCCCACCACCACCCTGCAACATTTCAGAGGGAAGCTGCAACCACAGTCAGCATATTCTTCTCTTGTCCCTGGGGCTGCACTCTCTGCAAATCTCTCTCCTTTATGGTAGCATGTGGCCTTGACCAGAGGCTTCAGCGGCTCCAGCTCCAGGAAATCCTGTCTCTGAAGCTAAGGCTAAAAGGGGAGGGAGGGGGAGGACAAATCAACCAAGGGTATCTAGTCCACCTCTGCCCTTCCTGGAGACACTCTAGCTTCCTAATAAATCATGCATCCTTCATGGCTGGATTAAACATCAATTTCCAGCCTGGGGTCACACAAGGAAATTTGGGTTTGCTTTTTTTTTTTTTTATCAGTCTCCTAAGCCCACTTCATTGGGTGTATGTCTCAATTTTTCACTGACTGCTGTTTTGCTGTTCCCATTTCTGGTATCAGCACCCTCATTTCCTTTGGGAGACTTTCCTGCCTGCACTCTCCATTCAAGGAATTCCTGTGTGGCTGACCCCACCCTCCCAACTCCAGGGTTGGGGAAATAAGCAGTCAGTCCCACGAGACTCAGTCCTGGTAATTTCCTCAGAACCATGGAGAAATTAAGCTCTTTCCAGTAGAGCTGATGATGTCAGGATGGAGCTCTTGGGGGTCATTTGCCACTAGATGGGGAACATATCCTGAGAGAGAAGCCAAAGCAGGGGAAGGCAAAGTGGTGAGATGGAGACAAATTCCTGATGACTTGACTTGTGTGCCTGGATCTAACCATTCCTGAAGCTAGCTGTATTCTTGGGTTTCACATTCTTGTGAGCCAATAATTCCACCCTCCCTTTTATGTCTTTGGGTTTTGTTTGTTTGATTTGCTTAATGTATTAGAAATGAATTCCCATGATTTACAAACAAACAAGGGATCCTGATTAATATACCTTCTGAAAAATCCATCCTGGGTCATGCCAGAATGTCGACTTCACAATCACAAATTCCCTTTAGTCTTGAGGTAATATTCCAAGACCATCTCTGCTCAGGCTGGATCAGCCTACACTGACACTTGGCAGAGAGGGGGAGGGAGGGGCATGTTTGGCTTTTTATTTTTTATAGTGGCAAGAACATTTAGCATGCAGTTTACCCTCTTAGCAAAACTTTGAGTGCACGATACTGTATTGTTAACTCTAGGTACAATGTAGTACATTTGGCTCTTTATTTAGGGTAAAGATTGAAACCCAAATTCAGCTGAGAATTTAATTTACCATCAAAAACCTGGGCAGTGTCTCAAAATGCAGTCCAGGTGTGACCACCTTGCCTGGAGGAGCAAGCCTCGGCACTTAATTACCCCAGAGTTTGTCTTCACCACAAGGCTCTAGTGAGAAATGGATGTTGTATTGAAGATTTGGTCTAGAGCTGGAGAAGCGTTTTGCATAAAGTAGTTCTTTGTCCCTCCAAGTGACCCTAGGCCTCTCTCCTCTCCAGGGTCTTCTCTATGCCCACCTTTCTTACCTCCATCTTCTTTGTAGCACCATTTGCTCTGGGCTTCTCTTCCTTACCCTTGATGTAAGGAGGCTGTGATCTAGTATAAGAAAGGCCATCGTGATCCTGAACAAGACTTTGTTGTCAGCAAACTCAAAACCCTCCAACTACCTGGATGTGTCTTCCTTGGAAGCCAGGGGGGAGGGAAGTTTTAAATTTTCTGAAACAAATATATGTTTTCCTGTCATGTGCTATAATTCTTTAGAATCAAATATATACCTCCCTACTAAATCATCCTGTAACTGGAAACCAGTTTCTGCAAGTTACCGACAGTCCCTTTGAAGAAATGATCTTTCTGTTTAAATCGGTCAGTTTGTCTCTGACCCTTGCTCCCACGATGTGACTGGTGCAGTGGATCATTTCCTTCCCTCGGCCTCTGCTTTCTCATGGCCTATATTGACTCTAGTATCTACCTACTCCCTTCTTTCCATCTTCCTGCCTCATCTGCTTCCAGTGGCTTAACTCTGTCCTCAGACCTCAGAGAAGGACTGGCTGGCCCACCTAATCCCTGTTGCCGCTGTTTGGGCAGAGCTTTGGGTCAGGTCAGCCCTGAGGTCTTAGCAAGTCCATGGACCAGCTGCCCTTAGGGTGCTCAGCTGTAGTGAAAGTGGGATGGGGATGTGGAACAGGATGAGGGGAGACCCCTTCAGCAAAATAGCAGGCATGAGAAACACTCCAGGGCTTAGTCTGTTCAGAACTGGAAGTGATCGTCTCCTTACCACAGAGCTGATCACATCACACGTAGAACGTGACCTCCCATTCCATTCCCCAAACCAGGAGAGAGCTCTAGACTAAGTGAGTCCTGTCTGACCACAAGAGAGAGACTGGAACAAAGAGGGAACCTTTTCCCACTACAGCCAGGTGAGGAAAGGAAGGCGCCCAGGGGACACAATCTTCAATCTTCTTCTGTACCTGCTGATGCACTCTGTGCTGATGCGCACAGGAGCTGAGTTGTTCTGGGTGGCCTGGAAAGCAGCACAGAAGCAGATGAGTGTTACAAGGGAGCTTGAGAAATATTTTCTCCCAGCCAAAGCTTCCCACAACTGTCCAGGCAGCCTTTAAAGATAGTGAGCTCTCCATTATTAGAGGTGCTTGATAGAGTCTAGGTGACTACCTGACAAGGCTGCAATGGAAAGGATTCCTACTAGATTAAATTGGCTGAACTAGGTGGCCTTTGAGGTCTCTTCCAGCCCTGAGCTTTGATATTTGGGACACATAGTTGAATGAATGAAGACTGAAAGACAACCTAGTACTTTGTTGGATGGATGATGGTTGACTTGTTAAAGAAAGTGATTGAATGAATGAATGAATGAATGAAATTGACTAGATGCTCCAGTAAATAAGAGATATTTGATTGAATGAAGACTTGTTCACTCTTCGAGTGAAGATTGGTTCGTTGAAACAATGAATTAGCAAATATAAAGTGTAAATGAACAAGCTGATGGAATGAAGATTTGATGGCCTTTCAGATTCAGTTCCTTGGTTCTTGCTTTGTCCTCTTATTGTGCCCTTTATCCTGCTTGTCTTTGTTTTCCTTCTAAGTGTAGTCAGGAAGAAATATTTTCAGGGCACCTGGGTGGTTCAGTCAGTTGAGCGTCCAACTTTGGCTCAGGTCAGGATCTTGTGGTATGTGAGTTTAAGCCCCACATTGGGCTTGCTGCTGTCAGTGTGGAGCCAGCTTCGGATCCTCTGTCTCCCTCTCTCTGCCCCTCCCCTGCTTGCACTCTCTCAAAAATAAATACACATTAAAAAAAAAAAAGAAATGTTTTCATTTATGTGCTGGGCCTGGAAAATACTGCAGGCTAAAGAGTCCTTTTGCATAATCAAGATTTCATCTTAGGCATATTTGATTGCCCAGGCACATGGCCATGGTGACTGGTAAAACCTGCTTCAGGACTCATGGGAAGCGTGAATTTAGCATCTTGGCCAGAGAAGTGGAAATGAAGGTCACACCTGGGGCTTAGCCTGTTTAGCCCCTCACCTGTAGGCAGAAAATACTGTCTATGGATTAGCAGAGGATGCCTATTTATTAAGAAAATATCTTCCCAAACATCCTTTCAAGGTGCCTAAAATCCCACCAATGGAATCACACCTTCTTTGCACAATTGCAAAATGAGGTAGTATATTCCAACAGTCTATTTTTCAGACTTGTGTTTTGGAGTAAGATCCCTGGTAAAATGTAAATGGAATAGGGGAAGAGATATCTGTGAAGCTCTATTGGCTGGATTAAGCAACTACTATTGCCATCAACTTCTCAAGTCAATTTAGTCTGTCAGCTGAGTTCAGTGTCCCTGTCAGATTCAGAGGGATCTGGGCACAAGCTGGATAAATTTTGAAAGAGGGTGTGAACAGAAAATAACCCGTGCACTTGAGTGCTGTCCTGGGATACTGTCCTAGGCAGGGGCCATGGTAGAATGCAGAGGATGAGGAACAGCTGGGGAGCTCTTGAAGTGTATCTGAGAAGGACTTGCAGGGAACCAACGTGCAAAGAGAGGCCCAGAAACTTCCCTTCTTATTCCCCCGGGTTGTCTTGAGCTGGCCTGAGTTCAGAAAGGCATAATACTCGTCCTGGTGCCCCTCACCCTGCCCCACTTCTGGGGAGCTAGAGAAGCCAAGAACTTGAGAACTATGTGTAACTGGTATGGTCACTCCCCCAGCTCAGGGCATAAATTATGCTCACATTTTTTCTCCCATTAATTGCCTGAGATCCTTCAAGATCTTATCAAAAGGAAGTCCAATCTTCCCCTCTGGGGGCCTTTTCTCTTGCTTCATAGGACTGCTCAAAACCCTCGGGGCTAGCTCATTTCAACCAAGTGCTCCACCTCCCTGCTCAAAGCCCCAACAGCCTTGACCGCATTACTCTGAAGCCCCAGCTCTCATTCACATTCCTGGGCTCAGGCAATTTTCTCCAGGAGGAAAGTTCAAAGGGACTTCTAGGTCTTCAGCAGCAGAGTTGAGTTTTGTCACCAGCATAAGCCTCCTTTCCCACACCACTGAATTCCTCTTGGGGATCCAAGGGTCCTTTCTCACTGACCAGTGGTGCTTATTGGGGATGGTTATCCTGGGAGAGAGTCGAACAATTCTGAACCTCTCAAGGGCAGGGGCTGGGGTTTCTTCCATTTGTACCCAGAAGCTCCTCTGTCCCCTAAAAACGATTACCTTTCTCCCTTGCTCTGCATCCCTTTGGATCCCGGGAAAGGCAGACTTTATCAGACCACAAAGGTCCTGTTTTGTTCTGCCAGGGCCTATTTACATCTGATAGCCTCAAGTGACTGCCAAAGCAGAAAGGGCCTCCTCCAAGGTGGTTGGCAAAGTCTTGCCCCAAGGATAAAAAATGAGAAGCTTCCTGCCACTGTTACACTTGGCTTCCTCCAGTTCGAACCCCAGGAGGGAAGTGACTTCAGTGACCATGAGTCAGGGACATTTCACACTGTGCCACCAGGTTCCTCATAAAGACCTTAAGGACCTCTGGGTGGGGCAGGGCAGGGAAGGAAGGAGCAAGAGAGAGTAGTCTCACATGTGAGCACCCTCCACAGGCATATACTTCACCAGCCCCTCCTGTCCCCAGTTAACCACTGCCAACTCCTCACCCAGACTTCACGTAGCCTTTGGGTAACTTTTTCTCTGAGAAAAGGACTCTGGAAGCTAAAATCGCTAAGAAAAAAAAAATTCAGGCCAACCACACTCATTAGGGTGGCTATTACTATAAAATAATAAAAAGGAAAATAAGTATCTCTGGCCTGTGTCCCCAGGAGAAATTGGAACACTTGCTCATTGCTGGCAAGAATGTAAAATGGTGCAGCTGCTGTGAAAAAGGTTCGGGGGTTCCTCAAAGAGTTAAACTTAGAATTATCATATGATCCAGCAATTTCACTTCTAGGTATATACCCAAAAGAATTGAAAGCCGAGACTCAGATATTTGTATACCCGTGTTCATAGCCGCAATGTTCACAAGAGCCGTAAGATGAAAACAAGATGAAAGGATAAACAAAATGTGGTCTAGCCTCACAATGAAATACTATCCAGCCTTCAAAAGGAAGGGAGTTCTGACATGTGTTGCAACATGGATGAATCTGGAAAACACTACGCTAAGCGAAATAAGCCAGACCAAAAAAAGGGCAAATACAGGATGATGTCACCTACATGAGGTTCTAGAACAGGCAGAAAGTAGAACAACAGGGTACCAAGCACCGGGGTGGGAGGAAGAACGGAGAGTTATTGTTATTGTTTGATGGGTACAGAGTTTCTGTTTGGAATGATGGAAAAGTTCTGGAAATATATAGCAGTGATGGTTATACAATATCATAAATGTACTTAATGCCACTGAATTGTACATATGAACGTGGTTAAAATGGTAATTTTTTGTTATATATTTTACCACAAAAACAAAACATATCCAAGGCACTCTTCTTTGCCTAGAGCAAAAATTTGGTAGCCTCACTTCAATTCAAAGGCCCTCCCTGCCCAAAGGTGTGATTTTCGAAGGGGTCAAAGCAGCCTGTGCCCTCACTTCTGTTAGCTGTACTTGGGCAGAGTTATTTCTTTCTTACTCTGTGGCTGTGAGATTGGATGGGATGAGAGATATGGGAGCATCAAGCCAGCACTCTGCACACAAGGACAATTTCTTCTACTTCATCCCACCTGTACACTGTCCTGACTGGAGCGCTTCTGGGGGTTACAAAGTCCATTTTTTCATTGTACAGATGGGGAAAATGAGGTTCACAGAGAAGACGTAAGTCTTCTGCCCAAAGTCATATACTTTCCTGACTCACTGCCCAGTGCTCTTTCCGCTGGGCTGGGGTGCTAAGAACAGACCCCCTTGGGACTGGGCAGTGATGACCTATGACCTCTGGGCTCTGAAGCCTCTTCAGGTGGGCTGGGATGGGGATCAAGTTACTGAAAGTTAGGATGGTGCCACACCCAGGTGAAGAGGCAGCCACTTCCAGCCTAGGTCTAGTGAGGATGCTTCACCTACCCCCAGGCATTTCCCTACCCATATACCCACCCTTGGTCTCATCCACCTTATTCTGTTCTCCTCTCCCATCTGACAATGCTCCCACCCACTTCTCTAGCCTGTGTCCCCAGGAAACCCTTTCAGGTAAAGGATGACAAGACAGGACAAATTGATGGGTCAGGACAATAGGGTGCCCAGATTCATTTATCCAGTCCTCAAACTACCAAGAGCCTGCCAAGGCTCTGGTGAACATGGACTTGGAGGGCAGGCAGGCCTGGGGCCCAAGGTCAGAGGACCTGCAGACACTTCCTCCTACTCCAGCAGCTCTACCAGACTTAAAATTCCCTGGCCTAGAGACAGAGCTTCGAACCTTCTACCAAGCAAGGCACCCTACTCCCAGCCCTGGGGGGGCAAACAGCAAGTTTACACTAGAACAACTCTGATGAAAAAGGCCCGAGGGCCAGAGTTAACCTTGAACACAGCTTGTCACAAAGCAGTGCCCAGCATAGAGCTGATTTCTGAAAAAATTTGTTAAATTAAAAAGCTCTTAGCTTTTTTTATGTCATTTTTATGTCATTTTATGCAATTTTTTAAAATATCATCTCCACAATGTCTGAGTTAACACAGGCAGCAGAGAGTCTAGAGGGAGAGGTGGGCAGAAAACACTTACAATGGATCAGCCAGAGACAGAGGTTAATACAGACTACAGGGTGAGGGATGAAGGCCCTGACCCTGCCTGAATGGAGGATCTGGGAAGGCTTCCTGACAAAGGCTCCCAATTTGAAATCTAGGCAATCTATGGGAGATGGGCAGGTCCAAGGGGTAGATGGAGGAAGGTGGGCCAGTCAGAGAAGGTAGCTTCAGCACTGCCTAGGGAACCCTGTGCCCTGAGGCCCCAGTGTGAGCAGGGAAGGGGGCAGGGAGAAGAGAGGGTGGCTCAGGTCCCTTGATGGAGGGATGAATAGGGTGGGATGGGGTATGACCTGCTGGGGAGCCTCAGAGGAGAACCCCACACAAGTGAGAGCTAAGCTCCAGGCCTTATAGGAGCCCAGGATATGGAATCCCACCACCCTGGAAGAAGTCTCCAGGCTTTTTAGGTTATGTCTTAGCTGATAGTTTGGCTGGTTGTTAAGAGCTCTCTTTGGCCTAGTATCTTTCTTCCTGATGACCTCCAAACCCCCTTGGGCTGTGTCCTTTATCTTTGCCTGATACCTGCCTTCTTGGATGCTCCACTTCTCTGCCTATGTCTCCACCCAGCAGCCCAGGGCTGCACTGGAGTAGGTGTGGTATGTGGTGGGTGGGGAGTAGGGGCTGGGGGACTGGGTGGAGATAAGAAGGTAGCTCATCACAATTTGGAATCCTGTCACATGGGGAGAGCCCTGGGGACTCTCACCCAAACTAACCATTTTACAAGTGAAGAAACCTAGACCCAGACCTAGACTCAAGTAAGGAGTTGTTCAAGTCTATTCAGTGAGCTGGGAACAGAGACAAAATTAGAACCCAGGCCATCTGACCCCAACTGAAGTCTTTCTCTTCAGAGTCCAGAATCTTGCAAGAAAGAAATAAGCATTTTAGTAGAGCAGTGAATCTCCGACTTAATTAAGTCAGCTTGAGATACTGCACTGAAATCAAATGTGGTCACTTTAGGCGATTCTTTGGCACTTGTTTGCTGATAAACCCAGACACAGGCACTGACACTCAGAGCAGCTTCTTTTATTTGATGCCCTGCGTTCCAACTAAGCCAAAATACCCTATTAATTTGTTTAGCTTATCATTAAACTGAAGGTACTACATTTAAAAATTCAGAAAGTGGGGAGCCTGAGTGGCTCAGTTAGTGAGTGTCTGACTCTTGATTTCGGTTCAGGTCATGATCCCAGGGTCTTGGGCTCGAGCCCCATATTGGGCTCCACCTTGAGCATGGAATCTGCTTGAGATTCTCTCTTTCTTTTTCTCTCTCTCTCTCTCAAATAAATAGATAAATATTCAGGTAGAAAATTTGTAGACATTCATGACTAAGTCTGGAAACCCTCAAGAAACTGAGGAGCCTGGGAAAAAAAAAGAAAGAAACTGAAGAGCCTTGTTTGAGAAATGCTGGAAGGACAGATGGGGAGAGGGTGGGAACAGACCAGGTCTAAACTGCAGAGTTCGTTGTGATGGGCACAGTGTGGGGCTGGACTCCTGCCCTCTGCTCACCCCACACCTCAGCCCTTGCCCTGTGACGGGGCTTGGGAGTGTCTTTCCCGTGGTTTTGACCACGTGGACATCTGCAGGTTCTAGACAGAGGTCAGAGTCCTTCCTGAGGGATCCTGAGCTGGACATGCCCCTTTCTGGGCCTTGGGTCTTCATCTGTAATATCATGGAAGGGACTTGCCAGGAGGGACTGGTGGGAATGTGCTGAGGGGAAGGGGGCAGGAGCATCTGTTTGTTAGAGCTGCCATGGTAATAGGTCCAGAGCTGAAAAGATCATCTTACCCTTTACTTTAATTCTGAGACATCATTTTTCAGAAATAATGCAAAAGGAAAAGGTATGGCTCTAGAAAAGACTGATAATCACCCTGTAGTTATAATCCAGAGCTTGCTGCCTAGTTTGCAGCTTACATTTTCGTCCACAGATAATCATCCGGTCTTTGTAGCAGGCCTGGGAAGCCAAAAGGCCTCCTCCAAGCTCCCCTAGAGCCACATGTCCTCCTCTGCCAGGGTGATCTCAGGGTGTTATTACAGTCTGTGCCCCTGTCCCTACCCCACCCCTACCTCTTTAAGGAATCTGAGCACTGAGCCTCCCAGGTTGCTTTCTTTCTTTCCATATCCTTAGGGCCCAGCAGCTCACCTGGACCACAGAAAGCACTCAGCTAGCTGAAGGAATTAAAGGAGGCAAGTGCTGCAGACAAACATCCTTCCCCTGAGGCCAGTTTTGCACCTGACTACCCAGAAGGAAGCCAATCAGTGATCAATGGCACCTCAGGGACACCAGAACTTGAACACAACAGGCCTGAGCACTGGCCTCCAGGGACAGGGAAGGCCAGCTGACCTTGATGAAGTAAGAACCAGCACTTGGGGCCACCTTTCTTGATTTACCCTCTGCTGGCCTCCCAGCTTCTTTGGCTCAGCAACGCCCAGGATTCCGGTCATGTCTGCCTCTGGCCTTCTAAAAATACTCCAGCTGCCCAACGCCTCCCAGATGTCTGAGAGCTGAGTCTGTGATTTCTCTGCTGGTAATGGGTCAAGCAGCTCAAGCCACTTCCTCTGCTCCCACCACCCAGCCCACCCCCCAACCCCTGCAAGGCAGGCGTGGGTAGAGGCCTGACTGCCTAAACCGAGAGACCTCAGACATTGTTGTGTACAGTCCCTTCTTGGAACAGATGGGAGAACTGAGGTCTAAGGACTTGCCCAGGACACTTGGACACTAATGTCCTCCTCACCACACTCCCTACCACTCTATTTATGTCTGCTGCCACCCTACTTATATGCTGCATGGAATCTGTAAACTGGATCTGACTTCCCCGTTCCAGCTAAGCTCCTGTAAGCCCCTGACACCAGAGGTGGGGAGGATCCCTATGGTCTCCATGGTGCCTGGAAGAGTGTCTGATCCAGAGTGCACATAAGTAAATGTAGATTAGATTAAATGATGTAGTGCCAGCCAGGGCTGTGCATGGAGCCTTGGGCTAGGGGACAGAGCTCGGGTTCCAGTCCAGGGCCAGCTGCTGTGATGCTGTATGTCCTCATCATTTGCTCTGGATGATCCTCAGTTTCATGAGGGCTGAATGAGATGGGGTCCAAGGACTGAGCCAGCTCTGCTGTTCTGAAGCCATGAACTGATGTCCTGTTGGGAATTTCTATCCCCTCCTCTGCTCCCCTGTGTGTAGGGAAGATGGCATGTCCTGCTGGTTTCACCCAGCTCCGGACTTTCAGCTTCTGTTCCTCCCTCCATGCCTCTGAACATCCCACCTCCCTCCATTTCCCTAGGCCCAGCCTTCCAGTGGTGCCCCCCTCTGACTCCACTGCTGGGTGCCCAGGGGTGGATACTCCCCACCCCACTTACTAACCATATGATCTTGGGTAAGGCACTGACATTTTTATCACCTCTACAATGGAGAAAATAAGACCTACCTTAGAGGAATGTCAGGAAGATCAAAGAAAATTCCACATCTCAGATTTCAGGCCATAAGTCTCTTTCTGCAGAGTCTTCCCTGACCTCCCAGAATAGCTCAGGTGACTTTGCTGGCTCTCCAGTTCTGTCCTCCCCCCAACACACACCCTATCCACACTGTGTAGTCATTGTCTCTGCTGGGGTCTCCTTGAGGCCAAGAGTCCACAGGGCCCAGTATAGCACCATCACAGATGAAGAGCACGATAGATTTGTTGACCAACAAAGTGAGTAAATAAAGCCTGGGGAAAAGGCAAAAGGTTGTGCAGAAGCCAGGGAGTCGGATCTAGGAGTGGTCTGCTTGATGGCAGGCTCTGGTGTTCGAAATATAGAGAGCTCCTTGAAGCTCTTCCCTCCCTTCTCCGGTGAATTCATCCTTCAAGATCCTGGGAAAGCACCTCCTTCCACGAGAAACCTGGTCACTCTCTCACCTGGGCACATGACACAGTCCAATGTAGGATTTCTTTACATGTCTGTCTCTGGCCTCAGGTAGTGAGTCCCCTGAAGACAAGACCCTGTTGGATCTTCATACACCAAGCACTAATCTGGCATGAGCCCAATAAAAATTGTAAGAAAAAGAATAGATGGAGGAAATGATTTCTGAATTTGACTGCGGGTTGAACCCTCCTTGTTTTTGGGATGATATAAGTTACCAAAATGAGAGAAGTAGAGACGAAATTATTGTCTTTCTTCCAAAAGCACCCTCCAAGCACATGTGGATTAAATGTGAGCTGGGGAGAAAGACTGATAAAGAGCAGTGAAAATATATTCCCAAGCCCTGTCTTTGTCCCTGGACTTTTCTCTCTGTTGAGGAAAGACTGCAGAAACCAAACTTTAAGGGGTACCTGGGTGGCTCAGTAAGTTGAACATCTGACTCTTGATTTTGGCTCAGGTCATGATCCCAGGATTATGGGATTGAGCCCTGAGCTGGGCTCTGCTCTCAGCGAGGAGCCTACTTAAGATTCTCTATGCTCCTCTTCCCTGCTTGCATGTCCTGTCTCTCTCTCTTAGTAAAAAAGAAAAGGGGGCACCTGGGTGCCTCAGTTGGTTAAGCGTCCAACTCTGGCTCAGGTCATGATCTCATGGTTTGTAAGTTTGAGTCCCATATTGGACTCTGCTGTCAGCACAGAGCCCACTTCGGATCCTCTGTGCACCCCCCCCCCCACACTTCTGCCCCTCCCCTGCTCTCTCTCTCTCTCGCTCTCTCTCAAAAATAAACATTTAAATAATAATAATAAAGAAACCAAACTTTAAGCATAAAAGGCTCCTTGATGTCCCAAAGATGTCCCTCAGGCACTTGATCTGAGCCCATTTACTCATATTTTACACATTAGTATTGCGCCTTTGGTGATCTTGTTGTAAACAGTTCACAGGTTAGCTGTCAGCCACCTTGGGGGTGAGAAGTTCTTCTTGCAAGCAGGTCCTGAGAGAGAAGCACCTGATGGGCCAGCAGAAGGGAGATAGAAAAACAAAGCAGTATTACATTGACAAAAGCACTTAAGAGCAACACAGATTGGGACCATTTAGTTCAAGCTGTCCTACAAATAAATGCTCTCGGGTATACCACTGGGTTTCTGCTCTGGGAAAACTCCTTTTTGGACCACAGTGTCCCTATCTGCAAAATGAATAGTTTCCATCAAGGATTCTAAGAGTTTATGATTCTGTAGAAGTTTCCTCACGTGAGACTTCCCCAACCCATGCAGGTCATATGACATTTCATCAAGGTCCAGACTCCAATCTTCCAGGGTTTTGGGTAATGAGGTTTTTTTGCCACAAACTCCAAGGCTAGAGACTATCTTTAGGGAGAGTCCACCACAAAGCTGGGCTCGGCCCCTAAGGAGAAACAGAACTCCCCAGGAGCTGGCACAGAGGCTGTGTGTGGCCCTTGGTTTGTTTGCTACCCACGGAAGGAGTGAAAAGGAAGCCTGGCTCTGAGTACAACGGAAGTGCCTAAGATCTGACAGTTGCTCTCAGCACTCTGCAGCAGGAGGGAAGTAAAACTGAGCATCTGGTATCTTCTACCTTGAAAGCCCATGGGACAGCAACAGGTGAGGCCTGGTGCTGGCCCGCTCTCTGGTCCAGAGAGTAGGCTGGCCCAAGGACTTGGGGGAGGGCAGAGGAAAAAGCCCTGAAACTGGTTCATGTCCTTGGGCAAATCTCTGTGCCTCTTTGGGCCCAGTCTCCATACTTGCAAAAATGGAATTGGGATTAAATTCGCTTGTGCCATATAGGGATTTCTGGAATGGTGAGCATTGGGAATACAGAGACAATTTGGCTACAAGGAATCTAGCAGGTTTCCTTGACAGCAAGGGACTCATAGTCTGGCAGAAAATAGTTACAGAATCATGGGATACATCATGATTATCAACATACATATAAGTGCTGAAAAACTCCCAACAGAGAGCACTTAACCCAGCCTGGAGGCCCAGGGAGAGCTCCAGAGAAGGTAAAGTGACTTGCCCAAGATCACATAGTAAAAAAGCAGTCCAGCTGGGCCAGACTTGAAAGAAAGGGGAGTTGAGAAAGACATAACTAGATAGAAGTCTAGTCAGCCGGAACATAGTGCTGTCATCAATAACTGAACAAGTCTGTGAAGGAGCATTAAGTTTGACCTGATGGCAGGAGGAAGTGGGTTTTTGAGCTGGGGTTTAAAGAGCAAATTTGAGTTTATCAGGCAGAGAAAAGGGGAGAAGGCTGAAAGCAGAGGGAAGAACACATTCAGAAGTGTGAAGTTGCTAAAAGAACCTGATGAATTCTGGAAAAATGCATATACATGTTGTGTTTGGAACAAAGAGTGTCTGACATAGTAAAACTGA
Organism: Prionailurus bengalensis; assembly: GCF_016509475.1. Lineage (NCBI taxonomy): Eukaryota > Metazoa > Chordata > Mammalia > Carnivora > Felidae > Prionailurus > Prionailurus bengalensis. The sequence goes on from NC_057346.1 coordinate 58,811,545, forward strand.
TGAGGTCAGGGAGGCTAGCAGGAGTCATGAGGTGAAGGGCCTAGAATGTCATGTTAGAATGTGGGGCTTATTTTATAGGGCAGGGGGAGCCATAGAAGGGTCTTGAGCAGAGGTGTGCATGGTAAAAATAGCATATTAGAAGGCTTGCTCTTGCTGCTAGGAGGGCAGCGGACCCGGGTTGGGGGAGAGGCAGGAATGATGATAAGGAGGCATCTAGATCAGTGTCAGACCCAACCCCTGTTGAGAAATTGAAACTTTTCAGGAGACTACAGAGATGTTGAGGAAATGAGAACTGAAACCTAGGCCCTGCTATGGCTGTGGTCTGGGCAGGTGTGGTTAGCAAAGGAAGTGAAAGGATTAGGGTGACAGGCAGCTCAAGCCAGAGGAAGGTGGGATAGCTCCTGAGGGAATGTGGGAGCCCTGATCCAGGCTAGTGCAGGGTAAGGAAGGGGTTATGTTCCAAGGGACACCAAGGGGGGCAGTCTGCTACTGAACGCGGTGTGCCCCACCAAGTCCCTGGCCCTCACTCCTGCCCTCATGAATCCCACTTCTTCCTGCCAAGCATTTGCTCAACTCTCTCCTGAGCTAAACTCTTCCTCCTTCCTCTCTCTGCCTTTCCAGCACCCTATGGTGCCTGACCAGGCTCTGCCCAGCTCTCCAGGGAGCCTGTCCTGAGCAGTGCAGGTTCCTGGATTCCCATAGCGCTGCCACCCACCTTGCCTAAGTGGGGATGTGACCACGCTCCGTCTTGAGGCTCCATCGTGTTTCATTCTGTGGTCTTGGTTCGCCATGCCAGTCAATGTTACTTTGGTGCAGGTGTCCCTTTCTCATCAGGTTCTGCCCACAGGAGTTCTTTAGGAGTGACAGTAAGTCAGAATCAGACTCTGGGGGCCCCAAAGGAGCCACACTGCACATGCTTTCCCCTAGAGCAGGCACATGGGAGGGCTGTTCATGGGCTAGGCTGGCTGGTTCTTTGTTCTGAGGAATGTATTGAATTATGAGTCAAATAGGCAGATCCAGGTGGAGGGTCCTAGGTTAGTCAGGAGGCTGGCAGGAAGCAATTCACCTCTAAGGTTGGAGTGAAGAGATTTACTGAAGGAACTGCTGTACTGAGGTGTGGGCAGGTGAAAGGAACAAACAGAAGGATGGCGAGGCACCCACCCAGAGATGAGGGCTGAAGGAGGGGTGGGAATCATGTTACTGAAGCCCAGTGAGAAGTTGGGCTGGCTGGCAGGAATAGGATCAAGAAGGAAGTGGAAAAAGCACCAAAGCAGGAAAGGAGCAGAGGGAGAAATAGCCCAAACTTCCTCTTCTCTCATCCTCTGGTGTCCTGTTTTCTTATTGTATTGTCCAAACCCAAGTGGAACTCAATTGGCAAGGGGTCCTGGTGATGAAGCCCAAATGTCCCAGCCTCCTTGGACACAGTGCAAGGCCAAGGGTCTGGGAGGGGGAGGGCGGTGGCACAAATAGAGATTAACTGTCTCAATTAACACCAGAGAGGTGTGAAAAATTGTCACACAGATGCAATATCTGGATGATGCCTATGGCCTTAACCCAGTTATTTCTCTGTGATCACTGCTGGGTTGGAGAAGCTTTTTCTGGTTGCCCCAGAGAGAAAAGCCCAAGCTTCACCTTTACATTCATTTTGTTATCATTTAGAAAACACTGTTTAGTCTTGATTGTTACAGAACTAGAAAACAGTAGAGCCATGGGGGCCTCAAGAGTAACCATCCCAACTTACACAGTGACGGAGGCCCAGAGAGAATGAGAGCTGAGCCCAGGGTCACAGGACCAATGTGAGATGATGTTGGAGAGTATGCAGTAACTAGATGATACAATTAAGGCCACATAGGTAGAAGGTAGCAGGGCCAAAATTCAAATTGGTCAGCCTGACTTAAAACTTGACTGAGCTTTTGGGCACCTGGGTGGCTCAGTCAGTTGAGTGTCCGACTTCAGCTCAGGTCATGATCTCGTGGTTCATGGGTTCAATCCCTGCGTCAGGCTCTGTGCTGATAGCTCAGAGCCTGGAGCCTGCTTTGGATTCTGTGTCTCCTTCTCTCTCTGTTCCTCCCTGCTCTCTCTCTCTCAAAAATAAATAAAGATTAAAAAAAAAAGTAAAAAAAAAAACCCAAAAAACTTGACTGAGTTTTAACCAAGACCCCAAGCTGAGCGCCTAGTGGGAAGAAAGGTGATGGAGTTAGTGTGACCCAGCCCAAGATGCCTTGTCTTTCAGACCTGCCCATCCTCTCCTTTATGGTCAATACATTCACAAACCATCTGGGAGGAGTAACAGTGAGGTCACAGGCCCAGTGCAGTGTGTGAGGACTGAGGGCTGAATATGAACAGAAGACAGGCCTGTACAGGCCCTTGGGTACACCCTTCCTTAAGATGCTGTCCTGGGCCTTCTATTCTGTGACCTGGCTTCCCATATTTAATGTTCCATGGCTGATAAACCTTTGGGACTTCAGGCCTTCAAATCCATCCATCCAGCATGCCTTGTCCCAGGTGCTAGAGATATAGTGACAAACAAGATCTCCTCCAGAGATCTGTGGGGATGGAGGCATTGACAGGATGGGTGAGATGGGCAATACACATGCCTATTACAGAGCGTGATAAACATCATAAAGGAAGATTGCTTTAAAAAATTTGGAGCAAATATCCAAGTGGGAGACCCAAGACTGCAGTCCACCTTTGTAGGCTCATTTCTTGGGATAGTCAGACTGTTCCCAAACATGGCTCAGCCCATCCAGCCGGTGCTGTTTGCTCTCCTGGGAGTGTCTACCTCCTATGCATTAAGACCCCTTCCAGGGCAGCCTTTTGGGGTCCCCTGTTGTAGATAGAGGCAGCCTTCCCCACATGGAACTACTATAGCACTTTGATTCTGTGCTTTGGAATTTCTTAAATTTTTTTAAATGTTTATTTATTTTTGAAGAAAAGAGAGAGAGCATGCACGCAAGCAGGGGAGGGGCAGAGAGAGGGAGACACAGAATCTGAAGCAGTCTCCAGGTTCTGAGCCGTCAGCACAGGGCCTGACATGGGGCTCAGACTCAAAAACTGTGAGATCATGACCCGAGCTGAAGTTGGCTCCTTAACCGGCTGGGCCACCCAGGTGCCCCTGTGCTTTGGAATTTCTTATTCAGGCTCAAACAATAGTGAGGGGGTTCTAAATCTTGATTCTGTTAGTTTAATTTTCCATTCTCTCCTTCCTGAATACTACAATAACCATTGGCCCAACTGTGGCAGCCCAGTTCCCAAGAGGAGGGGCTGGGTGTGTCCAGAAACTATGACAGAGTAGTTAACCCCTGGACACTGGAGTAGGACCACTTGGGTTCAAATCCTGCTTCTTACTAATTGTGTGATCATGGGCAAGTTGCTTAACCTCTCTGAGCCTCAGTTTCTCTATCCTTAAAGTTTAAATAATTGGGTGTTGTGAGAATCAGTGGGTTAACACAGTCAAAGCCCTCAGAACTGTGCCTGGTACTCCATAAGCATTCAAGAAATGTTAGCTATTGTTATTACAGCTATTATTAGGAGCCAGTGGGTGTGCTTGTAAACAACTCCTCATGCCCAAGCGAAGCTGGTACAGATACACAGGCTCCACATACAGCCACACTTAGAGATGGAGCAGGGTGGGGAACTGAAACCCCATTTTAGAGATGAACGGAGACTCAGAGAAGGCAGGGCATTCATTCGTTTAACAAATACTTTTATTTATTTTTTATTTTTTGGGCAATTTCCACATGTCAGGCACTGCCTCTTCCCACATCAAACTTACTGAATCCTCAAAGGAGGGCCCTGTGTTTTAAACAAGCACCCCTTGGTGATTCTCAGCTTCAGGCGAGTCTGGGTAAATGCTTAGGTTCTAGGATACCAGTGCAAACATCTTGCCGCATTCCAAGTTTGGATTTGGGTTTTACAGGGAATACCATGTTCTGGTGACAGATTTGCATAGCAGTTAACAGCACAGCCCCGGGACCTAATGAATTGGGTAGAAATCTCAGGTTGCCGCTTACTGGCTGAATGACCTTAGGGTAAAATGGGGCTGATAATAGTACCTACTTCAAAGTTGTTGTGAGAATTAAATTATTTATGTGAATGCTGACACACAGTAACTATTATAAAGTGTAAGCTATTATTATTACTGTGTCCAGCGTAGACAAGCATCAGAGAGAAGGTGGGGGTGGTGGATTTGATGCTTCTTATCCCAGGATTGGCTCTGCCTATAGCGTTGGCGGTGTCTGTCTCTTCAGGGAGACTCACCACCTGCTCCCTTCCACGGGAAGAGCTTTCCTGAGCCAGGGAATTCCCTCCTGTAGTGCCTGACAGCAGCTCCCAGCATTCTGATGCCATGCGCTCTGCCCACAGCAGCACGGCAAGAATTAGATCACATCTCGGGGCCAAGGCCAGACTGGAAAGACAGGCAGCTTTAGGTGTTGCGAGTGTCTGTTTAAGAGCCCTGAAACTGAGAGGGGGAAGTTCAGGTCCTGAGGAAGCTCCTCTCCGCTGCCTGGGCCAGCTTTGGCTGGGGGTGGTGTTCAGCTCGCCCAGGCCACAGGCCACGGGTGTGTGGATGTGCTGCAGACAGGGGAAGGGCGGGTGCCCAGGGAGGAGAGGCAGGATGCCAGGGCATCTGCCAGCCCTCCAGGACATTCATTTTGGCCCACTGCCCTCCAGCAGGGAGCAGACAAGTGTGTTTTGTTTTGGCATTAACTGGGCAGGCTATGGGAAAATAGGTGGCAGGCTTCCTAAGCTGAGTGGGGCCTCCTCCTTTCACAGGCCAGCACACAGTGGTTGTAGACCTGCCACCTCCCAATCCTGCTGTCCCTCCCCTACAACTCCATCTCCTTCCCCTGGTCACTGCCTGACCCCCGCCCCAGTTCGGCCTGGGGGGTCCTCTCCAGGGAAGGGACTCACAAAGGAGTAGCATCTCAAGCTGCCAGGCTGGGCTTTGAAGAAACTCCCTGGTGAAGCCCCTGTGTTACAGATGAGGAAATGAAGGTGGAGGGACGGCCAGGGACTTCCCAGGTCTTCATGGGTGAGTCAGGGGCAAAACTGGGACTGTAGTTGGGCTCAACCCCCTCCCATGGGAATTTCTCTTTTTGTGTTTTGCTTTTTAAATTTACAAACAAAACCAGAACAAAACGAAGGGAAACTGAAGGAAAACACATGCGCATACAAAGGAAACTCACATTTGTGGGCCAGCACAGTTGCAGGCATTTTATATAAACATTTCCATTTTTAATTCTCACCACAACCCAGCCAAAAGTCATTATTCCCCTTGTAAGGACGAGGGCACTGGGTTGAAGAAAGATTTCAGAACTCGGTCAAGAACCCAAAGCTAGGCAGAAGAGGAACCAAACATCTAGCCCAGGTTTGCCTGACCCCCAATCCCTTTGATGTCAACCCTCCTCCCAAACCTGACTGCTTTACCCATGGGTCCATGTTTCCCAGAGTTGTAATCACAGTGCAGCTCCCAGTGGGAAGGCCCTCGTTGGTGTCCTGCATAAGTGGTCATTCAACCTTCCCTGATGTATCCCAAGGCAGGCAGTCGCTAGCTTACATAGCTCCTCAGTTCTTTACAGATCACATACCTGTTATTTCACTTAACCTGTACCACCTCCTTAGGAGGAAGGACAGAATTTGTGATGTGCAAAAGGTCACATTCGCAAAGTGCCTGGCAAAGACAGGGCTAGAACCTTGGTTGCCTGCCTCCTGATATCAAAACCATGTGACTGTCCGCTCCTGCTATAGCCCTGGGACTGGCTGTCCTCTCACCCCCCCTCCCATCCCCACCAAATTGTAACACTCCCTGGCACAGGCTGACCAGATAATTCACTGTCCCAGTGCCTGCCTCTCAGGAACCCATCTCTGGCCTTAGATCCCTGTCACCACCTGGTGGAATCTGGGCCCTGTGTGTTCGGGGCACACTGCTGAGATCTTTGGTCTGTGTGTTGATATTGGGAGTTCCTGGAGTGCAGGGCCTGGGTCTCATCCCAGAGACCTGCTTATGACTGAACCCAGAATAAGGGACTGGTTGAGGTTGAGTGATGTTGGATGGAATTCAACGTCTAGTTCTGCCACAAACTCACTTTGTGTCCTAGGAAGAGCCCCTGTCCTCTTCTGCTGGCTACTGATCTTGAGACGTCATTCCAGCAGGCTGTGATTCTGTCTTGAGAGCTAATGGAGGAGACGTGCATACTCCCATACCAGGTTTACCAGAGGGCTGTGTTGAGGAAATTAGTTTAGGCAGGAGCAAAATATGTGTGTGTGTGTGGGGGGGGGGGGGGGTGGGGAGTGGAAGTACAGGGGAAAGAAAGGTGATTAGGGTAGAAGGGAGGTAATGGGGATAGGGTCCACAGACTGCATTATTTGTAACAGCATCGTCAGCTAGCCTCAGTGGGGCTCAAACAGGGAATGGCTAGCATTTGGATGAGCTAATAGGTATTCCCCAGCAGCCTGAACCAATGTGAGTGGCAGATAATGAGACAGCAGGAAATGGAGTGAGGGCTGTGAACCCTAGCTGTGAGGAGGGTGGGAAGTGCGTTGGTACAGTCTGGGCATATGGGATGGTGGCCACCATCTCTAGAGCCTTGGGTGGAGTGCCAATCTGTCCTGGATGGCCACTTTGAACTGTGGTGGGGTGCCGTTCACATTCTAATCATGCTCAAGGGCTGCTGCACACTTCGTATCCCTGCAGTTTCCCCTGGGAGTTCTGTGGAATATTGGGATAGCTTATCTTTCACTCATATGCCTGCTCTAGTCAGCTTTTAATCCTGGATCTCACTTAAATTTAGAATCACATTCCTTCTGGGAGATTGTACAGCAGCATGCTGGAGGAAGAGCATAGCTTCAGAATCACAGGAAGCCAGGGGCCAGGCCTGGCTCTCCTGTCCTAGCTGTGTGACCTTGGGCTGGTCATTTCACTTCTGATCTTTAGTCTGTGAAATCTGTGAAACGGGGTCATATGTATCATGAGAAGTTGTGAAGGTTAGAAACAATGTAAATAATATGCCTACTTCAATCCCTGAAACATAGAAGAGGCAAAATAAATGGTAGCTGTTATTAATTCCTTCCCAGGGTAAGAATCCCACCTGTGGCCTCCTTGACGGAAGGGAGTTAGCACCTACTTGCGCTGCTCCAGGAATGGGGGAGCTCACCCCTTCTAAGGGCAGGTTGGCCTGGAAAACCTTCTTCCTTAGATACAGCTGAGACCAGTCCCAGTTCGGTCTCTGGGGCTATAACGCACGCTGCTCTGTGGTCACAGGACAGCTCTGTGGCATTTCCCCTAGTGTCAAGGGATCTTACATCTGGTAACACAGTGCTTGCTTGCACTACAGGAGCAAGGCTCTGGAAGTTCCCAGCCCGGTTCAAAGGGGTACATTTTAAGTCAGGCTTGTAAAGTCACAGAAATCTCTTTCCCATCCCTGTGAAGTTTGGAATATATGGTTGTATCCTCCTGAGTCTTCATTTTTCCTGGGTGAACTCTCAATTCCCTGAACAAGAGGCAAATGGGAGAACTGGATTCTGGTCCCAAATCCATCACTTCAGGGCAAATCACTTACCTTCATTGAGTTTCCAGTTACTCATTTGTAAAATGAATAAAATAACACTCTTTCACAGGATTATAGTGAAGATTAGCCCAGAAAAGTAATATGAAAGTTGGGGTTTTGGGAAAGGCATTTAGTAAATGTTAAACACATTTCTTTTTTTAAACCACATTTTTGAAAAAGCACCCAGCAGGTAAGTCCATCTGGTGTTGCCTGTTATTTGTTACACCTCCAAAGAAAATCATCTCAGAAAGTCAATGCCGTTCCTGGTTTTAGAATGGCAAATCAGGTGGAGGATGCCCTCCTAAACCCATAAAATAAAGCCCCAGGGTTGTACTTCATCTGTGAAGAGCCTACTAAGTTCCAGGCTCATTCACTTACCTTATTCTGTGGTTGGGGACCAAGGCCCAGAGAAGGTCCAGCATATCAGTAGTAGAGGTTAGATCCCGAATCTCATAACATCTAGCAATTTTATACCCCTAGTCCTCACTTCTATAAAAGAGAGGTGAAGGGAGGATAATCTCTGGGCCAGACTAGTTGCACCCAGGACTAAGATCCAGCAAATCTTTGTTAAGCACCTTTGTGTGCATAACACTGTGTCTAGGAAAGCACTGTTACCCACCCCCCACCCCACCCCCACTATCTTAGTAACATTCATGGAATGGCTGGTCTGGAAATCAGCCTTGGTGAAGGCTGAGGCTGATTCTGTCTTGCTCTTAAGAATCTGTATTCCCAGTGTCTGGCACAAGGCTTGGCACAAAGCAGGACGCAGCAAATGTTTTTTGAATGAATGATAAATCAGTAAGCAATTATTGATCACTGACTATGTGCCAGAGCCTGTGGTAGACGGAATTCTATTAATACAAGCCTGTGGGGCTGGTATTATATCCCCGTTTTACAAGCCAGAAAGTAAAGGCTGAAAGCAGTGAAACTGGCTAGCTCAAAGCCTCACAATTAATTGGTGCTGGAGCTGAGATTGGAGCCCAGCCTGGCTACCTCTTGCCTGGGCTCTAGCTGCTGCTCCACAGCTGTCGGGGAGTTGGGTCTCCACCCACTTATTCCATTGCCCCAGGCGTTCCCTGATGGTAATTGAGGACTCTGGTGAAGGGCTGACTTTTGAATGGCCTCAAGGAAATCAGAAAAAGCAAGCCTGATTTCCTGGTTCATACACAGTCTAGCTCATGCATAGCCTTCTTGTACAAGAATCCAGGTAATTCAGTGTGAACAACCTGGGTTCAAGTTCCATCTTGAACCAATTTCTCGCCAATTGTGGCCTTGGGCAATATACTTGGGTCTCTCCAGGCCTCACTTTCCTCTTTTTGCCTGACTACTCTTCTGAGAACAGGCGTCCGGTACTCCAACTTCTGATAAAACTGTGGGGCAATCTAGTTCACCCTTCGCACATCCATGTGGCTCCGGAAGGTGTTTTCATTCTTCTAAGCAGCTCAAGAAAGGCTGAAAACCCTACCCCCAGATGGTCTGGATGTGTGAGGAGGGGGCTGCGTGGATGAACAGCCTCACTGGCAGATGAGGAAGGTGGAGCTACATACCCAGCTACATAGAGGCAGGCAGAGTGGACTGAGATCCAGAGGTCCTGACTCCCAGACACGAGTTCCCTCCGTTGCCCCTGCTGCCTCCTTTACTTTTTCTCACAGGTATCATTGGCAAAAGTTTATGACCCATAGAGTGTAGTCGTGCTGTGTGACCTACATAAAGTCTCCCCTCTTCTAAGGGTATTAGCCTCCCTATCTGTGAATTGGGGATACTGGTCTTAACAACCTCGAGGTACCCTTCCAGCAGAGAGTCCGTGCTCTTTGACTTGAATGCCCCTTACCAGAGAGCACTTTCTCCTTTGCAAGGCAACTAGACACCCCCCTGTCCCGCCCCCGCAACAGTCAGACACCTGCGGCCCGCTGAGAAAGGACTTGTCGATGCTCGCCCCCTTCATGCTTGCCTATTTGGCTAACCCATTCGCTCACCAGAGAGGGGTGTTTGAGGATCGAAAAGAAGTAAAAAACAGAACTCTCCTGCAGCTACAAGCATGCTACCCTCCGCCCCAAGGTAAAAACTTCAGAGTGTCGTCCCCTTAAACACACACACACACACACACACACACGGACACAGAAACGCTGCGGCCCTAAAACCTGTAGGAGGTGGGGGCGGCTTGTGCGCGTGCGTCGGCGCGGAGCTCTCTCCCGCCCACGTGCGCGGCTCCGACTGCAGGCGCGTGCCCGGACGGCTGGCGGGAAAGCGCGCGGGAAGCCCCCGTCTGGCTCCCAGTGTGGGGGAGGGAGGACAAGAGGCGTTTGGAACGTGCCACTCTCGGAGAGAGGGGGGGGGATTTTCGTGCTCCGCTAGCGTTTCTATCCTTCTATTCCCCGACCGATCCGTTAGTTCCCCCCCGCCGAGATCCAGAGCCCCACGCCGCCGCCACGCTCCTTCCCTGCAGTGTGGCCCGGCCCCTCGAACCCAGCTCTGGACTGAATTGTCCCCTCCGCCGCCGGAGCGGGGCGCTGTGCCACTTGGTGGGGCCGGAAATTCCCGCGGCCTGAGTGGAGGAGCCGAAGCCGAGAGCGCGGCGCCGCCTTCCACCTCCCCGGGACGGGCGGGGGCGCTGGGCCCTGCGAGGGCTGGGCTGCCTGAGTGGGGGCGGGGGGCCGCGTCTGCTAGGAGCTGCGGCGCCGGCGGGCGGGGAGCCGGACGACGCTGCTGTTCGAGAGCCGCTCGGCGAGCTAGGAGACCCTGCGCCCCAGCTCTAGGGCCCCCGCCCCCTTGCGGTCTCCGCCTCCTTCCCTCACACACCCCCCGGGCCGTCCGAGCCCCTGGCCTTCCCGGCGCTCCTCCTCCTTCTCTTCACACTCGCCCTCCGACCCGGGTCCTCCAGCCGCCCGCCGGCCTTGCTCCCTGCCGGGGGAGTTCTCGTTCTCAGGCTCTCCTTACACACACAGACTCGCTTGCGGGGCCTCCCCTCCTCACGGCCCTCCACCTCCTCGTCCTAGCTGACGCCGCCGTCGGGGGAGGATTGATGTCCCTTCAGCATCATGCAGCCGCCGCCGAGGAAGGTGAGAGTGCAGCCGGGGGGCTTTGGGGTTTGGGAGGGATGTGTACAAGGGACGCGGCTGGGGCGACCCGCTGCGTCCCCTCCCCCTTTTCGCTAGGGGCCGTGACCGCCGTCGCCTCGGGCTTGTCACCGAGTTGCCGGCGGCTCCAGGAGGGGGCCACGCGAATGAGGTGTCTTTCCGACGGAGGGGCGACCCGGGCTCGTCCCTTCCACCGCACTGGAGACCCTTAGACATTTCACAGAGTTTCGGGTGTGCATTTGTGTGCGCGCGCGCATGGCAGTGCTGCTCGCTGCAAAGTGCATTCTCGGGGCTGCACCGAGGGGAGGCGGGGAGCCCCTGCAGCTTTGCAGAGCCTGTGCTTGTGTGATTGTTTAGTCTGTGCCTGATTTGAGCCCTCCAGCTGCTTGTCGCCACCCTCGTTCGTTTGCAAATTTTCAGGGAATTTGTTTCTAGTCTTAGCCATAAGGTTCGGCCTGCTTTTCCCACGGGGCGGCCGAGAAGTTGGACTAGTTACCGCCCCCCACCCCAGGGGAAAACAAGAAATTATGCCTTTCTCCCCCCACCCCCAATCCTGCCCCGCCCCTCCAGCTAGGGGGCCTTGAGGCAGTGGTGCTGCTCCCGGAGAGCGTGAAATGGGCAGTGCGTGGCGTGTGCACGGCAATCTGGGCTTGGGGTGGGAGTGACGGGTGCTCCCGGCGTGTCAGCCGCTTCCCCCCAGCGCCCTTCGAGAACTGTTTCACTGTCCTCTTCCCCAGCGTTCCTAGGGGCTGAGGCTGTGTCCTTGTCTTTTTAATCCTGCAGATGGTTACTTAGTGTCTACTCTGGGCATTGGGTGGAGAAGGCTGTTCTGTCCTCCCCTCGTGGACAAACCTAACTCGCTCGTGTCTGCTTCTTTCTCTTTCTTAATCCGGGTTTCTCCAGTTAAGTGAGTCTTTTTTTCTTTCACACATGTACCCCCCACCCCTCCGGGTTAGCACGGCTCTGGTTTGGGGGGGGGGGGATTCCAGGCCCACTGTAACCTGGAACCCTGGCGAGAGGCACTGGCCAGCTTGCATTTGCTGTTCTGTTTGAAGTGGAGCCGCCACGGGGACCGGCTTGCTGGGGTGGCTTAAAAGCACTGCATATGCTGGAAGGTCACTTTTGCTTTCTCCTTTGTGAGAAAGAGATTGTGATTTGATGGGCTGTCAGCGAGTGGAGGGCATCATCCTGAGACAGTGTGCTTTCTCGCAGCCATTATGGAATAATTTATGTAGTCAATTTATGCATATGATTTCATGATTGTGTAAATTTCGGTCCTTAGATATTAGGCATTCCTATACTCCCTTCTGCCATCTATACTCAGCTCACCTCCCCTGGTGGTAGAAATCTTTAAGTCTTTTTTGGAAGAAATAGAAGACAGGGCCTTTTAAAACTCTTCAGAAGATCTACTACATGTGTACTGAGCTTGTGCATGAAATGGAATGACTGGAAGCTTATTTTGCACTTATTCATTGTATAATTTTTATACTCTTTTACTTTTATTTAACCTCTTTCAGGTTATTTGCCTAGTTTTCTCATTAAGTATCGTCAGTAGAACAAAATAAGGTGGCTAATAATGGATTTATGGCCTTTACAGAAGTGAGCAAGAGTTCTATATTCTGACATTAAGTATTTTGCTTAATTAATTATTTTGTTGTTAAGGTTGCAGTAAGGCCTTCATAAATGTATGATATATTTTAGGTGAAAGTTACACAAGAACTGAAAAACACTCAAGTTGAGCAGATGACAAAACTTCAAGCCAAACATCAAGCAGAATGTGATTTGCTTGAAGATATGAGGTAAGATTATAGTAAATAGTTTGAGAACTTTTATATCTTTGTTTCAAAGAACCATTGAGTTACCAAGCCCCAGGAACTGATGATGGAATTTCCTTTTGGATTTCCTGCTTTAAGGCTGTTAGAGCTTTGACTCAGCTAGAAATTATAACTGGAACTAATGCAATGCAAACTTTTTTCCTTTAGTGGGGGAACCTATGACTTACACATACTATCATGAAAAAACAAGGGTCTTAAAAGGTTATTAGTCAAATTATAATCATTGAAGTAGAAATTCTTAAATAGTCTTTCTACTGAATTGTAACATTTACTGACTTTAATGATTTCCCATAGATTTTTTAACTGACACCTCTGGTTAATGGTTAATATCTGAGGGTGAGCCAGTCAACCTCAGATGATTGCACACTAACACTGTTTGTTAGAACATGACAAATATAATTTTGTCTTTGAACATTAAATTTAGTGGAAAATGTGTTTATCATATTTTGTCATTACCTATATTCATAATTAAGATAACTTCAAGTAGATAAACCATCTTGCCAGCATTGTGAAAATCAGTATCTTTATTGAGGGAAGCATGATTCATTTTACTGAAAGAAACACCACTCTTTTAATAATCCTGTAATACAAATTGACAGCTCAACAAACATATTTTTGAAAATGATGGGGGGGGGGGCGCACCTGGGTGGCTCAGTCGATTAAGCATGTGACTTCGGCTCAGGTCATGGTCTTGCAGTTTGTGAGTTTGAGCCCCGCATCGGGCTCTGTGCTGACAGCTCAGAGCCTGGAGCCTGCTTCAGATTCTGTGTCTCCTTCTCTCTGCTCCTCCCCCGCTCATGCTCTGTCACTTTCTCAAATAAACATTAAAAAAAAATTAAAAGAAAATGATGGAAGATAATTTGTGTGTTGAAACAGAGTGGCTGCAATTCTTATTTCCCTTTAGTAACACATTTATCAAATTGGAGTTGGGTCCGTAAGCTTTATTAGTTACCTATTTTTCCTGTGGTGCATAATTACATGTTAGTTTCATGAAAAATATGAACTGTGTGTTGTAATAAAATTATATGTGTTTGGATACCTGAATTGTTTGGAGCCCAAAGTTTTAAAGAGCTTCTTTTTTCCTCCCCCATATTTAATTTAGGTGCTATTTGTGAGTATTTCTGCTGTATTTTCAGGGTTTCTTACTAAGGTATATAAAGTTAGTTGTATCCAAACTTGGATAAGATCAGTGTTTTCTGACTGAAAAGTATTCTGCATTTATTTCTTTTTGTTTTCCATGTGACACAGGGAAATTTTTAGACTTAAATAATTCCTGTGTAAGATACATGAAACTCTTCAAATGGTTAAAAACTCAAAATTTTTAGCATCTATTAAGTGAAATAAGCTATCTTAGTAGAAATTTCTAAATGAAGAAAGTAATAAATTTTCAGAAGCAATTCAGAAAGGCCAAATTAGTGTGTAAGTAAAGATCTTCTGTTGGGTCTGGATGGTCAGTGGTCCTTAAGTCCTGCTAATTATATCTTCTAGAGATTTCTTGTTTACATTCTTTTCTGTTTTTCCCCTATTGCCTATACCTTGGTATAGGAGCTTATGGTCAAGTATAGGGATACACAGTCACTGCTAAATTGATATAGTTTGGTGTGCTATTATTTAGTTGTTTCTATTATTGCTGACCTATCACATTTCACTTACGTTATTTCAATAATATCCTAATTCTTGCAGTAGTGTTCTCATATTTTCTAGCCCCACCCCCCCATCTCTCCTTTTATGTCTGTCTTCCACATTGTCACCAGCTGGCTTTCTAAAAATGTTGTTTGGGATGCCTGGGTGGCTCAGTCAGTTGAGCGTCTGACTCTTGATTTTGGCTCAGGTCATGATCCCAGGGTCGTGGGATCCAGACCTGTGTCAGGCTCTGCGCTGAGCATGGAGTCTATTAAGATTCTCTCTCACTCTGCCCTGCTCTCCTGTGCGCATGCTCTCTCTCTCTCTCTCTCTCTCTCTAAAATAAAAAAATAATAAGATAAAAACAGTTTATTTTATATTGGGTTCTCTGTGGCCTTTTGGATAAAGATCATACACCTCGTTGTAGCATATATGGCCTTCTGCAACCTAGCCACAAGCTTCCTTTCCTGGCGTAATACTACCATTTCATGCTTATTCATCCTTCCTTCTTAATCTCCTTGCCCTGGCAACTCAGGACTTCTGGTTATCTAATTGTGCTCTTTACATTCATGCCTTTATATATGCCAGTCTCCTTGCCTTTTGATACCCTTCCTCCTACTTTTTCACCTGGCAAATTCTGCTTACCACTAAATTTGCAAGTTTGTTCTTTGTGATCTCAAAGAATTTTGATTTTGCACATGCTTCTGGCTTCCCCGCTCATGTGAACTCCTTGAAGTGAGAGGCTAAGTCATTTTTGTATCTTTGTACCCTTTTAGGCTGGCAGAATTGTTAAATGAATGTAACTGGTTATATTTAAATGCACCTTACTTGTTTTTAGGTGAAATGTTTTATTGTTCTTTTGGTAGGGGGCTAGAGTGGTGTCTGTTGAGCTTGTGTTACACTTTGATTCATGTGGGCTTATTTATTTATTTATTTATTTATTTAAAAATTTATTTATTTTGAGAGAGAGCGAGCAAGTGAGTGAGCAGGGAAGGGGCAGAGAGAGAGGATCCCAAGTAGGCTCTGCACTAAACAGCGCAGGGGCTCGAACTCACTAACCATGAGATCATGACCTGAGCTGAAACCTAGAGTCAGACGCTCAATCGACTGAACCACCCAGGTGCCCCTCATGTGGGCAGTTTAAAACCTACCGTGCTATTTGATGTTGAGTATATCTATATTTACATATACATGTAAATACAGAGATGGTTGGTGTTCCCAAGGATTAATAGAGTCCTTATTCCAATGAGTCAGTGTGTTCTTCTTTTATGTTAAATTATTGGAATGAATCCCTTCACTCCTATATAGTTGTGAGCAGAATGCTATATTACCTCCTAAAACATGAATTTAGGTTTCTAACTTCCTTTTTTTCTCATTGATAATATTGAATTGGAAGTTGAAAATTGTGTATTGTTGGTATTTATAATAACTTTAGTTGCTTGAGGAAGGGGGTAGTCTGCCTTTCTGGTCTGTCCTATCAAGTCAAATGACATTTTAAAAATTCATTAGAAACCTCTGAACTTGGGTTCAGATGTATAATACAGTATGTATTATATTGTAAAAGATCTTGCCTGCCATTTTTCTTTTTTTTTTTTTTTTTAAGTTATCTCTATTCCAATCTGGGACTTGAACTCACAACCTGGGTATTAAGAGTTGCATGCTCTACCGACTAAGCTAACCAGGCACCCCTGCTTTTCTCTTTCCCGAAACCCCACAAATAATAGTCCTTCTCACCAGTGCCCCCTCTCCCCCATCAGTGTTATGTTCAATTTAGGTTAGTGTGAATCACTAAAAAGCAAATAGCTTTGTTTTGCTTTTCTTTCTTTTCTTTTCTTTTCTTTTCTTTCTTTCTTTCTTTCTTTCTTTCTTTCTTTCTTTTAAGATTTTATTTATTTAAGTAATTTCCATACCCAATGTGGGGCTTGAACTCACAAGCCGAAGGTCCAGAGTCACACGCTCCTCTGACTGAGCCAGCCAGGTACCCCAACTTTTCTTAATATAAAAAAATTGATAGTAGAGAAAAATTTTTTATGACTTAAAAAAAAAAAGTGAAGAAGAAAAAGACCACAATAATTATTAAGCTGTAAGTAGGAGATGTAATAGGAGATATCATGTGTTAAGCTCTAAATAGGAGAATTTCATGCTGGGTTATGGCTAGTTTCCACTCCCTTCCCCCACTTTTCATCTTCTGGAATTTTGAAGGGAGGAAACCAATTATGATACAGTATTTTTCCTTTGCTCTCCTCCCCTTCTTCAGTTCATTTGTTCCAGGGATGTATTTGGAAGCTGGTGTGTTCGGAGTAAAATTTGAGAAAGAAAGATAAACTCATTTGTTGTTAATCAGGGACATTGTTTTGGGGAGGCTTTATACTGAAGTGTTTCCTGTTGGCTTTTTCTGTCAGCTGTATATAAGCACACTTTACTTTCTTTTTAGTTTATTTTTTTTTCTCTTTGCTTTCTAAGGTGACTTATAAATTTCTAAGTACTACAGCCTGTATATTGTTTATTAATATATATTTAGTATTGTTTATTCTTATGATTTGCTAAGTAGAGTCAGTAAAGAAAGTTCTTTGCAGGGATTCTGAATATAAAGAACTAACTTCTTAGCAGACATTTTTTAGGAGGTCATTATATAATATGGCAAAATCACAGAATTTTAGAGTCTGATTGATACTGTCCCATTTGTTGATGAAAATGGAAACTGAGGTGCAGTGAGATGAAGTAAATCATATTGAGGAAAAATGCTATTTCTCTGTTTTCTAGACTAGTGCATGATCCCCTCTATTTGTATTTCCCAAGGTTTTAATCAAGGAAATCATTATAGGTCCCATTTCTTAAAAACATTTTGCCTATCAAAAAGTACATTTTAACTAATAATTTGTTTTCTTATTTTTTACTTTTCATACGTCAAGCTGTAAATCAGCTTTGAATCACTATTTTAAAACTACTTACATGAATCCAGACAAAGGCAAAGATACTTGAAACTTTACCTCAGAGAAGGTTGAGTATATGGTTTCTTACAGATGTTCTGAAAAATGGAAACTGGCTCAAGAAGCACCTGTCTTTCTTTGTAGACACCTGGAGGTCTGACGACCTCAAGTGAGGAATTACTGTGCTATAGGTTCTCTTTTTTAACCTGTAGGTTCATGGAACTCACTGGGGATTGGATTCTTGTCTGTTTATGGATGCTCTTTTTTTGTTGTTGTCTCAGACACTGTTCGGTCTAAAAGGGAACCTTGGAAGTAATCTGGTATAGACTTTTTAAAAAAGATTTTTGTCTATCTGTCTATCATTTATTTATTTTTGAGAGTGAGAATCTGTATGCACATGTGTGTGCACATGTAGGGGAAGGAGCAGATAGAGAGGGAGAGAGAGAATCTCAAGCAGGCTCTGTGCTGTCAGCACGGAGCCTGACATGGGGCTTGATCTCATGAACTGTGATATCATGAACTGAAATCAAGAGTTGGATGCTTAACTGACTGAGCTACCCAGGCACCACTAAGATTTTTATTTTAAGTAGTTTCTATATCCAGCATGGGGCTCAAACTTACAACCCCGAGATCAATAGTTGCACACTCTGTCAATTGAGACAGCCAGGACTCTTTTGAGAACAGTTTTCTTGAGACATAATTCACATACCATACAATTAACCTATTTAAAGTTTTTTAGTATATTCATGGGGTGTACAACTATCAACGCTTTAACTTTAGAACATTTTTGCTCCCCCAGAAAGAAGTTCTGTATTTATTAGCAGTCACTTTCCATAATTTTCTCCAGCCTTAAGCAGTTACCTTCCCTGTCTATAGAAATGGAATCTGTAAAAATGGAATCAGACACTGTGTGGTCTTCTGTGACTAGCTTTTGCTTAGCCTAATGTTTCCAGGGTTCATCCATGTTATAGCATCAGTACTTCATTCCTTTTTATTGCTAAATAATACTCTGTTGTATGGATATACCATCACATTTTATTAATCCACTTATCATTTGATGGATTTTTTGGCTATTATGAATAATGTTCCTTTTGAACACTCATGTACAAATTTTGTGTGGATTTCATGTTTTCATTTTTATACCTAGTAGTAGAATTGCTAGGGTCATGTGGTAACTCTGTTTAACTTTTTTTTTTTTCCTGTTTAACTTTTTGAGGAACTTTCAAATTGATTTCCAAAGTGGCTGCACCATTTTTTATTCCCACAGCAATAATGTCACGAAGGTTCCAGTTTTTCCATATCCTTGCTAATGTTTGTTACTGTCTGTCTTTTGATTATAGCCATCCTAGCGGGCATGAAATGGTGTCATTGTGGCTTTTATTTGCATTTCTCTAATAGCCTGTGATATTGAGCATTTTTTCATATGCTTATTGGCCATTTGTATATCTTCTTTGGAGAAATGTCTATTCACATCCTTTGCCCATTTTTAAACTGGGCATATATGTGTGTGTGTGTGTGTGTGTGTGTGTGTGTGTGTGTGTGTGTGTATGTGTGTGTATATACACACACACACACACATATATATATAAGCCATTTGACTTGCAAGTATATACTATATTTGCACTATTTTTCCCACTCTGGATGAATCACCTGAAGTGATTCACACGTGCACTAAATTTTGAGAATTACTTAAGTGTGGAAAAAATAAGGACTTTGAAGGTAGACCAGAGATTGAAACCCAGCTCTGCTACTTACTATTTGGGTGATCTTGGAGAAGTTACTAAGGTTCTCTGAGCCTCAGATTTCATAAATGTAAAACAAAGGTAATGCCGACCTTTCTGCTTTTCTGCAAAAGTTAAATGAGATATGTGAAATGCTGAGCATGGTAGATCTTTAGCACTGGTAGCTACCATTGTTAGTGGAAATTAGAACCTGGGAAGGATGTTGTCTTATTCAAGGTGACAATGGAGGTTATTGTGTTTCATTAATTCTAAGAAGCACGGTTTTATTTTATTTTTTTTCATTCTTCTGAAATCCAGATACATCTTACAATTGCTTTTGGCTTTGATGTAGTTGTCATTGTCTCTTCATGCATGGAACTTGCAGAATACGTATTGGCAGGCTTGGAAGAAAATCCCAGAGATAATGGTGGGAATACAAATGTTGGATCACCCGGGATTTTGATGGTACAGAGGATGATATTGTGTGGAAAACTATAGGTTATCAGTGACTGATTCAAAAAAGTGATTCAGAAGATCTTGACTCCGAGTGTGACCAGTTCATGCACCAATTTATTTTATCTTTTTAAAATTACTCACAAATTATCCTAAAAATCTGACTAAATAAGCTTAAAAGCACTCTTTTAATAAGTATAAATAAAAATTGTAAGTGTTAGGGTATTGAATCAATTTAGTTGGCAGCATTTTTTCTTAGTGAAACATTAAGGTGTCTTGGAATGTGTATTTTTTAATATGATGAAAACTGGAAGTAGCAGATCAGATACTGGACCCAGGTCTTTTTTTTCATTCATTCAAAATCATATTGCTTTTCAATTCAGAGAATTGAATTCAATTGAATTTGAATTCAATTCAAATGAGAACTTAAAAATGATGTAAATCGTGAGAGGGAGCATTTTTAAAAATAGGACTGCAAGGGTGGCTCAGTCAGTTAAGCATCTGACTTCAGCTTACGTCAGGCTCTGTGATGTTCATGAGTTCGAATCCCACGTCAGGCTCTGTGCGGACAGCTCAGAGCCTGGAACCTGTTTCAGAACCTGTGCCTCCTTCTCTGCCTCTCCCCCGCTTGTGCACTCTCTCTCAAACGTAAATAAACATTAAAAAAAAGTAGGGCTGCAGGGAAAAAGATCAAGTGGGACCATACTTAACGTTTCTTTGAGAGGCACCTGAGTCGCTCTGTTGGTTAAGCGTCTGACTTCGGCTCAGGTCATGATTTCAGTTTGTGAGTTTGAGCCCTCCCCCTTCGCCCCCCACCATTGGGCTCTCTGCTGTCAATACAGAGCCTGCTTTGAATCCTCTGTCCACCCCCTCTCTCTGCCCCTCCCCCCTCTCAAAAATAAATATTAAAAAAATCTTTGGGGCACCTGTGGTGGGTTCAGTTGGTTGGGCATCTGACTTTGGCTCAGGTCATGATCTCACAGCTCATGGGTTCAGGTGCCGCATCAGGCTCTGTGTTGACAGCTCAGAGTCTGGAGCTTGCTTTGGATTCTGTGTCTCCATCTCTGTCTGCCTCTCCCCCTGCTCATGCTCTGTCTCTCTCTCTCAAAAATAAATAAACATTAAAAAAAATATATTAAAACATTTTTTTGAGTGAAAAGAAGAAAAAAGAGTACCTCATTTTATTTATTTATTTATTTATTTATTTATTTATTATTATCTTTTTAATGTTTGTTTATTTTTGAGACAGAGAGAGACAGAGCGCGGAGCAAGGGAGGGGCAGAGAGAGAGAGGGAGACGCAGAATCCAAAGCAGGCTCCAGGCTCTGAGCTGTCAGCACAGAGCCAGGTGTGGGGCTTGAACTCATGAGCTGTGAGATCATGACCTGAGCTGAAGTTGGATGCTTAACTGACTGAGCCACCCAGGTGTCCCAAGAGTACCTCATTTTAAAATGAAAGGATAGCATGGAACTTCAACTGACTAAATGAATTTATGTTTTTAATATATACTTCCACAATATGGTCAGTTCTGGAGGGGAGACCAAGAGTAGGAGGTACAAACTAGGCAGAGGAGGAAATAGGAAAATATAATTTGAGAGTCTATTTACTAAAACTTTTTGTCACAGACCACTGCTTACTTGAAAGTGTCAGGGTTTTAACAATACCTTTTCCTGTTGCTATTTAATGGTTTATGAACTCATAAGCCATTCATTGTCCATAGGTCCTTATATGCTCCTAAAATGTGAAGATTTGTTTCTGGATGGGATGGCTGTTGCAACCCACAGCCGGAGTTCACATTTATAGATTTGAACAGGGGATACTTTCATGAGACACATGGAATTAAACTAAGGCCTAGTAATGAAAGTTACCCACCACTTGGGTTAAAAATAGAAGTGTTAGAAGAATTTTTGTGTGCACTTTTTTTTTAATTTGTTTTTTTTAACCGTACCCAGATATGTAAATATGAGGGATGGTAAAGGTGATCTTTGTGGTAGGATAGCTGTGATATATTAGAATAAGCACAAATTTAGAGGCATACAACCTGAGTGTGAATCCTAATCTTAATCTCTTATTAACTGTGTGACTTTGGCCTTAAGTCACCACAGGTCACTTAAACTTCTCTGAGCCTCATGTATCTTATCTGTAAATAAGTAATAATTATAGTATCTTATGGGATTATTTTGATAATTAAAACAAAAGTAATGCATATAAAAGCTCTCTTGCATAGTATGTGGAACATAATAGATGTTAAGTAAATGCATGTGGATTGTAATTTTGTTAAGTAATTGAGAACATCAACTCAGAATTATAGTCTGTGACTTACTCATCCCTAACAAGTTAACTTGTGGGTTAAAAAATGTAATGAGCCTCAAAGATAAATTGTTCAAATAATTCTAAAGAATTTCTTTCACCAAGTTCAGTAGTCCTAGTTTCCTTCCATTTTTCTCTGTCAGTAATGATTCTTCTCATGATTGCTGGATGGCTTCTGCAACTCCAAGCATAATAATCTCAAGACAACAGTGTTAGTGGAGGATGGGGAGGGAAGAACAGTTTATGGAAATTTTCTCTGCCTTCCTCCCCTCTTTATTTCCTCTGGAGAAGGTCATTTCTACCAGAAATGATCTGAATAGACTTTCTCTTATGTTTTATTGGCTGAGTCTGCCTCATTTGCTTGTTCATGCCTAGCTGTAAAGGAGGCTGGGAATATGATTATATTCTTGGAGAGGTGGTCTTTGCCAGCAAGAAGTAAGGTATTGGTGGCAGTAATATGGCTTTTGCCACATTACTGTTTTGCCCTGTTTGTCACAGGGACCCGTTTCTAATTTACTTCTAGTGTTTCCCATAAAAGTGTAAAAAAATGTGTTGGGGTTTAATTGTGAAAGATGTAGCTGGATTTCCATATGTCCCGAACAGACTAGAACCGCTTGTATCCCCTCCTACCAACTCCTTTTGAAATCAGTGTCTTTAGGTCAGGAGTAGGTTTTTGTATTTGCCATAGGTAATGGTCCGATAGGCCTGTGGCCTCTTAGGATTCTCAGCGATACAGGAGTGATTAAATATCTTGCCTCTTTTGGTCTTCTGATACGTAGAGAAATGGTGGTCTAAGGGCCTCCCAGGCAGTTGGTTTTTGTTTTTGTTTTTGTTTTGTTTTTTGCTGAACTATTTTTACTTCTAAGGTGAAAGCATTAGTAAGTAGTGAAGTGGCTAAAATGAAAGCAGAGAAGGACAAAAAAGAGCTAGAATTACTCCTAGCTGAATAATTTGCCCCTTAATGATTGAGGATTGGAAATTCAGTCTTGGAAATACAAAGTACTGGAAGAAGCCTGTGATGGTAAGTTGATGTTTTTCTTTGTAAATTTTTTGAATGTTCATTTGAATCCTGCAGATGCCGTTCTGTTTTATTGGTGTCAGTCTTCAGGAATGATCTGATGCATGAGCAAGAGTTAGTTTCT
The DNA here is from genome assembly GCF_016509475.1 of Prionailurus bengalensis. Lineage (NCBI taxonomy): Eukaryota > Metazoa > Chordata > Mammalia > Carnivora > Felidae > Prionailurus > Prionailurus bengalensis. The sequence continues at coordinate 58,834,185 of NC_057346.1, forward strand.
GAGTCTGGTTTGTGCTGTCTATTCTTCAGTGACTAATTTGGGAATTAGGCACAGAAACTTGTAACCCTCTCTTTTGTTCCATTGCTACAGATTTCCTGTCATGCGTTGGTCAGGGCTAACTTAATAAAACTTTGGCTGGTATTTTTATTTCATCTCATTGTGTCTTCACAGTATTCCTTGGTCATGCTTTATTTTAACATTCCATTTGATCTTTTTTTTTTTTTTTTTTTTTTTTTTTTTGGCATTCACATAGGAGTGTCTTGTCATCCAGATGTTTTCTGTTTTGTGAACTTTGACATAATCCCAATTCAAAAAGAAAATGTTATTTCTGGTATTATGAAAAGTGTCACCATGTCTGTGGCTCCAAAGGAAACAATTGGGAGCATATATCCCTTGATTATATTTTAGTGGTATTTGTTTTTCCCCAATGGTGGCTGGAGAATAGGGATTAGAGGCAGAGACTTTTTATTGTATACCTTTTTTTGTATGTTTTGAATTTTGAACTGTGTGAATCCTACCTACTCTCAAAACTAAAATTAAATGATTTAGTATTGGTAAACATTTGGCTTTTAGTTTTTAGTGAAGTTACTTCTATATTTTATGTTAACACACTTTGCAGGTTATTTCTAATATTAAGAATACTACAAATATTAAGAATACTTGATATATAAACTTATTTTCATAAAATGACTTGTCTTCACCTGGTTGTAGTTTGGAGTTGGGGAAATAGTCTCTGTGTACTACTGTGTTTCTTTCTTTCTGTATTATGGAATTGTTTTATTCCAAAACAAGAACACATATTAGGTGGTTAGATTCCTGTCCAGCCTCAAATTTTATTTTAGCTAACTTTATCCACAGGTTTTACATTATAGTCATAATTAAAAATATTATTTCTGTGGTAGTATGTATTTCGCATTATTAGTCAACTCTTTCCATGGGGGAATTGTTTTCTGTTTTACTATAGAGGTGTTTTTTTTAAAATTTTTTTTTTCAATATTTTTATTTATTTTTTTGGGACAGAGAGAGACAGAGCATAAACGGGGGAGGGGCAGAGAGAGAGGGAGACACAGAATCGGAAACAGGCTCCAGGCTCCGAGCCATCAGCCCAGAGCCTGACGCGGGGCTCGAACTCACGGACCGCGAGATTGTGACCTGGCTGAAGTCGGACGTTTAACCGACTGCGCCACCCAGGCGCCCCATTATAGAGGTGTTTTAATAGTTTCCTCAGCTATATTGAGTTAATTGAATATTTAATACTGCTTTTTCTTCTCTTGCATTTTTAGCTGGACGTCTTTCTGTTTTTCAAGTGGTTGTTCAAGGTGTTACACCATGCATCTTTAATTCATCACTGTATACTTGGAATTAATATTATACCATTCCACCTAAGACACTCACAGGTCCAGTTCTGATTACTTCATTCCAGACTTTGTGCTGCATACCTTATTTATTTTTTAAGTTTATTTATTTTTTGAGAGAGAAAGAGAGAGGGAGTGCAAGCGAGCAGGGGGGACAGAGAGGGGGACAGAGGATCCGAAGCAGGCTCTGTGCTAACACTACAGAGCCCAATGTGGGGCTCTAACTCCCGAACCATGAGATGATAACCTGAGCTGAAGTAGGACACTTAACTGACGGAGCCACCCAGGCACCCCTATGCTGCGTACTTTATAAATGCCATGATATGTTAGTTTTTCTTTAAACACACTTATCTTTTGAAGAGATTAAGACTAGAAAAAAGTCTTTTATATTTACCAATTTTGACTTTTCTTTCCTTCCTCAGACCACATAGGTTTGAGTTTCCATCTGGTATCATTTCCTTTTGGGCTGAAGAACTTCCTTCAGCATTTCTAGTGCAGTTCTACTGGTGACAGTTCTCTTAACTTTCACTCGTCTGAAAATGTCTTTATTTTATTTTTCTTTATTCACCTTCATTTTTGGAAGGTAATTTTCGCAGGATCTTGAATTCTGTGTTGACAGTTGGGTCACCCCATTGTCTTCTGGCTTTTACTGTTTCTGATGAGAAACCATATATATATACACACACGCACACACACACACACACACACACATATTTATATACTTGTTTTCCTCTGTGTAATGTACCTTTTTTCCTCTCTGATAGTGTCATTCTTCTTTATCTTTGTTTTTTTGCAGTTTGAATGTGATGTGACTAATGTATCTTTTTATTACTTTGCTGGGGGTTCACTGAGCTTTTTGGATCAACAAATCAGGGAAATTTGGGGCCATTATTTCTTCAAATTTTTTTTCTGCCCTATTTTCTTTTTCCATTTTTGGATTCCAAGGATATGCATATATTAAACTGTCTGATAATAATCTGTGTTCTTCAGAGTGAATAGTTTCTGTTGATCTGTTTTCTGGCTCATTGGTTCTTTATTCTGTAATTTTTTTCCTTAAAAATTTTTTTTAACGTTTATTTATTTTTGAGACAGAGAGAGACAGAGCATGAATGGGGGAGGGTCAGAGAGATGGAGACACAGAATCTGAAACAGGCTCCAGGCTCTGAGCTGTCAGCACAGAGCCCGACGCGGGGCTCGAACTCACGGACCGTGAGATCATGACCTGAGCCGAAGTTGGCTGCTTAACCGACTGAGCCACCCAGGGGCCCCAAAATTTTGTTTTTAATAAAAAATTTTTTTTTCTTTTTATTTTAGAGACAGACAGCAAGCAGGGGACAGGGGCAGAGGGAGGCAGGAGAGAATCTCAAGCAGGCTCCACACTCAGTGCAGGGCCTGATGCAGGGCTTAATCCCAGCACCTTGGGGTCATGACCTGAGCGAAAATCGAGTTGAACATTCAACCAACTGAGCCACCCAGGCACCCCTTTTTCATTTTTATTTTTTAGGATTTTATTTTTCAGTAATCTCTACCCCCCAATGTGGGGCTTGAACTCTCAACCCCAAGGTCAAGACTCACATGCTCTACTGACTGAGCCAGCCAGGTGCCCCTCTTCTGTAATTTTTAGTCTATTTTTAAGTCTATCTGGTGAAGTTTTCATTTTTGATAGTGTACCTTTAAGTGGTTGAACATATTTATAATCACCATTTTAAAGCTCTAGCCTGCTGTTCGCAACACTGGAGTCATATTGTGGTCTGTTTCTGTTGATTGCTTCCCTCCACTCCCTCATTATGGGTCATGCTTTCCTGCTTATTTGCATATCTAGTAAGTTTTGATTTGGATTTTGTGGATGGTACATTATAGGAAGTCTCAATTGTGTTGTCTTTCTTTAAAGAGTGTTGAAATTTGGCATTTCCACTGAAAGCCTGAGTGCCCAAGGTGTGCAGAAATGTCTCCATTCTGTCTGAACTACAATTCTGATGTTTCCCAGCAGTGTGCAGCTTCTGGTATCTGTTCAGCTCTCAGGCCTGCAACAGTAATTCTCACGGAGACTCACTCTGGCTTATATGTAGCTTGGTACTCAGCCAAAGATGCCCAAGGAACCCCCATGCAGATTTCTGGGACCACCCCTTCTGCATTGTTGCCTGTTCTCCAGTATCCTGTCCTCTATAAAGTCTAGCCACTCCACTAGCCCAGGACTCTGATTCCTGCATCTCAGTTTGGTGAGACCGTTATGCTTGGCATAGACTTCACCTCCCTGTGATGCAGTTGGGAAAGTTTCCCAGGCGGAAAGCTGGGGTAGATGTTGCACACATCTCCTGTACTGCCAGTTGTTTCACTCCTGAAAATAGTAGAGTCATATGTTTTGTCTAGTTTTATAGCTGTCACTCGAGGAGGGCTAGTCTGGTACCAGTTACTTCATCATGTCTAGGAAAAGTCCATTTCTCAGATGTGTTAGAGGAAGATACTTAACTGTATTTAAATACATAAGATTATCTATTTATGCATGTTTAATATCTGTGTAATCCTAATTAATCTTGTGCTTTTAGATGTAGGAGTTTGGATATTCCATGTATAAATGTATTCTGTAGCATGGGAATTTTTTAACAGCTTTATTAAGATATTCTTAAACCATGTAATTCACTCATTTAAAGTGTATAATCCAGGGGATTTTAGTATATTCAAAATTGTGCATCTATTACCACAATCAATTTTAGGACATTTTCATTACCACAAAAAGAAACCCCATACCCTTTAGCCATTACCCTTCCCCTTCCCCGCATTTGCCCAGCCTTAGGCAACCACTAATTGCTTTCCATAGATTTACTTGTTTTGGATATTTCATGTAAATGGAAGCAGTTGGCTTCTTTTACTTAGCATAATTTTTTCAAGGTTCTTCAGTGTTGTAACATCTATCAGTACTTTATTCCTTTTTATTGCTAAATAATATTCCAGTACTTAGATATACCACATTTTATTAACCCATTCATCAGTTGATGGACATTTGGGTTGTTTCACTTTGGCTGTTATGAATAACTCTTTTATGAACATTCATGTACAAATTTTTTAATGTACATATGTTTTCATTTTTATTGGGTATATGCCTAGGAGTGGAATTGCTGAGTAATATATTAAGTCTGTGTTTATTCAAGGAACTGCCAGACTGTTTTCCAAAGGGACTATACCATTTTTCATTCTCACCAGCAATCTGTGAGGGTTTGATTTCTCCACATCCTTGTCCACACTTGTTGAACATTAATTATATCTCAGAGCCTCCCAGCAGCAATGTATTCTATAATTACAATTGTTGTTATTATTATTCCCATTTTATAGATGAGGAAACTGAGGCTCGTAGTGGTTAAGTGTCTTGCCCACGATCAGAACTAAGAAATGGAAGAACTACATTTGAACCTGGGTATATCCCTGACTTTTAAAATTTAAGTTCTTTCTCTCATTGAAAACTGTTTTTAAAGGCGTTTGATAATAACAGTTGAAATTGAGTGAAATTTTCACAGTATTTCTATGTATATTTTCTTAGCCTTTATTAGATCTTGGTAGGAATCCACGGAACATAGGACCATCTTTTCCCTGGTTTTTATAGCTGGACTCAGTTTTTTTGAAAGTTAGAAAACAGATGTTTTTCACTTAGGATTATTTTAAATAATTGGGGGTACACTATTTTCAGTGCCTACCATGTCCAGGCATTGTGGTCGGAGTATGGTATCTTGTTTCAAGAACTACTACTTAGAATAGATACCAAAGAAGGGGTGTAAGATTCAATGCCTTGCACATCTTTGAGTCTGGCTGATTAGTGTAGGAGTGGAAGAAGATATGTGATCTGGAGTTTCATGTTTTTTTCAGATCCAGGCTTGTTGAAGGATTGTGTGAAACACTGAACTTCTAGGGAATCTCTTAGCTCTTCTGATAATTATATCAGGTTTAGGTTATATTTTGAGATACTTCCATAGTCAAAAATGCCTTTTCTGTCTTTTTTTAAATGTAAATTAAGATCAGGCAGTTTTGTGATAACTGAATGAAGGATGTAATAGTTTCTGAATAGCTTGTCTTGCTATTCTGACCACCTAACTATGTTTATTTTTAACTTTTTGGCTGTGTACCTAAAATAAAATATACTCCACAAATAGCTTAGAATCAGCTTATTTTGGGTGAATGAAAATACTTTATATTAGTTAGTAAACTCACTGTAATAAAAAATAATTCTTGACATGTTTGAAATCAGTAAGTTACAAAAGTTATTGAAATGTTTCTTACCTAAAAAATAAACTGCTGTTAGCGAATTACATTGCTTCATTTTGTGTAGCTATATAGATGAGGACAGATATTTTTCTGAAGAGAATAATAATCCTAAATTTACTTGCAGGAAAATACCAGATTTTCAGAGTTAAGTAGTTTATAACAATATAAAGAATAATAGTAACAAATTATAATACTTTGTTAAAATTTAAAAAATGGATTTGACAATGCATGTTTTGTCAGTGTGGGGTCTTTTGTCTAGTCTTGATATATTAGTACACATATATTAAAACTCTTCAAACCTCCTGTATGTTATACATCAGTAACATTGTAAAGAAAGAGAAAGCAAGAAAAAAGACCTCAGAGTTTATTTTTATGTAACTCTGCCAGGCAGAAGGCTGTGAAAGTTTTATGATGTATCTTTTAAATGTACAGTGTAATTCAAGGATAAAGAATAAGATGTTTCTTGCAGTAAAGATTTTTAAAGACAAGTAATGTAGTAAAAAATTATGTGTTAACTTTTACGTGCATTCTATAGAAATAGCAAAAATTTTCATTTGATTAAAATGTTTGATATGTTTTCTGCCAGGATCTCGAAGGAATGTGTGTTCCACTTTAATAAAAGATTATCTGACTAATAAATGTCTCTGACTTTTTTTCCTGGCAAAGAAAACTTGGCATCCTTATTTGGGTCTTAAACTTGATATATCATAGATGAAAACTTTTAAAGTCATGGTGTTCAAAGGTGAACTTGATTACACAGATCTCCTGACAAGATGATTTTGGCAACTTGATGAATACCGACTAATCTTTTTAAAAATATTTTTTTAATGTTTATTTGTTTTTGAGAGACAGAGACACAGAGTGTGAGCAGGAGAGGGTCAGAGAGAGAGGGAGACACAGAATCTGAAGCAGGCTCCAGGCTCAGAGCTGTCAGCACAGTGCCTCATGAGGGGCTCAAACTCACCAACAGTGAGATCAGACCTGAGCTGGACGCTTAACCAACTGAGCCACCCAGGCGCCCTGTAATTTTTTTTACTTGATAATACGGCTTTAGGTCTTTTATCTCCCCCAGGTCTTTTGTGTGTGTGTGTGTGTGCGCGTGTGTGCCATGATCTCAATACTTTTGAAAAATGAAAGGACATAGTAATCTTCTATCATCATGAAATGTTTACTAACTTGACCTAAATACTCTTTGAAGGATGTTATGATAAAAAGCTTTGGAAGATGTCTTGTGACTCTCTTTATCTTAAGGCCTATTATGACAAACTTGACTTCAGTTTCTCTGTGATAAAATTATCTCTTTCCAGGTAACTCAGTTTGAGGACATTATTTCTTTTTATTTGTAGTGTATCAAGAGCGAAAGGCAAAGAAGTTCAAAAATGCCCAATTAAAATAACTCAGTTGGTCAGCACATACATTTACTAGAGAAAAAGCAGCTTTATTTAGACTGCATTTGATCAGTCTGAGAGGTGATATTCCCCAACTTTTGTGATGTTGGAAAGTGGGTGGGAGAGGAAAGGATGGTTATGTGATGAGGAAGATGATAGAGCTTTTTCAGATTCCTGAATATTGCCATCACAATGTTATAACATTGTCTTCTTTGAAATATTTTGAATTCTCAGAATTAAACATAGCTTTAATTAAAGGTAGATGCCAAGAAATGCATTGTAGAAATAAGAGTCACCTGTGTACTTTACAACACGGCAGATGCTTAGTCCTTCTCTTGAGATTCAGAGCTGGTAGATTTGGAGAGAGAGGCCTGCGCACATGCATTTTTAAAAGCATAGTTGGTAATTCTCATTTGTAAGTAAGGATGAGAACTGCTGTTCTAAGAGTTACCAGTTTAATAGGCATTTCAGGCTTTCTTCCTTAACTGAGGCATTCCAGGAAATATTTCCTTGGATAATAGATACTGCAGGAGAGGTGGATTTCCAAGATATATAAAATAATCAATTGGGTAATCAACCTTGAAAAATTAACAGTGGAGTCTTTGTAGTTGAAAATGTCAGTGAAATAATTTTTCAAGTTTATTTCACTTAAAAAAATATTTTTGAGAGAGAGAGAGAGAGAGACAGAGTGCGAGCAGGTGAGGGGCAGAGAGAGAGGGAGACACAGGGCGCCCCTCAAGTTTATTTTACTTTTAATGCATCTGTATTGGGCAGATAAGACAGTGGTGGTTTGGTTTGTTATTAGGTGTTTTTCTCCCTTTTTATGTGCATAATTAAAAAACTACATATATAAATATATAACTTATTCTTTTGTTTTTGGTGAGATAAGGACAGATGAGTAGTTTTATAATATTTTGATTTTCAAAGTGTGTTGCCTGGATTAGTAGTACCAACTGGGAATTTGTTAAAAGTGCAGTTTCTTGGGCTTTATCACAAACCTGCTGAATCATACATTCTGGGAGTGGGACCTAGAAATCCGTGATTTAACAAGTCCTTTTTGGTGATTCTCATGTATGTTAAAGCTTGAGGACCACTGTTATAATAACTATTGTTTACAGTGTTGTTTTATTTTTTGCTTACCCAGTACTTATCTAACCCATTGTTCAATATTTGTTTCCAAAATTTTATTTTAGTTAATGCTGCAGTGAATATTTTTGTACATCACACCCATCCACACACCCACACAGGGTATCTAAAGATACAGACATTTCCTGGTCCTTAATTGTTAATTGTTAAGACTTTATTGTTTTAAGCTTTACAAGTTGGTTTTCTGTTTATAAAGTGCTTAAACATCTATTATTTCATTTAAATCAGAGCAACTTGAGGGGCGCCTGGGTGGCTTAGTCAGTTAACTGTCTGACTCTTGATTTTAACTCAGGTCATGATTTCATGGTTCATGAGATTGAGCCCCTCGTTGGGCTCTGTGCTGACAGTGTGGAGCCTGCTTGGGATTCTCTCTCTCCCTCTATCTCTCTGCCTGCCCCCCACCCCCCATCTCTCTCTCTCAAAATAAGCAAGTTAAAAAAAAAAATCTCAGCACTTGAGAGGTAGGTATTCACTTCATATAGGTGAGGGAACCTAAGCCCAAAGAGATTCACTAACTTGTCCAAGATCACATTTTTACATTTTTAAATATTTTATTAAAATTTTATGTTTAGAATACTTTATTCCTCTTTATTCTCTTTATTCCTCTTTATTCTCTTTATTCCTCCTTTATTCTCTTATTCCTTTTTTGTTATCCTTCCTCTGTGCAGAGTTGAAATAATAAACTACCTAGCTTAAGTGGGGCATAACAGAACAGTACTTGAAGTATGAAATGGGAAAATTGCATTTACCAGAACTTCCTTCTGGGAAAAATGTGAGGAAAAAAAGGAGAAATGGAGAATTTTCTTGGTGCATGTGTGTGTGCTGAGCTCTGCAGCTTATTCATTGCCCTCCCTCCTTTTGGCAGCATTCTGCCTATTTTCTAAACAGACATGGAATAACAACAACACACTGGCTTGGGGAGGTGCCAGTTTAGCTTTTGTGGGGAGCCTGTGTTTTTCACTCTATGTGCTCCTGTAATGTCCTGTTAGACCATTCATTGTATTGTATATTGTGTGTGTATGTGTGTGTGTACACTTTCCCTTCCAGACTGTGAGTTTTTTGAGAGCAAGACTGTCTTTTCTCTTTGTATATTTCATAGACTGGTACGTAGATGCTGAAGGAATATTTGTTATCGATTGAGACGTTAACCATATCAATTTTTAGTAAATTTTAAAATAAAGTCTCCATTGTTGTTAAGCTCAAGTTTTATTTTCCTTTGTTTATCTAAAGAGTTTATACTACATTATAGTACCTAATTTTTAGTGTAACATGCTGGTTGATGTTCTTATTTGTGTAACTATCTTTTTAGGATACATTTTGAGAAGTAGAGTTGATGGGTCAAACATTATATACTGTTTAAATGGTTGTTTACACTTGCTGCCATATTGCATACCCCTGCCCTGTGTAGGTACTTATTTCCAGACATGGCCACAGCATGCGGTATCATTATTCTAGTATTGTTCTAATATTGGGCATTCTAATAGGCAATAGCATTACTGTTTAAATCTGGATTTCTTTGGTTATTAGCAAGGTTGGATTTTTTTCTTGTTTGACTATTTTACATTATTTTGCATGTTTTGTTAATCATTTGTCCCATCCTCATCCATTTGAGCTGCTATAACAAATTTCCACAGACTGGGTAGCTATAAACAATAGAAATTTATTGCTCATAGTTCTGGAGGCTGAGAAGTCCCAAGATCAAGGTTGCGGCATGGTTGTGTTCTCTCTTGAGGGTCCTTTTCTTGGTCATAGCTGGTACATTCTTGCTGTGTTCTCAAATGGCTGAAAGGGTTAGGGATCTCTCTGGAACCTCTTTTATATGGGCACTAGTTTGCATTTATGTGAAGGGTTCCATCCTCATGACTTAAGTGCCTTCCAAAGGCCCCCTACTAATACTATCAATTGGACATTAAGATTCCAATGTATGAATTTTGGAAGGACACCAACATTCAGCCCATTGCATGTCCATAGTTGAATTATCTGTGTGAATATTGAGAGGTTTTTTGTTTTTTTTTTTTAATATTTTAGGCTGTTTGCTTTGTTAATTTCAAATATTCTCCTCCTCCCCAGCTTGTTTGTTTTTTAATTTTGCTTCTTTTTAATGTAAAAATTTAATATCTAGGTTGATCTATTCTTATGTACCAAGTATGTAAAAAACCTAATGATGTGTAAAAAACCTAATGATACTGAAAGTTGAAAATAAAGCAGTAAAATATGTTAGAAAATACTTCTAAAAAGAGGGGCGCCTGACTGGCTCAATCAGTAGGGCGTGCGACTCTTGATCTCAGGGTTGTAGGTTTGAGCTCTACATGGGTTGTAGAGATTGCCTTAAAAAAAAAATCTTTAAAAAGAAGAAAATACTTTTAAAAGGAGAAATGATATTCCCTTATTAGATGAAGTAGAATTGAACTTTTATTAATAGGGAAAAAGATACTTAAAGATAAATGGAATAATCCACCTGGAAGATCACATAAGCATAAAAGAGTACAAATTATAAAATTATAAGGAGAAATTGACAAATCTGTGGTCCTAGTGGGAGATTTTAATCTCAAATAAAAATATATACAAGATTTGAATTCCATAATTAATAAGCTTAGTTACATACATATGGAATTCTGTATTTAATAAAGAGAATATACTTTTCAGTTACAAAACTAGATTATGTAATTATTTATAAAGGAAGTCTCAACAAATTCCATGGAAATGATACCATACATTTTATGTAGTACATGGTTAAGAGGGCTCAGGAGCCAAATTCTGGTTCTACCTTACCTGTATGACCTAGATGAGTCACCTAACCTCCTGTGCTTCAGGTTTCTCATCTGTAAAATGGAAATGATAATAGTGTGCTCCTCAGAGCTATTGTGAGGGTTAGAGTTCAGTACAGTGCCTTGCCATGTGGTAAGGGCTCAATAGAAGTTTGCAAACATCATTATTGTATTATCATATTTTCTGATCACAATGCAGTGAATGGGAATCAGTAATGAAGAGGTAAACACCACCCCCCAAATAAAAGACAAAACCTTTATATATGCTATATATAAAGCTTTACATATTTTATTACTCAGTAATAAAAAAGTGAATTATGGATATACACAACAATGTGGACAAGGAAAACATTCTGAGTAAAACCACATAAAGAGATAAACTGTATGATTTTATTTACATTAAGTATTAGAATAGGCAAAATTGGGGAACTTGGGTGGCTCAGTTGGTTAAACGTCTGACTTCAGCTCAGGTCATGATCTTACCGTTTGTGAGTTTGAGACCCACGTCGGGCTCTGTGCTGACAGCTCGGAGCCTGGGGCCTGCTTTGGATTCTGCGTGTCTCTCTCCCCACTCCCTGCCTCTCTCTCTCTCTCTCTCTCTCTCTCTCTCTCTGCCCCTCCCCAGCTCATGCTGTCTCTCACTCTCAAAATAAATATGAAAAAAAAATAGGCAAAACTAATTTATGGTGGAAAAGAAATCAATACAGTGGTTTCCTCTGCAGGTTATGAGAGGGAATTGTCCAGGAAGGGCATGAAGGAACTTTCTGGGATGATGCTGTCATTCTCTATCTTGATAGGCATTTGGATTACACAGGTGTATATGTTTGTCACAAGTCACATAATACATATATAAAATTTATGCATTTTATTATATGCATATTATATAAAAAGACCGAACAAATTGTTATATAATTGCAAAAAATGGGTAACAATTTAAAGTGCTTTTTAGGGAGATGGCTGAATAAATGAATGGTGGTATAAATGTATGATGAAATATAATGCAACAATTGAAAGAAATATATCTCTTGGGTGGATCTCATAGTCTTAACATTTACCGGAAAGACCCAAGTCGCAGAATGACAAAATACTATGTACTGTTGGTAGAAATCTGTATATTTAAAGTATAAAAACTTGGGTAGGAAGCACATGGTATTGGTCGTCTCTTAGAAGAGAAGGTGGATCAGTTCTAGAACTGGTAGACTTTAGTATATTGTGCAATTACATTTCCCCGAAATACATTTGAAGCAAATAAAATGTAAGTTTAACATTTGTGGTAACTACATGGATGTGGGTTTATATTTTTAGTTGTACTTCCATGTTGAAAAATGTTCACAGAAAGTTAAAATCACTCCGTGGTCCTGTCATCCAGAGATGATCACTGTTGCTTTCTTACTTATCTTAAAAAGTGGTGTCTGGAGACACCACTCTCAGTTTGCGTCTTTGCTCTATCAGTTTTATGTGACATGTGTAAAGCAAATGTTGATCAAAGTAAACTTTTTAGATTTAAATTAGGTGTGTATTCAAATATATAAAGTTTTAATTTTAGGGAAATATTACAAAGCACTTTTTTTTTTTTCAACGTTTATTTATTTTTGGGACAGAGAGAGGCAGAGCATGAACGGGGGAGGGTCAGAGAGAGAGGGAGACACAGAATCGGAAACAGGCTCCAGGCTCTGAGCCATCAGCCCAGAGCCCGACGCGGGGCTCGAACTCACGGACTGCGAGATCGTGACCTGGCTGAAGTCGGACGCTTAACCGACTGCGCCACCCAGGCGCCCCTACAAAGCACTTTTAAGAATACAGCTTTTCCAGGGGCGCCTGGGTGGCTCAGTCGGGTAAGTGTCCAACTTCAGCCCAGGTTGTGATTTCACGATTCATGAATTCAAGCCTTGCATCGGGCTCTCTGCTGTCAGTACAGAGCCTGCTTTGGATCCTCTATCTGCACTGCCCGCCCCCCCCCCCCCCCCGCCCCTTCCCCACTCACTCTCTCAAAAATAATAAATAAAAAAATTAAAAAAAAAAAAGAACACAGATTTTCCAGTGGTGCCTGGGTGGTTCAGTCAGTTAAGTGTCCAACTCTTGATCTTAGCCCAGTTCTCGATCTCCGGGTCATGAGTTCAGGCCCAGCATTGGAATCCACACTAGGCGTGAAGCCTACTTAAAAAAAAAAAAAAAAAAATACAGATTTTCCAGTAAATAGTAATAGATCTATGAACTAGGCTATAAGAAGTTCAGAGTTCTGGATATCCAGTGGTAGTTTTTAAATTTTCCACAGTACTTATTAAATTGATAAGAACAGATTCTACACTTGATTTCAGCCAAAAGCCTGAGAAGTGATCCACAATATTTATTTATAAATAAATATGTTTATTAATCCTGTAAGATTATTGTTGCTGTAAGAAATTCTTAGGCAGTGTTATGATTGGAATTGTAGTATTCTAGCCATAAATTTTTTAATTCTGCAGAAATTCAGTAATTTCCTATAGCTGTTTTCTTGTTACTGTACTCAAGGATTTTTTGATGAGGGGAATGCAGATTTAAGACCCTAACTGGAAGAAATTCTTGCTTCATTTTGTTTTTGATGTTCTTCTCTTCCACACACTCCCAGCTCCAGTAAGGGAAATTTGAAAATTGTATAAAATTCTTTCTTGCCTCAGTCACTTTTTCTGTGAATCAAAGGTGTTCTCTCCGTGATGTCTAAAGTTTCTCATTTCTCTGATTTTATGATTTTTAAGTAGTTCTGGAAATGTTTGGATGCAAATATTAGCTTGTAGAGAATCCTGTGAAGATCGAAGCCTTACTTTTACCAGCTAACTTTACAGGTACTTATTTTACCAAATACTTTGTCAGATTTTAGAGTTCTGTAATACAGTGCATTTTCTTCATTTGGACTTAACAGATTTAAAAATTATTGTTAATTCTGGAATAGTCTATTCAGTCAACAAAAATTTTTAATTAAAAAAAAATCTTATGTTTAATTTTGAGAGTGAGAGAGACAGAAGGAGGGACAGAGAGAGAGTGAGACAGAAAATCTGAGACAGGCTCTGCACTGATAGTAGAGACCCCGATGCGGGGCTCGTACCCACAAACCACAAGATCAGGACCTGACCTGATGTCAGACACCAACCTACTGAGCCACCCAGGTGCCCCTCAACAAATATTTTTTAAAGTGATTGTATATATGATTGTGTAAAACTTATAAATAATTAAAATAATTTGGATTTATTAACACAATTCTGTAAGACACCTATTATGAATTTTTGTACCACATATTTGTAGCCTAATAATAAGCATTAGCTGAGTTCTTTACATTTCCCAAAGTGCTTCTATATCCATTTATTTCACTTAATCTTCAAAACAACCTAGTAAGATATATGTGATTTGCAGATGTAAAAATTGTTGCTCAAAGAGATGAAGATACTTATCCAAAGCCAGGATTTCAGGATCTCTGACTCCTAACCTATTCTCTTTCCACTTCCCTACTGTATTTTTGTTTCTGAGATCTTCTCTAGGGAAGTGAGATTAGTGAGGCATATGGTGATGTCTTATATGAGGGTGTACTGTAGACAGTGGAAGGGAAGGCAATAAAATATGGAAATAATGTAAAATTGATTATTTGTTTCATTTTCCTTATTCTCTTTATCCTTGGCTTCATTTTTATCACCAGGTTTCATATTATTTATCATGGAAAATGTCTTAAATAAAATTGGTTCTAGATTCTTTCCCCAGTTTCTCCCCCGACCTAACCAGAACTACTTACTAGCAATTGTGTGTGTTTTTAAATTGCTCTCGTCTGTAACTTGCCTCATTTATGGGGTGGAAATAGCCTTTTCTGGCTTCACAGGGTTGTTGTGAAGGGCAGAGGGGATAAGATGGGAAAGGACTCTGAAGATCTTGAAATGCTTTACTTAACAGGGATTATTGTTGCTGCATGTCAGTCTCTGTGGCTCAGTCCATTGCTGGCCTGCTTTTAAATGAATGTATTCTGTGAAATGTAATTAAACTATATTAGAATTTCACCATTTAGTACTGCAACTCTCTTGCCTTACATTAGTAAGTTTGTACAGTCTTTTCTGATTAGGAGACGTAGAGTGAAATGGTGTCATGTTGTGTGTTATTTAATTGTACTAGGTATAAAGTGTGCAGAGGGTTTTTCACTAATGCCAAATGGCAGGCCAACTGACCTGCACTGGAATTACAGTGCAGCTACTAGTGCTTATATTACAGCCTGCATTTATTTTCATTTTTTATGTAATCTCTACACCCAACATGGGGCTCGAACTCACAACCCCAAGATCAAGAATCTCACATTCCATGGACTAAGCCAGTCAGATGCCCCATAGTCTAGCCTACATTTAAGATGAGCTCTGTGCATAGTGGGAAAGTGTGACTGTTGGGTCCTCTGAAGCTGTGTAACAGAAAACATTTCTTGATACTTTTTGCCTTAGCACTTGCACTGGTAGTATTTACTGGAACATTTGGCACCTTGTTTCAGATATTACAAAACTAAAGGATACTTTAATGAGGGGAACTTTTAAAGGCTTTTACAGACCTCTGGAGGAGGATTTGCTTGATTTGTGGGATTCTTAGAGGAATATCATGTCAAATTAATATGGCTTGTTATAATTAGATTTTATGAATCTCTAAAATAAATTTGTGTACACTCTAAAGTAATGTAAAGAAAGCTGATGTTAACAAGCCCTTTTTTCTTTTCTGGCATATCTTAACTTTTTTCTTGAAAAGTGTATGTATCTGTAGTTTATGTGTAAGTTCTATATAGATTCATTTCAGTTTAATTGAGCATCTGTGTACCAGGCATCAAACTTAATGCTTGGAGGTACAAAGATATGTAAGAGAGATAGACACAAATGCAGGTATTTTTTTTCTGCGTATGTATTCCCTATTTTATTTATTTTTTAATTTTAATTCCAATAAAGTTAACATACAGTGTTGTATTAGTTTTAGGTATACAGAATTGTCTGATAGTATATAGTACAGTATCATATATTAATATATAAAACATATGCTATTAGTATAGTGTAATATAGATTCAACATTTCCATACATTACCCAGTGTACAAGTACACTCCTTTCTTAATCACCTTCACCTGTTTCACCTATTCCCCCACCCACCTTCCCTCTGGTAACCATCAGTTTGTTCTCTCTAGTTAAGCGTCTGTTTCTTGGTTTGTCTCTCTCTCTTTTTTTCCTTTGCTCATTTGTTTTCTTTCTTAAATTCCACATGTGAGTGAAAATCATATGGTGTTTGTCTATCTCTGAGTGTTGTATTTCACTTAGCATTATACAGAGATATTTTCACTGTAATGTAGTTAGCAGTACGACAGATACATGCTTTGGGAATATAGCAGACAGATACTTGGTCCAGCATAGAGGTTCAGGCAATGATCCTAAACTAACTCGAAATCAAATCTTGTAACAATGGAAGCACTTTGACTTTTCAGAAATGATAAACCAAAAATTTTTTATGTCAGTCTTTTGCAGATTCTGAAGTGGTGTTACTTAATTTTTATTTATTTTCCACTTTTATGTTTTATTTACTTTCAACTTTATTGAGGTATGATTTGCCTGCAATAAAAATCATTTTCAAGCGTACATAGTTTGATTTTTTTAGTAATTGTATGTAATTAAATTATCACCACCACGCTCAAGATACGGAACATTTCCATCAGCTTAAAATATTTTCTTGTGCCCTTTGATGCCCCAGCTGCAGACAGCTAGTGATCTTCTTTCTGTCATTATATCTGTGTCTTTCCTAGAATTCCTTATACATGGAATCATACTGTAGGTACTTTTGTGTTTAACATATTTTATTCAGTGTAATTTGTGTTCAGTGCAGTGTTTTTTGAGATTCATATTGTTGCATATCTTAATATTTTATTCATTTTTTATTGCTAAGTAGTTTTCCATAGTAAGGGTATATTGCAGTTTGTTTATCCATTCACCAGTGGATGGGCATTTCATTGTTTCCAGTTTTTAGCTGTTACAAACTGTTTGCATTTTTGGCTGCTGTGATATTTGTGTACAAGCCTTTGAATGGACCTGTTTTCATTTCTCTTCAGTAAATACCTAAGAGTGTGATTGCTGGGTCCTTTATTTAATACATGTGTATTCACTTGATAAGAAACAGCCAAAATGTTTTCAGAGTAGCTGTACCATTTGGTATTCCTGTCAGCAGTATATGAGCATTCCAGTTGTACCATATCCTCATAAACACTTGATATTGTTAGCGTTCTTAACTTCAGTAATTCTAGTGGGGTGTTTGGTGGTATGTCATTTTAATTTGCATTTCGTTAATGACTAGTGATGTTAAACATCTTTTCATTATTGTTGACCATTTAGATAGTTTCTTTTGTGAAATGCCAGTTCACATCTTTTGCCCATATTTAAAAATTGGATTGTTTGGGGGCGCCTGGGTGGCTCAGTCGGTTAAGCGGCCGACTTCGGCTCAGGTCATGATCTCGCGCTTTGTGAGTTCCAGCCCCGTGTCGGGCTCTGTGCTGACAGCTCAGAGCCTGGAGCCTGTTTCAGATTCTGTGTCTCCCTCTCTCTGACCTTCCCCCGTTCATGCTCTGTCTCTCTCTATCTCAAAAATAAACGTTAAAAAAAATTTTTTTTTTAAAAATAAAATAAAAATTGGATTGTTTGACTTCTTAATGTTGAACTGTAAAAGTTATTTATGCGAGCCCTTTATAAGATAATTTTTTCTCCTTCCTAGTGTGTGGCTTGCTTTGTCATTTTCTTAACTTGTGTCTTTCAAAGAATAAAAGGTTCAAATTTGGGTGAAATCTGCTTCATCAAATTTTTCTTTGCTTTTTTGTGCCCTGCTTAACATTTAGTGTCACGATCCATTTCAAGTTCATTGTTCCATCACCATTTGTTGAAAAACTTATCTTTGCTGCATTGAATTAGCTTTTGCATCTTTGTTGAAAATCACTTGGGGTGTGTGTGTGTTTTCATGGATACTATTTTGATTCATTGAGCTATTTGTTTATCTTCATGCCACTACCACACTGTTTTGATAACTATAGTCTTATTGTAAGTCTTGAAATTAAGTAATGTAAATCTTCCCATCTTGTTCTTTTTCAGAGGTGTTTTAGCTATTTTAGATTTTTTGTTTTCAATAGAAAGCTTATTAACTATTAACTTGTCAATTTCTTCAAAAGGCCTGCTAGGATTTTAATTGTGACTGTATTGACTCTTTTTCAGTTCCAGTAGAACTGTCATTTTAATAACATAAAAGTCTTTCAGTCCATGAACGTAGGATATCTTTCCATTTATTTATTATTTAATATATTTAATGTTCCTTCACAGTGTTTTGCATTTTTCAGTGTCTTGGTATTCCATGTCATTTGTTAAATTTATCCATAAACATTTTATTTTATTTTTTGATGCTGTTGTAAATAGACCATTGAAAAAATTCATTTTCTTACTGTTCATTGCTGATATGGAAGTGAATATTGAATATTAGGTTATATCCTGTGACCTAGCTAAATTTACTAATTTAGTAGCTTTTCTGTGGATTTCTTAATATTTTCCCTGTAAAAAAAATTTCTTTTTCTCTGTACACAATCATGTCATCTAAAAAAAAGATAGTTTGACTTTTTCCTTTCCAATTCTTATGCCTCATTCCTTTTCTTGCCCTTTCATATTGTACCAGTTAGTGAATGGAAGTGATGAGAGTGGACATCCTTACTTTCTATCTCTTTGCTTTCTTCCTAATCTTAGGTCAAAATCATTGAGACTGCACATGTTTTATCTGTAGAGTTTTAATAGATGCCCTTAATCAGGTCTAGGAAGGTTTTTTTTGTTTTTTTTTTTTTTAAGTTTATTTATGTATTTTGAGAGTGAGCGAGCCATGCTTGTGCATGAGCAGGGAAGGAGCAGAGAGAGAGGGAGAGAGAAAATCCCAAGCAGGCTCTGCGCTGTCAGTGCAGAGTCCTTTGCAGGGCTTGATCTCATGAGCAATGAGATCATGATCTGAGCCGAGATAAAAATTCAGACCCTTAACTGACTCAGCCACCCAGGAACCCCGGAAGTTTCTTTTTATTTCTAGTTTCTTGACAGTTTTTGGTTAAGGCATTTCATTTGAATTTCATTTTTTTCCAGCTATATTGAGATGTAATTGACATATAACATTGTATAAGCTTAAGGTATACAGTGGGATGATTCAATACATGTCTATATTGCAAAATGATTACCACTATAGGTTAGTTAACACATCCATCATATCACATAATTAACTTTTTTGTGTGTGTGGTAAGAACATTTAAGGTCTATTTTTTTTTTTAGCAACTTTCAATGTATAATCTACAATTGTTAACTATAGCCACTCTGATGTACATTTAGAACTATATGATATACCCCAGAACTTATTCATCTTGTATTGATTTGTACCCTTTGACCACCATCTCCCCATTTCCCCCATCCTCTAGCCACGACTATTCTGTTTCTGTCTGTGATTTTTTAGCTTTTTTGGATTCCACATATAAGTGAGATCATACAGCATGTTTCTCTGTCTGACTTATTTCACTTAGTATAATGCCCTCAATTTCCATTGATCTTGCAAATGGCTAGATTTCCTTTTTTGTGTGTGTCATTGTGTATATGTATATATTTGTGTATGTATGTATACACACATGTGCGTGCACACACAGACCATGCTTTTTTAATTCATTTTTCTGTCAGTGGACACTTAGGTTGTTCCTATGTCTTGGCTATTGTGAATAATGCTATATTGAATACAGGGATATAGATATCTTTTCAAGATACTGATTTCATTTCCTTTAGATACAAACCCAGAAGTGGGATTACTGAATCATGGGGTAGTTTTATTTTTAATTTTTTGAGAAACCTCCATACCGTATCCCATAGTGGTTGCGCCAGTTTACATTCCCACCAACAGTGCCTAAGGATTATGTGTTCTCCACGTTGGCCAACACTTGTTTCTTTTCTTTTTGGTAATTGCCATACGAACAGGTGTGAAATAATATCTCATTTTGGTTTTAATTTATGTTTCCTTGATGATTGGTGATGTTGAGTACCTTTTCATGTACCTGTTGACCATTTGTATGTCTTCTTTAGAAAACTGTCTTTTCAGGTCCTCTTCCCCCTTTTAATTGGGTTATTATTATTTTTTTTTCCTACTGAGTTCTATGAGTTTCTTATGTATTTTGGATAGTGACACCTTATCAAATATTTGGCTTGTAAATATTTTCTCTCAGTCTGTAGGTTGCCTTTTTATTTTGTTGATTGTTTCTTTTGCTGTGCAGAAGGTTTTTAGTTTGATGTAGTAAAACTTGTTTATTTTTGCTTTTGCTGCTGGTGATTTTGTATCATTTTCCAATGTCAAGGAACTGTTTTACCTTATGTTTTCTTCTAGGAGTTTTATGGTTTCAGGTCTTACAGTTAACTATTTCGAGTTAATTTTTGTAAATGGTATAAAATAGGGGTCCAGTGTCATCCTTTTATATGTGGATAGTGTTCTCACTACCATTTATTGAAGACACTGTCCTTTCCCCATTGAGTATTCTTGGCTCCCTTGTCAAATATTAGTTGACTGTATATACATGGGTTTGTTTCTGGGCTCTCTATTCTGTTGTAGGTCTATGTGTCATTTTATTTTATTTCATTTATTTTATTTTATTTTATTATTTTTTAATGTTTGTTTTTGAGAGACAGAGAGAGACAGAGTGTGAGCAGGGGAGGGGCAGTGAAAGAAGGAGACACAGAATCTGAAGCAGGCTCCAGTCTCTGAGCTGTCAGCACAGAGCCTGATGTGGGACTCGAAGTCATGAACCGTGGGATCATGACCTGAGCCGAAGTCAGATGCTTACTGACTGAGCCACCTAGGTGCCCCCATGTGGGTTTTTTTTTTTTGATGCCAGTACCATGTAAATATTCATTTATATGCTGAACATTAGCAATATAAAGTGTCACGTACCATGGAAAAGTGCCATTGGTGGGTCAATGTGCCATAATACAGATGTATTCTTATTGACAGGATCTTATTCACAGGAAATATCAATAAGTTATTTTGTTAAGTAAAATTGGGGCACCTAAGTAGCTCAGTCTGTTAAGCATCCAACTCTTAACTTAGGCTCAGGTCATGATCTCACCGTTCGTGGGTTTGAGCTCCACATTGGGCTCTGCACTGACGGATTCTGTGTCTGTCTCTCTCTGCCCCTCCCCTGCTTTCTCTCTCTCAAAATAAATAAAATAAACTTTAAAAAACAAATATTAAGTAAAATTAACATAACAGAAAGTTATGCTTATTTTAACATTTTAAAGTATACAATTAGGTGGTTTCCAGTATATTCACAGTGTTGTACAAGTATCATCACTTATTCCAGAACATTTTTATTACCCTGAAAGAAACCCCATACAAATAAGCAATCACTTGCCATTTCACCCCCTTCCCTAAGCTCATGACAATGATTAATCTGCTTTTTATTTCTATGGATTTGCTTTCTCTCAACATTTCATAAAAATGGAATCATTTAGTATGTGGCTGTAATTTTTAATTTATATGTCAACTTGGCTGGGCCACAGTGTCCAGACATGTGTCAAATATTATATGAATGTTTTTCTGAAGATGTTTTTGTATGAGACTAATATTTAAATCAGTAGACTTTGAATAAAGCAGATTGCTCACCCTAATATGGTGGGCCTCATCTAATCAGCTGAATGCCTGAATAGAACAAAAGACTGGCTTCCTTCCCAGGTAAGGGAATTCTGCAGCAGGTGGCCTTTGGACCTAAAAGCAGCTCCTTTGTGGGTCTCCAGCCTGATGACCTTTGACTTAAATGGCAACATTGGCTTTTCTCTGGGTCTCCAGCCTATTATCCTACCCTGCAGATTTTAGATTTGCCAACCTCCATAATCATGTGAGCCAGTACCTTAAAATAAATATCTTTTTATACATATACACATCATCTTGGTTCTATTTCTCTGGAGAACCTATAAATACAGTGGCCTTTTGTGGCTGGCTTCTTTCACTTACCAAGTATTTTTTGAGGTTCATCCATGTTGTAATATGTATCAGTATTTATTACTCTCTATAGCTAAATAAAATTTCATTTTATGGATATACCACATTTTGCATATTCATTGATCTGTTGATGGGCATTTGGGTTATTTCCACTTTTTGGCTATTATGGATAACACTGCCATGAACTTTGGTCTATAAGCTTTTGTTTTAATTTTTCACTTCTTGTGAGTATGTATGCTGAGGAGTGGAATTGTTACATCACATAGTAATTCTGTGTTTACTTTTTTTGAGGATGTGTCAAGTTGTTTTCTAGAAGCTGTACTGGTTTACATTCTCATCAGCAATGTATGAAGGTTCTTACTTCTCCACATCCTGGCCAGTATTTGTTCTTTTGCTTTTGTGTGTAACCATTCCAGTGGGTCCGAAGTGATAACTTGCGGTGGTTTTGATTTGCATTTTCCTAGTGACTAATGGATGTTGAACATCTTTTCATGTGCTTTCATGTGCTTATTGACCGTTTGTATATTTTCTGTAGAAAAATGTATATTTAATACTTTTGCCTTTTTAATTTAACTTAAATTTTTAAAAAAGTTTTATTTATCTTGAGAGAGAGAGCATGAGGAGGGGAAGGGGCAGAGTGAGAGGGAGAGAGAGAATCCCAAGCAGTCTCTGTGCTGTCAGCTTGGAGCCTGACGTGGGGCTTGATCCCATCCCATAAACCGCAAGACCATGACCTGAGCTGAAATCAAGAGTAAGACACCAACTGACTGAGCCACCCAGAATCCCCTGCTTTTGCCTTTTTAAAATTGGGCCATTGGTCTCTTTGCTATAGATTTTTAAGAGTTCTTTATGTATTCTGGATATTAAGCCCTTAGATACATGATTTGCAAATAATTTTCCTATTCTATTGTCTTTTCATTTTCTTTCCTTCCTTCCCTTTCATATTCTTTCCTTTTGTTTTTTTTAAAGTAATCTCTACATCAAATGTGGGGCTCGAACTCACAATCCCAAGATCAAGAGTCACATGCTCTACTGACTGAGCCAGCCAGGCAACCCTTCTTTTCATATCCTTGATAATGTCTTTTTTTTTTTTTTTAACTTTTTTAACATTTATTCATTTTTGAGAGAGAGACAGAGACAGAGCATGATCTGTGGAGGGGCAAAGGGAGAGAGAAGAGACACAGAATCTGAAGCAGGCTCCAGGCTCTGAGCTGTCAGTCCAGAGCCCAATGCGGGGCTCGAACCCACAAACTGAGATCATGACCTGAGCCAGAGGCAGACGCTTAACCGACTGAGCCACCCAGTTGCCCTGATAATGTCCTTTGATGCATATTTTTAATTTTGATGAAGTTGTTTTACTTTTTTTTTTCTTTTCTTGATATGCTTTTGGTGTTCCATTTAAGAATCTATTGCCTTGTGGCACCTGGGTGGCTCAGTCGGTTAAGCGGCCGACTTCGGCTCAGGTCATGATCTCGCGGTCCGTGAGTTCGAGCCCCGTGTCGGGCTCTGGGCTGACAGCTCAGAGCCTGGAGCCTGTTTCCGATTCTGTGTCTCCCTCTTTCTGACCCTACCCTGTTCATGCTCTATCTCTCCCTGTCTCAAAAATAAATAAAAAACGTTAAAAAAAAAATTAAAAAAAAAAAAAAAAGAATCTATTGCCAAATTGGAGATCTTGAAGATTTACTCCTGTACTTACTTTTAAGAATTTTATAGTTTTAGCTATTACATTTAATCTTTGGTCCACTTTGAGTTAAACTTTACATTTGGAATGAGATAGGGGTCCAATTTCATTCTTTTGTATATGGAAATTCACTTGTAGCACTATTTGTTGAAAAGACTATTCTTTCTCCTTTTAATGGTTGTGGCATCCTTGTTGGCATCCTTGTTGAACAACAACGTGGGGCTTGAACTTGTGAACCACAAGATCATGACCTGAGCTGAAGTAGGATGCTTAACTGACTGAGCTACTCAGGCGTCCCAGAACTACATATTCTTAAATAACTAGTGGGTCAAAAGAAATTACTGGGAAAATTAGAAAATACTTTGACGGGAATGAAAACAAAAACACAATATACCAAAACTTACAGTATGCAGTGAAGCTACTCTGGGAAATTAGTAGCTCTGAACACCTACATTAAAAATAAAGATCTCAGATCAACCTAACTTTACACCCAAGAAACTAGTAAATAGCAAACCAAATCCAAAACCAAAAAAAGGGAGAAAATAATAAAGATTAGATCAGAGATAGAGGATAGAAAGACAGTAGAGAGAATGAATGAAACCAAAGTCGATTCTTTGAAGAGCTCAACAATAGGCAAATCTTTAACTAGTCTAGGAAAAAAGAGAGAAGATGCAAATAGCTAAAATGAGAAATGAAAATGGGGGCATTACTCTTTATTCTACCATTAAAATAAAAAGTATTATAAGAGGACTATGAGCAGTTGTATGCCAACAAATTGGATAACCTAGATGAAAAGGACAAATTCCTAGAAACACACAAATTACCAAAACTGATTCAAGAAAAGAATAGAAATTCTCAACAGACCTTTTACAAATAATGAAATTGAATCAGTAATTAAAAACCTTCCAACAAAAAGTCTAGGAGTAGACATCTTCATAGGTGACCTTTACTAAACAGTTAAAGAAGAATTAACACCAGTCCTTCTCAAACACTCCCCCCAACCCCCCCCCCCCACCAAAAAAAAAGAAGAGAAGGGAACACTCACATTCTATGAGGTCCTCATTATTCTGATATGAAAGTCACACAAAGATATCACAAGAAAACTACAGATCAGTATCCCTTATGAACATTGATGGAAAAATTCTCAAAAAACAACAACACATTTACAGGATTATACACTTTGACAGAGTGAGATTCATCCCAGGAATGTAAAAGTTCAATGTAAGAAAATCAATGAATGAAATACACCATACAAATAGAACAAAGGACAAAACCATATAATCATGTCAATAGAGACAGGAAAAGCATTTGACAAAATTCAGCACCTTTTCATGTTAAAACTGCTCAGTAAACTAAAGGCACAGCATAGAAAATATAGTCAATGATATTGTAAGAGCACTGTGTGGTAACAGATGGTAGCTACACTTGTGATGATCATAGCATAACTTAAAGAGAAGTTGGATTACTGCTATATACCTGAAATATTGTAACACATATAAACACATGTAGCATCCTGTGTCAGTTATACTCAAAAAATTTAGACAAATATATTAAAAAACACTTAGTAAACTAGGAATAAAAGGAAACTTCCTTTTAAAAAAAATATTTATTTTGAGAGAGAAGGAGGGAGCGGCAGAGAGAAAGGGAGAAGGAGAATCTCAAGCAGGCTCCGAGCTATCAGCTTGGAGCCCAGCATGGGGCTTGATCTAGCGAACCATGACACCATGACTAGAACTGAAACCAAGAGTCAGATGCTTAACTGACTGAGCCACCAGGTGCCCCGGAAACTTCCTTAATATGATAAAGGGCTCATAGAAAAACCCACAGTAACATTCATTATACAGTTGACCCTTGAACAATATGGGTTTGAACCATGTGGGTCCAAATTTTTTTGATAAATACAGTACAGTACTATAAATTTATTTTCTCTTCCTTATGATTTTCTTAATAACATTTTCTTTTATGTAGCTTAGTTTATG
This sequence comes from Prionailurus bengalensis, assembly GCF_016509475.1. Taxonomy (NCBI): domain Eukaryota; kingdom Metazoa; phylum Chordata; class Mammalia; order Carnivora; family Felidae; genus Prionailurus; species Prionailurus bengalensis. The sequence goes on from NC_057346.1 coordinate 58,859,764, forward strand.
GTGAGAATACAGTATATAATATAACATACAAATGTGTTAATTGTTTGTTATGGTAAGGCTTACAGTCACCAGTAGGCTATGCATAGTTAAGGTTTTGGGGAGTCAAAAGCCATACATGGATTTTTGACTGCTTGTATTGTGTAAGGGTCAGCTGTACTCAGTGGCAAAAGACACATCTTTCCCCCTAACTTCAGGAACAAGAGGGAATCCCCACTTTCTTCACCGCTCTTCTCTTGGCATTTGAACATTGTAATTTGATCTGAAAGTGGTATTTCTTTATTAGTTTTTAAAATTATTACTTAAGTTTTAAAAGTTCATTTGAAATATTGGTTACATATTTCATTTGCTTGATGGCAGCATTTTTCTCATGAGTGTCCTTTGGCTACTGTTTTTCCTTTTTTAAAATTTACATTTGGGTTATTTATTTTTTGAATGAAGGGGGTTTTCCCCGTACTACTTTTTTGTAGGTATCTCAGGGTAGCTACAGTCTTCCAAATCTACAGTAATTTTCTTTACAACCAGGTTTGTGTGTATTAATTTATTTTATTTCTCCTTTACCAGAGAAGATTGGACCGTTGGTAGTGCAGGCTGTCTCACTATCTTTTTGCCACACCAGCAACCTAATTTCTGCTAGTGTAGCTTGTTTACGTGATTCCTAATTTAGTACTGTCTCCTCTACTTCTTCAAACTGTGAGCAACAAAGCTCTTTCCCCAGTCCACGTCCCCTGTTTTCGTTGTTGCAAATGTGGTTTAAATTTTATACCTCAGGAAGTATACTTGAAGAAATGTAGACACCCCCCCCTTGAGTTTTGGAGCCTTGTGCCTTATATTCACCCTCCTTCTCCAGTTTGTCTCTCTTTTGGCTTATCTTTCACTTATATTTCATATGTTTCCTAGTTTTATTGGAGATCATGTTTGCATGTATGTTTTTTATTCTCTTATTGCTTTTGAGTAACTTCTGGGAGGAGTAAGAAGATTTTCACTTTGCTCTGTCATGAAGACCAGAGTTGCTTAAAATGTATTTTTTGTTAGTGCTGTGCATATTCATTTAGTCAAAATATTTAAACTGGATTAAATTTGATAATTCTAAGCTGTGGAATGTATTTGCACTTATTTAACAAAGACTTGTCTAACATTTAGTATGTGCCAAGTCTGTTCTAAGTGCTTTACAAATATGTACATTTCATCTTCATAATAATCCTGTGAGGTAGGTGTTCTTTTTATTCCCATTTAACCAATAGGACACTGAAGCACAGTGAGGAAAATTAACTTGCCCAAGGTTGCCTGCCTAATTAATAAGAAATAAGAACACTTTCTGCTTTTCATTTTATGACGATAGCATTTGTGGATCTTGGCATCATCCATTTATACCTTGTCTTAATGGATCCCTTGAGAAGAGAGTCTATGTCTTATTCATCTTTTTATTTCCAATGCCTCTTTAGCAGAATACCTGAAATTCAGAAGATACTTGATGAATGTTGGTGACTATTTTTATTAGGAGCCAAGTAATTTCCTCTGTGCCAGACTTTTATAGTTTCAGTTCTTTATTCTACTTGCTTTGTTTAAAAAAAAGTTTTTTGTGTTTCATGTCATCATTTTAATGTTATTGCCATATTTGCTGTAATAATACCCCTAAAAACAGCCATTGTATTCCAGAACAAAATTATAAAGGTTTTTTTTAATTAAAGAATTATCAATATGCTAATAATATAAGCACTAATTCCCTTACCCCAGCTTGCTGTCCATGTTAAAAAATTATTTTTTATATCCTAATATTAGTTCTATTTAAAGTATTATTTATAAAATAACAGAGGTGAACTAACTCAGAGTAGTAAAATGTGGTAGTTATAGTTCATTTGTTTTTGTTTTTTGTTTTTTTAGTCCATGCATATTTAATACTCATTTTTTTTTTCTATTTTAAGCATATATTACCATTTAGGGGCACCTGGGTGGCTCAGTTGGTTGAGCATCCGACTTCGGCTCAGGTCGTGATCTCACAGCTTGTGGGTTCGAGCCCTGCATCCGGCTGTGTGCTGACAGCTCAGAGCCTGGAGCCTGCTTCGGATTCTGTCTGCCTCGCTCTCTACCCCTCCCCCACTCGTGCTCCGTCTCTGTCTTTGTCTCTGTCTCTAAAAAATGAATGAAAACCTTAAAAAAAAAAAAAAGAATATATCACCATTTTAAAAAACCTTTAAAAAAAGTTTTTATTTAAATTCCAGTTAAAGATACAATGTAATACTAGTTTCAAGTGTTCAATACAGTGATTTAACACTTCCATATAACACCCTGTGCTCCTCACAACAAGGGTACTTCTTCATCTCCCTCACTTATTTTACCCATTCCCCCACCCACATCCCCTCTGACAACCATCAGTTTGTTCTCTATAGGGTAGAGTCTGTTTCTTGGTTTGCCTCTTTTTTTTTTTTTTTTGCCTTTGCTTATTTGCCTTGTTTCTTAAATCTACAGATGAGTGAGATCATACAGTATTTATCTTTCTCTGACTTATTTTCACTGAGCATAATACTCTCTAGCTCCATCCATGTCCCTGCAAATGGCAAGATTTCATTTTTTATTGCTGAGTTATATTCCATTATGAATATATATGTGTCACATCTTCTTTATCATCAGTTGATGGGCATTTGGGCTGCTTCCATAGTTTGGCTATTGTGCTCCTGTAAACATTGGGGTGCATGTATCTCTGAATTAGTATTTTTATATTCTTTGGATAAAACAGTAGTGCGATTGCTGGATTGTAGGGTAGTTCTATTTTTAACTTTTTAAAAAAGTTTATTTATTTATTTTGAGAGAGAGAAAGAGAGTGAGCACGCATGTGTGCATAAGCAGGGGAGGGGCAGAGAGAGAAAGGGGAAGAGATAATCCCAAGCAGGATCCATGCTCAGCACAGAGCCCAACGGAGGGCTCTATCTCACGAGTGTGAGATCACAATCTGAGCCGATATCGAGAGTCCAACGCTTAACCAACTGAGCTGGGCACTCCTTTTTTAACTTTTGAGGAACCTCCATACTGTTTTCCAGAGTGGCTGCACCAGTTTGTGTTCCCACCAACAGTGCAAGAGGGTTCCCCTGTCTCCACATCCTCACCAACATCTGTTGTTTCTTTTGTTGTTGATTTTAGCTATTTTGACAGGTGTGAGGTGGTGATCTCTCATTGTAGTTTTGATTTGTATTTTCCTGATGATCAGTGGTGTTGGGCATAATTTCATGTGTCTGCTGACCATCTGTATGTCTTCTTTGGAAAGATGTCTGTTCATGTTGTCTGCCTATTTTTAATTGGATTATTCATTTTTTGGGTATTGAGTTTTAAAAGTTCTTTATATATTTTGAGTATATATCACTGTTGATCTATTATGCCAGTGATAGACACCTGGACTACTTCCTGTTTTTGTCTGTTTATGAATAAAGGTGCTATAGATATTTTTGTTGAGTGTTTTTAGGGATGTGTATTTTCATCTCTCTTGGTAAATGCCCACTATTAGAATTGCTGTGTCAAGATAGATGTGTGCTTAATTATATAATAAAAACCATATTTTTTCCCAAAGTGGTTGTATTATTTTACATTCCCACCACCAGCATACTAGAGTTTTATAGCTCTATCATCCCATTGATATTTATAGTTATCAGTCTTTAAAGTTTTAGCCATCTGGTGTGTGTGTGTATCTGTATTTTTAACATTTATCATTATGGTTATTCATATCCCATTTCCACTACCACCATTAATAATTTGAACATTCTTAGGTGTTCTGCTTATCCTGGTGATGAATTATTGAGTTAGGGAGTCCCCAAGACAACTCTCACTTTTGACACCAACCGCAAGTTTGGAGGTCTCAAAGTTTACCCTCACTTCTGACATGATTTGCAAGATCAGGGAGCCCCAGGACCACCCTTAGATTTGATAATTCAATAGAAGGACTCACAGAACTCATTGAAAGTTTACTGAAGTGTGTGTATTGTGTGTGTGTGTGTGTGTGTGTGTGTGTTTGTGTGTGTTTTATAGTGAAAGGATATTACCTTATAATCAGCCAAGAGAAGAGGTATATTTGGTCACCATGATATGATTAACTGCCCATGTGGCTGACCTTATTAGTTTCCAGCTTCTTCAGATGTTGAACTGATAACCATGTGTTAGGAACCCCCCTCCCCCTCCACACCACTCTCAATAAATCACATTGCTATCATAGACTATGCATGGCCTAAGGTCCCCAGGTAAACAAAAACACTGTTATCAGACATGACATTCCATAGGTTTAGAGATCATTCCCCAGAAGTCAAGGGCAAAGGCCAGAACTCTCTTGGGGTAAGGTTAATCCTTTACTGCACATTCATATACCCTCCTTGTTTTTTTAAAGCTCATGTACACAAAATAGGTTTTCTGATACAGTCTGTCCAAGGTTGAGAAACTTAACTGGTCCATATGGATATAGATTGTGATCTTGGTTCTACTGAGCTATTTAATTCATACTCATGAAGAGCCTGAAACCTGATTATTTAGTTTCTATCCATTCATTCAGCAAACATTTACTGAATAACTTCTTTAGCTTTCAGGCACTGTGCTACACATATAAATACAAAACACACTCCTTGCTCTCAGGGAACTCTAGTCAATTCACAATTAAAATACTTGAAGCAGGTGCTTTGTTACAACATGCTGGAGGACCTTAGAGAAAGGGTATCCAAATCACAAGTGGAATTCAGGAAGACTTTTTAGAGGTTATGCTTAAGCTAAGTTTTGAAGGAGGAGGAAGAATTAAGCCAAATAATGGGGGAAGGGAATTCCAAGTAAAAAGGAGTACATTTGCTAGACTATGAGCATGAGCCTACTGGTCCTTTTAAGAACTTTAGCTGGGGTCTGAGATGTGAATGGGGGAGTTTACAGAGATAAAGTCACATACAACCTTAAGGGAATTTAGCTTTTTACTCTGGGAGTGATGAGGAGCTTTTTTAGGAATATTAGTAGGAGAGTAGCTTGATCAGATTTGTTTTAGAAAAATTATTTAGAATATTGGATTTTATTAGAGAAATAACTATTACAGGGATTTATTCTTACTTTATATATGTTGTTTATAGCAACATTATTTATAATAGGTAAGATATGAAACAACCCAATTCATCAGTAGATAAATGAATAAACAAATTGTAGTATATCCATACAGTGGAGTATAATAATAATTGTATTTTTACAGTGGAATGGAATAATAATTCAGTCACAAAGGACAATGGAGTATTGATACCTTCTACAACTTGGACCTTGGAAACATACTAAGTGAAAGAAGTCAGTCAAAGGGTCATGTATGATTCCTTTTATATGAAATCTCCAGAATAGGCAAATATGTAATAGAGGCAGAAAAATATATTACTTTTTGCCAGGGATAAAAGGAGGAGGAATGGAGAGAGTGATTACTTAATGAATATGGAGTGTTCTGGAGTAATGAAAAGTTTTTGAAAGTGGGTAGAGGTGGTAGTTGCATACTGTGAACACATGAAATGCTGTTGAACTGAACACTTTATTATTTATTTATGTATTTAATTTTTATTTTTATTTACTTTATTTTCTTTTCTTTATTTATTTTTTTAACTGAACACTTTAAACTGGTTAATTGTGGGGTGCCTGGGTGGCCCATTCGGTTATGATCTCGTGGTTGGTGAGTTGGAGCCCTGCATCGGGCTCTGTGCTGACAGCTTGGAGCCTGGAGCCTGCTTCTGATTCTGTGTCTCCCTCTCTCTCTCTGCCCCTTTCCAGCTCATGCTCAGTCTCTCTTTGTCTCTCAAAAATAAATAAATGTTAAAAACATTTTTTAAAATTATTAGTTGTATGTCATATAAATTTCACCTCAAAAATATATACACATCCACATGGTATGAATTCAAATAACACAAACAATGCAGTAAAAGGTCCAGTTCCTTTCTTCATATGGAGCCATTGTCAAGTCAGTTTCTTGTTAATATTTCAGAGAATTCTATCACAGTGATTTCCTAGGGAACCACAGTAGGCATTTTTCCACAGAATAGTTTTTCATTTAAGGGACTACAGATCTTCCTTGACTTACAGTGGGGTTATGTTTTGATAAACTCATTGAAAGTTGAAAATAATGACATTAGGTCAAAAATGCATTTTGTATACCTAACCTACAAAACATCATAGCTTAGCCTAGCCTATCTTAAACGTGCTCAGAACACTTAGATTAGCATACAGTTGGGCAAAATAATTTAACGCAAAGCCTATTTTATAACAAAGTGTTGACAGTCTCATGTAATTTATTGACTACTGTATTGAAAGCGAAAACCAGAATTGTTGTATGGGTATAGAATGGTTGGTTATAAGTAAGGTGTTTACCATCGTGATTGTGTGGCTAACTGGGAGCTGGGGCGCACTGATGCTGCCTTGCACAACAGTGGAGAGTTTTGTGCTGGCCCAGGAAAAGATCAAAATTTAAAATTTGAAGTTCGGTTTCTACTGAATGCATATCACTTTTGCACCATTGTAAAGTTGAAAAATTGTAAGTCGAACCATTGCAAGTTGGGGACCATCTGTGTTGTAATGGAGTAGTATTGTAATTATAATACAGCATATATGGGTAAACATTTTCATGTAAAAAGATAGTATACTATATATACATTAATCTGTAACTTTTCTGTTTACTTAACATTGCGTCTTCTTGTAAAGTTGACGCAGTAGAATTTACTAAGTAATCCTTGTTTTCTCCTTTGAATCAAAATGTCTTCTTTTTCAGTTACTAAATTTTTGTGTATTTAGGTGCATTTCTGACTTCTGTTTCATTATCTTTCTGTTTATTTATGTTCCATTACTAAGCGATCTTAATTATTGCCACCTTATTAAATTACTTTTTATTATGTGGTGAAGGTAGGTCTTTTGAAATTCTCTTTCTCAGAATCTTAATAACTGTTCTTAAGTGTTCATTTTTTCCATGTGAACTTTATAATCAACCTATTTAGGTGAAAGAAAAATGCTTTTGAAATATGGCAAACTTATCTCAACTCTCCAACCTTTGGCAACCACTAATCTACTTTATGTCTCTGTAGGCTTGCTTATTCTGGGACATTCTGTATAAATGAAATCATGTAATATGTGTCCTTTTATGTGGCTTCTTAGCATAGTGTTTTCCAGGTTCATCCATACTGTATCATGTATCAGTATTTCATTCCTTTTTTGAATAATATTCTATCATATGATATAGCACATCTTATTTATCTGTTCACCAGTTAATGGACTTTTGGGTTGATTCCACTTTCTGGCTATTATGAATAATGTTGCTATGAACATTTGTTTACAAGTTTTTATATAGACAAGTTTTCTTGGGTATGTACCTAGGAATAGAACTGCTGGGTCAATATGGTAACTCTATGTTTAACCTTTTGAGGAACTCCTACACTATGATTTTCTAAAGCAGCTGCATCATTTTATATTCCTACCAGCATTGTATGAGAGTTCTAATTTCTCTACGTCTTTGCCATCGCTTGTTCTTGTCCATCTGTTTAATTATAGCATCCATTAATATTTTTAAAGATGTTTATGAGAAACTGATGTTGAATTTTAACAAATGCCTTTTCATCTTCTATGGAGATTATGAGAAGATTTTTTTGTTCTCTCTTGATACTGTGAATTATAACAAATAGGTTTCTAATATTAATGATGTTGATTTTGAATAGTTGTCAACTTGGATTTGTTTTCTTTCTTTAGAACAGAAAATTACTTAGCAGACATGTAACTGTTTCATAACAGTTAAAAATCCACCGAGAATTTTAAAATTAATTGATACGCACATTCAGAATAAGAGTTCCCATTTTCTTGGAGACTTCACTTGAACATCCTTACTTTAAGATGAGTTACATTTAGGCTTTCAAGCTAAATAAATAAACACTGAATGCTAAATGAATACTACTACTGAATAAATAGCTTAAATGTTTGCTTTCATGTTTTGTGAAATATTAGAAAATACTACCTCCTTCAAAATATGGGTAAGTTTTCAGATTTTTTTTTTTTTTTTTTTTTTTTGAGAGCAAGTGAGCACAGGTGGGGAGAGCCTCACTCCCAGGGCAGAGCCTGATGCAAGGCTCAGTCCCACGACCCTGGGATTACTAACCTGAGCTGAAATCAAGAGTCAGACACTTAACTGACTAAGCCACCGAAGTGCCCCAGTTTTCAGATTTTTTAATGATGAAAGTATAAGCTAGTTCATTTTAGTTTCTTCTGCCTGGGTATTTATGATAGGTGAGAAGATAACGTATATACATACATATATATATGTATATATATATATATTTTTTTTTTTTTAAATTTATTTTTGAGAGAGAGAGAGTGGGAGGGAGAGGGCAGGGAGAGGGGGAGAGAGAGAGAGACAGAGAGAGAGAATCCCAAGTAGGCTCTGCACTGTGAGCGCAGAGCCTAATGTGGGGCTTGAACTCATGAACTGTGAGCCAAAAACCAGAATTGGGTGCTCAACCGACTGAGCCACCCAGGCGCCCCAAGCACTTAATATATTTTAAATAACTAAATTTTACTCTATCATTTGACATGGGTACTGTTATAACTATCCCCATTTTGAGGCACAGAGAAGTCAAGTGACTTGACCAAGATCATAGGGCTACTAAGTGGTAGAGCCAGAATTTGAATGTAGTTTTTCTGAGTCCAGAGCCTTTTGTCAGCAGTGTTCCTAGAACATAAGATGAATAAAATATTGTCCTTTCCCTGAACACAGTTTTTACTGGGTAGTGTCTGAGGATGTGTTGATAAATTTACATAAAATTATTGTTATACTTCTGCTAATGAATTTTTATTTGTGTTTTTAGGACATTCAGTCAGAAGAAGGCTGCTATTGAAAGAGAGTATGCACAGGTAAGCTTGGAAATTGAGGTGACCATTCTAGGTATACCTCTTCTTTGGCTTAAAGGCAGATATACTCATTAGAGAGAAACTTGTTATCCCTGCATCCTGTTTTTCTTCTTATTTCTGACTATCTCACTTTGATTCTCTCTTTACTCCATTTGAATCTCTAGATGAGGAGCTAAGTTGCTCCTTACTACAATGAAGGTTATGAACTTTTGGAGAGAAGATAATATTTATAGCAGTTGTAAGGTATTTACAAATATAAATAATAATGCATATACTTTATAAGTATATATAGGTGACTCTCGAACAACATGGGCTTGAACTATGATTGTCCACCAATATGTGGGGTTTTTTTGGATAAATATATGTACAGTACTGTAAATGTATGTTCTCTTCCTCATAGTTTTCTTAATAACAGTTTCTTTTCTCTAGCTTACTTTATTGTAAAAATACAGTATATAATATAACATAAAATATATGCTAATTGACTGCTTATGTTATCAGTAAGTCTTCTGGTCAATAGTAGCAATTAGTGGTTAAATTTTTAGGGAGTCAAAAGTTATATGGGAATTTTTGACTACATTGGGGGTTGGCATCCCTAATTGCTGCATTGTTCAAGCGTCAGCTGTATATTCATTCTCTTACATATCCCATTCTTTGCAGTCTTATGGAAGGTTTATTTTGTTCAGTCGGGCATTTATTTAGGTCCCTATTGACAGAGAATGATGTACTTTGAATGGATGACATCGTTCTATTTCTAGGGAAATTTAAGCATTTCATTCTTTTATTTATTTATTTAAATTTAAAAAAATGTTTATTTATTTTTGAGAGAGACAGCACATGAATGGGGGAAGGGCAGAGAGAGAGGGAGACACAGAATCTGAAGCAGGCTCCAGGCTCCGAGCTGTCAGCACAGAGCCCGATGTAGGGCTTGAACTCATGAACTATGAGATCGTGACCTGAGCTGAAGTCAGACGCTCAACCGACTGAGCCAGGCACCCCTTTTCATTCTTTTATTTTAATTAGAATCTTATTTGCTCCCAGATAACTAAATGTGCCAAGAAAAAATTATGTTGATATATCATTTTATAGATATGTAAGAAATAATAATTACCTTTCCTTGTACAAAAATAGTATGATATGATTTGGAAATTTTGGCCCTTGTAAGCAATTGCTTTCTTAGTGGAATAGAATTCTAAAATCGATCTCCTCCCACTCCCAAAATTATAAAAATTGTATGTGAAACAAAATTTAAAAATACAGGAAAGCATTAGAAGGAAATGCTGTAAAGGATAACTACTTATGGCTGCTGTTGTTATTCTTACAAATAGTGAAATTGGGATATGATTTTTTTTGTGTTTTGTCAGATTTTGATTTTAATTTTTACTCTGATTTCATTGTAGTTAACAAGGTAACTGTGTTTTATTTGATAGTCTTAGATAATTATCTGTTTCTTGAAAACTAGATAGATTCATTAATTCAGTTGTTAGTTATTGAGTGGTTATTAATCAGGTGTTTTACATAATGAATTAGCATCAGTTCTAGTAATTAGTGTTGAACCTTATTCTATGCTTATATAGGAAGTATTAGTAATGATGGGTAAAATTTATTGAATCCTTGTGCCAGGCACTTTGCTGATTATTTTACATTATGTTATCTGGTTTAATCCTCTCAATAAACCTGTGAAATAGGGACAGTTATCATGCCCTTTACAGATATGTTTCCCCTGGGATCAAAGTATATGATCTGTTCTTAAAATTTATATGAAGTGGAAAATTTTTGTGTGATCTATTCTTCTGTAAGATGATTTAAAAGTTTAATAATAAAATAAGTAGGATAGGTTCATGGTTAAAAATATAAGACAGTACATTAAATTGTATGAAAATCAGCAGTCCTTTGTCCCAATTGCAATCACCACCCTCGGAGAAAAGATTAAAGGTAGACAACTGTTTTGGTTCTCCTGGTGATCATTTCCATATCTTTAAATAATGTGCTTATAACTGATTCATGATTTTTCAACTCTAGACATTATTGCTGGATTACTTCTTATAATAAATGAGAAATTAGCTTCCTAAGCCATTCCTTTTTGGCCTACCCTTTCCAATGTAATACAGCACTATTTTAGTGGCTTTGTTATTTTTCTCACTCTAAGTGATATATTTAGATTTCTATCTTTTGTTCAATTAAGGGCATATATGTGTTTTTATGTGTGTTTGTAAGTGTGTTTATAACATATTTATGATATTTATATGTAGATGTATGTACTTTTTGTGTATATATGTATTTATATAGTAAAGTAGAATTGCGTTTAGAAAGCAGTCTAATTTATTCTTGAAAATTTTCTTTAAATGTCTTTTAAGTAAATTTTACCTGGTTTTGTTTATACAGTTCTATATAATAATGTATAAATGGTATATGGCACCTAATAATATATAGTTCAAAATTTCATGTAATAATATTCAGAAATTAAAGTGTTTCGGTATCTCTCTGATTGGGACATTTGAGCATTTATGGAGAGTCAGGGTGCTGATTCTTCTTGTTATTTGTCATATTTTCATTTCAGATGATTTTTCTCAGTTCTTATCTTCAGTGTTTTTCCAGTTAATTTTTCAATTCATTTCTTGTGGATATAGACAAAGCTATCTCTACACTCTTTTTTTAGTCGCCTCAACAGTGTTTTTACTTCTTGTCAATAGAAGAGAAACCCCTGAAATGACTGACATTCTGTCTGTGGATTTTGCCAGTTTACACTGATTATGTCAGGCTTATTATTTGCATTTGCTCTCTGAGGACATAACTCTCATTGGTGATAGGGTGTGGTCATAGAGGACAGCTGGACTATTTAAATTATTTCTTTTTCTTTCCTTCTCTGGCTCAGTATAGAGTTGAAATTTGGGGGAGTAGATCTTAAAAATGGAAATGGGGTACTTGGCTACCTTAGTTGTAGAGCATGCAACCCTTGATCTCGGGGTCATGAGTTCAAGCCCTATGTTGCTTAAAGATTTAGAAATTGAAATATTACGTATATACAGTAAGATGGATAAATATTCAGTATACTGTTTGATAAATTTTTATGAAGTGAACACAGCCTTGTAACTACTATTCAGATTAAGATGTAGAACATTACCAGGGTCCCAGAAGCAGTTATTACTCCTACCTTCCAGTGGTAACCAGTATACTGATTCTTATCAGAATAATTGTTACTTTGGATTTCTTACTGTTTTTGAATTTAAATTAAATAATATCATGTACTATGTACTCTTCTGATTTCTTTCATTCAGCATTAAGTTTTGAGCTTCATATATGTTGGATATGTAGATTCATATCTGTTAGGTATACCTAGGTGTAGAACTAGGTACATACTGGGTCACCAGGTATATATGTATATTAGCACTTAAGTAGTTATAGCTAGTTTTCGAAAGCGATTGTACCAGTTTACATGCTTAGCAGCAATGTATGAAAGTTTCAGTTGCTCCACATCTTTGCCAAGAATTGGTATTGTCTGAAATTAAAAAGTAACATTCTTTTTAATTTTTAATGTTTATTTAATGTCAGCACAGAGCCACAGAGCCGGACGTGGGGCTCAAATTCAAGAACCGCACAGTCATGACCTCAGCTGAAGTCGGATGCTTAACCGACTGAGCCACCTAGGCGCCCCAAAAAGTATACATTCTGTTGAATGTATAATAATATCATATTTTTAATAAGCCATTTAAAAATTGATGTATAACATGCATACAGAAAAATGTGTAGATCCTAAGTGCACAGCTCCATGAATTTTCAGTGAACACACCCCTATAGCCAGTACCCTGGTCAAGAAACAGAACCTGGATGGCTTAGTCATTTGAGTGTCTGACTCTTGATTTCAGCTCAGGTCATGATTCTGTCGTGGGATCAAGCCCTGCTTCAGGCTCTGTGTTGGGTGTGGAGGCTGCTTGGGATATTCTCTCTCTCTCTCTCTCTTTCTCTCTCTCTCTCTCTCTCTGACCCTTTCCCACACTCACGCATGCTCGCTCTCTCTCAAAAAAAAGAACAGAATATTAACACCACCCCAGAAATCCCTCTTGTGCTCCCCCTTTACTGCCCTCATTCTTACACAAGTATTCACTGTACTGTTTTCTTATACAGCCTTATTGAATTATATACCACGTGAAACTATCATCACAATCAAGATAAGAACATGTCTATAGCTACCAAAAGATTATAATGTCTCATTATAATCCTTCCCTTTCACTCACTCTTCAGTAGTCATCTTCCCCCATTATTACTCAGGCAATCTCTAATCTATTTTCTATCACTATAGATGAGTTTGCATTTTTTAGAAGTTTAATTCCATATAAGTAGAATTATATGTACTCTTTTTTGTTTGGCTTCTTTCATCAGCATAATTATTTACAATTATTGCATAATTATTTCAGTTATGTTGTATCAGTAGTTCATTTCTCTTTTTTGCTGAGTAGTATTGTATGGATTTCCACAATTTGTTTATCCATCACTTTTTTTTTTTTAAGTTTATTTCTTTTGAGAGAGAGAGAGAGAAAGAGAGAAAGTGTATGTGTGTGTGGGAGGTACAGAGAAAAAGGGAGAGGGAGAGAGAGTCCCAAGCAGGCTCTGCACCAGCAGCACGGAGCCCCACACAGGGCTTGAACTCAGGAACCATGAGATGATGACCTGAGCCAAAGTCAAGAGTTAGACCCTTAAGCGACTGAGCCACCCGGGTGCCCCTACGCATTCACCTATTGATGGATATTTGAGTTGTTTCTATTTTTAGATATTAGAAATAAAGCTACTATGAACATTTTTGTGTATGAAATGGTTTCATTTTTCTTTGGTAAATACATTGGAGTATAATGGCTGGGTCTTTCTTAAATAACTGCCAAACTGTTTCCAAAGACATTGTACTATTTTATGTTCCCATCAGCAGTATATGAGAGTTATCAGTTGCTCTACATCGTCCCCAACACTGCATATAGTCTTTTCAATTTCAGATGTTGTAATAGGTTCATAGTGATATTTATTGTAGTTCTAATTTGCATTTACATAAAATAATGTTAAGCATCATTTTCATGCATTTATTTGCTATTGGTACATACTTGCAATACATATTGGTACATTTTTGGTGAAGTTTTCAAATCTGCTAATTTAAAAAAAGTTATTTGTTTTCTTATTTAAGAAAACTTTTCATTATGAAAAATTTTCAAGCATATATGAAAGTAAGAATTAGAACACTGAATTCTTATTAGCTGTAACGCAGCCGTAGCTATTACCTACATCACCAAACATTTCATTTATAGCTTCCTGCTTGCTGTCCCTTGCTAGTTACTTTTTAAAAATACTTCTGAGAGGCATAATTTATGTATTATTGAAAATCATCTGTTTGTGGGGCACCTGGGCGGCTCAGTTGGTTGGGTGTTCGGCTCAGGTCGTGATCTGGCAGTTTGTGAGTTTGAGCCCTGTGTTGGGCTCTGTGCTGACAGCTTGGAGCCTGGAGCCTGCTTCAGATTCTGTGTCTCCCTGTCTGTCTGTACACCCCCCAAAATGCCCACGTGCCCTCTTGAAAATAAACAAACATTAAAAAGAAAATCATCCATTTGTAATTAAATGTTATTTTTTTTGCAAATTTATAGATTTATGCAATCATGAGCACAGTTCAGTTTTAGAATATTTCTGCGAATCCAAGTTTTCTGTACTTGTTTGTAGTCAATCTCTGTTGCCCAAGGCAACCGTCAGCTTTATGGCTCTATAAATTTGCCTTTTCTGGACATTTCAGAAAAATATACTCCTGCAAAATAGTCTTGTCTGGCTTTCGCTTAGGAAATTTTTTTTTCCAGATGTTTTTGAAGTTCATACATGTTTTATCATGTATCAGTAACTCATTCCTTTTACTGGTGAATAATATTCCATGGTAGGGATACACACACACACACACACACACACACACACACACACACAGTACATTTGTTTATCCATTCACTAATTGGTAGGTACTCGGATTGTTTCTAGTTTGGGCTATTATGTATAATGCTGCTATAGACATTCACATAGTAATCTTTAATTGGACCTATGTTTTCATATTCTTGAGTGTGTACCTAGAACTGGAATTGCCAGGTCATTTTGGTAAGCTTTTTTTTAACTTTTTAAAGAAATAGCCAAACTGTTTTCTATATTGGCTGTATAATTTGCACTACCATCAGCAGTGTATGAAGGTTCTAATTCATCCATGTTCTTGCCAATACTTCTCATTGTCTTTCTTTTTAAAGTTTGTTTATTTTGAGAGAGAGAGAGAGAAAGAGAGATAATGAGAAGGGGAGGAGCAGAAAGAGGGAGAGAGAGAACCCCAAGCAGGCTCCATACCATCAGTGCAGAGCTTATCTTGGGGCTCAATCTTGCAAACTGTGAGATCATGACCTGAGCTGAAATCAAGTGTCCGATGCTTAAATGACTGAGCCACCCATGCACCCATCTTTCTGATTATAGCCATTATCATGGCTGTGATCATTTTGCCACTGTGAACTGTGAACATTCTTGTATGTGTCTTTTGGTGACTGAATGTAGTCTATTGGGTATATAACTAATGAGTGGATTTGCTGTGTCATATGTATTTAACTTTGGAAGATTTTTTGAAATGCTTTTCTAAAGTGATTATTGTTATTTACACTTCTACCAGTTGTGAATGAGAGCTGTAGTTGATTTAAAACTTTGCTTTTGGGGGCATCTGACTCTAGATTTTGGCTCAGGTCATGATCTTGGGGTTCTTGGGTTCAAGCCCCAAGTGCTTGGGATTCTTTCTCTCTTTGTCTCTCTGTTCTTCCCCTGTGCTCGCTCATGTATGCTGACTGCAGTTGTGACATGTTGTCAATGGTTAGATATGCCCTGATTTCAGAGGTCTTAAAATGCTTAAAAAAATATGTATCTTTTTTTATTTAAAAATTTTTTTAAATGTTTTTTTAGTTTTTGAGAGAGAGAGACAGAGTGCGAGCAGAAGAGGGGCAAAGAGAGAAGGAGACACAGAATCCAAAGCAGCCTCCAGGCTCTGAGCTATCAGCACACAGAGCCTGATGCGGGGCTGAAACTCATAAACCACGACATCATGACCTGAGCCGAAGTCGGATGCTTAACCAACTGAGCCACCCAGGCGCCCCTAAAAAAATACGTATCTTAAAAAAATTTTTTTTAATGTTAATTCGTTTTTGAGAGAGAGAGAGAGAGACCGAGCACAAGCAAGGGAGGGAAGAGAGAGGGAGACACAGAATCTGAAGTGGGCTCCAGGCTCTGAGCTGTCAGGATAGAACTTGACGCAGGGCTCAAACCCACAAACTGCGAGATCATGACCTGAGCTGAAGTTGGATGCTTAACCATCTGAACCACTCAGGTGCCCCTAAAAAATATGTATCTTAATAGAATTGATTAGTTGTCTTCCTTTTTTATTCAGGCTATGTAGAGATTTCATTGTTTGAAGAAAAGTTGAAATGGTGGGGGGACATTAAGAAAGGATGCTCCTACTGGCTTTTTTCTTTTATCACCTGAGGAATATGTTGCAAAATAAAATATTCATAACTATATATATATATATAATATTCATATTGGGCTTTTGTCTTGATTTTGGGGGGGCTGTATGGGAGTAGATATCTAAATACTTTATTTGTATGTATTGCTATAGCCACTGGCTACATATTTTTCAATTTATGGACAAGAAATGGGAAACTAATTCAAAGGAAGAAATTTTGTATCTGAAATAAATCAAATTAATGAACTGGGAAAATTACTTCCCTGACTTTTTTTTCTTCCTTCATTTTTGAAAGGAAAATGATGACCATTCTCCCTTCCATTCTTTTCAGGCTACACAGATATGCTAATGAGTATGAAACTGCTTCTCAGTCTATGTGTACCTGTATAAGATGGTCTTTATTGTTTTACTGTCTTAGATAGTTTTCCTAATCTCTGTAAATTGTTGTAACCTAGCTTTGTTAAATAATGGATTTCCCTAGTATAAAGAGGGTGATGAATTAAATTTGTGGGCCTTTGCACATGTAGTATTAGATATCCCAAGTCCTACGTCTCTGGGAAATAGTATGAGATAAAGTAATGGAAGGATCTTCTTGCCTTTGGGAAGCATTGTAAACATTCTCCCACTATGAGAACATCTACTGTTTCATTAAAACAACTACTTAACTATTTTATTATGCCAGAATTTTTAAACAACTATCTCTTGAAGTCTTAAAAATTTTTTTAAAGTCTTTAAAAATACAACAATAATTCAGATTTTATAATATAAATCCATGCGGTAGGGTTGACTTTATTGAAATTTGCTTTATAACCCAAGTTATCTAAAATGTATTTCTAACAAGAATCAGTTAACAGTTACTACTTTAAGCCATAAGAGAGTTACAAAAATTTCCATTGTGTTAACTGATTTTAGATTTTGGAATTTTTTTACTAAATTGAATAGAAATATCATGAAGATATTTTCCTTTAATCTTTTGTTTGGAGAAACTGCAAATCTACAGAAATGTTGAAAGAATTATATACTGAAGAATAATGTTAATTGCCTCTCAATATTTTTAAGTTTATTTATTTATTTTGAAAGAGACAGAGACAGCATGAGTGGGGGAGGAACAGTGGGAGAAGGAGACCAAGAATCTCAAGCAGGCTCCACACTGTCAGCACAGAGCCTGATGCAGGGGTTGAACTCACAAAACCATGAGATCATGACCTGAGTTGAAACTAAGAGCCAGACCTTTAACTGACTGAGCCACCCAGGCATCTCTAATTGCCTCTGTATTAACCTAGTTACTAACATTTTGCTATATTAATGTCAGTACACATTTTTTTCCTAAGCTGGATTGAGAGTAAGTTTCAGTCATCATCCTTCTCTTCTACATATTTCACTTTGCATCTTCTGAGAACAAGACCATTTTTCAAAATATAATGTCATCATCACATCAAAGATAATGAATAATAATTCTGTAATATCAAATATGTAGTTTATATGCAGATTTCCTCATTTATTCTCGAAATGTCAAAAGCAGTTTTCCCAAGATCCAATTAAGGTTTGCACATTGCATTTGGTAGATAATGTTTCTTGATTTTATTTAGAATATTTCCTCCACTTTTTTTGTTTTTCATAACATTAACTCTTTGATAAGTCTGGTCATTTGTATTATAAAATGCTTTTTTGTATTTGGAATTTTTTATATTTGGGATTTTTTGTTTCTTTCCTTCATGATTAGCTTTACATTAAATATGAGCAGAAATACTATGTAGGTGATGTTGGGCCTAATAAGATTTTATAGTTTCTCTTAGTGACTTGGATAGATTAGAATGCAACATCACTAATACTACCATTTTTCAAGCCTGATTGAATCTATAATAACGATGATAGGTTTTTGTCTTTTATTTTCTTTTTTTTCAACGTTTATTTATTTTTGGGACAGAGAGAGACAGAGCATGAACGGGGGAGGGTCAGAGAGAGAGGGAGACACAGAATCGGAAACAGGCTCCAGGCTCTGAGCCATCAGCCCAGAGCCCGACGCGGGGCTCGAACTCACGGACCGCGAGATCGTGACCTGGCTGAAGTCGGACGCTTAACCGACTGCGCCACCCAGGCACCCCTATCTTTTATTTTCAAAATTGTCTCAAGCTATGTTTTTTGTTTTTTGTTTTGTTTTGTTTTGTTTTGTTTTGTTTTGCTATATTACATATTTCTGGTGCTCTAAGAAATGAAGTTTTGTTATGTTAAAGTTTTGGCAAGGCATAATTGGAGAAAAATCAAACATTTGAGAATTTAATTTTAACTTTTACATTTCAGATTAAGCACTAATATAAAAGCCAATATATGTTCTTAACCATTACATGTAGATGCATTTATTATTTTTTTTATCATTTTTTTTTAACGTTTATTTATTTTTGGGACAGAGAGAGACAGAGCATGAACGGGCGAGGGGCAGAGAGAGAGGGAGACACAGAATCAGAAACAGGCTCCAGGCTCTGAGCCATCAGCCCAGAGCCCGACGCGGGGCTCGAACTCACAGACCGCGAGATCGTGACCTGGCTGAAATCGGACGCTTAACCGACTGCGCCACCCAGGCGCCCCATGTAGATGCATTTAAAAATCAACTGAGGGGTGCCTCAGTCAGTTGAGTTAATCCGACTCTTGATTTGGCTTGGGTCATGATCCCAGGGTCGTGGTATTGAGCTCTGCTCCACGTCTGGCTCTGCTGGTCGAGGAGCCTGCTTAAGATCCTCTCTCTCCCTTTTCCTCTATCCCTCTCCCTTGATCACATGTGCGCATGCTCTCTCTCTCTCAAAAATAAATAAACATCTAAAATAAAATTAAAAAACAAAATTTAAAAATCAACTGAAAATTATAATTTGCCCTTATTGTGGGAATTTCCTTTAGAGAGTCTGGTACTTGTTAAATTGAAAGTATGTAAAACATCTTTGTTACCAATTGTCTAATGATAACTTTGGTAATGACACTGTTACAGCCTTCCTTTTCAGAAAATTCCATAGTTTTTCTATTATTTGTTGTTGGTACATGACCTACCACAAAAAGAAATGGTCAAGACTACCACAAAAAGAAATGGAATTTCAATTTATATAAGCACTTTTATTTTATTTATGTATTTATTTTAATTTTTTAATTTAATTTATTTTTTAAAAAATTTTAGTGTTTATTTTATTTTTGAGAGAGAGAGAGAGAGAGACAGAGTGCAAGCAGGGGAGGGACAGAGAGAGAGGGAGACACAGGATCCAAAGCAGGCTCCAGGCTTCCAGCTGTCAGCACAGAGCCCGGTACAGGAGCTTGAAGTCAGGAACTGTGAGAGCATGACCTGAGCTGAGATTGGCTCTTAACTGACTGAGCCACCCAGGTGCCCCTTTAATTTTTTTTATTTTTAAGAGAGAGCACACATGTGCATATGAGAGAATGCAAGCAGGGGAGGGGTAGAAGGAGAGAGAGAATCTTAAGTAGGCTCCTCGACCAGCACAGAGCCCCATGCCACTATCTCCATCTTAGCGTGAGATCATGACCTGAGCTGAAATCAAGAGCTTAATCGACTGAGCCACACAGGTACCCTTATTTGAGCACTTTGAATCTCCTCTATCAGTTTCAATGTTAAAACAGCCTTTAAAAGTATGGTGGTCGTGTTTTGGTTCCTTTTTAATATTTTAGTCTGGTGGTTTGCCTCTGTCAGGAGCTCAATCTTGTGAATGTTGTTATTTCTTTAGTTAGATATTAAGAGAATCTATGTACTAGAAGGATTCACCACATTTAATTTTTTTATAAAGTACTATTTTTAAATTAGAAGGTTTTTAAAAGATATACCAGTTTCCACGTGTTGAGAAATATTTATCAAACACTCTTCTAGGTACTGTGACACTACCCAAAAAAGTCCTAAAGCTTAGAGAGCTTACGTTCTATCGGTGTGTTGTCTTCCAATTAAATATATTAATTTCTTTTCCTTCAAAGGCACTGATATGGCATTATAACCAATTGTAAAAGAATGATCTCTATAGAATTATATTACTAGTTGCATAATATTGTCATCCTCTGTGCAAAGGATTGATTGGCCAAAAGGGTTGAATATTATTTGTGAAATACAGAGAGCATTACAGATAAGCCACCCCAATAGAGAAATATTATAAAGAAAAATAATTCAGATGGATTGATCATATGACAGCAATTTGAAAAACGTACCTTAAACATATGCACAGTAAACCTGTAATACATTTTTAGGGGGATGTTAGAAGAAGAAAAGACAATCATATTGCATAACCTTACCTACACCTAAAGGGATTTGAGCAATAAACTTTTTCAAGTTTCTTGGTACTTTCAGTTTCCTACAAGAGTATTAATGCTTTATTTTTAAGCCTGGTTTGTGAAATTCACTTTGTAACTCTCCAGAAATAACAGATGTGTTGCATATCTATTTATCCAAACAGAAGAAATGAATCTCTGAAAACACAGAAGCCATGTAAGAGTCACTAAACAACCTTAAATATTAGGGTAAAATCAAGTCTGGCTTTTGACTGCATTTAACTTACCACTTGAGGTGTTGGTAAAATCATTTGCAGTATTCAAACTTGCTACAGGCAAGTTCTGTGTATTAATTTATTTCCTGTAGTCTTTGGCAGAATGCTGCTAGTGAAAGAAGGATACAAAAGGTTACTGTGGCTAGAGAGAAGGAGCAGGAAAAGATTGTGGACTTTAAGGGCGGTTCCCTGCCTGAGGACAAACAGAACAAATATGGACACCCTGTCAAATAGCCTGTGGTGACACACTGTTGCGCCTAAAGTTTTTGCTATTTTTATTCTTTTGAGAAAGAAGTTTATGAAGAGTTGGGCCTACTACCCAAGAAGTTAGTGTTATGTGTATGTGGTGGGATTCTTTTTTGGTAAATTTCATCAGCATAGAAATTTAAAATGTAACTTAATTTAGCCTTGTGCAGTTAGCTTTCTGGCCATTGCTGTTACAGAAGATTGGCAAAATTGTTTGAAATGGTGGACTATATACTTGGAGCTTTTTGTTCTACCAGTCTCTTCCCGTAGAACGATGAGGATAACTATCTGGAGAGAAGATTGAGGATTATTTTCTGTGTTTATGTTGATTCTTCCTTTTATTTATTTGTTTTTAAATTTCTTAATGTTTATTTTTGAGAGAGACAGACAGACAGACAGAGATAGGAGCCTGAGCGGGGGGGGGGGGGGGGGGGGGGGGGGGGAGGAGCAGAGAGAGGGAGACACAGAATCCAAAGCAGGCTCCAGGTTCTGAGCTGTCAGCACAGAGCCTGACTGTGGGGCTCAAACTTATAAGCCTTTGAGCTGTGAGATCATGACCTGAGTTGAAGTTGGATGTTAACCGACTGAGCCACCCAGGTGCCCTGTCTGCTCTAATCTTTATTATTTTCTTCCCTCTGCTAGCTTTGGGTTTAGTTTGTTCTTTTTTTTCTGTTCCTTATATTCCCCCCCGCCCACCAGGGCTACTGGCTGCTTGGTTTATTTTCCACTTGGTGCAAGGCACATGGTTACAGGGTGTTGGGAAGGCTTGCCTGTGGCTTGGGTAGTAAAAAGTGGCATTCTCTCAACTTCCTTTTTGGTGTTTTGTTATTTTGGTGTAAAAGAACCCAAGTACTTCTGCCACAGCCCAGCTAGTCTAGGAGGGGAGGGGAGGGAAAAGAGGGAAGGGAGGGGCTCTGATGAGCCTAGAGCCTCCTGAAACCTGACAGGGGCCCCTCAGGACTGGGGCCCAGTGTTGGCTTTGACAGGCTGGCCACCAGGCTGCTTCCTCATGGCTTCCAAGCCAGGTCTCAGGTGATCAAGCTGCAGAAGTCCTGGGGAGATTCCCAACGCTCTGGGGACTCCAACACTGTATGTATCCATGAATGGGAGAGTGGACTTCCTGAAAAAGAAGCTTGCCCACCAGTGACCTCGGTTGGCCTTGGGGAGACGCCAGTAATAGTCGTGGGTGGCCACGAGTGAGCCGCTGGAGGAGATGACTGCCATGCTGTCGCTTGTGGGCCTGTTGCAAGGTGACCCCTTGCAGGCCTCGTTGTGCAATAACGGGTGGCAGGGACAGGGACGCTAGGCCACGGAGCCCTTTTGCAGAGGAGACCCCCCAAGGCTGCTCCATGACCAAAGTGCATGCGGAGTCTCTGTTCCTTATGTTTTAAAGTTAGGTTGTTGATCTGAGATCTTTCTTGTATTTTAATATGTGCATTTATAGCTATAGGGGTGGCTGGGTGGCTCAGTTGGTTAAGCAGGCAGCTTTGGTTCAGGTCATGATCTCACAGCTTGAGGGCTCATGGGTTCGAGCCCTGCATCAGGCTCTGTGCTAACAGCACAGAGCCTGGAGCCTGCTCTCAATTCTGTGTCTCCCTCTCTCTCTGCCCCTCCCCTGCTTGTGCTCTGTCAGTCTGTCTGTCTCTCTCTCTCTTAAAAATAAACAAACATTAAAAACAAATTAAAAAACATTTTCCCTTTGGCACCGCTTTTGCTGTGTCCTGTAATTTTTAGTATGTTGTGTTTTTCATTTTCATTATTCTCTAGATAGTTTCTAGTTTGCCTTATGATTCTTCTTTGAGCTAGTGGTTGTTTAAAAATGTGTTATTTCGGGTGCCAGGGTGGCTCAGTCGGTTAAGCATCTGACTCTTGATTTCGGCCCAGATGATGATCTCACAGTTGTAAGATTGAGCCCTGTATGGAGCTCCATCCTGGGCATGGAGCCTGTTTAAGATTCTCTCTCCCTCTCTCTTTGCCCTGTCCCCTGCTTGCTCTTTCTCTCTCTCTCAAAAAGTGCATGTTTCATTTACACAATTTTGTGAATTTTTCAGTTTTCTTTTTTTTATTGATTTCTAACCTTTTCCCATTGTTGACAAGGAAGATACTTTGTATATCTATCTTTTAAAACCTATTGAGACTTCAATTTGTGGTGGCCTCTAATGTATGGTTTTTCTTGGAAAGTGTCCCATGTGTGCTTGGGAATAATGTGTGTTCTGTTGTTATTGGGTACAGTGTTCTGTTTATATTTGTTAGGTCTAGTTAATTTTGTTGTTGTTTAAGTTTTCTCTATTTCCTAACATTCTATCTGGTTGTTCTGTTTATTTTTGTGAGTGAGATTTTGAAGTCTTTATTAATTTGAAGTATCTAATTCTCCTTTTAGTTCTATCAGTTATTGCTTCATATATTTTGATGATCTTTCACTAGGTACATGAACATTTATAATTAATAAGTATTCTCATTGTATTGAAACTTTTATTAATGTATGATGTTCTCTTTGTCTTGTGACCTTTATTTATTTATTTATTTTTGAGTTTATTTATTTTTGAGATAGAGGAGGGGTGGGGGGCAGAGAGAGACAGAGAGAGAGTCCCAAGCAGACTCCGCACTGTCAGCACAGAGCTCAGTGCAGGGCTGGAAACCATGAACTGTGAGATTATGACCAGAGCAGAAATTGAATTGGACGCTTAGCCAACCGAGCCACCCAGGCATGCCTCATGACCTTTCTTGACTTATAATGTATTTTGTCTGATATTAGTGTAGCTCTCTTTTGGTTGCTATATGCATGCAATATCTTCTTTTTACTTTACTTCAACCTGTTTATGTCTTTGGATTTCAAGTGAGTCTTGTGTAGACAGCATATAGTTGGATCATGTATTTTTACCCATGCCAATCTGTTTTTTTATTGGAGTGTTTAATCCATTTATTAAAGTAATTACTGATAAGGACTTAATTATGTCATTGTGCTCTTTGTTTACTGTGTGCCTTATAGCTTTTTCATTCCTTATTTTCTGAATTACTATCTTTTGTGTTTATTTCATTTTTTTTGTAGTGAAATGTTTAAATTACTTTCTCATTTCCTTTTATGTATATTCTATAGCTATTGTGTTTGTAATTAGCAAGGGAATTACATTTAGCATCCTAAAGTTATGACACTCCTACTTGAATTTATACCAGCTTAACTTCAGTAATAGAAAAGCTGCTCTTTTAAGGCACCATTCCCACCCTTTTCACTTGCTAATATCCCATAATGACATTTTAATACATTGTATGCCCCAAAATATAAACAAGTAATTTTCAAAATGTATTTAGTTTCTTAAATTATGTAGAAAACAGGATTTGAGTTACAAATCAAAGTTACACTAATACTTGCTTTTATGCTGATAATTTTTTTCTTTAAATGTATCAGTCATGTAAATCATATACAAAACAAAGTATAGTTACAAATCATTGTTACAATAATACTGTATTTTGTAATTGTCCATATATATACCTTTAGTGAGATCTTTATTTCTTCATACAGCTTCAAGCTACTATCTGGTGTCCCTTCCTTCCACCCTGCAGGACTCCCTTGTGCATTTCCTGCAAGGCAGGTCTAGTGCTCACAAACTGTCTGAGCTTTTGTTTACTTGAGAATGTCTTTAATTTCTCCCTCATTTTGAGGGACAGTTTTGCCAGATACAGAATTCTTAGTTGACAGGTTTTTTCTTTTAGCACTTTGAATATATAGAACCACTGTCTTCTGGCCTTCAAAGTTTTTGATGAGAAGTCTCTTAGCATTCTTTCTTTTTCATTCATTTATTCATTCATTCATTCATTCATTCATTTTTAAACTATTATTATTATTTTTTATTTTAGAGAGCAGGAGTCAGGGAGAAGGGCAGAGGTAGAGAGAGAGATTCTCAAGCAGGCTCCACACTCAGCCCAGAGCCTGATGCAGAGCTTGATCCCATGACCCTGGGATCATGACTTGAGCCGAAATCAAGAGTCAGATGCTCAACCAACTGAGCCACCCAAGTGCCCCTACAGGAATTTCTCTCTTTGTTTTTTGACAGTTTAATTATAATATGTCTCAGTGTGGGTCTCTTTGAGACGTATCCTACTTGGAATTCATTGAACTTCTTGGATATTTATATGTCATTCATCAAATTTGGGAGGTTTTCAGGCATTATTTCTTCAAATCTCTGTCCCATTCTCTCTTCTCCTTCTGGGACTCACATGATGCATATATTAGTCTGCTTGATGGTGTCACACAGGTTCCATAGGCTTTATTTACTTTTTTCCCCAATCTTTCTCTTCCTCAGACTTGATAATTTCTATTGTCCTATTTTTGAGTTCACTGATGTTTCTTCTGCCTGCCCAAATTTGCCATTGAATCCCTCTAGTGAAATTTTCATTTCAGTTGTATACTTTTCAGCTCCAGAATTTGTTTTTGGTTTCTTTTTAGGTTTTTTATTTCTTTATTGATATTTCCATTTTGTTCACACATTGTTTTACTTTTTCCATACTTTAGTTCTTTGAGCATTTGTAAGTCCCTTGTTTTAAAGACTTAGTCTAGTTTATACACTATAAGTTCTTTTTTTGGGAATAGCTTCTGTTGATTTAATTTTTTTCTATGAACAAGCCTTACTTTCTTTGTATGCCCTGTGATTTTTTTGTTGAACATGAGACATTTTAGTCTAATAATGAAACTCTGGACCTCTCCCCCTTACTCAAGGTTTAGTTTTTGTTTTTTTGATTGTCGTAGGCTCTCTTGGTGCTGAGAATCGGCCTGAGGGGTAAACTTAAGGTCTTACCAAGTTTTTTTCCTGAGGCTTTCCCTGTCCAT
This sequence comes from Prionailurus bengalensis, assembly GCF_016509475.1. Lineage (NCBI taxonomy): Eukaryota > Metazoa > Chordata > Mammalia > Carnivora > Felidae > Prionailurus > Prionailurus bengalensis. The sequence continues at coordinate 58,885,733 of NC_057346.1, forward strand.
ACATGGTCACTTTCTAATTTTCCTGCATATGCATATTCTAGTCATGATCTAGTCATTCATTTGAATGTTCTAGTCGTTAAAGTCTAGCTTCTGAAAGGGAAAAAAGCCAAAAAAAAAAAAAAATGAAGGTGAGGAAAAGGGTGCTACTTCCTTAAATTTCCTGTAAATCATTTAGAGGGGCTTGCAACACTTGGGAGAGGTACAACAAAATGGCTGCCTTCCTCTTTGTCTCTACCTCTGTGATCAGAAGCAGCAGTTAGCAATCTAACAGATTTCCAATATTTGGAGGCGAGGGTCCTTTTTGCCTGCCTTGGTTTCCACAAGCTCTGTGCGAGCTTCTCCAGGAACATGTACACAGCTGTTTGCCATGTGTCTGGAGGATGAATAGCTGCTAATCTGCTAAGAGCTGAAATTGACTGAAATTAGCCAGAATTTACTCTTCCAAATCTTCCCCTGGAAGTTACAAGCCTTCAGCCTCTCCAGAGTTCTAAAATAGTTACAGCAGACAGATTCTGCTGCAATAGTCATCCTCTAGGTGGGGAGACAGATTCCTGGGGCTTCCTACTCCACCATCTTCCCAGAGTCCTCTGCCTGTTGCCTTCTTTTTAACCAAGAGTCTAGTGTGTTTCTGACTTTAACTCTGATTACAAATTTGTGTTTTTGATCTAGGGAGATAGTTACTTCATTTAATGTCTATTTTTGTCTTGTTTGTTTTCTTTTTTAAATTAATGTATTTTTTATTTGATTTGTAGGTTTTGAGTGGGATGGGTAGATAATACATGAAAACATGAATTTATTATATGATCTTAACTCAAAGTCTTTCTTAGTCTTTTTTAAAATGTTTATTTATTTTTGAGAGAGCATGCACAGGTGCATGGGGGAGGGACAGAGAGAGAAGGGGACAGAAGATCCACAGCGGGCTCCATGCTGACAGCAGAGAGCCCAATACGGAGCCTGAAACCACAAACTGTGAGATCCTGACCTGAGCCGAAGTTGGATGCTAAACTGACTGAGCCACCCAGGTGCCCCCTTTCTTAGATAGTGTTAGATAGTCTTAAAAAAAATTTTTTTTAAATGTTTATTTATTATTGAGAGACAGAGAGAGACAGAGCATAAGCATGGGAGGGACAGAGAGAGGAGGAAACACTGAATCTGAAGCAGGCTCCGGGCTCTCAGCTGTCAGCAGAGAGCCTGACACGGGGCTCGAACTCATGAACTGTGAGATCATGACCTGAGCTGAAGTTGGATGCTTAACTGACTGAGCCACCCAGGCATCCCAAAAGATTTCTTACGTTAATCAAGGATTACTTGAGGGTATGGTAAACCTGACATCATTTCTTTAACTGTAGGTTTTCACTGTCTTGGAAAGAGAATCAGTGCTCAGATTTCCAGAAATTTGAGTGTTGGCAGTAAAAAAAAAAAAAAAAAAAAAAAAAACCACGGAGGAAAATTTTAATAAAATTTGTAATTAGTTTCTCAGGACTTCATTTCGTACTGGGATTCATAAAACTTGAATTTTCATAGACTAAAAGCTAGTTTTGCTTCTCTTCTTACATTGGAATGAAGAGGAGAAATACTGGTTGACTTTCAGCAAGCCAAACCTAGTAGAAGATAAAACTGGAGTGGGGAAGGGTGAGCCTGCCTCATTTTTAGGGATGGTAATATCTGACATTTATATGTATAGTTTACATACCAATGAAGTGCAGTGTTGGTAGCTTGCTGTTCACTGACAGAATGTTTTCTGTAGCCTCCCCTACAAGTTTTTAATCTTAGAAGAGGACCCTAGATATTAATTTAAAAGAGAAAAGAAATATTATAATGTAATCTATCCTTTTCTGTTATGAGGTTTATCTACTTAATTTTAAAAAATGAAACTATATTAAGGTGTGAAACATGATGCTTTGATATACATATACATCATGAAATGATTACTATCGTGAAACTAACATAGCTGTCTCCTCAAATAGTTACTTTCTCTTTTTTCTTTTTCTTTTTTTTGTGGGCAGAGCACCTGATACTTACATTCTTTTTAGCAACCTTCCAGTATACAGTACAGTGTTATTAACTAGAGTCTTGGTGCTCTGTGTTAGATCTTTATACTTACTCATTCTGATCAACTGCAACTTTGTATCCTTTGACCAACACCTGTCCATTTCTTGCACCTCCTTACCCCTGTAACCACAGTTCTCCTCTCTGTGCATGTATTTGATGACATAAAAGTCAGATCATATAATTTTCTTTGTGCATCTGGTTTATTTTCCTTAGCGTAACGTCCTCTAGGTTTGTCCATGTTGTTGCCAAATAGCAGGATCTCCTTCTTTTTTTAAGGATGCCTGCTATATATTACAGACAGTTAACCCTGGAACATTGTAAGCTCTTACCCCTGCACGGTCAAAAATCTTCATGTAACTTTTGACTCCCCAAACTTAACCACTAATAAATACTGTTGACTGGTAGCCTTATTGATAACATAGTCGTTTAACACCCATTATGTGTAAAATGTTATTAAAATTGTAAGTGGGGCGCCTTGGTGGCTCAGTCCGTTGGGCGTCCAACTTTGGCTCACATCATGATCTTGTGGTTCATGAGTTCGAGCCCTGTGTCGGGCTCTGTGCTGACAGCTCAGAGCCTGGAGCCTGCTTTGGATTCTGTGTCTTCCTTTCTCTCTGCCCCCCCCCTGGCTCGCACTCTGTCTCTCTCTCTCCCTCAAAAACAAATAAAGACATTAAAAAAGTTTTAAAAAAAGAAAATTGTAAGTAAAATAGGTTTACTCCATTTATAGTAAAAATTCCACACAGAGGTTCAAACCCATGTTGTTCAGTGGTCGGATGTATACATATAACACAATTTCTTTATCCATTCATCTGTCAGTGGATCCTTAGTTGTTTCCCTGTCTTGGTGATTGTGAGTAATGCTTCAGTGAACGTGCTTCTGTAGATACCTCTTCAAGGTACTGATTTCATTTCCTTGGATTGCTGGATTATATGGTCATTTAGTTTTAGGTCTTTTTTTTTTTTTAAGTTATTTATTTCTTTAGTAATCTCTCCACCAGTGTGGGACTGGAACTCACCACCCTGAAATCAAGAGTCTCATACTCTTCTAACTGAGCCATTCAGGTGCCCCAAGTTTTAAGTTTTTGAGGAAACTGTATATCATCTTATATAATGACTATACCAGTTTACACCCCCACCAATACTTTATGAATGTTTGTTTTTCTTTGGATCTTTACCAACACTTGTTTTCTTTTATCTTTTTGATAATATCCATCTTAAGAGGCATGAGGTAATAATCTCATTGTGATTTTGATTTGCATTTCCCTGATGATTAGTGACATCAAACACCTTTTCATGCACCTGTTGGCTATTTATGGAAAATGTCTAGAAAAGTCCTTTACTCATTTTTAAAAAAAAATCAGGTTGTTATTTTGCTATTGAGTTGTGTAAGTTCCTTGTATATTTTGGATATTAATCCCTTATCAGATACATGGTTTTAAAATATTTTCTCCCAATCTATAGGTTGCCTTTTCATTTTGTTGATTGTTTTCTTTACTGTGAAGAAGCTTTTTAGTTTGATGTAGTCCCACTTATTTATTTTTACATTTGTTGCCTGAGCTTTTGGTGTCATATCAAAAAAAAATCATTGTCAAGTCCAATGTCAAGGAGCTTTTTCCCCTATGTTTTTCCTTCTAGGAGTTTTATATTTTCAGGTCTTATACTTATGTCTTTATTTTGAGTTGATTTTTGTGTATGGTGTAAGATAAGGATCCATTTTCATTCTTCTGCATATAGATACTCAGTTTTCCTAACACCATTCATCGAAAAGACTGTCATTTCCCCATGGTGTGCTCTTTGCATCAGTGTCAAAAATTACTTGATTGTGTATGTGTGAGTTTATTTCTGGGTTCTCTATTCTCTTCCATGCTCTGTGTATCTTTTTTCTTATGCCAGTACTGCACTTGTTGTTGTTGTTTTAAATTTTTAATGCACTGTTTTGATTACTGGAGCTTTGTAAAATAGTTTGGAGTTGGGGAACATGATTCTTCCAACTTTGTCTCAGGATGGCATTGGCTGTTTGTGACCTTGTGTGTTTCCTTATAAATTTTATTTATTTTAATTTTTAAATTTTTAAATGTTTGTTTATTTTGAGAGATAAAAAGCATGAATGGGAAGAGGGAGGGAGGGAGAGAGAGAATCCCAAGCAGGCTCTGCACTGTCAGCGAAGAGCCCAGTGCAGGGCTTGATCTCATGACCACAAGACCATGATCTGAGCCTAAAGCAAGAGTTGAACACTTGACCGACTGAACCACCCAGCTGCCCTTCATTATAAATTTTAGATTTTTTTTTCTATTTTTGTGGAAAAAACCATTGGAATTTTGATAGGGATTGCATTGAATCTGTACATCACTTTGAGGAGTATGGACATTTCAACAGTGTTAATTCTTCTAATCTGTGTATGTGGAATATCTGTCCATTAGTTTGCAGCTTCAGTTTCTTTCATAAGTGTTTTACAGTTTTTACTCTACATATCTTTCACCTTCTTGGTTAAATTTATTCCTAAATATATATGTATATATATATATATGTGTGTGTATATATATACATATACATATATATTTTCGATGCTATCCTAAATGGGATTGTTTTTGTGATTTCCTTTGGAGATAGATCATTGTTGGTGTAGAGACAAACTTGTGGGTTGATTTTTATTTTATCCTGCAATGTTAATTGAATTTGTTTATTCTGACAGATTTTCTTGGGGGTCTTTAAGGTCTTCTACAATTAGGATTATGTCCTCTCTAAACAGATAATTTTACTTCTTCCCTTTTGATTTGGATGCTTTTTATTTCTTTTGTTTGTCTGATTGCTCTTGGTAGTACTTTCAGTACTATTTTGGATAAAAGTGCCAAGAGTTGGAGGCAGCTGGGTGGCTCAGTCAGTTAAGCATCTGACTTTGGCTCAGGTCATGATCTCGTGGTTCGTGAGTTCATGCCCCATGTTGGGCTCTGTGCGGACAGCTCAGAGCCTGGAGCCTGCTTTGGATTCTGTGTCTCCTTCTCTGTCCCTTCCCTGCTTGCACTCTGTCTCTCTCTCTTTCTCTCTCTCTGTCTCTTTCTCAAAAATAAACATTAAAAAAAAAAAATTAAAAAAAAAGTTCCAAGACCGGACAACCTTATGTATGTAATTTATGTATGTAACTTTAACGTGTGTTGTACTAGTAGTATTAAAATCAGAAATCTAGTCAGTTTGATTTTTAGGTAATTGACAGGCATATCATGGTGACATCCAGTCATACTAGTGTTATACTGAGTATGTTACATCTGAGACTTCCCATTTTTGACTGAACATTGTTATATATAGTACACTAGGTAATGCCTGATTATCAAGGATATAAATGCCAAATTGTTATGTCATAAGCCTGACTAATTTTATGATATTAGAAAAAAGTTGTAAGACATTTATTTATTTAATTTATTTATGAGCACAGGCAAAAGTTTATTGAAGTATAAAATCAGATTAAGAATAGTATGAAAGCTGTCTTTACAGAGAGGGAGCATTCAGAAGTGAATACCCCAAATGTTGCAAAACTTTTAAAGGATGCAGCATTGGCAGTCCCGAGTGCTCCAGTGCCTCAGGCCCCTCTTAGCTTCCTCAAGGAATGAAGGGTTCCCATTCCTGGTATAGCTGTGGATGTGTAATACATTATTTGGGAAGTTTGATATAAAGTGTCAAAGGCTGACCTTGATTTAGATTAGGAGATAGAACCCTTTTAATATAAGTTTTGTTGATGACAGATAAACTGGGTGTCTTAGATATCTAGTAACTGATGTAAAAAGTGAAATCAGGTACAATGGAATAGTCATGATGGCCATGTAGAGGAGGTAAATATTCAGTTATTTAGGTGTTTTTTCCTTCCTCCCTTCTTCCGTCCCTCCCTCCCTCTCTCCACATATTCTCTATTATATAGTTTTCATATTCTCTGTAGTATAGAGTCCTTACTGTGGAGGCTGCTTTCAGGCACACATGCTTGAGCAGTGGAGTACAGACAGTCCCATCAAGGCAACCTACCTTAAAATATCCCTAGGCCCTAACTGACCAACGGGCTACTTACAACCAGGCACAGTTATCAAAAAAGGAAGAATTCCATATGTCGCCATACCTCCTCATCTTCCCCCTTTAAAAACAGTCCCCTTCCACTGCTTCATTGCAGAGAGCCTCTCCTCTGCTGTCCTGCTCACTGCTCCCTAGCAATGTATTCAATAAACTTTTGTCTCCTTTGTTTGGCCTCAGGTGAATTCATTCACCTCCTGTGCCACCTGCTTCCACCTGATCGTCGCCCCACATTTGGGGGCCCCCATCCAATCTAGAGACACCTGTTTGACACCACACTTCCCTCTATTGGCTGTGAAGCCAGGAAGCAGGGAGGTAACTTGGAACCTCCACAATTCCCACAGTGAGGAAATGCTAGTGGAATGTTTTTGCTTTTCCTTCTGAAAGGAGTCACTTGGCCTTGATGCTCCTTGTGGCCTCAGTGTCTATGCCTGGAACCCATATATTGTATTCTAGGTACTGTGCCAGTCACTTAAAGACAGTATTTTACTCAGTCCTTCATTTAAAAAAAAAAAAATACTACCAAGCTCCCTCTGCCTGTCTCCGGGTAGCTTCATTCAGTATGTCCTTCAAGGTGCAGATCAAGTGTTAGCCTGTTTTAGGATTTTACTACCTCATCTTTTCCTGCTCAGTCTGGATTTGGTAGCCCTTAAGTGTACCTTAGTATCTTTTTTGCTTCTGTCACTTCTCATCCTGTTATACCCTTCTCTTCACCCATTTTGCATAGTCTCTGGTATGTGTTTAAATACTTGGTGAATGTTTATTTAGAGAATGAATGAATGAATGAAGAAATACAGTTTCAGGTTTTGAAAATGAAAGTAATCTTTAATTGAAATTTGCCCCATTTCAAGTGTTAAAATTGATTCATTTTTGCAAAGTTGAAGAGACAAATGTACCAAAGCAGTAGTGTTTTTGCTCTGAACATGGATGACTTTTAGGATCTAGGGAAACAAAACAATTTTTTTAAAAGGTTACATATATTGAAGGTAAACAGTGTTCTGCACTAATGCCTATATTCCCTAGTAGTTAGATAGAAATAACTGGTATAAATCAAACAGCAGTTTGTTTTCAATCTAAGAGATTTTAAAGATGGAGACCATCTATTTACTTGAGGCAGAGTTTCACAGGGTATTTATACCTTGGCTCTTAAATTTAGAAAATGGATTTTATTAGTTTATCTAGAAGAAATCTTCCAATAAAACTAACAATCTACTGGGGTGCCTGGGTGGCTCAGTTGGTTAAGCGACCGACTTCAGCTCAGGTCATGATCTCGCAGTTTGTGAGTTCGAGCCCCGCATCAGGCTCTGTGCTGACAGCTCAGAGCCTGGAGCCTACTTCAGATTCTATGTCTCCCCCTCTCTCCACCCCTCCCCTGCTCATGCTCTTTGTCTCTCTGTCTCTCAATAATAAATAAATGGTCTAAAAAAAAAAAAAAACTAACAATCTACTTACGATAGGAAATTTACCTAGTCAGATTAATTATCTTTAAGGCACTCAGGAAACAAATTCACAGATCAAAAGATTGTTAAATAAACATTGAATTTGAACTGAAGGAGTGAGTTCAGTTGTCTTTCGTGGGGTGGCTTGTGATAAGATTTAAAAAAAATTTTTTGTTTTGGTAAAACATATATAACATAAAATTTATCATTTTAAAGCGTCCTGGCCAAAGGGGCACCTGGGTGGCTCATTCGTCCACCTCTTGATTTTCTGCCCAGGTCATGATTTCATGGTTCATGAGATAGAGCCCTGTGTCGGGCTCTGTGTTGATTGATTTGGGCCTGCTTGGGATTCTCTCTCTGCCTCTCCCCTGCTTGTTCTCTTTCTCTCTCTCTCTCTCTCAAAATAAATAAACATTTTTTAAAAATTAAAAAAAAAATAAATAAACGTTGAAAAAAAAATTTAAAAAAAGGGGCGCCTGGGTGGCGCAGTCGGTTAAGTGTCTGACTTCAGCCAGGTCACGATCTCGCGGTCCGTGAGTTCGAGCCCCGCGTCAGGCTCTGGGCTGATGGCTCAGAGCCTGGAGCCTGTTTCCGATTCTGTGTCTCCCTCTCTCTCTGCCCCTCCCCCGTTCATGCTCTGTCTCTTTCTGTCCCAAAAATAAATAAACGTTGAAAAAAAAAATTAAAAAAAAAATTAAAAAAATAAAGTGTACAAGTAAAAACAAAAGTATAAAAGTGTCATTTAAGTACATTTGCACTATTGTGAAACCATCACCAATATTTCCAGAACATTTTCATCACCCTAGATTGGAATTCTGTACCCATTAAGCAATAACTCATTTGCCATTCCTGATGTTTTCTGATCTACTTTTTGTCTCTATGAATTCTCCTATTCTGAATATTTCATAGAAGTTGAATCATATAATCATATAATAATTGTCCTGTTGGAGTTAAGTGTTCCAAAAGGATCTTCAACTTCTTTATTCTGGAGATTGTCTAAATAGTAGTTTTCAAACATATTTCGATTGTTTTATTACATCTATAAAAATTTAAGTGATATATGTGTGTTTATTTTTAAATTATATACATGTGTTCTGTACTATTATATGCATTATAAAATATGCATAAGAAGTTAAAGTATTATTTAAAATATATTGCCAATCAGTATTGATCACATCCTGCTATCATTAGCTTATATCTCAAGGCATAAAATTCTCTTTTTTTAATTTTTAAAAAGATTTGTTTATTTTGAGAGTGAGAAAGAGCATGAGAGAAAGTAGAGGAGGGGCAGAGACAAAGGGAGAGAAAGAATCTCAAGTAGGCCCTATGCTGTCAGCAGGCAGCCCAACATGGGGCTTGATCTCATGAACAGTGAGATCATAATCTGAGCTGAAATCAAGAGTCAGACACTCCAGCTCAACTGCCTGAGCCACCCAGGCGCCCCTCAAGGCATAAAATTCTAATTGTCTAATTTCTTAACAGATTTTTATCAGATGGTCATTGTATCTACTTTATGTTGTTGTTGATAAAGAACTCTTTGTATTGTTAGAAAGTGTCAGCTCTGCCGTTTGCATGTATTTGAATCATTAGAATTTACTTCAGTATGTTTTACGTGTTATCTTTTAAAACCAGTTATCTATTTTGTGAGGACCAATCACAAATGACTCAACCAGGTACATGTAAACTGCAATATATTCAAATACTTTAAAAGTTAGTGCATAAATCAGGATGTTACTATAGCTTCTCCGTGTTGTACAACATCCTTTCTTCCCCACAATACCTTGTGTACTGTACTGTCCAAGTGAGGAGTAGGGGTGGGATGCTCCAAAAGAGTACCTATACTTAAATGTTAGTACAATTTAACTTACTTCTTTTTTTGTAAAATTAAATACAGATAGTACAAGTATTTTCTTTATATATGCATGTGGACTTAATTTATATACTCACATGGAATGCATTTACCTCAGTTTCACTGCTCTAACGCTGTAGTCTGGTCATCTAACACCTTTTTCCTGGTGTGACTTGGTTAATCATTGTTAATTATTTTACAATTTTATTATAAGAGTAGAAACATATCAGGCCAGATAATAATATTCTTTTTTTTTTTTAAGTTTTTGAAACGTTTATTCATTTTTGAGGGACAGAGGGAGACAGAGTGTGAGTGGGGGAGGGGCAGAGAGAGAGGGAAACACAGAATCCAAAGCAGGCTCCAGGCTCCAAGCCGACAGCACAGAGCCTGATGTGGGGCTTGAACTCATGAACCACGAGATCATGACCTGAGCTGAAGTCGGACGTTTAACTGAATGAGCCACCTAGGTGCCCCAATAATAATCATATTCTTATGTAGATTCTACTTTTCTTTCTCCTATTAGATATCTTGTTGGATTTGGTAAGCACCAGTCTTATCGGTAATAAGTTTACAAAGTGTACACTGAGGGATGCTTGGGTGGCTTAGTTGGTTGAGCATCTGACTTTTGATTTCATCTCAGGTCATGATCCCAGGGTAGTGGATCAAGCCCTGTGTCAGGCTATGTGTTGAGTGTAGAACCTGCTTAAGATTCTTTCTCTCTCTCTCTCTGCCCTTTGCTTCTCTCTTTCTCTTTCTCTCTCTCTCTCTCAAAAAAAAAAAAAAAAAAAAAAAACCAACCAACCTTAAACCTTTAAAAAGCTTTAGTTTAAGGTGGAGACTTTTTATTCACTTAATTCTCTTAAAATAAGGTTTTTTAACTGCACTGAATTTAAAAGTATTTACTCCCAAATTCACATCCACCAGAACCTATGAAAGTGACCTTATTTTATAATAGGTTCTTTGCAAATGCAATCAAGTTATGTGGTTATACTGGATTAGAGTAGGCCTTAATTCAAGGACTGTTGTTCTTTTTTATTATTTATGTATTTATTTAATTTACTTACCAGCATGTCACCTTATTTTATTTATTTATTTTCTTAATTTTCTTTTATATTTTTTAAAATTTACATCCAAATTAGCATATAGTGAAACAATGATTTCAGGAGTAGATTCCTTAATGCCCCTTACCCATTTAGCCCTTCCCCCCTCCCACAACCCCTCCACTAACTTTGTTCTCCATATTTATGAGTCTCTTCTGTTTTGTCCCCTTCCCTGTTTTTATATTATTTTTGTTTCCCTTCCCTTATGTTCATCTGTTTTGTCTCTTAAAGTCCTCATATGAGTGAAGTCACATGATATTTGTCTTTCTCTGACTAATTTCACTTAACGTAATACCCTCCAGTTCCATCCACATAGTTGCCAATGACAAGATTTCATTCTTTTTGATTGCCGAGTAATACTCCATTGTATATATATATACCACATTTTCTTTATCCATTCATCCATTGATGGACATTTGGGCTCTTTCCATACTTTGGCTATTGTTGATAGTGCTGCTATAAACATGGGGGTGCATGTGTGGTTTTGAAACAGCACACCTGTATCCCGTGGATAAATGCCCAGTAGTGCAATTGCTGGGTCGTAGGATAGTTCTATTTTTAGTGTTTTGAGGAACCTCCATACTGTTTTCCAGAGTGACTGCATTCCTAGCAGTGCAAAAGGGTTCCTCTTTCTCCTCATCCTCGCCAACATCTGTCGTTCCCTGAGTTGTTAATATTAGCCATTCTGACAGATGTGAGGTGGTATCTCATTGTGGTTTTGATTTGTATTTCCCAGATGATGAGCGATGTTGAGCATTTTTTCATGTGTTCGTTGGCCATCTGGATGTCTTCCTTGGAGAAGTGTCTATTCATGTCTTTTGCCCATTTCTTTACTGGATTATTTGTTTTTTTGGTGTTGAGTTTGACAAGTTCTTTATAGATTTTGTATACTAACCCTTTATCTGATATGTAAGGACTGTTGTTTTTTTTTTAATTTTTTTAATGTTCATTTATTTTTGAGAGAGAGACAGAGTGTGAGTGGGGGAGGAACAGAGAGAGGGAGACACAGAATCTGAAGCAGGCTCCAGGCTCTGAGCTGTCAGCACAGAGCCCGATGCAGGGCTTGAACTCACGAACCATGAGATCATGATCTGAGTTGAAGTCAGACACTTACCGACTGAGCCACCCAGGCGCCCCAGGACTGTTCTTATAAGAAGAGAGAAACTTGTACAAAGAGAGAGGAGAATACCATGTGAAGATGGATGCAGAGATTGAAATGAAGAATCTACAAACCAAGAAATGCCAGGGATTGCTGGCACCCCCTGGAAGCTGGTAGAGAGGCATGGACTGAAATCTCCTCAGAGCCTCAGAGATTCTACTTCAGTTCCTCCTCAAGGGCACCAACCCTGCTGACACCTTAATTTTGGAGTTCTAGCCACCAGAACTATGAAAGGATACATTTTTGTTGCTTTAAGCCACTCAGTTTGTGGTACTTTATTGTAGTAGCCTTGAGAAACTAGTAACCAAGTATAATTTTCTTTTCAGATATACAGTTAGGCCTGTTGATGTGGCTACATGTATAAATGTCACTGAAAAGATGAGTTTTTTTTTCTCCTAAATTATAATGATAGCAGTGAGTTTTTGGAACACTACACATATGCTGCACATCATTGTTTCATTTAAATTCTTACACCAACAAGGTATTGGCTATTATTTCAACAATTAAAACAAAGATACCAATGCTCAGAAAGGGTAACCCTTACAAAGTATGAATGTTGGTATTTGACTATAAAAAAACCTGTGTTTTCTTTCCTCTATCACTTTCTCTCTTTGCCCTTATAGAGGGCAGTTTCTTTTGGTGGCATTAGCTGGTATTTATAGATTTTCTTCTTTAACTTACAATTTATTTTGTATTATCTAGAAAAATAAAAAATGGTGACCCTTGAAATGTGCCAGCCTTTTCCAAAAGCTCTGAGTTTTATATGACTTTAGTGTTTGTTTGCATTTCTCATTTTCAGCCAGAGGCCAGAATCCAAAACCAAATTGTGTCATTCTATTCCTCTGGGATTGTTGAATAGCTACAACCAGGAAGTACCAGAAATTTCTCATGGAAGTTCCAGGAACTTTAGCATTATGTCTAGAGAATCAGAATGATTAGAATATTCATTTTTGTATTTTTAGTAGCTTTAAATAGACCACTCATAACAAATGGTCAGTGGACAATTTTTAAGAGAGCCCAGAAGATGGAGTGATTGCTGATAAAAACTAGTGTAATTGGTAGGGTATCATCTATCTCTTTTATGATGACTGGTCATAGGTAAAATCAAACCTGTTTTTTGTCTTTAGTGGAAGGAGATGACAATTTAATTGGGCTGGTGAAAGATAAAATAAAAACTATTTGCAAATATGTAATAAAAATTGAGTTTTAAAAAATATGAATAAAGTGGTGTATATGGGTAGATAAATTATTTGATAATACACATAGTTTAAGCTTTAGAACTATATAAAGAAGGACATACATTCTAGGTTATCATATAATCTGAAAGAAGAGAAGCAGTCTCTGCAAAATGAAGTATTTTTTCACTTCATTGAAAGGAAAAATACAACATTGGATACTTTGTTATGGAATTTAATTGCTGTGTTAAATTATGTTATTCTTAAAAGTGAAAAGGACATGGTTACTGTCTTTGATTAAGTCTTAGTCTCATGGAGAAATAGAAAGAAATAAAGCTAGCCCACTTGGTTTTGCCTAGGAGAATCATTATCCTAAATGTGTATCTAATGTTCCTCATTACAGTACTGCTTCATTGTAAAAAAAAAAAAAGAATACTGGGGTGCCTGGGTGGCTCAGTCGATTATGCATCAGACTCTTGATTGCAGCTCAGGTCATGATCGCACAGTTTGTGAGATTAAGCCCCATGATGGGCTCTGCACTCACAGTGTGGAGCCTACTTGGGATTCTGTCTCTCCCTCTTTCTGCCTCTCCCCCCCCTCATTCTCATTCATTCTCTCTCTCTCTCTCTCTCTCTCTCTCTCCCCTCAAAATAAATAAATAAACTTAAAAAAATAAAGACAGTGACAACTATTGGCAAGGACATGGAAGAATTAGAACCTTCATACACTGCTGGTGGGAGTGCAAATTATACAGCCCATATAGAAAAGTTTGACCATTTCTTTAAAAAGTTAAAAATAATTCTGTCTCTTTCTCTGCCCCTCCCCTGCTTGCACTCTCTCTCTCTCTCTCTCTCTCTCAAAAATAAAACATTCAAAAAATTACAAAAAATAGTTAAAAATGATAAACTTACCAAATGACCTGGCAATTCCAGTCCTAGGTATACACCCAAGAATATGAAAACATAGGTCCAATTAAAGACTACTATGTGAATATCTGTAGCAGCATTATACATAATAGCTCAAACTGGAAACAGCAGACTCTTGATTTCAGCTCAGGTCATGATCTCATAGTTTTGTGAATTCGAGCCCTGCCATCTGGCTCTGTGCTGAGCTTGCTTGGAATTGCTTGAAATTGCTTGGAATGCTAGCATGGAGCTTGCTTGGAATTCTCCCTCCCTCTCTGCCCCTACCCCACTGGCACTCTCTCTGTCTCTCTTAAAATAAATAAACGTTAAAAAAATTGTTAAAATAAAAAAAAATAGTGCCTCATAATGTTATCCACATGAGAGAAGCTTCTGCATTTTAGATTATCTGTTCAGGTGAATTTAAATTGGCGATTTATATCTGAAAACACTTTTGATCTTTCCCTTTAATATGTATGTTGTGCTGTTTACAGTGAGCAATCACATAGCTCTCTTGTTGATTCTGAGAATCAGTTGTTCTGTAGTGGACTGCCTATCCCTTTGATATACTCCCTGCAACCTGCCAGAGTGAATTTAGGATTAGCAACATAGCCTATATTTTAAATCATCTGGTCCTAAACAGAACTTCCAAAGTGGATGAAAGTCCATCTAACCTTTTAAGGTGATATGGAGGGAAAATAATGAACAGAAATTTAATTTTATAAGCCAACATTACTCTAACTTAATCTCTTGCCCTTTCTAAATCTCTTAAGTTGACTAGTTTTGTGGCTTTTCTGAGAAAGGAGGAGGTGATCTAATGCTTTTATTTGAAAAGAGGGAACCATAATACTATCCAGGAAACATTCCATGATAGCATGCACACCTTACTTCTTTACCTATAAAGTTCTTGAATACAGGATTATATTTCCCTTTTGATTTATTTCTAGCACTTAGTACAATATCTAGCTTATCATAAGTGCTTAAATAACATTTGATGCATGGAACAAAGAATGCTTTTTTCATGTCTACTGTGTTAGAAATTATAATTCAGGGTAGGAATCAAAATGTTATTCTTAAGCTAAGATAGTGGTATTGCGAGAAGGAACTTAAAGCATGTCTTTTCACCAATAATTGAAAGCCACAAACAGCTCATGTAGTCATGTGGTATACATTACTCCTTTATATTCTCAGAAATGAATTATTTAATAAAGTTTACACTTAAATAGTTTACAAAAAGTTTATATACTTTTTGTAGTAGTATAAACCCTTCTATCCATTTCATGACATTTACCTTCCTCTAGTCTTAAAAACATATATATGTATCATTTAGCAGAATTATACTCTTAGTCTCTATACACTAATAAATGTAAACCAAGTATCAATGATTTAAGGAATATTTGTTTTTAATGAACTGTTACTAATGTTATGACTTATTTTAATAAATGGTTATTCTAGTGATTTAAAAAAAATTTTTTTTCAACGTTTTTTATTTATTTTTGGGACAGAGAGAGACAGAGCATGAACGGGGGAGGGTCAGAGAGAGAGGGAGACACAGAATCGGAAACAGGCTCCAGGCTCTGAGCCATCAGCCCAGAGCCCGACGCGGGGCTCGAACTCACGGACCGCGAGATCGTGACCTGGCTGAAGTCGGACGCTTAACCGACTGCGCCACCTAGGCGCCCCTCTAGTGATTTTTTTAGTGACTTAAAATTGAAACTCGAATTGTTGAATAATATGAGCCAAGTGGTTTCTTAAATCAGTTTTTCAGGGTAAATGCAGAGATAACTAAAACTTCATTCTTATCCTCAAAGGACTCACAGTCAAGTGGAATAAAAAATATGTAAATGAGATAGTATAGTATAAAACAGAATGAAGTAGATTCCAAACCACAATTACATACAGCAAGATTATAAGTAGGGAAATAATCCTTACTAGTAATGAATGATTAGGGAAGACTTCTGTGGATAAGAAATTCAGTAACAATTACTGTTGGAAGGAAATGTGCCAATTCTTTTTTTTTTTTTTTTAATATTTTTTCAATGTTTATTTATTTTTGAGAGACTGAGAGAGAGAGAGTAGGGAAGGGGCAGAGAGGGAGACACAGAATTCAAAGCAGGCTCCAGGCTCTGAGTTGTCAGCACAGAGCCCAATGCGGGGCTCGAACCCATGAACCATGAGAGCATGACCTGGGCTGAAGTTGGACACCCAACCGACTGAGCCACCTAGGCACCACGAAATGTGCCAATTCTTAAACACTGAGGCCCCTCTTGCCCTTGGCTCAGTTTTTAAACACTAAGGCCCATTTTCAAAATTTTTAGATTTTCGTGAGTTAGGAATCTTGAGTAGTTGCTAAAAATGGGTCTTTGGAGGATAGGAATTTTCTAAATGGAGTTTTAGCCTTATGGCTAAGAATATGGTTTAAGGGGTGCCTGGGTGGCTCGGTTGGTTAAGTGTCTGACTTCAGCTCAGGACGTGATCTGTTGTCAACATAGAGCCTGCTTCGGATCCTCTGTCCCCACCTCTCTCTGCCTCTCTCCTACTTGTGCTCTGTCTCTCTCAAAATAAATAAACTTAAAAAAAAATACTTAAAGAATATGGTTTGAATCTCAACTCTGCCACATACTACCTATATAACTTTGGGCAGTTTATTTAGCCACTCTGTGCTTCAGTTTACCAGTCTGTAAAATAGAATAATAACAATGGTAATAATGTAGGGCTGCTATTTGTATTTGTTTTTTATTAGAGTATGCTTTCTCATGGATAAACCCTTCATAGCAGAATAAATGGATACTCTAAGACCAATAAGACTGTGTGTGTGTGTGTGTGTGTAGACTAAAAATCCGATTGTACAGTGAAATTAGAACTATCCTGAAAACAAGAGCAGGGGAAATGAGTGTTTTAGCACAGATTTTTAATCTACGTCCCAGGCTTCAGAAAGGGAGCAGCTGCTTCTTTGCTACCAAAGATGTTTTAGAGATCGTTGACTTTTAGGTTTGGAACAATTCTGGAATTCTGAGGATTGTAAAAGCCTGGATGCCAGTTCAGTTCTCTAAGTACCTTCTCTACTTTTTAAAATATTTTCTCCTACTCCTTAAAAATGATTAGTGAACAGTTGATGAGACCCCTACCCATTCTTCTATTTAATCCTCCATTATTCTTTGTGTGCTGTTAACTAGTTCTTTGTATTTCTGTGTTGGCAATTCAGATAATTTAATCTGTTCAAGGGAATAAAATTGAGAGCATTCCAAATTCTTTTTTTGGAGCCAAGTATATTGTACTCACTAAATTCTTCAACTGATGTCATGCTGAAAGGATGTCAAAATGTTAATATGCTTTATTTCATTCCCTTTTATTATGAATATTTTCAAACATAGAGCAAAATTGAAAGAATATGACAGTTAACACATATACCACTTACATTCCACCATTAACATTTTAATATAATTGCTTTATCACATATCTGTCCACTGATTGATCATCCTGCCATTCATGAATTCATTTCATTTTTGGTACACTTCAAAGTAAATTGCTGACATAAGGACATTTCCATCTAAATACCTCAGATATGCTTTGTTTTTGAAAGGCTCATTTTCTCCCCTTTTTCTTTCATTCAGAGTTGATGTTTTAATATTTCTTCTTTATTTATATGCTTTATTTAAATTTTGGACTGAATCCGCTATGGTTGATTTTGTTACTAAGCCTTCTGATTGTTAATCCTCAAAATTAGATTTGCTTTTCGAGGGGTTCGAACTTTAAAAAAAAAAAAAAGATACTTCAAAGTCATCTTAGCCAATTTTCCTAAGTATTTTGGCTTATATAATTGTAGCATTCTCTTCTTACAGTTTGCAATACATTAGGATATAAGTGCTGATAAGAGTTTTAAAGACAAGTTCTTCCATACCATTAGACATTTAGAAGCATTTCTTGCTTTTAAACTATTTAGAGGACCCTCAACTAGGTTATGAACTGTTTAAAGCCAAGAATGGTATATTATTATTCCTTGTGGCTCTTGATCGTCTTGAAAGGAAGAACTCAACATTTATTGATGTGTTGACTCTTTGATACTATGCTCAAAATATTCTTGGCACTATTGTGCTAAAGTTCAGTTTCAAAACTAATCCTGATGTATAATTTTCAGTAAATTTCAAGAGACTTTGTATTCACTGTATATATGATGTATGTTATAATGGAATTCAAAAAATCATGATAGGAAGTTATTTGAGGTGTGTAATAGTGAGACATTGTTCTCAGAATAACAGGATATCCTTCCATTTTATAGACTTTGCATTTCCAGCCCATAAAAAATATATGTATATAATGACCTACTCTGGGGATAGGTTTTTATAAAAACAATTTTATTATTTTAAAATAATTGAGCCATGGACATTGAATTAGGTAACCATTAGAGATTTAACATGTCATTTTAAGATTAAATCCCAAGTGAAATCTAAAACATATCAAACGAACATGACCATTTCTGCTCTTTTCATTGTTTCTTCTTGAAATCTGTATAGGATATTGTTTTTTGATAGTGTTGAAATTACAGTAAGATAAAAATTACAGCAGGAGAAGGTCCTTTTTCTCTTGTTCCACATATGTGCACACATACACACACATGCATACATTCTCCTGTAGTTGGAACCCTCATTATGTGCCTGGCTTGAAGATTCTTTTGGGTCTTCCAGATTTAGTGCTTCTTCTCCTATATGGATCAGAGTGTGATTCTTTTAGATCAAAATTAGGCACACAAATTAGAATTTTAGGATACCAAGAGACAGAGACCATGTAGAGGGGTTTACATGACCTTCATTCCTTCTCAGTGATGTTACTTGAATACTGTCTAATTTCAATTTTTCTAGCCCTCTGCAGTTAGGAATGTTTAATCATCTTAAGAGTCCTGAGCTCTAATGATGTCTTTGCTTATTGAATGATTGAGAGAGGAAAATAGAGAGGCCTTCTCAATGTTTTGTTCAGCCTTTCAGAACAAGAGTTGACGAACATTTTTGCAAAGAACCAGATGTAAATATTGTAGCCTTTGAGGATCATATGGTCTCTACCAAAATTACTCAACTTTGCTGTTGTAGAGTGAAAGTAGCCATAGACAGTTGGTAAACAAGTAGATGTAATTGTATTACAATCAGACTTTATGTAGAGAAACAGACTGCAGGCTATAATTTGCCAACCTGTGCATTATAGTTGTAATTCTTGAACTATCTGTTATGAGGAATTTTTTTCCCCTAATAATTTGTGGATGGACATTTCTGTAAAGTGCAGTAAAAATCACTGGAAGAATGAAATTTAAAAGTATGTAAGATACAAGCTTAAATTTTTTCAGTTAAATAGATGACAAATTACATTTTTATAATTAGAAGAGTCATATGTAAGTAAAAAGAAAAGAATCAGAAAAACTGTATATGATGTTACTTGAAAGTATCTTCCAACCTATTAATGTAAAGAATTACTATACAGTCATAACTTTTTTTGTCAATCCACAATACTAACTAAAGAAGAAGTTGAGTGAAATTGCAACTCTTCATTTATTAAATGTCTATATGCACACTCTAAACAAGCACTGTATGCACCAGTAAAAATTTTAATGTGACAAATAAATTTGCTGCTTGCTGTTTATCTAATGTAAGTTGGGTTGACAATAGTTCTACTCACAAAAGATCATGTATATCTCAACTGTTCTTATGTTTTGTTTTAAAAATATCCAGTATAGAGAAACCAGACTCAGAGAAGAATGTTGATGAGAACTGGAGAAGAGACTTAAAAGATATATCAGCAAACTCAGGATATACATTTCTTACTTTTCCCTAAGATGAAGCAAGTGATTTTTTTCTACTTTCAGAATTCATTTTTCAATCTTTTCATTGTTAATCTGTTCCAACAATTTATCCTGTGGAGTTACAGTTAGATTTAAATTTTCTCTCAAAGAAATAGATTCTAGATTCATAGATTTCCTATATTTGGATTTTCTTTGATTTGGAAAAAGATAGAAAATTTGTATGTGTGTAATGTATGTAGTGATAATCTTTCAACAAACATACAATATCTGATCATAACAATTTTACTGAAAATTATTGTTAAATTATGGAACATGTCATAAGTATCTGTTGAAACTCTGATTTTTTTGTGTGTGGTTTCAAGTTTTTATTTAATTTCAGTTAGTTAACATATAGTGTAATATTAGTTTCAGGAGTAGAATTTACTGATTCATCACTTACATATAACCAATGCTCATCACAAGTGCCCTCCTTAATACCCATCACCTCTTTAACCCATCCCCCCACCACTTCCCCTCCAGCAGCCCTCAGTTTGTTCTCTATTCTTTTTTTTTTCTTCTCTATTCTTAAGTGTCTGTTTTATGGTTTGCCTCTTTTTTTTCCCTGCCCCACCCACTGTGTTCATCTCTTTTATTTCTTAAATTCCACATGGGTGAGGGGCGCCTGGGTGGCGCAGTCGGTTAAGCGTTCGACTTCAGCCAGGTCACGATCTCGCGGTCCGTGAGTTCAAGCCCCGCATCAGGCTCTGGGCTGATGGCGCAGAGCCTGGAGCCTGTTTCCGATTCTGTGTCGCCCTCTCTCTCTGCCCCTCCCCCGTTCATGCTCTGTCTCTCTCTGTCCCAAAAATAAATAAACGTTGGAAAAAAAATTAAAAAAAAAAATTCCACATGGGTGAAATCATATATTATTTGTCTTTCACCGATTGACTTATTTTGCTTAGCATAATACCCTCTAGCTCCATCCACATTGTTGCAAATGGCAAGATTTCTTTCTTTTTGATGGCTGAGTAATATTCCAGTGTGTGTGTGTGTGTGTGTGTGTGTGTGTGTGTGTGTGTGTGTACACATCTTTTTTATCCATTCATCAGTTGATGAATATTTGGACTCTTTCCATAATTTGGCTGTGGTAGATAATGCTGATACAAATATCAGGGTGCATGTATCCCTTTGAATCAGTATTTTTGTATCCTTTGGATAAATACCTAGTAGTGCAATTGCTGGGTCATAGGGTAGTTCAATTTTTAACTTTTTGAGGAACCTCCATACTGTTTTCCAGAGTGGCTGCACCAGTTTGCATTCCCACAAACAGTATAAAGAAGGTTCCCCTTTTTCCACATCCTCACAAATGTGTGTTGTTTCCTGTGTTGTTAATTTTAGCTATTCTGACAGGTGTGAGGTGATCTCTCATTATAGTTTTGATTTGTATTTCTCTCATGATAAGTGATGTTGAGCTTCTTTTCATGTGTCTGTTAGCCATCTGTTTGTCTTCTTTGGGAAAATGTCTATTTTTTTTTTTCAAATTTATTTATTTATTTAGAGAGAGACAGC
Organism: Prionailurus bengalensis; assembly: GCF_016509475.1. Taxonomy (NCBI): domain Eukaryota; kingdom Metazoa; phylum Chordata; class Mammalia; order Carnivora; family Felidae; genus Prionailurus; species Prionailurus bengalensis. Next base: position 58,906,797 of record NC_057346.1, read on the forward strand.
ATGAATGGGGAAGGAGCAGAGAGAGAAAGAGAGAGAGAGAGAGAGAGAGAGAGAGAGAATTTAAAGCAGGCTCTACACTGTCAGTGCAGAGCCAGATGTAGGATTCTGTCCCATGAACCGTGAGATCATGACTTGAACTGAAATCAAGAGGCATACATTTAACTCTCTGAGCCACACAGGAGCCCCCTTCCTATTTCTTAACTGGGTTATTTGTTTTGTGTGTGTTGAGTTTGATAAGTTCTTAATAGATTTTGGATACTAACCCTTTATCAGATACGTCATTTGCAAATATCTTCTCCCATTATGAAGGTTGCATTTTAGTTTTGTTGGTTGCTTCCTTTGCTGTGTAGAAGCATTTTATCTTTTTTTAAAATTAATTTTATTTTGAGAGAGGAGACAGAGAATGAGTGGGGGTGAGGCAGAGAGAGAGAGAGAGAGAGAGAGAGAGAGAGAGAGAGAGAGAGAATATCCCAAGCAGGCCCCATGCACAGGGTGGAGCCTGATGCAGGACTGGATCTCACAATCCTGGGATCATGACCTCAGCTGAAATCAAGAGTCAGGCGCTTAATTGACTGAGCCACCCAGGCACCCCTTTTGTTGATTTTGCATCCTGAAACTTTATTGAATTCATGTATCAGTTCTAGCAATTTTTGGTGGAGTATTTCAGGTTTTCTACGTGAAACTCTGGTCTTCCATGCTCTTAACTTTTGCTTTGATCTTACTGCCATTGAGAAACATTCATATGCCTTACATGGAAGTATGAAGATTATTAAAAATACCAAATATATAGGCCAAATAAGTCTGGTTCTCCAGTTCACATCTTTATTTATTTATTTATAATGTTTGAATGTTTGTTTATTTTTGAGAGAGAGACAGAGCACAAGTGAGAGAGGGGCAGAGAGAGAGAAGGAGACACAGGATCTGAAGCTGGGTCCATGCTCCATCAAGCTGTCAGCCCAGAGCCCGACGCAGGGCTTGAACCCATGAACTGAGAGATCATGACCTGAGCCGAAGTCAGACGCTTAACCGACTGAGCCATCCAGGGGCTCTTCCCATTCGTATCTTTAATACACTGGGATCAGACTTTTTTCTTTTTAATATTGCAGAAACAATGAGAACTCATATCAGTGTTCATTTTTGACAGAACATTTTTCTCTTCAATAACCATGGAAACTTAGCATGTAGTAACAGTAGTATATGATCAGTTTCCATATTATTACTCAATAAGGAGAATACTTTCTATTATATTATTAGCCTTTAAATCCACAATTATTCTGTGTCACTAAGCATACTGTTTAGACAGGTGACTTTTTTTTTTTCTTAAATCATAGCAAGAGTTTCTTGATGAAGGAAGCAGTACATTGATTTACACTCTGGGTAAGTGTCCAAAGTATTTCCCTGTCATTATAGTTGTACCATCAGAATATACTGTTATACAAAATTTAAACTCCAAATCACATTTGTTAACTATATAATCCTTTATTGATTTATACACTTAAGAGTTATATTTGACAGTGAAGCTGAAAAAAAAATCTTTCACAACACCATAATATTCAAATTACATAATCTTACTAAAGGAATTGCCATGTTATCTATGCATTTGTTAAAAAACACTTTGCTAGGTTTTTGCTTCTTTGAATTATTTTTACATATCATTAGTCAGTTCTTGAATGTGTCAAACCATGTATGGTATCATTAGAAATTGGTTCTGATCTGTTTCCGATTCTGTGTCTCCTTCTCTCTCTGCCCCTCCCCCGTTCATGCTCTGTCTCTCTCTGTCCCAAAAATAAATAAACGTTGGAAAAAAAAAAAAAAAAAAAAAAAAAAAGAAATTGGTTCTTTGTTGCAAATTTATTGAATATTTCCAAGCAAACATCTTTGATGGAGTTTTAACTTAATATCAATATATGTTTTTTTTCTTGTAGTTTTAGTATCCCGAAGAGCCACTATATAAAAAGCCTAGAAAGCACTAAGTTTATATGTGAAAAAAGAAACATTTGCTTCTCTTGGCTTTGTAATTCAACGTGCATTTTCAAGTTTGTTTTTATTTTGAACTTCTTTGTATTTTCTTTTCTTTAAGTTTACTTATTTATTTTGAGAGAGAGTACGCATGCACACACACATGAGAGCATGAACGGGGAAGAGGCAGAGAGAAAGGGAGAGAGAGGGAATCCCAAGCGGGTTCTGTGCACTCAGTGCAGAGTCCAGCGTGGAGCTTGAACCCATGAACTGTGAGGTCATGACCTGAGCCAAACAGAAGAGTCAGATGCTCAACCAACGGAGTCACTCATGCTCCCTATATTTTCTATATAAATGTCACTTAGGCTTTGATGGTTTTATTGTTTCACAGCCAGCACATCTCTACAAATAACACATTGATTGTGGTTTAGCACTTAACTGTCAGTTATACTTAAAAGTAAAATTAGCATGAACTCTTGGGTCTTCCTTGTTTTGAAATTCTATTATTTTATTTACTACTCATGCCTCATTCAGAGAAGGTGTATCTTTCCTTGCCAAAGAAGGCCAAACTTTTTGCTATCTGTAAATCAGAGGGAAAAATATCTGTTCACTTTCTTAATTTAGATAAAAATATTAAATTATGAATTACAGGCTTGATCAAAATTTAAATGATTGTAAAATGACATTTATGGAAATAAATGCTTGTATTTTTTAAATAATTTTTTTTAATGTTTATTTTTGAGAGAGAGAGACTGAATGGGGAAGGGGCAGAGAGAGAGAGAGGAAGACACAGAATCTGAAGCAGGCTCTAGGCTCTGAACTGTCAGCACAGAGCCCAATGTGGGGCTCGAACTCGGGAACAGTGAGATCATGACCTGAGCTGAAGTTGGACGCTTAACCAACTGAGCCACCCAGGCTCCCCAAAGTTTATATTTTCTTAGATTGTTTTATTTCTTGCAATATACTTGACAAACTAACCAATGCCAAATTGCTATAAATGTATCAAAATGCCTGCATTTAATTTCTGTACGTTTCTTAATGTGGAACCAGTAACATATAGTTGGAGGATGTTTATTCTGATCTAGAATTCTTCCCATATCTGTATAGGGAGACATAATACCCCTCAAATACAAAGAGGCTTTAAGTAGGCAGTTTGCAAACGTTCCTGTTGTCTCCCTGTGTAGATGTGGAAAGGCTTGTTTAAAGACAGTGGTCACAGTTAATGTTGTCTTACTCACCTATACTGAAAAATCATTATGGTGGTGCCTGGGTTCCTATGTCCATTTTTTGATTGTTACCGTGCTCACCAACAGGGACCTGTTCAAGAGCCTTATGTGTGGCTACCTCTCAAATTTTTTTTTGCACCTGAAATCTGTTTAAATGAGTGTGACCTATTCCATATATGTTTATAGCAAATTTCTTTCTGTATATGATTTATAAATGTACACATATATGCATATGATATAGCAAAATGTAAAAAAAATGCCCTTTCCCCCCCACCTATTTCTATGTATCATTGAATTGCTTTACTGACTTTTATTTTATTTTATTTTTTTAAATTTTTTTTTTCAACGTTTTTTATTTATTTTTTGGGACAGAGAGAGACAGATCATGAACGGGGGAGGGGCAGAGAGAGAGGGAGACACAGAATCGGAAACAGGCTCCAGGCTCTGAGCCATCAGCCCAGAGCCCGACGCGGGGCTCGAACTCACGGACCGCGAGATCGTGACCTGGCTGAAGTCGGACGCTTAACCGACTGCGCCACCCAGGCGCCCCTTTACTGACTTTTAATGGAGCCTCAGAGCTGAAAGTGGTGTAAAGGTCGTATATTCCAACCTGCTTTACATTCTTTCTCTCTTTTTAATATAGAGAAAGGGTTGGCAAACGGCAGCCATCTGGCTTGACACCTGTTTTTGTAGGTAAAGTTTTATTGGACCATAGTCATGCTCATTTGTTTACTTGTTGTCTATGGCTGCTTTCTTGCATAGTTGAGTAGTTGACATAGGGATTGTATAGCTGCAAAGCCAACAGTATTTACTCTGGCCAATGACTTTACAAAAAAACTTGCCAATGACTGATACAGAGGCCTTGCAGCCTCTTTCTGAATTTAGTCATAGTAATTTTCTATCTCTCAGAGCATTCATCTTCTAGTTTGAAAGTTTCTATTTGTATTGAACAAAAATATTCCCTTCCAAGTAACCTCTTTGGGTACATGATCGTTTTTGTTTGTTTTTAGGACTCTGAAGACAATTTTTATGCTTTTTCTTTTTCTTTCTGTAGGTCTGTATCCCACTTCTAGCATTTTCAGCCCTAAAATTCTGTATTCAATTCACATTTGAAAGGCCTATTCAACTCTGTTTTAAACCTTTAACCTATCTTGTTTTTTGTCATTATTCCCCATTGATACTCAGATCAGAACTGAATTTAATAATCCTGTGGGTGTAATTGTCTCAGAGTAGAGCAGACTTTTTCTTCTATGTTTTTATTCTCATTTTTTAAAGGTTTACTGTGTACTTTATATGTGCTGGTCCCTCAACTGTGTAATTATTACTATTAATATGGACTAAGATGCATTATCCTTTTAGGGAGCTCTATCATGTTAGTGGCTCTTATTGAGCTTAAACTAAAATCCACTAAGTCTTACATTTCTTGCCATTGATCAGATCTTCTCCATCCTATACTAAGCCATAGTTGGATTTTTACTCCTGTGAGATAACATTGCTTAGCGTTTTGCCCACTGTGCCAGTGTATTGAGAAGTTTTTGCGTCTTGATTCTTTTATTCCCATGTTTACTTTTCCTCTTAGCTCTTTGTCATGTGAGAATTTGATAGTAGTGAATTATTTGATCAGTAGTGATTACTTCTTTGTTCATGACTGAACAAGTGAAATTTTTCTGGGACTTTCTCTTAGAGTTTATAGTATATTGAATTATTGCTCAGAAATAATCCTCGTGGGGCAGCTGGGTGGCTCAGTCGATTTGTGTGTCCGACTCTTGGTTTCAGCTCAGGTCATGATCTATTGGTTCATTGGATTGAGCCCTGTGTTGGGCTCTGCGCTGTGAGTGCAGAGCGACTTGGGATTCTCGCCCTCTCCCTCTGCCCCTTCTTCTCTCTCTCTGCTCCTCTTCCACTTGCGCATGCACGCGCCTACACACTCTCTCAAAATACATAAACGTTAAAACAAAAAAAGAATCATTCTGCACCCTTTCCCTTGAGGTGAAGTATATATACCTGACTTCAACTTTTGACTTGGTTGTATGGCTTACTTGAACCAATAAAATGGAGATAGAAGTGACAGGAGGCCATTTTGGAGATGAGGCTTTAAGAAGTCTTGCACATTTCTTCCAGCTCCCTGTACTTCAGGTTTTACTTTTACTACAAGTGATCGCCCTAGGTAACTACTCCTCCTGTAGACTGAGTCCCAGAATGAAAGATAAGTGAAGAAGAATTGAACTTGATCCACAACATGGAGCAGAGATGCTCCAGCTAACATGAATTCATGAGTAAGGAATTAGCATTTAATGACGTAAGCCATTGACATTTTTGGAGGTGTTTGTTATGCAGCATTGATTCAGCACTGGATGACCCATACACAGTTAACCAAGCCATTCTGTTTGTGGGGAGTCATCTCTGAAATGCCCTATTTCCTATAAGTAAATTAAGCCAACAGTAGATGATTATGAACACTGGGTAAAGGGAGATCAGAGGTAGATTTTGGGTCTGATATGTACTGAGGTGCATGACATGGCATGAAGTGAGAGGTCCTCACTGAGGAAAGTAACTATAATAACTAAGCCAGATACACAGATACATCCTGCTGGTCTAGCTATACCTCCTATCCTTTGGGGTTAATTCTTTACTTTTGCAATTTGACCTGCTACCATTTCACGTTTTTGTACTTCTATTGTTTTTCTGTTCCTCTTCATCTTCCATGAGTTTTTTCTCTTCCTACTCTTGGAAATAATTTCTATTTTCACAGGCTGTATATATACTATGTAAAGATTGAATAAGATAGTTGGAGTTCTAATTGTGGCTCTACTACTTGTTAACACAATCACTGTAAATACGTTATGTAAATCATTTCCTCCTCTATATAGTGGGGTTAATAAATAACTCACAGTTGTTGATAAGCTGAAATGAGATGACAGGTTTGGCTCAGAGTTATTTGTATATACAGTCTTTTAGCAAATACTGAGTGAATTCTGAGGGATGTGGTGCTTTGTATATTATAGAAAAGTTCAGTATATTTTATGGCATTTTGGTAATCACAGTTCTAGGAAGTTCTTGTTGGTATCACCTTGTTATAAGATGAAAAGAGAGTTCCATTTCAGTTTGTGGAGGAACATAAATATTTGCCACTAGAAATTGTGGAACACTTCTACAAATGTGTGTTAATACATTATTTCAGGACTTCTTTTTGCATAATCCTTGGAAGTATCAGTGGCTGGTCTTTTAAAATATTTTTTGTTCTATCTGAAGATAGGAATCCAAGGCAGAATATAAGAAGATTGCTTGTGTTCTGTTTCTTCTTCTAGTCAGTTTATTCTGAATATAAATTCAAGTGTAAATCATGCCACTTAGTATTACAGATAATAGTATTCTTACAGCCTTCAGTAAGATATAATAAAAATAATGAAGCTAACAACTTTTCTATTATTTGGGCACATGTGAGACATCTTGACTGTTTCATAAGAATTTTTTTTTAAGGTAATTGTAGGGGCACCTGAGTGGCTCAGTTGGTTAAGTGTCCGACTTCAGCTCAAGTCATGATCTTGCGATTCATGGGTTTGAGTCCTGTGTTGAGCTCTTTGATGAAAGATTAGAGCCTGGAGTCTGCTTCTGATTCTGTGTCTCCCTCTCTCTCTGCTCCTTCCCTGCTTGTGCTCGCTCTCGCCCCCTCCCTCTTCCTCTCTCTCTCTCTCTCTCTCTCTCTCTCTCTCTCAAAAATAGCAAACATTAAAAAAGGTAATTGTAGTTTTAATAATTCAAATAATAAATACAGAAGTACCTTAAGTAAAATTGTCATTTCTTTACAAATTCATTCTCTTATGGTTTGGCATGACTCTTTTCCTTTAATGTATGATCATTTAAAATGTAGTTTTTTATAAGTTTCATTTCTTTCAGTACTGGTGTTTATGGATATTATGTTTGTAGGCATTTGCAGTGCCTTTTTGCTGTATTGGGTATTCACATACTTTTTGTATTGGTTTTTCTTTTTAAAAGTAATTCATGGGGGCTTTTTGAAAGTTCTTATAGGAATTCAGGCAAGAGGTCATTTTTACTTTTCTTCCTGTCTTTTGTTTGACTATTTTTATTTAACAGAAAATTAATGAATTATTTTTGCATATGTGTATTGTTCTAAATGCAGTATTTACTCACAGTTTACCTAGTTTTAATGTGTATTCTAATATATGTGCGTAATCTCTAAAAGACAGAGTTTGAATTTTGTTATTATAGGTTTGTAGAATCTTGGAATTAAGATTTGGAAGTGACTTTGGAAATATTTTTTGTAAAGTTTCTTTCTTTTTTTTTTCCGTTTTAGTTCATGAATTCAACAGTAAGAATAGAAGCAATAGTCATAGAATTTATAGTTGAGCTTAAGAAGGAAGTGATCTTTATCCAGTATCTACTGTTCCCCATCACTGTGCTAGCCATTTCATAGGCTCATTAAAAAAAATTTTTTTTAACGTTTATTTATTGAGAGACATAGAGAGACAGAGCACAGGTTGGGGAGGGGCAGAAAGAGAAGGAGACACAGAATCTGAAGCAGGCTCCAGGCTCCGAGCTGTCAGCACAGAGCCCGATGTGGGGCTCAAACTCACAAACCGTGAGATCATGACCTGAGCCGAAGTTGGACACTCACCCGACTGAGCCACCTATGTGCCCCCATAGGCTCATTTTAATTCTCACAACAATTGTATCCCTTTGGTTGAATCTCCATGGATTAGACTTTGAGGAAATTTTTAAACATGGTGTCCATTGGAGATACCCTTTACAACACTTTTACTATTCAGATGAGCAACCTGAGCTTCTAAGAAGTTAATTGTTAATTGATTTGCTTGAGCAAGCCGTGCGATAGCTTCAAATACCTTGGCCTGGCTGGAATTCCTTCCACTGTCCTCCATAGTAGTAGTGTACCCTGGTCTTAATTTTAGAAAGTGTCAGAAAAACTGGAACTTAATAACAGGGAAAATTATGTGTGTGCTTTGCTTGCAATGGATTTAACTTAATAGGACAAGAAAATCAATACAGTATTAACTTTTTAATTTTGAAAAAAATCTTTTTTTTAAATTTATTGGAATGAAAGAATAATTTGACCACCTAAATTTAAATAGGAGTTTTATCTTAAATCTTCTAAGAATTATATTTATGGTTCTTTACCTAAAAAATTACCTTGCCTATATGCAGAAAAATTAATATGTGCCTGTTTTACTGAATTATACTTGATATGTAAAATATCATAGAAATTTTAGGAGCACCATGTTCCTGTGGCAGGAAAAAAAATGGTATAGAAGTATGCCTAGGGTCTTTGAGAATAGTTGTGCAGTTTGTGCCTTTGCTAAGCTAAAGTTCTAATGGAAACTGGAATCCAGTCCTTGTTTTCCTCCTCAAGCTGAATGCCTTGTCATAGAAAGAGACCCTTTCCTTCACACAGATATAGTTGCCTTGCCAAGCTATTTCCTGTGGAGTTGTGTCCTCCCAGAGGGGGCGCCTTTTCCTAATTTATCTACTAAAATGGTCCCTTTGTCAAAATCACACAAAGTTGACATACAGGATAGTGGCAGGCCCTGAATGTATCAGTAGTTAACATATTTGGAAACAGAACGAATTTCAAATATAGAGTCTCACTGGTAAATGTTCTCTGTTCATCAGGATGGCTAATTGCTTTAATCTACAACCTGAAAATATCTCTGCAGCTTTAAAAAAAAATTGTATAACAGTTTATTGCAGGAATTTGGTGAATGGCCTTGGTGTGATGATTAGTGATCCAGGGTGCATTAATCTTGAGGCTCTAAAATTCTTCAGGGTCTCAGGTCCTCTGCTGGATCCTCTGCGTCTAGCTAGCAGAAAGGGGAAGGAGAATAGGATTGTACATATGAGGTCTTAATGGGCCAGACCTGTATGTGGCACACTCTACTTCTCATATCCCGTTGGGCAGAACTCAGTCAAATGGTCACATCTAAGAGGAGCCTGGGAAAATCTAATCAATGTGTATGCCCAGAAGAAGAGGAAAACGTGGATACCAGTAAAGCTAGCAGTCTGATGTGTTTGGTTTAAAAATATAGAAATCAGTTTTTTAATCTGAAAATATTTATCTATACTGTGTATATTGGGTCAGTGTTTTAAGAGAACAATAAAAGTAGTATGTAATTTAACTGATTAGTTCCTTCAGTTACACAAATGGTTAGTGGATCTGGTTAACCAAGATAGGAAGGAAAAATTAAACAAATAGAAAACTTAAATTATGTATTACTTGGCAGGTTGCCCAGAAAAGTGGATCAAATGATGAGTACTTGTGTATGGAAATCAATAATATTTTCATTCACCACTGAATAGTGCCTGTTAGTGATTTAATATATGATACAGAGAAGTAACATGTTAAATCTTAATCTCTTGTACCTTTTTAAAGGTTTATAGTAAATGCCCAATTCTTAAATTTTTCTAGTGTTACTAGATCCTTTTAAGTGATCATGCAATCCTGTGATTTGGTACTGTCGTGTTAGTTATCTTCTGTGTTCTTCTCTTTCCTGGTTAATTAAGCATTTACTGAGTACCTGCTATATATAAACCAATAGGATAAAGAAATTGGGAAAGTAGCATAATTAGGTAATAGGGTTCTTTCCATTTAGCACATTAGTATAAATGTAGAAGTATAAATTTATATACTCCCAAGTTCTAGAGATTTGATGGTCTAGTCATTTAAAATTAGATATTTTTAAATTGTGAAAAACAGTGGAAGTAAATAAAAGTGCCAGGAATAGACATGTACACTAAATATATAATTAGGAAGCAAATTCCCATGTAACTGCCATCTAAGTAGAGAAATAGAAATTTTCTAGCACTGTTGGAAACTGTGTGTCCTTTTTTTTTTAAAGTTTTTATTTACATTCCAGTTAGTTAAAATACAGTATGATATTAATTTCGGGTGTACAATATAGTGATTCAGCACTTCTGTACAACACCCAGTGCTCATCACTGCAAGTGCACTCCTTAGTCCACTTCACCTATTTAACACATCCCCAGTCTACCTCCCTTTTGGTAACCAACCATCACTTCTTTATAGTTAAGAGTCTGTTTCTCTGGTTTGTCTCTTTCTTTCTTTCTCTCTCTCTTTCTGTTTTTTTCCCCTTTGCTCATTTGTGTTTCTTAAATTCCATATATGAGTGAAATCATATGGTATTTGTCTGTCTTTGACTGACTTATTTTGCTTAGCATAATACTCTATTGCACTACTAGGTATTTACTCAAAGAATACAAAAATGCTAATGCAAAGGAATACATTCACCCAGATGTTTATAGCAGCATTATCTAGAGTAACCAAATTATGGAAACAGCCCAGTGTCCATTGACTGATGAATGGATAAAGAAGATGTGGTGTATATACATAGATTCAATGGAATATTACTTAACCAAAAGAGAGAGAGAGAGAGAGAGGGAAGTTTTGTCATTTGCAGTGATGTGGATGGAGCTAGGAACTGTGTCTTGGGCTGCCTGGCTGGCTCAGTTGGTGGAGCATGCGACTCCTGATCTCAGGGTCATGAGTTTGAGCCCCATTTTGGGTGTGGAGCCTACTTTAAAAAATTAAAATAAAAATATTAAAATTATTAATTATTAATAAAAGTTTAAAATTATCAGTATTCTTATTTACTTGCCCCTAGAGGTAACTGCTAATCTGACATATGGTAATCATTGCTTTTCATTAAAGCTATATATGCATTCTTAAAGAATGTAATGTAGTTATTCCTGTTTTTGAACCTTAGATAGACGGAGTATGAATGTATTCTTTGAGTCTTTCATTGCCATCGCCACGTTTGTAAGATTTAAGCCATGTTATTATATGTTGCTATAATTTGTTCATTTTCATGCCTGTATAGTTTTCTGTTGTGTATACAAACCACAATATATTTATCCATTCTGCTGTTGATAGACATTTGAGTTGTTTCTATTTATTGGTTTTCATGAAAAATGTTACTGTGATTATTTGTGTATGTGTCTCCTGTTGCACATAAGCATGTGTTTTTCAATGCCAGGTAGTAGGGGTAGGATTGCTAAATCATAGGATTAAATGTGTCTTCAGTTTTCTCAGGTAATTTCCCAAAGAGATGGTAGCAATTTACCTTATACCAGGAATGTATGAGAGTTCCCATATAATACATTGTCAGAAACTTAATATTGTCAGATTAAATATTTGCCAATCTGTGGGTATGAAATTGTAATTTACTTTTATTTGTATTTCCCTTATTATTAATGAAATTAAAAAACTTTAAAATTTTTGAGCATTTGGGTATATCCTTTTTTGCGAAGTTAACCTTTTCCCATCAATTTGTATTTCTTTTTCTTAATTTACAGGGATTCTGTATATATTTGGAATAAAAGACTTGGTAACCCATGTTACTGTGTGGACTGTGGTTTTTTTTTTTTTTTTAATTTACTCTTGGAAATAGTTGTCAAGGACTGTGAAGGATCTGAGATTTTACCCTACTTGAAAGCTAAGAATTTTCCTGAATATTGGAAGAAAGAAGACTCCTAGGTCCAACACAAAGGACTTTTTTACTTTATTACTTTATGGCAGTAGCCATAGCCAGAGTGTCCGCATTTGGGTGCTTGTTTCCTAAGCTCCAGTTTCCACAGACAATGCAGATAAGGCCAAATGCCATAGTGGGTTGCATTATACAAGGGTAACCCTATTTAGGGAACCTCAATGTTTTGTAATAGACTGTAAGCAAATCTGAACTTTGTCCTGGAAAGAGCCATTATCTTCATCATACCGGACAGTAACCAGACCTACCTTTTGCTCCATGGGAAGACATCTGTTTCTGTCCTTCAATGCTGTTTGATATACAGATGTCTTTGAAGAGATAGTTTGGAATCAAGATAGTCATTGCAGAGTCACTTTTATTATATATTGTCCATATATCTGTACATCAGTTTCTGGGATCTTTTCTCTCTCTCTCTCTCTCTTTTTTAATTTATTGATTTTTGGGAGAGTACAAGTGGGGGAGGAGCAGAGAGAGAGGGCAACACAGAATCTGAAGCAGACTTCAGGCTCTGAGCTGTCAGCACAGAGCCCGATGTGGGGCTCGAACCCACAAACCGTGAGATCATGACCTGAGCCGAAGTCAGATGCTTAACCAACTGAACCACCCAGGTGCCCTGCCCTGCTTTTTCTTTTTCTTTTTCTTTTTTTTTAATTAATTATTTTTATTTTTTTAATTCACATCCAAGTTAGTTAGCCTGTAGTGCAATAATGATTTCAGGAGTAGGATCCAGTGATTCATCCTCTACACATAACACCCAGTGCTCATTACAACAAGTGTCTTCCTCAGTGCCCCTTGCCCATTTAGCCATCCCCCCACCCAAATCCCCACCAGCAACCCTCAGTTCTCATTTCTTTTTATCCATTTGCCTACTGAAGGACATCTTATCTGCTTCTGAGTTTTGGCAATTATGAATAAAGCTGCTAGAAACATCCATGTGCAGATTTTTATGTGGACATAAGTAGTGTGACTACTGGATTGTATGGTAGGAGTATATTTAGTTTTGTAAGAGACCCCCAAACTGTCTTCTAAAGTAGCTTTAATGTGGAAAAAGAGGAACTCTTTTGCACTGCTGGTGGGAATGCAAATGGGTGCAGTCATTCTGGAAAACAGTATGGAGGTTCCTCAAAAAAATTAGAAATAGAACTACCCTACAACCCAGCAACTGCACTAGTAGGTATTTATCCAAAGGATATAGGAGTGCTGTTACAAAGGGGCACATATGCTCCAAAGTTTATAGCAGCAGTGCTACTGACAATAGCCAAAGTATGGAAAGAGCCCAAATGTCCATCGACGGATGAATGGATATAGAAGATGTGGTGTATATATATACAATAGAATATTACTCAGCAATCAAAAACAATGAAATATTGCCATTTGTAGCAATGTGGATGGAACTAGAGTGTATTATGCTAAGGGAAATTAGAGGAAGACAAATATATGACTTCACTCATGTGGAATTAAAGATACAAGACAGATGAACATAAGGGAAGGGAAGCAAAAATAATATAAAAACAGGGAGGGGGACAAAACATCAGAGACTCTTAAATACAGAGAACAAACTGAGGGTTGCTGGTGGGGGATGGGCTAAATGGGCAAGGGGCATTAAGGAGGACACTTGTTGGGATGAGCACTGGGTATTATAAGTAGGAGATGAATCACTAGATTCTACTCCTGAAATCATTATTGCACTGTATGCTAACTAACTTGGATGTAAATTTAAAAAAGATACATGTGTTTTTCTAAATATTGCATTGAAGGGGCGCCTGGGTGGCTCAGTTGGTTGAGCATCCGACTTCAGCTCAGGTCACGATCTCGCAGTCCGTGGGTTCGAGCCCCGCGTCAGGCTCTGGGCTGATGGCTCAGAGCCTGGAGCCTGTTTCCGATTCTGTGTCTCCCTCTCTCTCTCTGCCCTTCCCCCGTTCATGCTCTGTCTCTCTCTGTCTCAAAAATAAATAAACGTCAAAAAAAAAATTAAAAAAAAATATTGCATTGAAAACATTCCATAAGTCTTATTATGTAGTGGTTACTTGTTCGGTTGAAGATATTTTCTGGCTTCCATTGTGATTTCTCCTTGGACCTATGGTTTATTTAGAATTGTGTTTTTTTCTTTATTCATTATTCTTTATTGAAATATATATATAATATAGACATGTGCATAATTATTAGTATGAGGCTGACATATCCTTTGTCAACCTCTATCCAGTTGAAGAACTAGAACAATTTAGCACCCAGAAGCCTCCCTTTGCCCATTCCTGGCACTAACAACTTCCCAAAAAAGTAGTGATTAACTTGACTTTCAGCAGCTAGGTTTGTTTTGCCTGATTTTGAACTAATCTAAATGGAATCATACAGTAAATATTATTTGGTCTGGCTTCTTTGGTCAACGTTGTATTTTTGAGATTCTTAATGTATTGTGCAGTGTAAGTGAATTTTATTCTCTTTGCTGAGAAATATTCCATTATATGAATTATCACAGTTTATTCTGTTGATGGACTCCTGGTTTGTTTCCAGTTTTTGACAATTGTGAGAAAATGTTGCTTTGAGCATTTCCATAGATGAAAATTTATATACACTTCTACTGGGTATATACCTAGGAGAGGAGTCACTGGGTCATTGGGTATGCATCTCTGTCTCATTATTAGATATGGTCAAATAGTTCCTCAAAGTTGTCTAATTTGCACTCCTACCAGCAGCATATGGGAGTTCTAGTTATTCCATATCTTTGCCAAGACTTGATATTTTTAGTCTTTTTTAATTTTAGCTATCTGTTATTAATTAATCTTTGTAGAAATTGTGGAGGGAACCTGTATTAATTGTTTTTCTTTGTGTAGACATCTGCCTAAGCCTAATTGCTGCTTAGCATCTTGGTATATTTAATATTATTCCTCTAACTAGCCTGTGAGTTTGAATTTTTATGTTCCTGACCTGATCCTAGTAATTGTTATTGACATCTGCAAGGCTATTCATTCATTTGAGGCGTATTTATTAAACCCCTACTTTACTCTGTGGTGCCATTGTCGGAAACAGTTTAAACCAGAGCCTGACAGGGGCACCTGGGTGACTCAGTCAGTTGAGCATCCGACTTTGGCTCAGGTCATGATCTCACATTTCGTGAGTTTGAGCCCTGTGTCGGGCTCTGTGCTGACAGCTCAGAGCCCGGAGCCTGCTTCAGATTCTGTGTCTCCCTCTCTCTCTGCCTCTCCTTCACTCACACTCTGTCTGTCTGTCTCTCTTTCTCTCAAAAATAAAAATTAAAAAAAAAATTAAAAAACCCAGCGTCTGACAGAATAGATACAAGTTCTCAGTAATACATTTATACCTGTATTTGTATTTATATTTAGTAAAAGTCTTATTGAGATATGTCACACACCATATAATTTACCCTTTTAAAGTATACACCTCAGTGGTATTTGGTATATTCACAAGAGTTGTGCAACCATCACTACAATCAATTTTACAACATTTTTATCACCCCCAAAAGAAATCTTTACTTATGTTGTATACCTGGAACTAATATAACATTGTATGTCAACTATACTATAATAATTAAAAGAAAGAAAAGAAAGAAAGAAAGAAAGAGAAAGAAAAAGAAAGAAAAGAAAGAAAGAAACCCCGTGCTCATTAGCAGTCACCTCCTATTTTCCCATCAATCTCCCCAGCCCTGGGCAACCACCAGTTTACTTTCTGTCTCTATGGATTTGCCTAGTCTAGACATTTCATCTAAGTGGAATTATGTAATATGTGGACTTTTGGCATCCTTTACATAGCATACTGTTTTTAAGGTTCATCCATATTGTAGCATGTATCAGTACTTCATTCCTTTTTATTACTAAATAATATTTAATTGAATGTATATACCTATAGATATACCACATTTAATCATTCATCAGTGGAGGACATTTGGTTTGTTTTCACTTTGGGGCTATTGTGAATAATGCTGCTATGAACACTCGTGTACAAATTTTTAAGTGGACATACATTTTCTTGAGTGTACAATTAAGAGTGGAATTGTGGGGCCGTTTGGTAACTATATGTTCAACATTTTCAGGAACTGCCAAACTTTCCAGAGTGGCTGTACCATTTTATGTTTCCATCAGCAACATATGAGGGTTCTAGTTTCTCCATAATTCTCACTAACACTTAATATTATTATCATTATTATTTTTATTTTTTTTTAATTTAGTCATCCTGGTGGGGTGGTAGGGAGTGTTTTAAGAACAGTAAATATAGTCTGCAATGCTCAACTTGTGTGTTTGTCTACTCTGTACTTTCATCAAAGTATATGGAAAACATTTAAAAGAATTTTAAATTTATTTATTTTCTTTCTTTTTTTAAAATGAAATTTATTGTCAAATTGGTTTCCATACAACACCCAGTGCTCATCCCAACAGGTGCCCTCCTCAATACCCATCACTGACTTTCCCCTCCCTCCCACCCCCCATCAACCCTAAGTTTATTCTCAGGTGTTAAGAGTCTCTTATGGTTTGGCTCCCTCCCTAACTTTTTTTTTTGTCCTTCCCTTTCCCTCCCCCATGGTCTTCTGTTAAGTTTCTCAGGATCCACATTAGAGTGAAAACATATGGTATCTGTCTTTCTCTGTATGACTTATTTCACTTAGCATCACACTCTCCAGTTCCACCCACATTGCTACAAAAGGCCATATTTCATTCTTTCTCATTGCCAAGTAGTATTCCATTGTGTATATAAACCACAGTTTCTTTACCAATCATCAGTTGATGGACATTTAGGCTCTTTCCATAGTTTGGCTCTTGTTGAAAGTGCTGCTATAAACATTGGGGTACAAGTGCCCCTATGCATCAGCACTCCTGTATCCCTTGGGTGAATTCCTAGCAGTGCTGTTGCTGGGTCATAGGGCAGATCTATTTTTAATTTTTTGAGGAACCTCCACACTGTTTTCCAGAGTGGCTGCACCAGTTTGCATTGCAAGAGGGTTCCCGTTTGTCTACATCCTCTCCAGCATCTATAGTCTCCTGATTTGTTCATTTTGGTCACTCTGACTGGCGTGAGGTGATATCTCAGTGTGGTTTTGATTTGTATTTCCCTGATGAGGAGTGACGTTGAGCATCTTTTCATGTGCCTGTTGGCCATCTGGATGTCTTCTTTAGAAAAGTGTTTATTCATGTCTTCTGCCTATTTCTTCACTGGATTATTTGTTTTTCGGGTGTGGAGCTTGGTGCGTTCTTTATAGACTTTGGATACTAGCCCTTTGTCCAATATGTCATTTGCAAATATCTTTTCCCATTCCTTCGGTTGCCTTTTCGTTTTGTTGATTGTTTCCTTTGCAGTGCAGAAGGTTTTTATCTTCATGAGGTCCCAATAATTCCCGTGCCTTTGGAGATGTGTCAACTAAGAAATTGCTGCGGCTGAGGTCAGAGAGGTTTTTTCCTGCTTTCTCCTCTACTCTAGGGTTTTGATGGTTTCCTGTCTCACATTCAGGTCCTTTATCTTAAATTTATTTATTTTCAATGTTTATTTATTTTTGAGAGAGAGAGAGAGAGAGAGAGAGAGAGAGAGAGAGAGAGTGAGAGAGTGTTAGTCGAGGAGGGGCAGAGAGAGAGGGAGACACAGAATCCAAATCAGGCTCCAGACTCCAAGCTGTCAGCACTGAGCCCAATGTGGGGCTTGAACCCACGAACTGTGAGATCGTTATCTGAGCCGAAGTCGGACACTCAACTGACTGAGCCACCCAGAAGCCTCTGAGAACATTTTTAAAGAATTTTAGATTATTTCTCTCACTAGAGTGTTAGTTCCTTGAGGGTAGGAGCTGTGTCTTACTTGTCTGTTTGAATTAGGGCCAAAGAATGAATGATTGAGTGATTGAATGTATTAAAGTAAGGATATAATAACTACTTCAAGAGACATAAGCAGAGTACTTTGTGAGGGTTTACTAGAAGAAATAATCATTTCAAAGCTGGAGCTAAACCATTTAAAAAAGAGTTTTGGATGTTAATTTGTTTCTGGATGGTGAAGTTTAAATTAAGTAAATCTTATGTCAGTAACATTATTGAGGTTAAAGAAGTTGTTTACTTATGGTTGGTTTAATTTTAACAGTACATGTATTTTTTTTAAGTTTATTTATTTATTTTGAGAGAAACAGAGACAGTGCAAGTGGAGGAGGGGCAGAGAGAGAGAGAGGGAGAAGAAAGACTCCTAAGCAGGCTCCGCGCTGCAAACCCATGAATTTCAAGATCATGACCTGAGCCGAAACCAAGAGTCAGATGCTTAACCAACTGAGCCACCCAGGCTCCCCTTAACAGTACATGTATTCTTAACTAAACTTTTAAAAATTTGTAATGTCTTATTTTAAAGTAATATATTTGACATATCTGTGAAGAATATCATAATCTCTGTTTCCAAGCACTTGAGGAAAATCCTCCCTTAAATGAATTTAGGGCAGAAGGACTTGGTCATATTTTCTGGTATAATACATGTCCTAGAAACTGTTGAATTCCTTGTAAATAGAGAAAGTAGTAGCATCTTATGCCTTTTACTAAATTAAGCAGATAATGTCTCTCTTATCTTACAGAAGAAGGAGTTTGAGGGGTGAGTAGGGCAAGACAGGTGAGAAAAAGGAAAAAATATACTGTTTTTAAAATGTGTGGAATCAGGGGCGCCTGGGTGGCGCAGTCGGTTAAGCGTCCGACTTCAGCCAGGTCACGATCTCGCGGTCCGTGAGTTCGAGCCCCGCGTCAGGCTCTGGGCTGATGGCTCGGAGCCTGGAGCCTGTTTCCGATTCTGTGTCTCCCTCTCTGTCTGCCCCTCCCCCGTTCATGCTCTGTCTCTCTCTGTCCCAAAAATAAATAAAAAACGTTGAAAAAAAAATGTAAAACGTGTGGAATCAAAAATCCAATAGCAGTAATATTGAAATAACTTTAATTCCAGAGAATTGTAAAATCAGGTATTAGAGTAGGTAACTTAAAAACTGCCATTTAGAAACTAAGGAATCTGATGACTTAAAAAAAATACCTAAAAAACTTTGATAACAGCATTAATTAATGGATGTTAGAGAACAGTGTTCCCTTGTCATTGTTGTATTTCAAATCTGATGGGTTTCTATCTTCAGCTTCTTTCATTTTTCCGATTGAAAATAATGCTTTACGTATATGGAGTAAGAACGATTCTTATCCCAGCTTTGCCAGAGAGTATTTATCTCCTGCTTATGAGATGCAGTGGTCAAAAGTTAATACATTTCTGTAAGTGTAAAAATGTTTCTTATTGGCAAGGAAAGGTATAACCAACAGAAGGGACTTGGTATTGATAACCAAGGCAGAGCTGCTTAGCAAGGGTAGCTAGGGAGAGAGATGGAATAAGCTGTGTATGGTGTTTGAACAATATGTGTACCTTAAACACGCACATCACATATACACACACCCTGACAGCCCTCTCATATCATACATACAGCATGCAGGCTTTACAGATCAGCTTCTTTCATTTAGCAATATGCATTTAAGGTTCCTCTATGTCTTTCATGACATGTGTGTGTTTGTATATCTCACACATATTGTAGTAGTGCCCTTAATGAAAACACTGCCTCCAGCAAGAAAAAACTGCTTGTTTTTCCACATGACTGCGGAACAATTATAGCTTCTACCAGCAGCCCTTCTCCTGTTCCTGGGAAAATAGCTGGGTTGGCTGGCATTTGCATAATCGTCTTTAGGGCTATTGTGGGCGGGTTTGGGCTGCTGACACAGAGCTGCAGACTGGCCACCTGTCCAGAACAAATGAACTCGGCCTTTATGCAGCATTATTATGTGTTCCTCCACAGTGTTATTTCTAAGTAATGAATAATTTGATTAAAATATTATGAAACTATTTAGGAAATGTTTGTGTTGAACTAAAATCTCCCATTTTGGAGAAAGAGAAATTTCCTACTTCTTCCATTGGCACAACTATATATTTCTGTGCCCTCTCTGGCATAGTTTTTTTAACTGCTTTTGTGAAATTATCCTCATGAATATTAATTAGGGATGTGAGAATTTAAAAAGAAACTTCAAAATGATTTGTATTCATCCTTCTATAAATTATAAATTAAGTGTTGTCTAATTTTTTCCAGGAGTCCATTGCATCTATGCGGAATAGTTCATTAAACATTTTGGTCTGCAAAGCAAGAAGAAATATCTAAGGTCTTGAAATACTGACTATTCTTCATTCATTCATTTTCCTTGATAATTAACCCCATATATGATGTTTTTGTCCTAATAGTGAACACATTGCTATGTCAACTAGTTTTATTAATCATCTATATTTAGCCTGTGATGGGAAAAATCTCAGTTTTTTAAAAATTACATGTGACATAATGTTGATATTTCTTGTGCACAATGACTCACTGAAGTGAATTTTCATGTTATAATTGTAATTGATGGACCCTGTAGTCCTACTAAACCAGAAAAGTCTCAATACAAAATAAGTGGTCAGTGAATTAGTAAACATTAAAAAAAATTATTTGCCGGAGTTATTTGGGGGCAAAATCTACTGGTTGTGACAGTAACCACTTCTCTAAGTTCTAATTAAGTATTTATTGAATGGAAGATTGAATATTGTTAAGAAACATTGAGTACTTAGAGGATACACATCCGGTACTTTATATATGCTATTTCATTTGATTAATTCAACAATCTATCTTTTGAGATAGATGGTATTATTTTTTAATAGACTTTAATTTTTAGCAGTTTTAGATTCATAATAATTTTGAGCAAAATGTAGAGTTCCAACATCCCCTCTAGCCCCACACATGCACAGCTTCCCCCACTGTCAACACTCACCACCAGTGTAGTACATTTGTTACAGCTCACAAACCTACAATCGACCCATCATTATCACCTGAGGACCATAGTTTACATTAGTGTTGACTTTTGGTGTTGTATATTCTGTGGGGTTTTAATAAACATATAATGACATGTATCCAGCATTGTAGTATCATACAGAGTAGTTTCATTGCCCTAAAAATCTTCTGTGCTCTACTTGTTTCTCCCCTCACCCCACCCCTGGAAACCCCTGGCCTTTTTACTGTCACCATAGTTTTGCCTTGTCTAGAATGTTGTATAGTTGGAATAAGACAGTATGTGGCTTTTCCCATTGGCCTCTTTCACATAGCAGTAATATGCATTCAAGTTTTCTCTGTGTCTTTTCATGGTTTGATAAGTCATTTCTTCTAGTGTTTGAATAAGATTCCATTGTGTGAATGTGTTGCAGTTTATCCATTCACCTACTAAAGTATTACCTTTATTTTATAGGTGATGAGACTGAAGTTGAGATCAATTAATTTGCCTAAATCCACGTATATGTAATATATGTCACGTCTAAGACCAAAGCCCATGATCTAAATCAGTGATATCTAGAGGGGGTTGTTCATGCTATTGGGGGTATATACAGGATGATTATATTTACATTGAAGGGTTTTTATCAGCGCTCTCACTGTTGGCCTTTGTGTGTTGCAGTAGCAGTTTTCATCTGATTAAATGGATTTACAGATGATATTTTCTAATTTAAATTAAGCTATCTCACAAACTGGACAAGTAACTTTAAAATGTTACTGGGAAAAATATGAAAACTCATTGAGGATAATTTTAATAACACAAGCATAAGCAAACATCAAGAAAAGACCAGAGATGACATTTCTCTTAAAGGTGTTCATCAACTTAATTATAAGGTGAAAACTATGATAGCTCAAACACACCTGAAGAAAGTAGGCCAAAAATAATTTGTAATTACATAGAATACCATTTAATAATGGGTTTATTACCACTTTCTTTTTTAATAGACAAAATTTATTCAAAAATAAAGTATTATAAGAGTAATTTCATGAAATCCACATTTGTAATAATACAAGATTCAGTTGCTTAACATTTCAAAATTCCAAATGTAGGTGATCATATATTGTTTTCCAGTCAGCATTCCTTTTTTTTTTAAGTTAAATTTTAGTTAACATACAGTATAATATTGGTTTCAGTGATTCACCACTTACATACAACACCCAGTGCTCATCACAAGTGCCCTCCTTAGTACCCATCATCCAATCCATCTAGCCCATCTCTCACCCACCTCCCTCTATCAACCCATAATTTGTTCTCTATCATTAAGAGTCTGTTGTGTTTTATTTCCCTCTCTTCTCTTCTCCCCCTTCCCATGTGTTTATCTGTTTTGTTTCTTAAAGTCCACACATGAATGAAATCATAAGGTATTTGTCTTTCTCTGATTGACTTATTTTGCTTAGCATAATACAGTCTAACTCCATTCATATCATGAATGATGGCAAGATTTTGTTCTTTTTGACGGCTGAATAATATTCCAGTGTGTGTGTGTGTGTGTGTGTGTGTGTGTGTGTGTGTGTCTGTGTGTGTGTCTGTGTGTGTGTCTGTGTGTCTGTGTGTGTCTGTGTGTGTGTGTGTACACCACATCTTCTTTATCCATTCATCAGTTTATGGACATTTGGGCTCTCTTCATAGTTTGGCTACTGTTGATAGTGCTGCTATAAACATTGAGGTGTATGTACACCTTCAAATATGTATTTTTGGGGCGCCTGGGTGGCGCAGTCGGTTAAGCGCCCGACTTCAGCCAGGTCACGACCTCGCGGTCTGTGAGTTCGAGCCCCGCGTCGGGCTCTGGGCTGATGGCTCAGGGCCTGGAGCCTGTTTCCAATTCTGTGTCTCCCTCTCTCTCTGCCCCTCCCCTGTTCATGCTCTGTCTCTCTCTGTCCCAAAAATAAATAAACGTTGAAAAAAAATTTTTAAAAAATATGTATTTTTGTATACTTTAGGTAAATACCTAATAGTCCAATTGCTGGGTCTTAGTGTAGTTCTAGTTTTTAGTTTCTTGAGGAACCTCCATACTGTTCTCCAGAGTGGCTGCTCCATTTTGCATTCCCACCAACAGTGCAAGAGGATTCCCCTTTCTCCACGTCCTTGCCAACACCTGTTGTTTCTTGTATTGTTAATTTTAGCCATTCTGGCAGGTGTGAGTTGGTGTCTCATTGTGGTTTTGATTTGTATTTCCCTGATGATGAACGATGTTGAGTATCTTTTCATGTGTCTCTTAGCCATCTGGATGTCTTCTTTGGAAAAGTGTCTATTCTTGTCTTCTGCCCATTTCTTAAATGGGTTATTTATTTTTTGGGTGTTGAGTTTGATAAATTATTTATAGTTTTGGATACTAACCCTTTATCATCAGATACATGATTTGCAGATATCTTCTGTAGGCTGCCTTATAGTTTTGCTGATTGTTTCCTTTGTCGTGCAGAAGCTTTATATCTTGATGAATTCCCAATATGTCACATTTGCTTTTGTTTCCTTTGCCTTCAGCAACATGTCGAGTAAGAAGTTTCTCTGGCTACCACTTTCATAATGAGGAACTTTACCAACTGTCTTGAAATAATAGTCATATATATATACATACATACATACATCTATGAATACCTATACATATGTATATATATTCATATGTATACGTACATATGTATATTCATATTCATATATACATGTGTATGTGTGTGTATATATATTAACCTATAAAATTGGAAAGACATTGGTAAAATTAACTATTGCACATTTATCTCATTCCCTTTAAAGTTATGCTTTTGTTATGCTTTATAATTTGTATAATATACAAAGTATCTTCAGTATGATTTATAATTAAATATACATATTTTAGGTGCATGTCCTCAATATTTTTTTACATGGATTGTGCATTCAAAAATTGGGGGTCCCTATTCTAAATTGTATTGGTACATTTTCAGAGGTCTCATGTTAATTAAAAAAGTGAACTATTTCAATTTTGTACCCTTCCTCCTTTTAAATTTGTCTGAATACTCGTTATCTTCTCTTCCTTGTTTTGAAAGAGTATTCATCTTTTTAACCAACCTTTCATCTGTGTAATCCTAACCCTAAATCTTTCCATAACTGTTGACCTTATTTTTATAAGTCTTACCCATTTTTTCCTGGTTTTCCATCCTTTTTTTTCACCACAGTCTTATTTCAGCCTGTAAGTTTTCTTCCATTTTTATTTTCTAATTTTTTTAAGTTTATTTATTTTTGAGAAAGAGAGAGTACAAGTGGGAGAGGGGTAGAGAGCGGGGTGGGGAGAGAATCCCAAGCAAGCTCTGTGCTGTTAGCATAGAGCCCAAGGAGGGGCTCAGTTTCACAAGCCATGAGATCATGACCTGAGCTGAAGTTGGAGGCTCAATTGACTGAGCCAGCCAGGTGCCCTTATTCCTTTTTTAAACTAACACAAAAACCCTTCCTTTAACATACCTCTTATCAAACTTCTGCATTCATTTTATGTTTTTTTTCCATTTGAAGATTTAGACCCATTGACTTTTTGAGAGCTGAGACCATATGAGAATCATCTCTGTTCTTTCCAGTGTCCAATATAGTATAGCATTGGGTGAATCATTTCTAAATAAATATTTATTGAATGATGAACATTTATCTTATGGATATAGCACAGTATTTGGCACAAAGGCATAGCTCTTCCTCTGTAGAAAGTTAGGCTATGTTAGGAAAGTAAGACCTGTTCCCAAGGGATCTGGAGATCAAGTCCAAGTTAAACGAATTGCTTCCTCCCAGTGAGCTAGTTTTCTTTTTTTTAATCTTACTTGAAAATGACATTTTATCATGAAAAGAGTGACATTGTGCATTGTTAAAAAACAAAATATTAATTTCTTCATCTACTATCACAGTTTCTAAAACAGAAAAATGGCTTCATTTTGAAAGTGATTTGTTCAGCTGGATGGGAAAAAGAAGTTAGAATAATAATTGAATATTTGGTCTTATTTAGTGTACTAAGCTAAATTCACTGAGCCAGACTTGAACTAGACTGAGGAAAATACAGGGTTTAAAGTAGAGGGATATTAAAACTTGAAAGTGGTTGTAGATAAAAATACGCAGAGTTTCTGGAATTACTGTGGCGACTTAGGTGATCTTGGAAAGAAGTAAGGAGATATGTTTGGGATATGCTAAGTTAATACTATTTGATATAAGGTTGTAAACGCTAGGCTAGGATCCTTAGAGAAGCCAAGTGGGGGGAAAAAAAAGTTCTGGAAAAAGAATACTGAAGTGAGAGTCATGCTATTATTTATATTGGATTATTGGCCCTATTAGAGATCTTGAGTAAGTTCCCAGTTTTTTTCATCTGAATTCAACTAGATAAACCTAAGTTACACTTTGGAATCAGTTACCAAAATTTCTTGGTGAAAGATGGTATTGTATTTAATATTTCGGCTAGAAAACTATTTTTACATCTACCAGAAGGCTTGTATGTGGAAGGAAAAAGCTCAACTTGATAAATCTTTTTGTTAGAATAATCCCTATTTTTGGCATGGCTGTTTCATATAAAAATAACAAAATTTTCTACTCTTCAATGTAGAATTGGTCAGGGATTTGGATACAAAAGGATGTACTCTGAATATCCTAGAGAACTGCCCTCAGATTTTCCTAAAGTCATCTGCTGTGTCTGAGGGCAGGCACTGTGTATATCAAGTTTGTTAACTTTTGTAGAGTTACAAGGAAATTAGGCCTTCTCTGTTCATAACCTGAAATCTAATTGACAAAAGTAAGCTAGGCATACATAAAAAGCTACAAAATATGTATTATTACCAGGACTTCATCTTATTTGTATGATTAACTACCACATGTATGACAATCAGTAAGGGCCCTAAATTTGTAGAAAGACAGGAGAAATGAGCTTGGAGTATCTAGAGAAAGTAGGAATATTGAGTGGATACAGAGGATACATTCTTTATCAGTGAAAGACAGGGATCCAACATGTAGAGGTAAAAGATAATTGTGAATGAACACAATATGCCTGAAGGAAGACTTCTTGTGTGGCAGTAATCATGAATACCATGTATCAGGTACTTACTATATGTTAGGCATTGGTCTAATCATTAGGTTTGTGTTCCATTATTATGTCCATTTTGCAGTGGAGAAAAGTAAGGTTCATAGTGGTTAATGAAATTACTTTAAGTGTCATAACTTGTAAATGGTAGATTGGGGCTTTGAACTTAGATTTGACTCCTAAGACCATGTGTAACATTGTGTAATATTGTACTAGAATAATGACCACGAAGCCCGCTTGCTTGTTTTGGCTTTTTAAGTTTCCTATGATTTCTTCTGTTGTTTCTTTACTTGAACATGTTTCAAAATTATTATCTTGGCTCTAATACTTTAGTGCTTTCGATTGTGTTTTTCTACCTTCTTAAACCTGCCCAATATTCAGCTCTACTAAGAAGCCTGGAAATAAGAAGTCCTCTGTTTTGATCCAATTTCTGCTACTGGCTTCCTTTATGTCCTGGCCAAGCTGATCTATTCTGAGTCTTTAGTTTCTTCACCTAAAAGTAAAAAGTAAATATTTTACTGTTTTCATTTTAACAACATTAATAAGATCAGTGAACATTTGAACAGTGTTCAGTATATAGAATAACATCTGGCATATACATAGTAAGTATTTCCTGAATGAATGTAGGCATTGAGCACTTAATGTATGCTGGCATCGGGTCCAGTGCTTTATAAGCACTGACTCATTTAATTATATCAATATCACTTTGAAGTGGGTACTCTTTGTACGTTTATTTTTGAGATAAGGAAATACAAAACAAAGGCAAGTTAAGTAACTTGCCAAGGTCCACGAGTTAAACCCAAGCTTGTATGTCTATGCTCTTAACCAGTATACTGATTCTCAGTACTGGTTGTGTATCACTGGTTGTGAAGTTTGTTATGTTAAATCATCAATATCTTAGCCCCACCTCTAATTCTACAGGCACATTTATTCTATAGTACCTTAGCTGCTCTGTGGAGTGACTGAGTGCTTGACTGACTGTCGCTTTTCTTTGTCATATGTCCATTTTTTTTTAACTGGGGAGAGAAACAGTTCTGTATGAAAAATTTACTTCCATAGCTCAAAGCTGTGTAATACACGGACTAATTTTCAGTTTCCTCAGTGAAATGATGATGAGCCAGTGTTAGGTATTAAAGGAAAATACTAATTACATAGTAGCTGAATTTTTTATTTTGGCCTATAGGATCTGAAAAAAAAATGCAGAGAAATCCATATACCAAATACCAAAAATGTCAATCCAGTGTTTTAAAATATATATAGTCTTTTTGTTTTTGTTGTTAGTATAATCACCACACAGTGTTACATTGATTTCAGGTACACAACATAGTGATTCAGCAATTCTATGCATTATTCTATGCTCACCACAAGTATGGTTACCATCTCTTACTTTAACAATGCTATTACAATACCATTGACTATATTTCCTATGCTATACCTTTAATTCCTATGTCTTAATTCATCTCATAACTGGAAGTTTGTATCCCCCCACTCCCTGTCACCCATTTTGCCCATCCCTCAACCCACATCCTCTCTGGGAATCATCAGTTCTCTGCATTTATAGGCCTGATTCTTTTTGTTTATTTATTCATTTGTTTTGTTTTTTAGATTCCACATATAAATTAAATCATATGGTATTTGTCTTTCTCTGTCTGACTTAGTTCATTTAGTAGAATACCTTCTAGGTACATCCATGTTGTTGCAAATGGCAAAAAAAAAAAAGTCTCATCCTTTTTATGGGTGCATAATAATCCACTTTGTATATATACACCACATCTTTGTTCATCTATTGATGGACACTTAGGTTGCTTCTGTATCTTGGTTATTATAAGTAATACTGCAGTAAACATAGGGGCACATATATCTTTTCAAGTTAGTGTTTTTGTTCTCTTTGGGTAAGTACTCAGTGGTGGAATTATTAGATCGTATGGTATTTCTAGTTTTAATTTTTTGAGGAACTTGAACACTTTTCTGCAGTGGCTATACCAATTTACATTCTTACCAACAGTGCACGAGTGCAGTTCTTTTTTTTTTTTTTTTTTTTTTTACTATATCCTTGCCAACCCTTGTTATTTCTTATCTATTCAGCCATTCTGACAAATATAAGGTGATATCTCATTGTGGTTTTGATTTGCATTTTCTGGATGATTAGGAATGTTGAGCATCTTTGTATGTGTCCATTGACTGTATGTCTTCTTTAGAAAAATGTCTATTCAAGTGGAGTGACCTATTTAACTTACTTTAATAATTCTGGTGGCACTTTGTACCCAAAGGTGATTTTGTTATGTTATTGACTTACAGATTGACTGTCTTTGTTGTTTTGATTTTTAGTTCTTCTATAATTTATTCTCTTTTGCCATTTAAGAGTTCTATGTCACAATTTACCTGATACTTAATAAGAGAAATACTGTATATAGAGTTTTTGAGTACTGCCTTTGCCATGCATTAGTTGTGTGTATCCTTAGTCACCAAACTAACAAGCTTTCCCTCTTCCAATTAAATATGATGATGAACAATGCTCATGATACAGAATCATTCAATAATGTTAGTTATTTCAAGAAATTTTATTTATCACATAACCATTACACATAGAAATATTGGAAATATAAGAGACCATTTAAATATTATTAGCAAATCATGTGGCCATTTTATATTTATATTTTATTTTAGCTAACATTACAGTGTTATATTGATTTCAGGAGTAGAATTTTGTGATTCATCACTTACATGTAATACCCAGTGCTCATCACAAGTGCCTTCCTTAACGCCCATCACCCATTTAGCCCATCCCCCAGCACACTTCCCCTTCAGCAACCTTTGGTTGTTCTCTATAGTTAAGAGTTAAGAGTCTCTCTTATGGTTTGTCTCCCTCACTCTTTTTTTTTCTTTCCCCTGTGTTCATCTGTTTTGTTTCTTAAATTCCACATATGAGTGAAATCATATGATATTTGTCTTTTTCTGACTTTTTCACTTAGCATGATACACTCTAACTCTATCCACATCATTGCAAATGGCAAGATTTTGTTCTTTTTTATTCCATTATGTGTGTATGTATGTATGTGTGTGTATATACATATATACACACCACATCTTCTTTATCCATTCATCAATCGGTGGACATTTGGACTCTTTAGATAATTTGGCTATTGTTGATAATGCTGCTATAAACACTGGGTGCACGTGTACATGGCTTTTTTTTAGACTTGCTTTTTTTTGGGGGGTGGTGGCTGGCTCAGCCAGTGGAGCATGTGACTCTTGATCTCAGAGTTGTGAGTTTGAGCCCCATATTGGTTGTAGAGGTTACTTAAAAATAAACTCTTAAAAAAAAAGTTGCTTTTTTCCTTCTAAAGTTTAATTTGAGCAATGTAGGGTATGTAGTATCAAAAGGGTTGACACTTTGATTGACTTTCTCTTTACTGAGTGGTTAAATTTGCTGAGGACTGGAATATTATGCTTTATTGATGTGATTCCTTACTTGAGATATTTTCAGGAGAGTGAGAACTTTGATCTTTATTTTATTAATACAAACTCAGCCTCTTGTACCTGATTTTAACATTGGTAACAGTTTCTGGTGAGTAATCATTTATGTTGTAGTTTTAGACAGTTGGAAATTGCTTCTGTGGGAAAGACTAATATATGCATCTTTGCATGCTACCAAAGTTGAATTAGACCAACTTATTGATAGTTTTCTAGCTTTATGTTTTGAAATAGTTACAAGCACTTGTCTTAAAAGCCTTTTTAAAAAATCAGCTTTAACATATCTGTAAATGTAGTTAAAGAAATCTTTAGATGGAAAACAACTCTTTTTAAAACAGGCCACATATTTGCTAATAATATTAAAACTGTCTCTTAAATATTTTTCTAATGTTTATTTATTTTTGAGAAAGAGAGAGACACAGAGCACGAGTGGAGGAAGGGCAGAGAGAGAGGGAGACACAGAATCTGAAACAGACTCCAGGCTCCAAGCCGTCAGCACAGAGCTCAATGGGGGCTCGAACTCACGAACCGTGAGACCATGATCTGAACCGAAGTCGGACGTTCAACCGACTGAGCCACCCAGGTGCCCCAAATTTCCATTATTTCTATATGTAATGGTCACATGACAAATTTTTTAAACAGTAACATTGTTTGGTCCATAATTTTAGAATTCTTTCCACTAAAACCTGCCTCATATCCATCTCTCAAGGCTTTACCTCCTTACTGTGTCATCTTTGAACACAATGTTTTAAATCTGATCGTGTCACTTCTGCTTAAAATGGTGGCTTCCCATTACCTATAGGACAGACTTAAAACTCCTTGTGGGATTTGGCTCTTGCTCACCACTTCTCCAGCCTCACCTAAAAGCCATTTTGTGTAGGGCTCCGGAGACATATAATCCTTCTCTTTTGCTTTTTCTGTTTGGTGTAAAAACTTAATTGTTTGGCTATATTTATTATGTATGCTAAATTGAGTTCAGTAAATTCTGTTTACAATTCTTTTTTCATTGACAGTAATTTGTATTGAATCTGTTATTAGAGGACAGGACAAGACTTTTTCTTATACCTACTCTTAGAATATGTTCTAGTACTTCTCAAAAGTGCAAATTTTCCAACAACTATCTTGTCTTTTGCCAACATGTTCACTGTGATCACTCTGTCTCTGTTACACACACACACACACACACACATGCACGCACGCACGCACACAGCTGTCATTTTGGTAGCTTGATTTTAGTGCTTACAGTGCCATGGGTGTGTGTGTGTGTGCATGTGTATGTGTTATATTATGTGTTGCTATCCTTGATTGGAGGAGGCGACTATGTTGTAAGAGACTTTAGTGCATGCCATCTGTAAAATTGTATGAAAGACTGAACTGATGCTTTATAGAAAGAAAATCTCAGACTCTCTCCTTAGTTTGTTTGCAATGTTATTAGATTTAAAAATTTACAATTATTTTTAATTGTGTTAAAATACACATAACAGAAAACTTACCATCTCAACCATTTTCATTTTATTTATTTAAAGATTTTTTTAATGTTTTTTATTTATTTTGAGAGGGAGA
The DNA here is from genome assembly GCF_016509475.1 of Prionailurus bengalensis. Lineage (NCBI taxonomy): Eukaryota > Metazoa > Chordata > Mammalia > Carnivora > Felidae > Prionailurus > Prionailurus bengalensis. The sequence continues at coordinate 58,937,404 of NC_057346.1, forward strand.
GTGTAGGAGGGGCAGGGAGAGGGAGAGAGAGAATCCCAAGCGGGCTCTGTACTGTCAGCACAGACCCAATGCAGAGCTCAGTCTCATAAACCATGAGATCATGACCTGAGCTGAAATCAAGAGTCAGATGCTTTAGTGACTGAGCCACCCAGGCGCCCCTATTTTGTATTTATTGAAATTCAAGTTAGTTAACATATAGCATAGTATTGTTTTCAGGACTAGAATGTAGTGGTTCATCACTTACGTGTAGTAACAAGTGCCCTCCTTAATGCCCATCACCCATTTAGCCCATTCCCCGATGCAACCCTCAGTTTGTTCTCTGTATTTAAGAGTCTCTTGTTTGTCTCCCTGTTTTTATTTTCTCTTCCCTTCCCTTCCCCTATGATCATCTGTCTTGTTTCTTAAATTCCACATATGAGTGAAATCATATATTTGTCTTTCTCTGACTGCCTTATTTCACTTAGCATAATACACTCTAGTTCCATCCATGTTGTTGCAAATGGCAAGATTTCATTCTTTTTGATTGCCGAGTAATATTCCATTGTATATACATACCACATTTTCTTTATTCATTAGTCAATGGACTTTTGGGCTCTTTCCATAATTTGGCTGTGGTTGATAGCACTGCTATAAATGTTGAGATGCATGTGCCCCTTCAAATCAGCATTTTTGTATCCTTTGGATAAATACCTAGTAGTGCAGTTGCTGGGTCATAGGGTAGTTCTATGTTTAATTTTTTGAGGAACCTCCATACTGTTTTCCATAGTGGTTGCACCAGTCTTGAAATGTACCATTCAGTAGTGTTAAGTGTACTTACATTCTTGTACAGTCAATCTCCAGAAGTTTTTTATCTTGTGAATTTGGTATAATTGAAACAAGTACCTATTCCCCTCTCCTCGCAGCTCCTGGAAACCACCATTATACTTTCTTTCTGTATGAATTTGGTCTCATACAAGTGGAATCATACAGTATTTGTCATTTGGTGACTGGCTTACCATGATGTCCTAAAGATTCATTCATGTAGTAGCATGTGACAGAGTTTCCTTCCTTTTTAAGACTCAAGAATATTCCATTGTATCAATTTACCATTTTTTGTTTGCCCATTGATGGACATTTGGGTTGCTTGCGTCTTTTAGCTATTGTAAATAGTGCTGCTATGAATATGGGTGTATAAATATCTTTTTGAGCTCCTGCCTTGAATTCTTTTGGGTATATATACCCAGAATTGGAATTGCCACATTGTGTGGTAATTCTATGTTTAATTTCTTAAGGAACCTCCATATTGTTTTCCATAGTGGCTGTACCATTTTGCATTCCCACCAATGGTTCATGAGGGTTCTAATTTCTTTACATCCTCACCAACACTTGTTATTTTCTTATTTTTTTTATAATAGCCATTCTAGTGGGTGACTTTATTTTTTTGTTGTTATTTTTTTTCAATATATGAAGTTTATTGTCAAATTGGTTTCCATACAACACCCAGTGCTCATCCCAAAAGGTGCACTCCTCAATTCTCATCACCAACCCTCCCCTCCCTCCCACCCCCCATCAACCCTCAGTTTGTTCTCAGTTTTTAAGAGTCTCTTATGCTTTGTCTAGTGGGTAACTTTAAAATTTTAACGTATGATCAACAGTAAGCAATAAACTCTTAAGTATATATCCTCAGTCAATCTTGACTACGATTTATTCCCCTTTCCCATATCTGATTAATTCTCAGGTTGTCACTTTTGTTTTGGAGCACCTATTGCTAATTAGTTCTTTTCTTTCCCCTGCTGAGACCAAATATCATAGCTTCCTACTTGGATCACCCTGCTTCTGCTTTCTCTTTATAATAAATCTTCCACAGCAGCCTCATGGTCATCATTCTGAAGTAAAGATCTATTTATGGCTCTCTCCTTTAAATGTCAATGGATTATTTAATATTTATTGAATGCTTTTTCAAAGTAGCTTTACCTAAGTTTACATATCCTATAAGGTATGAATTTACTTCCATTTGAAAGATAAGGCAAATAACTGTTAGGGAAGAGATAACAGCTTGTTTAGCATTGACTACTAGAAAGTAAATGGAATCAGGATTTAAACATAGTGTTATCTGACTCCCCTATCCTTCCTTCTTTTATGCTTGACATATTTGTTCATGCATATCCTTTCCCCTCTATTTGGTCACTGGAAAAATTCTTTATATTTTTTCCTTCAAGGCCCAGCTCAAATGATGACTTTTGCTGTGACACTTACCCTGGCTCTCCTTGTCTTTTCTCTCAAGTCTGTTCAGCGATGTTTGCTGATACCTCATAGCACTTTGTATGTAACTGTAATAAGCCTTTTTCTTTTTTTCTTACTTTTATTTTTAATGTTTGTGCATTTATTTTTGAGAGAAAGAATGTGAGTGGGAGAAGGGCAGAGAGAGATGGAGACAGAATCCCCAGCAGGCCCTAGGCTCCAAGCTGTCAGCACAGTGCTGGATGTGGAGCTTGAACCCACAAACCGTGAGATCGTGACCTGAGATGAAGTCAGAGGCTTAACAACTGAGCCACCTAGGCACCCCAAGCCCTTTTCTTGATAAAGCACCGTTCAAAATAATATAACATGTTACTTTGTAACAAAAATTTATTGTATTGAATTTACGAAAATTGTTTACTGATATTATTAGAAGCATTAGGAATAAGAAATTATGTAGAATGGCATGTCATTGCACATTATCCGTATTTTAAGGGAATACTGTGGTGACTGAAGCGTTCAAAATAGCTAAATTACAAAACAGTGATCTGTATAAAAATTTCTTACTTTATGAAGAATTTAGTTGAGGGGCGCCTGGGTGGCTCGGTTAGTTAAGTGTCCGACTTCAGCTCAGGTCACGATCTCGCAGTCAGTGAGTTCGAGTCCCGCATCGGGCTCTGTGCTGACAGCTCAGAGCCTGGAGCCTGCTTCAGATTCTGTGTCTCCCTCTCTCTCTGCTCCTCCCTCACTCACACTCCGTCTCTATGTCTCAAAGATGAATAAATATTTAAAAAAAAATTAAAAAAAAAAGAATTTAGTTGAGTTCTTTATTCATAAAATTTAGGTTATATGTAATTTTTCACAGTCAGTTCACTGCATTAGAGTGAAACACACCTATACATAATTTCATACTTAATCCACTATCAGAACTAACCTTCAAGGCTTAGATTGTTTTCACTAATCTGATTCCTAAAGCCTAAAAACCTTACTTAACCTTAGTTAATGAGAATTCAATGTTAAAAATAATAGATGTTAAATTAAGAACTTCTCTGTGAAAGACACTGTTAAGAAAAGGAAAAGACAAGCCAGGGACCGGGAGAAAATATTTACAAAACATGTATCTGGTAAAGGACTGGAATCCAGATTATACAAAGAAATCTTAAAACTCAATAATAAGTAAACAAATGACTCAATTAAAATGTAGGCCAAAACCTACACAAACACCTCAGCAAGGAGGATATGTAGATGGCAGATAATCATATGAAAGATGCTTAGCATCATGTATCATTAGAGATAGCACTACACACACTTGTTTGAATGGCTAAAATCCAAACACTGACAGCATCAAATGTCTACTAGGATGTGAAGCAATGAGAACTTTTCAAAATTCATGCTAGTGGAAATGCAGAATGGTACAACCACTTCTGGAAGTTAAACACAGTCTTATCGTATAATCAAGCAATTGGACACTTTGGTAATTGACCAAATGTGTTCACAACAAGCTCACACAAAAACTTGTACGTGAATGTCAATAGCAACATTACCCAAACTGGGAAGCAATCAAGGTGTCCTTCAATAGGTGAGTGGACTAGGAAACAGTGGAATATCCAGACAGCAGAATATTATTCAGTGACAAAAGGAATTGAATTAAGCCACTAAAAGACATGGAGGAACCTTAAATGCATTTTGTCAGGTGAACAAAGCCAACCTGAAAAGGCTACCGTACTGTATGATTCCAAATATATGATATTGTGAAAAGTTAAAACTGTGGAGACAGTAAAATGATTAGTGTTTGCCAGGGATGGGGAGGGAGGGAGATGAAGGGAGGATGAACAGGTAGAACACAGTGGAGCTTTAGGGTTTATTAGGAGAATGCAGTGGTGGATACATGACATTGTACATTTGGGAAAACCTATAGAACACACAACACAAATAGTGAATCCTAATGTAAACTATGGCTTGTAATTAATAATAATGTGTCAGTGTTGTTTCATCACTGTAACAAATATATCACACAAATGCAAAATGTTAATAGGAGGGAATCTGTGTAGTCAGTGGATATATGGGAACCCTGTATTTTTTGCTCAATTTCTCTGTAAACCTAAAATTGCTCTAAAAATAAACCATTAATTTAAAAATATATGTGTATAATTGTTCACTAAAATGAGTAATGAATGATTCAGTTCAGCAGTTATTTACTGAGCAAAGACGGAACTATGTTAGATTTTTATAGCCCTGTTCTTTAAAGAACCTATAAACAGCCCTTAGCCAAAATATACAGTGATTTGGGATAGTCTTTGGCTGTAGCAGAATGAATTGAGTGGTCAAAAAGTGTTTTAAACTTTGAAAGAAGACCTGCATTTGAACCCAGGCTTACCTAGCTGGGTGATCTTAGCCTTTACTTAGCCTTTTAAAATTTCTGTTGTGTCTGGTGCATAAGGCTATAGTTTTAAATGTTAGTTAATAAATGTGAAACACCTAGTACATAGTAAATAGTAGTAGTTCTCATGACTAGTTCTATGTTTTCTATCTAACAAGGGAAATGAAAAATGGGTCTTACTGGCCTTTATGTTCAATCACATTTTGGCCATTTTTTTCTAGATTTCCCCCCTCTAATTTGAGATCACTAAGGGTCAAGCACTTGAAATTATTATTTGCTTGCTGATTTGATACATTCCAGTTTCTTCTCTAAAGGAGAAACTGCTTGTATGGCTGTCTTTGAGATCAAGCAGGCAGTTCAGTCATGCTTAATAGAACACTTTTCTTACTGTTCAAAAACAATAGCAACTAGCTTGTTTTCCCCCCTTAGTGAGAACCTTCATGTCTGAGAGTCTTACAAAGAGGTATCTGCTAATCTAAGCCTTGAAATATAACTTTAATAAAAAATTGAAAAAACTTTAAACAATGTTTAGTGACTCTAATATTCTTAATAAGCCATGGGGTGCCTGGGAGGCTCAGTTGGTTAAGCGTCCAACTTTGGCTCAGATCATGATCTCACAGTTCGTGAGTTCAAGCCCTGCATCGGGCTCTGTGCTGACAGCTCAGAGCCTAGAGCCTGCTTTATATTCTGTGTCTCCCTCTCTCTCTGCCTCTCCTCCACTCACACTCTGCCTCTCTATCTCAAAAATAAATAAAAATGTTAAAAAAATATATTCTTAGTAAGCCAAAATTCTGTGTACATTTTGCTCTAAAAATCTGTAAGCCATAATTTATGTTTTCCAATTGATAATGTTTTAAATAGTGTAAAATAAATTCCCTCAAGTTTGGTTTTTACCAACAAATAATACTAATCTTTATTTGAAGACGACTGTATACACAGTGAAAAATACTGCTTTTCTTACGAATAGCTTACCAATTTTCTTTTTTTTTTTTTTTAATTTTTTTTTTTTTTAACGTTTATTTATTTTTGGGACAGAGAGAGACAGAGCATGAACGGGGGAGGGGCAGAGAGAGAGGGAGACACAGAATCGGAAACAGGCTCCAGGGTCCGAGCCATCAGCCCAGAGCCTGACGCGGGGCTCGAACTCACCGACCGCGAGATCGTGACCTGGCTGAAGTCGGACGCCCAACCGACTGCGCCACCCAGGCGCCCCACCAATTTTCTTACCAATAGCTTCCAGCAATTTGGAAAGAAAAATTTACAAAATATGGGGGAAAAAACATTCATAAAACTGTAGCCATCATTTCTTAGTTAAGCAATCTACTGAAAATGTAAAATGAAGTAAAAACTATTGAAATATTAGAGGTAAGCTGAGTAAGTGCCTTTTAGTCAGTAGGATTTTCCCTTGATTAAAGCTTACATATAAAATTGCTTTGGAAACAAATGGAGAAACTCTATAGGAGAAAACAAGACTATCTGGAGGGAGAAAATGGTTGGTTGTGAAAACGATTAAGTAACTGGCATTTAATATTTCATATTGGATGAATTTGGGCTTATGCCCCTTAAAGGAAGATACCTTTTGTTAAGCAGACTTCCAAGTTATCTGCCCATATTGGCAATACCATTTATGAACTGCACATTTAGTATGTCATCTCTGTTTAAGTGCAACAGGATTTATGCATGTTTTTTTTATGTAATTGTCATAATAGCAACATTAAGTGGAGAACTAAGCATATTTCAGGCAGATGATTTTTATGTCTCTTAGGTGTATTGAAGGCAACATTTTGAGTTTTGTGTAAGCACAGTAAGTTAACATAAGATGATAAATCCCAGTTATTATTAGAACTACAGCTTTCCAGGGAAACATCTTTTTAAATGTGTTTTATGACTCTATTTAAGCATGATGATAGTACAAGAAAGACATTGGAGATCTTTCTTAAAGAATAACTTCATGGAAAACTACTTTGAGAGTAGGTATCTCCTAGGCACTACAGAAGAATTCACTATGTAAGTGTAGGTGTAAGCTTCAAAGTACAAGTTGGATGCTTACAAGTAAAAATTTACTCCACCAATCCATGTCCTACATTTTCCCACCTATTTTTACATCATCATTTTTTTTTAACCTAAATTATACCAAGTCCTGTTACGTCCTTCTTTCTTTCTCATTTGATCAAATTCCTATTTCCTCTTTCAGATCCAGTTCCAAAGTACTTAAATCTGCATAGATTTTCCTGTCATCTCTCACTTTAGGAGACATCGTGGCTCCTTGCCTTTTTTTATACTTCTGCTAAACCTATCACTGTTTGTATTATAATTCCAACAACCTTTTCTGTAATTAAAGAGACTACCTATGTGTTCATCACTGAGGAAGATAGATACATTATTCATTCAGTTGTATAAGGCCAAAATCCAAAGGTTCATCTAATTATTGTCTTCTTTGTTGTTTTCCATTCTGGACCATTACCATTTCTGTCAGTTTTCTCTGCTAAATATCTTTGTAATTAATCTGGCTCTGTCTTTAGTGCCTCTACCACAGTTCATAATATCATCATCTTTGATGAAGTTTTGGGGTGGTGGTGGGGTTCATGGTGTCCAGAGCCAATGGCCAAGAAAGAATTCTTGAAGACATCTTTGGTGCAAAAAGGTGATTTTATTAAAGCATGGGGACAGGACCCATGGGCAGGAAATGCTGCACTGGGGTTATGGCTGGTAACTCATTATATACCCTGAGGTTGGGAGCAGGTCAGGGATAGGGTAAGGTATTTTGGGAGCAAGGTTTCCAGGACCCTGGCTAGCTGTAGCTAGGGAAACACCATTTGTCACCATTTAATAAAACCTCAGTCATGAGACCCTTCAGATGCATATCAGGGGGCTGTAAACTTGGAACATGATTGCCAGCATATATCCTGGAGCAGTTGAGACAAAGGAAGTAGACTTACAGGATCCTTGAGGTTGGGACAATGTTAAGCCAAGGTTCTCTTTTGCCCCTAGCAAAGTGTCCTCATCCAGGCAGCTGAACTCCTAGAGGGGGAGGTCATTCTACAGGTTTTAAGGACTTGTCAATGGACTGTAGGCAGGAAGGGGATTTAATTTTCATTTGCCTTAGTTTCCCATATTACCATGGCAAGCACTTAAACCCCTTTCCTTTGTTCTTGGGTAGCCAGGAGTATCCGAGGAATATCATGCATATTCACACATATTCCACTTTGGGGTTGGAGGGCTGGGTGCCAGCCTGTATTTTGCCCTCAGCTTGCCCCATGCTCCCCCATCATCTTTACTAGAATACTGTAGTAGTCTGTGTTGCATTGGATCTAAAGAGTCTCTTGTTGGATTGTGTTTTTATTCTGTTCTGCTAGATTCTGTCTTTTGATTGGAGAGTTTAATCCATTTACATTTTAAATAATTACTGATGAGTAAGTACTTACTTTTGTGGTAACATTTAACCCTTTAAAGTTACAACACTCTTGGTGCACCTGGGTGGCTCAGTTAAGCTGCCACCTTGATCTCAGCTCAGGTCATGAGCTCATGGTTCATGAGATCAAGCCCCACCGTCGGTCTCCACATTTGACAGCAGGGAGCCTGCTTGGGATTCTCTATCTCCCTCTCTGTTCCCCCACCCTATACGTGCGCTCTCTCTCTCTCAAAATAAATAAACTTTATTATCTTCTTCTTTCTTTTTTCTTTTTTTTTTTTTTAGCTATTCTTATAGCTATGTAATGGTATCATGTTGTTTTTTTTTTTAATTTTTTTTTACATCTATTATTGAGAGACCAAGAGAGACAGAGCATGAGCAGGGGAGGGGCAGAAAGAGGAGGAGACACAGAATCTAAAGCAGGCTCCAAGATGTCAGCACAGAGCCCGATGCAGGGCTCGGACTCACAAACCACGAGATCATGACCTGAGCCGAAGTTGGACGCTTAACTGACTGAGCCACCTAGGCACCCCTGTGGTATCATGTAGTTTTAATCTCTATTTCCACAATGATAAGAGATATTCAGCATTTTTCAAATACTTTTTTACCATCCTTATATCTTCCTGATAAAGTGTCTGTTCAGAGCATTTGCTTATTTTAAAACTTGAGTTGGTTTTTTTCTTACTGTTGAGTTTTTAGTGTTCCTTATACATTCTGGATACAAGTCATTTATCAGATACGTGATTTGCAGAATTTTTTTTAAAAAATTCTCTTAACAGTGTCTTTTCCCAAAGAAAAGAGTTTAAAGAGTTCTGATGGGGTGCCTAGGTGGTTCAGTTGGTTGAGCATCCAACTGTTGATTTCAGCTCAGGTCGTGATCCCAGAGTCACTGGATTGAGCCCCATATCAGGCTCCATGCTGAGCTTGTGGCCATGCTGTGCATGGAGCCTGCTTGAGTTTCTCTCTCTCTCTCTCTCTCTCTCTCTCTCTCTCTGCCCCTCTCCCCTTCTCCCCTGCTTGGGCATGAGTGCTCTCTCTCTCAAATAAAATTTAAAAAAAGTGTTCTGATTAACTACAGTTTATCATTTTTTCTTTGATGTATCTTGCTTTTGGTGTTGTATGTTAAAACTCTTTGCCAAAGGTCAAAGAGATTGTCTTTGTGTTCCACATGTTTTCTAGTTTTGTGCTTTACATTTAGATCTATGAAGCATTTTGAGTTAATTTTTTTTTAATTGGGAGGTATGTGCTACTGTTCATTTCTTTGCACATGGTCATCTATTTGTTCAGCACCACTTATAGATGCAGACCATTCTTCCTCCATCTAATTTTCTTTGTACCTTTGGGAAAAATTAGTTTATTTTATTTTTTTGGATCTATTTTGGGCTCTGTTCTGTTCCATTGATCTGTGCGTCCATGCTTTTGCCAGTAGCACACTGTCTTTATTACAGTAACGTTATACTATACTAGCCTTGAATGCAGGTGATATGAGTCTTCTGACTTTGTTCTCATTTTTCAGAATTGTTTTGGTGACTCTAGTACCTTTACCTTTCCATATATATACATACATACATACATACATACATACATACATACATACATTTATTTATTTATTTATTTATTTTTAAGTAGGCTTAATGCCCAGCATGGAGACCAACACAGGGCTTGAACTCATGACCCTGAGATCAAGACCTGAGCTGATATCAAGAGTTGGATTCTTAACCAACTGAGCCCCCTGGGTGCCCCTCCATATACATTGAAAAAAATTTTTTAAACGTGTATTTGTTTTTGAGAAAGAGAAAAAGAGAGACAGAGAGAAAGAGACAGACAGACATGGAGTTTGAGTGGCAGAGGGACAGAGAGAGAGGGAGACACAGAATCCCAAGCGGGCTCCAGACTCTGAGTTGTCAGCACCGAGCCCCATGCAGGGCTCTAACTGAAGAACCTTGATCATGACCTGAGCCAAAGTCAGATGTTTAGCTGACTGAGCCACCTAGGCGCCCTTCCATACATTTTAAAGTCAGGCTGTTCAAGGGTGCCTGGGAGGCCCAGGCGGTTAAGCACCTAACTCTTGACTTCAGGTCAGGTCATGATCTTAGAGTTTGTGAGTTCAGGCCTGCATGGGGCTCTGCGCTAACTGTGCAGAGCCTGCTTGGGATTCTCTCTCTCTCTCTCTCTCTCTCTCTCTCTCTCTCTCTCTCGATAAATAAATAGATAAACTTAAAAAAATGTCACGCTGGCTCCACTTACAACAGTGGACAGATCATCTAATCAGAAAATCAACAAGGAAACAATGGCTTTGAATGACACACTAGACCAGATGGACTTAACAGATGTATTCAGAACATTTCATCCCAAAGCAGTGGAATATACATTCTTCTCCAGTACACGTGGAATGTTCTCCAAAATAGACCACATACTGGGACACAAATCAGTGCTCAACAAGTACAAAAAGATCAAGATGATACCATGCATATTTTCAGACCACAATGCTATGAAACTTGAAATCAACCACAGGAAGAAATTTGGAAAGGTAGCATACTTGGAGACTAGAGAACATCCTACTAAAGAATGAATGAGATAACCAGGAAGTTAAAGAGAGAATTAAAAAGGACATGGAAGCCTGGGAATGCCAAGCTGGTGCAGCCACTCTGGAAAACAGTATGGAGGGTCCTTAAAAAACTAAAAATAGAACTATCCTATGACCCAGCAATTGCACTACTAGGCATTTATCCACGGGATACAGGTGTGCTGTTTCAGAACAACACATGCACCCCCATGTTTATAGCAGTACTATCAACAATTGCCAAGGTATGGAAAGAGCCCAAATGTCCATCAATGGATGAATGGATAGAGAAAATGTGGTATATATATACAATGGAGTATTACTCCGCAGTCAAAAAGAATGAAATCTTGCCATTTGCAACTATGTGGATGGAACTGGAGGGTATTATGCTAAGTGAAATTAGTCAGAGAAAGACAAAAATCATATGACTTCACTCATATGAGGACTTTAAGAGACAAAACAGATGAACATAAGGGAAGAGAAACAAAAATAATATAAAAACAGGGAAGGGGACAAAACAGAAGAGACTCATAAATATGGAGAACAAACTGAGGGTTACTGGAGGGGTTGTGGGAGGGGAGAAGGGCTAAATGGGTAAGGGGCATTAAGAAATCTACTCCTGAAATCATTGTTTCACTATATGCTAACTAATTTGGATATAAATTTTAAAAAATAAAATAAAAAGAAATTTAGAAGAAAAAATAGCTAAGAAAAATGTTAATATATATAATATACTATATATGTGTAACATTATATATATTTATATGTATATATACAACTTTTCTACTTCTGATTATTGTTGACAGTAATTTGGTTATACTGTTTAACAACCTTGATGAACTTTATTTTATTTTTTTTTAATATATGAAATTTATTGTCAAATTGGTTTCCATACAACACCCAGTGCTCATCCCAAAAGGTGCCCTCCTCAATACCCATCACCCACCCTCCCCTCCCTCCCACCCCCCAGAACTTTAAATACTTTAACTGTTAAAATAATAAACATATGTTTCATACAAAAAAAAAAAGGACATGGAAGCCAATGAAAATGGTAACACCACAGCCCAAAACCTCTGAGATGCAGCAAAGGTGGTCATAAGAGGAATGTGTATAGCAATCCAGGCTTTCTTAAAGAAGGAAGAAACATCTCACATACAAAACTAACCCTATACCTTAAAGAGCTGGAAAAAGAACAGCAAATAAAACCCCAAGCCAGCAGAAGACAGGAAATAATAAAGACTAGAGCAGAAATCAATGCTATCAAAACCAAAAAAAAAAAAAAAAACAAAAAAAAAACCCCAGTAGAATAGATCAATGAAACCAGAAGCTGGTTCTTTGCTCGAATTAACAAAATTGATAACCCCCTAGCCAATTTGATCAAATAGAAAAAGGAAAGGACCCAAATAAATAAAATCAAGAATGAAAGAGGAGAGATCACAACCAACATGGCAGAAATATAAACAATAATAGAATATTATGAGCAATTATATGCCGATAAAGTGGGCAATCTGGAAGAAATGGACAAATTCCTAGAAACATGTACGCTACCAAAACTGAAACAGGAAGAAATAGAAAATTTGAACAGACCCATAACCAGTAAAGAAATCAAATTAGTAATCAAAAATCTCCTAAAAAACAAGAGTCCAGGACCATGTGGCTTTCCAGAAGAGTTCTATCAAACATTTAAAGAAGAGTTAACACCTATTCTCTTGAAGCTGTTCCAAAAAAATAGAAATGGAAGGAAAACTTCCAGACTCTTCCTGTGAAGCCAGCATTACCTTGATTCCCAAACCAGACAAAGACCCCACTAAAAAGGAGAACTATAGACCAACTTCCCTGATGAACATGGATGCAAAAATCCTCAAAGAGATACTAGCCAACTGGATCCAACAATACATTAAAAAAATTATTCACCACGACCAAGTGGGATTTATACCTGGGATGCAGGGCTGGTTCAATATCTGCGAAACAATCAGTGTGATTCATCACATCAATAAAAGAAAGGACAAGAACCACATGATCTTCTCAATAGGTGCAGAGAAAGCATTTGGCAAAATACAGCATCCCTTCTTGATAAAAACCCTCAAGAAAGTAGGGATAAGGATCATACCTCAAGATCATAAAAGCCATATATGAAAGACCCAACGCTAATATCATCCTCAGTGGGGAAAAATGGAGAGCTTTCCCCTTAAGGTCAGGAGCAAGACAGGATGTCCACTCTCACCACTGTTACTCAACATAGTATTTGAAGTCTTAGCCTCAGCAATCAGATGACACAAATAAAAGGCATCCAAATCGGCCAGGAGGAGGTCAAACTTGCACTCTTTGCAGATGACATGATACTCTATATGGAAAACCCAAAAGATTCCACCAAAAAACTGCTAGAACTGATTAATGAATTCAGCAAAGTTGCAGGATAGAAAATCAATGCACAGAAATTGGTTGCATTCCTATACACCAACAATAAAGCAACAGAAAGAGAAATCAAGGACTCGATCCCATTTACAGTTGCACCTAAACCCATAAAATACGTAGAAAAAATTTAACCAAAGAGGTGAAAAATCTGTACACTGAAAACTATATAAAAAGCTTATGAAAGAAATTGAAGAAGACACACAAATAAAGGAAAAATATTCCATGCTCCGGAATAGGTAGAACAAACATGGTTAAAATGTCAGTACTACCCAAAGCAATCTACATATTCAATGCAATACCTATCAAAATAACACCAGCATTCTTCACAGAGCAAGAACAAACAATCCTAACATTTGTATGGAACCAGAAAAGACCCTGAATAGCCAAAGAAATCTTGAAAAAGAAAACCAAAGCTGGAGACACCACAATCCCAGACTTCAAGCTGTATTACAAAGCTGTAATCATCAAGACACTCAGGTCAATGGAACAGAATAGAGAACCCAGAAATGGACCCACAAACGTATGGCCAACTGATCTTTGACAAAGCAGGAAAGAATATCCAATGGAAAAAAGACAGTGTCTTCAGCAAGTGGTGCTGGGAAAACTGGACAGCGACATGCAGAAAAATTAACCTGGACCACTGTCTTACACCACACACAAAAATAAACTCAAGATGGATGGAAGACCCAAATGTAAGACAAGAAGCCATCAAAATCCTCAAGGACCTCTTTGATCTTGGCCGTGGCAACTTCTCACTCAACACCTCTCCAGAGTCAAAGGAAACAAAAGCAAAAATGAACTGTTTGGACTTCATCAAAATAAAAAGCTTCCGCACAGTGAAGGAAACAATCAGCCAAACTAAAAGGCAACTGATAGAATGGGAAAGGATATTTGCAAATGACATATCAGATAAAGGGTTAGTATCCAAAATCTGCAAAGAACTTATCAAACTCAACACCCAAAAAACAATCCAGTGAAGAAATGGCAAAAGACATGAATAGACACTTCTCCAAAGAAGACATCCAGATGGCCAACCGACGCATAAAAAGCGCTCAGCGTCACTCATCATCAGGGAAATGAAAATCAAAACCACAATGAGATACCACCTCACACCTGTCAGAATGGCTAACATTAACAGCTCAGGCAACAACAGATGTTGGCAAGGATGCAGAGACAAAGGATCTCTTTTGCATTGCTGGTGGGAATGCAAACTGCTGCAGCCACTCTGGAAAACAGTATGGAGGTTCCTCAAAAAATTAAAAATAGAACTACCCTATAACCCAGCAATTGCACTACTAGATATTTATCCAAGGGATACAGGAGTGCTGTTTCGAAGGGGCACATGCACCCCAATGTTTATAAGCAGCACTAGCAGCAATAGCCAAAGTATGGAAAGAGCCCACATGTCCATCGATGGCTGAATGGATAAAGAAGATGTGGTGTATATATGTATACAATGGAGTATTACTCAGCAGTAAAAAAGAGTGAAATCTTGCCATTTGCAACTGCGTGGTTGGAACTGGAGGGTATTATGCTAAGCAAAATTAGTCAGAGAAAGACAAATATCATATGACTTCACTCATGAGAACTTTAAGACACAGAACAGATGAACACAAGGGAAGAAAAGCAAAAATAATATAAAAACAGGGAGGAGTGCAAAACATAGGAGACTCTTAAACCCTGGAGAACAGAGGGTTACTGGAGGGGTTGTGGGAAGGGGGGAGGGCTAAATGTGTAAGGGGCATTAAGGAATCTATCTACTCCTGAAATCATTGTTGCGCTATATGCTAACTAACTTGGATGTAAATTAAAAATATAAAAATAGATAAATAATAAAGTCAAGCTGTTCATATCCTCAAAAAAGCTTTCTGGAATTTTCATTTGGATTTCACATGTATAGATCATATTGGGAGCAGTTGACATCTTATTAGTATGAAGTCTTCCAATCCATTAACATTGGATATCTGTCCATTAATTTAGATCTTTGATTTCTTTCATCAGTATTTTGGAATTTTCTGCATAAAGTTCCTGCACATATTTTGTTAGATTTATACTTAAGTACTTTGTATTTTACTCAATGCTATCATACATTTTTTTCTAATTTCAAACTTTATTTGTTCATTACAGGTATGTAGGAAAACAGTCCAGTTTTCTTTGTCATCCTTGTATCTTGCAGCCTTGATAAACTCAATTATTGGTTCCAGAGGTGTTTTATTTTGTTTTGTAGGTTCTTTAGAGTTTTCTACATACACAGTCACATCATCTGTGAATAAAAATAGTTTTATTTCTTCCTTTCCAATCTGTGTGCCTTTTCTTTTTCTTTCTTTTTCTTGTTGTAGTAGGTGGCACTATGAGTATAGTGTTGAAAAGGACTGGTGAGAGAGGGCATCCTTGCCTTCTTCCCAGTCTTAAGGGGGAAAACATTTGCTCTCCATTAGAAGTATTTTAGCTATAGGTTTGTCATATACACCCTTATTAGGTTAAGGAAAGATCCCTCTGCTTCTCATCTTGACATTGTTTAATCATGAATGAATGTTAAATTTCATCTATTTTTTAATTATTTGGTTCTCAAATCATATAGGATAGGTCATTTAAAAATGTCTTTAGGGGGCGCCTGGGTGGCGCAGTCGGTTAAGCGTCTGACTTCAGCCAGGTCACAATCTCGCGGTCCGTGAGTTTGAGCCCCACGTCAGCCTCTGGGCTGATGGCTCAGAGCCTGGAGCCTGTTTCCGATTCTGTGTCTCCCTCTCTCTCTGCCCCTCCCCCGTTCATGCTCTGTCTCTCTCTGTCCCAAAAATAAATAAACGTTGAATACACATTCTTTAAAAAAATAAATAAATAAAAATAAATAAAATAAAAATGTCTTTAGATCTTGTCTTATGTAATCAATTAAAACAAAATTAGTCTTTATTTTTGATAAAAAGAAAAGGCTAAAATATGTATTTAGTGTTATTATATAACATGAGATTATACTGATTAATTTTTTTTAACCCTAACTACAATTGAAAACAGAAAACAGTGAAAAATATTTCAAAACTTTCCTTAAGGGTAGGGGTGAAGTTCTCCATTACTATTTAAGTAATTTAAAGAATAGTAAAGGGGGCCTGGGTGGCTCAGTTGGTTAAGCATCAGACTCTTGATATCAGCTCAGTTCGTGATCTTGTCGTCATGAGATTGAGCCCCGCTTCAGCAGGAGCCTGCTTGGGATTCTTTCCTTCCATATCTTTGCTCCTCCCTCCTCCATAAATAAAATTTTAAAAAAGAATAAAGACAATTATTATTTATATCAGTTTTAGAACCATTCAACTTATACAGTGGACTTGTTAATTTTTAACATAATCTTGGGAATTTCACAATAAAAAGGGATAGTATATATACAACATGGTGTCCTATAATTTTGAAGAGCCATTTGATGGCAAACCCTTAGTAAAATTTAAATATAAGTTTCTCTGTATGTTAAGGGGCCGAAATGGGTACAGAATAACCTGTGTGAGTGCCATGGAGCACATTCTTGCTCAGCTTGCTGTGGTAAATGGGCAGAAGGTTAAGCCATCAGTTCATTTCCCAGTATCTACTAAACAGTGGCTTTCTTTGTGTTGCCTCACTTGTTAGAGCAATATAGCAAGTGTTATTGAGAGGTAAAACAAAGCGAGTCTTACATCAGACACTGATAGCTTTTAAAAATTTGGAATGAGATGTTTTTGGATGTTCCAAGGAGTATATTGATAGCACATTTTTATGGAAACCAGTGCTACAGAGTAAACAGTATTGGAAATCAAATCAACATTATCCATCAGTGATGCTCAGGAAAATAGAAGTAAATAATATGTGTTTAGTGCACCAGTTTTAGAGAATAACGTTGTGGCCTAGGGAAGTGATTTAAAAAAAAACAAAACACTTTTTAGAAAATTGCCAGCCATAGATTTATTTTTCTTAGCCACTTAATTAGACTTTATTTTGTCTATATACAGACCTTTCATTCATACAATGTAGCTTTAAGCAGAACATATAAAAGGGAAACCAGTTAATTTAAGTATAGCATGCTTTCACAGGCATCAAATGTTATTTAAGACCTTTCCTATAATGGCCATGGAGTATTTCTTGAGCATCCATACAGATTAGATCTTGAACAGCTGCATGGAGCACACAGAAATCATGATTCCTGCCTCTGTGAACCAACTTGAATAAAGTCTTTCATCTAAAGATCTCACTGTTTATCTATTTCATGAATCCCTCATCTCATCTCTGAAGGGCTCATTCAGTTTAATACAGTTCAACTTTGTGGTTCAGAGCTCTAGAAATTGCTAATGTAACTTACAATGCACAAAAAAAAAGTAATTTCAGAAATTTTTTCTCTATATGTTAACTAACTAGAATTTAAGTAAAAATTTGAAAAAGAAAAAAAGAAATTTTTAAAGAATTAGATAAAATCAACTCTAAAGCAATGTTTTGTGTTTTTTTTTGGTGAAGATTTAGAATGATAAGTAGGGATTCTAACTCTAACTAGTTATGTGATCATAAGTAAATTATATATCCTTTTAGGTGTCCAATTTCTCTATGATGGGCATTGAGGAGGGCACCTGTTGGGATAAGCATTGGGTGTTGTATGGAAACCAATTTGACAATAAATTTCATATTAAAAAAATAATACAAATAAAAAATATAAATAAATAAATAATCCAAATAAAAATAACAAATAAAATAAAAATAACTCTGCTTAACAGAGTTAAGAGAAATATATGTGTAGAAATGCTTGTCATATTCATTTGTTTTATATAAATTTTGAGTGCTGTCATTCTGCCTTAGTCCTACTCATAATCTGAGGCTCAGACATCCCATGTTCTGTATGAAATGTTCTGCAGCCACTTTGCAATAAACTGGACAAGTCAACTATCATGTCATTTAGATGTAACTCATTAAGAAAATATCAGATGAAGAGCGCCTGGGTGGCTCAGTCAGTTGAACATTCAACTCTTGGTTTCAGCTCAGGTCATGATCTTGTGTTTTGTGGCATGACAGTGTAAAGCCTGCTTGGGATTCTCTCTCTCTTTCTCTCTGACCCTCCCCCATTCTGACATGTGCGTTCTCTCTAATTAAAACAAAACTAAACTAAACACTAAAAAAAAAATTTTTTTTTAATAAAAATAAAGAAAAGAAGACAATCTTTTCTTCACCTTGGAACTGATATCATATATTGCCACTTAATTTGGTAGTGACCACATGTTGCCTCCCATTTTATATTGCATACTTCTTATTCCTGTGCACATATTATGAGTTCTTTTAATTCAGGGATTTTTATTTATTTGAACCTTCACAAAAATTAATGTGTACTGCCTTCTAAGTATGGAACAAATTTGTTAGTTTTTTTTATTGCTTTAGAATATCTACACATATGTTTTCTTCCAATAATGGAAATGGTCAAAAATTAGCTGTAATTTTACAAAGGAATTTATTTATTATATTAAAACCACCTGGTAACAATCTTAGAAATCTGGTATGCCCTGCTCCCACCCCCCCCCCCACCCCACTGAGGAAAAATTGAGGAACCAGAGAAATTTTGATTTAGACGTTTCTAAGTCTGAATGGCAAAAACACAAAAGGAGTTTGGCTCTTGTACATTCGATATAGAATAATGTAGGTGGCATTTATTCATGCAATTAGTGAAAGTTATTGGCATCAACTAAATGCTAGCCTTGTTGCTATAGCCTGGAGACACAGTGATTAAAAAAAAAAAAAGACAAGATCCCTACCTGAAGAAGTTTATAGTTGGTAAAGAGAGTAAAATTTATGTAAACCAGACAGTATCATAATGAGGATTATAAATAAGTGATATGGTATGAGAGAGAGTAACTGGGTGGAGGGTAAGCTACTTTGTATACAGTGATTAGAAAAAAGCCTCTTAAAGACACAAAGACTTGAAGGATAAGGAAATGCCTAGATTGTGGTCTCTAAATCTGGTTTCTCCCAGAAAGGAGTCAGAATTCCTTAGAAAACTAGCTTACTGCAGATCTA
Source organism: Prionailurus bengalensis (assembly GCF_016509475.1). Taxonomy (NCBI): domain Eukaryota; kingdom Metazoa; phylum Chordata; class Mammalia; order Carnivora; family Felidae; genus Prionailurus; species Prionailurus bengalensis. The sequence goes on from NC_057346.1 coordinate 58,956,403, forward strand.
GAATAGAACCTGTAAAAGAAAACAAAGGAACTATCAAAGTCTGTTGGGGTCATGATGTGGGACCCAACTGGGAGGAACTCCTTACTGATTACAGTTGTAACAATTAGAGCATCAAAAGAATAGTGACTGCAATAAATTGAAATACATCCATTATTCAAAATATATGAGTTCATAATGTTACTTTAAAAATTCATTGTTCACCTTTAGGCAAAACTGGACAAATCAAGTATTTATCTTGCCCCTCTTTTAAGAACTGTACCTCAGGATAACCAAATAGTTCAAGAAGGGTAGCTCTTTAAAAAAGAATTCCAGCTAGGGGGTGCCTGGGTGGCTCAGTTGGTTGAGAGTCTGACTTCGGCTCAGGTCATGATCTTGCAGCTGATGAGCTCAAGCCCCGTGTCGGGCTCTGTGCTGACAGCTCAGAGCCTGGAGCCTGCTTCCAATTCTATGTCTCCCTCTCTCTCTGCCCCTCCCCTGCTCATGCTCTGTCCCTCTCTCTTAACAAAATAAAATCAAATGTTAAAAAAAAAAAGAATTCCAGCTAATAAATGCAGAAAGAATGATAAACTATTCAGTTTTAATGAAATGAAATTAAATACCTAGACAGTAAAATTTTTTGTATTTTCCTATATATAATTTTGAATATTTTGTTAGGAAATTTAAAAATCAGCTTAAAGGCACGGTGGTGAGAGTTCAGCAGGTAGGAATGAGAGTGATAGGAAGTTATTTCGTAGAAATAGGAGTATGAAGAAGGTGCAGAGGTGAAAAATTACTGTACATATTCAAGGAACATTTAATGATTGAGATCCCCAAGTACAAGGTATGTAAATGGAAGTATTGTAGCTATGCCGTTGTATGTGAGTTCTCAGAATACACAGTACCTTTTAATAGTGAAACCAAACTATTGCCCATTTCAGGAGAAACTTGAGATTCCAAGGAACTTCTTTACAGTTCCTGCTACCCTTTGGGCTCATTGAAATAATGATAAATAGAAGCATTCAACAATGGATTTAATCAAGCCAAATTGATTTGGCAGTAGACCTTAGTAGAAAGGTGCCATGTATACAGTGCAGCATTGATTTTATTTGGGCAGCCTCTGCTTAATGTAGGCAGTCTGTTAATTAATGTGATTGTTCTTCATGTCAGCATTTTATTTATTCTATTTGAAGTTGCATGGAGAGAAGAGTGTCCTAAAGTTTATGATTTCTAATCATTACATTAGCACTATTAGGGGACCACATATGATCCCATCTAAAAGTAAGATATTCTGTGTTCAGAGTGAGTAGTTTAACCTTGCCAGTAAAAGTGTTCTCTGGGGCACCTGGGTGGCTCTGTCAGTTAAGCATCTGACTTTGTCTCAGGTCATGATCTCATGGTTCATGAGTTCAAGCCCCACATTAGTCTCGCTGCTGTCAGTGCAGAGCATGCTTTGGATCTTCTGTCCCACCCCACCCCCCACCCCCAGCCACTCTGTGCTCTTCTCTCTCTCTCTCAAAAATAAACAAACATTAAAAAAATAAAATAGTCTTCTCTGTTCAAATCCTGGTACCACTGTATCTATTGTAGATAAATATTCTGTTTTATCCACATTCATGTTGTATGGATAACAATATGTGGGTATATTTCTTTGTAAAACTAATTTCTATATTTGAAGTAATTTGTGCCATGGTATTATTTAAAAAGAAAAACCTTAAAATCTGTCTTGAATCAAAATGACTAATATGGAATAACACCAAGGTTTGTTCATTTCTTTTACAAGTGAATGTGTATCTGTCTGCTCCCAACTGAAAGTAATGGTGCCTTTCATGATCTGGGAGAGTTTGGATTTAGAAACGCAGGGCAATGCCACCGCAGAGGAATGGTGGGAAATTGAGATGTCAAGCTGTGTAATCAGAGTTCTGCAGAGGTGGGCAGATGTGCAACCTGTGATATTCCAGAGGCGGTTTGTTTTTAGCTGGTCAAGTAATTTGGTGAAGTGGAAAGCATACCAACTAAGTTTCAATTTTTTCATCCTTATAGTTACCCTTTCCTAAAAATGCACAGGACAAGACTGTGACAATAATGAAACAAGTTATAATGTTCTGCCATTTATCATTGGTTCTTCTGAGTTAAATTTACATTTGGAAAGATGAAATTTGCCAAGTAACATATTTTAAGGAAAAGAGCTTTTTTTATGGCACAATACTTATTTTATAATACATATATATGTGTGTGTATTTTAACAGGGTATCCAGAAGTTGGCTAGTCAATATCTGAAGAGAGATTGGCCTGGAATAAAAACTGATGATCGGAATGATTACAGGTAACTTAATAAGTAGATCTTGCCTATTTTCTCCAAAAATAAGTTTGCTCAGAGCCATGTCATATAGATAATGTAGACTTCAGTAGTTTTAAAAAATTGCTTTTCTTTGCCATGTTTTTAGACATAATTTCAAAATTATCAGAAAATGTTAATGTTCCACAACATATGCAAATAATCTGTATAAAATAGTTTTCTTACGTGTTAAACCAAGATTGTGTTTTGTTTAATTGATTAAAATGCATGTATGGAATTTTAAAGAAGGTAGATGACAGTGGAACACAAATTGTTTCCTGAATGACCTACAAATGAAACACGTTATGACAATAATAATGAAAGAAGATTATAGTGTTCTGCCATGTTTATTGATTCTTTAATTCCAAAATTCTAAATTTGGGCCAATGAAATTTTGTGAGCCTAGGGAAAAGTTTCTAGGTTTCACACACACACACACACACACACACACACACACACACACAGAACAGGGTATACAGAAATTGGCCAGTCAGTATCCCACATACAAATTTCAAAGAAGGTAGATGACAATAGAATATAAATGTGTCCTCAGTGACCTACAGATATGTTTAAAGTTATTGTAATATTTTGTAATTTTGTTTAGGATTTGATGACTTTTTCTTGTTTTTTTTTTGAAATTAATTTGGAAGTGATTGTTGGCTTTTATGCTCAAGACTGTCCTTAGTATTTATTAAGGGAACCAGAAGTCAGAGTCAAGATTTTAGACCTTACAGTTAAAACTAATGCCCATGAGCCTGGGTGGCACAGTCGGTTAAGCGTCCGACTTCAGCCAGGTCACGATCTCGCGGTCCGTGAGTTCGAGCCCCGCGTCAGGCTCTGGGCTGATGGCTCAGAGCCTGGAGCCTGTTTCCGACTCTGTGTCTCCCTCTCTCTCTGCCCCGTTCATGCTCTGTCTCTCTCTGTCCCCCCCCCCCCAAAAAAAAAAAAGTTGAAAAAAAACTAATGCCCATGAAATGATAGCAGAGAACCCAGGATAATTAAGAACTCCGTATTCAAGTGTATGGCTTAGACTCTGAATATGAAATCATGTTGCTGGATTGTCAGTGAAAACTGACATCAGATATTGTTAACAGGACTAGAAAACGGAAAGATAAACAAGAAATGTAATAGTTCTTCCCAATTGCAGGACTGACGTAAAACTTGGAAGGTGGCATTATAGCTGTAAGTAATAGATTCGTATAATTGCAATGTAGAATAATAAAGCAAACCAAGAAAATAAACAAAAATAGAGATTTTCTTGTGGACTTCCCAGTATCTTTAAAATTCAGCTAAGAGGGGAAGAGAGAGGATGTGAAATTCTAGGCAAAAGAGACAAGTAGAGCAAAAACCTTGAATGAGAGAGACAACGTTAATATAGTTCAGTATTGTGAACATGAAGAAAGCCTGACCAAGGAAGAGATTGCTTGCTGGTAATAAAGAAGGACTCCAGCTTATATGTAGGTAGGCTATATGCTAAGTTTGTTTGAAATTCAGGATTCAGGTTACCAAAGAAGTAGGGATAAAAAGGCTCTGTTCCCTGGCTAGCTTGTACAACCTTATTTTTAAAAGTATGTTAAGCCCAAAAAAAAAAAAAAAAAAAAAAAAAAAGTAGGTTAAGCCAACTTTTACTAAATATTTGCTAAATACCAGATACTGTGCTGGGAACTTCAGCTTATCTCTCATGATTATCAAAACAACCCTGTGAGTTACATATAGTTATCTTCCTTTTATGTGTTAGGGAAGTAAGTCTTGGGTTATATGCCTTGCTTAAGATCACACAGCTATTTAAACAGTCATTGATTTATTTATTCATGAGATAGATGTAAAGTATCTGCTATATGGTAGCTGTTAAATTACACTTTAGGATCAGAGAGACTGTGAGGTGTGGTGCCTGTCCTTGTGGAGCTTACAGGAGATAGCTACTGTAAATAGTTGTGGTATTGGGTGAGGAGTGGAGAGTGCATTGGGACTGTAGGGGAAAACCTAGGCCTCTAGATCCGAGTCTCAAAGAACTTACAGGAGTTTGCCAGGGTTGGGCAAAAGGAATTCTAAGCAGAAGTAGCACCCTAAGGCATGAGAAAATATGGGTGTTAGGTAACTGTGCCGTCCAGCATGGCTGGTGTGAAGTATATGGGTTGGTGGGTGAGAGGAGGGGTAGACCTGGAGGTTACACAGGCATCTTGAAGGACTGGAAACTGGACAACTGGAACACCACTTTCTCTTGGACCTGTTTTTTTTTGTTTTTGTTTTTGTTTTTTAGTCTTTGAGGACAAGTTGTCACCCCTGTCTTAGTCTGTTCAGGTTGTTATAACAAAATTCCACAGCCTGGATGGCTTATAAATGACAAGTTTATTTTTCACTCTTCTGGAGGCTGGGAGTCTGAGACCAGGACGGGTTCTGGGGATGTTCCTCTTCTGAGTTGCAGGTTTCTCAACTTCTAGCATGTCCTTACATGGTAGAAGGGGTTTGGGAGCTCTGTGGGGTCTTTTTTAAAAGAGCACTAATCTGGGATGCCTGGGTGGCTCAGTCGGTTAAGTGACTGACTTCAGCTCAGGTCATGACCTCATGGTTCATGGGTTTGAGCCCCACATCAGACTGTCTGCTCTCAGCACAGAGAGCACTTCAGAACTTCTGTCCTCCTCCCTCTCTGCCTTTCCCTTGCTCACACTCTGTCTCTCTTTCAAAAATAAATAAACATAAAATATTTTTTTTAATAAATAAAAAATAAAGGGCAATAATCTGCCTATGACCTAATCACCTCCCAAAAGCCTCACCTCCTGGTACCATCATCTTTGTGGGTTAGGATTTCCACATAGGAATTTTGGGCAGACGCAGACATTCAGACCATAGCAAGTCCTTTCTTTATAAGTGTTTCTCAAAGTTCCCTCAGCTCACTAGTGACTAGAATCCGAAGCAGGCTCCAGGCTCTGAGCTGTCAGCACAGAGCCTGACGCGGGCTTGAACTCATGAACTGTGAGATCATGACCTGAGCTGAAGTCAGAGGCTTAACCGACTGAGCCACCCAGGTGACCCTGTTTGTTTGTTTGTTTTTTGTTGTTGTTGTTTAGATGGGAGACATTATAGCATATTTAGAGATCCATCCAATAGAGAGGGAAAAGTTGATGTTGTAGGAAGAAGCACAATTACTGGATTGCTATTCTTAAGTTATAGATTGTAGTGTAAATACAAAGGGTTGGCCTTCGAAGCACAGGTAGTTCTTCCAAGTAAAAAGAAAGATGACAGAGTGTATGGGTGCAGAAGTAGGGAGATTGGTAAATGTGGTGGGACATGTAGGCATTGTCTTCTGGTAGCTTCTATCAACTGAAAGTGTGGTCATAGTAGAGGTGTGAGATGAGAGGAAAAAGTGGGAAATAATTGTGTAGAAGATTGAGAGAATAAGAGGATTTAGGGGAATATAGTAGAATTGCTGCATAGCACTAAGGAGTTACTAGAATGTATTAGACATCAATTTAAACTGAGACCAGGCAGCATGATTATGGTTTTTTCCAGTAACATTCTGCCACACAGAGACTGGTATGGTGTAAACAGAAATTTGGATTTAACCAAGGTTGAAATTTTATTTTTAAAGTTTATTTATTTTTGAGAGAGAGAGAGTGTGCATGTGCACACAAGTGGGGGAGGGGCAGAGAGAGAGAGATTGAGAGAGAGAGAGGGAGAGAGAGAATCTGTTAGCGCAGATCCGAATGCCTGGCTCATACTTCCAAACTGCTAAATCATGACCTGAGCCGAAGTTGGATGCTTAACGACTGAGCCATCCAGGTGCCCCCAGGGTTGAAATTAGATTAGAATGATAGAAAGAGAAAGGGGCAAGGGTAATAAGTATATAAACATAGGGAGTGGTTATAATGGTGGAGCATAAAACCGTCTGGATGAGGAGCTGAGAAGGGAAATATGAGACAGGGAAGAGACGGGGAAGGGGGATAAGATAGAATGGATTGTGGATTCCAATAGAGTTTAAATAATTGTTGGAGTCAGAATCCTAGAGAGAATGAGTGAAAACAGCAGGTGTTGGTCAGAGATTAGATGGTTACTTTGGGATTGGTTAGTGGTAATGGCAAAGTCTAGGTTATGACCGTGGGAGTCCTGTTTCCAGGTGAGTAGCCTTAGGAAAATTCTGCAGTCTTTCTGAGCCTTACTTTTCTCTTCTGAAAAATGGGAATAATGCTTATTTTGCAAAGTTCACATGAGAATTAAATGATAATGTAAATGTAAAAATATATGACATATAGTATCTAGCATGTGATAGTTTCTTAAAAGAATTTCCTTCCTTTCTGTCATAATTTTGAGCCTCATTTCATGACCTGTGCAGAATAGCAAAATACCATACATGCTTAGTATCTTATGCCACAAAATTACATATATGGAGCCTAGTGAAATAAAAACGTTTAAAATCCCTCTACACCCATTATTATTTTTCCTCAGTTTAATGAAAAATACCACTACCATTGCAACTATCACTATTATGTTAACAAGCACTAACATTTCTACTACAGTTCTGCTTCTGTTACTATTTATTCATTAAAAGAATCTCTGCCAAGGGTTTTTACTTCATTTGCATTTACTATTATAAAATAACCCTGTGAGATACATGGTGCTGGTATTTTTGTTATTTTCTCCATTTGCCAGTTGAGGAAATGAAAGTATAGTGAAGTGTGCTACATATGATTATTTTGGTTGAACTAGAACTTGAACCCAGGTCTTCTGATTAACTTGTAACTAAATTATTTTCTTTTCATGGTGTCTCATTATATAGAATATGTTTGTATGCTATAGATCTGCTACTCTCCAAAGACCTCTTTTTAAACTTTACAAGGATTTTTCTTTTTATTGTATAGTCCTCGTAATAGACATATCCATTCATTTTTTTCATGCAATATGTATTTTCATAACCTTTCTAAATCTTAGGCCATGTGTTTAGGCCCTAGGAATACAATAGTGAGACAGACATGTACCCCTACCTTCATGAAATATTCACTATAGTGAGAGTGACAGACATTGACTAACAATTACATAAAAATATGTATAATTGAAGGAAAAGTGCTGGAGCCATGTAACGAATAACAGAGAGGAACTTGATGGGAGTCTGTGGGTTGGGTTGGTGGTGATCATGAAAGGCTTCTCTAAGGAAGTTATATTTAAGCTGAGATTTGAGGGATGAACAACAGTCAACTAGGTGAAGACTGAAAGGGAAGAGAGTGCTCCCTATGAGGAGAGCCTGGATGAAGGGATCCTCCCTTCCTTCCTCCCTCCCACCTTTCCTTCCTTCCTCCGTTCCACCTTTCCTTTCTTCCTCCCTCCCACCTTTTCTTCCTTCCTTCCTTCCTTCCTCCCTCCCTCCCTCCCTCCCTCCCTCCCTCCCTTTTCTCTTTCCTTCCTTTCTGTCACATTTCATAGTGCTTCTTTCTCATTTTAATTATGATTTTAAAATGTATTTTAAGTGCAAATTAATAACTACAAAGCAAGTACTGAATTTTTCTCTCTGCATTCTCTGAACAGTTTGGACTGTTTAGGAGGGGCTGTGGTGAGTTTACATCCCAGGTTCCATCAGTTGTCATGCAGGCTATGGGCAACTTTAATTTTGCTGGGTTTTTTTCCCCAGCTTTATTGAAAAATAATTGACATATATCACTGTAAGTTTAAGGTATACAGCTTGATGGTTTGATTTACATATACTGTGAAATGATTACCACAATAGGTTTAGTTAACATCCATCATCTCATACTCATTTTGCTTTTGTGTTGACAGCTTTTGCTGGCACCATACACTGAATCTTTTTTCCAAAGGGAATGTGATATACTTCTGGTTAAATAAAAGAATATTTCCATCTAAACTAATTCATTTGATGTATTACAAAACCTAATCCACTATATAAACTAATCATTTCCTTATTTGAAAAATATAGTTACAATGATTTTTAGTTCTTTTATTGTTTAACTTATTTATGAGACAGAGCATGCACGCACATGGGCTGGGAGGGGCAGAGAGAGAGAGAGAGAGAGAGAGAGAGAGAGGGAGAGAGAGAATCCTAAGCAGGCTCTCTCTCTGCTCAGTGTGGGGCTCGATCTTAGGAATGTGAGATCATGACCTGAGCCAAAATCAAGAGTTGGACAGACATTTAACTAACTGAGCTACCCAGGCACCCCAAGGTTTTTTTAGTTCTAAGTAGTAGCATTTATGTAGCACAAGGTATCATACATTGCTATAGTAGAAAATCCATGTGGCACAAGAAGGAAAATCTTAGGAGATGAATATTATAATCCATCAGTGCAAGCATCTCATTTTTTAAAAACAAAATACCCTCCATTGTTATGATAAGTTATAAAATATGTTTAACTAGTGCAGGTGCATACTAGAACTGACTAAGGAATTAGCAAAGTAGAAGAGAAGCTTTGAAAAGGACATTAGCTACAAAAAGCAAAAGATGAATAATTCTTTGAATTTCCCAAGAGATTGCTGAGCACATTTATCAAGTAAAGGTGATGGGAATTGCTTGGAATGATTCCAAGCCACAATAGGATGCTGGCTAAGCATTGTTACAACACAGAAACATGTAGAACATTGCTACCATAGAACTCTTTTGTCAGAGAAATAGACTTCTCAAGTATGTAAGCAATTGTTTATGATTTTTTTCCAGCTGTATCAATTTATGTAAGAGAATAATATGATGTAGTTGAAAGAGAATGTACTTTAGAGGTACTCAACCTTCATCTATATCTCAGTACTACCACACTCTTTTGTGATCTAGGGTGATTTTCTAAATCTGTCTAAGGCTTGCTCAGTTACCCCATCTCTAAAATTAGGAAAGTATCTTAATGAAATAATGAAACTTGATACCCATAATGATGACCCTGAGACAGTGAAAGGTCTGGACAGTCTGAATTCACTAATTTTTATAGCATTAGCTTTGTCTGGAATTGCAATCCTTTACTCCATTACCAAGAATAGCTAATGAATCAAGATGGTCATTGCAGAGATATAAAGGAATAAAGTATATATTGTGTTTCTCCCTTTATATGATAAAAATTTTACTACTTATATATATAAACCACTATAAATACACTTTCAACTATAAAGAAAACATCCATTCTGTTTCACAGTGCTAGCCAGTAAGCATAAGGTTAGCCAACTTTTTTCCTTTTCCCTGCCTAATACTTTTCTGTCCCTCTTTGAATTTAGGAGCATGTATCCTGTTTGGAAATCTTTTCTTGAGGGAACAATGCAGGTAGCCCAGTCTCGGATCAATATATGTGAAAACTATAAAAACTTCATTTCTGAGCCTGCAAGGACAGTGAGAAGCTTAAAAGAACAACAACTAAAAAGGGTATTGTTTCTATTCTTTTCTTATATGCATTTTAATATCTAAGTGCTCCATTTGTAATCTGTAAGGTTATGTTAAATTGCATTTAACACCTTGAGCTTTTCTATATGGTCACAAATATTTCTGATTTCAACATGGACTTTTTGATTTCAACATGTTACTAGGATTTTTTTATTTCATCATATTCTTTCTAACTGCTGTGTTTTATTAACTGACAAAAGTGAGTATAATTTGAATCTGGATATTCTGAAAAGGTCAATGAATACTTCTTACAAATACCACTTTTCATCCTAATTCAAGTAAATAGATTTACTTAGTTGTACAATATTGTTATAGTTCAGTGTATAATAAAGTAGTTAAATGTTATTAATCCCACTAAGTCTTGAAAAAATTCATCTTGGTTTTAACTTGAGTCATTTTGCATAATAATTTAAAGGAAGTTGACACATTTTGACCAAATATGTGAAACTTATTTTCTTATTTTTCACCTAATAAGAAAACTTATTACCAAAAATGGTGTACTCTAAAGTTTAATTATATAGGTTATATAAAATTAAAGTTTTCAAATAGATCTACTTCTTTGATTATACAGAAATCAAAAATTCATAGAAAAAAATCACTATTAAATATGTTTATGAAGTGCTTGCTATTGAAGGTAGTTGAATTGTATCCTTTTTTGGAGATAGAGTTACAAATACAAATTATTATGATGCCTAATAAGTAATTAAATTATTCCTATGGAAGTATCAATGCTTTAAAAAATATTAAAGTAATCATTTAAGGAAATAGTCATTCAAAAACCATCCAGTGTTTTAATTCTAATTATCATTTGGATTTTCAAAATTGTTTTACAAAATCTAAAAAAACTAATTTTCCTTGTTTGCCAAAGATGATATTTGTAGCATAAAATCAGTATGTTAAATGTATTTTGTGTTTATATAAAATTTTCATCTCTTTCAAGCACTTGTGTAATATCAGTTGGTTTTAACATATCTGTATAGGAATGCCTTTTTTTTTAGCTCAAAATTACCTTTTCAAAATTACATAACCACTGACCAAACAATGCTTTTGAGTTTTGAAAATATGTTTTGTGTGTGTGTATATATATGTATATATGTATGTATGTATAAAACACATACATGTACGCAGAGAGAGGGTAGAAGATAGAGGCAGAGAATTTATACTAGCATAATTTCCTAACTGGGAGGAAATACTGCGTTTCACATAGCCAATGCATTGACCAAATCTAATTGAATTACTGGAAAAGTCTACTTTTCTCAATATCAGAATATTTTGAAAGAGTTTCTCTTCCATTGGGAGAATAGTCTCTGTCCCGAATTTAACCAGCGTTCCTGGGCAGAGGATGTTTGATGAAATTTGACAAGTCCTCTTATCTGTGAATTATATTATATTATAGCTGGAAAAAAATGGTGTTTATGTTCCATCTAAGCAGTTGTTGGACGTTAGGTACATATTAGGTGTACCGTTTACAACTCTGAGATTACAGACGACAGAAACCTACTTCAAACTAGTTTAAGCCAAGAAAATAATGTATTAGCTTGGATAACTGAAAATTCCAGGGGTGGATCAGATGGTTAAATGATGGTATTAGAATTCAGTCCTTCTTTCCATCTAGTAGGTCTGTTTTCCCCTGAAGGCTTCATTCTTTTTTTTTTTTTAATTTTGTTTTTTATTTTTTAAAATCTACATCCAAATTAGTTAACATATAGTACAACAATGATTTCAGGAGTAGATTTCTTAATGCCCCTTACCCATTTAGCCCACCCCCCCCACAACCCCTCCAGTAACCCTGTTTTCCATATTTATGAGTCTCTTCTGTTTTGTCCCCCTCCCTGTTTTTATATTATTTTTGTTTCCCTTCCCCTATGTTCTTCTGTTTTGTCTCTTAAAGTCCTCATATGAGTGAAGTCATATGATTTTTGTCTTTCTCTGACTGACTAATTTCACTTAGCATAATACCCTCCAGTTCCATCCACATAGTTACAAATGGCAAGATTTCATTCTTTTTGATTGCCGAGTAATACTCCATTGTGTATATATACCGCATTTTCTTTATCCATTTATCCATCAATGGATATTTGGGCTGTTTCCATACTTTGGCTATTGTTGATAGTGCTGCTATAAATATGGGGGTGCATGTGTCCCTTCTGTATCCACCTGTATCCCGTGGATAAATGCCTAGTAGTGCAATTGCTGGGTCGTAGGGTAGTTCTATTTTTAGTTTTTTGAGGAACCTCCATACTGTTTTCCAGAGTGGCTGCACCAGCTTGCATTCCCATAAAGGCTTCATTCTTTAGCAACTCTCCACATGGTGGCCCCCAAATGAGGGATTTATAAATCTTATAGCTAGCAATCCCTCACTTTGCATTTTCCCAAAAGTTCCAACGAAACTTCCCAAATTGAGGCTCATTAGCCTGTCTTGGGTTACCAACACCCCCACGTTGGGGTTTACAGTCCTCATGTAAACTATATGTACTAAAAATGGGGAAAGATAATTTTCCAAAAGAAAATTGAGATGGATTTCCAAAGGAAAAACCATGGAAATAAAGACAGAGCAAGCAAAACAACAGATAGCCACTGTAGTTGGCTTCTCCAATTGTACTTCCCAAGCTGTACAACAAATTGACTCCATATAGGATAAATAGATGATCTATTCTTTTTCCTTTGCTTCTCTAACCTTTCCCCCATTTTTTTTTTTTTTTTGCCTTTTGGATTAATTGTGTATTTTTCATTTCTTCTTTTTTTTTTTAACTTTAGTGTGATAACAGTTAACATGAGATCTACCTTCTTAACAGATTTTTAAGTCTACAATACAGTATTGTTATCCATAGGCACAATGTTACACAACTAATCTTGGGTTTACTCATTTAGTATAACTGAAATTTTGGTTGGTTAGCAGTTCTTTCTTTCCTCTTCCAGCCCCTGCTGACCAGAATTCTATTCTTTGCTTCCATGAGTTTTACTGTTTTAGATACTTCATGTAAGTGCAATCATGCAATATTTGTTCCTTTGTGACTGGCTTATTTCATTTAGGGTAATGTCTTGCAGGTTCATCTATGTTGTTGCATATTGTAGGATTTCATTCCTTTTTAAGGCTGAATAATACTCCACTATTAGTATATGCTACATTTTTTATACATTCATGCATTGCTCAATACTTTGATTGTTTCCTTACTTTGGCTTTTGTGAATAGTGCTGCTGTGAACATGGGGTGTTAATATCTCTTTGAGATCCTGATTTCAATTATTGTGGATAAATACTCAGAAGTGGGATTGCTGGATCATATAGTAGTTCTATTTTTAATTTTTTGAGAAACTGCCATACTGTTTTCCTTATTGCACCATTTTGCATTCCCAGCTGTGTATAAGGGTTCGTGTTTCTCCATAACTTCACCAATGGTTATTATCTTTTGGGTTTTTTTTTTATATGTATGTAATAACTATCCTAGAAGGTATGAAGTATCTCACTGTGGTTTTGACTTGCATTTTCCAGATGATTAGTGACATTGAACAATCTCACATTTTTCTTTTCTTTTCTTTTTTTTTTTTTTCAACGTTTATTTATTTTTTTTGGGACAGAGAGAAACAGAGCATGAATGGGGGAGGGGCGGAGAGAGAGGGAGACACAGAGTCAGAAACAGGCTCCAGGCTCTGAGCCATCAGCCCAGAGCCTGACGCGGGGCTCGAACTCCCGGACCGCGAGATCGTGACCTGGCTGAAGTCGGACGCTTAACCGACTGCGCCACCCAGGCGCCCCTCTTTTCTTTTTTTAAAAGTAATCTCTACTCCCAACATGGTGCTTAAACTCATGAACTAGAGATCAAGAGTCACGTGCTCTACTGTCTGAGCTAGCTAGGCACTGCACTTGTATTTTTTTATTATCAATTTTTGCTCTACTATTAGCTTTTTAATTTTATAATTTTGTATTATTCTTTTACTAGTTACCTTAGAGACTCTAGTATGCCTCCCTGACTTAGTCCAGTTTATCTGGAATTGGTACTTATACTATTCTCCAAACTTTCAATTAATTTAATAGTTTACCTGGAATTAGTATTTACTACCTTATACACAATATAAAAATCTTCCAACAGTGTAATTCCATTTGCCTCCCCATTATAACTTTTGTGCTGTCAGACCTTTTGAATTTGTTCATATGACATTTGTACTTTTTATGCATTTTCTCTATTTCCATCTTTTTTTTTCTTTCTGTACTTCAGTCTGAGTATTTTCTACCAGTGTCTTACAGTTCATTAATATTCTGTTTTAAGCTATTTCCAATCTGCTTTTAAAACATATTTTGGAGTCTTAATGTATTTTTCAGTTCTAGAATTTTTATTTTATTTTTTAAAAACCAATTCTGTGTTTCTGGTGAAGTTGTTCTCCATGTTTTTCCTTTATTCTCTTAAATAGGTTACTCCTGATCTCTGGTTCATGATTCCACTGTCGAAATCACTATAGGTCTCCTTTTTTTTTTTTTTTAAGTTTATTTATTTATTTTGAGAGAAATAGAGTGTGAGTGGCTCTGTGCTGTCAGTGCAGAGCCCAATATGGGGCTCAATCCCATGAACGGTGACACCATGACCTAAACCAAAATCAAGAGTCAGACACTTAACTGACTGAGCCACCCAGGCACCCAAGGCCTTTTTTTATCATCTACTGTTTTTCTTGGGTTTTGGTTATGCCTCATAATGCTGGACATTGTGAATAAAAATTATAGAGGCTCTGGAATATGTTTTTTATTTCCAAAGAGAGTTAAATTTTCTAGCAGGCAGATAGAATACTGTCAGATCACCTTGATCCTGTTAGGGTCTGGTTTTAGCCTTTCTTAGGGCTGTTCTGTTTCACCATTGTCCATATTTTGGTATAGGGTGCCTACCAAAACCCTTCTACTTTGACAAGACTTGACTCTAACCTCTGTCTTCTCAACATCATGTAGCTGTTCTGATCCTCTGGTACTTGCTCAGCTTATTAGCCTTTCAGCTGCTCTTCTTTACTGGATTTCTTGGGATTTTACCCCATACGTGCCACTTAGAAGTTAACTGATGACTCGGGGAAATTGCATACAGATCTTTGGGCTTGCTTCTCTGTAGCACCCTTCTTTCCAGAATTTAGCCTCTCAAGTTTTTCCTCTTGTAGCATCCTTAAACTCCGACCTCTATTTCCTTAATCTAGTGAGATTGCCTGTTTCTCTGTACCCTGATTGGACAAATGCCCTAAGAAAAAAAATGTAGAGCTTACCTAGCTGTGCTTCCCTTCTTCCATATATCATAGTCCTGTAAGTCCAGTGTATATTATTGTTCTTTAGTGCTGGTATCTTTTAAAAACCTGTTTTGGGGGCGCCTGGGTGGCGCAGTCGGTTAAGCGTCCGACTTCAGCCAGGTCATGATCTCGCGGTCCGTGAGTTCGAGCCCCGCGTCAGGCTCTGGGCTGACGGCTCGGAGCCTGGAGCCTGTTTCCGATTCTGTGTCTCCCTCTCTCTCTGCCCCTCCCCCGTTCATGCTCTGTCTCTCTCTGTCCTCCAAAAAATAAATAAACGTTGAAAAAAAAACTTAAAAAAAAAAAAGAAAAAAAAAATAAAGAAAAAAAATAAATAAAAACCTGTTTTGTCCAACTTTTACAATTTCCAGACTAGAAGAAGGTAGTCTGAAACAACTTGTTTTGTCATTATCACAGCCAATTTTGTTTTCCCTCAATAACATTTTAATGGTCATGTTCTTTTAAAAATTTTCTCTATTTTGTCAGTTTTCTAAGACGTGGGGGTAAATTCAGCCATATTACAATTATAAAACGTCTGTCCATTGTGATTATAACGAGAATAATATTATGGCTTTTTCGAAATGATTTTCTGTATGCTGGCATTTGCTTATAAAACAAAACAAGAGCCATAATAATCTAAGACTTTTGCCATTTTTAAAAATTGAGATATAATTCACATAACATGAATTTCAGGTGTATAATGTAATGATTTGATATTTATATATATATTGCAAAATGATCGCCATACTAAGTCCAGAAGTCCAGTTAACATCCATCATTGTATTAATTATTGTAATACTTTAGTTCATATCTTTCTCATGCAAACTAGAGTTTATGTTTCTTTGAAATAGTTGGGATTTACATTTGGATAACACTTTAGAGTTTGTAAACTGCTACCATATCCATTATAGTCTCATTTGATTTTCCTATCAACTTGTTAGGTATATTAATCTTATTATTTTACAAATGATAAAACCCAGCCTAAAAAATGTTAAAGAGACTTAGTAGTAAATAACACAGCAGAAACTTGAATATACTGCTTCCTAATTCCAAATCCTATGCAATCTTCTAAAAACGCTTGAACTTTAATACTTAAACAAGTTTACAGAAAAATACATACAATTCCTTTACCATAGTAGACTACTTAATTATCTTACTCCTTTTATCTTCTTAGTTTTTGCAATAGTTACGATTAATACATTGATCATTTTTTAGCATATCCCATTTTCTTCATTCTATTTCCTAATTAATTGTTCATGTTTCTATGCAATCTTTGTGTTTACTATTTTTAATTTCTGAATGAATTTTTTATTTATTCTACTTTATTTAATCATACCTTTGTTTTGGGACATTACCACTAAGTCTGCAATAAAAATTAACTTTTTCTTTGAAGTTACTTCCTTAACATGAATTTCTAGGACATGACTACTAGGTTAGAGAATCTACTGATTTGTGGGACTTTAATGTATTGGCTCAAGTTGCTATTTTATTTTTATTCCTCTCTTCAAGTTATTGCCAAGTATATCTTATTCTAAGATCTGTGTCATACTTAGGTATCATACTTTTAATTTCTTCACTAGAATTCTAGTATCCAAGTTTGTCACCATTTTATATAATACCTTATCCTTAAGGTAAACTTGTACACTCATTTCTGTGTCTGCTCAGTGCTGATAACTCTTGGTAAAGAGCTGGGCTTATACCATACCAAGTCTTTTCTTAACATATAGGCATTATTAAGTAAGCTTCTTTTTAACTATTTAGTCCCCTCAGAAAACTGGATTCCTATGAAGAAATTTAATCTAAATTTGGAAAGGAAATCCTAGGTAATCTTTTTCTTTGCAAATTAAGTTTTATGACTTGTATTTAACAAATATTTTTGGTGCAGGCATATCTCAAAAACATTGTGGGTTGATTTCATACCACTACAATAAAGCAAATATTGCAGTAAAGTGAGCCAAATGAATTTTTTGGTTTCCCAGTGTATATAAAAGTTATGTTTACCCTATACTGTAGGCTATAAGTGTGTGGTAGCTGTGTCTGAAAACACACACACACACACACACACACACACACACACAATGTACATACCTTAATTTAAAAATACTTTATTGCTAAAAATGCTATCTATCATCTGAACTTTCAGTGAGTCATAATCTTATTGCTGATAGAGGGTCTTTGCCTTGATGTTGGTGGCTGCTGATGATCAGGGTGGTGGTTGCTGAAGGCTAGTGTGGCTGTGGCAATTTCTTAAAATAAGACAACGAAGGGGTGCTTGGGTGGCTCAGTCAATTAAGCATCTGACTTCGGCTCAGGTCATGATCTCACAGCTCGTGAGTTCAAGCCCCACATCAGACTCTATGCTGACAGCTCAGAGCCTGGAGCCTGCTTCAGATTCTGTGCCTCCCTCTTTCTCTTTGCCCCTCCCTTGCTCATGCTCGTTCTCTCTCTCTCTCTCTCTCTCTCTCTCTCTCTCTCTCTCAAAAATAAACATAAAAAAAAATAAGACAACGAAGTTTGCTGCATCCATTGACTCTTCCTTTCACACACAATTTCTCTGCAGCATGTGATGGTGTTTGATAGCATTTTACCTATAGTAGAACTTCTTTGACAATTAGAGGCAATCCTCTCAAACACTGCTGCTGCTTTAGCAACTAAAATTATGTAGTATTCTAAATTGTCATTTCAACAGTCTTCACCAGGAGTAGATTCCTTCTCGAGAAACCACTGTCTTTGCTCATCCATAAGAAGCAGTTCCCCATCTATTCAAGTTTATCATGAGATTGCAACAATTCAGACACATCTTCAGGCTCTACTTCAAATTCTAGTTCTCTTGCTATTTCCACCACATCTACAGTTCTTCCACTAAAGTCTTGAATCTTCAATTTGTAAAAAATGCAATATCTGCAGCGCAGGAAAGCAAAGTGCAATGAAATGATGTATGTCCTTGTTTTGCTGTGTGCGGAGCACTTTCATTTGACAAAAACTCAAATTACTCTGACTTCAAACAGTTCATTTTGGTGATGGAAGACATTTGGTTAAGGATTTACTGAATGCTAGGGAAGAATAGATCATAAAAGATCTCTTCATTGTACACATGGGCTATCTATCTAATATTATTTGATGAACAGTATCTTAGAAACTTATGTAAAGGGAAAGAAAAAACAAGAATAGAATCACCCTGAGTTTTCTGATGAGATTTTTGAGAAATCCTTTCAAAGATATGAACTATCATAAGGTCCCCCTGATATTGTCACATATAGAGAAAGTAATTTAATTGGTAGCCTTTTATAGATGAAAATGAATTAAGTAATCAGGTCTAAGAGATACATCTTATCCTTTGAAGGGTAGGCATATGAGCAGAGAGTGGCTGTGTGTGGGTCTGTGCACGTGTACGCACATATGTTCTCATGTACCCATGGTGTTCATTTGTGTGAATATACTGATATCCTAGCCACATGATGTGCAATCCACATGAAAAGCTTTGACCAACTGTGTTTAGTTTCCTCTCGAAACGTTCAACTTAGCAGACCCTTTCCATGCATAGGATTCTTAAGCTTCCCTTCATTGATTAGTTTTTCTGAGGTGTCAAGCTCTATTGTTTTGGATGAACATTTTGGTTATAAATGCCTTATACCTGACTCCTCTTTTAAATAATCTGTCTCATTTTCCCATTAAACATGGTTTTCAGACCATGCCCCAGTTTTTGGTTCTTATTTTTATTTGTATGTATGTGTGTATGTATGTATGTATGTATGTAAATCTATGCCCAACACGGGCCCAAACTCATGGTCCCAAGATCAAGAGCCGCATGCTCTTACAAGAGGTTTGTTGAGGTGCTGGGTAATCCAGTCAGTTAAACATCCAACTCTTTATTTCAGTTCAGGTCATGATCTCACAGTTTGTGAGTTTGAGCCTCCTGTCAGGTTGCACAGAACCTGCTTGGAAGTCTCTCTCTCTCTGCCCCTTTCCCGTTCATGCACATGCACATGCACGCTCTCTCTCAAAGTAAATAAATAAACAAGAGGTTTATTTATGATAAGGACTATTAAAAATTAAAGGGAAAGACGATTTTTTTCTACAAGATAAAAGCTTACTATTTTAGTGTATCTATAAAATGAAATATTATTCAGCCATAAAAAGAAATGGAGAAATAATACATGATACAACATAGATGAACCCTAAATACATTATGTGAGGACTTAGGACATATAAGACCACATAGTTACATGATTCCATTGATAAATGAAATGCAGGAAATTCATAGAGCCAGAAAGTAGATTAGTGGTTTCCAGGGACTAGGGATAGGGGAAAATGAGGAGTGACTGCTAATCGGTATGGGGTTTCTTTTTTGGGTGATGAAATGGTCTGGAATTAGACAGTGGTAAATGGTTGTACAACCTTATAAATATACTAAAACCCACCAAATTGTATACTTTTAAAGGATGAATTTTGTGGTATGTGGATTACATATCAATTTTTTTTAAAGCTTACTATTTTAAGATAAAGTATCTCTACATGAGTTGTCACAAAACTGGGGTAGGTACTATAATGGATTAACATGGTAAATGATAGCATCACTTTCTCACTTTATGACTTTGGGTAAATTATTTAACCACTTTAAGTCTATTTCCTTATCCTAAAATAGGACTAGTATGAACACTTTTACCAGAGTCATTTGGAAGAGTAAATGTGATAATATTTATAAAGTACTAAACTTAGTGCATTCTGCCTATGTGCCCATAGGGAGTCTTCTTAAGTTTAACGAAACATTGAGACTGTCATGATTATTGTAGGCCATACCTGGTATGAGGTTAACTTAGAAGGACATTAGAACAGGGAACACAGTTAACCAGCAGGGCAGCATCTAGTGCTAGTATTTAGTTCTTTCACTGGTGTATGTCTCAGTCTACATAGCCAACCACGGTTATTCTGTTTGGTTCCTCAGGTAAGAGATCTAGGGCAAGAGAATGAGAGAGAATGTACAGGGGTAGCCACAGACCCTAAAGGAGACTAAAAGCTTTTATGACAACTTTACAGACAGAGCTTCCAAAGTCTATGAGAAGGACACATCCAGACACAGGAATTACGATACTCAAAAAAGCCTAAAGCCAGCGCTTCTCCACCAGATATTTATAGTTCATTTGTACTTTGATGCAGTTTGCCTGTCGGGTTCATAAGCAGTGTTACCAAATAACACAGTTGACATTGTGTCTTCATCAGGTTTCTGTTGAAACAGAGACCTAGAAAGTTAAGCAAGGGTCCAGTTTTCATGCAGAGGAGAAAGAGGTGGCTTTTTAACCCTTTATTCACAGCCTGACACTTGATAAGTGCTCAGTAAATATGCCCATAGAGAACCTTCCAGGTTTTGCACTTTCTGTAAAGTAGTCCTTTTTATTTTTTTAATATTTATTTATTTTCAAGAGAGAGCACAAGTGGGGGGGGGGGGGCAGAGAAAGAGAGAGACACACAGAATCCAAAGCAGGCTCCAGGCTCTGAGCTGTCAACACAGAGCCTGACGCAGGGCTTGAACCTATGAACCGTGAGATCATGACCTGAGCTGAAGTTGGACACTCAACTGTCTGAGCCACCCAGTCACCCCAAAGTTGTCCCTTTCTTTAACACCGAATAATTTCTGGGAAACTCTAGCCTATATGTCACATGTGTAAGTTTGTGCTTTATCTATGCTATTCCAGTGTCCTTGCTCTATCTACTCCATGCTGTTCAGCCTGGCACAATAGTCCCTCACCAATATCTCCTCCTACTTTGCTGAGTTTTTTTGTCAGTCTCCACTAAATACTATTTCAGGCTCAGAAGTTTTTCAGTGAGAGCTTCCCTAAATTTGTCTCAGGCTGGCAAAACTTTTCAGTGGTTTGTTTCAAACTGGGAAAAATGTTTCCCCTTTGGATATCCAGAAGAGTTCCAAAGCAATGTTACTTTGGCCCAATTATGTTATAAAAATTTATTGATTAAACATTTCTTCGAGTTAATTATGTCTGTCCCTTCTCTCAGAGTGTATAGGTGTATCCAAAGAATTGAGCTGGCAGTAATTTTGAGTAGTAACTGTTATGTGGTACCCAGGTTTCTTGCTTCTCTTCTTCATCTCGGACTTAATGTCAGACTTGTCAGATTTCATTCCTTCTTTCCCTGAGTAGAATTCTTCACTACCTTTGCACCGTCAGTTCCCCAAACATGTAGAGACTTTATTAAGATTATGAAGAGTGCTCACTTTGGCAGCACATATACTAAAATTGGAATGATACAGAGAAGATTAGTATGGCCCCTGTGCAAGAATTATGAAGAAATACAGAATTGCTTTGTTCTTTTGCCTTTATTGCCATGAAATCTCCAATAATAAAAACATTTTCATTGTTGCTTTTCTTTTGCTTTACCTTACTGTCAGTTATCAGCGGCACTGTGGTTATTTCTCAAAGCAGAGTTGTTAAGCAAACTGGGACAATATTCAATACCTTACTTGAGATGGGAGTACCAGCTGTTCACTGGATTTTAATTTACAATTTGACGGAGACTAAAGTGCTGATTTTTCTCCTGGGTTTCCATCCTGAGGGCATGGTGCATAGTCCTTAGGACAAATTCATTTTCGGTAAGCCTGAAAACTAATATCATAATAATTGTACTTTGTATTTTACAGTGTGTGGACCAGTTGACGAAGATCCAAACTGAATTACAAGAGACGGTGAAAGATTTAGCTAAAGGCAAAAAGAAGTACTTTGAGACTGAACAGATGGCTCATGCAGTACGGGAGAAAGCTGACATCGAGGCAAAGTATGTGTTTTAGCATTTCTGAAAAAGTAATTATGCAAATAAATGTTATTTTTGCCAGTACTTTGTTTTCTATTAATATAGGGCATAGACTCATTCTCAGGTTATCTTGGTTTCGTCTGACCTATAAATGTTACATACTTTCAAATTTTTCTTTCATATTGGCTGATCTCATTTCAATTAATGTAGCAATAAGAGAATGTTTGATCAGTCAGTTTCACGTTCAGTTGAATTATGGAAAGGAAAGAAGACAAATGAACATGGTATCGAAAGCTTAGCAAAAGCCTGTTGAAGTTGCTGTGGTATCTGAGTATCAGGATTTAAGAGCTTCATTTTTTTCATGCTAGACTCTAAATCAGTTGTATTTGGAAATCCCTGATCCTTAGCATGCCATTGAAGGACCTTGGACATGTCAAATATATAAGAGCACTAACCTCAGTATAGAAACCCTGACTCAAGCACAGTTTCTCTCTTATGTGAAGTTCTAATACATACACTTTTTTTAATGTGTGCTTTAGCAACTGTGTGAATTTTGCTCTTAATATATGTGACTTATAAGTCCTTGATTTTGAGAATAATTAGGAAAAAAAGAAACTGGCATTTGGTACAGAAGGAACTGGCAGTTGGTAATAAAAAAGAGATCTAAAACAAGCAGTAGAGATTTTTGCTATGACAAGTTGAGGAAAGATAAAAAGTTTTTGAGAAAAAATAAACCTGTGTCATAGAATGGTACTCTAAAGAGGTCTGTGAGGAGAGCTGAGACTCCCGTTTAATGCAAAATCTGGGACTCTGAACTCCTAATCATGAAATCAGAAGGGTTATGAACACTTGTACAGACTAGCAACTAGTGGGTGAGGTTCGTTAATATGCTTTTATCAGCAGGAAGTTAAGCAATCTCATAACCCTCTTGTGAAAATTTAGTGTATCCTTGAAAGTTTATGTAGTACCAAAGTATGGTAGATGAATACTCATGAAATACTTAATGTTACTGGAAAACCTATTTAATATTTCCCTAATTTAGTTTATTGTATTTATGATTTTATTTTTGTGAGCATACAAATATTTCCCATACTTTCATAGAGTCAATGAACCCATCTTCCCAATAAGACCTGAAGATTTTAGATTAGATAATCTCTAATAGGAATTTCCTCTCCTAGTGGTTTTTAGGAATTTGTTTTTTAAAACTCTCAGGATTCTAGAACAGAGAGTTGACAGATTTGTAGAGCATATATAAATACCTACTTTAGCCAAGGGCCACAGAGTGTAAATGAGGACAATTGCAAGGCTATTCCTAAGAAGTCTAGATTTGACAGGGTCTAATTCACAGATGCTGATCTCAAGAAACTGCCTTCTAATATGGCCCAAATTCAAAGGGATTGTAGTATATAAGACATTTTATCTCAGTGTGTAACTTCTCTGGAAAATTCATTCAACTACAGAGTAAGAAATGTTTCTTTATCTTCATTCACTCACTAAACGTTTATTGAATAATTATATTGGGTGCTGTGAGTATAAAGATGAGTAAGATAAGCTTTGCATCCTTAAGAAATTTAAAGCCGGGGCGCCTGGGTGGCGCAGTCGGTTAAGCGTCCGACTTCAGCCAGGTCACGATCTCGCGGTCCGTGGGTTCGAGCCCCCCGTCGGGCTCTGGGCTGATGGCTCAGAGCCTGGAGCCTGTTTCCGATTCTGTGTCTCCCTCTCTCTCTGCCCCTCCCCCATTCATGCTCTGTCTCTCTCTGTCCCAAAAATAAATAAACGTTGAAAAAAAAATTAAAAAAAAAGAAATTTAAAGCCTAGAATTAAAGACAACTGTGTTTAAAAGTAACTTTATGACTTGTTTAGTCACAGCAAATTGAAAGAAATTAAGTGCCTCATGTCACTCAGTAACATATTTGCTGTAATTGTATGAAAACACTGTTTTGTAAGCCTAGAAAATAGATTAATTTTGCCTCATGAAAAAGGAAACCTTTATAGAAGAAGTGGTATTTGGACAGAATCTTGAAGAAGATGGGAAGGAATATCAGAAAGGGGAAGTGAAAACTAGACTATATGTAGTTTTGGTAGGTGATTTGACAGTAAGATGTGCACATTAGGAGAGAGCACACAAGGAAGAGGGAAGGGAAGGATGAGTTCCATTTTGGATGTGTAGGTTCTGAAGAGCCTGTAGGACTCTGAGGTGAATAAATTTGGTAGGGGGTCACATATCTAACTCTCAGATGAGAATAGGGCCTATCAGATGATTGCCTATCAGGGTTGATTGCCTATCAGATCATAGCTATAGGGTTGAAATCCTATATTAGATGAGAAATTGAGTTTGAGACCCTAAGGAGCATTAATTAACATTTGGAAGTAGATGATGAAGAGGAGTGTGCAATAGAATTCACCATTCATATGTATCTTATTTTTTATAGATCATAATCTTTGAGCACAGGAACTGTTTTTTCTTTTTTTTTTAATGTTTATTTTTGAGAGAGAGAGAGAGAGATCACAAGCAGGGGTTGGGGGGCAGAGAGAGAGGGAGACATAGAATCCAAAGCAGACTCCATGCTCCAGGCTGTCAGCACAGAGCCTGATGTGGGGCTCAAACCCACAAACCGTGAGATCATGACCTGAGCTAAAATCAGATGTTTAACTGACTGAGCCACCCAGGCGCCCCAGGAACTGTATTATTCTATTACTAATACCTTCTTAAGGTCCACACAAGAATTATATGAAAATTAGCAAATGAAGCAGAAACTAGAAACTTAAAACCTTATTTTGGAAAATCCAGGTGCAACTCAGACTATTTGGATAATGACTACAATAAAAAAGGAGAATCAAGAATACCCTAGTCTTTTTTAGCCTTGAACAGGCTGTCCAAATTTTAAAGCTTGTGGCCTTTGCTTTTTTTTTTTTTTTTTGTTAACGTTTATTTTTGAGACAGAGACAGAGCATGAACAGGGGAGGGGCAGAGAGAGAGGGAGACACAGAATCAGAAACAGGCTCCAGGCTCTGAGCTGTCAGCACAGAGCCCGACGCGGGGCTCAAACTCACGGACCGTGAGATCATGACCTGAACTGAAGTCGGATGCTTAACCAACCAAGCCACCCAGGCGCCCCAGGCCTTTGCTTTCTTAAAATGAATAACAATCTGATTGATAAAAACAGGCAAAACCCTAGGAAATATGAATATGGCAAGATAGAAAATAACAGGAAAATCGTGGACCTTATTTTTTTTTAAACACTGGGGAAGTAGTTAGGATGCGTATGTGTACGTCCCTGAATGTTTCTCTTTTGTTAGAAAGATCATAGACTGCTTTTGCTCTCCTCCTCACATTTGCTGTGCAGAGACTGGCTTGCTGCGCCTTCCATTCCCAGGTGGTCTGCAACTTGACTTCATATTATGGCATAGCATTCAGCACATGCCCTGAGTTCTCCCATGGCAGTCACCGTAACACTGCAGTCGAGACAAACATTGCCGCCTCAAAAGTCACTGGTTGTGGGAGTGTTGGTTATTCCTTAGTGTTTGTTGACTTTCTTCTTCTGGTTATCTCTAGTTGTTTGGGTAAAACCAGCATTTTGTTAGATTATTGTTTCCTTCCCAAACCAAAAGGGATTGAGAGAAATAAGGACACCAGAATGGGAGAAGATTGAATAGAACAAAATCATATAGGGCAGAGAGAACAAGGACTTTCTCACTGTATTCAAATACTGTATTAACAGTGGACTTTTAATGGGAGAAAAAAATGGAATTAAGGACTTTCAAGAGTCCGGTAATATCACGCTATAAATTGCACTGCAGGTGTTACAGCATATTGCCCACGGCGCTGAAAGCCTAAGTTTTGCCTCCATAGATTGGTCATCCCTAGGCATCCTTAAACTTTCTTCTAGGAACTACAGTGTGTATAATTGTATGATAATGGAAATAAACTGTAGTTTGATGACTCTTGTTTATTAAGAGATACCAATATATTGGATTTGTCAAATTGTATTTTTGTCATTCAGGATATTTTTATTAAATATCCCAATATTTTCTGTTGCACTACAATATTCTTCCTGTAGTAAAATAAAGGAAAATAATCATTGCTGTCGGTTTTCCGTTTGTTAGTACTCTTTAATAGTGTTGTGGAAAGTGTCATTTTAAAAAAGTTTGGAATTATAATACTTAATAAGTTTTATATGTAATTTTATAATTTTATTAAACATACTATTTTCTGTTTTATTATAGATCTAAACTTAGTCTTTTTCAATCAAGAATCAGTTTACAGAAGGCGAGTGTAAAGGTAAGTTTTTGAAAATTTTCACAATTGAGAAACCTTAGCTTATTAAA
This sequence comes from Prionailurus bengalensis, assembly GCF_016509475.1. Taxonomy (NCBI): domain Eukaryota; kingdom Metazoa; phylum Chordata; class Mammalia; order Carnivora; family Felidae; genus Prionailurus; species Prionailurus bengalensis. The sequence goes on from NC_057346.1 coordinate 58,982,420, forward strand.
AAAATTGGTTTTTTTGAGGGTTAAAGTCAGTTATTTCCACCTAATGTAGAGAAGCATATTAAAATCATTAACTTAGGGAAGAAGTTTCCTTCTCAGTTCATGGGAGTTTTTCACCCAGATGTCAGCACTTGGACACCACTTGCTTGTCAAGATTGCTTCAGAGATTGGTTTCTATACTTTACCTGCTTAGGTAGCCTATTGTCTGTAACTCTTAGTCCAAGACGCTTAGTCCACGGGCTCTAGAAAATCTCTGCAAAATCCATTTCATTCATATTTACACACTTGAGTATGTATTCTGGGCCAATGCAAGTGAGATTTTTCTGTGGGACCCTTAAGCTGTGGATACCTGATAAGTTAAATTTAATAACCTGCCTTTGGCTGTCATGATCCCAACTAGCACCCAGTTCTTTTGGCACATGAGGAGTATTGATTTTTTTTAAAAAACTTTTCTAACTCCCAACAGCTTTACCCATGTCTTTGAAGATAAGGTACTTACTCAATTTGGAACCTTTATTTTCCCATCTGAATAAAATGAGCAAAATATTTTGAAGTTTCCTGAAAAGCTTTGGAAGTAGGTTAAATGTAAATAAAAAATATGTAAGAACACTCTTACCATGTATAACAGTTCTAATCACTGTTTATTTAATTTAACAGTGTTGAATTTTTTTTTTTAATTTTTAAATTTTATCTTAAGTAAACTTTGTGCCACACATAGGGCTCGAACTCACAACCCTGTGATCAAGAGTCACCTTCTCCACTGACTGAGCCAGCCAGGTGCCCCTAGTGTTGAGTATTTTATTATGTGTATGAATATTTTTCCACGTGGTTACCTTTACTCTTGTTGAGGAGCCATTAATTGCCAGCTAAAAATGGTATCTTTATATATTTTACAGTTCAGTTGTCAGTTTGCATTGATTTTTTTCTTTTACTATGTTTTAGTTAAAAGCCCGGCGATCTGAATGTAATTCCAAAGCTACCCACGCAAGGAATGATTATCTTCTTACATTAGCAGCAGCAAATGCACACCAGGATCGCTACTATCAAACAGACTTAGTTAACATTATGAAGGTAATACAGACTTAATATCTGTGGTAATTTTGTTTCATTAAAGACAAAACAACTCATGAGTTGAATTAGGCAGATAGGATTAAGTGTAAGTACAGTAGCAGCCAGGCTTCTCTGCAATTCATTGAAGTATACTTGATACTGTTTGGGTAGCCTCTCTTTCAGGTAATTTTGAATTAATTTTTAATGTAAAATATCATTCAAAACCAAATCACAGTAAAAGACTGTATTATGTATTAGTCTCTAGCAAGTGGCAGATGTTTACTATATAATGGCTATTAATATATAAAATACAAAATAAGATTATTTTTTTAAAGCTTAGATTTTTAAAATTTCGCAATTTTATTCTTAATTGATATGGAAACTTGTACATTAATGTTTTATGATTTTGGGTGTCCATGAGAAGACAAGAAAATGCCTAGTAGTTCTATAAAAATGTCTCTACCCTGGATATCACCCTGAAATGTAGATAGATTGTATTATGTCTCTTATGTACTCAAACTCTATCTTGGTCTTTCTTTGATTATACATCTATGTGTATCTTTAACTTTCACTGAAGTAAAGGAAAAGAGGTGGAGAAGAAAGCCTTTTTAACCTACTGCCAGCTCCCCACTTGTTGCTGGTATATAATTTTACATAGAGTGTATCTCATTTTCTCCTGTCTTCTCAAGGACCCAAACATTTGATTATTCTTTCTCTTATATTTTCAAACCTTCCTTTTCAAATGCATTGTTATTTTCTTAATGTTTTTTTGAATTTTTCATTTTAGAGAGTGGGGGAGGGGCAGAGGCATTGGGGTGGGGGAGAGCGAGAGAGAGAGAGAGAGGGACAGACAGAGAGAGAGAGAGAGAATGAATCCTAAGCAGGCTCCTTGCTCAGCGCGGGGCCCGACATGGGGCTCAGTCCCACGACCATTGGATTGTGACCTGAGCCGAAATCAAGAACCAGATGCTCGACTGACTGAGCCACCCAGGCACCCCTCAAATATGTTGTTCTTATTGACTGTCAAAACACATTACTTTCATTGAATTGCTTGCTTTACAAATCATAAGTGTTGAGAATGGGGATGCAGTAGGAGTGGGTGCTCTTTTTTCTACAGTGGCTCTGGGAAGGAGATAAACTCTATGTAGGAACTATAAGTTCTTTCCTTGAAAGTAGAGACAGGACATTTCCTGGTTCCTTCAGGAAAAAATAGGAGTGATGGAGAGAGTCAAACTGGGCTAAGAAGTATCCAGTTGCAGAATTTTTTCTTTCCTTTTTGTTCACTGCCTGAAATCCCTTTTTCCTAGCCTGTTTTGATTTCTACTGGTTAGAATACAAGTGGTAAAAACAAGGGCTTCTTTTGACATCTCAGATGAAAAGTCTGTATACGTTTTCCCATAAAATGTTGGACCTAGAGGCTTAGGCATTTTAATATCTTAGTAGGTGTCACACGGTGCTTCATACTTACAAGAACCAACAAGAGACTTGATCTCTCATTATAACATAGTTTCTCTAGGGGGGAAAAATACACACACACACACACACACACACACACACACACACAGTCTCAAACAATCCATTATTAAAGAAGATACTCAATACAGCTTGTAATTCAAAGTTGTGATTCCCTATATACAGTCAAAGCTGTTGACTATATATTTTCCCTTTCAATACTTTAAAATGAACATATTTAAGCAGCAGCAAAAATAAAATCTTTATGTTTTTTAAATTGAATCCACAGCCAAAAAAGATCTCTTTCTTAAAACCCTATGGCCTTTGATAAACCGGGAAAGGTACAGTATTCTTTTGGGGGTCTGCCCTCTGCCCCAAAACAAAGATTAAGTTAATGGACCTGGCCAGCTCTCAGATTATATATCTTTGAAGTTACTTTGAAGTTCTAATGCAGATATTTGATCAGCATTGGGTAGGTTATGCTTCAGATTACTCATTTCATGAGACATTGTAAGGTCCTGAAATGATAAAAATAGAGGCAGGAGTCTCCTTTCTTCCCTTAAAATAGAAAAATGTATTCTCAGTTTTCATGTTGTGTCTGTGTTAATTCATTTTCTTCCTCATGTTAATTCTATAGTCTGCATTTTTGGAAAACTCTTATCCATTGTATTGTAGCTACTAAGTAAGGTTCTATCATTGAATTGACAGTGGCCCTTTCTTAGAAATGTCTTATTTTCTGAATTGTTGTTAAGGTTCTAATGCCCTAGCTAGAATCTTAAAAACAAATAAACAAACAAACCAAAAACCCCTCTGAATAGCTTAGAAGCAAGATATTTAATTCATTGATTTAATTATGTGCTTTTAGTAGTCATAGTGTAGTAGCTACTGGACCACACTTTGGGAAGAATCAAAGATAAGCAATATACTCTTTTTATCCTCAAAGAGCTCAATCTGATGAAAGAGAAAGAGATACATAAAAATGATTATAAATTAGGGGGTGACTCAGTCAGTTAAACATCCAACTTTGGCTTTCAGGTGAATTCTAGCCCGAGTCAGCTGACAGCTCAGAGCCTGGAGTCTGCTTTGGATCCTGTGTCTCCCCCGCTCTCTGCCCCTCCCCAGTTCTCACTCTTGTCTTTCTCTCTTTCAAAAATAAATAAACATTAACAAAAAAATTTTTAAAGAAATGATTACAAATTAGAATACTGAAATTACTTTCTGCTAGAGGACCGTAGTTAATGATATAACAGCTATCTTTTTTTTGATTGCTTAATATTACTCTTAATATTACTCCTAAACACTTTAGCATATTATCCCTTCTCATTTTTTTCCTTTATCCTAGTTTAGTGTTCATAGTTCATTATGACTAGACTAGAAATGAAATGAAATGAAATTCTAACTCAAGTTGAACGCAGATAACCTCTTTCTTTGTACCTGCATCTAAGTAGCCGAGTACTACTGAAGAAAATCTTTCAACAGAACAGAACACATTCATGTTCATAAATTAATGTGGAACCCAGTCTCAAATGGACCCTCGACACTGCTCAGATATCCTGTTGTATTTCCCTGGTTAACTTTCCCTACTATTTTTAACACTTTTTTCAACTTTTTCCATTTCAAACCTCAAACTTTCCTCTTCTCTTTCACACTTAGCAAGTGGTCTTTCTTCCTAATTTACAGAGAAAATACAAGCTATTAAAAGGGAACTCCATTATTTTCCCATTATCTGCCTTCATGCATGTTCAAGACTCTGCCAAGGAACCCCAACCTTTGAGTTGTTTATCCTGTCTAAAGATGATCTTTTCACCTTAGCTTTGGATATCTTATCGCCTTCTGCCTTTTCAGGATCAAAACAACTGATTATTCTCTTTTCTTCTTACATTTATTAGACATTGTATTCTTAGGTTAAACATGTAGAAGAGGGAAAAAAATTACAGAAGAGACCTTAAATGCCTGGGAATGAGAGTGAAGCAGCTATTTGGGTGTCAAGCATGGCTAGGCTCTCTGTCTAGGTACTTGTAAATACGTGATTTCATTTAGTTTTCATGACATCTTTCAAACTAAATATCATTATCCCTGTTTTACAAATCAGGTAGCAGAGGCTCAGTGAGGTTCATTGGGTATGTATATAATAGCCAGGACTGAATTCAGAGTTTCTATGACTTCAGAGCCTGTGTTCTTTACTACAGATCACACTGTTCTTTTCTACATACCATTCCAATCTTCTTGATAGTAAAGAGGAGTATAATTAATAGTAGCCTACTGTGAATATCATAAATTCTGAGAGAACTGTAAAATAAAATTAATAATTGAAAATTGCAAATTCTCCCCTGCTATAATAAGATCATGTATAATAAGATCATCTAAATACTTGTATTTAGACAGGTTCCCCAAGGAATATTTTGTATTCCTTATGCCAATACTGATTAAAACAGATACTAAATATACTGCTCTGTGTCTGTGTATCATCAGGCGGTTATTTTTGAACTCCACACTAAAACAAAACAAAAAAGCTATTGCTAGGACATGGAAACCAGACAACTGATTTTATCACATCTATAGATAGCAGTTGTATTGGCTGCTGGGAAGTAAGTTTGTTCCTTAGAATTCCTTTTTTTTTTTTTGGTAGCATATTCTCGTACAGTGTATAAACTGATACTTTTATTAGTTTGTGGAATATTTTCTTAGTGGTTTGGATAAGGAAGGATGAAGCACAGTGTATCATAGTAGAAAAGAGAAGAAGTGTCAATCTAATGAAGGATTTGAAAAGTTTTATAACACTAGGACCTTATTTCTAGACAAATGCTTATCGTCTTCAGTGGAAGCTAAATATACCTGGGTGATATATTTATCATATATAATTGAACAAAGTAATTTGTTATATATGTTATTTTATATATATACATATATATGAAATATGTACATATTTTGTACATATTGTACATACATAAATATACATATTATGTACATTTTGTATATATTTACATATATATAAAATATGTTCTATATAATTGAACAAAGTAATAAAAGTTAAACATCTTTCTATGTGACAGAAACCTAGAAAATACGATAACATGGCATATCTTTTGCAGATGTTTGTTTTGATTAAATGAAGAAAAAGTCATTATTGGTATCTAGGTCTCTTATTTTTATGGCTTTTCTAGCTAATTACTTATTACTCCAAAAGCCTTCCTCATTCACTTGGGAGATTGTAGAACTCGTTTTTTGAAATTTTAAATCATAGCTCTTCTGGTTTCCCTGCCAACTAACTCTCTAGCTATTGTACTTCTCATTCACCTAATTATGTTTGTTCACTTAACAAATTAGCATGGAAATCCCCAAATCGCAAGGTTGGCTCTCTGCTTTTCTTACTTTGTATCCTCTTTCTTTATGCCCTCTTTCTTAGAAAAGAGTAGTCATTTGGTCCAATTTTTATTAATATTGTTTGAATCCCAAGTGTATATATTAACCATACCCTTATGATTATCCATGGTTTGCCTTTCCATCAGTGGCCGAAATTTTCTAAATTGGAGGCAACTCTGTCCCCCGTCTTTCCTTTGAATAAGCACCCTAGCCTAGTTTTAGGTGACAACTGCTATCAATCTGTCCTCCAGAGCTCTAATGGTGCACTGTACAGTATGGTACACGTGACTGTTTAAAATAATTAAAAATAAATAAAATTTTAAGTTTTGTTCCTCAGTCACAATAGCCACATTTCAGGTGCTCCAAAGTCACATGTGGCTAGTGGCTTCCATATTGAACAGTGCAGATATAGAATATTTCCATCATCTCAGAAAGTTCTATTAGACAGCAGTGCTCTAAAGCTTATTTAGTTTTTCCTTGTTTTCCTCCTATTCTTTTTTTATAATCTGGCTGTCATCACACCTGCTGATCATTTTTCCCAGTAACCATCACCATGATTTATTTGTGTTGTTTCAGAATTAAATTCTCCTTCATTTGCACTCTATACCTGGAAATAGAACAGGGGTTGGCAAGCATTTTCTGTGAAGCACCTAAGAGTAAATACTTCAGACTTCTCTGTCACGACCACTCAACTCTGACATTGTAGTATAGTCACTGACACTGCATAAACAAATGAATGGCTGTGTTCCAGTAAAACTTTACTTACAAAAATAGGTGTTGAGGTTGATTTGGCCTACAGGCTTTAGTTGCCAATCCTTGGTGTAGAACTTTAAACTGAATATGAAATTTTCTAAGTATAAATACACTCAAAGCATAATAAATGAATACCCATTAATCACCACTGAGCTTCAGAAAGGAAAGACTACTAGTAAAATGGAAGCCTCTTCTGCGACTTGTCCTAAAATACTTCTCTCTCATCCACCACATCGTAACCACCATTCCCACTATACATTGTGTTGTCTTAGATGGTATCGTACCCTGTAATATTTTGCACCTTGCTTTCTTTCCCCACTGAATATTATATTTGTGGATTAATATGGATTTTTAACTTTAGTTTATTCGTTATTTTGCTATATAGTATTTCATTGTGTATATGTCATAAATTACTTATTGATGTTCTTGACTGAAATTTTTGTTGTTTTGTTTTACTGTTGTAAATGGTACTGCTATCAAACATTCTTGTACATGTCTCCTAGTGTACTTGTGCAAGAAGTTCTTAAAGAAATATACCTAGGAGTGATATGTTTTAGAACTTTACCAAAGAATGTTAGATTTTAAAGTGTTACAGCACTTTTTATTACACCTTTTAACATTGTTTGTATGTCATGTTAAACTCAGCAGGTATTTCAGTGTGTACTAGGTGATAGGCATTTGGGGATACAGAGATGAATTAGACATGATTCATACCATCAGTGAGCCAGAAATAAGAAGATTATAATTCTCTTGAGCAGCTCCTAAAGGTCTTAAGGAATATGAGGTGGTGAATCCTTTCCCTTGCTCTGTTGGTTATGTTATAGTTGGTTCCCTGTGACACAAAAGCAGAAAATCAGGATGCTTCTTGCCCATTTTTTACCAAACTTACAAAGCAGTAGTTTAAAAAATATTTAACATTTGAACTGCTACTAACTCCTACATGGAATCCTTAAACATAAAGCAGGTGAAAGGAAGGTATTGGGTTAAAACTTGTGAGGCTGTTTCCCCTTTGTGTGTTTTCCCCATTCCCCATACCGGCATATGTCATCTTCTATTTCTTTCCTTTTGTCCTGAGGCATTATATTGGATACTAGGGCTCCTTGAAATACAATTTGGAAACAACTGTTCTAAGATACGATTTTCCAACTAGCAAATTTCTTGTGGAATTCTAAGTTTTACATGGATGATCTCCATGCTAGACTTTTCCTAGTAATCTTTTAAAAATGTAAATCAGGGGCTCCTGGGTGGCTCAGTCGGTTGAGTGTCTGATGTCAGCTCAGGTCATGATCTCATGGCTCATGGGTTCAAGCCCCACGTTGGGCTCTGTGCTGACAGCTTGGAGCCTGGAGTCTGCTTTGGGTTCTGTGTCTCCCTCTCTTTCTGTCCCTAACCCACTTGCATTCTGCCTCTGTCTCACTCAAAAATAAACATTAAAAAAATTTTTTTTAAATATAAATCAGATCATGATAATCTATTGCTCACACCCTCCAGTGACAATTGAATATTCTGGCTTGAGGGCTTATTTGGATTCTTGGGCTAGAGAATCAATAAATGAGGGGTACTGAAGCAGAGAACACATAAAACTACGTATGAGTGTAGTGTATATGATGACAAGAGGTATAAGGAGAAAACCAGACAGAAGCCAGCTCTTTTATTTTTTTTTAAGTTTATTTATTTTGAGAGGAGGGCATAAGTGGGGAAGCAGCAGAGAGAGAGAATCCCAAGCAGGCTCTGCACTGACAGTGCAAAAACCCATACAGGTCTTGAACTCACAAACATGAGATCTTGACTTAGCTGAAGTCGGACACTTAACCAACTGAGCCACCCAGGTGCCCCAGAAACTAGCTCTTCTGAAATTAACTATATTAAGGTATAATTAATATACATTAAAATGCATCTATTTTAAATATACAGTTGGTTGGATTTTGACAAATGTATACACCTATGTAATCACTGTCATAATCACAATCAGTGTAGAGAATATTTCTGTCCCCTAAAATGTCTCTCTTGTTCCTTCGCAGTTATATTTAGTTTTTATCACTATGTAACAAATCAACACAAACTTAGAGACTTTGAATATCTCCATTTACTGTTTTCACAGTTCTGTAGGTTGAAAGTCCAAGTAGGCTCAGCTGGGTCCTCTGCTGAGGCTCTCACAAGGGCAAAACCTTGATTTTGATTTTTCCTGAGCTGGGTTCTTATCTGGAGACTGAGAGAATCCACTTCCAGGGTCATTTAGATGGCTGATAGAATCCTGTTCCTTGTGGTTATAGGACTTAAGTCCTTGTTTTGCTGCTGGCAGCAGGCTGAAAGTCACTCTCAGCTCCTAGAGGTTGCTCTCAGGTTCATGCCACATGACTCCCTTTATCTCCAAACCAACATGTACACTCCTTTTCATGTTTTTAATCTCTAACTTCCTCCTCTTTTGCTACTAATAGAAAATTCTCTGCTTTTAAAGGGCTCTTGTGATACAGTTAGGCCTACCAGACAATTTCTCTTTTTTCATAGAACATAGTCACAGGAATAATATCTCATCATTCGTAAATTCTCCCCACAACCAGATTATATAAGGGCAAGGATTGTTGGGATCATCTTCTAATTCTGCCTTCCTCAACAGTCCTAAATATATTTTGTTAAATTTATTCCTAAGTGTGTCAGTGTTACTGTAACCATTATGTTTTCATTTCATCTTTTAATCATTTTATTAATATATAGAAAATTTTATATATTGACCTATAGCAGTTACCGTGTTACTCTGCATAACAGATTACTGTAAAGCTAAGTGGCTTAAAACAGCAAAAGCATTTATTTTTCTCTTGAATCTACACTTAGGATAGGGCTCAGTGGGGATAACTTGTTTCTGTAGCACTCCACCTCAGCTAGAACAGGTCAAAGGCTAGCAACTGAATTCTTTTGAGAGCGTACTTTCTCATATGATTTAGTGCTTGATACTCCCTATTGGCTGAGACCTGCTGGAGCTACCAGCTGGAGTTTCTGCATTTGGCTTCTTTGTGTCACCTGGGCTTTTTCACAGTGTCGTGGTTGGGGGAAAGACAGATTTTCTGAGGAGGGGAGGGAGGCTGGCCAGGACAGGCAATATAGCCTTTTATGTAATAGTCTCAAAGGTCATACAGTCTCTTTTCTGCATTCCATTCATTGAAACAGTTACAAGGTTCTACCCAGAATCAAGATGGATTGATGGGATACATTCTGCTTCTTAGTGTAGTGTGGCAAAGTTATATAAGAATATGTGGCCCCAGAAATAGGGCTGTGGCTGGTTTTTTTTGCAAATGCAGTCTGCTACATGACCTGTATCCTACAGTCTTCCTAAATTCACTTATTGGTTCTTGTAGCTTTTTTGTGGATTCCTTACCATTTTAAATGACCATCGTCATGTCAAACTAAATAAACATACTTTATTTCTGTCATTCTAATCCATAAATCTTTTTATTTCTTGCCTTACTCCACTGGCTAGGATCCTTAGTACAATGGTGAATAGAAGTGGTAAGAGTGGACATCTTTGCCTTGTTCTTAGATCTTTTGGGGAAAGCAAAAAACCAACTTCTTAAGAATTATTTTGTTAGGGGTGCCTGGGTGGCTCAGTTGGTTGACTGACTGACTTCAGCTCACATCATGATCTCATTGGTTGTGAGTTTGAGCCCTGCGTTGGGCTCTGTGCTGACAGCTCAGAGCCTGGAGCCTGCTTTGGATTCTCTCTCTCTCTCTCTCTCTCTCTCTCTCTCTCTCTCTGCCCCTCCCCCACTCATGCTCTGTCTCAGAAATAAATAAAAGTTAAAAAAAAAATTAAAGAATTATTTTGTTAAATGGGCGCCGGGGTGGTTCAGTCGGTTGGGTGTCTGGCTCTTGATTTCGGCTCAGGTCATAAACTCACAATTTGTGGGATCGGGTCCTGTGTCGGGCTCTGCACGGATGGCACAGAGCCTGCTTGGGGTTCTCTCCCTCTCTCTCTCTGTCTCAAAAATAAATAAACATGAAAAATTTGTTTAAAGCATTAGCTACGAAAAAGAATTATTTTGTTAGAATACACACAAAATTTACGATTTTAACCATTTCCTTTTTTTTTCTTTTTTAATTCCAGTATTGTTAACTTACAGTGTTATATTACTTTCAGGTGTGTAATACAATGATTCAACAATTCTATACATTACTCAGTGCTCATCATGATATGCGTACTCTTAATCCTCTTCATCTCCCCTCTGGTAAACATAAGTTTCTTCTCTATATTTAAGAGTATATTTTTGTCTCTTTTTTTCTTCGTTCATTTGTTTTGTTTCTTAAATTACACATAGGAGTGAAATTATATAGTATTTGTCATTCCCTGACTTATTTCACTTCACATTATGCTCTAGATCCATCCATGTTGTTGCAAATGGCAATGTTTCATTCTTTTTTATGGCCGAGTAATACTTTATTGTGTGTGTGTGTGTGTGTGTGTGTGTGTGTGTGTGTATATACATATATATATACACACACACACACACATATATTTTGTGATATATATATATATATATATATATCACATCTATCTATCAGTGGACACTTGGGTTGCTTCTGTAATTGAGCTATTGTAAATAATGCTGCAATAAACATAAGGGTGCATATATCTCTTTGAATTAGTGTTTTTGTATTCTTTGGGTAAACACCCAGTAATGGAATTACTGGATCATATGGGAATTCTATTTTTAATTTTTTGAGGAATCCCCATAGTGTTTTCCACAGAGGCTGTACCAGTTTGCATTCCCACCAACAGTAAATGAGGGTTCCTTTTCCTCCACATCCTCACCAACACTTGTTGTTTCTTGTGTTTTTGATATTAGTCATTCTGATAGGTGCGAATGATATCTAATTGTGGTTTTCATTTGTATTTTCCTGATGACTAATGATATTGAGCATCTTTTCATGTGTCTATTGGCCATCAGTATGTCTTCTTTATAAAAACGTCTGTTCATGTCTTTGCCCATTTTAAAATTGAATTATTTGGTGGGTTTTTTTGTGTTGTGTTTGTGTGTGTGTGTGTGTGTTTATATATTTTAAATACTGACCGACACTTTATCAGGTATGTCATTTGCAAATATCTTCTTCTATTCAATAGGTTCACTTTTAGTTTTGTTGATTGCTTCCTTTGCTGTGCAAAAGGTTTTCATTTTGATGTACTCCCAATGGTTCATTTTTGCTTTTATTTCCCTTGCCTCAGGAGACTTACCTAGAAAAACATTGCTACTACTGCCAATGTCAGAGAAGTTACTGCCTGTGCTCCTCTAGGATTTTTATAGTTTCAGATCTCACATTTAGGTCTTAATCCATTTTGAGTTTATTTTTGTGTATGGTGTAAGAAAGTGGTCCAGTTTCCTTTTTGTACATGTTGCTGTCCAGTCAGAAAAAGACAGTTACTGTATGATTTCACTCTTATGTGGAATTCTTTCATTTAGGACATATTCCTCCGTCTCCTCTTTTTGTCTCTCTGCATCTGTTTCTATGTGTTATGAAAGTTAGCTGTGTCTCTTGCTCTTGAAAGTAGTGGCCTTATGAACAAGAGGTCCTGGCGTGCCCTGCAGTGTAATCCCCTGCTCACCAGCACCTGGTGTTTCATGTGTGTGTTGCATGTGGCTGAGTCGCTTTTACCTTCAGTCTAGTCATCTGCAGTGTCTCTGTCTGCCTGTCTCTCTCTGCAGGGTTTAGTCCCTGTGTTGTTAGTGGACTAGTCTGAAGCCACCTTGGGTTTGAGTTGAGTCAGACCAGGCATTTGTTAGAGATGCAGTAGCACCAAAGCGCAGGGCACTTTCCCTGTATTGTCCCCCAAGAAGCTTCTTTTGGGGTGGGGTCTGCAGTCAGACCACAGGTCTGTCCCCAGCCCACTGCTGGGGCCACAGTCCGACTGGTGTATGTGGTTATCTTCCACCTTTCCTGGGGTAGAAGTCATTTTGGAGTGGTGCTGGCCCTTGTTGGTGCTGCTTGCACACTTTCAGGCTTGTGGTACCACTTTGAAAGGGTTCTGGCTTAGGGTATATTGGAAGGGGGCAGGGCATAGGAAAATATGGGAGTGAGGCAGGAGGTATTAGCAAGGTGTGTGGAAGTCTGCTGTGGGAGGGAACCTGCAGCTGCCCGAAACTCTTGCCAAGGCCAACTGGTTTGAGGGTGTGGATCTGCCGAAGTGCAGATGGGTGGGAAGGGCAGTCTGTTAGTGAGCTAGGTGGAGAGTGTTGGCACTGAAATGGTTCTGCTGGTGTCAGTGTATCTAGGCTGTGGGAGGGAAATAGCACCCACCAGCAGCTCTTTTTGTTCTTGGAGAAATCTCCCAATGACCTACCCCTCCAGCACACACTTTGAGATTAGTAAATAAATCTTCCCATATACCCCAGGCATTTTCCTAACTACTGCCTCTGTGCTGTATCTCAGGGCTGTTGTGCTATTTCTTAAAAGGTGGGGGGCCAAAATGAACAAATCAGGAGACTATAGATGCTGGAGAGGATGTGGAGAAACGGGAAACCTCTTGCACTGTTGGTGGGAATGCAAATTGGTGCACCACTCTGGAAAACAGTGTGGAGGTTCCTCAAAAAATTAGAAATAGACCTACCCTATGACCTAGCAATAGCACTGCTAGGAATTTACCCAAGGGATACAGGAGCACTGATGCATAGGGGCACTTGTACGCCAATGCTTATAGCTGCACTCTCAACAATAGCCAAATTATGGAAAGAGCCTAAATGTCCATCAACTGATGAGTGGATAAAGAAATTGTGGTTTATATACACAATGGAGTACTACATGGCAATGAGAAAGAACGAAATATGGCCCTTTGTAGCAACGTGGATGGAATTGGAGAGTGTTATGAAGTGAAATAAGCCATACAGAGAAAGACAGATACCTTATGTTTTCACTCTTATGTGGATCCTGAGAAACATAACAGAAACCCATGGGGGAGGGGAAGGAAAAAAAAAAAAAAGAGGTTAGAGTGGGAGAGAGCCAAAGCATAAGAGACTCTTAAAAACTGAGAACAAACTGAGGGTTGATGGGGGATGGGAGGGAGGGGGGGGTGGGTGATGGGTATTGAGGAGGGCACCTTTTGGGATGAGCACTGGGTGTTGTATGGAAACCAATTTGACAATAAATTTCATATATTGAAAAAAAAAAGGTGGGGACTCAGTATTTCTTGTTTGTTTTTCAGAGGAGGGGAACTCAGTATTTTCTTGCCCCCAGACTCTTCCAGAGCTGAGCCCGCTTATTTTTAAACTTCCAGGTGTTAAGTTAAGCCCCTGGTTTTCCGAGTTATGGGGATTTGTCTTCCTCACTCTGGTTCCCCTTCCCCGTGCCTAGGGTGCTTGGTGTAAGAGTGTTTCTCTCCCCTCTCCGCCCCCCGGATTCCCTCCCGTGGCCAGTTCCATGGGTCTGTTTGGTCCCAATTGTGTCGCCTCTCTTCCTACCCTCTTTGATATAGCCTTTACATTTAGCTGTGAAGAGTCTCTTCTGCCAGTCTTTAGGTCATTTTCTGGGTTGTTTACACTGATGTGGGTGTTATCTACTTGTATCTATGGGACAAGGTGAGCTTAGGATCCTCCTACTCAGCTATCTTCCCCAGAAGTCTAATATGGACCTAACCATTTCTGTATATACAGTTCAGTGGCATTAAGTACTCATGCAGTATTGTGCAACCATCACCACTATCCATCTTCAGGACTTTTTCATCTTCACAAACTGAAACTCTGTGTACACTAAACAATAACTCCCATTCCTTTCTCCTCTGGCCTCCTGAAAACCACTATTCTGTTTTTTGTATGTGAATCTGACTACCGTAAAGTACCTCATGTAAGTGGAATCATATAGTATTTGTCCTTCTGTGTCTGCTTTATTTCACTTAGTGTAATGTCTTCAAGATTCGTCTGTGTTAGAGCATGTATCAGAATTCCATTCATTTTAAGGCTGCGCTTTTATTATCTTTACCCTGCATAGCAAATAATTTTAAGTGCTTTTTTACCAACAAAATGAGCTGAACACTGAATCCTTGCTGTCAGGGACTTTAGAAATTAGAAGTAGAACTAAGACATCCAAAAAATAACTATAATTTAAGAACATTTAATAGTAATAGCCATTATTTATTTAGCTTTTATTCTATATAGGATTTACATTCATATTTCATTTAATCCTTAAGGCAACCCTATATGTACATTAATAGCTTCTAGTCATGTGTTTTATGAATGTAAGCAGTACAGATAGCTGTAGGCCATCAGATCTCAGTAGAATGTAAGATTCCTGACAGCAAATATTTTGTTCTCTCCCCTGTTTTATACCTAGCATCCAAATGACGAGCGAGAGGTTGCACTGGTCTTTCTTCACGGAGGACCTTTCTCCATGGAAGAATTTGCATCTTGATTAGGCCTTACATAGTGAGTAGTAGGATCAGTAGGCTCTGGTGAACAAGGATGGGATTTCACAGGGATGGAGTTGTATGAGCACTTATGAAAGTGAGTTACAGTGAAAACCACTGGTTCCATTGGTCTTGGAGAGAGGCATGAGAATATTTGCTAAGCGTACTACTAACAGTAGAGTTTTTAATGAAGCTTTAAAATGTTTGACATTGAAGAAAGAATTCTAAAATGCCATTAAAGTAACCCTTTTCATTTGTACCCCAATGTTTATAGCAGCACTCTCAACAATAGCCAAATTATGGAAAGATCCTAAATGTCCATCAACTGATGAATGGATAAGGAAATTGTGGTTTATATACACAATGGAGTACTACAGGGCAATGAGAAAGAATGAAATATGGCCCTTTGTAGCAACGTGGATGGAATTGGAGAGTGTGATGCTAAATAAAATAAGCCATACAGAGAAAGACAGATACCATATGGTTTCACTCTTATGTGGATCCTGAGAAACTTAACAGAAACCCATGGGGGAGGGGAAGAAAAAAAAAAGAGGTGAGAGTGGGAGAGAGCCAAAGCATAAGAGACTCTTAAAAACTGAGAACAAACTGAGGGTTGATGGGAGTGGGAGGGAGGGTAGGGTAGGTGATGGGTATTGAGGAGGGCATCTTTTGGGATTAGCACTGGGTGTTGTATGGAAACCAATTTGACAATACATTTCATATATTAAATAAATAAAATAAAATAATAAACGTTAAAAATTTTTTAAAAATTTTTTAAAAAGTAGCCCTTTTTTTTCTTCAACTAAACATTAGGTTAGATATTTGACTATGAGTTTTTTTTAATGTTTATTTATTTTTGAGAGAGAGAGAACGTGAGCAGGAGAGGAGCAGAGAGACAGAGACACAGAATCTGCTAGCAGCACAGAGCCTGATGTGGGACTTGAACCCACCAGTTGTGAGACCATGACCTGAGCCAAAGTTGGACACCCAACTGAGCCATCCAGGCACCCCTGACTGTTAGCTTTTTAATGCAGTTTTCTATGAAGTATATTTTCCATTAAGTTTAATTATTATATTTTTTTATATAATGGAAATATTGTTTTTACTCACTGGAATTGTAGACTATTAGGTATCCAGTAATCTTCCTTGATTCTGTGATATATTTATTGTTGGTTAAAAATTTGACGTAGTAGACATTGATGGCATTAGCTTTGGGGTTGAGAAAGGAAGTGATATTTGAACTAACAGAATCTTCAACATTCTTAGCCATTTATAGCTTTAGCAAGTTTTCTTTGTTTATAAATCATTTATCAAGACTTCTACCTCTCTTTCTCCTTTCAAGACCTTTTTGAAAAGGCAAATAATATTCATCTATTGCTGGTAAATTTTGGTGGCTGTTGGTTATGATTCTCATACTGATGTAATGATGTCACAAAATATAATAGAGATTATATTCTATCACTGAGGTGCTTAGTTGTGGCTTAAAATAGTCCCTAGCTATGGACAGGTGTTTTTCTGAATATAATGCCCTATTCCTGTGATGAAGGGCAGGTCTCACTTGTGTGCATTTGGTGATGTTTATCTGGTATGACCAATGGGTAGGTTTTAAATTTCATTCAGTAAAGCCTTTAAACATAATAATTGTATTTTACTTTTTTTAATTTTTAATTTTTTCATTAAAAATTTTAACATTTTATTTATTTTTGAGAGGGACTGAGCATGAATGGGGGAGGGGCAGAGAGAGAGGGAGACAAAGAATCTGAAGCAGGCTCCAGGCTCTGAGCTATCAGCACAGATCCTGACACAGGGCTTGAGCCGTGAGATCATGACCTGAGCCAAAGTTGGATGCTTAACTGACTGAGCCACTCAGTCAATCCAAGAATTGTATTTATCACAAATAACATGCTATGGGGGTGCCTGTGTGGCTCAGTTGATTAAGTGTCTGACTCTTGATTTCAGCTCAGGTCATGGTCTCCACTAAGGTCATGGTCTCCGCTAAGGTCATGGTCTCATGGTTCATGGGATCAAGCCCCATGTCGGGCTATACCCTGACAGCGTGCAGCCTGCTTGGGATTCTCTCTCTTCCTCTCTCTTTACCCCTTCCCTATGTGTGCTTTCTCCCTCTCTCTCTCTCAAAAATAAACTTTAATTAAAAAAAAAACTGGGGTGTCTGGGTGGCTCAGTCAGTTAAGCATCTGACTCTTGATTTTGGCTCAGGTCATGATCTCACAACCCTAAGAACAACCCTAAGAACACACATTGGGCTCCACATTGGGTGTGAAGCCTGCTTGAGATTCTCTCTCTTTCCTACTACTACTCATGCTCTCAGTCTCTCTCAGGAAGAAAAAAATCTGTAGAAAAGGTAGTAATGTATATAGAACTGTATATGTACACGTGTGTATAATAAAAACCATGTTTGTCACGTAAGGTGAATCCTTGAATGAGGCCTTAATGTTAGTAGTACTCAACAAGTTTTAAAGGGAAGACTAACTGGTCTTGGTTTTTGTTTTGTTATTTTTATCAATTTGTGGCATATCTTTTAACATTGCTATTATAAAACCGTTAAGGCTGGATCTCTGAAGTGAAGATGGTTAGTCAGAAGCATCCTGACGTAGGCCTTATGTTCATGGAGTAGTTCATGGCCTTTAATGCTGCCAGAAAACAGTAGCATGTTTATGGGGCTTTCTGAAATTCCACTTCAGCACTATCATTTTGGAAATTAGAATAAAATCTTGTTTAGGAAATTAAGATTTATAGTTAGAGATAAAATATTATTTGGCAAGACAAGCTCCCCTTCAGGACTCCCCACTGAGATATCTGTGCCACAGTGATTCTCATCCTACTTGTAATCTGGGCCCTGGTTCATCTTCACATATTATCTTTTTGTGATAGACGCATCAAGGCATAACTACAAATAAGATAGCACATCTAACAGATGACTCTCTGGAAAGGAGTAACTCTGAATAAAAGCTTCAGGTCTGCCTAAAGACATTTTCTAGGAAGCAGAATTATAAATAATAATTTTAAATCAAATGACACATCTCTCACTATCACAGACTATTGAGTTTATCTATCAAAAAGTCTTTTTATTTGTTCAAAAAGTAATTTTGGGGGTACCTGGATGGCTCAGTTGGTTAAGTGTCTGACTTTGGCTCAGGTCATGATCTCACAGTCTGTGAGTTCGAGCTCTGTGTCGGGCTCTGTGCTGACAGCTTAGGGTCTGGAGCCCCTGCTTTGGATTCTGTGTCTCCCTCTCTCTCCGCCCCTCCCCCACTTGTGCTCTGTCTCTTTCTCAAAAATAAACAAACATTTTTTAAAAAGAAGTAATTTTGGGGGGTGCCTGAGTAGCTAAGTCATTTAAGTGTCCAACTCTTGATTTTGGCTCAGGTCACGATCTCACAGTTGGTGAAATCAAGTTCTAATTGGGCTCTGCACTGACAGTGTGGAGCCTGCTTGGGATTCTCTGTCTCTCTCTCTGCCCCTACCCCAGTCTCACTCTCTTTCTCTCTCTCTCTCTCTCAAAATAAATAAATAAGCTTTTTTTAAAAAGTAATTTTTGGAGCATCTGTTCTGTACACTTACTATTCTGAAGATAAAACTGGAAAGCCTCAAGATAATTTAAAAGGTGTATGTTCTCTGCTAACTTTATTTTTTAAAACTCAGATAAAATTAATGTAACATAAAATTTACCATTTTAAAGTATACAATTCAGTGTTTTTTATTATATTCACAAGGTTTTATAACTACGACCACAATCTAATTCCAGAAAATTTTCATTACCCACAAAAGAACCCCTGTACCCTATTAGTAGTCACTCCCTGTTTTCCTACCACCTCCTGGCAACCACTAAATCTACTTTCTGTATCTATGGATTTTCCTCTTTTAGACATTTCATATAAACAGGATCTTGTAGTATGTAGTAGCCATTTGTGTGTGGCTTCTTTCACTTAGCATAATGTTTTCAAAATTCATCCATGTTATAGTGTGTATCAACACTTAATCTTTTTTACAGCTGAATAATACTCCATTGTATGGACATGCCACATTTTGTTTATCCATTCATCAGTTGATGGACATTTGAGTTGTTTCTGCTTTTTGCTTATGTGCCTGTCCTTTATCCTCATTTCATATCTCCCCCCATCACTCTGCACTTCAGTCATTGACTGTCTTTCAGTTCCTCACCAGTACCAGGCTCTCTCCTCCAGGGTATTTGCACTTGTTCGTCCCTTGGCCTAAAACCATCCTTTTCATCATTACACCCACTTACTTTAACTCTTTTTTTTAAAGTTTTTATTTATTTATTTTGAGTGAGAGAGACAGTGTGAGTGGAGGGAGGGACAGAGAGAGAGGGCAAAGAGAGAACTCCAGCAGGCTCCGCTCTGTCAGCACAGAACCCGATGTGGGACTTGAACTCACAAACTGTTGAGATCATGACCTGAGCTGAAACCAGGAGTCGGAAGCTAACCAGCTGAGCCACCCAGACTCCTCATTACTTTCTTAACTGTTAATCATGGTTCACATTCTAGTTCAAACCTATCTCTTTAGGGATGCCTTTCCCAAACCATACCAGCTTCTCCTGTTATAGTTCTCACAGCATCAGCCTTCCTTCCCTTACAATATTCCTTTTAATTTGTAATTATATACTTGAGTGTACTCTTTACCTTCTTCTCCCAACCCTACTATACTTTAAATTTCATGAGAGCAAAGTTGGGTCTACTTTTTACTTGTATCCCTGGAGCCTCATACGGTACCAGCATATATAGTTGTTGAATGTATTAATGCATAAATCTATTTATGGTGCTAAGTACTAGGGACACAAAAATGAAAAACAGTCTCCACACATGGAACGACAATGCAGAGTTAAGCAGGCAAGTAAACAATTATTTACAATAAGAAATGCTATAATGGCAGTGAGACCATTATAAATGTAATGAGACCGGATGAAACAGGAGGAAAGTCAGGAAAGGCTTCACGGAAATAGCTTTTGAACTAAACTTGTTGTGCCTCACTCAGTAGATTATAAGGTCTTGAAAGGAGGAACTGTGTATGGTTTACTACTGTGTTTTATTTCATAGAAGAGTGCTCAGTAAATATTTATAGAATCAAATCAAGTTCAGTTTTCCTGGCAGACAGGCAAAGTGAGAACATTTCAAATATAGAGATAACAATAATTCTGTATTTCAGAGATAAGTAGTTCAGTATCTTTACAGCATAATGTGCGGCAGGGGTGTGGCAAGAGATAGGGTTGGATTATAGGAAGAGCATATGACTGGATATTATGGATATTGTTTACATTATCATGGTTGTGGATTTCTGTTTTATTCAGTGGATTGAAATTTGTTGCTGTTATTAATATTAATTATGTTCAAATTGCTCCATACTCAACCAGTAGGGGGTCCCTTTGAACTAGCTCATGTCCTTCACATATGTCCTCATCATTCTCTGGACATTTCCTTTCTGTGAAAGATGTTCCAGGCTTATCATTTACTTTCCTTGCCCCAACTCTGGAGTCAACTGTTTCCTCAAACACTCCTATTTCATTTTAGTGGAAGATAATATTTAGACACTAAGTTCTGGGCACTTGGTGTGCCTATTGCTTCTAGCCCCTCTCAGTGTGTGTACACACACACACACACACACACACACACACACACACTCCACTTCCAATCCAGTACCTTAAGATTCTTTCTAGCTTCCCCCTTTTCTGTATTTGTATATAAATGCCTTTTTGACAATGAGAAACTTCACTCCAGTAATCCTCATGTATTTACTTATGCTCAGTGTCTTTGTATATTACTCATCTCCTAACCACTCACTCTGGTCACCGACGCAGCCTTTGATTTCCCCCTCCCAAACTTGCTACTCTCAAAGCTACCCAATCTCAGTAGCATCAACTATATCATTGCAGTTGCTCATGCCGGAAGCATCAGTGCCATTCTTATTGCCCCTCCAAACCTCACATCCATCCCAACAGTAAATTCCTTCAGCTCTGCCTTTAAAATAGAACCAATTTACCCCACCTCCACTGCTACTATTCTAAATCAAGCCACCATTATTATTATCTCTTGCATGTATTTTAGCAAGACTCTTCTAATTGACTCTCTGCTTCCTTCCGCTTTTCCCTTTAATGTCTGTTCTCCACTCACTAGCCAAAGTGAGCTTTCTATAACCAAAATCATGGGGTGTCTGTGTGGCTCAGTCCGTTAAGTGTCCAACTTTAGCTCAGGTCATGATCTCACTGTTTGTGAGTCTGAGCCCCACACCAGGCTCTCTGCTGTCAGTGCAGAGCCCACTTCAGATCGTCTGTTCCCGTCTCTCTGTCCCTCCCCCATTTGCACTCTGTCTCTCTCTCTCTTTCCGTCTCTTTCAAAAATAAATACATTTTAAATAAATAAGCAAACTGAAATCAGATTATGTCATCAGATTATGTCATTCCTTTGCTCAAAACCTACTAGTAGTTTCTCTTCTCATTCAGTTTAAAAGTCAAAATTCTTACCAAGGTCCTATGTAATCTACCACTCTTTCCCTCACTGTACTTCAGCTGTGTTGGCCTTCTTTTATTCCACAACAATCATACTCTTACCTCAGGGCCTTTGCCCTTGCCTATTTCCTCAGCAAGCTATTCTCTCAGATATCCACATAACTTATTACTCCTTTACTTCATTCAGTTCTTTGTTCAAATGTGGCTACCCAATTAGCATCCTTTTCCTCATTCTCTGTTTCTTTACTTTATTTATATGTTTATTGTATTTATTATGACCAGACATAATATTTAAGAACAGAGATTTTGGTCTGATTTTTCTTCCATGCAGTGTCCCTGCTACCTAGAATAATGCCTGGCAGATAGTAGGCTCTTGATAAATGTTTGTTGAACAACTTTTTGTACATTCATGTTTAATACATTCATTTGGGTAAAATTGATTTTGGTGATATATTAGTAAAATCTGTTTTTTTACAGCTATAAATTAGATGTTTAACTTATTTTGTAAGGAGAATTAGTGTCAACTTAGCTATCACGTGGCCTTTAGGAGAGAGTTCACTTTCAGAATGTACGTAAATGTTTCAGAAAGCAGAATTAGAGATTAGAGATATTTTGAAAAAGAACTTATTAATGAATTGATAAGAGTGCATTACCACCTATACATTTCTGAGATCCAGAGTTTACCTTGCTGCCTTAGTTTCTGATGCTTAGGAGACCCTCTCAAGACTGTTTCTCACAGAATGTCCTTCTTCCCTAACTGTAACCTTCCTTTCTGCTCCAAGACTGTTAGGTATCTCATGTTTTCTGGCATATCTTATTTTTCTTAATATCCTGTATTACATTTTATTTTCTATTGTAGTACAGTAACTTCATAAGTTCCTTTTATTCTTTCCACTTCTAGTAACAAAATTTTTGAAAGTTGAAGTATATTAGAAATAGTGGAGTAGTTCTGTTTGCTTCTGTGTGGCCGGGGGCTCTAGAAAATGTAAACTGTTCACCTTAAGAAAAAGCAGATAATTCTATCAAGAAAGCCTTCCTCCAGGACTAGGTTTTCATTGCCTTATATTTCTTAACCTATAAGATCCTGTTTCTTCATCTACGGAAATATCTCTAACAATATCCTTTCAAGAGTTGTAAAATCATGTAAATGGTTCATACGTAGTAGGTGTTCTTTAAGTATTCATTTCTCTTTCCATCTTCCCTGATTTTCCACTAATCAATATAACTTAATGTTTTATCTGTATTAATAAGTTCTTATATATCTTAACTAGATTTTCTTACCATAATAGTTAAAGTTGATATATATAAGTAAACACAAAAGCATAGGGAATTGTTCTCACTCTAAAAATACTGAAGACTAATATTAGATTAGTATTTTCCCTAACAGACCTTATATATCTTTCTGGTATAAAAATAGAGAAGAGAGAGTTAACTTCACCTGAGTGACCAAGCATGACCAATCTAAATGAAAGTACAAAGGGAGTTTCCAAGCATTAAACTCATGGGTGCTCTTCCTTTGTAACTTTATCTTCAATGCAGGCAATGTGCAGACAAACCATGAAGATGTAGGGATTTTTTTGGTTCTTACCAAAAATAAAAATGCTCTAAATAAAAATGTCTGTTGAGAGTGCCAACAGCATGTGAATTCAGAAAGTTATCTTTTAAGTGAAAGAAAGTATGTTTTTTATGGTATTCTTGTCAACAAGAATGTACCCTAAGCTTTATGGGTTAAAAACTTTATCTAGTATATTGAACTTCAGACTCATTTCCTAGCAAGCACAATTGATTTTAGTTAGATATTAAGAATGTGTAAATAAACTCTGAAAAGGTACACTTCAAACAGTGGGAAAATAACAGATCATAAAGGTAATGAAGTTGAAGTTCTCTAGAAAAAGAAAACTTTTGATCCCTACATCATACCGGGCCAAATTATAGATTTATTAAAGATAAATGTAACAGACAAAAACATGGGTGAATATTTATCTGATCTGAGTGTGAGGAGGAGATTTTTAAGTATTCCAGCAAAGGTAGACACTACATGGTGTGATTTGACACTTCCAGAGGTTTTCAACATGTAATACAATAATAATAACAACAGTAACTAACATTTATTGAGCCAAGTACCAAACCTTGTAGTAAGCGCTTTACTACAGTCAAAGTGCTAAGATTGAGAAACACTGCCCTAGAACTACATGATCTATAACCCTAGTCTGCTTTCCAGGTTATGCAGACGACAATGTCACCTGATGTTTTGCCATGGTGTAATGAGTATTGCAAGCTTCCCAGTCTGCAGCATCTGTTTCCTCACTGCTTGCTGCTCTGCTGCTTAGCAGATGCCATCTGTATTATTAATGTTCTATTACAGCAACATCCTAATGCAAGATACTAATTCTATAGTAATTAGGACAAAGGTTAAACCACTAAAATAGACCCAAAATGTAATAGCTCAAATAAGATAGATGTTAATTATTTCTCATGCAATAGTTCAGGATAGATTGGTAGGTTCTACCTCATGAAATTATTTAAGGACCCGTGTAACAAAGTAACTCAACTAATTTCTGTCATCACCAGCTTGGCCAAACCTGGGGCATTGACTCATTTGAGTTATATCCCGTGGATAGAGGAAAGAGAACATGAGGAAGACATACCATTTTCTTAAAATCTAGTTGTGAAAGTGGCATATATTACTTCTATTCACATCGTGTTAGAAAGAACTTATCCACATGAGGGGCACGTGGGTGGCTCAGTCATTTGAGCATCCAACTCTTGGTTTCAGCTTGGGTCATGATCTCAGGGTTTGTGAGTTTGAGCCCCACATCAGACTCTGTGCTGACAGCATGGAGCCTGCTTAGGATTCTCTCTCTCCCTCTCTCTGCCTCTCCTCTGCTCTTGCTCTCTTTCTCTCTCAAAGTAAATAAATAAAACTTAGAAGGAAGGAAGGAAGGAAGGAAGGAAGGAAGGAAGGAAGGAAGGACTTAGCCACATGACCAGACCATACAGCAGAGGAAGCTAGGACGTGCAGTCCCACCATGTGCCTAGGAAGACAACAGTTTCCACCATAACCCCTATCTGTGCTGCCTCTAAATATCTGATAAGGCAGATGACTGTGAGAGTTAAAATATTTTTATAAATCAATAAGAAAAATAGAAATGTCCTAAATGAAACCAGGAAAAGCTAAAATTTAGTTTAAAGAAGATAAATATGCCCTTGCATATATGGTCAATATTTTCAATATTTGACAAGAGAGCCAAAAACTCCTATAAGAAGACACAGGAGAAAAACTCCTTCACGTTGGTCTTGGCACTGATTTTTTACATATGACACCAAAAGCACAAGCAACAAAAGCAATGACAAATAAGTAGTACTATATCAAACTGAACTTCTGCACAGCAAAAGAAACACACAAAATGAGACAGCAATCTATAGAATGAATGACAGAAAATATTTTCAAATCATGTATCTGATAAGGGATTAATATCCAAAATATGTGTAGAACTCCTACAATTCAATAACAAGAAAACAACCCAATTTAAAAATGGACGGATGAACTAAATAACTTTTTTTCCAAAGAAGACATACAAATAGCCAACAGGTACATGACAAGGTGCTGACATCACTAATCATGGAAATGCAAATCAAAATCACAGTAAGATATCACCTCATACCAATTAGAATGGCTATCATGAAAAAGACAAGAGATAAGTGTTGGTGAGGATATGGAGAAAGGGAGCGCTTGTGAACTATTGGTAGGAATGTAACTTGGTACAGCCACTATGGAAAAACCGTATGGAGGCTCCCCCCAAAATTAAAAATAGAGACATGTTTGATCCAGAAATACCATTTCTGGATATATTATCCAAAGGAAATGAAAACAGAGTCTCAAAGAGCTATCTGCACCCCCATGTTCACTGCAGCATTATTCCCAGTAGCCAAGATATGGAAACAACCTAAGTAAGTATCTGTCAGTGGATGAATGAATAAAGAAGATGCGGTATATATATATATACGTGTGTGTGTGTATATATATATATATATACACGTATATACGCACATATATACACACACACATATATATATACCACATCTTCTTTATATACATACAATAAAATGTTCAGCCATGAAAAAGAAGGAAATCCTACCATTTGCAACAACCTGGATGAACCTTGAGAGCTATGCTGAGGGAAATAAGTCACACAAAGACAAATACTATATGATATCACTTATATGTGGAGTCTTAAAAAAGCCAAACTCATAGAAACAGTATAGTGGTGGTTACCGTGGGCTGGGGAAATGGGAGAAAAGGGAGGTACTAGTCAAAGGTAAAAACTTCCAGTTAAGTTCTGGGGATCTAACATACAGCGTGGTGATGATAGCTCATAGTACTATATTATATACTTAAAAGTTGCTAAGAGAATAGATCTTAAATGTTCTCACCACAAAAAAAGGAGATGGTTGGGCACCTGGATGGCTCAGTTGGTTAAGATGGATGTGATCTCGTCACATATTTTGCAATATATAAATGTATCAAACCAACAAATTGTACCTTAAACTTACACAGTGTTATATGTCAGTTATTTTTCAATAAGGCTGGAAAAAAGAGAAATATAGAAGACTAGTGACGATTCATCTATAGTCATTTGAGTTTTGACAAGGATATCAAGACCATTCTGTGAAAAAGAATAGTCTTTCAACAAATGGTGCTGAGACAACTGAATATCCACATACAAAAGAGTATAAAAATTAAATCAAAGTGAATTAAAGGCTTAAGTGTAAGAGTTAAAAATACAAAACTCTTAGAATTTTCCTTCTTTAGCTTTAGCATTTATATCCTAGGAATTTATTGTAAGTAGACATCTATGAAAATATTTGAGTACAGAGATGAGTACAGAGATAAAAAAAAATTAAAAGCAACTAAAATATTTAAAAATAAAACATTCAGGGGCACCTGGGTGGCTCAGTTGGTTAAGTGTCCAACTCTTGATCTCATCTCAGGTCATGATTTCATGGGTTTGTGAGTTTGAGCCCCATATTGGCTATACATTGTCAATGCAGAGCCTGCTTGGGATTCTCTCTGTCCCTTCCCCGTTTGCTCTCTTTCTCAGAATAAATAAATAAAATTAAAAAATAAAAATAGGGGCACCTGGGTGGTTCAGTCGGTTAAGCATCTGACTTCAGCTCAGGTCATGATCTTGTGGTCAGTGGGTTCGAGACCCATGTCGGGATCTGTGCTGATAGCTCAGAGCCTGGAGCCTGCTTCGGATTCTGTGTCTCCCTCTCTCTCTGCCTCTCTCTCTCTCTCTCTCTCTCTCAAAAATAAACATTTAAAAAAATTAAATATAAAATAAAACATTCAATAATTTGAAATAATTAAATATTTGATAATAAATAGTAATTTGTGATATATCTAAATGATGTCATGTACTATAATTCATTTAAAACAAAATTTTTTTAACGTTTACTTATTTTTGGAGAGAGAGCGTGAGCAGAGAGAGAGAGGGAGACACAGAATCTGAAGCAGGCTCCAGGCTCTGAGCTGTCAGCACAGAGCCCTATGTGGGGCTCGAACTCACAAACCTTGAGATCATGACCTGAGCTGAAGTTAGGCGCTTAATCAACTGAGCCATCCAGGCACCCCTACTATAATTCATCTTAACTTACATTGTAGAAGATGGTTTAATGACATGAAAAATGTTAACACTGTATTAACTGGTTAAATGGATCATAAATAAAATGTATTTGTTCTTGTGTAACCTACTGATAGCTTTACCTTGGTATTCCTATTATGCACTTAAAAATTAAAGCCCAACCTAAATTCTTATAGCTCATCTGTTTTAACTTAATGGCTTAAGATTAAACATCATTTTGTAAGTGAAATTTTTCTATTAACTTTATAAATATATACTCTTTTAAAAATAAATTCAGTGAGGGGCGCCTGGGTGGCACAGTCGGTTAAGTGTCCGACTTCAGCCAGGTCACGATCTCGCGGTCCGTGAGTTCGAGCCCCGCGTCGGGCTCTGGGCTGATGGCTCAGAGCCTGGAGCCTGTTTCCGATTCTGTGTCTCCCTCTCTCTCTGCCCCTCCCCCGTTCATGCTCTGTCTCTCTGTGTCCCAAAAATAAATAAACGTTGAAAAAAAAATTAAAAAAAAAAAAATTAATTCAGTGAAATCCGAGTAATAGAGATGTTGTGACAGATATTTTAATGATTGATTTATTTTAAAAACATAACGAATAATGTATCAGGAACTTTATAAACTTTTAACTACAAGTTTATCTATCTATATCTGTATCTATATATCTATATCTATTTAATGTTTATTTATTTTTGAGAGAGAGGGAGACACAGAATCCAAAGCAGGCTCCAGGCTCTGAGCTGTCAGCACAGAGCCCGATGCAGGGCTTGAACTCACAAGCTGTGAGATCATGACCTGAGCCAAAGTTGGACGCTTAACCGACTGAGCCACCCAGGTGCCCCTACAACTTTATATTTTTTAGCCATGAGTTTTTTTTTTTAATAATGTTTGTTTATTTTCGAAAGAGAGAAAGGAGAGAGTGTGTGAGTGTGGGTAGGGGAAGGGCAGAGAGAGAGGGAGAAAAAGAATCCTAAGAGTCAGATGCTCAACTGACTGACCCATCCAGGCGCCCCTTGCCGTGAGTTTTTAATAGGTTTGTAGTATTATCTGGATTTCTGACAGGAGTGTTCAAAGTTATACCAAAAGCTGGCAGTCATTTCAAATCATTTTTCAGATCGTAAGCATAGTTGCTTTATAATTGTTTATGAATGGAAATGTGAGTATAGTGTTCTATGGCATAGTTGTAGTAGAGCCCTTTTTCTTTAACTTTAAGAAAGATAAATGTTCTGTTTGATTACCAGATTACCAAAAGAAGATTTTCACAGTACCAAGAAACCCAAATACAAAATTAAAATTAAAATTAATTAAAATCTATTATGCAGCAGTAAATTACTCTTAATGTCATTTTCGCATAATTTTCTAATCTTTTCTATGCATGTATTATATATACATGCATCAGACTTAGTATTATTTTGTTCACGTTAGTGCTTTTTTTTTCACGTAAAATACCTTGTGAGCTATTCCTATCTTTATTACTTGAAGATGTGATTTTCATGACCACATAATATTTAATTAAAATGCCATAAATTTTCTTGTCCCCTTTGGTCTGCTTTTATAAATCTGTAGTAAAGATTCTTTTATACAAATATTTGTACACCTCTTTTTTTTCCCTAAAGTTTATTTATTTTGAGAGAGATAGCACACTCAAGCAGGGGAGGGGTAGAGAGAAAGGGAGAGAGTGTCAGTACAGAGCCTGATGTAGGGCTCAAACTCACTAACCTTGAGATCATGACCTGAACCGAAACCAAGAGAAAACCTCTTTGATAACTTCCTTAAGATACCTTCTTACAGCTCCATTCCCTGGTCAAAACCAAAGATGTATTAATACTTCCCGTATACACTGATTACCTTCCAGAAAGATGATATCATTTTATGCTCCTAAAAGTAGTATATGAAAGTACCTATTTTCTTGTACCCTTATCAAAACTGTATTTTTTAATGTTTTATTAATTTTATTTATTTTGAGGGAGACCGTGTGTGAGTGGGGGATGGGCAGAGGGAGAGAGAGAATCCCAAGTAGGCTCCATGCTCAGCAGCTCACATCTGAAAAAACAGATAATAGAGCAGGTAAGACATTCAGTAGGGCTTGATCCCATGAACCGTGAGATCATGACCTGAGCCAAAATCAAGAGTTGGATGCTGAGTGCCCAGGTGGCTAAGTCGGTTAAGCATCCGAGTTTGGCTCAGGTCGTGATCTCACGGTTTGTGGGTTTGGGCCCCACATCAGGCTCTTTGCTGACAGGTCAGAGCCTGGGTCCTGCTTCAGATTCTGTGTGTGTGTGTGTGTCTCTCTCTCTCTCTCTGCTCCTCCCGCCGCTCATGCTCTGTCTCTCTCTGTCTCAAAAATAAACATTAAAAAAAAATTTTTTTTAAAGTTGGATACTCAACCAGCTGAGCCAGCAGGGCACCCCAAAATTGTATTTTATAACTAACTAAGTATACCTGTATGAGCAACAATTTGGATAATTATATAATATTCTTAATTAAATATTTTAATTTTTTGCTTGCTAATAAATTGAACATTTTCATTTGTGTTATTTAAACTACTTTTCTTGCCAGGTACAAATTGACAAAAAGGCACGCCTGAATGGCTCAGTTGATTAAGCATCTGACTCTTGATTTCAGCTCAGATCATGATCTCACAGTTGGTGAGATTGAGCCCTGGTGTGGAGCCTACATAGGATTCTCTCTCTCCTCTCTTTCTGCCCCCCCTCACTCTTGCTGTCTCTTTCTCTCAAAATAAATAAGCATTAAAAAAAATAAAAAAACAATTTGGGGTGGCTGGGTGGCTCAGTTGGTTAAGTATCCAGCTCTTGATTTCAGCTTGGGTCGAGATCTCACAGTCATGGGATCAAGTCCCACATAGAGCTCTGCACTGAGCATGAGCCTGCTTTGGATTCCCTCTTCTTGTCTCTCTGCCTCTCTCCCCCAATAGCATGCTTGCACTCTCTCTCCCTCAAAATAAATATACAAACATTAAAAAAAAGAAAAAAACAAATTGAAGCAAAGGGTGGATGATTAAAAGAACAAGACAATTACTGCTGAAGATAGTAATGACACATTAACAGAGTTGCAGCCTATATTTTGTACCAAGCAAACTGATATCCAATGTAATTTATTATGTTCTATATCCTATGAGATGCTATTTTAAACATTGGAGATACAGACATTTTTATTTCAGACCATTCATTCATTTATAATTTAACAGATATTTTCTAGGTGCTTTCTGTGTACCATTTACTGGAGGCACAATAGAGAACAAGATCCACATGGCCTCTGTTCTCTTGAAGGAGAATAAAAATATTAAAGTAACTTCATTCATTATTTATTATTTGCCACACATCGTGCTAATATTATTCCATATATTATTTCCTTTAATATTAAAATGATATTTGGAAACTGCCTTTTGGAGACATACATGTGTGTGGTCAGTTTTGTTCATATCACCTGAAATACTAACATGCTTTATAAAAGGCCTTTTAGTATCAAAAATGTGCATTTGTGATCAGCGTAGAATGAACACACACATGCGACAAAGTCTCATTTCACTTAAATATTGTTGTGAGACCTTCAGTCCCTAAAATGTTTGTAGTGACAAGTTTAAAAGGGTAAGGATGATAAATAATCTGATTCCCACTTAGGGCTAAAATGTATTTGTCCTCCCTCTTTAAATTAGAGCCAGGAATCATCTGTGTTAGGGTATAAATGCCTTTTCAGCGTGTCTTTGTGCTTTCTACATAGAGAGTATAGCACTGGTGCACAAAACACAGGGGGCTCTTGCCATTGGAGACTGTCTAACCCACAGATACGAAGAAGCTCCCTGGAACTTTACTGCTTGTTTACAGAAAGTCACCCACCATTGTTACAGATGCCTAGAAGGAGAGGAGTTTTCTGTAAGAGATCAAAATCTAACCGAAGCTGGAATGTTTGCACCAAATAGGCAGCTTTTAAAATCTGAGTAAACCTCCACAACTCTTTAAAGAAAACTAAGTTATAATTGTAGGTAACATTAAACTTTGGAATAAGAAAGTAGAAAGTTAATACTTTCTTTTATGATTTTGAATCCATTACTCAGGTATTTGAGGCACAATGTGTTACAACTACAGTCTTACTAAAACGTGGGGGGATATGTTTAGTTGTAACTTTTTTAGAAGACGAATTATTGTCACTGCTGCTGAGAAATGGATCCTGTCTTTCTTGATCTTCTTTGCTTTCTTCCTGAATGTCCTCAGTTAATGTTTTTTTCTGTGATTCAAATAGTGCTGAGCACAGCAGAGGTTGTTGCTGGAATTGAATTAAGAATGGACATGTGAGTGTTTATAATAAGGAAGCCAAATTCTTTTTTCATAGACTCTGTACTTGAAAGCTTTGATGTCCTGAATAACTACATACCCCCAAAAGTACAATTTGGCTACTATATTAAAATTTGAAAATATCCTGCTTTACATGTTTAGTTCAAAGGCCACTTTCATTACATACATATAAAGACCAAACTTCTGTGACTCTTATCCTTATTATATTTTTAGAAAGTATTTATAATCTTGGGGCACCTGGGTGGCTCAGTTGGGTAATGTCCAACTTCAGCTCAGGTTGTGATCTCATGGTTCATGAATTCAAGCCCCGCATCGGGCTCTTTGCTGACAGCTTGGAGCCTGGAGCCTGCTTCAGACTCTGTGTCTTCCTCTCTCTCTGGCACTCCCCCGCTTCACCCTGTCTCTCTCTCTCTCCTTCAAAAATAAGTAAACATTTTTAAAAAATTTTTTTTAAAGAAAGTATTTGTGGGGCGCCTGGATGGCTCAGTCGGTTAAGCGACCGACTTCGGCTCAGGTCATGATCTCGCCGTCTGTGAGTTCGAGCCCCCCGTCGGGCTCTTTGCTGACAGCTCAGAGCCTGGAGCCTGTTTCAGATTCTGTGTCTCCCTCTCTCTGACCCTCCCCCGTTCATGCTCTGTCTCTCTCTGTCTCAAAAATAAATAAATGTTAAAAAAAAAAAAAAGATAAAAGGAAA
This sequence comes from Prionailurus bengalensis, assembly GCF_016509475.1. NCBI lineage: Eukaryota > Metazoa > Chordata > Mammalia > Carnivora > Felidae > Prionailurus > Prionailurus bengalensis. Next base: position 59,014,537 of record NC_057346.1, read on the forward strand.
GTATTTGTAATCTTAAATCTGCTTTAAAGTGCAACACCCCAAAAAAGTACAATTCAAGATCTTTTAAAACCCGAATTGGGGTGCCTGGGTGGCGCAGTCGGTTAAGCGTCCGACTTCAGCCAGGTCATCATCTCGCGGTCCCTGAGTTCGAGCCCCGCGTCAGGCTCTGGGCTGATGGCTCAGAGCCTGGAGCCTGTTTCCAATTCTGTGTCTCCCTCTCTCTCTGCCCCTCCCCCGTTCATGCTCTGTCTCTCTCTGTCCCAAAAATAAATAAACGTTGGGAAAAAAAAAAATTTAAAACCCGAATTGACTAATTAGGAAAACAGATAATCAAAATGATGAATTAGTCTTTTTTTCTAATGTTTTATTTTTTGTTTATTTTTGAGAGAGAGACAGAGCATGAACAGGGAAAGGGCAGAGAGAGAGGGAGACACAGAATCTGAAGCAGGCTCCAGGCTCCGAGCTGTCAGCACAGAGCTTGACATAAGGCTTGAACTCACAAACCGCAAGATCATGACCTGAGCTAAAGTTGGACGCTTAACCGACTGAGCCACCCAGGCACCCCAGTGATCAAAATGATGAATTAGCCTTTAAAGTTTGTTTTTTAACACTTACTTATTTTTGAGAGAGAGAGAGAGAGAGAGAATGCAAGCAGGGGAGGGGCAGAGAGACAGAGACACAGAATCCGAAGCAGGTTCCAGGCTCTGAGCTGTCAGCAGAGAACCCAATGCGGGGCTCAAACTCATGGACCGCAAGATCATGACCTGTGCCAAAGTTTGATGCTTAACCAACTGAGCCACCCAGGGGCCCCAATGATTAATTGGTCTTAAGCAAGCTTTGATAAATACTGATTTTAGTAGTTAAGAACTGAACTGTTCTCTTAATAAAAACTGTGGCAAATGTTATCCTTCAGGACTTTCCACTACATTCGAGAATCATTTCCTCCAGAAAATCTTCCTTAAACTTCCACATTTGTTGAGGTTATTCTCTTTTGCCACCTTGTATAAATAAAATTATCTATTACGTATTCATGCCTAACACTTGGCCAAATTCTTCATGGTTCAAATACACCACATATAAACAGACTCAACCCTTGGGGCACCTGGGTGGCTCAGTCAGGTAAGCGTCTGACTCTTGATTTTGGCTCAGGTCATGATCTTACAGTTCATGAGTTCAAGCCCCCACATCAGGCTCTGCACTGACAGTGTGGAGCCTGCTTGGGATTCTCTCTCTCTTCCTATCTCTGCCCCCCCACCCCCGCTTTCAAAATAAATAAATAAACTTGAAAAAAAAAACTTTAAACAGACTCAACCCTTGGCATAGTTTTTGGCACAGAGTAGGTTATCAATAAATTTTTATAGAATTGAACTGTTGAATAATCACTTTGTTATTATGTTTATAACAAGTTCCTTTTTGTCATAGTATTCCATATTGCATAGAAAATTCAGGTGCAAAGAAATGTAGCTGTTGGGGCACCTGGGTGGCTCAGTCGGTTGAGCGTCCAACTTCAGCTCAGGTCATGATCTCACAGTCTGTGAGTTCAAGCCCCACATCGGGCTCTGTGCTGACAGCTCAGAGCCTGGAGCCTGCTTCGGATTTTGTGTGTGTGTCTCTCTCTCTGCCCCTCCCCTGCTCTCTCTCTCTCTCTCTCTCTTTTTCTCTCTCTCAAGTAAATAAACATTAAAAAATTAAAAAAAAAAAAAGAAAAGAAATGTAGCTGTCACATTTGAGTATACCATACACCTAAGATTCTTTCAGTCAGAGGCTGTCATGGGCTGTAATGATCAGACCATGTTCACTACAACCATCAGTTGTAGTTAGGAGGAGACCAAAGGAAACATCTAAAGCCATCATTACTGTTTCCTTTCCATTAATGGTCCCATATATCCAAAAAAAAATGTATATCAACTCTTCCCCAAAATTTCAATGTAAGGAACTTTCATATTGCCTGCATTAGGGATATTGCCTCCTGAACTAAAATTAAAGCTTTATATTCTCCATGCTAAATATTTTCTGGCATTTCAGTACTTTCATGTCAAAAGTACACATAAAAGATGCCACTGAAATAACACAGCCAAAAGATCAATATGGGAAAATTCTAGATTTAATTTGGAATGCCAAAAATTCTTACGTTTGCAGCAGTCATATTTGCTATCTGATACCTACAGTTTCCTAGTTCATATACCTAGAGAGCTGAACGTCTGTTATAGTTTCTTCCAGAAGTCTTTCGGTTTCCTCCATCAGGCCTTTTGGCCCTCTAGCTCTCCTTGCCTCCAGCTTAAAAACTTTTGTTTATAGTTTTTATATAAGTATAAAACAACAACAAAAAATACCATTTAAATGCAAACAAGTCTATAAATCAATCAAATTCAAATTGACAAAATAATTAAATATGATAGCTGATAAAGATTAGTGGAACATAAATTGCTACTTGAGATATGAATTATGATGCTGTCTCTAAGCTGTTTTGAATTCTCCGTGCCTGTTCTTCCGTATGCCTGTAATGACTCTTCCTCATCACCTTTTTTGTTTTGTTAGTAAAGTGTTCACAGATGTCATTTTATCTCCACATCTTGCAAATATGTCATTTACATTATAAGTTCAAGGTCATTTCAAGTACAAGAGCTCTTTTCATTAACCTAGGACCATTGGATTAAAACAACTTGACACATTGATCATAAACATAAGCCTGGGCACAGAGATCCCACGGCAATTCCCCAATAAAAGGTTGATCTTCCATATTGCCCTGGATTAAATTATATCATTTAAAAATTATTTAGATGAAAACAAAAAAATTTAAATTGCTACAATGAATTTATGAGCTGCAAAGATTATGTGATTATATCCTTAGCTTCCACTTTAAGAAAAACTACTCTGATTAGTTTTATCTATGCTGTGTATATGTGCGGAACAAAAGAGATTTGGGGCTACTGAAATTGGAACACAGGCAAGAGATTTCTGAAGGGACTATACTCAAGCCAGTAGATTTTGGCTTGAATGTTTTGACATATACAATATACATATGCTTTAAGATCATCTGGGCATGTCACCTTTATCACATTTTACTTGAGTGCTGATTCTGATGGATTTGTTAGAAATGAAGATTATGGTTAGCAGTAGAGTGAGATGGAAAATAATGGATGGCTGACAGACTAAAATCGGTTTGTATATATAAAAAATGGTCAAAACCATGCTTATTAAAACTTCTCAATCAAGTATTTGTGGAGTCTCTGAAGCTCCTTGGAAAATTCTGGATTCCCTGGAGCACTGAGGTAAAAACATGGTCACTAAATAAATAGCAACAGCAACAATAAATCTTGGGGAGAGAAAGAGGAATCTGATTTCCTGAAGTACCACATTACATTACTTAAAAACATTTTTTTAATGTTTATTTTTGAGAAAGAGAGAGGGAGACAGAACACAAGCAGGGGAGAGGCAGAGAGAGAGAGAGAGAGAGAGAGAGAGAGAGAGAGAGAGAGACAGAATCTGAAGTGGGCTCCAGGCTGTGAGCTGTCAGCACAGAGCCCAACGCGGAGTTCAAACTCACAAGCCATGAGCCAAAGTCAGACGCTCAACCAGCTGAGCTACTCAGGCGCCCCCACATTACCATATTTTAGATGGACAGTTCTTAAAAGATTATGAGATATGCAAAGAAACAGGAGTGTATAGCCCTTCCAGAGGACTAAAAGGAGTCAATAGAAATTGACCCTAAAGAAGCACATACATTGGACTTACTAGACAAAGATTTTAAATCACCGATTTTTAACAAAGAACTAAAGGAAACCATAAAGCCAAAGAACTAAAGTATGGGAATGTCCCACCAAAGAGAGAATATCAACAAAGAGAAATTATAAAAAGGAGCCAAATAGAAATCCTGGTGTAGGAAAGTACAATAACTAAAATAGGAATGCACTAGAAGGGTTCAGCAGCAAATCTGAGCTGGCAAAAGAAAGAATCCATGAATTTAAGGTGAGACAATTGAGATTATCCAGTCTGAGAAAGGAATATTTAAAGTCTGATTTAAAAGACAACATGGGGCACCTGGGTGGCTCCGTCGGTAGAGTGTCCGACTCTTGATTTTGACTCAGGTCATGATTTCAGGGTAGTGAGATTGAGCCCTGCGTGGGGCTCTGCCCTGAGCATGGAGCCTGCTTGAGATCCTCTCCGTCTCTCCCGCTGCCCCCTCCCCCGCTTATATGCTTTCTCTCTTTCTAAAATGTAAATAAATAAATAAACAAACAAACAAAATTATAAAATGTTGATGGACTTATAATGTGTTAAGGATACATTTGTATGGCAGTAATAACACAGAGGAGGGTAGCAATAGAGCTTTGTAGGACCAAAGTTGATATACCGTTGAAATTAAGTTTGCATTAATCCAAACCAGTTTGCTTTAAATTAAGATGTTAGTTGTAATCTCCGGGCAACCACTGTGAAAATAATTCCCAAAAAAACATAATAAAAGAAACATCGAATTAGAATGGTACACTTGAAAATGCCTATTTTACAGATCTCATGAGAAGATACATTATTCTTTGTTTTATAAATGGGGAAACTGAGGCCTTAAGTACATAATAGAATCAAGATTCAAAACCAAGTCTGTCACAAAAAAAAACCCTCACTATGGGTCCTATAAGGGAAATAGATGAAAATCCTGGATAGAACATAGAAATGGTGAAGCTTTATTATTCTAATAATCATCTTTTACAAATACTATACTCTTTTGACTCCATCAGATCAGGAGTTTAAAGAAGGAAGATTCAGTACTTCCTTAGAGTAATATTTTTCATAAGCAGTGGACCTGGATTTGAATGCAAGCATATATGGTTCAAAGCTTTCTATCGGACCATACTGCTTTAGGGTTGCAACCTAAATATTGAGATGGTTTCAGCACACTCACAAACAATTATGCATGCTAGTAAATAACTCAAGAGGACAACACAGAGGGGCATATTCTTGATCTCAGCTCACGTTATGATCTCACAGTTCATCATTTCGAGCCCCACATCCGGCCCTGCACTGATGGTGCAGAGCCTGCTTGGGATTCCTTCTGTTTTTCTCTCTGCCCCTTCCTGACTTGTATGCGCTCTCACGCTCGCACACACTCTCTTTCTCTCTCAAAATAAATAAACTTAAAAAAAGAGAGAGGGAGAGGACAACACAGACTTTATAGAGAAGCAGTGTTGAATTTTCCTTTCCTGGAGTTTTGTAATTCACAGTGGGGAGCTTTCTTATTTGTTTCCTCTTTCACAGAACCTGAAGTAACCCAATGCTTTTAAACAAAACAACCACAAGTATAAAATTGGGTGATGTGTTTCTAATTTTACTTTATATCAATTGACATATTCAGTCATGTCTTAAGATATTTACAGTGATACAGATGCAACTCAGTACGTGCTTTGATCTCTTTAAAAAAATTTTTTTATTAAAGCATAGTTGACACAATGTTACATTATTTTCAGGTGTATGACATAGTATTGGACAACTCTATGCCATGCTCACTGCAAGTGTAGCCACTATATGTCACCATTATAACACTATTACAGTACCATTATATGTCACCATTATAACACTATTACAGTACCATTGACTATATTCCCTGTGCTGTACCTTTCATTCCCATGACTTCTTTAATCTCTCTTAATTTATGAAAATCTACTTTCTCTGCATCCTGGTTAAGTATAGGTAGGGTCTTCTCAGAAAGAAACAAATGCAGGCAGGCAATCATTGTTCCCTTCCATCAGCATAGGAGGACTCTAGAATTTTATGATTTAAGAGAGCTCAAATTTATCATCATCTTGATATTTATATCCTTGACTTTTACCCAAAGACTATTTTAGAATGCCCATTGCTCTTCGAAGAGTTTGCCTTCCTAGGCTGTATTAAGGAAACTAAAGAGATTTCAACATAACCATATGACTACAGAATCTGTGCCCTTCCTGGATCCAAATAAGGAGGCCACTGTTTAAAGTTCTCACTGTAGGGGACATTGCACCAAATGCTTAGAAAAATGTCACATTTTCTTTCTCCTAACTCCTTATTCAGCATAATTTTCCTCTTCCAACGTGTTCCAGAGAATTTCTACTTTCCTGAAAATAAATGTTCAGTGGAACATCCTAGTATTTTAAATTTCTGAATTTGTTAAGACAGCCCAATTTTCTTTTTTCTCTTTTCTTTCTCTTTCCTTCTGTCTGTCTGTCTTTCTTTCTTTCTTTCTTTCTTTCTTTCTTTCTTTCTTTCTTTCTTTCTCTCTTTCTTTATTTCTTTCTCTCTCTCTCTCTCTTTCCTTCCTTCCTTCCTTCCTTCCTTCCTTCCTTCCTTCCTTCCTTCCTTCCTTCCCTTCTTACTATTTTGAGTATTTACTATTACAAGTTTTGATTTCAAACTCAACTGATTTTAGAGATCAGGTTGATCCAATGAGTAAAGAGGGCAGGGGTAATAATACATAAGGGAGTGTGTGGTCTATGGGTAAGAGAAAAGAACATGGCTGCTTAAACACATTCAAAGTCAATTTTTCAAATTGAAAAACTGCTAGACTATTAAAACGCATGGCTGATCAAAGGCCTATGGTTTCTCATTTCAGGTATTACAGAGTTCTTCCCCTAGCAGTTTGTATCAAATAATTTTTTAAGTTTGACTACGTTTCAAATACATATTTGGATGAGTTAACCTACCAAATTTTTGCATAGTGGAGAACACCAAGGAGCTCATACTGCCAGATTAACTCATATTTGTATAAACCTTGAAAGAATGCTTCTGCCATTTCTGAGCACATATGTGAATTCTAGTTTACCATTGATTACAAAATTTGTGGCTCTTCACACAGGTCTCTATATTAATTGAAGTTTGTGCACAATTGCTCATTTGAAAATGAATAAACAAGTATACTTAGAACATTCTTGTGCCTTGCTCATTTGAAAATGAACAAACAAGTATACTTAGAACATTCTTGTGCCTTGCTCATTGAATGCTACACAAGGCAGGCACCTGGGTCATTCAGTCATTTAAGCATCCAGCTTCAGCTCAGGTCATGATCTCATGGTTCATGAGTTCAAGCCCCACATCAGGCTCTCTGCTATCAGCACAGAGCCTACTTCGGAACCTCTGTCTCCCCACCCCCGCCCCGTCTCTCTCTGCCCCCCCCCTCAATAAATAAGTAAACTTAAAAAAATAAATGTTACACAGCACTCAGATGCATCTTCGCTATGCATGCCCTTATCAAATATTATAATTGTGACACATTTACCTTTTATTGAAAGATTTGAGTAGTTCTTACCTTACTTTAAATTTTCTAAGAAATACATGTAGCTTTTGGAATGTATTTGTGATTCAGCTTTACAATAAAAAATTGTCTACCTCAGACTTTTAGATCTGGTTAATTGAAGAGAACCAGGAATATAAAGCAAGTTATTGAATTATTATTACTTACAATTAATTACCTAGATGAATCAAAGTTTTTCTTCTAATACAATCAAAAGAAATAATTTAGATAGTACAGCCAATACAAGCTAGTTATCATTCATAGCCCTTTTTTTTTTTTTAATGTTTATTTATTTTTGAGAGACAGGGTGCGAGCAGGGAAGGGGCAGAGAGAGAGAGGGAGATACAGAATCCAAAGCAGGCTCCTGGCTCTGAGCTGTCAGCACAGAGCCTAGTGCGGAGTTCAAACCCATGAACCGCAAGGTCATGACCTGAGCTGAAGTCAGACACTTAACCAACTGAGCCACCCAGGTGCCCCTCATTCAGAACCCTTTAGTGAGGAGTCTCTTAATTGCAAATAACAAACTCAACTCAACAAGACCTAATTCAAAGTAGCATGAGCAGAGTGGGAATTTGTTGGCTCAGGTAACCAATCACAGAAAGGACAAGGGGGTGCTTATTCAGAAACCACCCAATCTGAAGACATTCCTTGTCCCTCCCTTTTGCCTCCCCATTCCCATCTTCACTCTGCCAAATTTCTCATCACTGCTTTTCCTTGTGAATTGGTATAAATCTCTTCTACTGAAGACAGACTTTCTGTATTTGGTAGGAAGACTAGCCATTTAGTTATAGCCATTTGGCTATTTTTGACTCAGCTTCCATCCCAGCAATCACCTACTCTCGAGAGAGAGGGGGAGAGAGAGAGAGAGGAGAGAGAAAGAGGGAGAGCGAGAGCTCTAGGTCAAATGTCATTAGTATATGTTAGCTGCCTGTGTCAGTTATAGTTATTACTATTTGAATGAAGAGAAGGGAGGAAGAACATTCCAAGCCAACAGAATAACTTAACTGGAAACATGAAGGTGAGTGGCATTCTCTAAAAAGGCTCAGTCTGGTTGGGATGTAGAGTACAATGCAGATAACAATGATTAGAGATGGTGCTAATGAGAGGTAGTTTGGGACTAGATGGTAAAGGAACGTAGATACCAGCCAAAGAATTTTGACTTTTCAAAATATACAGTGGGAACCATTGAAAAAAAAATTGTGGCATCACTTTTTTTCCTAATCTGATATCCAGGCTTTCTTTTTATTTTTTTATGGAAAATTCTCAACATACACTGTAATAAAAAAAGAGTAGTATAAATGCCCCCATGTATTCATTACCCAGCTTTAACAGTTATCAATATGTGGCCAATCCATTGAAGATTTTTGAAGAAGGCAAGAAAGGAGATTAACATTGTGTCACTTCCTTTGCTTTAGTTAATCTTCACAATGTGCCTGTGGAGTATGTTGTATTCCCACTTTCCCTAATTACAAATGAGAAAGCCATCAAAATGATGAACTAAGTAACAGTGCTGGGATTCTAACCCACACCCAACTTCAGAACTCAAGTTCTTCCCCGTGTTGCATAATGCTGCCTCTAATTATGATGTAGGACATTATTCTGTTAAAAACAGCTGCTGTACTGCTGTACTGGGGCTGTTGACCCTATTCAGGATGGTAGACTTCTCTGCCTCCAGCCACTCTGCCTCTACAGGGTCACCAGGATCTAAGTCTGTGTAAACGTTGAACCTAATCAGTTAAAATGACCATTTAGTCCAGTGATTCTCAAAGTATGGTCCCCAGACAAGCAGCAAGTTGTTAGAAAATGTAAATTCTCAGCTCCCCACCACCACCCCAGCCTACTGAATCAAAAATTCAGAGGCTGGGAGCTCATGATGCCTATATTGCTACGTGCTGTGTTTAAATAAAAATGCTCCAGTTGTTTCCTGCAAACATGAGGTTAAGACCATCTACCAAGAGCATTTCTAAGGCAAAGCCATATCAGAAGAATTTATATGTTTCTTTTTTAACAAGTTCATGAAAAGCATGTCTTAAGTTGGGAATTCGTATTCAGACAGTACCAGCAGTCTCCCTTGGGAAGTTACATGACTACGTGGAAAGGAATTTTAAGGCATTTGCACTGCCTATATTTAAAGTGCTTGATGGTGCCATCTGGTGGAGTAAGCACTATAGAATGTGCAGCTTTATTACTCAGTGCTTCGGGGATTAGGTGTGCATTTTTTAAAAATCAGTGTTATAGTAAAAGTTTAATGGAATAGCCAGACATAAGATGTACAAAGAGTTTATTTACTGTAAAACCTCCATTGAGGATATGATACCAGAACACAAGCAAAAAAGAAAAATAGCTAAATTAGACTTCATCAAAACAAGAACTTTTTGTGCATCAAAGGACGCTATTGAGAAAGTGAAAAGACAGCCCACAAAATAAGAGAATATATTTGGAAGTCATACATCTAATAAAATACATGTATCTGATTATATGAATAACTCTTACAACCCCACAACAAAAAGACAAAACAACCCAATTTAAAAATGAGCGAAGGACTTGAGTAGACATTTTTCCAAGGACAGCATACAAATGGCCAGTAAGCCCATGAAAAGATACCCACATTATTAGTCATTAGAGAAATGCAAGTCAAAACCACAAGGAGATACTGCTTGCATGGCTTGAATAATTAAAAAAAAAACAAACAGAAAACAACAAGCATTGATGAGGATGTAGAGAAATTGGAACCTTTATACATGGTTAATGGGGATGTAAAATGGTGCAGCCACTGTGGAAAAGTTTGGCAGTTCCTCAAATAGTTAGACATAGAATTACCATAGGACTCAGCAGTTCCACTGGTAGGCATATACCCAGAGAATTGGAAACAGATGTTCAAATAAAAACTTATACATAAAAGTTCATAGCAGCATTATCCATAATAGCCAAAAAGTGGAAACAACCCAAATGCCCATCAACCAATGAATGGATACTAAATGTGGTATATCCATATAAAAGAATATTATTCAGTCATAAAAAGAAATGAAATATTAATACATTGATGAACCTTGAAAACATTATGCCTGGTGATAAAGGCAGGCACAAAATGACACGTGTTATATGGTTCCATTTATATGAAATGTCTAGGCAAACCCTTAGAGGTAGAAAGATTAATGGTTGTCAGAGGTGGGGGCAGCAAGGGAGAAATGGGAGTCACCACCTAATGGATATGGGATTTCTTTTGGGGACAGTGCAAATATGCTGGACGTAGATAGTACTGATGGTTACACAACATTGTGAATGTACTAATTGTATACTTTAAAATAGCTGAATTGTATACTTTAAAATAGCTAAAGTGGTGAATTTTATGTTGTGAAAATTTTACCTCAATTTTTAAGACAATTTCCATTGATTGGCAGGACTCCAGAACCTTTTTTTGATTATTGCTATTATTATAGATATATTTTCCCCATAGTTGTTGCTAATATGTATGCTATTTGTTTTACTTTTTTTTTAACCTAAAATTATTTTGTATCTACTTTTGCAACAGTATAGTTACCATAGTTTTTGTTGGTGCCTATATTTCAGTCATTATATATATCATAGCCTAATTATTTTTCAAATGTTTCGCGGTTTTCTTTTTTTTTTTCTTTCAATTTCAGTGAATCCTACTCTAAATGCTTAAACAAAGAAGAATGTTTAAAATTCTTTATAGACATTTCATTGGTGTTTCTTCAAAAGTGTATTTCTAAATCACTTTTTTCTAACCATCGCTATTGTGTTTTTTTCTCTGACTGCTCTGTAGTAAGAGTATACTAATTTATAATCCTACCAACAGTGGATGAGGAAAAATGGAGGAGATGATTTGACATGATTGCATGTCTACTCTGTTTCAGGCACTGTGCCTGGGTCCTTTCACATCCACAGTTCCATTTAACTCCCACACCTACTCTGTTATAAAATGACTACAGTGGTTGATGGCAGTTAATAAACAGATGAACAAAGATTAGAACCCAATAACTTTGTCTCCAAGTGTATCCTGTTTCTACAGCTTTACCAGTATTGGATTTTATCTTTTTTAGTTCCTATTTATTAGAAAGATTCAGCATTTTCCCAAGTGATTGTTTACTGGTTATAAGTACGTTTATGTAACAATCTTTATCTTTTGTCCATTTATTATTAATAGATTTTAAACTGAACTTACCTCGTGAACAGTAGGTGTTGTGTATCAAAGCTTTGTCATAATTTTTTTTGCTTTTGTTTATTACTCTTTTACAGGCTCTTGATGGAAATGTGTATGATCACCTGAAGGATTATTTAATAGCCTTCAGCCGGACTGAGCTAGAGACATGCCAAGCTGTGCAGAACACATTCCAGTTTTTATTAGAAACCTCCAGCAAGGTAAGTTACCTTTAGTGAAATATGTGATGTTATCCATTTTAGAATCTAAAATGTTTTTGCATGCAAACAAAATGAAGTCACCGGCACTTTAGAAGAATGCTTTAAAGGACAAATCTCCTGGAAACACTTTTCCTTCTAACAAAGTTGCATGGTGTTCTTGATGAGTTGGCACAAAGGGGAAAAGGGGAGGTAAGGGTACAAGCTAGTGCAGGATATCACTCTGCTGCCATATTGCTTTTGAGATGAAATGATTTGAAGAGTTTTACCTTCGGGGTGCCTGACTGACTCAGTCAGAAGAGCATGTGACTCTTGATCTCAGAGTTGCAAGTTCAAGTCCCACATTAGGTGTAGAGATTACTTAAAAATAAAATCTTTAGGGGCGCCTGGGTGGCTCAGTCAGTTGAACCTCTGACTTTGGCTCAGGTCATGATCTCATGGCTTGTGAGTTTGAACCCCACATCGGGCTCTGTGCTGACAGCTCAGAGCCTGGAACCTGCTTCAGATTCTGTCTTTGTCTCTCTCTCTCTGCCTCTCCCCAGCTCACGTGCTGTCTCTCTCTTTTGCTGTCTCTCAAATATAAACATTAAAAATTTTTTTAAATGAATAAAATCTTTAAAAGAAAAAAGGGAATTTTACCTTCCACTCAAATAAATTTTGAATGCACTCAACTCATTCATATGGAAGGACAGCAAGGTCATGTGTCAGTGTAAAAAATAATAAAAAGACACAAAAGGGAAGGTAGCATTTTATCACTGATCAAAAAATGAAGGCTTTATCTTGTTTTTTAAAAATTAACCTTACCTCCTACATGCTGTCATTCATTGATGGTAAATCTTTGTTCAAAAGTGTTAGGATCCAGCAACTTTGCTGGCATGTTCACACTGTGTGCAGAGAAAATAAACAAAATTGCTTTTCTTCAGGATCCTGACAGATTAAAATTTTTTTGCAGCATACAAACTGTCCTTTTGAAGATAAATTGTTCTTATGATTAGTAATTTTTTTATTCTGATACATTAAATGCATAGTAAATGTTTCCCAGCTGAATGCATGCATTTGTAAAACTATATTCATTTTGTAACAGCTATTTTTAAATATTTCGTTCAATCCTCTTTTTTGGCAGGGGAAGCAGGAACTGGCTTAATACCTTAAGAAATTGTTTGGAAAGGAATCAGGGTTTCTTAAGAAAAGAAGCATAGACTCTTCTTCCTGAGCACCTCCTTATATATTTATTCTTGTTTTCAGTGTACCATGACTCTATTTCTATTTTTAGAAAAACATTTAAAATATTAATTTGGGGGGCACACAGCTGGGTCAGTCAGTGGAGTATGATCTTGGGATCATGAGTTCTAGCCCCATGTAGGGCCTAGAGTTTACTTCAAAAAGTAGATAGGTAGATAGGTAGGTAGGTAGGTAGGTAGATGGATAGAATATTAAGTTGATACAGAAATATAAAAATCACTACTCTGGTGCTTTGAAATCCTATCATGTTTCTATTTTCCTGGATTTTCTGGATTTTCCAGAATCCAATACAAGATATAGAAGGATTGATGTATAGAAAGTAGGATGGGTAGAAAGATGGGTAGTTATATGAAAGCAAATGTAGAAAAATGTTAATTGAAGAATCTAGGTAGTGGGTATATGGGTGTTTGCATATAGTTATTTTTATTTTAAGGTATATGTATTTGAAATTTTCTATAAGAGAATGTTGGGGGAATGAGTCTATAAAAACATCTTGGCTTTGTTCTGTTTGTGGAGCGGTTGATTTTTGAATAGTGATCAAACTGTGTATATTTATTGGCCCATTCAGGCTTCCTGTTCCTTTTTTTAATACATTTTGGTAACTTATACTTTCCTAGACAATAGTCCATTTTATTTATCAAATTTGATGGTATATGTGTATAAACTTGGGTACTCTATTGTCGTCTTCCTTTCCATTTCTAATATTGTATGTGCTGTGCTTTCTTTCATTTTGATCAAACTTACCAGTCTGTCTTCTTAATCTCCAAGATCCAGCTTTTACTCTACTTCTTCATGTTGTTGCTATTTCCTTAATACCTGCCTTTATATTTATTATTTCTTTCTACTTTATTACAGTTTATGTGCTTATTCTTTTTCAGGCTTCTTTTTCTATTAGATCCTTTGTTTTAGTCTTTCTTGCAAGTAAACCCACTTAAGGCTAAACATTTCTTTTTCTACTTTAACTGCATTTTATATGTAGGGGCTTTTTGTTGTTTCTACATTCTCCCCCTTGTTAACCCATGAACTGTTTAGAGATGAGTTTTTCCAGTTTTCATTCAGTGGGAGTATTGTAGTGGGGTAACATTTTTCATTTCTAATTTTATTAGAAATTATATTTTATTACATTTATTTTTATCAGAGAGATTGTCCTCTGACAGAATTGTTTAAAATATCTTTTTCTGAAAATAAGTTATGTTGGATACACTACTTTCAGTTTATAAAACAGGTAAATTTAGTCTTAAAGAATAACTAATATTTTACACAACACTTAATTTTCTAGGAGTTTTAAGCACATCCTCTGAGGTTGATATTATCATGCCCGTTATATAGAAGAAAACAGACTCAGGAAGTTTATATGGCTGCCCAAGGTTACATACTCACACATCGCATTTTCCATGCTCTACTACTATACTATATTATCTCTTTAGCTTGTATTATTTCCATAGAAAATGAATTAAAAATATATAAACTGGTTTGGACATAAAGAGATAAGCTTTCACTTTTCTCTGCATTCACTCATATGAATATCTTGCTCCCCAGGGATGAGGATAAATGATATCCTCTTCTGTTTATATTGAAAGTAAGAATGATATAACTAGGAGTTGAGCCCTTTGTTCCAAAAACTAGAAGAGCTCATACCTTTAAGTTTTATGCCATGTGCTTTTCTGTTACAAAGAGCTTGTTATGCTATTCTTGTTACACTGCTGAACCCAGAAGAGTGATCTGATAACCCAGAGAGAAGTTTGAAAGTCTTCAGGTTTTTATTCTACACCATTATTACTTTGTCTTTTTAGGGAGGAGTTTATTCTCCCGCCCCCATCTAAATTGTAACTGTACATATTCTCAAAGATACTTGGGGGGCGGGGGTAATCCATACTGACACACTAGCTATTATCGTGTTCTCTGTATCTTTCATCCTCTGAAGAGAAACACCTGGCCCTAGGAGCTTTTGTTTAAGTTTAATTATTTATGAAGCTTGCTCCTTAATATTTTATGAAATGCTTTGTATATGTAACTGAAGCAGATGTTGTCATAAATATTTTGTCTAGGATAGTAACTCCAAAGGTAGTTCTGGCTTTTATAGTTTGTTCACGTGTGCTTGCTTTCTGTCTGCGTAAGGAGACTCCTACCAATTAGTAACATAGCTTTTTAATAGTTCAGAAAAGAAGTGTTATTCTGTATTTTTTTGGAAATTGACTTGTCCGTTATTGCCACTTTTAATACCTTGAAGACTAACCAAAAAGTAAACTTAATAAAATAAAGGGAAAAAAAACTATTATCATCTCAAAAGAAACAGGGAAAAGAAAAGACACAGGAAAAGCATTTGACAAAATTAAACACTCTTTTATGATAAAAACACAAATTAGAAATAGAAGGGAACTTCCTTAACAGATAAAAGGCATTTATGAAAAACCTACAGTTAACATCGTGCTTAATGGTGAAAATCTGAAAGGTTTCCTTCTAGAGATCAGGAACAAGACAAAGATGCCCATTTTCCCTACTGTACTGGAAGTCCTAGTCAGATCAATTAGTCAAGGAAAAAAGAAGTGGAAGGCATCCATATTGAAAGGGAAGAATGAAATTATCTGTTTTTGCAGATGACATAATTATATATAGAAAATACTATAGAGACCATGAAAAAAGTACTAGAGCTAATAAATCAATTCAGTGAAATTACAGGTACGAGATCAAAACACAAAAATCAACTATGTTTCTGTACTCCATCAATGAATACACCAAAAGAAAATTAAGACAATTCCAGCTATAATATCTAAAGAATAAAATACCAAGAATAAATTTAAATAAAGGATTCAAAGACTTGTACATTGAGAAACTATAAAACATTGCTGAAAGTAATTGAAGAGGACCTAAATAAATGGAAATCATATTTATGGATTGAAAGAGTTCATATTCCCCAAAGCAATCTATAGATTCAATCAATCCCTATCAAAATTCCAATGACCTTTTTTTGCAGAAATGGGAAAGCCTGTCCTCAAATTCATATGGAACTTCCAAGGGGCCCTGAATACCCAAAAACAACATTGAAAAGAAAAAACAAAGCTGAAGGACTCACACTTCCCAATTTCAAAAGTTAATTCAAGATTAATCAAAATAGTGTGGTACTAGCATAAGGACAGACATATATAGACCAATGAAATAGAATTGATAATCCAGAAATAAGCCCAAACATCTATGGCCAATTGATTTTCAACAAGGTTGCCAAGGCCATTTAGTAAAGAAAGACTACTTTTTTCAACAAAAGACTTGTGCTGAGACAAGATAACCACATGCAAGAGAATGAAGTTGAACCCCTGCCTCACTCCATATACAAAAATTAACTCAAAATGGATCAGTGACCTAAAACTATAGAAGAAAACATATAGGTAAATCTTTATGACCTTGGGTTTGGCACCGTGTTCTTAGCTTTGCCATTAAAGCTTTGCCATTAAAGCTTTGCCATTCTGCGATTCTGTGCAGAAGCAACCAAAGAAAAAACAGATAATTTGACTTACTCAAATTAAAAGCTTTTGTGCATTGAAGAACATTCTCAAGAATATAGAAAAGACAGGGGTGCCTGGGTACCTCAGTCAGTTAAGTGTCCAACTTCAGCAGAGGTCATGATCTCATGGTTCGTGGGTTCAAGCCCCACATCAGGCTCTGGGTTGACAGCTCAGAGCCTGGATCCTGCTTCAGATTCTGTGTCTCCCTCCCTCTTTCTCTGACCTTCCCTTGCTTGTGTTCTTCCTCTCTCTCAAAAATAAATAAACATTAAAAAAAAAAGATTTAAAAAAGGAGAATATAGAAAAGATAGCCCATAGGATGGGAGAAATTATTTTTTATGACAATTTATTGTCAAATTGGCTTAGATACAACACCCAGTTCTCATCCCAGCAAGTGCCCTCCTCAATGCCCATCACCCATTTTCTTCTCTCCCCCATCCCCCATCAAATCTCAGTTCTCTGTATTTAAGAGTTTCCTATGTTTTGTCCCCCTCCCTGTTTTTATATTAGTTTTGCTTCCCTTCCCTTATGTTCATCTGTTTTGTATCTTAAAGTCCTCATATGAGTGAAGTCATATGATGTTTGTTTTTCTCTGACTAATTTCACTTAGTATAATACCCTCTAGCTCCATCCACATAGTTGCAAACAGCAAGATTTCATTTTTTTGATTGCCGGCTAATACTCCATTGTATATGTATACCACATCTTCTTTATCTGTTCGTCCATCGGTGGACATTTGTGTTCTTTCCATACTTTGGCTATTGTTGATAGTGCTGTTATCAACATTGGGGTGCATGTTCCCCTTCAAAACAGCACACCTGTATCCCTTGGATAAATACCTAGTAGTGCAATTGCTGGGTCATAGGGTAGTTCTATTTTTAATTTTTTGAGGAACCTCCATACTGTTTTCCAGAGTGGCTGCACCAGTTTGCATTCCCACCAACAGTGCAAAAGAGATCCTCTTTCTCCGCATCCTTGCTAACATCTGTTGTTTCCTGAGTTGTTAATGTTAGCCATTCTGACAGGTGTGAGGTGGTATTTCATTGTGGTTTTGGTTTGTATTTCCCTGATGATGAGTGATGTTGAGTATTTTTTCATGTGTTGGTTGGTCATCCGGACGTCTTTTTTGGAGAAGTGTCTATTCATGTCTTTTGCCCATTTCTTCACTGGATTATTTGTTTTTTGAGTGTTGAGTTTGAGAAGTTCTTTATAGATTTTGGATACTAACCCTTTATCTGATATGTCATTTGCAAATATCTTTTCCCATTCTATCAGTTGCCTTTTAGTTTTGCTGATTGTTTCCTTCACTGTGCAGAAGCTTTTTATTTTGATGAGGTCCCAATAATTCATTTTTGCTTTTGTTTCCCTTGCCTCTGGAGATGTGTTGAGTAAGAAGTTGCTGCGGCCACAGTCAAAGAGGTTTTTGCCTGCTTTCTCCTTGGGGATTTTGATGGCTTCCTGTCTTACATTTAGGTCCTTCATCCATTTTGAGTTTCTTTTTGTGTATGGTGTAAGAAAGTGGTCCAGGTTCATTTTTATGCATGTTGCTGTCCAGTTTTTCCAGCACCACTTGCTGAAGACACTCTTTATTCCATTGGATATTCTTTCCTGCTTTGTCAAAGATTAGTTGGCCATATGTTTGTGGGTCCATTTTTGGGTTCTCTACTTTGTTCCATTGATCTGAGTGTCTGTTTTTGTGCCAGTACCACACTGTCTTGATGATTACAGCTTTGTAAAACAGCTTGAAGTCCAGGATCGTGATGCCTCCATCTTTGGTTTTCTTTCTCAAGATTTCTGTGGCTATTCGGGGTCTTTTCTCATTCCATACAAATGTTCGGATTGTTTGTTCTAGCTCTGTGAAGAATGCTGGTATTATTTTATTAGGGATTGTATTGAGCGTGTAGATTGCTTTGAGTAGTATGGACATTTTAACAATATTTGTTCTTCCTATCCAGGAACATGGAATATTTTTTCCATTTTTTGGCGTATTCTTCAATTTCTTTCATAAGCTTCCTATAGTTATCAGTGTGTAGATTTTTCACCTCTTAGATTTATTCCTATGTATTTTATGGGTTTTGGTGCAGTTGTAAATGGGATCAATTCCTTGATTTCTCTTTCTGTTGCTTGATTATTGGTGTATAGGAATGCACCCGATTTCTGTGCATTGATTTTATATCCTGTGACTTTGCTGAATTCATGGATCAGTTCTAGCAGTTTTTTGGTGGAATCTTTTGGGTTTTCCATATAGAGTATCATGTCATCTGCAAAGAGTGCAAGTTTGACCTCCTCCTGGCTGATTTGGATGCCTTTTATTTCTTTGTGTTGTCTGATTGCTGAGGCTATGATTTCCAATACTGTGTTGAGTAACAGTGACAAGAGTGGACATCCCTGGCTTGTTCCTGACCTTAGGGGGAAAGCTCTCAGTTTTTCCCCATTGAAGATGATATTAGCATTGGGTCTTTCATATATGGCTTTTATGATCTCAAGGTATGTTCCTTCTATCTCTACTTTCTTGAGGGTTTTTATCAAGAAAGGATGCTGTATTTTGTCAGATGCTTTCTCTGCATCTATTGAGAGGATCATGTGGTTTTTGTCCTTTCTTTTATTGATGTGATGAATCATGTTGATTGTTTTGCAGATTTTGAACCAGCCCTGCATCCCAGGTGTAAATCCCACTTGGTCATGGTGAATAATTTTTTTAATGTATTGTTGGATCCAGTTGGCTAGTATCTTGTTGAGGATTTTTGCATCCATGTTCATCAGAAAAATTGGTCTATAGTTCTCCTTTTTAGTGGAGTCTTTGTCTGGTTTTGGAATCAAAGTAACACTGGCTTCATAGAAAGAGTTTGGAAGTTTTCCTTCCATTTCTATTTTTTGGAACAGCTTCAAGAGAATAGTTGTTAACTCTTCTTTAAATGTTTGGTAGAATTCTATTGGAAAGCCATCTATCTGGTCCTGGACTCTTGTTTTTTGGGAGATTTTTAATTAATAATTCGATTTCTTTACTGGTTAAGGGTCTGTTCAAATTTTCTATTTCTTCCTGTTTCAGTTTTGGTAGTGTATATGTTTCTAGGAATTTGTCCATTTCTTCCAGATTGCCCATATTATTGGCACATAATTGCTCATAATATTCCCTTATTATTGTTTATATTTCTGCTATGTTGGTTGTGATCTCCCCTCTTCCATTATTGATTTTATTTATTTGGGTTCTTTCCTTTTTCTATTTGATCAAACTGGCTAGGGGCTTATCAATTTTGTTAATTCTTTCAAAGAACCAGCTTCTGGCTTCATTGATCTGTTCTACTGTTTTTTTAGTTTCGATAGCACTGATTTCTGCTCTAGTCTTTATTATTTCCTGTCTTCTGCTGGTTTTGGGTTTTATTTGCTGTTCTTTTTCCATATCTGTAAGGTGTAAGGTTAAGTTGTATATATGAGATCTTCCTTCTTTAGGAAGGCCTGGATTGCTATATACTTTCCTCTTATAACCACCTTTGCTGTCTCCTGGAGGTTTTGAGCTGT
Source organism: Prionailurus bengalensis (assembly GCF_016509475.1). NCBI lineage: Eukaryota > Metazoa > Chordata > Mammalia > Carnivora > Felidae > Prionailurus > Prionailurus bengalensis. Next base: position 59,034,439 of record NC_057346.1, read on the forward strand.
GGTGTTATTATTTTCATTGGCTTCCATGTCCTTTTTAATCTCCTCTTTAACTTCTTGGTTAGCCCATTCATTCTATAGTATGATGGTCTTTAGTCTCCAAGTATTTGTTATCTTTCCACATTTTTTCTTGTGGTTGATTTCAAGTTTCATAGCATTGTGGTCTGAAAATATGCACAGTATGATCTTGATCTTTTTGTACCCCAGTATGTGATCTATTCTGGAAAACGTTCCATGTGCACTGGAGAAGAATGTGTATTCTGCTTTAGGATGAAATGTTCTGAATATATCTGTTAAGTCTGTCTGGTCCAGTGTGTCATTCAGAACCATTGTTTCCTTGTTCATTGTCTATTTAGATGATCTATCTATTGCTGTAAGTGGGGTGTTGAAGTCCCCTATTATTATGGTATTCTTATCAATGAGTTTCTTTATATTGTGATTAATTGATTTATATATTTGGGTACCTCCAAATTTGGAGCCTAAATGCTTACAATTCTTAGATCTTCTTGGTGGATAGACCCCTTCCTTAATTATGATATAATGCCCTTCTTCATCTCTTGTTACAGTCTTTATTTTAAAGTCTGGATTGTCTGATATAAGTATGGCTACCCTGGCTTTCTTTTGTTGACCATTAGCATGATAGATGGTTCTCCATTCCCTTACTTTCAATCTGAAGGTGTCCTTAGGTCTAAAGTGGGTCTCTTGTAAACAGCATATAGATAGATCTTGTTTTCCTATCCATTCTGTTATCCTGTGTCTTTTGATTGGGACATTTAGTCCATTGACATTTAGAGTGAGTACTGAAAGATAAGAATTTATGAGCATGTTTTTTTTTTTTAAGTTTATTTATTTAGAGAGAGACAGAGACAGCACAAGAGGGGGAGAGGCAGAGAAAGAGAGAGAAAGAGCGAATCCTAAGCAGGCTCCACACTGTCCGCTCAGAGCCTGATGAAGGGCTCAAACTCACAAACTGAGAGATCATGAGCTGAGCCAAAATCAGGAGTCAGATGCATAACCAACTGAGCCACCCAGGCGCCCCTGGATGGGTATGTTTTTTAAAAGAGTCCTTGTATTTTAGATATCATATTGAAATATTATGGATTAAGGCATATGTCTGAGACTTGCTTCAGTATAGTTGGGGGTGGAAGAGATAGTTGGATCTATTAATGAAACAAGATTGGGCAGGAGGGGCCATTTTTGGAAGTTGGATGATGGTTACGTGGGGATACATTATACCGTTGTCTCTAGTTTTATATATGTTATAATAAAGTTAAAAATATAAAAAAGGTTGTAACTAGAAGGATGATCCTCTTAACTTTTTTTGCATGATGATTAGTGAGGCTCTTAGGGCTGTGTCAAGAGCTTTCACAGCTTAAAACTGGAATCCAGGAAAAGAAAAAAAACACATTTCCCTTTGAGAAGATGTTTATTCAGCCAGCCTTGCCTGACAAAATTTTCCCAAACTCTGCTCACCCCATCTCACCCCGTCAGTCTGGATTAAATATCATCCTCTTTTGTGTTCTCTAAGTACCCTCTACATACTTCCACGGTGTACTTAACTGTGTATTGTCTGGGTCTCCCACTTTCCAGATTATAAATTCCTTGAAGATATTAACCTTGTGTATTCATCTTTATTCATCTATATTCTCCCCTCATCACTGCATTAAACATTAGGTTTGGTAAGCTCTCTCAATAAATTGCTGAATGAGCGATAGGGAACTGGATTTGTGCTGGTAAATAAAATGTAAAATATAACCCCCTACTTTCTCCATATTCTCAGTAAACCCTTTTCTGAGGACTACTAAGGTATAGCTACAGAGCTTCTTTAAATTTTTCATATTCTGCCCATCCTCTGGCAGAAGTGCTAATGAAAGATAAGTAAAGGGTAAGTAAGCACTGTAGCAAAATGGAAAATAGGTTTCTGCACAATCAAATGTTGCTGATTTCCATTCATTCCCAGGGTATATAATGCAATGAAGTCTTTTCAGATGGCTTTCTGTACTGTTTTGCTGCATTCTGTGTATCAGAATTCCCCTTCTATATGAATTCCTTTTAGTCTGTCTTCTTGGTATGCAATAAGATGGTAGTTAGAATGTAACCTCCTAGGGGCACCTGGCTGACTCAGTCAGTGGAGCATATAACTTTTGATTTGGGGGTTGTAAGTTCAAGCCCCGTCTTGGGTGTATAGAGATTACTTAAAGATTTTTTAAAATCTTAAAAAAAATAATAATAACCACCTAGAAAAGGTGGCAAGAAATACTATAAAAATAATATTTGGTAGGGTTTCTGGCTGGCTCAGTCAGTAGAGCATGCAACTCTTGATCTCAGGGTCGTGAATTCAAGCCCCACTTTGGGCATGGAGCCTGCTCAAAAAAAATTTTTTTTGAATGCGATTTTGTGCTATGTAGAATGTTATCTAGCAGTTTCCTAGTGGGCGACAATCTCCATATAGCAGACTTTAAGAAGTCTACAAAATTTTATAACTGGGAGAGACCTAAGAGACTAATGTGGTTTCCTATTTTCATTCCGCTGCCCCCATTAAAAAGAACAGCTTTTTGTATAATCACTATCTTTTTGCTGTCTTAAAATATTGCATATTATTTAGTCCCAAAATCTGGGCTAGTTTCTAAACTAGTACTTTCCATATTTAGACTATTGAGAAAATAGGACATACAAGTAACAACTCTTATCTAAAATGAAAAAAAAATGGATAATTATCATTTTCTTTTGGTCACATAGTGTTGGATGATTTCTCATTTTTGGAAAGCAGCAGAATAAGTCTTAAACTTTAAAATACAATTACTGGATATCTTAACCTTATTAAAGACTTAAAGATACTTTATTTTCTCTTTAGGTCGTACGGGACTATAATCTTCAGCTGTTTTTACAAGAGAATGCTGTATTTCACAAACCCCAGCCCTTCCAGTTCCAACCCTGCGACAGTGATACTGTAAGGGAATTCCAGATTTTCATTCCATTTGTTTAAGCAATGTTTGTGCTCAAATGACTGTTATCCTCGGACTAGACAGAAAAAGCTGAGTGTGTGTCTCCTTAATTTTATAACAAAACTCTGAGTATGCAGAGAAACTGACATTTCTTCTTTCTAAAATGTGACTAAAACCCAGTATCTTTATGCCAGCAACTTAAACAAGGTTAAATTATAAGACACGGTACTGGAAACCTGCAAACTGAACTGAGGGAAGAAGAAAAAGTACTCAATAAATTTTTTTTTTCAATTTAAATATAAATCATACTTTCTATCCATGAAATTCTTCACATGTGCATAGTTCCAAAGAAACCAGTGGTTAAATTTTAACCAGAATAGAATCAATAAACAGAGGAGTGAATATGTGCCTGCAAATATTTTGTTTGGCTTTTAAAAAAATTACAGGCCCTTTATAATTCCTTTCAGATTTCTTAGAATGTCAGAGCATTAGCATAAATGCCAAATTGGCAATTTTGAAAAAGCAGACATTAAACATACATTTTATCCTTGAGCTAATGAAAAATGTTTGCCATTATTTAAATTAAAAAAAATAGAACCAAAATGCTAATTTGATAACATAAAGAAAGGCAATCAACTTCTACAAGTTGAAAAAGCACATATTGGCGTATCTAGCACATTCATTCCATGTAGGCAGGCCAAGAGGGAAGTCAAATTTTATTCATAAGGTCTCGTAGTAAACCTAGAATCAGAACCAGGGGAATTTATGATCTCAGAATTTCATGCTATCAGTTTAATAGAAATCTTTGCTGGAGATATCTTCATTACTTTTCTTACATTTTAAGGAGCCCTGTTAGTGGCTATGTAAAGAAATGTAGGAAATCAGCATTTTTCTCTAGATTGTAACTCTTGCCCTTTATATTAGTGCCCTTTTTATCAATCTGCTTTTGCTTAATCACCCAGTGACGTTGTCCTATAATTTGACTTCTTTAGCTGAAAGGAATAAAGCTGGGCAATAGAAGATATGGGGTATGGACAGGTTCACCAAGCTTGACTTAAAACTGTGACTAATACTAAATTATTTTATCTTTGCCCATTTTCCTCAAAAACTCAGAATAACTGTAGACTCTCGTCTTACTTGTCCAAGGCTCAACTACAATCTGAAATCCTCCTTTGTTTCTAGACACTGTGCTAAATGTTCTTAGCTGTGTGTCCCTGTTAACCTGAAGATTCTAACTATGCTGTTTTCTGTCCTTGTGCAATCTTTACTGGGCAGAGTTTAAAAGCTGCCCAGCTGGTGGATATTGAGCTCTCCCCTGTCAGTGCTCTGAGAATGACCATAGCTGAGGTATATGGGGGGTGTGGGTCAAGGGTGGGGGAGATGGGATGTGTGGGTTTGCATGTTAATGAAGGGTGGGACTGGTATTGGGATTAAGAACCTGTGTGTGTGTGTGTGTGTGTGTGTGTGTGTGTGTGTGTGTGTGTGTGTAAGAGGCCACTGAATGCATAAACTGGGGCTTTCCATTTTCCTTAATATAAATTAAGGTTTTCCTTTCCTATTTATAGTGAAAAGATTGAACTTCTCATTTTTCATCTTGTCTGAAGCACCTTAGTTTTCCTCAACAGATGTGCTGGAAAGGATTGTAGAGCTAATCTTGCCTTTATCAAGGAGAAAACTGAAGCCTTTTTTAATATGACCCAGTTCAAATTGCAGTATTTTTCCTGCAAAAGTCCAAACTGTCCAAATGAAAACAGTCACATATTACTGTCAAAGTTAATTAAGACATGAAATGATTGTTACCCCCCACCCCGCCTTTTTTTTTTTTTTTTGGTTTATCTTTTACTTGCTGTTGAGTCGAAATTTCCTGTCATTTTATTTTAATATATGATTTTTTTTTATTTTGTTAACATTTATTTATTTTTGAGACAGAGAGAGAGAGAGCATGAAGCAGGGAGGGTCAGAGAGAGAGGGAGACACAGAATCTGAGACAGGCTCCAGGCTCCCAGCTGTCAGCACAGAGCCCAACGTGGGGCTCAAACTCACAGGCTGCGAGATCATGACCTGAGCTGAAGTCGGACGCTTAACCGACTGAGCCACCCAGGCGCCCCAATATATGATTATTTTGACTTATGCCTTAAAATGATATACCAAAAAAAAAAGAAAAAACTGAGCAAAATGGTTTTATAAAGACACAATGGTTATGAGTAACAATGATGAGTGGCAAGTTTTGTTTCATGTGACATTAATTGCTATCTCATGGTTAACACTTAAAGAATTCCTTGTCTTTATTTCCATATAGAGTTACTGATTTCCAAAGTGTCCTGTCTTTATATCCTCAAATAACATTTTTCAGATGATACCAGTAAGTCAAAAATCCTTTCTAGAAAGAGTAATTTTCACCTTTTTTTGCTGAAAGTTTTTAATGCAAGATTATTCCAAGAAGGATATGAGATGTACCCTAAAATTTCCCTTCCTCCTTCCCCAAAATAGGATGTTCTGTGAGGGAGAATTGACAAGTACATATATTAAGACCTCAATTTTGGAGAGTCATTCAGCTGTCAAATGGGTCATGCTTGTGTTAGAGATTCATACAGGTGTTGTACAATGAGAAATCATGGGCTTTGGAGTCAAATCCTAGCTATGCCATTTGTTAGCTGTGCTTACTTTATTTATGTGTTTATATATATTTCACCTCTCTGATTCAGCTTTGTCAGATATAAAATGTTAAAAACTTTACTTGGTTTGAAAATTAAATGAGCTTCTTTAAGCATTTGACTCTATATGCCTAGCATATAGGTGGTACAGAATAAATGTTGACTGTCTTCCCCCCCCCGCATCTTTCTACAAGACAATCATATTTCACTTTTTTAGGTTTTGCCCCTAATTGCTATAGGAAATACCAAAATATCAAATATGGAAGACATTATAAAGATAATGAAATCTTATAACACTTTTGTAATCCTGGCCCCTCTGCTCTTAAGTCCCGTATTGATTGTCCCTTGGGACTTCTGCTCTCCCTTTTTATTCCACAATGTAGATCTCATCAACCTCTCTGTTAACAGTTTATGAACTTAAAAGGCAATCTGTGTGGAATAAACAACAGCCAGTAGCAAACAATTAGTGTCCATTCTTACTCTTTTTTTTTAATTTTTTTTTTCAATGTTTATTTTTTATTTTTGGGACAGAGAGAGACAGAGCATGAACGGGGGAGGGGCAGAGAGAGAGGGAGACACAGAATCGGAAACAGGCTCCAGGCTCTGAGCCATCAGCCCAGAGCCTGACGCGGGGCTCGAACTCACAGACCGCGAGATCGTGACCTGGCTGAAGTCGGCCGCTTAACCGACTGCGCCACCCAGGCGCCCCCATTCTTACTCTTATCATAAGAACATAACTGGTACTTTTCAGTACGTCTGCCCTACATACATCTCAATGTCCCTTCCATTACCAGAACTAGTGATGTGTGCCTTTAAGGACATTTCCTCACATCCTATGAAAAGGACCTCCTATCCTATTTCAGCCTGGGATGGGATGGTATAATACAGGAAACACACATGTCTACATATAAAGACAGAAAAAACCTAAGGAAACTTTTCTCCCAAATTTTCTGGTGAGGATGAGAATACCCTTTCCTGAACTGCAAATAATAAGATCTTCACAGATATCACAAACTGACATTTTTATCACAGTGTCACAAATATAAAAAAAAAAAAAAGCTGACAAATTCCTGATATATGATCTTTTCCTGTTATTTTAGCCACTACTTGTGATATTTAATTCTACTGTCTAAAAATTAAAAGTTATAGTAAGGGGCACCTGGGTGGCTCAGTCAGCTGAGTATCTGACTTTGACTCAAGTCGGGATCTCATTGTTTGTGAGTTCTGTATTGGGCTTGCTGCTTTCAACCTATCAGCTCAGAGCCTGCTTCAGATCCTCTGTCCCCCTCCCTCTCATCCCCACTTGTACCCTCTCAAAAATAAATAAAAAATAAGTAAATAAAAGTTATAGTAAGTAAAATAGCCATTTGCTGTAATTTAGGACTTTTGCACATTAAATTTTCACTTAAGTGTGGCATTTTATGCATCTATTAAAAATATGTGCAATATATATAAATCAAACCAACATGCTGTATACCTTAAACTTATACAGTGATGTATGTCAATTATTTCTCAATAAACCAAGAAAAAATAAATATTTACCAAAAATTATCCTTGTCTATACAAGATTATATGGGATCAATATACCCTATAGGTAAATTACCTGAAAATTCTCATTGTTAATGAGTGGCTTTATCTGCTATTGGAAATCTTGCATTGCATATGCAGTGCTATAGCATTGACACCTGAACATGATAGCACTGTGACAGAGAATTTGTGGAAAATCCTACTCGTGGGTAAATAGGTACCATCCTCCTACCCGTATACTGACCACAGTATCCAAAAATGAAAGGCTCCGATTATAGACCTGAGTGTTGCTCTCCAGAAACAGCAGTGCTGGCAGTCAGCTGTTCAGAGGAGGCTGTCCTGTGTTCTTCAAAAAGGACTTACTTGCTCTTTGTTGAAAACCTACCACCTATATAATGAGTCTTGGTGCTTTCTCTGGTTTGGTGCTTTCTCTAACCATCCACATGTATCCAGAGCTTTCCATAGATGCCTTGGTACTGACACTAAGGAGACTGGAACATTCATTTTTTTATCTGGCCTGAGATTATAGCTCTTAAAGCAAAGTCTCTGTGAGAGCTACAAAAATAAAGACATATTCTCATGTGGCTTTTCCAACCAGTCATGCCTCAAGATCTGTTTAGAATGTCAGATACAAGCATTTTTATTGTTTTTCATTTTGCTTTCATGTCATTACTGAAGGGCATGATTGTCTCTTAGAATTACTTTTGGTATTCTAACATCTCTAGTGTGCTTCCCTAAGAGACTGTACACACTCAACCCAGCTATCCAGATGAGTTCCTGCATCTCTTCTAAGCACAAGAGCTGCCATCCAAGTGTAGTCTGCTCCACTTCTTTCCAAGTTGTGCTATATATTTAGAACATGTGGCTTAGAGGGCCACAATCTCTCATCAGAAGTCTTCAGGTCAGGTGTGTTTCAAAAATCAGAATTTTTCGGTGCTTTCAGCAGTACATATACAAAAATTGGGACAATACAGAGAAGTTTAGCATGGTCCCTGCTCAAGGATGACACACAATTCATGAAGCGTTCCATATTTTTTAAAAACAAAATATTTTCAATCAATCAATCAATAACATAGGTACCATTTTTAGGATTTTTAGGGGTGCCTGGCAGGCTCAGTTGGTAGAGCATATGACTATTGATATGGGGGCTGTGAGTTTGAGCCTACATTGAGTGTAGAGATTACTTAAAAATAAAATCTTTTTTTTTAATGTTTGTTTATTTTTGAGAGAGAGAGGGAGAGAGAGAGAGCGCATGTGTGAGCAGGGGAGGGACAGAGAGAGAAGGAGACACAGAATCCGAAGCAGCTCCAGGTTCTGAGCTGTCAGCACAGAGTCTGACACGGGGCCCGAACCCACAAACCATGAAATCATGATCTGAGCTGAAGTTGGATGCTTACCCGACTGAGCCACCCAGGCACCCCAAAAATAAAATCTTTTAAAAAATAAAATAAAAGTAAAATAAAATAAAAATTTTAGTTTTTAGAAGAGTTTTCTGTATATCGTACATTGTATAACACCCTAGCAAGGTATGGGGAAGAACTCCCTGATCAAGCACAGTATTTTTGCAGTAAAACATTTGAATAGGCGTACTAAGTAAAATAAATAAGAATTATAAATAACCTCTCTTCAGTTCAAGTCAGATTTTGCCCTAAATGAGCTGTGACTCCAAACTTAACTAAAAAGTAAAACCTGATTTTCCAAGTATTTTGAATTTCAAAATTATGGGATTGTGAACCTATATAAACACGAGTACTAGAAATACAATAACCTATAAAAATCCAGATGCTTTTTACTTGCAAAAGCCCTTTTCAGAAGAAGTGAAAATTAACTTTCTTGAAATAACAGTATATTATTAAATTTCATAAAAAATAAAGTGGATTAAATATTTAGCACAATAAATATAAACTAAAAAATACAAGTAGTACAAATCCCTTGAATGAGGGTTAATAACTAGATTGTTCCTGGCACATGACATTGGCTTATCAACCCTAACGTTATCTTTTTTTTTATTTTTTTTTAACATTTATTTATTTTTGAAACAGAGAGAGACAGAGCATGAGCAGGGGAGGGGCAGAGAGAGAGAGATTGAGACACAGAATCCGAAGCAGGTTCCAGGCTCTGAGCTGTCAGCACAGAGCCCGATGCGGGGCTCGAACTCACAGACCACGAGATCATGACCTGAGCCGAAGTGGGGCGCTTAACCGACTGAGCCACCCAGGCACCCCACGTTATCTTTTTTTGAAATTGGTTTGAAATGCTTGTATTTTACTGTATTCTTGGTTTTCATTCATCACATATGACCATCTCTTTATCTCTCTTTTGAATGGTTATATTTTGGTAACAGAGTTGAAAAATAATGACAATGTTTTATCTGTCCCTACTCACTTGCCCTTTTGAGCATATGCTCTGATAACTTTCTGAACATTGCTGTGTCCCTACGTTAATCTTAAAGTGAACTGAAATATCTTTAAAGTTATTTAATAACTTTATAAATTTGAAAAGACTATTTTAATACTATATTATATAAAAATTGGTAACTTAACGTACAAAACTCAGTTGCATTTCTATACAATAATGAAGCAGCAGAAAGAGAAACCAAGGAATCAATCCCATTTACACTTCCACCAAAAACCATAAAATATCTAGGAATAAACCTAACTGAAGAGGTAAAAGATCTGTATGCTAAAACCCCTAGAAAGCTAATGATGAAAGAAATTGAAGAAGACACAAAGAAATGGAGAAACATTCCATGCTCATGGATTAGAAGAACAAATACTGTTAAAATGTCAATACTACCCAAAGCGATCTATACAGCCAATGCAATCCCTAACACTAACATTCTTCACAGAGCTAGAACAAACAATTCAAAATTTGTATGAAACCAGAAAAGACTCCAAGTAGCCACAGTAATGTTGAAAATGGAAGCCAGGGGCACCTGGGTGGCTCAGTTAGTTAAGCATCTAACTTTGGCTCAGGTCACAATCACACGATTTGTGGGTTCAAGCCCTGTCTTGGGCTCTGTGCTGACAGCTCAGAGCCTGGAACCTGCTTTATATTCTGTGTCCCTCTCTCTCTGCCCCTCCCCGCTTGCACTCTGTCTGTCTCAAAAATAAATAAACATTTTTTAAAAAACTTTAAATGATAAATAAGAAGTTGTGGTTTATATACACAATGGAATACTACGTGGCAATGAGAAAGAATGAAATATGGCCTTTTGTAGCAACGTGGATGGAATTGGAGAGTTTTATGCTAAGTGAAATAAGTCATACAGAGAAAGACAGATACCATATGTTTTCACTCTTATGTGGATCCTGAGAAACTTAACAGAAGACCATAGGGGAGGGGAGGGAAAAAAAAAGTTAGAGAGGGAGGGAGCCAAACCATAAGAGACTCTTAAAAACTGAGAATAAACTGAGGGTTGATGGGAGGTGGGAGGGAGGGGAAAGTGGGTGATGGGCATTGAGGAGGGCACCTGTTGGGATGAGCACTGGGTGTTGTATGGAAACCAGATTGACAATAAATTTCATATTTAAAAAAAAATAATTCAAAAATTTTAATATTGCTAGTCTCTGAAGGCCTTCTTAAACTCATTTGAAATAGTTTGGCTTTTGTTTTTCTAAAAACAAAATGAAATCAGGGGCATCTGGGTGACTCAGTCGGTTAAGTATCAGACTCTTGGTTTTGACTCAGGTCATGATCTCACAGTTTGTAAGTCCAAGCCCCACATCAGGCTCTGTGCTGACAGTGCAGAGCCTGTTTGGGATTCTCTCTCCCTCTCTCTCTGCCCCTCCCCTGCTAGTGCTCTCTATCTCAAAATAAATAAACTTAAAAAAAAAAAAAAAAAAGGATGTCTTACCTCTAAGTAAATACCTACTCAAAGTTTCATTCAAAGGAAATTTGTATTTTGGGAATGCCTTTTTTCAATATTACTGCCTTTGTCTATTTTATCAATATTAGCATTAACTAAATAGAACATTTATTGGGACATAAGACATATTAGGTCATAAGATAGCAAGGAATCTGAAGTCAAAAAGATCTCAATATAAGCTCTAAATTTGCCACTTAATGGCTTTAGGAAAGACACATACCATTTCTAAGCCTAGAATTCCATACCTATAAATTGAGAATCTCTATTAGGATTATTTTGAGAATTAATGAAATAATACATGTAAAGCAGTTAGCAGAGAGCTTGAATATGCAATAAATGGTACCCTTTTAAAAAATTAACATAACTTTATGGTTTTCTAATTATAAAAAAGCATAAAATAGGAAGTTTTCACCTGAACTGTCACTATTTAAAGGTAACCACTGATAGGATTTTGTTAATAGCCTTATAAACATTTCTCTGCAGGAACATACTTATGTCGATGTGGACGCAGAGCTCTATGTAAATAGACTTATACAGACATGAATTAAACTTTTTTTCTCATTATGTCATGGCTATCTAATATTTGCAGTATCTACAGTTCCTGACCATCTCAGAGATTTGACATCCTGCACCTCCCATCAAATAGTTAAAACAAAATTTTTTTTTATGTTTATTTTTGAGAGAGAGAGAGAGAGACAAAGTGTAGGCAGGGAAGGGGCAGAGAGAGGGACACACAGAATCTGAAACAGGCTCCAGGCTCTGAGCTGTCAGCACAGAGCCCAGTGCAGGGCCCGAACCCACAAAATATGAAATCATGACCTGAGCCAAAGTTGGATGTTTAATGGACTGAGCCACCAAGGTGCCCCAAATAGTTTTTATATTGCTCATCCCCAGTGCCTCCTAAGAATTATGTCCTGTCATGAATTTAAAATTACAATTATGTTTTAAGAATGTTTTTTGAATCTTTAAAAATTTATTTATTTTGAGAGAGAGAGAGAGCATGAGCACCAAGCAGGGAGGGGCAAAGAAGGAGAGAGAGAAAGAATCCCAAGCAGGCTTTGCACTGCCAGCACAGTCCAGCACCAGGCTGGATTTCACAAACCATGGGATTATGTATGACCTGAGCCAAAATCAAGAGTTGGATGCTTAACTGACTGAGCCACCCAGGTGCCCCAAATATTTTTTAAAATTTTATAGAGGCCCTTCTACTCTTGGGTTAGGCTAGGCTTTCAGATGATGCTAAGAAGACATTTGGTGCTCGGAGCAGTAGCAGTAGAATAGCAAATCCCTGAGTCTCTTTTTTTTTTATTTATTTTTTTTAACATTTATTTATCATTGAGAGGCAGAGCATGAGAGGGGGAGACACAGAATCTGAATCAGCCTCCAGGATCCAGCTGTCAGCACAGAGCCTGACGTGGGGCTTGAACTCACCAACTGAGAGATCATGACCTGAGCCGAAGTCAGACGCTTAACTTACTGAGCCACCCAGGTGCCCCTCTCTGAGTCTCTTGCCCAGAGAAACACAGTGTTACCACTGCTTACAGATAAGGCATGAGTCAGTCTGTTATATTAAACTTAATTGCAGCAGTAGTAAGAATCTGAGATTTCATCTCATCTTTAGATGTCTTGATTTTCAGGTGAGAAAGCTAAGGCCTAGAGAGGAGGTGAAATATGCTTGTCGGGATGACACAGCCAGGTCCCTTTGGGGAATAAACATACAATGTAAATGTATTTGAAGAATAAATGTACTTCAGATTTCAATGGCTACTTTTTAAGGAACAAATAAATTTCATAAAATAAAAGTTATAAAAATCCCTTAATTTGGAGATCCAAAAAAATTTCCTTCCTCAGTTTTCTATTTTGAATGAATTTTATAGTGGGCATTTAAAGAAGAAAAAGGAATCCTTTTATTGTACAAGGGAGAGAAGGATCTCAATCCTGATTAAGTCCACTTTGAGAACCTACATTAAAATACGTGACAATAAATTAGTTCTCTTTCTTCTTCTGTTCTTCCGTATACAAAATAATCTTTCTTTTATCAGTTAGGAACTGATTCTAATGTATGTTTATGTCTGGTAATCTCTTTAAGCACCATTCCAATAATCTGGTGGCCTCACTTTAGAATAAAGGCATTAGGTTTTATTTGTTTAGCCAAATTTAACTGAGGGTTCAAGTCCTCAAATTGCCTAAAGACAAATGGGAAGCATACATGCCAGCAGTCACAGTATAATGTGATATTTGCCTGACAGTAGCCACTCAATAAATGTCTGACAAGTGAATAGGGGCACCTGGATCACTGAGTCGGTTAATCATCCAACTCTTGATTTCATCTCAGGTCATGATCTCTCAGTTGTGAGATTAAGCCCCGTGTTGGCCTCGGTGCTTTCTGAGCATGGAGAGATTTTCTCTCTCCTTCTCCCTCTGTCCTTCTGTATGCACACGCATGCATGTTCTCTCTCAAAAAAAAAAAAAAATAGGTAAACAAATGTCTAACAAATGAATAAATTAATATAATGGAAATACGTTAAAAAATGAAGGACCCCCTGAGTCTTTCTGCAAAGTCAGGGAATGTTTCACAGAGAACATAGCACTTGAACTGAGATTTGAAGACTGATACAAAAAACAATAAGGAAGCTATATTATCTGGAGGGAACAACATAGGCTTGTTTTTAGATTTACATTTATTTCCCAGGAAAAGACCTATTTGCTTTTGTAATTTTTTTTTTTTTACTAAAACTTCTATGATTTCTAAAATCTAATGTTTCTGAAGATCTCAAGGATCACATTTACTGGACCTAACTTATCAAAAACCCAATCTGACAAATGACAAATGAAAAACTACCTACCCTATACTTAAAAATTGATAGGAAAGTCCTTTGACAGCATTTCTCTTCAGTTTATAATTTATTTGAATTATTTTTGTGCCACTATTTTTCTGAGAATTGTGATATTGTTATTTATGTCTCTTTAAAAATAATCAAGTTCAACAAGTGAATTTTTTCAGAGCTAGGCTACAGTATTGTTTGGCACATAATTTTTAAGTTCTCATATTCTGCTTCAGGAAGATAACAATGCTCTTGAAATATTTGTGTTTAATAGCTTATATATGTTATTCTTGTATGTTTCAACTACATTTTTAAGAGGTAAAGGAAAAATGTTAAAAGAATGAACTAAAGATTAAATTAGCTAACATTTCAAAAAGAAGCAGTCACTAGCAGTTTCTTTGGTAGAATCAACCACTGCTAACACCACCATCTGATCGACACTGGATCCTGATATATATCAATCTCAGATGATAGCAGTGGCAGTAGAACATTTCTCTGTGTATTGTTTAACACCCTGGGACGTGTTTGCCATGTATGAAATTCCCATTTGCCTAGACCTGAGTTGTAGGTTGCTTCCATTTGTCTTTCCATGGCTTGATTGTAAAATTCATGAAAAAAAATTAATCTGAATTTGAACTATAAACTCATATCTCCCAATCAGTGGCATTTGTTGTCTGTCCTGACTATTGGGCACTCCTGTCTGAGTAATAGTAAACCCAGAGAGAAAGGGGGGAAAAACCCATCTTTGCTTCCCCAGCTCTTAAGCACGGGAAATGTTCCATTAAAAGGCACAAATTATATGTGGACAGGTAGGGCTATGGCCTTATCTGCAACTAGCACATTTAAACCCATTTACCTATTCCTAAAATGTTGCTCAGTAATGAAAATCCAATTTCTCCATCAACTGTCTCCTTTCTCATCTGATCTACTCCCTAGAAGTTCATTCACTTTGAGATCTGCCTTGATCTTTCAACATATCTTCAGTCTTATTTCTGATTCACTTATTGGGCTAGCAAGAACCTAGAAATTATTTGGAATTTCTTGTTAACAGTAATGAGATTTTGTTTTAAGTAATTTTCACGTGGGTCTTTAGCATTAACATTTACCATTTATAGGATACTTAATATGTATATGTACTATAAGAGAATATTCATAATATGAACTCATTTATCTTTTTTAAAATTTTTTTCAACGTTTTTTATTTATTTTTGGGACAGAGAGAGACAGAGCATGAACGGGGGAGGGGCAGAGAGAGTGGGAGACGCAGAATCGGAAACAGGCTCCAGGCTCCGAGCCATCAGCCCAGAGCCTGACGCGGGGCTCGAACTCACGGACCGCGAGATCGTGACCTGGCTGAAGTCGGACGCTTAACCGACTGCGCCACCCAGGCGCCCCTAAACTCATTTATCTTAATAACCCTTATGAAATAGGCATTTTTACCAATATTCAGATGTAAGTAAGACTCAGATTAATAACATGCCCAAGATCATAAAGCTAACAAATAGCATAGAGAGGATTAAAACTAAGTCTGTCTGACTTAAAAACCTAAACCTGGGCTCTTGAAAATACACGTTTCTGGCATTCCATTTATACATTAGATTCCTCTGACTAATGTAGGCTGCACTTGAAGTCTGCATCCAGGGATTAACATTTTAACCCTGATTTCTGAGGATGGATTAAAATTTAAATGCCTAGATCCTTTTACAAAGCAAAATATAATAATAAAGGTGATTCCCAGATTCCTAATAGCCCAAAGAATGAATCAGAATATAAAATGTATGGGAATGCAAGCTGGTGCAACCACTCTGGAAAATAGTATGGAGGTTCCTCAGAAAATTAAAAGTAGAACTGCCCTATGACCCAGAAATTGCACTACTAGGTATTTATCCAAGGCATACAGGTGTGCTGTTTTGAAGGGACATATGCATCCCCATGTTTATAGCAGCACTATCAACAATAGCCAAAGTATGGAAAGAGCCCAAATGTCCATTGATGGATGAATGGACAAAGAAGATGTGGTGTATATATATATATATAAACACACACACACACACACACACACACACACACACACACACACACAATGAGTATTACTTGCAAACAAAAAGAATGAAATCTTGCCATTTACAACTACATGGTTGGAACTGGAGGGTATTATGCTAAGCAAAATTAGAGAAAGACAAATATATGACTTCACTCATATGAGGACTTTAAGAGACAAAACAGATGAACATAAGGGAAGGGAAACAAAAATAATATAAAAAGAAGGAGGGGGACAAAACATAAGAGACTCTGAAATATGGAGGACAAACACGGTTACTGGAGGGGTTGGGGAGGGGGTGGGCTAAATGGGTAAGGGGCATTAAGGAATCTAGTCCTGAAATCATTGTTGCACTATATGCTAATTTGGATATAAATTTAAAAAAATTAAAAAAGTAAAAGAAAGAATATAACATGTAATTGTGAAGTTGCTTAGATTTTGATTTTGATTCTTTTCCTCTATTTCAATGCATTTATCATTGTATAATCTAGCTTTAACTTAAATGTCTGCATAGAGTAAAAGTTTTTCACCCTTGCCTACAATCCTCCCAACAGAAATACTGTTTTAATCCAGTTTAACAAATTCTCCTTTACCAATTTTGAGCTTTGTAGCCTTAGAAAAGTCAATTTTCTAAAATCTATCCACTGTAAATTTTGCTTCTATTAAAATCCTCTTTGGATAATTCATATTTAAGAAATTGTTTGCTTTCCCAATTTTACATTTTTTCATGGGTTCTTAAGAATTTAGGGGAAATTGAAATAGTTTATTGGTTAATAGTTCTGATTCTGGAATCAGACTTCTATAATCAAAGTCGTAACAATTAATATCTGGTAGACACCAGAAAGTTTACTTAACCTCTCTGAGCCTCAGTTTTCTTTTCTATCAGGTGGCTGTATGACCCATCTCATAAGGTTGTAAATATTACATGAAACACTTTTCACAATACTTTGTACAGTAGAAGTTAAACTATTACTGTTGTTAATTTAGATTTTGAAGTGTGTTCTTTGTGAAACAGAGTAATAGTATTTTAGGGCTAGAAGAAACCCTAACTGATCATTTAATCTAGCACCCCTATATTTCCTATGACACTGAAGTCCAGAGGAAGGGCAAAAACTGGTTTGAGGGGTTTTGGTGAATTGGTTATGGACCTAAAACTAAAGTAAACCCAGTATTTTCATGGACAGAAAGCTTCTGTTGCTGTTACTGTATTATTTTGTTCTTTGTGCTTCTACCCATTGATTCTTTTTTTTAATGCCATTGAAACTATTGGGTTGTTTCCATTTCAACTATGCAACTATTTAATGTCATAGTAGATTGGCATGAATACTTTTTTTTTTCTTCTTTGGTTAGCTAGCTTTTCTTCACACCCAGTATTAGAGATGCAGCTTTGATATTAAGCAGTATAAGACAAAACAAAACAGAAAAACCTGTGGTCATTTATGGTTTCATTCCGTCCTCTTAGTTTTCTGCTGATGTTCTGACATGAGACATTGCTTCCCACAGTAGTGGAGCATGGCTTGGTTAGAGTGCTGATTAAGTGAAGGCCCTCTGGTCCACTTACAAACAGTAGTGAGTTCAGTACAGATAACAGTATTTGGTCTCTGTTCTCTCTTACGTTGTAGAGCCGACAATTAGAATCAGAAACTGGAACCACAGAGGAGCACAGTCTAAACAAGGAGGCTCGAAAATGGGCTACACGTGTGGCACGTGAGCACAAAAACATTGTTCACCAACAACGGGTAAGTGCAGTAGAGAGTCTTAGGCTACATTTAGCTTAAGCCAAATGTCAAACCAATTTAATGAGTTGAGTTCTATTAATGTGAAAAATATCCTATGTTTTTTTCTGTAATTTCTCACCATTCAGCTGTATGCTCTCAGCTATCTACTTAGCCTGGAAATTCCTTAAGCCTGGGGCGCCTGGGTGCCTCAGTCAGTTAAGCATCAGATTCTTGATTTCGGTACAGGTCATGATTTCACAGTTCCTGAGATCAAGCCCCACATCAGGCTTGCACTGACAGTGCAGAGCCTGCTTGGGATTCTCACTCTCTCCCTCTCTCCCCCTTCCCTCTCTCACTTTGTCTCTCCCAAAATAAATAAATAGACATACATACATACATAAATAAGTTGTAATAAAAAAAAAAATTCCTTAAGCCCTTCAAGCAGCAGCATAGTAATTTTTTTTTTTGCCATAGAATTGCCTAAGAAAGCCTAGTGATAGTGTTACCGTGTTTCAGGTAGTGGAAGAGATATGCCTGTGTTGAATTAAGCTTTTAATTCCCTAGACAAGTTTTTTGAAGTCTTAATTGTAGATTCCATGAAAATGTGTCTTCAAGGGGTGCCTAGCTGGCTCAGTCAATAAAGCATGTGACTCTTGATCTCAGGGTCATGAGTTCGAGCCCCATGTTGGACATAGAGTTTACTTAATAAAAAATTTAAATTAAATTAAAAAATTAAAATTAAACACCAAAAAAAAAGTATCTTCAAGACTAAATTCTAAGCACAAAGAAATTACTTTAGGTGTAGTAAATTTTTTTCTAATTTCCCTTTATAATTTTTGTCTTTATCTTCATATCCAACATATTAAAAGAATTTTCTATATTTAATATCTGTATTTCCTAATCTCTCACCCGTAACATTTGGACTTTTCCTTCTTTCCTCTCCCTGCACTCCATACAGACTGCACTTGCCCAAATCACCAATGATGTCTATGTTGCAAAATCCAAAATGGACACTTTTATTTCTTAAAACCTGTTGGCAGTTTCATCACAATTGACAGCTCCCTTTGTGTTGAAACACTCTCTTCTCTAGTTATCCCTGTCTTAACATTGTCCTGGTTTTCCTTCTGCCTCTGTGGCAATTCCTAAGTTCTTCTTTCTCCACCCCACATTTAAATATTTAAATTCCTTGGGTTTCTGTACTAGGCTATCTTTTCTTATTCTTTAGTCCCTTAACTGGCAGTCTCAACCAGTGCCATGGTTTCACTTACCAACAAATCATAAATTAGTATCTTCAACATTGGGCCTTTCTTCTGTGTATTCATATATCCTCTCACCTGTCCAAGACATCCCCACAGGCATCCCACATTCAGTGTTCCACTCATCTAATGCTGTAAAACAAATGACCTAAAACTTAATGCCACAAAAAGAGCATATTTCACTTGTCTCTTAGCACTCTGGGGATTGGATGGTCTTAGCTTGCCACTTCTCACTTGGGAGTCTCCCACGTGGTCACAATCAGATAGTGACCACTGCAGGAGTCACCTCACAGACTTGCCCACTGACATATCTGGTCTTGGAACAGGAAGACTTGAACAGCTGGGAGCTGGAACTGGTAGAGCTCCTCATGCATCTCAGTCTCTCCAGCACAGTGGCTTTAGATTAGCTGTATTTCTTACATGGTAGCACAGGGCCTCAAAGGTGTGAGTCCCAAGAGTGAGCCAGGTAGGAGCTATGTTATCTTTTCTGGCCGAGCCTCAGAAATAACATGATACTACTTGTGTCATATTTTTGTTAACTGAGGCAGTCACAAAGGCCTGTTGTCCAAGTTCAAGGAGAGAGAACATAAACTCCACTTCTTGGTAGGGAAACAGCAAGGTTCTGTAAGAACATGTGGAATGGGAAATATTGTAACTTTTTTTGAAAATAGCCACAGTCTACTTTCTGGGTATAACAGTTCACATCCCACTTGCATGCAAAATAAAATTCCCCTTTTTACCCAAATCCCCCAAAGCCTGGCATCAGACTCCAGTTTGAATTTTAGAATCTGGTCGTCTAAATGAGATCCATAGACAGATAAGGCTTTTTGCCTGTAACACAGTATATCTCTGTCAAAGAATTTGTGAACTAGAGAGACAAGTTATCTGTCTACCATATATCCAATAAATAGTGATTAATTACTGCAGCTTTGTACGTCAAAATGTAAAACACGTAAAGAGACTGTTGCATTAAAATGCCTTACTATATTTGAAAGTAAATGTTTAGATATTAAAAATAAATCTGCTTCCTCTCTCTGATGTCAAGGCATGTTGTGTCTTTCTGATAGGAGATAGAGACAGGCAGATTTCAACAACTTTTCCATTTCTTTGTAGTATGACCTATGATAGGCTTTAATCTTGTAAGGTATAATTTAAGCAATAAAGTTAAGGGGTTCTGTTTTGGGCCATGATAAATTACCTGGGATCACACACTTACCCTCCTTCATAAACAACTATAAAACTAGTCTAAATATATGAAACAAATGTTTTCAGACACTGTACAACAGGTAATAACAGGAGTGTGAAACCTGAGAGAAAAAATAACACTGAACTTGGCCGTATGACTTCTCAAGCTTTCTGCCTAAAGGCCCTTTCTTTTTTTTTTTTAACGTTTTTATTTATTTTTGGGACAGAGAGAGACAGAGCATGAACGGGGGAGGGGCAGAGAGAGAGGGAGACACAGAATCGGAAACAGGCTCCAGGCTCCGAGCCATCAGCCCAGAGCCTGACGCGGGGCTCGAACTCACGGACCGTGAGATCGTGACCTGGCTGAAGTCGGACGCTTAACCGACTGCGCCACCCAGGCGCCCCGTAAAGGCCCTTTCTATATTGCAGTGTAGGGAGGGAGAACTTAAGCAGGGCACCACAGACTCACTGAGTTGAGATGACAGAAATCAGAGTTCAAAGAGCTGATGTGGCATGAATTTCAGGGCAAAGTACCAGACAACATGGAGATGCAAAGAAAGAATTCCAAACATGTACGTAGGTCTCCCCTTCAATCTGTTGAATACTAAACCACATAAGCATATGGTGAAATTCTACAATACTGGGTAGAGAATGACAGTGGAGATAAACTGAACAATTCCCAGAGATCACACAGGGCTAGGACACGTTCAAGTTGTTCCTAGCCAAGGTTGAGGCTGCTCTTAGGTGACTATTCATGGATCATTTGGGGCATTCAAGAGACTACAGAAGGATCATACATTGGTTCCAGGGGTGAATTAGTCCTAGAATAAGGCTATTTTAGAATTAACCTAACAGAGCTTTAAAACAAGCTTCAGAAAGATCAAGCTAATCCACAAGTAATTTATTTGCCTGCCAGAAAAAAAAAAATCTCTTCATAGGAAGGAAACAAAATCCAACATTTAACAACATAGTATTTATTATGTCAAGAGTAAAATTTGCAGGATACCTATGTGGCTCATTGAGTTGAGCATCCAATTCTTGATTACAGCTCAGGTCATGACCCCAGGGCCATGAGATCAAACCCTGCATCGGGCTTTGCACTGAACGTGGAGCCCTGGAGATTCTCTCTCTCTCTCTCTCTCTCTCTCTCTCTCTCTCTCTCTCTCTCCCCCCCCCTCCCTCCCCCCCCTCCCCCTCTCTCTCTCCCCCTCTCCCCCCTCACCTGCTCTCCCTCTCTAAAAATTAAAAAAAATTTAATTTAAACAAAAAATTTTAATTTGGGGCACCTGGGTGGCTCAGTCAGTTAAGTATCAGACTCTTGGTTTCAGCTCAGGTCATGATCTCACAGTTTGTGAGTTGAAGTGCTGCATTGGGCTCCTCACTGACTGTGGAGCCTGCCTGGGATTCTCTCTCTCTCCCTCCCTCTCTGCCCTTCCCCTGCTCGCTCTCTCTGTCTCTCACTCTCAAAATAAATAAACTTAAAAAAAATTTTTTAAAGTATCAAATTTACTAGATATTAAAAAATGCAAGAAGAATATGATCCATGACCAAAAGAAAAATCAATTAAAGCAGATCGATAAATGCTAGAGATGATGGAATTAGCAAATAAGGACTTTAGAACAGTAAGTAAGTTCAAGAATTTAAAAGAAAACAAACATGAACATATTGAAGAAAGAAAAGGAAGATATACAAAAGAACCAAATGGGAGGGTGGGGGGCACCTGTGGCTCAGTTGGTTAAGTGTCTGACTCCTGATTTCAGCTCAGGTCATGATCTCACAGTTTGTGAGTTTGAGCCCCGCATCAGGATCTGCACTGACAGTGTGGAGCCTGCTTGGGATTCTGTCTCCCTGTCTCTCTGTCTTCCTCTCTCAAAAATAAATAAACATTGGGGCGCCTGGGTGGCTCAGTCGGTTGGGTGGCCGACTTCAGCCCAGGTCATGATCTCGCGGTCCGTGAGTTCGAGCCCCACGTCAGGCTCTGGGCTGACGGCTCAGAGCCTGGAGCCTGTTGCAGATTCTGTGTCTCCCTCTCTCTGACCCTCCCCCGTTCATGCTTTGTCTCTCTCTGTCTCAAAGATAAATAAACGTTAAAAAAGATAAATAAACATTAAAAAAAAGAACGAAATGGAACTTCTAAAGCTGAAAATACAATATTTGAAATGAAAAATTCAGTAGATTGGATGGCACCAAAAAAATGAGCTTGAAAGTATATATAGCAACAGAAACTATCTAATCTGAAGCACAGAGAGTGAAATAAAGACTTTATAAAAATGAAAAGAGCATCATTAATCTCTCTAGGATAATATGTGATCTATTATGTTTTGGGAGTTAAAGATATATTTGGAGACACAGAAGAAAGAGTCAGAAAAAATATTTGAAAAATTATAGCTAAAACTATCCAAGTTTAATAAAAAACTGTAAACCCATAAATGCAAGGAGCCCAACAAACCCCAGGAAGGTAAAACACAAAGATCACACCAAAGCGTTTCATAATCAATTTGTTAAAAAGCAGTGATATTAAATGGTATAAAACTGGAAATGTCCCCTTTAGGATCAGAAACAACACAAGGATGCCCCTTTTGCCACTTCTATTCTTTATAGAACTAGAAGTCCTAGCCACAGCCTTCACAGCCTTTTAGGGATCCAAACTGAGAAGAAAGAAGTAAAATGATCTCTGTTCACAAATGAAATGATCTTATACTCACACACACCTATTAGAGCTAGTAAACAAATTCAGCAAAGTGCAAAATTACACAAAAATGAATTATGTTTTATACACTAACAATATACAATCCAAAAAGGAAATTAAGAAAATAATTCCATTTACAATACCATCAAAAAGAATAAAATACTTAGGAATAAACCACAGAGGCAAGTGACTTGTACACTTAAAACTGTAAGTCATTGATGAAAGTAGTTAAATAAGATATAAGTAAATGGAAAGACATCCTGTGTTTATGGAATGGAAGATAATGTTAAGATGACAGTACCACCCAAAATGATCTACAGATTCAGTGCAATCCCTATCAAAATTCCAACGGTATTTTTTTGCAGGAATAGAAAAACCCATCCTAAAATTCATATGGAATCTCAAGGAACCCCAGGTAGCCAAAACAGTCTTGAAAAAGAACAAGGTTGAAAGTCTCCTACTCCCTGACCTTAAAACTTATTACAAAAGGGTGCCTGGGCGGCTCAGTCAGTTAAGTGTCTGACCCCTGGTTTTGGCTCAGGTCATGATCTCCTGGTTCATGAGTTCGAGCCCCACATCAAGCTCTGTGCTGCCAGTGTGGAGCCTGCTTGGGATTCTCTCACTCTCTCTCTCTGCCCCTTCCCTGCTCGCTCTCTTGTTCTCTCAAAATAAAGAAACATTAAAAAATTTACTACAAAGCTATTTAAAGTATTAAATATAAAGTAGTCAAAACATTGTAGTATTGGCATGACAGACATACAGACTAATGGAAAAGAAGTATCAATATTTTCATTTTATTTTTATTTTTTTAACATGGGGAACTCAAGTTTTTTTTTTATTTTAATTCCAGTATAGGTAACATACAATGTTATGTTAGTTTCAGGTGTACAATATAGTGATTCAACAGTTCCATACATTACTCAGTGCTCAGTATGGTAAGTGTACTCTTAATCCCCTAACCTATTTCACCCATCTTCCCAGCTACCTCCTTTCTGGTAACCACCGGTTCTCTGTATTTAAGAGTCTGTTTTTTGGTTTATCTCTTTTTTTCTTTGTTCATTTGTAGAGGTCTCAATATTTTTAAAATAGCAGCTATCTCCAAATTAATCCATATATTCAGTGCAATCCAAGTCAAACATCCAGCAGGGATTTTTATAGAAATTGACAAAATGCTTCTAAAGCATACATGGAAAAGCAAATGATCTAGAATAGCCAAAGCAATTTTGAAAAATAAGAACAAGCCTTTCCAGAGTGAAAGATGGCGATGTAGGAGGACGCTGGGCTCACTGCGTCCTGCTGATCACTTAGATTCCACCTACACCTGCTTAAATAACCCAGAAAACCGCCAGAAGATTAGCAGAACGGAGTCTGCGGAGCCAAGCGCAGACGAGAGGCCCACGGAAGAGGGTAGGAAGGGCTGCGAGGCAGAGCGCGCTCCATGGACTGGCAGGAGGGAGCCGGGGCAGGGGACAGCCCTCTGGCAAATCAGAGCCCCCGAGTCTAGTTTGCAAAAGCAGAGGGGCTGGACGGAGTGTGTTCCGACAGTGAGCGGGACTTGACATCTGGAAGGTTATAAGCTAACAGCTCTGCTCGGAGAGTGGGAGGGCTGGAGGACAACAGGAGGGAGAGTTGTTGAGCCCCGGACCACAGAGCTCAGCTTGGCGGGGAACAAAGGCACTCAGCAGCGCCATCTCCCTCGCCCATCCCCCAGCCAAAATCCCAAAGGGAACCAGTTCTTGCCAGGGAACTTGCTTGCACTGTGCAAACACCCAACACTGTGCTTCTGCGGATCCATGCCTCCGGCGGCAGGTCTGACTCCCTCCCAGTGCCGCAGGGCCCCTCCCAAAGTGGATCACTGAAGGAAAAGCAAGCTGAGCCTGCCCCTCCTGCCTCTGTGCACCTTGCTGATCCACCCCAGCTAATACGCCAGATCCCCAGCACCACAAGCCTGGCACTGTGCAAGTAGCCCAGACGGGCCACGCCACCCCACAGTGAATCCCGCCCCTAGGAGAGGGAAGAGAAGGTACACACCAGTCTGACTGTGGCCCCAGCAGTGGGCTGGGGCAGACATCAGGTCTGACTGTGGCTCTGCCCACCAGCACAAGTTATTCAAGACAGCACAGGAGAAGTGCCCTGCAGTTGCGCACCACTCCAGGGACTATCCAAAATGATGAAACGGAAGACTTCCCCTCAAAAAAACCTCCAGGAAATAACGACAGCTAACAAACTGATCAAAAACGATTTAAACAATATAACAGAAAGTGAATTTAGAATAATAGTCATAAAATTAATAGCTGGGCTTGAAAAAAGTATAAAGGACAGCAGAGAATCTATTGCTACAGAGATCAAGGGACTAAGGAACAGCCAGGAGGAGCTAAAAAATGCTATTAATGAGGGACGCCTGGGTGGCTCAGTCGGTTAAGCATCCGACTTCAGCTCAGGTCACGATCTCGCGGTCCGCGAGTTCGAGCCCCACGTCGGGCTCTGGGCTGATGGCTCAGAGCCTGGAGCCTGCTTCCGATTCTGTGCCTCCCTCTCTCTCTGCCCCTCCCCTGTTCATGCTCTGTCTCTCTCTGTCTCAAAAATAAATAAACGTTGAAAAAAAATTTTTTTTAAAAAATGCTATTAATGAGCTGCAAAATAAAATGGAGACGACCACAGCTCAGATTGAAGAGGCAGAGGAGAGAATAGGTGAACTAGAAGATAAAATTATGGAAAAAGAAGAAGCTGAGAAAAAGATAAAAAAAAATCCAGGAGTATGAGGGGAAAATTAGAGACTAAGTGATGCACTAAAGAGAAATAATCTACGCATAATTGGTATTCCAGAGGAGGAAGAGAGAGGGAAAGGTGCTGAAGGTGTACTTGAAGAAATAATAGCTGAGAACTTCCCTGATCTGGGGAAGGAAAAGGCATTGAAATCCAAGAGGCACAGAGAACTCTCTTCAGACGTAACTTGAATCGATTTTCTGCACGACCTATCCTAGTGAAACTGGCAAAATACAAGGATAAAGAGAAAATTCTGAAAGCAGCGTAGGATAAACGTGCTCTAACATATAAAGGGAGACCGATAAGACTCGTGACGGATCTCTCTACTGAAACTTGGCAGGCCAGAAAGGAATGGCAGGAAATCTTCAATGTGATAAACAGAAAAAATATGCAGCCGAGAATCCTCTATCCAGCAAATCTGTCATTTAGGATAGAAGGAGAGATAAAGATCTTCCCAAACAAACAAAAACTGAAGGAATTCATCACCACTAAACCAGCCCTACAAGAGATCCTAAGGGGGGTCCTGTGAGACAAAGTACCAGAGACATGGCTACTAGCATGAAACCTACAGACATCACAATGACTCTGAACCCATATCTTTCTATAATAACACTGAATGTAAATGGACTAAATGCACCAACCAAAAGACATAGGGTATCAGAATGGATAAAAAAAACAAGACCCATCTATTTGCTGTCTACAAGAGACTCGTGTTAGACCTGAGGACACTTTCAGATTGAAAGTGAGGGGATGGAGAACTATTTATCATGCTACTGGAAGTCAAAAGAAAGCTGGAGTAGCCATACTTATATCAGACAAACTAGACTTTAAATTAAATGCTGTAACAAGAGATGAAGAAGGGCATTATATAATAATTACAGGATCTATCCATCAAGAAGAACTAACAATTATAAATGTCTATGCGCCGAATACGGGAGCCCCCAAATATATAAAACAATTACTCACAAACATAAGCAACCTTATTGACAAGAATGTGGTAATTGCAGGGGACTTTAATACCCCATTTACAACAATGGATAGATCATCTAGACACATGGTCAATAAAGAAACAAGGGCCCTGAATGATACATTGGATCAGATGGACTTGACAGATATACTTAGAACTCAGCATCCCAAAGCAACAGAATATACTTTCTTCTCGAGTGCACATGGAACATTCTACAAGATAGATCACATACTGGGACATAAAACAGCCCTTCATAAGTATACAAGAATTGAGATCATGTCATGCATACTTTTGGACCACAATGCTGTGAAGCTTGAAATCAACCACGGGAAAAAGTCTGGAAAACCTCCAAAAGCATGGAGGTTAAAGAACACCCTACTAAAGAATGAATGGGTCCACCAAGCAATGAGAGAAGAAATTCAAAAATATATGGAAACAAACGAAAATGAAAATACAACAATCCAAACGCTTTGGGATGCAGCGAAGGCAGTCCTGAGAGGAAAATACATTGCAATCCAGGCCTATCTCAAGAAACAAGAAAAATCCCAAATACAAAATCTAACAGCACACCTAAAGGAAATAGAAGCAGAGCAACAAAGACACCCCAAACCCAGCAGAAGAAGAGAAATAATAAAGATCAGAGCATAAACAATATAGAATCTAAAAAAACTGTAGAGCAGATCAATGAAACCAAGAGTTGGTTTTTTAAAAAAATAAACAAAATTGATAAATCTCTAGCCAGGCTTCTCAAAAAGAAAAGGGAGATGAGCCAAATAGATAAAATCATGAATGAAAATGGAATTATTACAACCAATCCCTCAGAAATACAAGCAATTATCAGGGAATACTATGAAAAATTATATGCCAACAAACTGGACAACCTGGAAGAAATGGAAAAATTCCTAAACACCCACACACTTCCAAAATTCAAACTGGAGGAAATAGAAAGCTTGAACAGACCCATAACCAGTGAAGAAATTGAATCAGTTATCAAAAATCTCCCAACAAATAAGAGTCCAGGACCAGATGGCTTCCCTGGGGAATTCTACCAGACATTTAAAGCAGAGATAATACCTATCCTTCTCAAGCTATTCCAAAAAATAGAAAGGGAAGGAAAACTTCCAGACTCATTCTATGAAGCCAGTATTACTTTGATTCCTAAACCAGACAGAGACCCAGTAAAAAAAGAGAACTACAGGCAAATATCTCTGATGAATATGGATGCAAAAATTCTCAATAAGATACTAGCAAATCGGATTCAACAGCTTATATAAAGAATTATTCACCATGATGAAGTGGGATTCATTCCTGGGCCGCAGGGCTGGTTCAACATTTGCAAATCAATCAACGTGATACAACACATTAATAAAAGAAAAGATAAGAACCATATGATCCTGTCAATCGATGTAGAAAAACCATTTGACAAAATTCAGCATCCTTTCTTAATAAAAACCCTCGAGAAAGTCGGGATAGAAGGAACATACTTAAAGATCATAAAAGCCATTTATGAAAAGCCCCCAGCCAATATCATCCTCAGTGGGGGGAAAACTGAGAGCTTCCCTCTGAGATCAGGAACACGACAGGGATGTCCACTCTCACTGCTGTTGTTTAACCTAGTGTTGGAAGTGCTAGCATCAGCAATCAGACAACAAAAGGAAATCAAAGGCATCAAAATTGGCAAAGATGGAAGTCAGGCTTTCACTTTTTGCAGATGACATGATATTATACATGGAAAATCCGATAGACTCCACCAAAAGTCTGCTAGAACTGATACATGAATTCAGCAAAGTCACAGGATACAAAATCAGTGTACAGAAATCAGTTGCATTCTTATACACTAATAATGAAACAACAGAAAGACAAATAAAGAAACTGATCCCATTCACAATTGCACCAGGAATCATAAAATACCTAGGAATAAACCTAACCAAAGATGTACAAGATCTGTATGCTGAAAACTATAGAAAGTTTATGAAGGAAATTGAAGAAGATATAAAGAAATGGAAAAACATTCTGTGCTCATGGGTTGGAAGAATAAATATTGTTAAAATGTCAATACTACCCAAAGCTATCTACACATTCAGTGCAATCCCAATCAAAATTGCACCAACATTCCTCTCAAAGCTAGAACAAGCAATCCTAAAATTCATATGGAACCACAAAAGGCCCCGAATAGCCAAAGTAATTTTGAAGACGAAGACCAAAGCAGGAGGCATCACAATCCCAGACTTTAGCCTCTACTCCAAAGCTGTCATCATCAAGACAGCGTGGTATTGGCACAAAAACAGACACATAGACCAATGGAATAGAATAGAAACCCCAGAACTAGACCCACAAAAACAGACACATAGACCAATGGAATAGAATAGAAACCCCAGAACTAGACCCACAAAATATGGCCAACTAATCTTTGACAAAGCAGGAAAGAATATCCAATGGAAAAAAGACAGTCTCTTTAACAAATGGTGCTGGGAGAACTGGACAGCAACATGCAGAAGAATGAAACTACACCACTTTCTTACACCATTCACAAAAATAAACTCAAAATGGATAAAGGACCTGAATGTGAGACAGGAAACCATCAAAACCTTAGAGGAGAAAGCAGGAAAAGACCTCTCTGACCTCAGCTGCAGCAGTTTCTTCCTTGACACATCCCCAAGGGCAAGGGAATTAAAAGCAAAAATGAACTATTGGGACCTCCTCAAGATAAAAAGCTTCTGCACAGCAAAGGAAACAATCAACAAAACTAAAAGGCAACCAACGGAGTGGGAAAACATATTTGCAAATTACATATCAGACCAACGGCTAGCATCCAAAATCTATAAAGAGCTCACCAAACTCCACACCCAAAAAACAAATACTCCAGTGAAGAAATGGGCAGAACACATGAATAGACACTTCTGTAAAGAAGACATCCATATGGCCAACAGGCACATGAAAAGATGCTCAACATCGCTCCTCATCAGGGAAATACAAATCAAAACCATGCTCAGATATCACCTCACGCCAGTCAGAGTGGCCAAACTGAACAAATCAGGAGACTATAGATGCTGGAGAGGATGTGGAGAAACGGGAACCCTCTTGCACTGTTGGTGGGAATGCAAACTGGTGCAGCCACTCTGGTAAACAGTGTGGAGGTTCCTCAAAAAATTAAAAATAGACCTACCCTATGACCCAGCAGTAGCACTGCTAAGAATTTACCCAAGGGATACAGGAGTACTGATGCATAGGGGCACTTGTACCCCAATGTTCATAGCAGCACTCTCAACAATAGCCAAATTGTGGAAAGAGCCTAAATGTCCATCAACTGATGAATAGATAAAGAAATTGTGGTTTATATACACAATGGAGTACTACGTGGCAATGAGAAAGAATGAAATATGGCCCTTTGTAGCAACGTGGATGGAACTGGAGAGTGTTATGCTAAGTGAAATAAGCCATACAGAGAAAGAGAGATACCATATGGTTTCACTCTTATGTGGATCCTGAGAAACTTAACAGAAACCCATGGGGGAGGGGAAGGGAAAAAAAAAAAAAGAGGTTAGAGTGGAAGAGAGCCAAAGCACAAGAGACTCTTATAAACTGAGAACAAACTGAGGGTTGATGGGGGGTGGGAGGGAGGGGAGGATGGGTGATGGGTATTGAGGAGGGCATCTTTTGGGATGAGCACTGGGTGTTGTATGGAAACCAATTTGACAATAGATTTCATACATTAAAAAAAAGAAAAGAAAAAAGAAAATTGGAGGGCTTACTCTACCTCATTTCAAGATATAAAACTACAAAAATCAAGATACTGTAGTATTGGTGTAAGAATAGACTTACAGGAGGCACCTGGGTGACTCAGTGAGTTAAGCCCCTGACTTCAGCTTAGGTTATGATGTTCCAATTTGTGAGCTCAATCCCCACTTCGGGCTCCACACTGTCAGCGTGAGACTGTCTCTCTCTCCCCCTGTCTCTCTCTTTCAGCCCCTCATTGGTTTCTCTCAGCCCCTCGTACACTTGTGCCCTCTCTCTTTTAAAAGTAAATAAATAATAAAAATAAATAAATGGGTTTTTTTTTTAAAAAGAAAGGACTTACAGATGAATAGAACAAAATAGAGAGTCTAGAAATAGGCACACACATATATAGTCCAGTGATTTTTAACAAAGATGTAACAAACTTGTAAAAATGTTAAATAAATTTTAATAAAAATGAATCTAGCCATGTTTTAAGCACATGACTAGGGTGCAAGGATGATTCAACATTAGAAAATTTATCAGTATAATAAACTGCATTTATCCAGTAAAGATGAAAATTTCTATGATTATTTTATAGTTACCAAAAAAGCATATTATAAAACTTGTTATCTCTTAATGATTCAAAAATAAAACAGGGGTATCTGGGTGGCTCAGTAAGTTAAGCGTCCGACTTCAGCTCAGGTCATGATCTCATGGTCCGTGGCTTCCAGCTGACAGGTGAGAGCTCAGAGCCTGGAAGCTGCTTTGGATTCTGTGTCTCAAGGGGTGCCTGGGTGGCACAGTTGGTTAAGTTGATTCTGTGTCTCCCTCTCTCTCTCTCCCTACCCCACTTGCTCTGTGTCTCTTTCTCTCAAAAATAAATAAACATTAAAAAAATAAAACAAAATTCACAGCCAGCCAGATAAAGAACTTTTCATCCTAACAAGGATATCTTCCTGAGACTTACTGCAAACATTATACTTGATGGGGTTGTATTAGTTTTATATATCTGCCATAACAAATTACCACAAACTTAGTAGTTTAAAATAACAGTACAAATTTCTCATCTCACAGTTCTGTAGATCAGAAGTCTGGGTGGGCTTGGCTGATTTTACTGCTCAGGCTCTAGCAAGGCCGAAATCCTCCGGAGTAGGACCCACTTCCATGCTCATTCAGATTGTTGTCACAATCTAGTTCCTAATAACTGTAGGACTGAGGTCCCTGCTTCTTTGCTGTCAGTTAGGGGCTACCCTTAGCTCTTAGAGGCTACTCTCTCTGGTCCTTCTACATGGGCTTGTACATCTCAGAGTCAGCAATGATGCATTGAATCCTTCCCATGCTTGGAATCTCCCTGACTTGTTTTTGGCCCCTCTCTTTTCTCATACCAGCTGGAGAAAGTTCTGTGCTTATAAGGTCTCATAATGATTAGATTGAGCCACTTTGATAATCCAGAATAATCTCCCTATCTTAAGGTCTATAACGCTAATATAAGTGTAAATTATATTTTACATATAAACAGTTTCAGGAAATTAGGGTGTGGACATGTTTGGAAGCCATTCTGCCTACTAAAATGGTAAAATAAGAAAACAGTACCCATCATCACCACTAATTTTTAGTGTCATAAGATTTAGTCAGTACATTAATGAAAGAAAAATAAAGTATTTAAATATTAGGAAAAGGTACACCTGTCATTATTTATAGATGATGTGATTATGGACTCCCCAAAATATGTGACCCAACTGTCAAACAGACGTAATAACAGCTCAATAAGGTGAAGAGATTTAACACTATCACAGAAATCATTAGATTTCTTAGTAACTAGAAATAATAAATTACAAAATGCAATTAGAAAAAAAAAATTCACCATAGCAGTAAAATACTGATGAATTAACCAGGGAAATATCATGACCTGTAAGAAGACATTTTTTTTTAACCAATGAACATAAAAGATGACCTGAGTAATTGTGGAGAGATGCCCAAAAAATGTGGATTTTTGTATTTATTTGTAATTTCAGTGCAATCCCAATGAAACCAAAAAGATATTTTTATTTCTTAAAAGATTTTATTTATTGGGGCACCTGGGTGGCTCAGTCGGGTAAGCCTCTGACTTTGGCTCAAGTCATGATCTCACAGTTTGTGAGTTCAAGCCCCGCATCGGCCGCTGTGCTGACAGCTCAGAGTCTGGAGTCTGCTTCAGATTCTGTTTCTCCCTCTCTCTCTCTGCCCCTTCTCCACTAGTGCGCTCTCTCTGTCTCTCTCTCTATCTCTGTCTCTCTCCCTCTTGCTCACTCATTCTCTCAAAAATAAACACTAAAAAAGATTTTTTTAAGATTTTATTTTTTAAATTAGTAATTATTTTACATTCTTTTTAAAAAAATTTTTTAAGTTTTATTTGAGAGAGAGTGAGCACACACAAGTGGGGGAGGGGCAGAGAGAAAGAGAGACAGAATCCCAAGCAGGCTCCAAACCATTAGCACAGAGCCCGATGTGGGGCTCAAACCCATGAACCATGAGATTTTGACCTGAGCCAAGATCAAGACTCACTTAACCAACTGTGCCACCCAGGTGCCCCTAACGATTTTATTTTTAAGTAATCTCTACACCCAACATGAGGCTTGAACTTAACAACCCCAAGATCAAGAGTCACACACTCTACTGACTGAGCCAGCCAGGCACCCCTAAAAAGATATTTTCAAAGGAATTTAAAAATCTGGCTCTAAAAATGTTTCTGGATTTTTTTTTTTTTAATGTGCAGGAATAGCCAAGAACAACAATGAGACTTATGTGCCTTAGCACATACTGAAATACAATAATGACCATAGTAATTAAAACTGGTATTATACAGAAATTAACAAATATATTTAAAAAAATGATCTGTATGCGTATGGACCATTAGATACTGATTGAAATCAACCAACCATAAAAAAGTCATTTTGAAGAGCCAAAGAAATTTCATGATGAACAGCATAGTAAGGCTACCAAAGGACTCATTAGTAGGTCTGTTGATGGTATTATAGTTTTATTTTTTCTTAAAGTTCATATTTTCAGAGACTTCTAATAAGGCATGTAGGAGTGAAATGACAT
Organism: Prionailurus bengalensis; assembly: GCF_016509475.1. Classification (NCBI taxonomy): domain Eukaryota; kingdom Metazoa; phylum Chordata; class Mammalia; order Carnivora; family Felidae; genus Prionailurus; species Prionailurus bengalensis. The sequence goes on from NC_057346.1 coordinate 59,067,678, forward strand.
GATGTTTGAAATTTGCTTTAAAATAATCTAGCCAAATGGGGCGCCTGGGTGGCGCAGTCGGTTAAGCGTCCGACTTCAGCCAGGTCACGATCTCACGGTCCGTGAGTTCGAGCCCCGCGTCAGGCTCTGGGCTGATGGCTCGGAGCCTGGAGCCTGTTTCCGATTCTGTGTCTCCCTCTCTCTCTGCCCCTCCCCGTTCATGCTCTGTCTCTCTCTGTCCCAAAAATAAATAAACGTTGAAAAAAAAATTTAAAAAAAAAAATAAAATAATCTAGCCAAGAAAAAAAAGACTAAGCAATGTAGATGTAGAAAAATCTTGCTGACTGTTGAATCTTGATGATCAGTATATTGGAAGTTCAGCATACTAGGCTCTTTACTTTTGAGTGTATTTGAAATTTTTCATAATAAAATTGTTCATGGCATTTCAAATCTTTGGGAGAAGGATTTATTCAGTAAATAGTATTAGAGCAATTGTCTGTGCATCTGGGGAAAAAATATAAAGTTAGATTCCTCCCTTCTGCTGTAATACAGAATAAATTTAGAGTAATTAAAGAGACATGTGCTAAACACAAATGATTAAAACCTGGAAAATATAGAATATTTTTGGTATATTACAGATGGCTTTTTTTTTTAGTGTTTATTTTGAGAGAGAGAACGAATGGGGGAGGAGCAAAGAGAGAAGGAGAGAGAGAATCCCAAAGCAAGCTCCACGTTGCCAGTGTGGAGCCCAATACAAGGGCTTGATCTCACAAATCACAAGATCATGACCTGAGCCAAAATCAAGAGTCAATTACTTAACTGACTGAGCCACCCAGGCACCCCTACGGATGACTTCTTAAGCAAGACACAAAACCCAGAACCCATAAAGGAAGAAACCAATAAATGTGACCACATAAAAAATAAACATTTCTATAAAACTAAAGAACTTTAAAAAGTTACGAGAAAAGGAATAGAATGAGACATTTGTGTTTGTTTTTTAATATTTATTCATTTTGAGAGAGAGAGCTCAAGCAGGAGAGGGGGGCGGTACAGAGAATCTCCACACTGCAGCATGGAGCCTGATGTGGGACTTGAACCCATGAACCGTGAGATCATGACATGAACTGAAACCAAGAGTCAGATGCTTAACCAAATGAGCCACCCAGGCACCTCTGACACCTCTGGCACGTCTGACATAACAGATAAAGGACTAATATCTAGAAAGATGTTTAATAAGTAACAAAAAGACAAAAAAAAAACAGAAAAATGGATAGAGGCTATGAACTGTCCATTTATAAAAATAGAAATAAATACAGATGACCAACATACGAAATGATGCTATTAGAGAAATTAAAATTGAAATGAGATGATCTTCGTGTATATAGCATCTTGGCAAAAATTTTAAAGATTGACAGTATTTAATGTTGGTAAGATACAGAAAAATATGCTCTCACACAGTACTAGTAAAAGACGAGGTATAATTTTTGGGGGGCAACTCAGCAATGTCTATTTAAATTAAAATACACAGTTTTCACTTCTGTATTTTTATCTTAAATAAATATTCCTATATGTGTTCAAAGAGTCATTAACAAGGTTGTTTGTACAGTACTATTTATAATATTGGGAAATTCGAAAACTCAAATAGCAGTAGAAAAAGAGTAAATAAAAATGGTACAGCTAAACTATTGAATCTATGGATTAGAGAATGAAGTCAGTCTATTTGTACAATCATAAACAGTTTGCTTAGACACATTGAAGGGATGATAGATCTCATTTTAGATCTATTTTTCAGATCATTTTAAACAAAACTTCAAGTATGTAGAAATACACAAGCAATAGTCTGGAAAAATACGTGTAAATTGATGGGATGTGCCATTTTATATTAGTTGTTGTTTTATAACAATATATTCATGTAATTTTTAAAAATCGAAAGTATGTATATCAAAACATGCAATCCAAATAAAGTTTGTAGCTTGTACCAATGTCAATATCCTGGTTTTTATATTGTAGTATAGTTATATAAGCTGTTGCCATAGGGGAAAGGGACAAAGGGACTTTCTGCTACTTTTGCAATGTTGTAATTATATCAAGGGTTTGTTTTTTTATAATTAACAAATAAGTGAAAAAATTAAAGGTTAAAAAAGGAATCGTGGCCACTTGTCACTGAAACCTAGTAAATTACCTAAATACACTAGTCACTTAAGAAAAAATAGAGAAAAAAAAATAGTCATCATTTCCCTATTTTCTTTAATAGGTACTAGATGATCTGGAATGTCATGGAGTTGCAGTATCAGAACAAAGCCGAGCAGAGTTGGAACAGAAAATAGATGAAGCTAGAGAAAATATTCGTAAAGCAGAGGTGAGGTGGCAGCTAACTGTGGCATTTTGCCCAGCTCCAACAACGTCACGACTATGATATATACCTTTAGGATTCAGTTTCTATACACTGATTAATTTGAAGATGATTCAACATCTTTATGTGTGTCCAGAGTATTAGTTTTGAGTACCTGCTTCATACAAGGTAATACATGTAACAAAAGGCACTGAACCTATCTGAAGAGTTTGCAATCGTGAAACATTAAATAACAGAAGAATTATATCACAGTGAAGGTACTAATTTTATAGTTTTCATAAGGTACAAAATAAATCAGTCAAATTAATGGCATAGAAATTGATACATATATGTTCAGAGCCTTGAAAAGTCCTGCCCCATATAGAAGGTTCACTGGCCCAGGAGCATAAGCTGATCTTCTAAAAAAGAGACTTGGTTGAGCAGACAAAACAAAAAACATTACAACCATGGATTTTAATCTTTTGCTAAGGGGTCTTGGGACCCTTTGAGGATTGTATATTTCTCCCACAAAAAAAAAATTCACATTTTTGTGCACAGTTTCCAGAAGTTCATGTACCCTAGAGTAATATTCTCTGACCTAGAGGCAGAGAGGTTGAGATAGAAAGAAGTTATTTGCAAAGGAGGAAGACCTAGGATATAATTTGGCAGTTGGATTAGATTAGAGTGGAAGGTTTTTTTGTGAGGAAATGTGGTAGGAAGAAAGCAAAATAATTGTGGTTAGGACCAGTACATGGAGGACCTGTGCACACTTGTATATAGTTATCTACCCAATGCAACATGTTGAAGGGATGTAGAAATAGACATTTTAAAAAGACTGGGACTATCCAGGCCTCAAGGAGAATATGTTCTTGTTAGGAAGGCCTCAAGAGAGCCAAAGATAACTAAGGCCTTAAAGCATAAATGCCAAGGAATGATCCACACAAGTATACATAATACTTAAGGAACCCAGAGGACACAGAGACCCCTGGGAGAAGTTGTTAGGGCAGGTAACACAGAAGAGGTAGGATTTGAGATGGGTGTTGACAGATGAATAATATTTAATTCGAGAAAAAGGGATAGACAGCACAAGATTTGTGCTATGCAATGTTAAGAGGCATAACTGGAACCAAAAGAAGAAGGTAGGAAGGAGGCAGATTTGAAGCTGACATTGGGAAATCCTAACAGTCAGATCTGCCCAATGAAAGAATAAATTCCCCTGGGACGAGGTGCAGCACTGCAAGTGCTGTCAGGGACTCTATGCAAGGAATTCTTTCATTGGTTGATGGTTAATCTAAACTAGTGATTTTCACATGTCCCCTCAGGACTCTAGAGGTTTTGAGGAAATGTTTCAGTGGTTGGTTGGAGGGCAGGGGGAGGTGAGGGGAGAGGCAGTTTAGGCAAACATAGGGAGTATGAGCATGTTTTTGGCATAACCCCACAGAAGTGATCTGAACCAGAAAAGCTTGCCATCTGCCTGGTCTAGAAAAGCCCCAGTAAACCTAACTTGCCTTTGTTCCTGGCACATGATCCACAGCCTCCATAGTGAAGAGGGCAGGGTGTACAATAAATAGTCATTTTCTGCTCTGAATTCAGGGTCACGGCTAAACCACTACCCCAGTGTGCTGGCCAACTACTATTGGCAGGCCCTTGCCTAGTCTGAGAAACACTGGCTTGTGTAGAACAGTTTCTCCTGGTATTTGTTTCTCTATACTCTGAGTGAAGTCAGTTTCAGAGCTTTGGTGGAACGGGACAGGTCTCAGAAGTTTTCCAAAGGGTGTGTTCTCTCTTGTATTTTCCGTTTCCAGACTCCCTCCATAGTGTCACTGTCTGGTACCATCGCTCCACCAAACCCCCAGTAGTAGCAGTAGTAGGTATCAGTCACACAGTCTGCATTTAGGCTGAATGACCTGTTATTTCCATGAGTGTGCTAAACAGCCCTGTGTTTGTTAGCTCAAAGCTAAAAATATGAAGTGAGATTCCCACAACAGAATGACTCGTTTCTCCTAATACCAGTATTTAAGTCTGCATTCTCAAAGATAATTTTCTTACCAAAAATACAGAATATGCTAAAAACCATGATGCTAGATCCAGTATCTCAGTTTTGAATATCAGTGAAATACGGTTAATCTTACTGCTGTCTTACAATGATCTTCCACTTGATTTTCACCTATCAGATATGAAGAACAGTCCAGCTAAAATTAGATGGCAAATACATGAGTGTATTACTCGCTGCAGGGGTAGTACTTACCAGGTTGTCCTAATGACATTTTTGGATAGATTTGACTACAAGAGCCTTCAGAGGAACTGACAATAGTGGTTTTGTAGATTACCTTTTTCTTTCTTCTGCCTGCATATCATTTGCATTGAATTTTCCATTCAGTAGTTACTTACTTTATTATAAATAACTAATCAAAAGGGACAAAGCTGGTTAAAATTCCATTATATCCTTCATGTTTGATTTTTAACTCCCACCAACGTGTTACCCTCCCTTGTTGGGTAATCTACTTTATCTAGTCTTTTCTGTATTATGTTTCCATTCAGTGTTGCTGATTACAATAAAAACATCTGTGGTGCTCAGTAATAGATTAAAGAAACTTTTTCCAGACATAGAAATTGAAAAATATAAATGGCCTGTGCTTTTCTAAAGAATATAGCAATTACTTAATAATTATTGACTGGTTAATGTGTCACAAATTCACTAAGTTATTAGTGTAACAATTACTTAATAAACATCTGCTGTGCCCCCGGCACTGATGGATATACTAGACATACAATGATGAACACACTGTGTGTACTAGATGTGGTACTGTTGGCAGCCCCTGACAAATCCAGGAGTTGAAACAAAGCAATAGCTGCTTAAATTAAACTTTAATAACAGTCCTCTTAACCTGGTATTTAGGTATTTGAATTTTTTGAAATGCCTTTTATCACAAAGACACACACATTCTGCATCTGACTTATACCTGTTTTAAAAGTAGCTTGCCAAGAAACTGAGCATTTTAAATACCATCTTTTTGGAAGCTGTACATGACGTATGTTGTTCCAGAGCACAATTACTTTTTGCATGTTTAAATTTTTCCCTTCTTGGGGGTTGAGGATAGTTCTCTTTTTTTTGACAGTGAAGAGACACACTGAGGAGACACAAATAGGAGAAAGTCAACGTAAGAAGTTAAAGATACTGGAAATTTTTAGTAATTCACGTTTGGTGTAAGGTCTGCAAGAAGGAACTATAGACTATATGATTCCTTCTCTAAGATACTAATTACATATTTTTTTATCTGAATGTACACTTGAAAGCCAGAGTACTTGGTATCAAGAGTGAATTAACAAAACCAAAAAAATCAATTATTATTTATATAAACACGTTTTCATAGGTACCATTTTCTCTTAAATTGTCATCCTATAAGGTTCTGTTGTACATCAGGAATTCAAGATTATTATGTCATCCTTGTACCTCAGTGACTCAAAAATGGTAATTAATACCCTTGCCAGCATGCTATAGGAGAAGCCCCAAATTTTCAGTTGCATAAGATGTAAAGCCTCCTTGCCACAAGATTAATGAAATGCTAAGGATAAGCCTGCTATAAAAAAAGAATTTTCAATCATATTAGATCGAAATTTACATTACCTCAGGGCCTGTTATTGTGGGTTTTCACTATACTCTTATAATAGTGTGTCAGCACACCTTTTGACTAATCACTTTCTTTCACTTTATGTGTGAATATGTTTTTTTTTTCCTTTGTGATTATTTATTTTTGAGAGAGAGGAAGAGAGCATGAGCGGGGGAAGGGGCAGAGAGCGAGGGGGACAGTTTCCGAAGTGGGCTCAGCTGCTGACAGCAGAAAGCCCAGTACAAGGCTCGAACTCATGAACCGTGAGATCATGACCTGCGCCAAGGTCAAGCTCTTACCCAACTGAGTCACCCAGGTGTCCCGTGAATATTTTCAACTATACAGAAAAGATGAAGAGTAAATAAATATTTCTCAACATGCTAAATTCAACAGTTAATATTTTGCAATATTGGCCCTATGTGTTTATTTCTATTCTGTAAAATAGAGGTTAAATCTCGAGGCCTTATTAGAGTCAGTATTTTAGTCAAGAATACTTGATAGATGATGCTGTTTTTCATCACAGAATGTTTTTATCAAGTTGCCTCTCTATGAATGATGCTAACAGTAGTCACTTAATTGGGTGGTGCTCCCAGATCTTTCCACTGTTCAGGTTCCTTTTTTTCTTTTTCTTTTTTTTTTTTTTGTATTTGCAGCTACCAGGTACAAGTCACCTCCAGTAATGGCAAATACGTATTTTTCTCTCTTTCTTAAGTATCATTTTGATGTCATGGTATTTTAAAAGTTAGCTCTGGAGCACCTGGGTGGCTCAGTCAGTAGGTGTCTGACTTCAGCTCAGGTCATGATCTCACAGCTCTATGAGTTCAAGCCCCGCATCAGGCTCTGTGCTGATGGCTCGGAGCCTGGAGCCTGCTTCAGATTCTGTGTCTCCCTCTCTCTCTGCCCCTAACCCACTCGCATTCTATTTCTGTCTCTCTCAAAAATAAATAAACATTAAAAAAAAATCAGCTCTATCAAGGTATAATATACATACAGTAAAATGTAACCATTTCAAGGGAACAGTTTGGTAAGTTTGGACAAATGCATCTCCTTAAACATTCACCACCACAATCTAGATACAAAATATTTCATTCATCCCCCCCAAAATTCTCTGGTGACCAGACAACAATTGACATGCTTTCTGTCTTAAGTTAATTCAACTCTGACAATATGAGTATTAGATTACTTGGTATTGTCCTACACATCACATGCAAAGATCATCTTTCATGCTTTTATACAGTCTTATTTTTTGTCTTAATCTGTTTGATGAGCTAGTATGTATTCAAGTTCACTGATTGTTTCTTCTGTGGTACATAATCTACTGTTAAGGCCATCCTGTCAGTTTTGATTTCAGGTGTTACAGCTTCAGCTCTAGGAGTTCTGTTTGGTTCTTTATATTTCCAGTTCATGCCTGCTTATCTTCATGTTTTCCTTTAAATCCTTAGGTGTATTTATAATAATGACTTTAAGTCTTGTCTGCTCATTCCATCATATCTGTGATGTCTGTCTTTCTTATTGACTGATTTTTTCCTTTAGTTATGGCTCATCTTTTTCTACTTTTCAAATACCTAGTAATTTTTACTGAGTACTAGAAATGGTGAGTGTTTGGTTATTGGGGTGTCTGAATTCTCCTTTCTTCTTTTAAAGACTATTGAGTTTTGTTCTGATAGCCAATTCAGTTGCAGATCAATTTGATCCTTTTGAGGCTTATTTTCAAGCTTTGTTTTGGCTGGTTTAGAATAGCCTTTCCAACAGTGTGGAGGTTCCTCAAAAACTTAAAAATAGAACTACCCTACGACCCAGCAATTACATTACTAGGTATATATCCAAGGGATACAGGTGTGCTGTTTCGAAGGGGCATATGCACCCCAATGTTTATAGCAGTGCTATTGACAATAGCCAAAGTATGGAAAGAGCCCAAATGTCCATCAACGGATGAATGGATAAAGAAGATATGGTGTGTGTATATGTATATGTATATGTATATGTATATGTATATGTGTATGTGTATGTGTATGTGTATGTGTATGTGTATACATGTATGTGTATATATGTGTATACACATATACATGTGTGTATATATGTATACACATATATGTGTATATATATACACATACATACATACATGCATACAATGGAGTATTACTCAGCAATCAAAAAGAATGAAATCTTGTTATTGGCAACTATGTGGATGGAACTAGAGGGTATTATACTAAGCGAAATTAGAGAAAGACTGATATCAAATGACTTCACTTATATGAGGAATTTAAGATACAAAACAGATGAACCTAAGGGAAGGGAAGCAAAAAGAATATAAAAACAGGGAAGGGGACAAAACAGAAGACACTCTTAAATACAGAGAACAAACTGAGGGTTGCTGGAGGGGTTGTGGGAGGGGGCATGGGCTAAATGGGTAAGGAGCATTAAGGAAGATGCTTGTTGGGATGCGCACTGGGTGTTATACATAGGTGATGAATCACTGGAATCTACTCCTGAAAACATCATTGCACTATATGCTAGCTAACTTGGATGTAAATGATAAATAAATGAATTAAAAAATTAAAAAAAAAAAAGAATAGCCTTTCCAGTAGGACAAATTTAGCCCTATTACCAATGCATTTCCTTTCTATAGTTTCTTGTTTTACCATGAGTATCCAGCAAGGTTTCTCAACTCTGGCTGGACAGATGGAACATCTTTCAGCCCTGTATAAGCTCTTGAGAAGTTTTTAGTTCACAGCTCCGTAGTAGATGTCCTTTCCCTGAGTCATTATCCTTTGCTTCTCCTCATGGAGTCCCACATATTCTCAATTTATTACGGGTTTTTATTAATTTAGTGTATTTTAAATTATAGTTGGCCTTTTTTTCAGTGCCACATTGTCTAAATTTGGCCAGTGAGAGTCCATTTAATGGCTGACTTCCATGTCCTTTTGACATTATTCCCATTAGATTTTTGAACAGTTTCTTGCTTTCTCACACAACAAGCCATCATACACTCACCGTGTATTTTTCCCCTACCAGACTTAGAATTAGCCATTTCTTCATGGAGCTCTGATTTCTTTTAATAAAGAATAGTATTTATTTTTTTATTTAAAAAAATTTTTTAAAATATTTTTATTTATTTTTGAGACAGAGAGAGACAGAGCATGAGCAGGGGAGGGGCACAGAGAGAGGGAGACACAGAATCTGAAGCAGGCTCCAGGCTCCAAGCTGTCAGCACAGAGCCCGATGCGGGGCTTGAACTCACAGGCCGCAAGATCATGACCTGAGCCGAAGTCGGACGCTCAACCAACTGAGCCACCCAGGCGCCCTAAGAATAGTATTTAGACACCAGAGTCTAGAATGTGAAGGTGCTTATTGTTATGAGTATCATTTATTTCTTGGCCCTTTCTTTGTTATTAGAGCTAGGAATTTATTATTTTTTTCACATCATGAGTTTATGTTGATCTTTCCAATTAAAATTTAAAATTAAAAGGATTTTGTTGAACTTCTTTGATTTTATTTTTTTTCTCTTATATTGAAAATCTTGGTTCCTAATATTATCATAATATTTTATTTGCTTTCTCCTGCAGTATATTAAAAAGTCTCAGAATTATAATGGAAATACTAATGGTAATCTATTGAGCAAAATTTAAGATTTCTTTGCAGTTCATTTTGGGTATAGAATATATCTCTACAAGGGTTTCTGCTTCTGATAATAAAGGACTAACTCATATTAGGCTAATCCTCCTTTAGATAACAGTTATTAACCTGGGGTAAAAATATTTAAAGTGATTATTTAGTAGATGTGGAAAACTGCCATATAAAAACTGGAAAGGAATAGACCCTGAAAAGAATGGGACTGTACTTGGTGATATTAACATTAAACAGCTCTTTGCAAGGGGTTGTTTTCAAGCATAGAGCCTTGGTCTTAACTGGCTTTAGAATGGCTGTCAGGAAGCCCTCAAGTTTGCATATATGTAAATAACCGTCCATATCCTGGGCCAAACCTAAATACATGTATGGAACAGAAACCCCCCAGGAGCTTGACAGGAAACAGTAGCTGGAAGGCAAAAATAATTAACAGAAAGTTCAGCTGTTGCTCACCACAGGGGAACAACATCAACCATTAAAATATTGGAGTGGTTGTAATATCAAAGTAAACTACAGGACAAGAAATATTAAAAGGGATCATTTATAATGATTAAAAATAAGGTGTTCATCATCTTCTCCATCAAGAAGACATAACAATTCTCCAGGCGCCTGGGTGGCTCAGTCAGTTGGGCATCCGACTTCGGCTCAGGTCAGGATCTCAGTTTGTGAGTTCAAGCCCCCACTTCAGGCTCTGTGCTGAGCTCAGAGTCTGGAGCCTACTTCAGATTCTGTGTCTCCCTCTGTCTCTGCCCCTCCCCAGCTCCCGCTCTGTCTCTCTCTCTCTCAAAGTTAAATAAAAACATTAAAAAAAAGAAGAAGAAGAAGACAGTGTAACAATTCTGGATGTGTATATAATAATAGAGCTACTAAGTACATGAAGCAAAACTGGCCTAACTGAAAGGAGAAATAAACAAATCTACCATGGTAGTTGGAGATTTCAACATTCCTTTCAGTAATTAGAAGAAGGAGCTAGAAAATCAGCAAGGATACAGGAGACTTGAACAACACTATCAACTAATTTTACCTTAATTGGCATTTAAAGAAGACTCTACCCTACAAGAGTATAGAGTATTTGTTCTTTTAAAGTACACACAGAATGTTCAGCATAAACCAGTGTCAAGTTAGTTTAAAAGTATTGATTTCAGTCTGAGTATGTTCTCTGACCATCAGAATTAAATTAAAAAATTAACAGATACCTGAAAAATCCCCAGATATTTGGAAACTGAATTATTTAAACACAACAATCTGTGGCTGCCTTAAAACACACACACACACACAACTTTATGGCAAAAGCTATTTATTATCTCTCACCATTCTGGGTGTTGACTATGCATTTCTTTTGCAGGTTTTTCCTGAGATTACTCAAGTTGCTGCATACATCTTAGAGGGTCTGCTAGAAGGCTAGGCCTTTTTTCCAAATGGTCTTTCATCCTCAATTATGCTAAACTGGGCTTCCTTACATGATGGAGATACATTCCAAGAAATCAACTTTACTTGCACTTACCAAATCTCTGCATCAAATTTGCATATGTTTTATCAAAGCAGATCACATGGATAAGCCCGGAATCAATGCGAGAGGGGACTACTTGGATAGCAAGAGGCATGATTCATTGGGAATAACAGTTTACCAAAATCGATGGGACTTTAGTTAAATCATTTTTCTCATCTATAATGGAGTTTATGATATCCATCCTCAGAATTGTTGTGTGGATTGAATGAAATGGTATAATCCTATGTGATAAAAGTTGTTTAGAATGTTTTTAAGAAACCAAAGGTAATTTAGAATGGCAAATACTACCATCTACCATTATTCATTTCCTACACATGCCAGGCATTGTCCTAAATAGTAGAGTTGCAACAGACACAGTCCTTACCTTAGAGAAATGATATTTTGAAGGTAAAGTAACTAAGCCCATATTAGATTTACAGACTTTATAACTTTATCCACATGTCAAGCCAAAAAGTTTTATAAACTCAACTGTGGCTTGACATTTGGATGTGCTTATGTTAAATTTTATATTAAAATCAGTTAATTGACATTGTTAATACACCAAGATTATGTATCTATAAGATACATCTGTAAGATGTGGTTTTTCAAAGCATCATTTTAAAAAAACTATCTCTTGGGGCGTTTGGGTGGCTCGTCAGTTAAGCTTTCAGCTCTTGATTTCAGCTCAGGTCATGATCTCACCGTTCTTGAGATCAAGCCTCACGTCTTGAGATTAAGATTCTCTCCCTCTCTTTCTGCCCTTTCTGCACTCAACATATGCATGCTTTCTCTCAAAAAATTAATAATTAAAAAAATTTTTGAAGTAAAGTGAAAGACAACACACAGGATGGGAAAAAATAATCTGCAAATCATGTATCTGATGAGGGACTTTTATCTAGAATACATGAAAACTTACAATAAAGACAAAGACAAGGGGTACCTGGGTGGCTCAGTCAGTTGAGTGACCGACTCTTGATTTTGGTTCAGGTCATGATCTCACTGTTGTGAGATTGAGCCCCATGTTGGGTTCCATGATGAGTGTAGAGCCTGCTTGGGATTCTCTTTCTCTCTCTCTCTCTCTCCTCCCCCCCGCCCCTCTCCCCCACTTGTACTCTCTAAATAAATAAATAAATATTTTTTAAAGGACAAAGACAAAATAAAACAGCAACAGTCCATTTTAAAAATGGGCAAAAGGTCTGAATAGATAGACATTTCTCCAGAGAAGATACACAGATGACTAATAAGCACATGAAAATATACTTGACATCATTAGTCATCAAGGAAATACATATCAAAACTACAATGAGATACTACTTCATACTCACTAGAATGGCTAGAATCAAAAAGAAAGACGTTAACAAGTGTTTTCCAGATGTGGAGAAATGTTAACCCTCACACCCTGCTGGGGGGATTATCAAATGAGGCAGAAAACAGCCTGGCATTTCCCCAGTGGTTCAATATAGCATTATTTTATGACTAAGTAATTCTAGTCCTAGGTATATACCCAAGAGAAAAGAAAGCATGTTTACACAAAAACTTGTACACTAATGTGTAAAGGAACATTATTCATATTAGACAAAAAACTGAAATCACCCAAGTGTCGGTTAACTGACAAATGGATAAATAAAATGTGGTGTATCCAATAGAATGTTAATATAGCCGTAAAAAGGAATGAAATACTGATACATGTTACAACATGGATGAACCTTGAAACATTATGCTAATTCAAAGAAGCCAATCACAAAAGACCACATATGGTTCTATTTATATTAAATGTTCAGAATATGGGCTCCTGGGTGGGTCAGTCAGGTAAGCATCCAACTTCAGCTTAGGTCATGATTTCACCGTTCGGAGTTCGAGCCCCACATCAGGATCTGTGCTGACAGCTCACTGCTAAAAAATGTTCAGAATAGGTAAATCTGTATATAGAGAAAGAACAATAATTGAAATGAGGGGTGAGGGAGCAATAAAGGATACGAGGTTTCTTTTGGAGGTGATTAAAATGTTCTAAAAAGTGATTGTGGTGATAGTTGCATATCTGTGAATATACTGTGAATCATTGAACTGTACACTTTAAATGGATGAATCTTACAGTATATGCAAGCTTTATCTCAGTAAACAGTTGTTAGAAGAATAAACAGGTTTTTGCAAGGCTATTTACCAAACACTGTCTCCAAACCAAAAATTCTAATTGCTTTATAAAGATGTATATGATATCCAAAACTACTGAATTGTACACTTAAAAATGATTAAGATGGCAAATTTTATGTAATGTGAATTTTATCTCCATTTTTAAAAAGATGTATGCTTAATCTTAGGAATACAAGATAAATACAGCAATGAGAGCTCAGTGAAACAAGTCAGAAGTCAGAGAATTTTTTTTTTCTGAGTAGGCTCCATGCCCAGTGTGGGGCTTGAACTCATAACCCTGAGATCAAGAGTCACTTACTCTACCAACAGAGCCACCCAGGTGCTCCCAGAGTTCAGATCAGTTTTAATACCAGCTCTCCCGATGGAGAATCTAGAGAGTGATCAGAATCGAATGCCAGAAGGGTTCAGTGAGCACACTTGTTTGTCCAGAAGTCCCACAGAAGGCTATAAAGTGAGGGTTGGAATTATCAAATAATCAACATTTTCTCAGTGGAACCTTCCAATGTCGAAGGAAGAGACCACCTCTCTAATACGTGAAACAGTGAAACTGACTTTACTACTTGCTAAGCAAGAGAGTAATACTTACAAACAGTCTCTAAACAAAATAGAACCGATATATAAGGTTTTAAGAATTGTGGATTTCAGGGATTGGCAGATTTTCAAAACTGAAAATGTTTTACAGATTGGCTCACCTCTGGCTGTGGTGTATAGGGATTGGTGGACTGTCAGAAGCAGGAGTAGAAGCTTGAACACTGGTGATTTCTGGAGTGAGGCTGTGGTTTACTGGCTGCCTTGCAGATGTGTGGGGCTGTCACTGGCTGACTTTCAGAGGCCTGGCTATTAGAGCAAAGCAGTTACTGTTTGATTGGGACAGGTTTAGACTGGTTCTGCGGTTACGTGCTTATGGCTTAGAACAAGAGTCAAAGCACAAGCAGTCTTTCTGTTTCTTGAATTTGGAGAATTCAGTTTGGAGAATTTTATTGCTGTATTTTATTATTTCTGATAGCTACATCATAATTTAACTTAAATCTTTACCCAGTAGTTCAGTCAGGAGTCATGGAAGTTTTTAACCAGGGAGTGACATGGTGACCTTTGCAAACTTGTAAGAGGTAGATTATAGAGAAGAAAAAGTCCAAGAGATAGGTTAAAAGGCTGTCAAAAAGGCTGGATTTTAGGATATCCTGAGGCCTAGCCTTCCTAAGAGGGGAAGAATGCAGGCTTGATGGTGTATTCATATCTTCCTGTTCATAAGTTAGGTTTGATGTGTCTTGTCAAGATGCGAGTGTGCCATTTGCCCTCATTTCTGTTCTTGTGTTTCCTCTCCTCTCCCTACTTCTATTCCCCGCTCCCTCTCCCCCTCTCCAAGTGAAAAATTAACCTCTATGCCAAGGAAGCATTGCTAGTGAATACCAAGATTATTCTAATTAGTAAATCAAGAATAACTTAAAAAACACTTTGAGGAAAAAGTGCCTTGATGTCTCACCATTTTCTTGGTTTTCTTAGATAATTAAGTTGAAAGCTGAAGCCCGGCTGGACCTGCTAAAGCAGATCGGTGTTTCTGTGGACACGTGGCTAAAGAGTGCAATGAATCAAGTAATGGAAGAACTGGAAAATGAACGATGGGCTCGCCTTCCTGCAGTGACCAATAATGGCACTTTACACTCGGTAGGATTTCTCTTCTTGGCTGTAATGGGCAGACTTTCACTGAAGGATGCTATTCTTTGACTGTGTCACCAAACCTGATAATAGCCAAAATTTAAAAGAAAAAATAACGGTTTTGCTAGCAGTTTGGTTTCTTTTCTTTGGCCTGTCACTGAGTTAAACTTGGTGCAGGAAGAGGGAAAAAGTCATGCTTTTTATTTTTAATATGCAGTGAAGAACATATTATCACTAGTTGGTTTATTAGTGCCACTTTACCAAATTCCTTATACCAAAATGAAGTAGATATGTTTCTTGTCTGGAAGTCATGGAATAAAAATTTTAATCTAGTGTTTCTGAAGTTCTCAGAGGTCTTCTCTGAAAACTGACATCCAGAGAGTCAGAAACAATCTTAAAAAGAGAAAAGGGGGTGCCTGGATGGCTCAGTTGGTTGAACGTCCAACTCTTGGTTTCAGCTCGGGTCATGCATGATCTCACAGTTCATGAGATCAAGCCCCATGTGCCTGGGATTCTCCCTCTCCCTCTCTCTCTGCCTCTCTCTCTCTTTCTCTGTAAATAAGTAAATAAACTTAAAAAAGAAAGGAACACTTTTAGTCTCTGGCTTAATTATTTGATTCACAAGGGCTTTCACACTCTGTTCACTGTATTTTTCATCAGGGAGACAGTGCAAGTATGGTCAGAGCTCAAGCTAGCATTTTCTTGCTTCAAGTCCAGGGCATTTTCCACTTTGATGTCATCTAGTTCAACCTTAGTTATTCATGTTGGAGATCTGAGTGCCAGAAAAGTTCATTGACTTGCCTGTTATTACATAAGTGGATATATGATGTCTATAGCTGGTCAGACTAAAGTAATTCCTACTGCTGCTTCCTACCCATTACTCTGTCTCATCCTGTTTATGTCCTTATGGCATTTATTACGATCTTTGCTTTGTGTTCTTTGTCTATCTTCCTCTCTGGAATGTAATTACCATGTCTGTCTGATTCAGTGCACAGCAAAGTGCCTGGCACATAGTAAGTACTCAATAAATATCTGTTGAAGAAAGAAATGAAAGAATGGATGGCTGAATAGATGGAATAGTGGCAAACTAAAAGCTAAAACTCTAATCTCACAACTTCCTACTGTATCCAAAGTGCCTCTTCAGCGCTTGTGCCCTTCAGATAAAAGGCATCCTTGCGAGAGAAATTGGCTAAAGTTTAAGAACATTCCTGAAAGTTTTGTCAATTTTTTCACATAGCATTCTGATTTTCTAATGGGAATACATTTGCGCATTTTAAAAAGATTGCATGTGGGTGTGCATTTTAAGGAAAAGCAATCTATTGAAAGTTTATTTTTATTTGACTATTAATGGTAATCCAGCTAGAGAAAATAGGCACACATCACCTACTTGACGTCAGGGTTAGAAGAGCCTGGCCTGTTTTTAATACAATAGAGTTGTTCCATGTCATGGAATATCTCTTTCTAATGCATCTTTTGAATGTCACAGTTACCATCTACTTCAAGTAATTTTGTTGTACAGAATTTAGGATGACAGCAAATCCCAGGCACACACTTTCTTTTGGACTCTTCAGTAGCACTGTTGGCAACCAATAAACCCATGATTTCTCTTGGACTAGTATCTTTTCTAACTAAATCAACTGGGCAGGCATTTATCCCCTCCCTGTGTGCCTACTTCCTGAGCAAATTGGAGATGAACAAGAATTGGTCTCTCTCCTTGAAGAGCTTGCAAGCTGGTAGAGCAGACAGACCTCAGACCTTTATAGATCTTAGTGATCCATGGCAGTGTATGACTGGGTTCCTCTGTGGCAAACTTGAAACGCCTACTTCTAACTCATCAACACACCTGGGAAAAAACCCTTCTCTCCGTGTTTCAGAGAGAAAGTTAAGTTAAATGATCTAAGCTCCCCTCCAACTCCAAAATCTTATGATTTTGTGAAATGCTATTTAAAAAGTTTAATACCAGGTGGAAAAATAGGAAAGACGTTTGCCCCATGAAGGAACTGTCAGTTGAGATACTCCTTGAAGAATTTTAACATGAGATAAAGAAGGGCTTCTGAGTGTGAAGGAAGGAAATGAAGAAGATATGCCTAGTACAGTCTGTCAGTGAGTAGTACATTCTGGTAGTAAGTGTTGAATAAATTCGGTGTTTTTGAGAACTGTCCAAAGACATGAGCTCATCTAGAAACATCACATTTTCTGCAAAGAGAACATTTTGCAATCCTAACCCATTCTTCCTTACCTCTAGTCAGTATCATGGAGCTTGTGTCATCCTGCTTTCAGCTGAGGGATATTTTTTGTGGAAGCTCTACTAACAGTCCAGTAGTGCCCCCTTTATCCATGGTGTCACTTTTCTTGGTTTCAGTTACCATGGTCAGCCATGGAAGCAACTATCTAGACGCAGATGATCCTCCTGACCTATTGTCAGAAGGTCAGTGGTAGCTTAACGCTGCGTTACAATGCCTACGTCATTCACCTCACTTCATCTTGTCACGTAGGCATTTTATCTCACATCACCACAGGAAGAAGGGTAAGTACAGTACAATAAGATATTTTGAGAGAGAGAGACCACGTTCACAAACTTTTATTACAGTATATTATTGTAACTTATGTGTTATTACTATTGTTATTTATCTCTTACTGGGCCTGATTTATAAATTAAACTGTAGCACAGGTATGTATGTGTAGGAAAAAACATAGTCTGTAGGGTGTGGCCCTACTGGTACTTCTATGGGTTCAAACATCCACTTGCGGTCTTGGAACATATCTCCTGCTGATAAGGAAGGGAGGCTACTGTATAAATAAAGGAGAGATGTGGGCACAAAACAGCTTAATGAAGTCCCAGTATTTATTTAACCTGCTTTTAAATGACTGCACTGAAGTAATTTAGAAGAAGTTGTATCTCTTCTCTTCACACTGGCAGCTGCTGGCTAGGATCATGAAGCAGAAATACACATCTGGGGACCAAATTATTTCTTCCATTATAGATGCCAACAAAAGCATTAGTCATCAAGTTTAGAGTTCCCTTCCATCGGGAAAACATGGTTAATTTTAATGTTACACATTAACAGTGTAAAGGGCCTTATTAGAAGATAAATGTTTTTAAAATATATATTTTTACCTTACAGAATAAGGAACTATACTTTCTTGAGTATTAACTTTTTGCCTTCTATATTATGCTGTGGTACAGATAGAGGGTTGGGAAGAAACATAGAAAAAGAATCACAGAATACAGCAATATTTTTTAATGGAGAACAGTCTGTTAATATAGCTACTCAGCTGATGGTAAACTAGAGCTCATACATAACCTCTTATGGTTAGATTGCTACCAGTAGCCCAGTCAGCCTTTCTGCCAGTCATTCCTCCCTTCTCTTATTTTCCTTTCTTCTCTTACTCAAAAACCCATACTCAGTTTAATTTTGAAGTTATATTAATTTTAGAATAGAAAAAGTTATAAAACTAGATTAGAAAAAAATTAGAAAGTTAGGTAGAGGAAAAAAATGACCCCAAACTCAGTCCTTATGACACCACTGTTAGCAACTTGATGTAATTCTGTCCTCTTTCTATTCTTTTTTTAAACATATTTGTCATAATTAAGTTAATTTTGTATATTTTTCCATCTAGCATTCCATTTTGCTGGACAGTCTTCATAATCTTTCTTTTCATGTCTGTGTAGTATTCCCTCAGGAAGGCATACCATAATTCACTTAACTGCTCTCTTATAGGTTCAATATTTAGATTGCTTCCAGATATTATAAATAAATAATACTCTGAAAGAGTGTCTCTGAAAGAGATATTTGTGTACATACTTCTTTTTTCCATAGTGGGAATAGATTTCTATAATACAGATTCTTAGAAGTAGAATTTATAGGTTGGAGATTTATAGTTCTTTGTTTAAGGTTGGGTTTTGTTCTTTTTTCCCCCCTAGATTCTCAAACTATAGCTGACAGTGTTTACATGACTTCCTTATCTTCAGCCATTTCCCCTATCATTTCCCCTATATAACAGACATCCTGGCATCCACTTTGTTGTGCAACCTCCCTAAGAGCGTGAGCATTTTGCAGAGTTGCATGGAAATAAATTCTGACTTTCCTCATTATGAAGACCATGCTGAATAATGTGTTTGAAAGGCAAGGAAATTAAATATTTTTAAACATCAGGATGGTAGTTTAGTTCTCATCTGCCTCGTTAAATGCCTAATAGTCTTTGCAGTATAATGGGTTTTGTTTTTGAAATATGAAAATCTGTTTGTTGGCTTGTCCTGATCCCAAAGAAAAGAAACAGTGGCTTTTTGTAATGAAATAAATGTAAACAGTAGAAAATAATAGCATACACCTGCAAAAATTTTTAGGCACTTCCGTATTTACAGTTTTTCCAAGTGGTTAGTGGTCTTGTTATTGGATTAAACTCCATACCAATATAGGCCACACTATTATTGAAACTGACATTTCATATTTTCAGTAGGATCAATTTAATTCAATTCAGTAAGCATGTGTGGAGCCTGCACACCTCATGAGACCCTTTGCTAAGTGCTGGGAGTTACAAACTGAGTATAATGTCTGCTGAGTTTGTATCCACAGATTGAGAGAACCAGTCTCACTAACAGCCAAGACCAAAAGATGGGCATTGAAAAGATGTGGAGAATTTCAGTTCTAAGAGAAGTATCTCCAGCTGTATTGTGTTCTTTAACTTTCTGCATACCCATAACAACAAGTAAAGTACCTGACACAAATCCATATACGTAGTACATGTTCAAAAAATACTAATCCACACCTGAAGATAAAGCAGTCTAATTCCACCAACTGACCTTAAAATACTATTAAAAAGAGGAAGTTCACGGGGCGCCTGGGTGGCGCAGTCGGTTAAGCGTCCGACTTCAGCCAGGTCACGATCTCGCGGTCCGTGAGTTCGAGCCCCGCGTCGGGCTCTGGGCGGATGGCTCGGAGCCTGGAGCCTGTTTCCGATTCTGTGTCTCCCTCTGTCTCTGCCCCTCCCCCGTTCATGCTGTGTCTCTCTCTGTCCCAAAAATAAATAAACGTTGAAAAAAAAATTTAAAAAAAAAAAAAAAAGAGGAAGTTCACAAAAAAGCATCTCTACTGTACCAGGTACTATGTTAGGCACATTCATACATTATTTCAATTAATCATCACAATGGTCCTGAATGTATTTACAGATGAGAAGACAGACTTGGAAGAATTAAATATCTCCCAGTGGCACACAGCTAGTAAGTGGAGAGAGCTAGATTTGAACCCGCATATGTCTGCTTCTAAAGCCCTGCTCTTTACCATACTTTTTTTTCCTTTGATGATTCTGTTGAATCATCATTGAACATCCTATTTTTGATGTAATTAATCATCTTATAACATCTTCAGGTACTACGTGGCCAGTTGTCATTAAAATTCTCAAGCTCTACTGATATTTTTTGACAGCTTTGCTGAGGTATAATTGATAATATAGTAGGCTACACATATTTAAAGTGTACAATTTGATATATTTTGACATGTGTATACAGCAGTGAAACCCTTGTGACAATTAAGATAATGAACATATCCACCACCCTCAAAAATTTCCTCATGCTCCTTCCAGCCCTTCAGTCAACCACTGATCTGCTCCCATTGTGGGTTAGTTTATATTTCCTAGAATTTTGTATGAACAGAATCATACACTATGTACCTTTTTTTTTTTTTTTGGTCTTTCACTCAGCATGATTATTTTGAGGATCATCCGTGTTATTGCTCATCAATAATTGGTTTTTTTTTTTTATTGCTGAGTAGTATTCCATTGTATGAGTACACCACAGTTTGTTTATCAGTTCACCTGATGATGGGCATTTGGGTTTTGGAGAGACTATTACAAGTAAAACTGCTTATGTTTTGAGTGGGTCAGACAGTGGGTATGTGTTTAACATTTTAGGAAACTTCCAAAGTGGTCGTACCATTTTACGTGCCCATCCAAAGGGTACTAGTGTTCTAGTTGTTTCACAGCCTCACCAACTCTTGGTATGGTTGGTCTTTAATTTTAGATATTCTAATGGGTGTGCAGTAGTGTATCGCTATATTTTTGATTTGTATCTCACTGATAATGTTGAGCATCTTTTCATATGCTTATTTGCCATCTGCATATATTCTTTGGTGAAGTGTCTGTTCAGATCTTCTGCCTATATTTTATTGCTTGCTTTCTTTTTATTGAATTTTGAGAATTCTTTTTGTATTCTGTATACAAACCCTTTATCAGATAGATGATTAATTTTCTCCCAAATCAAGTCTATGGCTTGTCTTTTCATTTTAACAGTATCGTTTAAAGACCAGACATTTTTAAGTTTGATGAAGTCCCCACTTAATGTTTTTTTTTCTTTTATGGACCATGCTGTGGTGTGGTATGGTATGGTAGCTTTCACAAGCTATGATTTCTTTGACAAATAAATCTTTGCCAAACCCAAGGTCATATAGATTTTCTCCTATATTTTCTTCTAGAAATTTTATAGTTTTGGGTTATACAGTTAAATCTGTGACCCAGTTTGAGTTAATCTTTGTATATATGTATATGTATATCCTTTTTGTTGTTGTTGAAAAGACTGCCCTTTCTCCACTGAATTACCTTCACATCTTTGTCAAAAATCAATTAACCATATATGTGTGGGTTTATTTTTGGACTTTTGTTTCGTTCTGTTGATCTGTTTATCTGTCCTGATGCCAATGCTACATTGTTTTGATTAATGTAACTTCATAATTAACCTTGAAGTTAGGTAGTGTAAATTCTCCAACTTTCTTCTCCCTCTCTCTCTCTTTTTTTAAATTTTAAATCCAGGATATTTAACATCCAGCTTTCTTCTTTCTCAAGGTTGTTTTGGGTATTCTGGGTCCTTTGCATTTCCACATAAATTTAAACTCCCATTTCTACAAAAAAACAAAAAAACCCTACTAGGATTTTTAAAAATAGGATTGTGATGAATCTATTTGTAAGTCAGTTTGAAGATAGTTGATGTTTTAACAATATTGAGTCTTCCAACCCATTAACATAATACCTCCCCATTTATTTAACTTTAATTTCCCTCAGCAGTGTTTTATAGCTTTCAGTGTATAGGTCTTGCATCTTTTTTTCAGATTTATCTCTATTTTAAAGTTTTTGGTGCTGTTTTAAGTGTTTTTTAAATTTCAACTTCCAATTGCTCATTGCTAACATACAGAAATATAATTGATCTTTGCGTATTGATCTTATATCCTGTAACTTTGCTAAACTCATTTATTAGTTGTAGTAGCTTTTGTGCAGGTTTTCTGTGTAGATAATCATGTCACCTGCATATTATTACTACTGTAACTGTTAGCATCTCCAGTAGTTTAGGGCCAATGGATGTTCTTGCCTTGTTTCTGCACTTAGGGAGAAAGCATTCACTCTTTTACCATTAAGTATGATGTTAACAGACGGGTTTTTGTAGATGCCCTTTACCGTATTGAGGAGTTTCCTCTATTTAATTTACTAATAGGAATGGATGCTGAATCTTGTGAAATGATTTTTCTTTTTTAGTTTATATGGTAAATTGCATTGATGATTTTTCAAATATTAAACAAACTTTGTATTACTGATGAACTCTACTTGTATCATGATGCATTACCCTTTTTATATGTTGATTGAAATTGTTAAATTGGATTTGTTAAAATTTTGATGAGCATTTTTTTCTCTGTTCATGGCAGAGATTAGTCTATAGTTTTCTTCTCTTGTAATGTTTTTGTCTGGTTTTGGTATAATGGTTGTCTCAGAATAATTTGAAAAGTATCCCTTCCTCTTCAATTTTCTGGAAGCTTATGTAGGATTGTGTAGAATTTTTCTTTCTTAAATGTTTGATATACTTCATCAGAGTGTGTTATCTGAGCCTGAAGTTTTCTTTATGGAAGTTTTCTTGTAACAACAAATCCGGTGTCTTTAGTAGATATAGAGTCATTCAGGTTATTCTTCTTGAGTGGATTTTGATCATTTGTGTCTTTCAAGGAATTTGTCCATTCTATCTAAGTTGCCAACTTTATTGGAACAAGTTGTTTATAATATTCCTTTATTCTTCTTTCATTACCTAGAGAATCTGTAGGGGCATCACTTCTCTCATTCTTGATATTGGTTATTTGTGTCTACACTTTATTCCTGATCATTCTGCTAGAGGTTTATTCATGTGATAAAGAACTAGATTCGGGGGCACCTGGGTGGCTCTTGGAAGCACCATCTTTGCTGAGAATTCTCAAACGGGGACTGGGCACAGGCACTCAGCAGGGTACCTTTGTCGGTTAACTGTCAGTCTTCAGCTCTGGTCCTGATATCATAGTTCCTGAGTTCAAGCCCCCCATTGGGCTTGTTCTGGCGATGTGAAACCTGCTTGGGATTCTCTCTCCCTCTCTGCCTCTCCCACTTGCTCTCTCTTTCTCTGTCTGTCAAAATAATAAATAAATAAATAAGTTTTAAAAAAAGAATGAATCAGCTTTTGACTTCACTGATTTTCCCCCCTGTTGTTTTTCTGTTGTCTTTTGTATTGATTTCTGCTCTGGTTTTTATTTCCTTTACTCTGATTTGTTTGGATTTAAATAGCTCTTTCCTAAGTTGACGAAATTGTTTCCCATTCCACAGGAATCACTGTCCTTAAGTGCATCATGTCCAGGGTTCATATATTTGGAACAGTTTTTTAGTTGTTTCTGGAAGGAGTTTAAATCTGGTCCCTGACGCTCCCATCTTATCTGGAAACAGAAATCCACTTTGCTGATATTTTCAATGTTATCTTTTATAATCTACTTGTGTTGTATTTGGAATGATGTTCAATATGGTCACTTCTCTGTCCAGATGAAGCTCCGAGGTTCTGCTAGTGAGTTGTAAGGAGCAAAATAGAATAATGATTTAAGTACTTTCTAGGTATTGAGCGTGTGTTAGGGGTTTAAATATGTCACCTAATTTAATCTTTATGATATGAAGTAATTGTCTTCATTATAAGATAAAGTCATTGAAGTTGAGAAGTTCAGTAATTTGCCCAAGGTCACACAGCCGTAAATGGCACACTCAGCATTCAAACTCAAGTCTGTCAGACCCAGGGACCTAGTATTGCTTTCTAGTTCATTACAGTCCCATAAAGTTGATGAAACCCTTCAGAGGTTGTTTTGCTGAGTACGAGGAGATAGCTAATAATACCAACCCAGAAATCTGCTGCTTATCTGCCCTTGCAAAGAGAGTAAGCATTTTACATCTAAGAAAGGAAAAACATTAGCACAGCTGGGAAGAATAGTTTTAATTGAAGTTCTGTCAGGTGACAGGAAGGAAAAGGGCTAAGAGAGCAGTTGTTAAGAAACAGAGGAAGAATGTGATTTTAGAAATGCTGGGTCAAGAAAATATTGTAACAGCGAGGTTACAGAGGGTGGAAGAGGGAAAAGGCAGAAGTTGTTCCACAGTGACATACTTTGGAAAGCTTCTGGAGCCATGCAAAAGCACATGGCCCTGACCCCTTTTGCTGTCACTGCAACCTTTCATTCCCTTCTATGAGACTCAAACAATGGACTCAAAATAAAGGGGAAAGAAAGGAATGTTTAGTACCAAACAGTGTTGCCAAGATAAAATGTTTTGGATTGATTCCCAGTGCCAAAGCACAGTGCATATTAACATTCCTTCTATATTTTTGGAAATGTGTTCTACCCACACTGGCTTTAATTTTAGTTTTTATAGATATATGGGTGTTTTGTGTTGTTTTGTTTCAATGCCCACAGTTGTGGGTTTTTTTTAACGTCTATAACCTTTACTAGAGTATGAAAGCAGTATCTTCTGTGTAGATATGTTTACATTTTATGGCAGTTTTTAGCATGTGATCCTCACCTTTTATATGACACAGTGCCTTTTTGGAGAACAACGGAATCATAGCCTGAGATGATTTGAAAGGTCATGATTTGAGCCTATTTTGTCATTGACCTGACTGACCATAGATGAAATTATTTGTAAGATGAGGCACATGATTATCTGACTCAGCTGGGAAGAATTTCCAATAATAGTTATAAAATGAGAATATTACAAGGGCTCATGAAGTGTAGGCAATACATTTGACAGGAAATATGTGCTACTTATTCTTTTAGAACACTCCCCCACACACACACACATTTCTATAGAATTTTATTAGGGAAATAGCAGTTAAGAATAGAGTCAGTTTTAAACATTAGTGCTCAATAGAAATCACTTTAATTCACTAAAAAGTAAAAGTGGACTGTATAGGAGGCCTCTACGTTGCAACTCACTGAATGCCAGGAAGTCTTCTCTGACCTTCCTATTCACAGGACCCCCTGTGCACTCAGCATTTAGTTGTGATGGCTTCTCCACTCTAGAGTATGAGCTTTTGCAAAGCAAACCATGTCCTCCATTTCATATCTAAGAGCCTAGCACAGTGTTCAGCATGTTGTAGATATTTGATATTTCAGTTAATCGGTCTATTGTGAGACCTGATTCTGACCACCCATTTCTTGTATGTTTAATGTGTAAACATTTGTGCCTTTGGATGTTTGAACATATGAAAAAGTAGCTAAATAGATGTTTATATGTAGCTAGAAACAAAGAAACTTTGCCTGTTTTGTTTGCTCTTTTTTAGATTTTTACTTTAAAAAGTAAGACATATTTGGGGCATCTGGGTGGCTCAGTTGGTTGAACATCCACTCTTGATCTCAGCTCAGGTCTTGATATCAGGGTCATAGGTTCAAGCCCTACACCGGGCTCCACACCAGGCATGAAGCCTACTTGAAAAAAAAGAGTAAGACATGCTTATTCTAATAGTTCAGATTGTAAAGAGAGAGAGATATTAAAAACAGCCATCTCTATTTCCAGTCTTTGTTGTGTTATTCTTCTTCCCCGTCAGATATTTGTGTTCATATAAATACTATTTGTACTTCAGTATCATGGACAGTACTCTAGGTAAATACATTTGTTATACCCAATTATTGAATACTGTACTGAGAGTGAACCCCAGAATGATCATACGGATACAGACTGGTTGTGAGCATACGTTGTTTACCCTTGTGACATTGTGGCTGACTGGGAGCCGTAGCTTGCTGCTGCTGCTGCACCACGAGAGAATATTGTACCATGTCGCTAGCCCGGAAAAAGATCAAAATTTAAATTTTAAAGTATGTTTTCTACTGAAAGTGTATTACTTTTGCATTATCACAAAACAAAAAATTGTAAGTCAAACCATCGTAAGTTGGGGACCATCTATAAATTACATGAGATATTCAGCACTTTATTATTATAAAATAGTCTCTGTGTTAGGTGGTTTTGCCCAACTGGAGGCTAGTGTAAGTGTAAGGGCTAATGTAAGCCCTAAGTGGGCTAGGCTAAGCTAAGCTATAATGTTCAGTAGGGTAATTGAATGCATTTTCAACTCAGGATATTTTTCAACATATGATGAGGTTTTTCGGACATAATGCCATTGTAAGTCGAGTAAGATCTATAGTGTTACATCCTGATCCTTTATTTCTCCATAGTATATTCACAAAAGTGATATTGCTAGATCAAGTGGTATGTTTTGTTTTTAATTTCAGTAGGGTTTATTTTTGTTATATTTTTAAGGATTATAAGCTTACTTTTTTTTTCTAAAACTCTTTTCAGTGTTCTTACTATTTTTATTTTTGAGGGAGACTGTGAGCAGAGCAGGGTCAGATAGAGGAAGACACAGAATCCAGATCAGGCTCCATGCTCTGAGCTGTCAGCACAGAGCCCAATGCAGGGCTTAAACTCAACGAACCACAAGATCATGACCTGAGCTGAAATTAGATGCTTAACCGACTGAGCCACCCAGGCACCCCATATCAGTTTACATTTCTACCAATGGTAGAGGAAAGCCTGTTTCTCCACATCCTTGGATAGCATTTAGAAATCTTTCTAACGTTTCCCAGTATGATCAGTTTAAAATGGTAAAAGGCCTTTGGGCACCGGGGTGGCTTAGTCAGTTAAACATCCAACTTTGGCTTAGGGTATGATATCCCAGCTCGTGAGTTCCAGCCCCGCATCAGGCTCTGTGCTGACAGTGCAGAGCCTCCTTCGGATCCTCTCTCTGATCCTCCCCTGCTTGTTCACTCTCTCTCAAAAGTAAGTAAACATTTTTTTTTAATGGTAAAATGTCTTTATTAGTATTTAACAGTGAAAAGAGAAAGGATACTGATAAGGATAAACATTTATGTATTTGAATGACATTTTACTCCTGGTTTTTGAAAACAAAACAAAAACACCTGATCCTTTCAGAGGGCCTGATAGAGCATTATAACTCTTGATCTTGGGGTTGTGAGTTCAAGCCCCGTGTTGGCTATAGAGATTACTTAAAAATAAAATCTTAAAAAAAAAGAACTTGGCCCTTTCATAACATGAAAAATGCAAGAGAGAATAGATACGTTTTTCTCTGTGCAGTTGAATAAGTAATTCATGTTTGAAACAGTCAGGTTTTAAGTGTTTTTTCCTGCTTCACTCATTTTCTTGAAGTAAGCAAGCTAGGTAATTAATGGCTTCTAATTTTCCCCAGCTTAATGCAGACCCCGAAAGAGAAGAAGGAGAAGAGTTTGAAGACAACATGGATGTTTTTGACGATAGCAGTTCCAGCCCTTCTGGCACCTTAAGAAATTATCCACTCACCTGCAAAGTTGTTTATTCCTACAAGGTGTGTATTTCTGTAACCTAGTGCTCATTTGAAATAGTGGCAGTGCTGAAGACACACATAACTATATCTACCTAGCCCTAAAATTGGTGTTCAGTTAATATTAGAGACAATATAACATAGTGGTGAACAGTCTAGACTCTGACCTCAGACTGCCTGGATTAAAATGCCACTTACAAGCTATATGACCATACTGATTAGTCCCTTCGTCTCTGTGAGCCGCAGTTTTCTTATCTCTATTATGGAGGTAATATATAGCGCTAGTTTGAAGATTAGAAATAACACTTTATAGCAAAGTATTTAGTATAGTGCCTGGCATCTAGTAAATTTTCAGTAAATAGAAATCTTACTCTTATTATCAGTTGCCTGCTTTGGCACAGACCCTCCATTAGGATGACGCTCAAACTTGATATTAAAGGAAAATTGTTTTACAAAGCAGTTTTGTTAAACTTTACCTTTCCTAATCTTAATATGACCACCTCTTATTTCCATAGTAAGTAGGGACCTGGATAAAAAGATGCCAGAATTTCCAAACTTGATTTGGTATAATAGTTCTTAGTCTCTCTCACCCCTGCCCTGCTTTCACATAAACTTTTTACTCACACAAAATAAATTGAGTTTCACTCCCCTCATCAGTCCATTGACCAACCCTCTTGATGCTACCTCCAAAACATACCCTGAGCCCATTCGCCTTTCACCATCTTGGTCTAGGCCATTGCTTCAGTTACTGTAAAAGAAAAAAAACCATAATTGGTAGCCTTCTGCATACTTGCCTCCCTCCCAAAAGTCCATTGTCCACTTTTCAGTCAGAATTATCTTTAACACATAAAGGAGGTTATTTTATTCCCCTGTCTAAAAACCTCTTAAAAGCTTTCCATCACACATAGAAAAACAGACTTTTCACTAGAGTCTATAGTGTTCAGATTGATCTGGCCCCTGACAGTCTCCCTAACTTGATGTCAGACCATTTCCCTACCCAGCCCAGTCACCACACATTAGCCACTGTGGCACCATGCTCCTTCCTGACTTGACAACTTTGCACTCACTGCTCCCTCCACCTAGAACATCTTTCCCCAAATCTTGGTTGGCTGCGTACTGCCCTTCACTGAGGCTCAGCTCAAATGGAGCCTCTCCTCAGGTCTCCCCTGACCACCTAAATATATAACTGACTTCTCATTTACCCAACTTGTGTACACATACTCTCAGTCTCTCTCTCTCTCTCAAAATAAATAAACTTTAAAAAAAAAAAAAGAATACTTCCTCTTTCCTAAAAGGGCTGGAGTTCTTTTTCAAAATAAACTATTTTGATAATCTTTTGAAAATTTCAAATCTTCTGCTGAGATACTTAGAAAGGTGTTCTAGAGTATTATACAAGTAGGGTTGGGAATGTTTTCCCATCTCACGTGTCAGTATGATATTTACTTTGAAGTTCCAGAATTAAAATTTAAGGTCCCTTAATGGAGAGGGTCCCGAGTGTCTGAGTGATTATAAATAGCTCACATCCATCCAACATCCCCTCTATTGACATATGCCAGGCATGTCTCTATAGTAAACTGGACTATAAAAATCTGTTTAATCATTTAATCACTGAACAGTCACTCAGTGCCCAGTATGTGATATGTTTCAGGGATGCAAGAATTAGTGGACACAATTCCTGCTCCCTCCCCAGATGGATAGTCTGGGGGGAATAAATATTAAGCTGAAAAGTAGAGTACGTATGAAAACATTTATAGTAGGGGTTAAAACGGCTAATTTTTCCTGTGATAGTTGGAAGCAATTCCATAGATGAGGTGGCATTTCAGTTATGTCATGAGTAAGATCTTACTAGATACGGTGAGAAGGGAAAGAACCTTCTAAGCAAAAAGAATAAAAGATAAGAGACACAGTTTGATGAGAGTATGGGATGTTCAGGAAATGTTACATTCGGTGGTGGGTGAGCATCAAGTGTGGGGATTAGAGCAGCTGGAAATAAAGATGTTTGCTGTCAGAGAGTAAAGGGCCTTGGAGACCAGACTAAAGTATGACTTTTATCCTGGCTGGTAGGGACCTCTGGATGTCCTAAAATCAGATTGGGCTTTTAAGAAGGTAAACCCTGGTCGTGGTATAGATGCTATATGGGATAGATTAGAATAGAAATGAACTGTAAGCCTAATGGTGATTCCCATAGTCCAGACCAGCAAAGCAGGCCTGGGTTAATCTAGTGAGGACAAAGAAACATTATATTTAAGGATTAGATTAAAAATGCTCATAACTTTTGGGGCACCTGGGTGGCTCAGTCAGTTAAGCATCTAACTTTGGCTCAGGTCATGATCTCATGGTTCGTGAATTCGAGCCCCGTGTCAGGCTCTGTGCTGACAGCTCAGTCTGGAGCCTGGTTCGGATTCTCTCTCTCTCTCTCTCCCTCTCCCTCTCCCTCTCCCTCTCCTCCCCTCCCCTGCTTATGCACTCTCTCTCCCTCTCTCTCTCTCAAAAATAAATAAATGCTCGTAACTTTTGACCCTACTAGCATAGATCCTAAGGAAATGATCACAGTATAGAAAATGATTTTGGACACAAAATGTTCTTTCATCATAGTACTATTTTTATAACAGCTGAAGTTGGCAATCCAACAAAGGATTGTTAAATAAATTAACCATTCATATAACCAAACAGTAAACATAAAATATTATGAATATAATTAAAAATTATATTAATGAAAGTTTTTTTATGTAAGAAGAAATGATATGTTATGCCAGAAGAATAAAATGCTCGTGTACCTTAAGATTTCAGTTATGCATATTTCCAGCTTTTATACAGTGAACATGTATTATTTTTATAATCAGAAAAAAGTATACTGTTTTCAAAGAAAATAGGAAATTTAGAGAGGTAGTGGTGGGAATGGAGGACTTGGCTGCTTCTACAGTTCTGGTCGTCCCTGGATATTAGGATTTCAGGGGGCAGTGTGAGACCACGTGTTTATTTAAAAAACATTTCCTGACCACTTGCTGACTTCAGTTGGGATAAATGAGAAGAATTACATTCCCTGCATAAGTCATTCTAGTGGGAACCCTACAAGGGCAAATAACTAAGTAGAGTGCCATGGTAGTTCTCATTAGAGAGATATGCAAAGCTTTACAACAAAAGAAGGAAGAAGCAACCAGCTCCTTGGGAGTGGTCTGGAAAAACATATGAGCTGGGCCTCAAATCATGAGTAATTCTAATAGCTACCATTTGTTAAATACTGTATGCCTGGTACCATATTTATGTTTTTCTAATCTCTTTAATAACTCAATATGGAAGATATTATCAACAAACCCATTAAATCAACAAATGTTAATTGAGTACCTTCCGTGTACCGTCCTGTTCTTTTCTAAGCTTGAGGACATGGCATTGGTCAATTACAGACAAAAATCTCTGCCTTCATGGAGCTTACATTCTAATAGGAATAGAAAAGAAAACTGACGCTCAGAGAGATCTTATGAATACTTGCCCTTAGAAACAGACTGAAACTGGACTTGAATCCACAGTAATCTAAATCTGTTTGCCAGATGGGAAAGAGAGAGCAGGGCCTGCTGGAAAAAAGAAACAGTCTGGTAAAAGCATAGAGGCAAGGAATAACATGGTGTGTTCAGAGAAGAGGCAATAGTGTATGGGGCCAAAGCTTTGAGAAACCATGGTGACCAAACTCTGTAGAGTCTTGAGTTGCCATGCAGAGGACGTGACCTTGTCAAGTGGAAGCATTGGTTACTGTTTGGGGTTGGTGTCTGCTGATATTCTATAACAGCACTGAACAACTTGCATGGACCTCCCTGACTTTTTTACAAGGGCAGCGGTATACTTAAAGGTGTTCTTATCCTTCCTGCTTTGGTTCTCACACACACTGAAGTCATGTTGTGTTGTTACTTTTTAAGTCTTACCATGGAATTAAGGAAAATGTTTTTGTTATATGGGTGCCTTTTCCTGGCATAGTCAAAGCATAGTGTGTTTTTGGATTAGTGAAGAAATCCCACTGGAAAAACTATCATGAATCAATGAGCCTTTTATCCTCATGTTTTGAGATCAGAGGTAATTTACTTAAAATTCTGGTCCTGGAGTATTTCTGTGACTGGTCAGCCATTTTCAATACTATTTTAACATCTCAAGCAGCTATGGCAACATCCAGAATCTGGGTTTAATAAAGTATTATAATGTACACAAAATGGGAAAGGAAGCTTAGTAATGTGACCCATTTTCTTGCCTTACTTTTTGCTTGTGTAACCTGGAGATACTTTACACATTGAGATTGTGAGATTTGAAAAACTGTTAGGGTCTTACAGTTTGGTTATATAGTTGTTCCTAATCTTGGGACTTGGGGAATGCTCTTAAGACTGCTCACCAGAGAACCAGAAGATGCTAGCAGGCCCCGCCCTGTTACATGTGACAGGCAAGTCTCTTTAGGAAACAAAGCCACACAGTTTCTCTCCAGCCTCTCTGCTGAGCCCCTTAGAGGTTGCGCTCAGATTCTGCAGTCTCGGGAGCAGTATCTGGGTGGCCAGTGCTATTGAACTCCTGCGTCAGAGACCATAAAACCATCACAGTTAGCAGCCTGTACAAAAGCATCTAAGTGGATCAGCCCATTCTCCACAGTTAAGTTAGAGCATAATAAATCCAAATTGTGGACGATCTCAGCCATTTTCTTTCCTGCAACTCTAATTCTCCTGGCCATTGTTTATCGCACAGTGATTCCAGATCAGTTCTAGGCGCTGCTCAAGCTGTCATCCGATCCATGTACATAGTTCTCTGCATTTTCACGGCCTGCGCCTCCATGGTAGCCCTCGGGTGCCGTTCTAATTCAGCGCTTGCTCCTGTGCCTGTGCTTCACAGATCATCATGGTTCTCAGCTTATTCATCCCACGTTGACTCCCTCATCCTCCCCAGAATGGCAGGATTGTCATTTTGAAGAAATGGAGGCATCAAGAAGTTGAATAAGCAATAGAAACAAGCTGGAGCTGGAACCCTGGTCCCCTGCTTCCAGCAGAGTGCTATGTTCACTGCACCTGATTGTCTCTTGAGGATTCCGTTTCTCCAGTTTTTGCTGTGGCTTTATTTTGTTTAATTTTTTAAAGTAAAACTTCACCTCATTACGATAGTTTTACAACACTTAAATTTTTATGTTTGGTATGTTTTTCAAAATCATTTCAATATTTTGATCCCCAGTTTTTGTTACGATCAGCGCACATCTGCTCTTTATCTAACCTTTTTAATTTTGTCCATGACCATCCTACATTGCAGGCTTCTCAACCAGATGAGTTGACCATTGAGGAACATGAGGTGTTAGAAGTGATTGAAGATGGAGATATGGAAGACTGGGTAAAGGTATATTCCTTTGCTCATATCGCCCCTTCTTGTGACATTTTAGGAGTTTGTTTTGGTTCTTGTTTTGCCCTGTCCAGATTGTGTGTGCAAACCTATTTTGTCACATGTCTTTTACTCAGGCTCGAAATAAAGTTGGCCAAGTGGGTTATGTGCCAGAAAAGTACCTACAGTTTCCCACCTCGAACAGTCTACTGAGCATGCTGCAGTCCTTGGCTGCTTTGGACAGTCGGTCACACACATCCAGCAATTCCACGGAGGCCGAGCTCGTTTCAGGCAGCCTCAACGGAGATGCCAGTGGTAAAGACTGAAACAAGGCACTCTTTATTTGGTCACATTTTGGCCTAAACGGTATTGCCCTGGAGTCAGCCTTCCGTAGGTTAAAAAGCATATCTTTATTCCTATTCTATGATATATTTTCCATAATTTGGTCACATTTATCCTGTAGGGTAGAACCCTGAAGTTGATCTTCAGTGAGTAAAAAAAATTACTCTTACTCTGTATGATCCTCTTTTAGTTGCCACGTGAGCATAGGGGTGGTTGCAAAAGGAACCTGGCTGTCCGTGTTCTTACTGCATTTTCTCCCTCTTCCTACCTAGTCTGTTTCGTGAAAGCACTTTATGACTATGAGGGCCAAACAGATGATGAGTTATCCTTTCCTGAGGGGGCAATCATCCGAATCCTGAACAAAGAAAACCAGGATGACGATGGCTTCTGGGAAGGGGAATTCAGTGGGCGGATTGGAGTCTTCCCATCGGTGCTAGTGGAAGAACTTTCAGCCTCAGAAAATGGTGACACTCCGTGGATGAGAGAGATTCAGGTACATGAGAGGGGAGAAAGCTGAATTAAAAGGTGGTTAAAGAAAATGACTCCCAAGAGGTGGCTGACCCATGCAAACACAGGCTGCAATCTCAGCCCCACCTCCCCACTCCAGTCCTCGGTTGCCACGTTTATGCAAAAAATTGGGTTTGGAAAAGCAGAGACTCATCAACCTGGCTCTTGGGTAATGGCCATATAACACCTCCATTTGCCCACTTTCTTTTCTCTGAATCAGTTAACCAAAATGATAAGTTGTATGTGACATACAAAAAAGTGGTTTGGTAGAGAGAAAGAAGCCAGAGAGGGAATTTATTGTCTCTGCAGTTAGTTTATATAGTAAAAACACTGCTTTCTATCCACCACTGTCAGAGCCTGCCTGCCAGTCCATTTCAGAGGACTAATGGCAGAGCCCCATTATACTCATATGGCTCTAGGCTCAGCTGATCATAGCAAAACTTGCCTTTACGGGAAACCCTAATTCAGATCTGTCATAGCAGGTCTGGCAGGCCCAGGACCATAAGGAACATGTCTCCCCATCTTGTGTGTGTGGTATTGCGAACACTTAGTCTGACATTTACAAAATTTGGGGAAGTCGAAAACAGCCAATTATTTTCTTAACACAAAAAAATATAATTTGTCCCCTTTTTTTTCTTCACTAGATTTATTGCATTGACTGATTTAGTGTGTTTTCAGTAGAACTCTAGAGAATGGTTTGACTAAAATCAGTAGTATAATGAGCTCTCTGAGGAGAAAAAGTTAAATGCATCACAAAATTGGGATTTGTGGTGGTTATTCTAAGTTCATGTGCTTCTGATGAGGCTGACCAAAATTGTTGATAGTCATAACTTAGCTGCAGAGAAAAGTAACATGTCTGAATTAGGGAAGCCAACTTGCCTCTCAAGCTTCCTGAGGTGAGCACTTTGTAACCTCTTTCCTTTGTGGCAGATCTCTCCTTCCCCGAAGCCACCAGGCTCCCTGCCTCCACTGCCGCTGTATGACCAGCCTCCCAGCAGCCCTTACCCCAGCCCTGATAAGAGGAGCTCCCAGTACTTCCCACGCTCTCCCTCAGCAAATGGTAAGGGTTTTCCTGGGCATGGATCTAAATACATTTTTATTCAGATATCCACATGTTTACCTGAAGAGCAAACAGATTTGTTATTAGCATTTTTATTGCCCAACAACACAAATAAAACGAGCTGCTTGATTCCCTCCCTTAGAAAACAGCTTCCATACCGAATCGCCGGGATGCTCACAGGCACCAAGGCATACTCCTGAGACCTCATATGGCAAACTGCGACCCGTAAGTCTCTTATCTTACCTGTTATAGAATGCAGTTCTTCCAAATTGAAAGTTAGCAGTTAATGTTTCCCTGTGGCCTCTGTGTTATGCTGATTCCCCCACGCAAGGATCATATGAGTTTGGGAAGATAAAAAGAGCTCTTGAAAATGAAGTCTGTAAAAATACACGCAGGGGCACCTGGGCGGCTCAGTCAGTTAAGCATCACGCAGAGCCTACTTGGCATTCTCTCTCCCTCTCTTTCTGCCTCTTCCCCTGCTCGAGTGCTCTCTCTTTCTCTCTCTCAAGATAAATATTTTTTAAAAACTCAACACATCTTGGAAGGTCTAGTCTAGACTGGTAGTTTTTTTTACTGAGCTATGGTGAGATAGCTATGAAAGGTGTATTTAAATTGTAGCAAGCATTAAAGTGGTCTAAGTGTGAAACAAGCAGTTTTTTTCCAGCAAACATTTATTGATAAATTATTTTCCAAGCTTATATTTCTCTCTGTGAGGAACACAGAGATGAAATGAGATATACTTCATGTCCTTTTGAGGTTTAAGAGCTTCTATTCTCAAGGAGAATCTCTTACAAATAATCACCTCTACTCATCCCTCACTCTACCCCACCACCTCACTGTGAAACAGCCCTTCCAAGGTCATAACTTTCCCACACTCATCCAGTACATTTATTTTCCTTGACTTGCTTATCAGCATTTGACACCATTCCTTGAACCACTCACTTCCTTTGGCTAATTCAGCAGATGTGTACTGAGTGCCTTGTTAAGGACTTGGTTCTTAGCCATTGCAAAGTTGTAAGTAGGACAGTGATGTGACTGGTTTTCCATTTTGAAACATTGCTGTGGCTTCTAAGTGAGAGTGAATGGAAGGTGGCAGAAGGGACATGAGAGCCATTAGGAGACTGGAGCAGTTGTTCAAGCAAGATGGTGATACAGACTGGTGGATAAGAGTGAGAATGAGAAGTGAGCTAGTTTGTTCCACTGCCCTTTCCTGGTTTGCTCTCTACTTTCTGGCCCTTCCTTTTCATTGACCTGTATGGGCTTCTCTGCTTCAGCCCATCTCTGCTGATGCTTCTCAGGGTTCTGTCCATGGGTTGCTTCTCCTGAAGTCATTAAATTCATTCTCATTCTCCCCGTACAATCTCATCTACTCCCATGGTTTTGATAACCATTTATTTACTGACAACCCCTAGTCTCATAACTGCCAATCCAGTCTCTTCCCTGAGCTTCAGCCTTGTGGACATTTCACTGTATATGTACCAAAGCCCCAAAACTCGGCAACGAGTTAATTATCCACCTTGCCAGACACACTCCTTCCATATTGCCTTGCTTGGTGAGTGGAACCCCCATTCTACCACTGCTCTGACCTCACTCTTGATAGCTTTCTAGCCCTGCCTCCCACAAAGTCATCACCAATTCCTACCACATGTACCTTGGAGACCTCTATCAAATACTCCCACTTCTCTCCTCCCTGCCCCACTCCTCCCATGCCCCCCCCCCAATTCCTAGGTCAGGCTGACATCAACTCTCATTCACATGACTACAAGAGCCTCCTAAATTGTCTTACCTACACTATTGCCCACTCTTGCCCTCCACTCTTTTCTCCAAACTATTATCCTAGTCATCCTTTCACATATCTGCTCCTGCTGTTTAAAATTCCACCAAAGATTCCTCTTTGCCTACAGAGTAAAGCTCAGATTTCCTTAGCGTGGCTTAATGAGGCTCTTCATGACTTCACCCCAAGCTACATCTCCAGTCCTATCTCTTGCAGCTTTCCTTCCAAGACAGGCCAAAAGGTTTTCAGTTCCCCAAGCATTGCTCTCTCTGGGTTCCACCTCCAGGCCTTTGCTTTGGATGAGCCTTTTGGAGCTACAGTGACTCTTGTGCCCACGAAGCTTTCAGCCTAGGCAAGACCCTGATTTGTGGGTTCCACATTTCATCAGAACAGTTAACTCCTTGGTGTGGGAAATAGTGAGAATTACGTTGGAAGCACACGCTTTCATGTTAAAAGCATTTGTGAGATCCCTGGGGTACCCATGTCTGTGGATAAATGACTGGTTGGGGTTTGGATGCTTCAAGCACTGAATCAGGGAGCTAACAATCCATGTATTTGTTCCTTGCTCAGGTCCGGGCAGCTCCCCCTCCACCTACACAGAACCACCGAAGGCCAGCAGAGAAGATTGAGGATGTGGAAATCACACTGGTGTGATGATGGGTTTGCCCATCCATTACTGCTACAATCAAGGCCAGGCTTGGCGTTTGGCCACTCTTGTTTTTTAGGCACCTTTGCATGATGATGACTCTTGAACGGAGCAAAAACAAGGAGGATTATGTGACCGGGTGGCCTGGTGGACTCCTCCCACGTTTTGAATATTTTGTGCCTTTTTTTGTTGTCATTTTCTATGTCATCTCTCCTACCATAGCACAAATCCTAGCGGGCCCTAGAAGCAGAGGAGGACAGCCCTCATGCCTGACAGTGGTCCATTTTTATATGAGACTCAAGACCAGGACTCAGGGCACGGTCACAGAGAAACTGATCATGTGCACTCGTACAGTATATTACTGTGGCCACAAGGATGTGGCAAAGATCCTCATCTTTCTTCAAGTGGCTTTTGCTCGTCTGATTGAGTTTAATCAGATCATGTTGGCTACGTAAGGAATTAGAAGGAGGGATTTCAGGAGAGGCTGGCTCCTCCCCACAGTTAGTCCCCAGATCGAGAAAAGTGAAACCTTATTGGAAAAAAGTGGACTGCCCTGAGTTTATCGCCAATTTCATTAATGCACATCTCTTCCACAACTAACAGATTTAAAACAGTAACAGTGTCCTTTGTATTAATATTTATGACATTCATTTAGTATTAGTGGAGCTAATATGGAGGGGCTGAACTAATAGCCAAATCTTGTCCATCACATAGACTTAATAGAAAGGAGGCTGCGGCTGAAGCAGAAATGGAACTTCCAGATCTGAAATGAGCCGATTTAATGTTCTTTTTGTATTTGGGTATTTTTCATCTTAATTTTTGCAGCATATATTCTTCTGACCAGTACCTTTAGAATCTGAGTGTCTAGGTAAATTGGGGACACATACTTGCCTTGTTGAGCTTCTCTGCTGGGGAGGCCCCTCGCATCATTTTATTCCCAAACCAGTGCACGAGTCCTGACAGCCAGCCTGTGGCTGCTCTAGACCAGGGGCCACCCCCCACGAAAGTGCAGTTTCCCAGGTCCCACTGACCTGACATATTTCCTTAGGAGGAACAACCTGTGGCTCATGGAAACCAGCTTCTCATGGAAAAGGGCTAAAGGGTTGCACACCCTGCACAAGTGCAAACTGATAAGGAAAAGACAAGTTCTCCATGTCGCAAGGAGAGCCAAGAGTAGCTTTCTCTGCAGGCTAGCAAGCTCACGGTGGCAGGTGGCCCAGGGTAGGGCTCTGTCGGCTCTCCACCTCCTGTGGAAGATAGGGAGTGCCGAACCTAGGGACGAAGGGATTTTGCCAGTTGGTTTGTTTTTGTTTTTGTTTAAGAAATCAGATTTGCAGAATTTAATCTAAAAGTTGTATTATGCTTTGAAAACTCCATCCCTCCTAAGAATCTTTAAAACTTGAAATGCTCGCCAAATGTCCCCATGGGATTTTTGACCAAAAGTCAGGTTATAGCTGAAGAAATCTTCAGTTAGTCATTTGATCACTTCAGTGACAGTACCCAGCGACGAGTCTTCTCCGTAATTTGGGGTTTTTGTTTCGTTTTTTGCATTTCTTAACCTGTTGATCTATTTGAGGTCTTTTTGTGTTTATCAAACTTATTCTTAAGTTTAAAAAAGAAATTAAAAGGGTGGTTTTTTAAGATTTTAAAGTTCTCTGACATGTTAAAAATGTTCAAAGCACTTTACAAAATCTTCCAAGTGCTTAAATCAGGCAGTTCTTGCTACCCAGTCTTGTATTCTCTCTTTAGCTAGCCAAATTGTCCTTGAATCTGGATTTTCCACATTCTCAGAGAGTTATTTGAAATCTTTTGTTATATTTTAAAATATTTTTTGGAAGAGCTGCTAATTTTATTTTAAAAAAACAAAGTTGTAAAAATATGCCTCCTTTTTAAAAAGAACCCCTCCCTCCAGGACATGTAATCAAGCATCACAGTGCACAGGGCCAGGCTTGGAGGGAGTGCCTCTGTGCAGATGTGCTTTCTTTACAGTGGCTGTAAAAAGTTTGTATTTATTATGTATAAAATGTTGAATAATAAAAAAAAATGGAATTAAGTTTTCTAAGTTTCCTTATAAAAAGATTTAGGTAAACAGACCTTCCAAATAGACAATGCTTTTTTATAAAGATATCCCTAGGCCCTCCTTTTTTAAACCATAAAACAGATAGAGAGGGAAGTGAATTCCCAGTTAAAGGCTAAGTCCCTCTGGCTGCCAGCCAGCCACACCGAAGACGAAGGCTCAGTGTGTTTGGGGAGGGGCCCCACAGCTCTCCTCTTCCCAGGGCTGGGCACATGCAATATGTATTCTTCCAGACATTTTCTGTACATAAAACTCATACATGTACACATTACCTTTTTACATATGTGGGGTTATATATTTAGTAGGTTTACCTCATTCTTTTTGAAGGCTATATTCTCCATGGTTTGGATATATCACAATTTTAAGCCTCCTATTGTGATGGACGTTTAGGTTGTATCCATCCATTTGCTGTTAGAAAGTTGAAATTACCATATTTGTACATGATTCTTTATAAATTTGTTCCAGTAAAAATATTGGGTAAATTCCCAAATATGGAATTTGAAAGTAAAAAAGCTATATGGACATTTAGTTTTGTTAGGTTTTGCCAAATTGGCCTCCAAAATGATTGTGTCTGTTAACACTCCCACCAGCAGCATAAGAGACAACAGCGTCGACTGTGGAGTCAGAAGGTCTCAGTTCAATCCTGGCTCTCACTTGACAACTGTGGGAACTGAGCCTCAACATCCTCATAGAAACTTGAGGATAACACTGTGGATCCAAGAAGGATACCTCAAGTCTGTAGCACAGGTGGTCACCACCAAACACCAATATTCCTCGCCATCACCTCCCCCACCTTTAGTAATCTACAGCTGAGCTCCTTTCTTCCAGCCTCATAGTCACAAGGTTGTCAAGGGAAGGTAGGTGCACGTAGGTAGGTATTAAATACCACATTCAATACCCTTTCCATCTTCTGCCTTCCCCTGCTAGTGAAAGGTGTTCACATTTGAGATTGCTATTGGCAGCAGGGGCTTAGTCTGTGATAACGGGGCAGAGTTAAGCTAATTGCCCCACCCCAGCATCACAGCTAAATTTTGGCCTCCGTCATCAGAGGAACTAACTGTAAAGCAATGAAGCCATAGATTCACTGCGTATTGCCTGGAACCCTTTCCTCTCTGACCTTCGACCCTAGCCCACACCCATAAACCAGACAGATATGCAAGTGGGAGGATGTCAGCTGGCTTTAGCCCTGCTACCACTTGATGGGTGACCTTTCCCTCTGGGCCGCTGCATCCCCAGCTTTGAAAGGAGTGGAATGATTTCTAAGGGCTTATCCAACACTTCTTGCTAGATGAGTTCAGTTTCTAGACACAATGAAAACACCAAACAAAAAGGTCACAGTATTTGAGAACCGAGCACACAGACTTCTCAGGATGGCCAGAAACTAAAAAGAAAATTCAAGCCATTGGACTGTCCACTGAGAGAAAGCAAACCCTCCTCTGGGCTGTAATCACATCCTGGGCTGCACTATTCCCTTGCTGCCCAGGGTCCAGCCACAGCCCTCAGTTATGGAGCCAATTACTGCCTGATTAACTAAACTGAGTAGCTTTACAACAAAATCTAGCTGCTTGGAATCTTTGCGTTTATTTTGCTCATTACAAAGAGGTTTTTATGACAAAACCACAACCAAGTTCTAGAAATTTTAGTTTAGAAGGGGGAGAATTGTGATTTGTCCTGAAATCCTGCAACCTGACACAACCAGAATTAAGTTTCCTCCTAGACTCTCCCTGTTTGCTCTGTCACTGTTGATCCAAGAACCCTGTGAATGCCAAAGAGCATCCTGTTCCTGGACCATTTTCCCCTGGTCCTGTTGGCCAAAACAACAAATGAAGTACTTCTCTCATGTCTGTTTCTGAGAGCTCTCTAGTCTGGGAATATTTTCCCGGAGTGTAATCCTGAAAAAACAGATGGACCCACAAATAGGGTTCACACCCTTTCCACACTGTGTGCTAAACACCTAAGCAGCCTTCTTGTTCTCGTCACACCCTTGGTCCCGTGAGGGGCATAGGGAGATCCTGGTCAGAACGCCCATATTCAGGTCCCTGGCCACCTCGATTAGCTGTGGCCTTAGGCTCATCTCTTCACCTTTCTAGTCCTTGCTTTCCTCATCTGTAAAGTAGGAATGAGAAGGCAATACAAACTGCTTCTTAAGATCCAGGAGGATCAACAAAAATACTGAGCAGATAAAATGAAAATATTTTTGACAAGATGTGTGTCCAGAGAAAGGGAACAAGCCTGTACCCAGACATGGTATGCCAACTCTCACAGGTGAGTCCATACCTGGTGCCACCAAGATTCTTCCAGAAAACTTTCTAAGGGCCAAGACCACCTGTGTTCAATTCCTATTTGTCCAGTCAGCAAACTGACCACCCCAGGTCTTGTTCTGTCTACTGGAGACATAAGTGACTCTGATCTCATCTCTGTCACCAAGGGGCTCACATGTGGTAGGGGAGAGTCAGGAACAGCAGACTCCAGCTGAGGTGTGTCTTCCAGGGAGATGACCGAGAGGCAGCAGGAGCTGCTGTCTAGTCTCGGGCTCACTGAGGCCTGAGATTGGACAGGGCAGGCTTACAGAACCCGCCCCCCCCCCCCCCCCGGGGATGAGCTGTGACATCTTTTGTGAGGCCCAGAGCTGTGGGGCAGGAAGTCTCACAGATGGTGAGACCGCGATTTGCCCAAGGTCTTTCAGAAAGACCACTCGGAGCAGAACCTAGAACTGGGTATCCGAAGACCAGGCCAGCTCCTCTCTGCAGAACCTGAGGGTAATTTTCAGAAAAGAGGAATCAGCTGAGTCTTTACCCCAGCTCTGCTATGACCCTGCACAAGACCCTGGCTCCTCTCTGGGCCTCAATCCATGTGCACAGCAAGAGAAAGGGTATTCCAGTTTTGATATTAGAGACCCCAACTCAGGCATGCAGCCCAAGTACTGAAAACCTGCAAGGTATGCAGACTGGAGAGCTGGAGGATACTAAAGGCCTAGAGAAGTTTTTAGCCCCTGGATTCTATCCCCACCAGAGACTTCAAAGACTAGATGGAGGTACAACCTTCCCAACCACTCTCCTCTGAGCTCTTCCCCTGCTCGGTCTTTGCCAGCTACGCCCACCTCCTTGGCCTGTGGCTGGCCTTCCAGACTGGCTCCTCCAGAAGCATTCCAAGTAAGCTGTGGTACACATGTGCTCCCTGAGGTGAGCACTCCAAGGGTGCTATCAGAGTGGCCCCACAAAGAAGGAAAGGTTTACGGGGAGCAGAGGGGTTGCTGGCCCTAGAGTGGAGTTAAGTCATCTCTGAGCACCTTTTCTGGATTATCTAAGTAGCCTTCACTGCAGTCCTGTGAGGTACCAGACCCCAAATGGTGTAGCCAGTAACGGCCTCCCAGGATTCAAGTTCACTTCACTTTTGGGGGCTGCATGTCCCTCACTTCAAGGGACACTGACCCTCCAGACTGAGGCGTAGGTGGCCAGGGCCCAGATGGAAAACAGAAGAGAGGATGCAGGGAGGGATTTAGGATACACAAAGCTAGAATCCCCCACCAATGTTGGGGGCAGAGCACATACCCCTCGGGCACTGGGGAGCAGGGGGAAGATGCCCTGATCTTGCATAAATGGAAGCCCAGATTCTCAAAATGTTATTTTGTTAAAACATACATATACATGTCACAATCCAGCTGTGCCAGCTGTATGACCTCCCATAATACCTGTCAATTTTATCACCTATGAGAGATAACCCACCAGGAGGTTGGGAGGAATAAACTACTGCATGAAAAGTGCAGAGCACTGTGCCTGACACATGAGCACGTAAGTAATGGTGGTTACTGGAGGCACTGGTCTTTCCAGCCATGAATCCCAGGAGACTGGAGAATGGCCCGGCAGACAGTAAGCAGCTGGTGACTCCTGGTGGCCACTAGAAGCCAGGACAAGAGGGCTGGGACAGGATGGGAAGAGTGTCAGGCCTTCAGGAGTCAGTCTGGAATAATACTACACTCCCAGCGTCAACTGTTAAATTTACTGAGTCCTTGAGTAAGAGAGTTTAGCCATTTAATAGACACTTCTCAGACCCTCTCTGTGCCAGGCCTAATCCCAAGGAATACTCTGTTCCCATCCTGGCATCTTCCAAGAGCTCCCGAGGGAAGGAGACACCAATGAACACAAGAATGGAGAAGTCCCCTGGCCAGCCTGGTAAATGAGCAAAGGCTCTCAGTGAGAAGATCCGAAAGACAAATTGGAACTGGGGTGGGAGGGAAGAACATTCTGAGCAGAGGGAAAGTCCATGTGTAAAACAGAGTAGCAAGGAAATGAAGATGCAGCTGAGGTCAACGGGCTGGCTCCTAAGGTCTTTGAATTTAATGTCAAGCTTCTCTGCAGGCAGCCTGGGAACTTTAGAGGGTTGTACCTGTGAGCATGCCATCTTAGAAAGTCACTCCGGCCTTGGCAAAGAGGGTTCTGGGAGGAGAGACGAGACTAGGAGAAGGTGGCCTGCATTGCAGCCAGGTTAGAGGTTCCAGGCCTTGGTGCCAGAGGATGTGGGATGTGAGGGGAAGAGACACTTATGTCAGGGAGAGAGATGTCCAGGAGGCAGGTGGGTATGTCACCCA
Organism: Prionailurus bengalensis; assembly: GCF_016509475.1. Taxonomy (NCBI): domain Eukaryota; kingdom Metazoa; phylum Chordata; class Mammalia; order Carnivora; family Felidae; genus Prionailurus; species Prionailurus bengalensis. Next base: position 59,111,479 of record NC_057346.1, read on the forward strand.
GAGCTCAGGGGACAGCTGGGCCAAGAGCAGTGAGTAAGCTGAGAGTCAGCAGAGTGTAGACTGGTATTCAATCAACACTGAGCCTTTGGCACGTGCCAGGAGCTTCACAGATACTAACACATTGAGTCTTTCTAACAACCTCTGAGGTGCGTACCATTTCACAGAGGAGGAAACTAAGGCACAAAGTTATTAAGGAACCTGCTCAAAACCACTCTACTAAATAGTGGGCTGAGATTCAAACCCAGACAGCCTGGCTGTGGAGTTCAGGCTCTCAGCAATCTGCTGTTCATCCTGGGAATGGTTTCCAAATTCTGGAAATGGCAAAGTCCCCCCAGGGGAGACTTTCTACGGTGATAAAGGAGAAAACGGATAATTCTGGATTGAAGCCTTTGAATCTCAGATGGGCAGAATCCCAAAAGTAAGGCTCCATCACTCAGGGACGAAGGTCTCTTCCTGTGACTGCCTTGTGACTGGCAATGGCTGTCCTGCTGATGACTCCTCCATACCTGAAGTTGACAAAGGAACTGGGGTGCGCAGGCTCTGCCCTGTCGGGTCTGCCGAGTACCACAGAGGCTTGTCATGCTGACAAGCCCCAACCCAGGCCCAGCCCATGGGGGCCCTCCCCAAGACACAGACATACTCAAGCTATTCCCCATTCACTCAGGGTTCTGCCTCTGGAGCAAGAACATGCCCCCATCTAAAGGCAGGCCTGGTGTACTAAGTACCTGACCTCACTCTCTGGTTTATTAGAACCCTTTCCACCAGAGCCCCTCTGGGCTGCTTCCCCTGCTCCCTTCCTCAAACTCCCATGGCCCCTCCACAGCTCAGTCTACCCTCCTGAAGCAGGAGGACCCAAGGTATTGGCTTGGCCTCTGGACCAGCCTGGACCAAGGGTGAAATTTCCATGGCTCCAAGAGCCACTGCCCTTTGTCGCCTCTGAGCCTTTCTTCATGCCTTCTCCTCAGACATGAACAGCACTGAGGCCAGACTGGCTCTGCCCCAGCTCTGTGCAGGAGGAGGAAAGGGAGCCAAGCACAGGTGTCCTGGAGCCACCAGCCCAAAGATCTCTCTGCTACCTGAATGCTGCAAAAAGGCAAGCAGACACCAGTTTAGATGCAATTTTTTTTCACTTTTGTCAGCGAAAGAAGTCAGAGATTTCAAACAAACAAACAAAACTAACCCGCCTCACCCCCCACCCCCTCCCCCACCACCACCACACACACTTTGTTCTTCAACAGACAGGCCAGGTCCTGCCAGGCCTTATTCACCACTAAATGCCCTAAGGCCACCGCCACCTCCACCCTATCCCCACCCCCACTGGTTCTGGAGCCCTGTGAGCAGCGGGAAGCTGTCCTCTGGCTTCGGGCTTTAGACTAGAGCTCCAGCCCAGGCAGGAGTCATGGCACTAGTGCCAGAGCACAACCTTCCTGGCCTGGTCCACGCTCACCACGTGGCTCCCAGAGTAGCACCAGGCCACGGCGTTGACAGCAGTGCTGAGGAGAGGAGAGGGGAGGGGAGGAGAGGGGAGGCAGGCTTCAGGGAGGCATCAGGAGCCAGGCCTGCAAGCTGGGCTCCGCTCCTCGTTATGGGATGCCGGCAGCTTGAGGCTCCCTCTGAGCCTGCTGCCTCACCTATAAAGTGGGCTCACGGGGCTGTGGTGAAGATGGACCCACGTGCACATGGGAAAGCACCTTGTGAACAAGAAGGGCTCTGGGGGGTGGAAGGTGTGGGACAAGGACTAGGGCCTCCAGGGTCCCAAACATGTCAGAACCTGTTACTGGCTTAGCAGCAGTGGGGCCAGGATGGCACTGGCCCTGGGCAGGTGGTAGCTATGCTCACCAGTGGGGTCCCCGTAGACTGCCCTCCAGCTTCCCAGTGTCCACATCCCAGACGTAAAGGGCTCCATCCCAGGAACCTGCCAGTGCGTAGCTTCTATCTGGACTGCAGTGGCCACAGCAGAACAAGCAAGAGATGATCAGAGGTGATGACGCAGACACTGACAGACGTGATCAGATGGGGCACACTCTGGCACAGGCATGTGCTCTCACAGACATACCTGAACACGGCTTTGGTCCAGTCAGAACCGCACTTGAAGCCATCAGCCCTGAAGACAGACAAGATAGGGGTCAGAACGAATGTGGCTGCCAATCCCTGCCCTTGGCCAGGAGCTTCAAGAGCTTCCTCTGTCCATCAAGGGCTTGGGCACCTCAGCGGGCCCTGGTCCAGAAGGGCCTCCAGGATGGGTCCCCCGCTGACAGGTCCAGAAGGACCCTTAACAAGGGCTGAGAGACCCAGCTGCCCCAGCCAAAGCCACAGTGTCAGTGGGCACGAGGCAGGTACCTGAACACTTGGCGGATATTGCTGACACGAAGGTCAATGACCTTGAGTGTGTTATCTCGGGAACAGCTAAGCAGATGCAACTGGTCATGGCTGAGGTTCAGAGAGGTGACCCGACCCTGCACAGGGATGACCTGGGTGCAGCAGGGGCCCCTAAGGAGCAAAGACAAAAGCATGAATGAGAAGCAGCCCACCCGGGCCACTCCTTGCAGGTTAACAGAGTCCAGAAGTGCCCCATTGTCATATCACTGGGGCCAGGGCTGACACTGACTAATCTCCCTTCTCCCACTGCAGCCAGCCTCTCCAACAAAATCTTAGGCAGCCTTTGACTCAAAGCTGGAGGCCTCAAAACCCCTGGGTCACTAAAATAAGTGCTGGAGGGAAAACCATGAGAGTTGCCTTTAATTGTGTGAAAGAGAACAAGGGAGTTCACGCGGCAATCACCATACACCAGGAAGGAGGAGCTTCAGGCATGCCTGGCACTGGCTCCAGCACTGGCTTTTATAAACCATCCAAGCCCAGTGTTGAGCTCTCAGATTTAAAAAACAACGAAAACTTTTGTTCCCTTTGATTAAAAAGCGGTAACTAAGTGGAAAGGGGGCTTGGTTGGCAAGGCCCAGGCAGAGTCCAGCAGTCGGACCAAGAGCCACTAAAACGGTGGCACAGGTCCCAGGGGCAGTGGAGCTTTCAAGGGGCCAAACCCAGCACAGACAGGCCACCACAGCCTCCATGGCTCCATGTCCAAAGAAAGGAAAGAGAACACAAGATGCCTGTCCCATGCCTCGACCACCCACAGCCCATGCCCATCACCTGCTGTCCCAGAACCGGATCTTCTGGTCATTGTGGCCACTAATGATTACATGGTCCCCACACACCACATCATTACAGTACGAAAGGACATTGATGGTCCTGGAGCCTGGGGACCAAGGATTAGAGCCCTAGCTTCAGAAAAGGGTTGTTGGAAGCCCAGAAGCCCCAGAGAGGTAGTATCCTCCCCAAATTAGAACCCAGATCCTCTGCTTCCCAGCCCAAAGCCTGAAGTCACCAAGAAACCAGGCAGAAAAAAAAGCACTGATGGGGGATAGAGAAGGACAGGCCTTGGGAGGCTTCACCCCAAATGCCCGTGAATCTTGGAGCCACTCCCAGAGAACAGGCTGAAGTATTCTTGACCCGGCCTGGGGGTGCCAGCAGGTAGGGAGGGAGAGGAAAGGGCTGGACCTCACAGTAGGCGCGGCCGAGGTCCCACTCCTTCACTGTCCGGTCTCGGCTCCCAGTCACCGCCTGGTGCCTTGTTAGCTTGAATTTGGCAGCCGTCACCTTGTCTGTGTGTCCAGACAGTGTCTCCTGCCCCCACATCCCAGGTATGGATCAAGGGGATGGCCAAGACTCCATAACACCTCCCCCGGGGTCCAAGGTATGACCCCTGAACCCCAGGTTGCTTCCTCAGTCACGCCTTACCTTGGACTGTGCGTCCCCCACCTTCCAGAGCTGGGCAGCCTGATTGTAAGTAGCTGCCAGTATCTGGGAGCCCTGGAGAGATGGAAGGGGAAGGGAAAGGCCCTGAACTTGGGCCCTGACAGAAGCAAAATCCCTCAAGCCAGATAGCCTCAGAGCTTCCCACAGCCCAGGTCACCCAGGCAGGCAGAGTAGCTTCCAGGCCCAGAGAAGATTTGTGTAGCAGCCAGGACTGGTTCTGGAACATCCATGATGTTCCCTTATGTCCCAGAGCCCCCACCTGCTCAGTGTGGAGATGGGCAGGGGGGCACACACAACAGGCATTCCATGCCACTGAGGCAAAGGTCCCTCACCGAAGGGTCAAAGTCCACGCTGGTGATGCTGCCACCAGCTCCTTCAAGGGTCTGGTTGGCCTCCAGACGACCTGGGGGGACCGGGGAAAGGACAGGTGAAGTGGGGTCACTAACCTCATGAAAAGGAGGAACTGGGAAGATCAGTCTCTCCCAAGTTAGAGAACAAAACTCTGGGGACCTGGGCTGGAGACTGCACCTCCCCCAAATTACCAGCAGGGGGCTCCAGGGAACAGCAGGGCTACAGAGGACCACAGACAAGAGACTGTCCCTAGGTCACACGGCAAGCCAGGGCCAAGACTTTCTCTAGGAAGTCTCCAGGAGCTAACTGTGACTCCTCAACACACCCGCCTCTACAAGCACAGGGTAAACAGCCAACACTCATCTCCTGAGTTCTAAGAGCTCAAGTGATACCAGAAGAGGAGGCCACTGGTGGACCCCAGGGACCGGCTCCTCAAGGGCCCCTACAGGACCTAAGGATAAGGGACCCCCACCTCCCCAAATAGGGACCATCTGAGCTCAGCCCTCCCCATCCTGCAGGCCTGGACCCCAAGAGCTGGGAGGCTTGGCCCAGAACTCTTGCCAAGGGGCCATTTGGCCACTGCTCTTAAGAATGTTACATGTGAGGAAACACAAACAGATCCAAGACCTTTGCCCACCAAGGAGCAAGTTGAGGGTGGGGTCTGGAGAGAAAGCACTAGGTTGGCCCACAGGGGAGGAACCCTCACCTCCCACAACGTTCCAGAGATGGATGAGGCGGTCAGCCCCTCCAGTGGCCAGGAGGCTGCTATTGGGGCCAAAACAAACAGCATTGACCTCGGAGAGGTGGGCATTCTATGGGAAAAAGAGACAGTGGTGGCCCTGGTCCTCACCATACGTACCTCTTGGCACAGGCTCACAGGGTCCCTCTCACACGCACACACGCACACATCGGGTCTCATCAGCCCTGCAGCAGCCTCCCGCTACACATCCTCATACTCCCCTGCCTGGCCTCCTGCTCTCCCTCTCCAGTCCATGCCGATTATAAAATGCTGAGAGACGTCTACTACAGGCTGGGGGAAGAAAGCTTGTGCTCCTGGTGAGGTGCCCAGCCTTGCTTCCCTGGCCTCCCTGGATGACCCCTGGAACCTACACTCTCCATGTCAGCACCCCGTGCATGTGGCCCAGCTCCTCCCTTACCAGCACATCCTGAACCTGGGTAGGAGGCTGGACGGCCACGTACACAGGGATGCTCTGGTATCGCTGTTCAGGAGCTCCTCCAACAGAGTGGCCTCTCCTCTTCTTGAAACTGGGTGGGGGGCAGGTGTCAGAAAGGCATTTGGCAAGGCCTTCTGACACGGGAGCCTCATACTCCTGAGGCAACAGCAATAGGAAGCAAACACGAATGGTGGCAAAACATGGCCCAGAGGTGCAGCGAGCTTGTTCCCAACGCAGTCTCTGACCCCAAGGGTCAGTGTGGAGATGAGAAGGGCAGAGAGTAGAGTTGATGGATGCAGAGGAACCTCAGGGCTGGGGTTTCAGTCTTAGCCTTGCTACCACTTGGCTCTGGAACTCAGAACAAGTCCTGACACATCTGAGCCTTTTCCTGAGTGATAGTTCCCATCCAGGCTCAGACTGCAGATCTTGGTCCATGGACCATGGATGAGGGACAAAGTGTGGAGGACAGCCAGGCAGGGCCTGGAATGAGCTCAGGGAGAGGCAGCAGAGACTCACACAGACAGCTGGACAACACATGGACAGACAGATTGAGGCACGTACACAGACCAAGCCTAGACGCCAGAAGCCTGACACAGGCCTCTCAGGGGCCCAACCCCTTCACTCACACACACACACACACACACACTTACTCCAGAAGCCCCTTCACCACATCCACACAGCGGGAGAGCGTCAAGGAGGTGGCGGAGGCAGACCTGGGGTAGAATCGAAAGAGATATGCTAAGGGACTGGCCAGTGAGTGTGCAGACAGCAGCCATTCATCCCTGCACTCTGCTGGGGACCCTGAGGCTCACAGCCACTGGAGCCTGGGACAAGAACTTGGTTCCTCCGAGACCAGGAGAATACAATGAGCCGGAGCAGTCCCAGGAAGGTGGAGGCAGGGAGGGATATGGCAATGAAGTCTCCCAAAGTTTCCACCATGATGGTAAGAACTGCCTCACCACCCAAATGCCCCCCCCCCCCACAAAAAGTTCTGGGAAGGCTGAGCTGGGGCCTACGGGGGAAAGGGTGAAGGTACCTTGAGGCTGGGATACCACAAGGCTGGAGTTACCTGGGGTGGTAAAACCTAAGCTTGCTGAGTGAGCTCAAAAATGCCCACAAGAGGGGCGCCTGGGTGGCTCACTCCGTTGAGCATCTGACTTCGCCTCAGGTCATGATCTCACAGTTTGTGAGTTCGAGCCCCACAGGGGCTCACTGCTGTCAACACAGAGCCTGCTTTTGATCCTCTGGCTCCTTCTCTCTCTTTGCCCCTCCCCTGCTCGTGCCCTCTTGCTCTCAAAAATTAGAAACAAACAAACATTAAAAATAATGCCCAGAAGAGGGTGTGTCCTGGGATGACTTGGCCCACAAAGGCTGCCAAGAACTTTCAGGACCAGCATTTCAAGCTCCTCCCCAAAGTTCTTTCACTGCCCCCAGGCATGGACACCAGTGATCTGCAAGGAAGGGCTGAAAGAGAAGCCTTCAGGCTGGGGAATGGAGCAAGGATTGGGGGGGGAAGGCAGTTTCAATGACAGATAAATGGAGACAAATGGGGAGACTGAGGGGAGGGGCCCTCACGGACTGAAGCCCCAGTCTGTGGGCTTCAGCAGTCCATGTGAGCTCACACCTATACATGCTCACATGTTCACACGTACTCCGATATGCTCCCCCAGGTGTGTACACACATGTGCTCTCACGTCCATGTGAGTACATGTGCTTGTACACCTATGCCTACACACACGCCTGTGACAGCTGAGTCCTGGGCCTTCCCCACAGGCTCCCTCCTGGTGACACCCTTTCAGCAGCCTGACACCCCACCCCCAGAGCTCTAGTCCTGAGAAGGAGAGAAAGAGGCGCTGGAGTCCCTAAGGCCGCAATGATCCTAAGACACTCCAAGCACTGGAGGTCAGACCTGTCCTGGGAGGTGTGACCTGTACTGCGGCATCTCCCCAAGCCCCTCTCAGCCCAAGAGCTGGCCCCAAGGCCCTAGAGGAGACTCCAGAGTGGGGCCCGGCTCAGAGCTCTGAGACAGTCCTCACCTGAAGGGCCTCTTCCACTTCTCACCAGCCTCAGTCTCCAGGGATAGGGGCTCAGCAGTCAGGGTCACAGTCTCAGCCATCTCTCTGATCCCATCACCTACAGTGTTTGGACTCCTGGGAGAGGGGGTGAAACTCAGTAAGGCCAAGGGACCAGCCCCTCCCTGACCCGCCCCCCGCCCCGCCCCGGCGCCCAACACTGTGAAGAGCAGTCTGTGCGGGCACACGTGTGGCGGGCAGGCGTCTGGGCTCCTCTGACCACACGAGTCTGCACGTGTCCTGTGCGCTCAGTCTAGGTGGGAGCCTCTTGCGGACACGTGGGGGACAGGATAGAATTGCAGGCAGAAGTCAGAGAAAAGAGCGCTTTAGAGCACGCGGGGAAGAACGGGCTGCAAACCCTCGGCGGGCAGGACCTGGCGCACCCCGACTCTTACTCGCTGATGCTCACTGTCCGCTTGGCAGCCTTCTTTAGCTCCAGGGACATCCGCGCCTGCTTGGCCCTGGGGGGAGAAAAGCGTCCCGAGAGCCGGATCCCGCCCTGACGCGCCACGAGGCCGGGCAGTGAAGCTCGGACCGTGTCCGCCCCCAAAGGAGCACCACGCTCGAGTCTCCGAGGGGCGGGGCCCGGCGCGCTCACCTCTCGTGGCGCTCATTGCGCAGGTTGCGCTCGGCTGCAGCGCGCGCCTTGCGCTGCACGAGCCACTCCAGCAGGTCACGTGCCTCCTCCTCGTGCCTACGCAGGGCCGCCTCCTGGAGCCCGGCTTGAGCGCGGAGCGCCTCGTACGCCGCCCGCTGCGCTACGTTCAGCGCCCGCTGCGCGTCCAGGTGCCGGGTCTGCTGCGCCCGCGCCTCCTGCAGCTGCGCCACACGGGCCTCCAGAGCCGCCAGCCTGGAGGAGGGGGTAAGGGAGAGACTCTCCGTAGTCGCCCAGTGGGAGCGGGTCTCAGAGGCGGACGGACTTGCCCATGTCACGCGGTCAGGCAGGGAGCAAAGCCAAGTCTCCAATCACGTCTTCCACTCAGGCCTGCCGTTCGGGGCCGCAGAGCCCAATACGTGGGGAAAGCCCTCGGGCCGTGCTGGAGACACGCAGGGTCACCCCGTCTCCGGGCAGAGATGGCCCCGAGCCACCCAGAGATGGGCGGGTCCCCCTCGCCCTGGCGGCGCCTCACCTGCTCTGCCGCTCCTCCAGCGTCGACTCCAGGGCGCCCAGGGCTGCGCTCTTCACCACCACCTGGTAGGCCATCTGGGGGTGGTCGGGGCCCGCAGTTGGGTGGGCGTGGGCGCCTCTGCAGGGCTCCCAACGTGCCCCCAGCCCCTCCCCCAGTGGAGGCTGCTGGGACAGACTCTGCTACTCCACCCACCCGCCCCCTAACTGAAAAGAAAGCAGAGGCTCAGATACGTTTAGGATCCTGCACAGGAACGCCCTACTGCTTTTGTGGAACAATGGAAGGGCCTTTAGGCTCTGGAGTTTCACCTGAGTTTCAGTCCTGGCAGTGCCACTTATTTTCTGTGTGACCCCGGGGTAATCATTTAACCTCTCTGAACCTATTCTGTTTCCTCACCTGTAAAATGGGAATGATAGTGCTTACCTCACAGGGTAACATTAGGAGTAATATTTCAGGTAATAGTAAACGTTTATATGGCACGTGTGTCATGCCTTGTTTTGAGTACTATATATGTATTAACTCTCTTAATCACCATAACCACACCAGGTCCTGCCACTTTCCCCATATTACGGAAGAGGACATTGGCGCAGAGAGAGGTTTAGGATCTTGACAAAATTACACAGCTAAGCGGCAGAGCTGATGGGTGAACCCAGGCCACCTAACATTATGCTCCAAGTACAGGGCAGATCTACAGAAAAGGTTCCAGGGATGTGGGCTCTGTTTCCCACGTCTCTAACCCCTGACCTACCCAACATAGATCCCTGAGAGCAACAAGGAGCCCTAAGCAGAGGCACAAAGGCAAGAACAAGAATAGACTCTGGGAGCATGGAGCCCAGACTGAATGCTGGAGCTGCCCCCAGCCCAAGAGTGGGGGTGAGGGTTACCTCATCCATACCCCTGCCTCATTCAAAACAGTCCTTCAAGCAAGAGCTGGAAAGCCACAGACAAAGCTCAAGTCCCACTTTTTTTTTTAATATTTATTTATTTTTGAGAGCGAGAGAGAGAGAGACAGAAGCAGAGAGAGAGGGAGACACAGAATCTGAAGCAGGCTCCAGGCTCTGAGCTGTCAACACAGAGCCCAACGCGGGGCTCAAACCCACAAATTGCGAGATCATGACCTGAGCCAAAGTTGGACGCTTAACCGACTGAGCTACCCAGGTGCCCCTTAAATATTTATTTGAGAGAGAGAGAGAGAGAGAGAGAGAGAGAGAGAGAGAGAGAGAATGAGTGGGGGAGGGGCAGAGAGGGGGGTGGACAGAGGATCCAAAGTAGGCTCTGTGCTGACAGCAGTGAGCCTGATGTGGGGCTCAAACTCACAAATCATGAGATCATGACCTGAGCAGAAGTCAGATGCTCAATCAACTGAGCCACCCAGGCGCCCAGCTCAAGTTCCACTTTTTAGAGCTGAGGGGTCAGTGGGAAAGACGGACCTCAGGCGAAGCAGTTCCTACTAGGTGACACGAGGAACATAGGAAATAACTGAGGCTGGGGCCCTGGTTGCTAACCTGTTCCTGTGTTCTTTCTCACATGGGCCTGGTGAGGGATGAATTGAAGAACAAGGTTAGTGCTACTCACCTGCACTGACACATCTCCCTAAATGAGTGGTCCTGCATGTGCCTACTTTCCTAGCTGGCCCAGTTTCTAACGTTTGTAATTCCTTTCAGCACTGAGCAGTCTGACCTCCACTTCTGCTTCCTCACCTGTCATTTTACTTTCATTAATGCTTTGTTATTCAATATTTTGGGGATGCTTTTCAAAATCCAAATAATACAAGTGGAAAACAGATTAGTGGTTGCCAGGCTAGGGATGGTTGGGGGAGAGGGTTGAGTTGTGACCAAAAAGGATAGCAAGATGGAGATCTTTGTGGTCATTAAATTATGCTGTATCTTGCACAAATCCACATAGGGAACAACATGACAAAGATATGTATGTACATTTCATACCAATATCAGTTTCCTCATTGTGTGTACTATAGTTACACAAGATGTAGCCAGTCTTTGCTACTTCCCATGAATCTATAATTACTTCCCCAAAAAAGTTAAAATAATGATAAATGCTTGTTGTGATATGTGAAACAGTACTAAGAATTACAGAAAAAGCTGCTCCCCATCCCCTGGCATATCCAGTGGGAACACACACTGGTGTGAGTCTGAGGAAGTGCCAGGGAGAGAGTGCTAAGGGCAAGACATTTGTGAAAGTGTCCCAAAGGGGACCATAAGGTCAGAGATTGGAGAGTGGCAGGAAATGCAACAGGGGGCTAGAGAACTCCACTGGGAAGGCAGGCTAAAGCATTCTAGAGGATATATACCAAACTGACAATGGGAGAGATAGTGAAGGGGATTTCACTTCTTTACTCTATGGGCTTCTGTTTTCTTGAAATGTTTACAACGAGCATGTTTGTGTGTATTGTATTTTTTTAAGGGAGATCTTTTTATTATTAAATATATCACTCTGTGTGCTGTGCAGAGAATGGATGGGTGTGCCAAGGGAGAGATCATCCAGGAAAGGATGAGGGTACTTGGGCCAAGCCAACAGAGACTTGGTGGATTTGAAGGTAGGATCAGTGAGCTGGTGACTAGCTGTGGATGGAGGGCTGGGAGAGACCAGAGGTCCCCCCTGAGTTTGCAGCCCAGTGACTGCCAGTTGGGGAGGGGGGGCTACCTCATCCATCATTTAGTTCACAAATATTCATTAGCATAGACTGTGGAGACAGACCCCAGGGATCAGTGGAAGCAAACCACAGGCATCCCAGGCCTTGGGGATCTCACAGCCCAGAAAGTGCCACAAATGTCAAGTTGCAACTACAACAGGGGCTCTGAGGGAGAGGCTCTCACTGGGTTCCTAGCTCCATTCCCACACTAGTTGGGCAAGTAATGTGGCATGCTGTAAATGGGCATGTGTTTATGGCCTATCAGTTTCCTCCAATGGACTGGAAGCTCCATGGGGCTGGGTCTTGTTCTTATCCTGTGCCTGTGACAATATAACTATTGTCAATAAATCTTTGTTGAAAGAACGGATGGGGATCAGAGAAGGTGGATTCATGTGGAAGGATGTTCAAATCCTGACTCCACTTCCCTAAGCCTCAGTTTCCTGCTCTAAAGTTGTAAAGGAATAGCTGAAATAATGTTTTAGCCCAATGCCTGCGGGAGTCACCTCTCAATGTGCTGCTGGCCATATATTATGGGGGATATGGTGAGTCTAATTTTAGATGTGATGTCCAAAGACCAGCTGAACAAAGACTGTGGAGCTCATGAGAGAAGGCCAGGCTAGAGACAAGTCTGGGAATAAGCAAACAGAGAAAGTCTTTGAGGCCACAGGAGTCAGTGAACCCACCCTACCTCCAAGGAACACCCACATCTGTAGGGAGGAGGGAAGGAGACAAGGAAGCTTAGAAGTAACTGCTACAGAAATGAGAGGAAACCTGGATGGTGTGGTGAAACAGAAGACAAGAGACACCATAGGGTGGGGGCAGCAGTGTCAGGTGGAGGTAGCACACCCTGCCATGTGGAGGTGGACCACCTTACTCATTTGGTCTACAAACTCGTACTGTGCATCAGCAGGTGCTAGACCCTGGGGTTGGTGAGGCAAGCTGTGAACAGAGCAGGCAGGACGGTCTGGAAGGGGGAAGAGAGGTCGTCTGGCCTTGCACACCTCATACTCCTCTCTGAGCTCTACCTCACATCCTCTAGCTGCTGTTGAAGACCCGAACTGGGCTGCCAGAACCAAACTAGAGAGCACTCTGGCACCAGAGTTGGGGAATGTCCCTCGTTTGCTGGACCCCTTGGACCACCCAAAGTCCTGGATTGTGGCTCCACTCCATTCTCTCTCAGACCCCTGCCCAGCCTACCTCACCACAGACCAGCCGGAGCCCCTCCTCCTCCTCTTGCCACTTCATCCTCAGAGTGGTTGGTGAAGGGACTTGGTCTGAATCGGGCTCCGATTCCTCCTCCCTGTCAACCAGTAAGAGTGGCATTCATTGTCCCTCCATTCACCCACAGGATGCACACAAAAAGCCTGAAACTAAAGCCATGAACTTTCACCTGCAGAGGGTGGAAGCCAGAAAGCCAGCAGAAGAAAGAGCAAGTCTCCAAAAACTGGAACTACCCATGACTCCTCTGCTCTGGGATTTCCCCAGGCCTTGGGTTACCTAGCCAGGACCCTCCTCAAGAAGCACCTCCCATGGGGCACCTGGGTGGCTCCGTCAGGTAAGCATACAACTTCAGCTCAGCTCATGATCTTGTGATTTGTGAGTTCAAGCCCTGCATCAGGCTCTGTGCTGACAGCTCGAAGCCTGGAGCCTGCTTCGGATTCTGTGTCTCCCTCTTTCTCTGCCCCTCCCCTGTTCACACTCTGTCTCTCTCCCTCAAGAGTAAATAAATATTAAAAAAAAAAAAAAGTTTTTTTAAAGCACCTCCAAACTCTGAGGCCCAGCCCATTCCTGGTTCTCATCTTCATTCCCCCTTTGGAATATGTAGCAAGACCCTACTCTCCCTTTGGAATATGTAGCAAAGACCCTTTCTGTCTGCATCAGGTAAGGGTAAGAAGACAAAAAGAGAAGAGGAGAAAAGGCAGGAGTGTGGGCGTGGAAAGGGAAGAGATGAGACAAATGCAGAGCTGGATTGAGCAGGGTGGTGGAGAAAGGCCATTCTAAGCAGCTGACTTGGAAGAAGCCTCAAGAGTCCACTTGAGGACTCTTGGGGGGTCCTCAAGACCCCCTCTCCCTCCCCTGGGTAGCAGTTAAGGACCAATGAGGTGCCAGAGAGAGAATGAACCCAGGACAGGCAGTGGGGGCAGGACCCAGGCACAAGCAGCTCATCATAACCAGGTATACATACACACTCACCAGGGGCCCTGGTGGGTAGCAGGAGTGGCATCGTTTGGCTCTGGCTGCAGCTTCTCTGAGATCCGGGTCAACAATTCAGCCTTCTCTAGGAGACGGTTACCTAGGGGTGCAAGAGGGTGAACCTGGGACAGAGACAGACACTTGCAACAGACTCCAGGCATACCTGGAGTCTGCATACCCAGAGATGCAGAACGAGGGAGCTGCTGACAGTCTGGGCGCTGCCCTTTGCCTGAGGGGTGTCTGTGTAGCTCTACCAGACCTTCAGCCCTGGCAGACCCTCCTTACAGCATCTGCCCACAGGCCCTCCCAGGAAACCTACTCTCCTGAGGACAGAGAAAGACAACCACCACTGGGGAAGCATATGGCTGGCCTCACTGCCCACTCAGGGTCCTGAGGGAAGGAAGGGGCCAGAGATTGATTCAGTCTTGCCCCAGAGCAAGGCTTTGCCCCAAAGAATGATGAAACACACCAAGCTCCACCTGCTAGTGGCCTTTGGTAAATTACTTCCCCTCCAGGGCCTCTTACTTTGTACACTAAAAAACAGTCCTGTCTTTCCCACATTTGGGGTAAGTAAGTTTCCTCCAGGCCAGAAGAGAAAGTCCTTGAACAATTATGTAGCAGACCTCCTCGAGTTTGGTAGTTTTTGCTACAGACCCTGGAATGTCTCCCTCTACCCCCACCACACTCACTTCCTCTTTCTCACCAGTTTCAGGGTAGGGTGGGGGTGGTAATCCCAGGTTTAGCTCCTCAGCAAATTTCCTTCACCCAGTCCCCTGCCTGTCACCTTTAACTTAGGTCACTGGCCTAGTTCTCACACAAAACCCCAACCCAGCCCCCAGGGCACTGCACTGACTTCCCAGCAACTCTAAAGATGCTGTTTGCCTAATTTATGGGTGAGAAATTGGTGGTTTAAGGATATAACCCACCCAAGACCACAGAGAAGACTAGAGCTTCACTGTCCGATCTCAGCCCTCCAGAGTCACACAAATTGCAGCTGGGGGATGGGGAGGGAGAGGAGGCTCTTCCCTCAAGTTGGATGGTTCCATTGTCCACCAGAGCAGTGGAGAAGTGAGGCTGGCCTCACGTCCCTGAGGGAGAGGACCAGCAGCCTAGAAGGCTGCAGGGAAATCACCCAGGACAAAAGCAGCAAATTCAGTGGGGGGGGGGGGGGGGGGGGGGGAATAGTTAAGCAGCAGCTAAAATTAGGACCAGTGATGGAGCTGGAGGAATAGTGGTTGGACTTTCCACCCCAGACGTACAATCTTGAATGACCAGACGCACTCACACAAATGTACACCTGTTCATCCTGGCTTGAACTGCCATACCCACTCCTGACCAGCGCCCCAGAAACACCTGAGAAACACGGTGACTTCTTGGGTTCACCAGCAGCCAGTTCTCTCTAGAGGCTTCAGTTGCCCAAGCACAGAAGTTCTCCAAAAACCTGAGCCAGGATCACTTGTCAGTGGCAAAGCCTGGGACTCTGAGCTTCCTCCCTAAGAGATTCAGAGTTTAGAATCTCCAGCTACTCTGGAATTCTTTCACTGGGCCACAGGGACCAATGAATTGACTTGGGTTGTACCCTGGGGACCGCACGGGAAAGGGAAGAAACATAGACACCCTAAAACACCCACACTCGCTAACGAAGCCATGCCCAGGAAGCCCAGCCTGGGGAGAGGCCGCCCCCTGAGGAGAGAGGAGGGCAGGAGCACCAGGAGGGAGCTCCGTCCAGGAAGGGGCTCTACGCAGAACCTGGACTGGGAAGCGCGGGAATGTTGGCCAGGCAGAGGTGTAACGGACCGAAGGTCCGGCAGGGCCAAGGCTTTGGAGACGAGAAGGCATTGCTGCACACGGGTGACAGCCCGAGGAGCCAGACAACACTCCGTCCGCGCCCGGAGCCCCATCCCCTCCACTGCCATCTTCCAAGCCCCCGTGGCGCACTCACAGGCAGGCACCAGTTCCAGGAAGAGTGCCTTTTGCGTGCGGTCCCGCTGCCGAAGCTGCCGCACTATGTGGCGTTTCCAGGGGACACCGGGGGCGCCGGGCCCCTCCATTGCTGCTCCCGCGCCTGCACCGCGCGCACCTCCCGCGGAAGGAGGCGAAACCGGGGCGGGGCCTCAGGGGACTCCGTGACGTCAGGGGGCGGCGGCGGCGGGGAATCCCCGGATTGTACTAAGAGCGTCTGCTGGGGGGAGAAAGCAACGCTAATATGGGGTGAAGCCGCCCCCCGCCAGGGTCTACACCACCCGGATCGCACCAAAAATCCTCATCTACGTCGGGGCTCCCATTGCTGTCCGCGGCAATATGCGGTGATGGAAGTCGCGGGCTCTGGGCGGCTTCCCCCAGGCCTGTGGGCACACTCCCGGGCCGGGTCATTAACCCCTCCGCGCCTGGACCGAGTTCAGAAGTAACGGAAGATCGCCCAAGGCCCGCCTGGACAAGCTGCCCTCTGAGCTAGAGACCCCTCATAGCCGTACCCTGCCCTCGAGGTGCTCAAGATCTGTGAGGAGAGGCGACACGGACGTGAGGCGCACACAGCGTGACGGCGAGTTGCAGCACAGAGGAGGAAGGGACTGAAGGGAAGAGGCAATGCTCTCTGGGAAATGACCGCATTTGAGTTAGGACTGAGGGCTGAAATAGGTGTTGGCCAGAAGAGCGAAAAGGATTCCAGGCAGAGGGAAGAACAAGTACAGAGGTTCCATGATATAAAAAGTCCCAGGGGACAGAAACTCGTGGAAGGACAGGAGGCAGAAAAGCCCTTGTGGAGAGCAGGGCTTAGGGGCTCAGTTCTTCGCCCTGAAAAAATTGAGGTCCCTGAGAGTGAAAGGATGCAGCTGATTTCATCTGGCAAATCCCTCGCCCAGAAGGGAAAAGCATCTGACTTGAGGTTGCACAGGAGTGGGTGGCTAACCTGGCCAGCAGCCCAATGTCCTGCCTCAGGGCTCAACATTTCGCTCCAGGGGCGACCTCTGGAAGAGTAGCAACGTCTCTTGCAGGTACACTTGACAGTGAATCATGGGTTGTAGGGAACTGTGATAAAACTGTCAGTCGCCCTGGTGGCTCAGTCGGTTGAGTATCCTACTCTTGATCTGGCTCAGGTCATGTCTCATGGTTCTTGAGCTCAAACCCCACGTAGGACTGACAGCCTGACAGTGCAGAACCTGCTTGGTATTCTCTCTCTCTCTCTCTCTCTCTCTCTCTCTCTCTCTCTGCCCCTCCCCTGCTTGCACAGGCATGCTCTCTCTCAAAATAAATAAATAAACTTAAAAACAACAACAACAACAACAACAACAACAACAACAACAACAAACCTGTCTCCGGCAAGATCCCTGTCCAGAGCTCTGCAGACAGATCTGGTGTGAAGAATGAAAGGAGGGATTCACTGGACCCAGCCTTACCCCTGGGTACACTGTAAGGCACCAGCAGGCCCTGCTCTCAATGAGTAAATGCAGACCTGTCCATTCCCCAGGAGATGGAGAGAAACTAGGCAATGTTGGGGAGCCACACAGGCCCTGGAGGTGATAGGTCTTTTGAGATGCCCATGGGGATGGGTTACAGGACTTGGAAAGCAGTAGATGCCAATGACACCCCAGGACAATGTACCCTGCTGTGCTTTGAAATTACTGTGAACTGAGTTCAGTCACCCACATGTCATTGCCTCTGACCCTCATTTCCTTTGCACAAGTTCCTTTGGAACACCTTCCCCTTTAGGCTCCTACTCATGGGTCACCTCCTCTAGGAAAACTTTCCTGCCCCTTCACTGAGTTAAGGCCTTTCTGACCTCAGCCCCAGTCCAAGCCTAGCCTGTCTGTTGAAGGGCTGGGTGCGGGTAGTAGCATTCACCAGAAGGCATACACAGGAAAAGGGCATGGTACCATGGAAAGCTAGAGCCAGTTGGTGACAGTGGTGAATTCCTTTTAGGAATTCACCTGTCTGACTCTCAGGTGCCCGGGGACACCATCAGAGGAACTGGGGCTGTGTGCATTGAAGGATGTGTTAACAGGGCTCTGCTTGGCTGTAAGGCGCAGAGATGCTATTTCTCTCAGGTGAAGAGTCATTTTGGGGTGAGGGGATCCTAACCCTTTTTGATTCACAAAACACTCCTAGGAAATTTAAAATAATTTGTCATTTTTGAATAGTCTGATAAAGAAGTGATTGATTTTGGCTAAAAATATCTATCTTCTATCTTTAGAATATGAAAGATTGTGTTATAAAGTTCACGTAAAATCTTAAAGAACATTCATAGTATATGACAAAACATTTTTCACATTTAATATGCTGTTTCATTTATCTTTATGTAATAAAAATATTTGGTGACCAATATATATAAAAAGTGACTATATCATATTCAGTCTTAATGCACTTGAGAATATGTAGTTGGCCCTTGAGCAACATGGGTTTGAACTCCACAGGTCCACTGATACACGGATTTTTTTTTCAATAAATACAGTACCGTATGATGGGAGAAAAAGAAACAAAGGCCAGGCCTTGTTGTAGCTCTGTTACTCATAGTCTCCAGGCAGAACTCCTGAGGCATACAGATTGTAACACTCCTACAGCTCCCTCAAGGACTTCCTTTTACCTATATTTTACCAATATAGCTTTGCTCGTTAGTGTTAGAGTTACTTTTCCTCTTATAGCCATAAATACCTCCCAAGATATACGTTAGCAATTACCTAACAAGCATATGGCCCGCAAGTATACATCTGAAGGGTCTCAAGACTAATGTTTTAGTAGACAGTGGCACATAACCTTATCTTAGCCACTGCTGGCTCCTCAAAGTCCTGGAAGCCTTGTTTCCAAATTCCTTACAGACTTACACTATCCCTAACCCCCACTAACTAAAGAGTATTTAATCAGTCACTCCTCACAAACACAAGTGCAGCTCTTTCTGCTCATAGGTCCTGTCCCTGTGCTATAATAAATGCACCTTTTTGCACTGAAAACATTTCAAGAATCCTTCCTTAACTATCTGCTTGTGGCTGCACATCACTGTAAATGTATTTTCTCTTCCTTATGATTTTCTTAACACTTTTTCTCTAGCTTACTGTATTGTTAAAATACAGTATACAGGGGTGCCTGGATGGCTCATCGGTTAGGCATCCAACTTTTGGTTTTGGCTCAGGTCATGATCTCACAGTGTTGTGTGTTCGAGCCCTGCATCTGACTCTGCACTGGCAGCGGGGACCCTGTTTGGGATTCTCTCTCTCCCTCTCTCTCTCTGCCTCCTCCCTGCTTGCACTGTCTCTCTCTCAAAATAAATAAATAAATTTTACAAAATAAAATACAGTATATAATACAAATATAAACTATGTGTTAATCAACTGTTTATGTTATTAGTAAGGCTTCTGGTCAATAGTAGGCTATTAGTAGTTAGGTTTTAGGGGAGTCAAAAGTTACATGTGGATTTTTACTGTTCATGGGTTGGGTTGGTGCACCTAACCCCCATGTTGTTCATGGGTCAACTGTAGTTTGAAACTTACACCTGGGTTAGGTGTCTCCTAGCAGCCAAAGTGATTACCTAAAAACCTAAATCAGCTCATGTTACTCTTACTTAAAACCCTCCAAAAAAGCCAAAAAAACAAAAACAAAAAAAAAAACCTTCAAAGGGTGTTCCAGTATATTCCAGCATATTGAAAGCAAATCTCAAAACCTTTATCATGGCCTTCAATGCCCTGCTTGCTCTGGCTCCTGCTCACATCTCTGACCTTACCTCTTTTTACCCTGTGAACAAAGCCTTATTCACAACACTGAAATAACTGTCTAACTCATTCCTATGTTGGTACCTTTACCCTGGATATTCTCTATTCCTGGTGCTCTTCCTTCAGAACCTTTAATTTTTTTTTTTTTTTTAGAGAGAGTGGGGGAGGGGCAGAGAGAAAGGGAGAGAGGGAATCCCAAGCAGGCCCCATGCTGCCAGCACAGGGCCTGACGTAGGGCTTAAACCCACAAACTGTGAGATCATGACCTAAGCTGAAATCAGGAGTCGGACACTCAACTGACTGAGCCACCCAGGAGCCTCTTCCTTCAGAACTTTTAAGAGCTGGCACAACCCCTTTTTTCGGAAGATCTTCCCTGTTCATCCAATCTGAAATAGCCTCTATTCCCATCAGCATCTACAACATCAACTAATTGTTCTTCCTTTCAGAGTCCTTATGGCTCCAGAGAGGTTCTTGTTCCTGTGTTTGTGTTGGTTTTGATCTGTATTTCCAGCCAGGCTATAAACTTCAGGAGAGCCAGGACCAAGTTGTCTTTGATCCTGGCTCTGTCTTCAGACCTAGAACAGCACCTGGCAACAGTTCAGGAGGTGATCAATAAGTATTTATGGCCGTTGCATCAAAATATTTAAAAAAAAAAAGTTTTAATGGCCCAAGGCCTACAAGTTTTGAATTCAAAATTATAGTTTTATCTAATTGAAAAATAAATCACATGCATATAGCCAAAAATTTAAATATTATACGAATGAGCCTTTTTGCCTCACACCATCATATTGGTTAGGATAGGACAGGCTGTTCTGTGATCTTTTCTCTATTACTTAAAACAACTATTTCTTTAAAACTTTTTTAACATTTATTTATTTTTGAAAGAGAGAGAGCACGAGCCAGGGGAGGAGCAGAGAGAGGGAGGGAGACACAGAATCTGAAGCGGGCTCCAGGCTCTGAATTGTCACCACAGAGCCCTACATGGGGCTTGAACCCAAGAACTGGGAGATCATGACCGAAGCCAAAGTCAGACACTTAACCAACTGAGCCACCCAGGCGCCCCACTACTTAATACAACTATTTCTTAATAGCTCTCATGATTCTGTGTGTTGGCTGAGCTTGGCTGGGTGATTCTTGCTTTGAGTCCCATGTGGTTGTAGTCACAACCAGGACTGGAGTCATCTGAAGACTCAGCAGGACTAGTTGCTAACTATGGCTCACTTGTTTGGCTAGCAGGAGTTGCTGGCTGTTGGCTAGAAGGCTGAATAGAGGTGAAAACCAGAGTACCTACATATGGCCCCTTCATTAGGTCCCTCAGAGCATGGGGGCTAGATTCAGAGAGGAAGCATGCCCAAACAAGCATTTCAGCAGGCAGCCAGCTGCTAGTCTTCTATGGCTGGAGCCCAGGAAGTAGCACAGCATCACTTGCTCTGAGTTCTAAAGCAGTCACAGTCCAGCCTGGATTCAAGGAAAGGAGACAAAGATCCCAGCTTTCAATGAAAGGAGTGTCGAAAAATCTCTGGCCATCTTTAATTCATTACATGTGGTACCAAATAAACCTTCAAATCTCAGTGGCTTAGCACAAAAAGGTTTATTTCTCACTCACATCCTAGTGTGGAGTAGACCATATTGATATGTTATTCTCCTCTAGTAGTGACGCAGTGACTCAGATTTAAGCTGCTTCTATCCAACATCTCCATCATCTCAAAATTCTTTGATCCCAACTGCTTAGATGGGGGCCACAGGTGAAGGGGTGGGGGTGGGGTGGAAAGTTATCACACTGACACTTAATTGCCTTGGACCTGAAGTGCCACATTCTTCTGCCTACACTCTCATTGGTAAGATCACGTCTACCAGTAAGGTTGGGAAATGTAGTCTCCCATGTTCCCTGGAAGAGAAAAATGGGTGTGAATACATCATTGTTGTTGACACACACCAATTTCCCAGTCTTCTTCTCTAGAAGAATCACCATTCTTCTTGGTGTGTATTTTTCAGAAATGTTTATGCATATATGAACATATAAAAACACAAAAATATCAAAACATATAGATCTACTACATTCCTTTTTAAGACTACAAAGCATCTCATTATATGAATGTGCTATAATTTATTTAAGCAGTCCCATATGGATAAACATTTAGGCTACTTCCCATTATTTGCTTCTACGGTGTTACACTGTACAGCCTTGTACATAGATCTCTTTTTAGCTATGTTAGTGAACCTGTAGGAAAGTTTCTATAAGTAATATTTAGAATATATCTATTCAGTAATTATATAGTCCGGTAACATCAAATTAGAAAATGTACTAAAAATGAAGTCATTCACAACTGCTACAAAAACTAATATACATAGGAATACACTCAAGAAAAAATTTACAAGCTGCAAATGAACACCAAATTTAATTTGAATGTTTGTATCAGTTATATATTTAATGTATCTTAAGTGATCAATGAAATTAACTGAAGGATCTAAAAGAATACTTGAATGAAAGAAAATACATTAAACATTTGGTGTTGAGAAGACTAAAACTAAAAATATAATTTGCAGGGGTGCCTGGGTGGTTAAGCCAGTTAAGCACCTGACTTCGGCTCAGGTCATGATCTCATAGTTCGTGAGTTCAAGCCCCACATTGGGCTGTGTGCTAACAGCTCAGAGCCTGGAGCCCACTTTGGATTCTGTGTCTCCCTCTCTCTCTGAACCTCCCCCACTAATACTCGCTTTCTCTCTCTCTCAAAAATGAATAAACATTAAAATACACATATATAATTTACACAAATTATGAATTACTTATTCCAATTAAAATCCCAATAGTGTATCTTTTTAAATTTTGTTAATATTTATTCATTTTTGAGAGACAGAGAGAGCACAAGGGGGAAGGGGGAGAGAGGGAGACACAGAATCTGAAGCAGGCTCCAGGCTCTGAGCTGTCAGCACAGAGCCCGACACGGGGCTCGAACCCACGAACTATGGGATCATGACCTGAGCTGAAGATGGACACTTAACCGAGCCGACTGAGCCACGCAGGTGCCCCTCCTTTTTTATAGAACTTAACACGTTGCCTCTGAAACCCATCTCAAAAAAGAATAAGAAAAAAATATTTTAAGAATAAAGTAAGATTATTATAATGGAAATGGTGTAGTGTTGGTTCAGAAATAGGCAAGATTAATAATAGAACCAGAAATAGAGACCAGAAATAGATCCTTCCATGTAGGAATTTAATATATGATGAAGGTGGCATTTCAAATAAGTGGAAAGAGGGATCTATTCAATAATTTGTGTAAGGACAATTTGTTATCCAGTTAGAGAAAAATATGTAGTTAGATTCCTTACTTCACATCATATACAAAAAAAGTAAATTCCAAATTGATTATATTACATTATGATTTATACGCATAAAAATAAAGATATAGGGTACTTGGGTGGCTCAGTTGGTTAAGTGTCAGATTCCTGGTCTCTGCTCAGGTCATGATCTCATGGTTTGTGAGATCAACCCCCCTCCCTCCCTCATTGGGCTCTGTGCTGACAGATCAGAGCCTGCTTGGGATTCTTTCTCTCTGCCCTGACCCCTCTCAAAATCAATAAATTAACTTTAAAAATAAATAATTAAACTTTTTTTTATGATAAAGAGGGGCACCTGGGTGACTCAGTTGGTTAAGCATCCAACTTCAGCTCAGGTCACAATCTCACGGCTCCTGAGTTCGAGCCCCATATTGGGCTCTGTGCTGACAGCACAG
This sequence comes from Prionailurus bengalensis, assembly GCF_016509475.1. Taxonomy (NCBI): domain Eukaryota; kingdom Metazoa; phylum Chordata; class Mammalia; order Carnivora; family Felidae; genus Prionailurus; species Prionailurus bengalensis. The sequence continues at coordinate 59,134,293 of NC_057346.1, forward strand.
AGTTAGCTTCAGATCCTGTCTCCGTCTCTCTCTGCCTCTCCCCCACTCAAGCTCTCTCTCTCTCTCAAAAATAAATAAAAACATTAAAAACAAAAAAGAAACAAACCATAAAGAAGCACTGAGAGTTTGAGTATTACATTCTTCAAGTATGCTGTTTGGATTTTTCTTGTTGTTTTTTACGTTAGTGACTATACACATCTTTTTAAAAACCTTAAAAGTACAGCCAAGGGATTTTGCTTAAAGTTAAGTATTTAGAAGGCTACTTCAAAATACTGTGGTAGGACTGTGCAATGATCCTTTGGGGCATGATGGTATCACTTCGGTATTCTACCCAAGGTTAAGGGACCAAGTTCAAAAGTGATCATACTTCCAGGGTTGTGATTGGGCGTCATTCAGTATGGGCTAATGTGAACAATGCTTTGAAATGGACAGCAAAGGGAAAAATGACCTCTTTTACTTTATAAGAAGTCAGGTCAAAGTTATGTGAATGAGAGGAATACAAATTTCTTTGGTAGATATGGCAGAAGCGGAGTGGGATGAAGTGGCAAGAGGGTCCTTCACAAGGAAGTTAAATCTTCAAGATATTGAAGTGTTTGGCTGCAGATGTGGTCACAAGCAAACCAGGCACCACCCTAGAGGATGCTTCCTCTCACAGTACTCCTGAGAAGCGCCAGCTTTCCCAGCAGCAGACAGCCTACATCTCTCTCGCCCCTCTGCAGAGCTGGCCCAAGGAGAATGCCATCAGGCTCAATGAAGGCAAGTGACTGTGAAAATCCCAAGGCACTAGAAGGGACTAGGGACTGGAAGGGGGTGGTGGGGAGGCACCAACTGGAAAGGCTTCAAGAGAGGGGACCATAAGGGAGGAGGAGGAGGAGGAGGAGGAGGAGGAGGAGGAGGAGACGACAACTGGGATCTTCTCTGCAGCCTCTTCATTGGTGGCCCACTCTTTTTGGGGGGGGGCATTTTTATTTTTTAGTTTAATTTTATTTTTAATTTTTAAAAATTTACATCCAAATTAGTTAGCATATAGTGCAACAATGATTTCAGGAGCAGATTCCTTAGTGCCCCTTACCCATTTATCCCATCCCCCCTCCCAGAACCCCTCCAGTAACCCTCAGTTTGTTCTCCGTATTTATGAGTCTCTTCTGTTTTGTCCCCTTCCCTGTTTTTATATTATTTTTGTTTCCCTTCCCTTATGTTCATCTGTTTTGTCTCTTAAAGTCCTCATATGAGTGAAGTCATATGATTTCTGTCTTTCTCTAATTTCACTTAGCATAATACCCTCCAGTTCCATCCATGTAGTTGCAAATGATGCCCCACTCTTATTGAAGGGCCAAGGACAAGGGGCAGAGTAATTTAGGCCTGGTTTCTACCTGCACCTCCCTCCATTCTTCCCAACTTTCTAAGGTTTTAGGATGCTGACCTATGTGAAATGCAGCTGATTCAGTGTGATGCAGTTTTGAAGACAGTGGGTAAAGAGGTACCTGACCCAGGTGAGGAGTGTCCCCACCTCATGGTCAGAGGTATTCAGTGCCTAGTTCTTACTTGAACACAGCAGTGAGGGGTGGTTTCAAAAAAAAAAAAAGTTCAGTTTTTAACACACTGAGTTTAAACAACCTGTGAGTCTACCAGAAGCAGAGGTCCCAGAGGTAGGAACTGGGCTGGGGCAACTGAGCTGGAGGTTGGTGGGTCATCAACATATGGATGGAAGTGAATGAGGTCATCCAAAGAGTATGTAAAGAGAGGACCTGTGACATAACCTGGAGGACACCAGTAAATCTGGGTGTCCTAGCCCATCAGCCAAAGACCACTGGGGACAGACTCACTGTCCAACAAAGTCAGGTTATTGACCCATGCTATGAGAAACACAACATGTCAAAGGAACCATGGGGTGTCCCACCAAACACAAAAGATAGAGTCATTATAGGACTTGAGAGAGAGGTAGAATTAGGTGAAATTTAAATGAAGCAGTATTTTGATGGTTCAAAGCAAAACAGAGCTATGTGTAAAGGAGCCAACATTAGGTTTGGACTGGTAAGTGGAGCCAGGGGCCTGTTTCCTTAGAAACAGTTAAGTTAAAAAAAATGTGGGGGTTCAGTCAGTTAAGCATGCAACCTAGGCTCAAGTCATGACGTCATGGTTCGTGGGTTCATGCCCAGCACTGGGCTCTCTGCTGTCAGCATGGAGTCTGCTTTGGATCCTCTGTCCTCCTCTTTCTGCCCCTACCTGGCTTCCATTCTGTCTCTCAAAAATAAACAAACATTAAAAAAAAAACAACAACAATGATGTGAAGGGGCACCTGGGTGGCTCAGTCAGTTGAGCATCTGACTCTTGACTCAGGTCATGATCTGCTGCACTGAGCGTGGAGCCTGCTTAAAAGCTTAACATTTTCTCTTTCCCTCTGCCTCTCTCCCCAGCTCGAATGCGCGCTCTCTCTCTCTCTTTCTAAAATAAAAAAAAAAAAATTTTAAGATGTGAAATATTATGTTCAGAAATTCCTTATCTGAATTTCTGCATCTGGTTTGTGAATCTTGTCTACATGGTGAGTTATATACTCCAGGCAAAAGTTTCACTCTTATATGATTTCAAACAGCAAAGTTTTTGATAGTCTGTGATTTAAAAAAAAAAAAAAATGAAGTTGCTCAGTGAGTAAAAAAAGAACTAGTCACTCAAAGCAGGGGGTTGTTGTGGCATTTTATAGCTGCAGTATGTCCTTGGGGAAAATAGTGTCTCCTGTTAATTTTGCAGCTGGCTTTATCTGTGTGTTATTCCGGACTGATAAATAGGGCAGATTTTTACAGTCCAAACTAATGTTTAGGTTTTCAACGGTCAAACAATGGAAGAGGAATATGCAAAGACATAGTGAGTAGACAGGAAGAAAACCAAAATGTAAGTCTCACATAGCAGGAAGGTGATTATTGGTGTTGAATGCCGCTAAGAGGTGTAGTTTACTGTGCTACTTACTCTCCAATACAATAGCCACTAGCCACAGGTAGCTTAAATTTTAATTTAAAGTAGAGGTGCTTTGGGGCACCTGGGTGGCTCAGGTCATGATCTTGCAGAACATGAGTGAGTTCTAGTACTTGGGTTGACAGCTCAGAGCCTGGAGACTGCTTCTGATTCTGTGTCTTCTCTCTCTGCCCCTTCCCTGCTTGTGTTTCTCTCTCAAAAATAAATAAACAAACATTAAAAAACAATTTAAAAATTTTTAATATAAAGTGTTTAATTACAGGGATGCCTAGCTGGCTCAGTCGGTAGACCATCCAATTCTTGATCTCAGAATCATGAGTTTGAGCCCCATGATGAGTGCAGAGATTAATTTTTTAAAAGTGATTAATTACGTTAAACTTATTTTAGACATTAAGTTAATTAAATAAAAATTTTTATTCCATGTGGCACTTAGCCACATGTCGAGTGTTTGGCAGCCATGACTAGTGGCTAGGTATTGGGCAGTCCAGATACAGAAGATTTTCATCATCACATAAAGCTAACTGAACAGCAGTAAAAGACCTGGGAGTCCCAGGTCAGGGTGACCCGTGTTGAGTGCAGTGTCCAAGGAGTGATGTGGGGGGTGGAAGCCCTGTGCGAGGTCCAGACAGTAGTGAGTAGTATTCTTTCTAAAACTCAACCCTAACTGCGCAAGTTTCCTATAATAGCTGCTGTGTAACTGAGGCATATCCATCCCACAAGCCCAGGCGCAGAGCACTGGGCTCCCCTGCTCCCCTGCGCATTTCCCTGCTCAAACTCACTACGGTCCCCAAACTCCATCTCCCAACCTGCCCCGGGTCGTCTTCGGCGACTCTGGCTCTTTGGCTTCTGGGAAGTGTAGTTTTTAAAGCGTTCCAACTCCAGAAAGGATCTAGGCATTGAACTAAGGCTCCCATAAGGCAGTGCATGGGCCACTGCAGTCCACTTCACCGCGGCCGCCATGTTTACCGTGAGGGAAGCCAGAAGGGGCACCCGCTGTTTAGTGGAGCGGGGGCCGAGATGCAGGAATCTCCGGGAATGAAGGAGGATAGCAACTCCACCGGGTCTCTTCCTGCCACTCCTCAGATCTCTGTCGCTCGGGGGCTGTGGAGAATGCCTCAACCGAAGTGGAGCCGATGGGGGTACCAGGGAGCCTTGGTGACTGAGCGGCCACAACCGCTAAGGGACTTGGAAGCAGCGTCTAACTGCGAGCAGCCTGAGACCCATCGGGCGGCCCCTGGCGTGAAGCGCACGCGCAAATGAGAGACCTCGCGGCCTCTGTAAACACCGGAGAGCGCCTGCGCTAACCGAGCGTCCCTGGATCAACACGTGGGGGCGCCTTAGCGAAGATAACTGTAAAATGTATAGTAGCGTAAGGGTCTTGTCTTTTTGTGTCGTACTTTTTCTTATGGTTTGTAACATACAGCCCTCTTCATCTCCTCTTAGTTTGATCCTCACAACGGGTTTTTGTGTTGTTTTGTTTTTAGCGTAGTGACATTTATTTTAGTTTAATATCATATATTCTATTTATCATTTCACAACAGTTTTTTGGGTTTGTTTGTTTGTTTGTTTGTTTTACAAACGGGACAATGGGTTAGAGAAAGTCACACAGCCAGAGTCCTAGCATAATAAAGTGTGAAGGACCAGAGATGGTTCAGGATTCACGGGCTCTACCCTAGGCTGTGCCTCTGACTTGCTTTGTGACCTTGGGTAATTCTGTTCCCTTGGGGAGCTAAGCCTTCTCGTATGTAAATGGAAATAAGTTGTTGGGAGGATCAAATGAGATCTAGGAGTGAAACTAAATTCCCAAGCAGTATTTAAAGGCAAAATATTATAGTCAGGTGTTTGCAGATTGAGGGGCTGTTTCCTCATCTTACAAATTACAAAACTGAGGGCCCCAAAAGGAGCAGGAGTTTGCTGCAGGTATCAGCTGTGAACAAGGGCTGAAATCCAGCACTGCTGCCTTTGGGCCCAGAGTCCTTCTCTGCATCTCAAGGATCAGTGTCTTTGTTGGATACAGTTGGATTGACTGTTCGCTGAGGGTCTGGGGCAGTCCCTATTCCCAATCCTTCTCTCCAATCCCACTTGGCCCTAATGAAGGAGGGCCCTGCTCTGTTGAGATGACTACCAGAGGCAGAAAGCAAAGGAGGATCTGGAGAATGCTGGAGAAAGAACAGTGTTGCTGGAGCTGTACAGATGTTGCTTCTCAGGATGGTGGTCCAGGCAAGGGAAGGAGGCCAGGTATGACAGATGAGGGGGTAGTGCTAAGGGGGGACCCTGAGTGGGAAGGAGTGGGAGGGCATGGGGCTCTGTTTTAGAGCCTCGTAGGAATTGGACACTTAGGTGACCAGTTGGGGCCACTGGCAGCTGGAGGTAGTATCTGGACTGGCCTGATGATGAGGACAGGAAGGAAGTGATGCTTGTTGAGCCGAGGCTGTAGGAGCCACTCCCTTAACCAGGTGGAGTAGTCGGGTGGTACAGCATACCACCCCCCAGGATCAGGCAGCTGCCTGCCAGGGAAGTGAACTTCTCTCTGTCCCTAGTGGGAGAGCAGGGCTGTACCCAGATGTTTCTGTCTGGAGTGCTCTTAGAGGTTTTGGGGGACAGGTGGGGGAGGGGCTGGGAGATCCTGAGTTCTAGTTGCACATGGAGCCTTCTCAGGCAAGTCATGAAAGGCAGATGTTCATAGAAATAGAAAACCAAGATTCGTCTCACTTCCAAGTATCTAGTTCTCTTAACACTTAACTGTTTTCAGCAGGGGGAACAGGCTGAAAGAGGAAAGGACTCCGTTAGGGACACACAAGGAGTTGGGGTAGAACTGAACTAAGATAGGGATCTTTCCATTACATGGCAGTGATCAAACATCTTCATCAAACATTTATTAAGTGTCTAATGTATACTCAGAAGAGCTACCTTAGGGGCAAACAGAAGGCAGGATTGCAGTCAGACCTGGCTTTTAATCAGCCCTCTCAGCCCTCCTCGTGACTTAACGTTGTTACCCTGGGTAAGTCACAACCCCTCTGACCCTCAAGTTACCTGTAAAGTGGCAGTAGTAAGACTTATCCAAGGTGTAACTAGGAATTAAATGATTTATGACCTGCTAAGCACATAGAAAAGCAACAGGCACGTGATGCACACTCTAACCATTAGCCACTGTTGTTACTTGTGAACACGGGTTGAAGCTGGCTGCAGACAGGGTTCTACTAGAGCCAGGCAGAGGCAGAGATGCTGCAGCCCCAGCAGATAACTTCCCCTCCATGCCCTGGGAGCCTGAGTTTCTGGAAGTCAGGAGGGGTGAGGGGTGATGGGGACACATACATCCCCATTTCCTTCGGCACTGGGAACCTGGCAGGGAACAAGTGTCTCACCTGGAGTGTTTACACCTCCACTTGCAACATGATTCCCTTCCCTACAACCTGAGGTCCAGAGTTAAAGTGATTCTTGCTCAAAGCCACACATTACAGCCCTGGACAGTCAGACCAAAACCAGACCCTGGGGTCTTTACAGCCCTGTCAGGATTTGGGGTCATACACAATTCTTCCTCCCTGCAAGGCAGAAGTCCAAAAGTGCTAACTAACAGCAGGGGCTTGACCTGTGTTTCCCCTGATTAAAGCAAGAGCTGGAGGGAAGAGAGGGGCCTGGTGGGCCTAACATCAGATACCCTGTCCTGTCCCCAGCCCACCCTGTTGCTGATAATTTCAATTCTGGTCCAAGCCTCCCTAACGGAGGTTGGCTTCAAACCCCTTATTTATAGAGGAAGAAAGAAAGACCCAGAGAGGCCAAGAACTCACCAAAAGCCCCACAGTAAGGTAGGAATGAGTCTGGGTCAGAACTCAGGTCTCCTGACATTAGGTCAGGGCCCTGCCTGGCAACCAATCTGGGCAAGGCAGGGCTTGGCTCCATCCCTCCTTCCCAGTGCCTCCTTAGCCCTGCTTGGACCAGCCCCAGTGCGGCCACCTGCATGGGCTCTGGTTGCCGAGTGGCAGTGTGGAGGTGGGTGTGTGGAGAAGCAAGAGGAGGCAGAGTATAGGACCTGGTCAGAGAGAGGCCCAGAGCTGGTCTAGGGTGGGTGGACTGGGGAAGCTCTTCTTGGTGTGGTGGCTGCTGCAGGATTCTAGGACCTTATTAATCAGTCTGAAGCAGCAGAGGATAAAAATACCGTGGGAACACACTCCTGGAGGTGGGGAGCAAAGCAGATTCAGGAATGAGTCACAGAGCCCAAGCCCTAAATTTAGAAGGTGCTGAAGGAGGCAACCTCCCCCAGGAGGGGAGCACTGTGGAGATGCCCGCTGACCCAGGGCACCAGGGCCTCAGGACAGGGGGCTGTGATTGGCAGAAGCTGCCTGCAAGGCATTGCCCTGTAATGAGAAAACAGACAGTTTGAGTTGCTGCTTAGGCATTTTACAGTACAATAACCCTGCTCATACCCAGAGTCTGAAAATTTAAGTGAGGACCTGAACTTAGGATTCCCACCACAGATTTTTGCTTTGCTTTTCCTGGTCACTTAAAATGACCACTTAGAGTTGAGCCCATGAAAAATTAGTGACCTCCACCCCAACCACCTTATAAGTATTAGGTGCTTGCTACCTGCTCTCTATCTCCTGCTGGCTGAAGACCTGGACAGAAAGGACTGACCTTCCCTGGCTCATGGTTCTGGGATCCCAAAGTAATAAATCTTGCGACTTGACTTCCTTTGTATGAGTATATTGAAACTGCGTCTTCAATCAAAAGGACCTCGGGGTTTTCTCTTTCCCAGAGTGGGAGAGCTCCGACCCGAGGGAGCTCCCTGCCAACCCCGTGTGGGTGGCTCATGCCTCCTCATTCAGCAGATCATAATCTACATATTCTTGACACACCAGCTCCCAAGTTTTCCAACACATGCCCCATGGAAGCTGAGCCTGTCCTAGCTCTGCTCAACGTATGGATTTTGACCCCAGAACGAACCCTGAACCAAGGCAGAACCATCAGCCCCATTCTCAGTCAAGAGTCCCCAGTGGGCCTTACTCACACCAGCCCTTCCTATGGTCCTGGGAACGAGTCCCTGGAGCATGCACATGTCCGTTCTGTCCTGCCCACTGGCCGGTCGTGGCTGGGCTCCCCATGTCCTGCTGCTGTCCTAGCACACAACAGTTGGACACTGAGGAGGGGGATCTATGGATGCAAGGAGTTAACGTCATTGAGTGAAGGCCTCTCAAAGGGGACCCATCTCGACCTTTAGCAGCATTCGGGGATGGAATGAGGAAGGGGGACAAGATGTCAGTGCTCACCTCAGCTTTATTCTCAACCTCCAGGCTCCAATGAACCCAGGCTGCTGCTTTTCCTCCAGGTCACAAGAGAGAAGTACTGCCTCCAGGTCAGGGAACAAAGATGCAGGAAAGAGGCCATACCTTGGGGACAGATGTCAGACCTGGGGGGGAAGGGAGCTCTGGAGCTGTGGTGTTTGTTGAACACTCATTGCTTGCCAGGCACTGTGCTGAGCACTCCACGTGCATGAACTCACTTCATCCCCATTGCAACGACGTAGATCCTACTAATCCACCCGTTTTAGAAATGGGAGAACTGAGACACAGAGAAGTCCAGTAATTTGCACTCCTTCACACAGTAAAAGGTTCTAACCCAGACAGCCTGGCTCCCTGGCTCAAGCCCTTAGCCATTCTGCCAGACTGCTGAGCAGGTATTTCACTGCATCTGTCCTGCCTCCTCTCCCATCCTTCCCTCCCCACCCTGCAGTCTCTGTACCCTAGAGCTCTGGGAACTGCCCCCTAGGCCTGCAGGGTCTTGCTGCCCAGCATATCCCCAGGCCTGGGGGAGGGAGGAGTGTAACAATGCCCCAACACCTCGCAGGACTTCACAATTTACAGAGCCCCCAGCCTGCCTCAGCCTGGCGGTGGGAATCTTGAGCATCACCACGTTGGCAGGATAACAGGCCTAGAAAGGTACCCAAGGTAGGGAGAGCCTGAAGCAGAACCCTGGGGACTCCCTCTGTGGGAGGGCCCCAGACCCAAATGGCCCTGCCCTCCTGGGCATGCTGGGTCCCCCTGCTGCTGATGTCGAATGGGCAATGCTGCCTGCAGGAATCCATTTCGATTGCTGGGTCGATGCAACCTTCCAAACGCCCTGGAGTTTCCTGTCAGAGGCTCCAGATCCATCTGCCTGACCCCAGGCCCTGCCTAAGGCTCTCTGCTCAGGCTGGTAGCAGTGGGGGTGGAGGCGTCCTTGTGTGTCTTCAGGAAGGACAAAGTTGTCTGGCCCTTCCACCAGAGTAAGAAATCCGGCACTGGAACGAGTACCCCTTTTATGGCAGCCCACACACAACTTCGTTCTTTTGGCTTCTTATCTTTTAATCTCAAAGCTGGGCCCTCAGCACCCTGGCTCAGGACAGTTTCCACCTTCTGGGACTAGAGGGCCTCTGGGGAGCACTTTGGATCACGCTTTAGATGGTGGGAGGGGCTATTACTTTTCCTGAGGCTCCTCTGAGAGGCTTGCTTGGGGAACAGGGACCTGCCCAAGGACACAGCCTGGCCCAGGTATAACATAACGTCCCCCTCACCCGTCTGCCCAGGGAACCACCACAGGGACACAAAGGATGGGTTCTTGCTGGGCCTTATTTTCCTCATCTGTCAAATGGGGCTAATGGTCCCTGCCTGATCTTCCACCCAAAGTTGAAAAAGTCAGACAAAATGAGGATGGAAGATTCTTACTCTTCACAGAGAGGATGTGAGGGGCCACGTGTGTGCGCAAGCACACGTGTGTGCACCTGTAACAACTGTGTCCCAGGCAGGCCAGGGACTGCGATCTACAGAGGACTGCTGTGTGTACTGAGTGTGCGGAGCTTCAAGGCTTTGTGATGTGGGTGTGGCAGTGCCTCAGGTGAAAGGTTGCCAGATTTAGCAAATATTTGGGGTATACTTATACTAAAAATGATTCTTTGCTAATCTGGAAATCAAATTTCACTAGGCATCCTGTGCTTTATCTGGCAACTCTACTGTGGCACTCTAGGTGACCTGGTGTGCCCAAGCGTGTGTACCTGTGTCAGGCGGGCTGGGCATGACACTGAAGTGGTGTGTGGCTGTGTTGTGACTTTGACAGGGCATCAGTGTGATGGTATGTGGCTATGACGGTGTCACCAAGAGAAGTCAGGTTGTGGGTGGCTCTGCCAGTATGGCTCTCCGTGACTCCCTCAGACTCTAGCTGCTCCCTCAGAGCAGGGTTTGGGCTGTTTGCTCAGTGAGGCCCAGCAGGGGTAAAGAACCGCCCTGGGCAAACACTTAGATCCGGCTCCAGATGGGACTGGGATCCAGAGCTTATTGCCACCTGCCCTCAGACTGTAAAGGACACGTCCCTCTCAAGGCCAAGCCAGCCCTGGGGGCCTCAGAGTGCTCTATCCTGGAAGGGGGGCCTCTGGAACCACCTCTCTGCTGCTTCCTGGTGACCTCACACAGGTCACCGCCCAATCTTCTAGAACAGTGCCTCCAGGACACTGCTTTGTTACCCCAGGCAACCTGGGAATTTCTCCACCCAAACTGGCAGGCCAAGTTACCCCTGATGAGGGGGTAGGGGGAGAAGGGGCTGGGGGGGGGGGCGCCTTCTCCTCATCTCCCAGAAGGGAGATCAGGGCAGCCATCCGTCTGTCTAACTAGATGGTGAGTAGGAGGGAGAACCCAAGAGCAAGTCAAGACTTGGTGGCCCCTCACCATCCAGGACACTGGGCAGGGTGGGGACCCTGGGCAGAGGCTGAATCTTAAGACAGAGAGAGAGGACGGTGACTGTGTTAATATCACCCCCAGGCTAGTGAAAGGGATGGCATACAATGGAGAGCAGGGTTAGAGCCTTGGGTTAGGAGTTGGGAGACCTAGGTTCTTATTTCTGTTTTGTCCCTGCTAGCTGGGCCTTTGTTTCCCCATCTGTACAGTGAGGGGCTGGGTCCAGATGACATTAGTCTGAGGACCTTCAGTTCTGATGGGGACACAGTCGAGGGAGTAGGGGAGAGTGTTAGGGACCAGGTCATGGGTGGCTCCAGGCAGGTGCCCTGACCCCTGCTCCAGTGTCTGTCAGGGGTCTGTGAGCAAAGTCTGGTGTGAATCTCCAAAAGACCACCTGCCCCCATTCCGGGAATCACAGTCCTGAGGTACTAGAGATTCCCACATGGGCTCTGACTTGCTTTGTGATTCAGGGGTATCCCTGTGCCTCTCATGGCTTCAGCTACTCTCTCTGTGAGGGGCACGTGTAAGACCTAGCACTTGCTCAGTGCCCTAGGTAATGATTCCTCACATTCCCATGACACCTCTCAGTTTGCTAAGCACCTTCTTCTCATACAAGCTGCTCCCTTCCACACCCACCCTGATTCCTGCTCTGTGATGGCCCATTCTGGGGCTCGGGACCCAGACAGGAGCCAGACCTGGGCCCCGTCCTGGGGGCCCAAAGAGATACCTTGATCCACCTCTGGTGGAGGGGCCCTATGGCTGGGCAAGGGTCTGCAAGGGGCAGAGTGGGGTCATGCCTTGCCAACCTTTAACACTGTTTAATCTTTCATGAGAATCTTAACCACCATCATATCAAGATGTTACCTTAGCACTTTTTGTTGGAAACATGCCATTTTTGGACAGTGTATTCTCTCTACCTCCCCTCCCAGTTATATTTTTGGTTATTTGGGGGTGAAACTGACACATGTACAACTCTTTTCATTGCAATAATTCTCAGTAGGTATTTTTATTTTAGATGAAGAAACAGGCTCAGAGAGGATGTGTCACCTGCCCTTGGTCACACAGCTAAGAGATAGGTGTAGCTGGGATTTGAACCCAGGTCCATTTGTGCTGCCAGGTTGTGCAGGGGTGGCCAAGTCCTAGAACTCCTCCCCAGACTCCTCCCCTAGGTCCCCTTTCCCAGCCCTCCTGGGCTCACTGTTCCACCCTTGAGCAGACAGGGTCCTTGTCTCTTGCTCAGGGGTGTTTAAAGGTCATGTTTGGGAGACTGTCATAAACCCCTGAGCCAGAGACACCTAAATTTGGGGGGGGGGTGAGGGAGGGGGACTTGCAAGGGCAAATTAATGATAAATAGGATGGGGAGTGATTCTGCCCATCCTCTTGGCTAGCTAGCCTGGCCTGAACCCAGGACCCAAGGTTGAGCCCAAGGCATGGCTATCCAAGCAGGGGTACCAGGTCACTTACTTCTGACCCAAGACCTTCAAAAGATTCATTCTTGGTTAATCTCTGTTTGGATTTGAGTAATGGTTTGGTTTCTGCCATCTGTACCTCTCTGTCAATCTGCCGTTACTACTGTCAACCTAGCCTTATCTCTTTTACCCTGGACTGGGTGATGGGCATGAAAGGTTTACTGCCCTTGTGCCTGCTGTCTGCTGAGATGTTATTGGAGCCCTAAGGAGGCAGGATCCACCAGGCCAGTGCTCCCATCTCTTTTCCTTATCGTAGATCCCAGAGGCTACAGTTCACAGAGTAGGCCCTGTAGACTCCTTTTTGGGTCTCCCACTGAGCTGTGTTGTGGAAGATAAAACACAATCTGGTTGTGGCTGTCAGCTAAAACCACTGAGGCCAGGGGAGGGGCAGTGACCTGCCTAGAGTTAGGGTGGAGACAGAGGAGGTACATAGCAGAAAGCCATAGCCCTGGCTTCATCTTGAGCCCAGAGCCAGCTCCCCTGCCACCACTCCTACACATTTAAAGAATGTGGGTTAGAAGGGGTGGGGGTGAGTATCTGACTATGCCACCCACATACCGGAGATCTAAGGTGATCACACTTCATGGGGACCTGCAGCTCACTTTACAGGATTTAGTTTGCAGAATGCCCTTTGAGGTCATCTGCCATCATGGCTCCCTGCTCCCTGCATCACTTATAAAATTGGGCCTGATTCACAAACATATTGGAGCCCTAAGCACTGTAGGAAAAAACACCTCTATTTGTGAACACACTGTGACAACTCCTCGTTTTTTCTCAGCACCTTTAAGAAAAGCTCTTCCATCCCAGAGATCTAGGATGGTGAGGCTAGGAGGTTATACATTCTTACTCCTTCATTCCATAGATGGGAAACTAAGGCCCAGAGAGCATGGAGCAGCCAGAGCAGAGAAAGGAACCTGGGGTGGGAGGAGGCTGTGACCTGGATACTATTCAGAATGGCTATGTACTCACTGTGTAACACTGGGCAAGTTAGCTGTTCATCCAGGTGAGCTCACCAAGGGCCCTCCCTGCCCCTCTGTGGTCAAAGGCCAGTCACTGGAATGAGTGAATGCTCAGCCTTGGGCCATCTGCCACACTCATGCTGGCCTGGCCTCAGAGAAGTTGAACTATTTATTGGCCTCGGTTCACTGGAAGTGACTGGAGGCAAAGCTGGCACTAGGACCCAGGGGGCAGGTGGCAGCCTCCCAGGCTGGAAAGGGTGGCTGCAGTGCTGGTGGACCTACCTCCCCCGTGGTTTTGGAGCCCTGGCCAGCTCTGCCTGGGGAGGGTCAGGGGAGCCCCAGAACTCTGGGGCCAGGTGCTGTTGAGAGCCTAGTCTAGTCCATGGGAGGTATGTGGACAGGTGCTGGGATGCTCAGGGCAGATGGTGGTGGACAACTGCCAGAGTCCAAAGCTGGAGGGGGGCCTGGTTAAATCCCCCAGCTGGGAGTAAGACTGGAGTGGAGATTTTACCCAAGTCTGGTCAGTCTATGAACCTTGAGGCTAGTGGGCTGGATCAACTTCCTCCTGGGTTTGTGAACCTCACTGTGAACTGGGTTAGAAGTGTGTAGGCTTGGCGTGCCTCGTGGTTGGTGGGGGATGCAAGCTTTGGCATCTCTAAGTTGCTCTTGATTGTGGCGGGGGTGTGTGCCCATGTTTGGGTCTCTGGAGTGTCGTGTGGGGGCGTCTCTGGGATGTCTGGGGACAGCATGCCTGTGTGTAAGTAGGTTGTTGCAGAGGTGTATAGCTGTGAGTATGGGAGGGGGATGGAGAGAAGGGGCTCACAATTAACTTCCAGAATCCCTCTTCAAGCACCTCAGAGCCCCTCCTCTCAGAGTCCACTCTAACTCGGCCCCTTCCAGCCCCGTCCCCAACCCTAGCTTGAGGACTAGCGCTCTCCCGGCCCCGTCCCCCTCCGGGGCGGGCGGGGGCGGGCGCTAGGACCCTGCGGGGCGGGGCGGGGCGGGGCTCCGAGCTCCGTCAGCTGTACCTCCGCAGCCTGGAAAATACCGAGCCCCGGGGAGCGGAGCCCCGGAGCCTCTGAGCCTAGCCCGGAGGGAGGGAGAAAGGGAGGGGGCGCGCGGGGCGGGGGGGGGCACGGGGCGGGGCAGGGCGGCGGGACCCACTGCTCCTCCCCCCGGAGCCCCCGCGCGGCCCCGGTCGCCCGGGCAGCAGCGGCGGCGGCTGAGGCGCTCGCACCCCGGGCCCTGGCGGGCCCCCGCGGAGCAGCGGGCACAGGTGAGCGTCCGGCTGGGCGGGCGCCCCACCCCGCCCCCACCACCCGCCCGGCGCGCAGCCCGCGCCGGCGCCGCTGCCGAGTTAGTTGAGCCGGTCCGGCGGGCACTGCGCGGAGCCCCGCCGGACCGTCCGTCACCTCGGGTCCTGGCCTCCCCTGGGTTCCCGAAGAGCTCTTGAGGAGCCCCCGCACCCGATACGCGGCCCCCACTCCGGCCCTAGGGAGGTCTGGGGTCGCTCCTGGGGGTGGCCCCCGTGACTGCCCTGTGCGGTTCCGCGCTCTCTAGGGGGCCAGCCTCTGCCTGTCTCGAACTCTCCATCGGCCCAGGACCCCGGACAGCCCCACCCGCGCCCCCAGCGCACTGACTCCCGTCCTCAAACCGGTCCTGCAGGTCCCAGGAAGGTGGCGTCAGCATCTGCAGCCGCGTCGACGTTGTCGGAGCCTCCGCGGAGGACCCAGGAGAGCGGGACTAGGACCAGGGCGCTGGGCCTCCCCATGGAGAAGTCCGCTGCCTCAACAGAGCCCCAAGGGCCTCGGCCAGTCCTGGGCCGCGATAGTGTCCAGGTGCCCGACGACCAGGACTTCCGCAGTTTCCGGTCAGAGTGTGAGGCCGAGGAGGGCTGGAATCTGACCTACAGCAAGGCCGGCGTGTCTGTGTGGGTTCAGGCTGTGGAGATGGATCGGACCCTGCACAAGATCAAGGTAGGATTGCCCTGCCCCACGTGCAGCCTCCACTGCGCCCTTGCTGCCTCCGACAGGGAGTCCCCTGCTCCTCTGCAGGGCCACAGACACCTGGTCGGGCACCTGGACTCAGAAAGAGTTTCCTGCCAGGGAACCAGGAGGAGGCACAGTTTGTTGGGCAAGGGCTCCTCACACAGATGGGCCAACTGAGGCCTGGAGAGGGGGTGTGACTCACTCTGGCTCACTCAGCCAGAACCCAGGCTTCTGCATGCCCTTGCCTGCTCCTGGGAAGTGGGCTGCTGCCAGGCCTGAGAGAGTGGTCTCCTTCTGGGACTGCGCTGGCCATGCAAGTCTTCACTGGGTCCCTGACTTGAGTCATCCCAGGTGGGGAGACTGAGCCCTTCTCTCCCTAATTCCTGGTCTGTCCTCACTCTCCGCAGCCCTGGGTGCCAGGGACCTGATTCCTTCTTGCCTGATGTGCTGCTCTTCCCTCTTCCTTCCCTGGCTGCTCCCAGAGTCTCCTGCAGGGACTTAGGGTTGTGGTTGGCAGATCCTGAAGGCAGGGACTTGGATGTCCCTGCTTTACACAGGGCCAGGCTCTGGGAGAAGGGGGCCAAGGGAGGCCAGCAGATGCAGGGCAAACACAGGCACATCAGCTCCTTCAGAGCCTAAGCCCCACTCCTCAAAGTCCCATGACTTTCCTCTTTTGCCTGAACTCTAGGCCTCTGACCTAGGCAGGCTTGAGGTTTGGGACCCAATGAGCCCACCACCCCTTGGGGCCTAGATGGGGCAGAGGCTGGTGAAGACTCTGGTCTAGAGGCCTCGGTAGCTCCCCCCAACACATCTGGTATTGCTGTGAGTGCTTCATTTCGAGGGGGGAAATTCTCCCTTAAATGGGTTCTTGGCAGTAGGTTGTGTCCTTCACTTCCCTTGCCTTTCCCTTGCCCTCCTCTTTCTGCTGCCCTCCTCCCGGATGTAGGGGAGTGTATTCCTGTTGGGGGGGTAGAGGGGAAGGGCACTGGACTCTGAGGGCACTCCTACCCAGAACCTGCTCTCAGACCTAGCTCTGGCATCTTGACTTCATACCACGGTCTAAGAAAGCTGACCTTCCCTCTCTGACCCTATGCCTTTCTGCTTTACTAAATCTTAGTCGTTTACAGCTTTGTCCATCTGTCCCATGTGGCCTTCTGGCTCATGCTTTCTGCTTTCTCTTCCCCATCGCCCCCGTGACTCTCTGTCTGCATCCCAGCTATCTGATTATCTCTTTCTCTCTGGGTTTCCATGTGTGTCTCCCCATCTGGGACTCTGCCCAGGCCTGAGGGCCCTGGGCCAGAGGCTTTCTGGGGGCCTGAACTGTGTCTGAGGCTGAGGAGCAGGGAAGCACAGGGCAGCTGGTGTGTCCCAGCTTGGTGCTCTCTGAGGGCAGGGACAGATCCTATCCCTCTTTGCATCCCTAGCATCCAACACAGATAGAGCAAGGATGTTGTTTGAATGAAGGATGGAAAGAAGGAAGGAACAGACTGAATGAAAGGTGAGCAAGGTTGTTGTGAGAACAGGGTTGTTTTCCTGTGATCTGGGAAAGGCTTAAGGCTCTCCAGAAGGGGAAGGTCTGAACTAAGTCCAGTACTCCCACCCTCTGTGTCAATAGGGCGGAGCTGCCTCCTTCAACTGGCTTGGTTAATGAATAAACCCAGCCCAGTCTAGGACTGGAGTTGACGGGTCTTGGGGCCAGACTGCCACAATAGACCCCTTGTGGCCAGATCAGTCTTGTCAAGTGGACTTCCTTGGGAGAGGAGGGGACTTGGAAAAACTGGGTGTTGTGGTCCCTAGCTGGGACCTGGATCCTCCTTCCCTCTCAGACTGAGCAGAGTTTGGAGGTGTCAGAAGACCTTTTGCAATCCCTGTTTCATACTCCCTCCTCACTGGGGTGTAAGTGAGGACACTGAGGCTCAGAGAAGGGCAGAGGCCAGTCTAGGGTCACATAGCTAAGTCCTAGAAGGGCCAGGCTTGGAACCCAGATTTCCAGTCTCCCAGCCTATCTCTCTCTGTTCTCCCCACAATGGAGATAGAGTTGGGGACAGGAGGCAAACAGAGCTGGAGCCTAGGATGGAGGCTGGGACCTTGGCTATGGGCATCCTGAGCGGCCAGCCCCCTGACTCCCCATCCCCTCAGCCCAGCCAAGTGGAGCTCTGGGAGATGGGCAGGAGTCTCTGAGCATCCCATCCCCAAGGTTCCAGGATTCCCAGGTTCCATGCAGGAAATCTCATTTCTGATAGGAGTCAAGCATCTTTTCCATCTTCAAATTTGCCCTCAGGCCAGTCCTGGGCAGTAGTAGGTTTGTCTTCATGCTACAAAGAAACTGAGGCCAAGAGTCACTTGCTTAAGATCACAGAGCAGCTGAGGCAGGCATAGGACCCAAGCCAGCCTGACTCCAGAGCACCTGCCCCCCTCTGCTTGGGCTCACATTGTTAGTCAACGTTATGGCATTTGACCCCATCAGTAACTCTTTGAAGTACACGGTGTTCTCATAATCCCATTCCTGTTTGATAAATGAGACAGCTGAGGCCCAGAAAGGGGAAGTGACTTGCCAAGGTCACACAGCAGGTCTGAAGCCAGAGTCCCCAAGGATGATTGGGTCACTCCAGGGGGCTGGGACTCAACCACAGGTGTTTGTTTAGCTTTTGACCCCTTACCCCATCCTGCCCCAGCCTGTCTGTGGGCCTGCCCCTTGAGCTGGGAAAGCCAGCCTGCACTCCGGACATGCCCTGTTCTCGTGATCCTCAGGTGGGGGTGGGGGTAGGGTTCCATCTATCGGTCTACCTTATTGATTTTCTCCTCATCTCCCTTCCCCTAGACTTATCCTCTCCCTGTCCCTGTGTCCAGAGGTCCCCGAAAGCCACTGTAGCTCTGGTCCCAGCATTTGGAGCAAAGACAAAGGGGAGAGGTTGTTGGAGGTCATCTCTACCCTTTTCCTCCCTCCTGGCCTCCAACATGGCCTGGCCTGACCTCAGGTCTACACTGTGCTTTGGGCACTGGAGAGGAGGAAGACACTGCCTTCTGAGAGGTCCGGCCTTGTTCCAGAGGCAGATGTTGAACACAGATCCTGGGTCCAAGGCAGAGGGCAGATTGGAACCAAACCTAGGTCTCTCAATGCCCAGGCCAATGTGTGAGTGTATGAGAAATGCAAAACTAAGGGGTCTGCCAGTCATTTAAGCAGGGCCAGCTTAAGTCCATTCCTGGCTGTGGTATCCTCTTCTGTGGATTACCAATGGTATGTCCCTGCCCTTTTCTGGGCTATTTCTCCATTTCTGCCTTGGGACTTTCCTGGCTCTAAGGGCCTCTGAACTAATGGGACTCAAGGGCCCATGGGAGAGAAATGAGGAATGAGGGGAAGAAAGCAGGAGGTGACATGGCCTGCCAAGCCCTGCCCTTGATGCTCATGTGCTCAGACTCTCCAGTGTTGCAGCCTGCCTAACCTTGTGCTTGGCTATCCATGTGAGAGGCAGAGGAGATCTGGTCCTGTCTTCAGAAGTTTTCAGACCCTGGTAAAGAGAGGAAGGACAGTTCCAGGTGACTTCTGCCTACTACACGGGGTAGATGTTCACAGGCAGACCACAGAGGCAGGAGTGGGCCTAGTGAGCAGGGTCCTTGAGGGGCTTGGTGGGAGGTCTCTTGAGGGACTGTGGCTGAGAACCTGAGGTTCCTCTTGCTACAGGAAGCTGAGCAGTAGGGACCTGTCTTCTCTGACTTCCTTTCCTATGGCTCCTCCCCTTCTGCTTTGGAGAAAGCTCCTCGGCCCCTCCCTTCCCTATCTCACTGTCCACCTGCTCCCATAAGGCACCCTCACCCCACCCCCTCCATACTCTCAAGTCTGTTCCCTCTAAGTGCCTCAGGTCAGAAGTGGCTGGAAACTTTAGGGGAAGTCTTTCTGGGCTAGGCTGAGTCTCTGGAGGAGAGAGCATGTTGTCCAGAGTCACGGCCACATGGCCTTGGGCAGGTTGCTGCCACCACCTAGGCTTTAGCTTCTTCATCTGTTGAGTAGTGCTGCCCTGCCTGTCTTTGGGCACTTCATTCATTCATTTACTCATTGAGTGAACATTCACTGATAGCCTCTCTGCCTGGCCCTATGCTGAAGGTTAGGGACAGAGAGGAGGATCAAGCCCAAGCGCTGCTCTCAAGGAGCTCCTTTGTGCATGGACAGACACTTGTCACAGAAGCTATGGAGACCCAGAGGGGGCCTCTGAACCAGCTTGGGGGCCAGGAAATGCTTCCTGGAATGCTCAGGTGATCCCTTTGGAATTGGGTGGCGAATGAGATGGACAAGTTTGATTGCACTGGGAGCCTTCCATATAGAGGAGCAAGCTGTGCAAAGCCCAGAGGTGGGAAATAGAGTAGTACATTAGGAGACTGGCAGGTGGTTTAGTCTGGAGTTGGAGATGATTAGAGAGCTGGACCAAGGCCCCAGAACATGGGTCCTGGAGGTCCTGGGATGCCGGGCTGGGGCGGGGGGGGGGGGGGGGCGTGGGTGGGTGGGTGGGATTCGATAAAGCAGGTAGGAAGTGGAGGAGGAGGAAGAGGAAGGGGAGGATACTGTATTTGTCTGGATAGAGGTGCTGAGTCCTGTGTGAAAGCAGGGGCTGTGGGGAATGAAGCAAGGGATTGCATCCAGAGAGATTTAGGAGGGATAATGGATGGGACATGGTGGTTATAGCATAACCCTTTGCAATGTGCAAACTGTATTGTGCAGGCTGGGGTGTAAGACTGTGGATATGCAGCCCCTTTGATGCCTGCCTTGGTGGGTGAGGAACCTTGTGAGTTTGAGCAGAGTGGGGGTAGGTGCCTCCAGTCAGTGTCCCCCTGGGGCCAGAAGAGCCCTTAGTCCCCAGGCTGGCTCTGTGCCTCCACACCCGGCTCCCCAGGCTCTGGCTTTTAAACTTTAACGAGCCCCAGCTCAGTTTCCAGCCCAGAGTCTTTAAAGTTTCAGGAGATGAGAGGAAGGAGGGAGTCCTGGAGACGGATGGGTTTTCTTTCTTCCTCTGCATCTCCACGCCTGACTGGGCCACCTGGAACCAGGGCTGTAGGTGCTATGACTCCAGAATCTGGGACCTTGGCTGGGCCACTCCAGCTGGTTCCTGAGGGGCTAGGGGCCACAGGCCTGGCAACAAGGTTGCCACCATGATAGATAGGATAGAAACCTTATTCCAGCCCTGATCCTTTACCTTGGCCTCTGACCTAGGCAGATGAGCATGTGCCAACAACAGGTGGGAGGAAAGCTGTTCAGAGCAGGTATTAGGCTTGAGGTGTCCCTGTTCTTCTTGGTGCCTCACTTCATCCCCTCTGGCATGCTTGTGCTGGGCTCTGTGCTTTGGGGCCCTTGAACCTTCAGAAACACAGACAGTGAAAGAAAGTGGCAGGCCCAGGACTTAGTGGTGGATCCCATGCCAAATATAGGTTCCTCTCACCTGTCATTAGAGAGCCTGGGGAAGGTGACACAGGGCCACTGGAGCTATTCTCTAGGGCTTTAACCTAACATTTGCCTCCCTGCCTCTCATCCGAGGCTCCCTGAAGAGAGATACTAGCTACTTCTGATATCTCTAGAATCTTTATGTACTGGGGCAGGTGAGAAATGCCTGCACATGTACACTGTCCCCCGCAGCACACACACAAGGGAAGTAGGGGGATGAGTACTGTGGTCCTGGGCCATTTAATCTCATCCTTGGGTTTCATGCCACAACTTGCATCTGCTCCTAGTTGCTGAGATCCCCTCTACCATCTCCTGGCACCCGCCCCCCGGGCCCCCCTCCCCATCTCTGGTTCCTTCCAGGTTGCCTGGGACCTGATTCTGGACCAAAAAAGTGATAAAAGTCTAAGGCAGAGGCTTGGCAGAGAGGATGGAGTTCCCTTGTGTGTCTCTGACATTCATTCATTCAACACATTTTTATTGAGCACATACTATATGCCAAGTATTGTGTTATATCCAGGAATTTAGTGGCAACTCAGACAGATCAGACTCAGCTGTTATGAGGCTTACATCCTAAGGAAGAGACAAGAAGAATAGAAGCAAACAGATCATTAAATAAGATACCAGATGGTGGTTATGGTGGTGTTATGAAGACAGGATGGTATGATAGGGGTTGTCTGGCCTTCTATGTGCGGATCTTCTGTTTGTGGAGCTGGATTGTGGGTGACTGCGTGTGTGATAGGGTCCTCGGTTGGGTGGACTGTGAGCCTCTTCACATCTGCCCAGGTGACATCCCTGGGGCAGAAACCTGACTGGGGTCAGTAAATCGTATTGGATGTATGTATGTGTGTGTATGTGTGTGCATGTGTCTGAGGTGGTGTGTATGTGCCTCTGAGTGTGGGACTGTGTGTTTCTGTGTCTGGTGTTACTGTGTGTGTGAGTCACGCCCCCTCACTGCAGCAGAGTTGTCTCTGATCCAATTATGTCTCCTCAGCTGTCTCCTGGCAGCTCTAGCCCCAGGCTCAGTGCTGGTTCTGCCACAGTTTTCCCCTCCCTACCTCCATCCAGCCTCCTGACCCAGCCTCTGGGCCTACCTCTGGGTCTCAGGGTCTCCTCTTAGGGTGTGTTCTCTGTCCCCATCTCTGATGGTTCCTGCTTCTGCCCTTATGTCTCTACTCATCCCCTTTCCTCCATTTTTTTTCTGTATCAGTTTTTTATTCATTCAACAAACCTCTTCTCATACCTCCCACCCACTCTGCCAGCCGCCATGCCAGTGCTGGAGACACTGGGCCCTGCTCCTGAAGCCTAGTGGGGAGACTGACGAAGATGGGGACAACCTTCCAAGAGAACTCAGGCAGAGGGAGGCCAGTGGCTGGCAGCGTGGGGGGTGTCTGGGTGGGGCCTTAGGAGCCCAGCAGGAGCCAGGTGGCAAGCTGAGCAATTCTCACTGAATCCCTCAGTGGGGTAGGCTCCCAGAGGCAGGAGTGCAGACTGAGAGTGAGAAGGAGTGGAGGCGGAACCAGAGTGAGGAGGACATCTTGGAGTTGGGATCTGGCCTGAAGGCAGAGAAGAGAAAGATAGCAGGGACTTTCAAGCTGGGCAGTGCCATCATCAGCTCTGGGTTTTAGAAAGCTCCCTAGCTGCTGGGGAAGCACTGGCCTGGGAGCCAGGAGACCAGAGACAAGGATGCTGCTTCAGTGGTCCAAGCAAGAATGAGGAAGCCTGCCTCGGGTTGGTGAAGAGGAGCTGTTGGAAGGTCATGGCTGAGTGCAATCCCAGGAATGAGAGGGAGGGATGAGTCCAGAGCCATGCCTAGGTTCTAGGCACTGGAGGGGGGCACAGGGCAGTGGGCATTGGGGTGGATAACACGACAGTACTGGACATGGTGAGTGAGAGCCTGTGGGCCGTCCAGGGGGTGATGCCCAGGAGGCTGTTAAAGATGCTGTCTGGAGCTTACTAGAGAGAGTGCTTTGGGGGCATCGGGGTGTCTCTGGAGCCCTGGGAGGTGTTTATCCAGTTTGTGTTTGTCTTGATGTCTGTGTGCCAGCCCTGGCCATTGTCTCGTGTCTTGTGTCACTAGTCTCCCTCATCCCTTCCTTTTCTTCCAGGCCCACCCACTCTCTGCCTCTCTCCTCTCCTCCCTCTTCTGTCTGGCTCTCCCACCTCCTCCAGGGCTGGAGTGGCAGGAGCTCCAGACCAGGAGGTCAGCTTCTGAGATGTCAGAGCAGGATGGTTCTTACTGCTGCGCAGCTGGGGCCTGCTGGTCTAGAGTCTGAGGGGTGCAGTATGGGTCCAGGGAAGCTGTTGGAGACTTGGGGGAAGGACAGAGGAAGGAGGCAGAGCAGGTATGAGTCACTCAGCGCTGGATGGAGAGCATAGCAAAGAGCCTGGGTTAGTCTGCCTGAGCAGACTTAGGAGCCCTGTCTAGGGGAGGGATGGCAGCACCTGTACTCTCCATAGTCTCAAGGGGACCCCAATTTTGGGGAGAAGATGGTGTGGAGGTATTTGGTGCCAGATCCCTTTCCTTTCAGAATAGAGGGCCATAGGGCTTGTGTGGTCATAGTACAGGTGGGGATACTGAGCTAGAAGATGGGGGAAAGAGCCCCTGCTCTGGGCTCACACCACACATGCTCTCTGTGTCCTTCCAGCTCCCCTCACTCCGGACAGAGCCAGCCCCAACGGACCCAGCCCCTAGCATGGATCCTCAGGGACAGGCCTCACCTGGCCAGGTGCTCGCTCACCTGGAATTCCTTGGGTCCTCCACAGAGCAGAACCTGGTTCTCAGGGAATAGCCTTGGTGAACTGTGGGTCACACTGGGTTCTGTGTTGGTTCCTCTCTTCACTTTTTTGAGCTACCATTTACAAATGGGCATAATCTTCCCTCCTCCCAGGTGATTGAGAGGATGGAATTAAATGAATTTGTGAAGCTCTTAGCACACCATTAACTTTTGCTGAATGGATGAATGAATGAACAGCCTGAGGTTCTCTAGGGACAGCTCCATTTCCTCCCGCCTCCTTCCATGTTCACTCAGGTTACCCAGTGGAACTACCTGAGCCCTCCTCTTCCTCCAGCCCCCAGGCTCATGCCAGCACCTCTGCCCAGAGCTCTTTCACCTCCTTTTCATCTGAGTGCCATCTGCTCTTCCGTTTATCCTTTAGGACTCCACTTAGGTGCTCCTCCTTGTAGCTGCATCTTGGCCTCCTGCATCCTCTTCCCTGCCCTGCCCACCCACGGTTGTCATTGCCTGTGCAGCTTTGGGGGGGGGGCCCTCTGGTTCCACTCCTAGCATGGTCAGATGATGGGGAGCCTTTCTAAGGTAACTCAGCATTAACATGGGCAGCCTCAGGCCCCATCTCAGCTCAGCCTAGACTTCCAGATCCAGGGAACAAGGACCTCCAGGTTCTGGACAACACTCTCAACTCGGGGAAAAAAGTATAGTTTCTATGTCTTGTATAAACTGTGTTGTACCAAGAATCCAAAAAGGAAAAATAAATCACCAGAGCCTCAATTCCTGAGTAAAACTTTTTCCTTGGTTCCTTTCAACTCTCATGCAAGAGTGTACATAATTTATACATACTTTAGACCTTGGCACAGGTACAAGTTTGAATCTTCTTTTTTCATTTAACATTGCATCTGTAAAAGTTTCTTGTATTGCTACCGAATTATTAATTCTACATTTCCGGCAGCTGCTCCATGCAGGCCTGTTCTGGGTTCTGAAGGTTCAGAGCCTGCCCTTCCCTGGGTGGGTGGTGGGGAGCCGTGCGCAGTTCTCAGTAGCTGGGCAGCAATCATCCAGGTGATGTGTCTTAACCCAACCAGACCCAGCTGTTGGTGATGTTCCAGGTTCTCAATATATTTTGCTAATTATAAATGCAATAATATAGTCATAAATATTGTAGCAAGTTTTTTTGGTGTTTTTTTCTGAGTATAAATTTCTGGTCCTGGAGTTCCAGGAATTGAGTTGAGAGACATTTTTATGACCTAAAAAATATTTGCCAATGGGGGAGCATGGGTGGCCCAAGTCGGCTAAATGTCTGACTCTTGATTTTGGCTCAGGTCATGATCTCACAGTTCACGACATTAACCCCCGCATTAGGCTCTGTGCTGACAGTGCAGAGCCTGCTTGGGGTTCTCTCTCTCTCTCTCTCTCTCTCTCTCTCTCTGCCTCTCCCCTGCTCATGCTCATGTGTTCTCTCTCTTTCCCTCTCAAAATAAATAAGTAAACTTAAAAAAATTTGCCAAATAGTTTTTCAGAATAGTGGAACCAATATTTGGTGTCACTAACTGTGTAACAGTTTTAGCATGTCCTCACAAGCAGTAAATATTTTGTATATTTTAGCTAATTTACTAAAATATAAATTCGCACCTCAGTACCATTTAAATTTACTTTTCTTTAGCTATCAGAACTATTAAGGATCTTTCAGCAAGTCCCAGAATCTTCCCTGAACTTGTCTCTGACACCTCCTACCCCTACACTGCATTTTATGTAAGGATGATGGCAGAAGGAGTAAGCCTCAAGTGCCATGGAGATTTTTACAAGTCTAGGAGGTTTTCACCAAGATTCTTCCTTCTGAAGTCCACAGAAGCTCTAAGGATCGCTGGCCACGGCCCCTGCACTCTAAAAGTCAGAGAAGCCTACACAGGCACAACCTCTTTTCTGTCTCACCTGTCCATCCTTCCCTTCAGAAATACTTCTTTACTAAACCGTGCCAGATACAGGGGATGCCAAGATGAGTAAGGGGGCCACAGCACTGTGGGCCAATCAGTGCATTGCAATGCATGCTGATAGAGGGAGGCCCTGGGGATGGAGGAGACAAGAAGTAGGCCCCAGGTCATCCTAAAAGATTTAAGGACAGGAAGGGCTGCCTGGACAGGGAACAGCCAGACTGAAGTTTGTTCAAAAACAAAATAGGGAAGGAGCCAGAGAAGGAAAGTTCTCAGAAAGCAGAACTGATGAGACCTCTCTCCTCCTGTATCCCATTCCCCACTTTCTCTCCAACCCCTTGTGTCAGTGCCCTTGAGCTATTCTTGAGATTTGGGGGCGACATGGAGGAAGGTCTTAGAGGTCTACATTCTGGGAGCTCCAGAAACCCAGAGGCAAGGGCAGGTGCTTTATCAACTTGGCTTAATGCTGGCTTCTTGAGGCCTTTGGGAGAGACAGTGGGGGCCCCTGGGAGGGGTCCCTTCAGAACAGGAGGCAGAGGCTCTGCTGAAGCTGAGCCTCTCACCTGCTATATGCCCCAGGCCAGGCTGCATCTCTCAGCACCAGGGCTGACATGGAGCTGGCAGTGCCCGGTTGTGTGGGCTGTGATGGGGGAGCAGATACATTTTTGTAGGGCCCTGGTGGAAGAGGGTTGCCCATTTGCTCCCTGTCCATCCACACTGTGGAGGGATCTGGGCATTTTTGTTTTTTTAAACTTTGTTCCCTGGTCCTGTATATCCTGCCCTTTGGGGATTAGCAAGAAGGTGCTCCTGTAGGCAGGGCCTGAGAAGTCCTGGGGGGGGGGGGGCACTGGGGCTTAGGACTAGAGGAAGAGCAGCTGCTGTTGGGGCTTTCTGTACAAGCCTCACTTAATCCTCACAGCTCCGTTCTGAGGGGAGGATTATCTTTGTTTGACAGATGAAGATACTGGGACTCAGAGCTGAAGTCCTTTGCCCAGGCCAAGGCCAGGAAAGCAGGATGTAGCTGGGCAGAGGCCTGTCTGCCCTAGGCAGCCTGGAACTGCTATGTAAACATAAGTCTGTGTGTGGCCTGGCTGGGTCTGGTGGGGCAATGCAGTGGCTGAAAGATTCTCGGGGTCTTCCAGATGCAGAGCACCTGGGTGGAGTTTTGGGAAAGTACAGCTCTGTCTTTGAGCCCAATGCAGTCTGAGGGTGGAGTCAGGAACTCTGCTCTGAGGAAGAATGTCTGAGCTTCGCTTTCCTGGTGAGCAAGCCCTCCGAATCCGATGAGCTCTGCATAATAACCGTCAATTAACTAAGACAGTCTCCAGTTGCCAGCATGTTGTTTGAGCTGGGCCAGTCCTGCCCCTTGATGAAGGTAGCAGAAAGTCTTAACAATCTGGGGTCAGACACACCCAGGCGATAGTTCTCTGCTTTACCACTCTTAGCCTTCAGTCCTTGGTCAATCCTTGTAATGCTCTGGGCCTCAGTTTTTGCATCTGTAAAATGGAGATGATGATACCCATTGGGGTGTTGGGAGGATAAGAGACAGTATTTGTACAGGACACAGCGTGGCGTTGCAGACAACTGGCAGAGGTGGTTTGACCTACATGTCAGCTCCTATGGGGTCCATGGGCCAAGTGTTGTTGTCTCCTCTGTGATGATGACTTAGGCAGTGATTTGGAGCCATTGGTACATGGTAATGGTTATTGAGGTTGTGGTTATCATTCAAGGCTGTGATTGATTTGATAGTGAGTACCCCACCCCTAGTCAGGAATGCTTCCTTTGATTTGAATATGGTTCTGTTGGGAAAAGATGATTTGCATAACAGTTATTCCTTTTACAATACTGTCTATTAAAATGCAGCATTGTGAGTAGTCAGCACAGCCTGTGGGATGTTTCAGAGCCCACACGAACCCCTTACCTTCTCTGGGCCTCACTTTCCCCAGTGGTAACTGAAGAGTGTGGAGGAAGAGATAATCTCCTGGGTCCCTAGGACTGTGGGATAATCCGTGGTTGCACGTATCCCACAGGCAAGGATACTGGAGACCTGGGGTGAGGGCCAAACTTGGATCCACCTGTCTGTCAGTTTGTAGGTTACTGACCTGGCCTTTGGCCCTCAAGGCCATACCACAGCCCTGTGGAGGTGACCTTACTTCTTGTCCCCTGTCTCAGCTCAGCTATCTCCCTGGGTCCTGGGAGATACTGGAGCCCTTCTCCCCACCATTTCCCTCCCTCTGTGGAGATCCCTCCTTCTCTAAAGCTGAGCACTGGGAAGGCCTCCAGAGAAGCACAGGGCAAGGGTGGGAGAGAAGAGAGGGGCACAATGAGACACAGCTTGGGCGCTGGATCCTGCTTGGTGCTTAATTATTTATTTATTTATTTAAAATGTTTATTTATTTATTTTTGAGAAATAGAGAGAGAGAGCGCGTGCACAAGTGGGGGAGGGGCAGAGAGAGAGGGAGACACAGAATCTGAAGCAGGCTCCAAGCTCTGAGCTGTCAGAGCGGAACCCAATGCAGGGCCCCAGCCTACGAACCACGAGATCATGACCTGAGCTGGTTGGAAGCCTAACCAGCTGAACCACCTAGGCGCCCCTGTACTTATTTTTTTAAGTCTCCAGGTATTTGTACTCACCGGTCCCTCTGCTGAAATGCCCTCTCTCCCCTTGCAGCACTTCTGCCCCTTTTCCTTTTAGGCTCTGTTGCCTTCTGCTCCCACAGTTACTGTGCCCCTCCCCCCCACCCCTACTCATTCTCTGCTGGGATTCTGTGTCCTTGTCTCTCTTGCTACCCACTTGTTGGGGCCTCTGGCTCATCTCCAAGTTCCTCCTGCCCAGTTGCAGTGTCCTGGTATATAGCAGACTCTAGAAAGAAAGTGGTGGATAGATAAATGGATGGACCAATAGGCAGGCCCCAGGATGAGGCCAGAGAAGCATAAAGGGCACAAAATGCAAATGTGACCTGGTCCTATCCTGTGGAAGCGTGAATGGCTGCTCCTGGAAGCCGGCTGAAGTCCTAACAGCTACTATTTTTTGAGTATTTACTATTTGCCAGGTATATTGCATACATGATCTCGTTTAATTGAATCACAACATCCCCATGAGATAAGTACTCTTATTATCCTTGTTTTTCATGTGAAGAAACTAAGACTCAGGAGCTTGTGCCCAAGGGGAAGGAACTGGAATGGGAACCTGGGATTGCCAGGCTCAAAACCTGCAAGAGTCTTCCCTGGTGGCCCTCTTCACTTGTCCAGTCCCTTCTGACCATGGCTCCGTAGGACTAAGTGTGTTGAGGGTTGAGGGTGTGCAGGTCCCAGGGCTTCTGAGCAATTCCAGTTTTCTACCTCCTGGGGCTGGAGAGAGTGGAATGTGGGAAATACGGTCTGTAGTTTCTCTGGTGTCACTTGCTCCCTCTGGGCCACAGTTTTCTCAGCTGCAAGTCAGCTTCCCCGCTGTAACCAGGCTTTGAGGGTTTTGCAGCTCAGCATGGCTCCTTGACTGAGCAACCCAGAGCAAACCCCCTTCAGTTCTGGCTTGCAGGGGGAGCTCCCAGATGTCCAGGGGAAGTGACTGACTTGCCCAGGGCCCAATGGCTGTGGGATCCAGTCACAGGCCTGCCCCCCAGGTGCTCTCCAGTGACTCACCGCTACCCCCACCATCCCTCTAAAGCCTCTTAGAATTACACCTCGCAGATGTGGCAGCTGCCACAGTGGGCAGGAACAATGCCCTATGTAATCTACCCCTCTTGGCACAGGCCCCTAGCTCCTGGGGGCTGTGGAAAGAGCATGGCTGGGAGCCAGGCGGGATGAGGACGCCCACGGTCACTCTCCACTCTGCTCTCTGGACCAGCCACCCAGCCTGCCTGTTTTGTCACCTGCGGTACCACCACCCTAGTCAGGGTTTCCTGCCCTGCCAGCAGAGCGCCACTGCCGGCCTTCCTGCCCAAGAGCCTGCCACCAGCCTGGGAAACCTTTAAAGTTCCCCTGTTTTGAAGATGAAATGTTATCGCTTCTCAGCCTTTTGGCTAAGATCGAGTGTAAAGATGAAATGTTATGCAAAGTTTACACTCAACTGCCAGGTCTGTCTTGGGTCTGTCTCGTGGCCATGCAAGCCCCACCTACTTCCCGCTATCTCAGAGGGAGGCCTTTGGTCCTGAAGCCACAATAGCCCTGAGCGGTGTCTGGGCAGTGTGGGCCTCTCCTCAGGGTGCACCCAACCCCCAGCCGTGAGTGCACCTGGGTCCTTGTGCACGCTGAGCCTGACCAGAGGGAAGAGGCAGTCCCAGGTAGGGTTCTAGCCCAAGAGCATAATTCTGTCGTCACTGCCCCTCCACACACTCACTGCCCAGGATAACACCTCTGAGGACTTGTAAAGCCAAGTCAGCTTGGCTATAGAGAAGTTCTCGTTTCCTCAGAAGCCACATGTGAGTGGTCCTTGATGGTTGAGAGTACAGGAAAATCCGGTTTTGAATCCCTGCTCTGCTGCTTTCTTGCTGTCTGATTCAGACAGGTTGCTTAATCTCCTGAGCCCTATGCTTCTATGCACAGCACAGGAGTAATGCCAGCTCATAATTTGGGGTGAAGAGTGAGCTTGCATTGAATGTCTGCTGCAGCGTCCAGACCTCCACACAGCTGCTCAGTACAGGTCGTCCGGCTGCTGCTGCTGCTGCCAGTTTGACCTCTGCCTTCTTCCCCCACGCCTTTCTCACCATCCCAGCCCTTCCCTCACTCCGTTCAGTCACTCACTCACTCACTCACTCACTTGTTCCTTCACACTTGTCATTAGTCTTCTTAGGTGTGATGGGAGTTCCTGGGTACTTCCTTGACTTTCACAACCCTGACACTCAGCAGGGGAGACTTTTTTAAAGTCCCTTATTTGGGGTTTGTCTGATTTTTCTAATGACTGGATTTCAGTTATGCATCTTTGGCAGAAATGTCACCTAAGTGGTGCCTGTATTCTCTTCGTTGCATTCTATCAGGCAACACCCAGTTGTAACTTGTCAGCACAGAGCCCAACGTGGGGCTTGAACTCATGAGCAGCAAGGTCGTGACCTGAGCTGAAGTCGGACGCTTAACCAACTGAGCCACCCTGGAGCCTCGAATAATCTGTTACTATGCTATTTTATTTTTTCATTCTATTTTGTATGTTAGAGACAGAGCGTGCATGTGCAAGCAGGGAAGAGGGGCAGGAGACAGAGAGAATCTTAATCAGTCTCCATGTTTAGCACAGAGCCCGATGCAAGGCTTGATCCCACGACTCCAGGATCATGATGTGAGCCAAAATCTGAGTGGGACACTCAACTGACTAAGCCACTCAGATGCCCTGATTATCACTATTTTGATACTCGGGTTGTCCTAGCTTTAGTCTGTGGTAGGTGGCCAGTTCTCCTAGTTTGTCTGGGATAGAGGGTTTTCCTAGGATGTGGGATTTTCAATGCTAAAACTGGCAAAGCCTTGGGCAGACCCTGACAAGTCACTCACCCAGTCAGTGGGAGCCCTTCCTCTGGCTCCTTGGCAAGGTCCCTATCATTCTGTGAGTATGTCCTTACTTTCTGGCACAATAAGATGTTCCAGGCTCATCTTACCTCACCCAGCCCCAGAATCCTGCATTTCTCTAGGAAAACCTGGAACCAGGACCTTTTGAGTATTAGTGGAGAAGAGGTGCCTGCCTCCATTCTGCAGAACTGACCTCCTCCTTTGTGCCCTCACTGGGCAGTTTAGGGCACCTCTCCATTTTCAAGTTGGTCTCCTCCCTCAACTAGAAGCCTCTCAAGGACAGGTCTCAGATTCACCTCTGATTGTTCTGTGCTCTGCACAGGACTAGAATTGGGGCTGTTAGTTAAATGACTGGATCTAGACTCATAACCTTCCTCATGGATCAGAAAAGCAGAGAGGGAAGGTGATTTGTTCAGACTCACACAGTGAGTTTTTTGCAGGCTAGAATCTGTCCTCAAACTTTGATTTTGTCTGTCTTTTCTTTTCTTTTTGCAGTTTTATATCTTTATTTGAAAATCAGCAATTAGTTCTCATCCACATTGTCTGTAGATTTTTGAAAGTGATGTGGGTACGCAGGTAACTAAGGCATAGAGCTTGTTTGAATCTTCATCCTTGTTAGTTTCCTGGACAACTGCACACAGATATAGTATGGAACATTCCTTATTCCTTTGGCCCAAACAGCTTTGTTGAGCCTGGTGTCAGTGAGTTTCTGGAGTTCCCATCTCCAAGGCAAATTTCTGTGTCTCTTTGGGGGTCCAAAGGGCACACTTCTTGAAACCCACTCCTTACATGCGCCTGTGAATGTTGATGGTGTGTGTTCCCTGGTCACTACCTCACTGATGGTAAACGGCCCTTCCTCTCATCATGCTTCTTTACAGGAGCCATTCTGCTGGGCCCTGGTTGAGATGACTGGAGAAATGTGAATATGCTCTGAGTGTTAGATGTGCTGAAAATTAACTGCAACAAAATGGTAGAGATTGTTGCCTGAAGGCTACAAAATGGAATGCACAGAATAATCTCATTCGGGGGAAATATGCACAAAAAAGGCTTGGGAAGAACAATCACTAAAGTGTTAACAGTGGCAATCTCTAAATGATGAGAATATGATGGTTTTCTTTTTGCTGTCTGTATGTCTAACTTTCTAAAACATATAGTACTGTTTCTACAATAAGGAAATGATTTAAGTAGAAAGATCTCCCAGAGATACTGAGAGGTACACTCACCACATGCCAGGTACTATCTCTTTTTTTTTTTCCTTCTCTCCCTACACCCACCCCCCATCCCCGCCCTTCTTTCTCCAGCCACCAGTGGAGGTGTTACCTTTATTTCTGCCAGGTACTATCCTAAGTGCTTTATACACATTACCACATTTTGCTCTCACAGAAATACTCAGAGGTATCAGCCCAATTTTAGAATTAGGAAAACCAAAGTTTGCTTTCTATGTGTTTCCCGTGGCACTGTCTGAATGCCCAGGTCTGGGAGACCTTTTTAAACGACATGAGAAAACTTGTCCAGTTGCTGAGGGGACCTTGAGCCTAGGCTTTGAGCTTTTGGGTGAAAACAATCACCGAATAAGGACGTGAACTAAGTTTCACCTTGCTGAGTGCAAACCTAGCAAAACCTAGCTCTGTTTTTACTTGCTTCCCAGACATATGATCTGGGTTAAATCCCAGCTCTGCTGCTTACTAGCTGGGTGACCCTAGTCAAGTTACTTAACCTCTCTCAGCCTCAAGTTCCTCTTTGCATTTCTTGTCTGGCAGAGTTGTTTTGAGGGTTAAATAAAAAAGGGGATCCTTGGCTCTTCTCTCCCCTAGACGCAAAGTTCTTTGAGGACAGAGCTAAAAACAAAGATATTTGTTGGATGAAGGGAAAAAAAAAGGTAAATTGTATGGTCAGGTGGTGAGCACCATGGATGAAAGAAAGCATCCATTTAGGTATTTGTTTGTTTATGCCTTCATTTCATTTAGCATGTAACCATACCAGATTCTCCGCTGAGTCAGCCATGAGCCTCCACCCATGAAGATCAGTGGTCTGGGAGGGCATAGATATAGAGACTTAGTGTACGGGAGTCCAGAAGGTCTGGCCTGGTCATTCAAGAAGGCTTCCTGGAAAAGGAGACTGGGATGGAACGGGAGGTTTGGTGGGAGCTGAGATGGGGGAGATGGTCTCTGGATACAGGGGCTATCCTCTCCTCACATGGGTGGCTTCTGGGAGGGCTGGACAGTTAAGCTCTTCTTGATGTTCTTTCTCCCCTTCTTGCCTGTCTGCCCTTTGGTCTCCTGGCCGGGGCTTTTAGCCCTGTGTGACCCTAACAACCCATGTGTCTGTCTGCAGTGCCGGATGGAGTGCCGCGATGTGCCAGCTGAGACACTCTATGACGTCCTACACGACATTGAATACCGAAAGAAGTGGGACAGCAACGTCATTGAGACTTTCGACATTGCCCGCTTAACAGTCAATGCTGACGTGGGCTATTACTCTTGTGAGCAGGCGCAAGAACACTGATCCTAGCCTCCCTGCTTCCATCCAGGCCTCCAGCCCAGCTTTCTTCTCCCACCTTTCCTCCTTGTGATCACTCCCATGGCCAGGCTGCTCAGAGACCTGAGTGCTAAGATGTAGGGCTGCCCTCTCTGACATTTCTGTCCACTCCTAGACCCTTGGGCACACACACGTACACTCACAAACACATACGCACTCCCATGTTCATGTATACACCCTCCACACACATGCACACAGAGTCATGTACACACTCCATGGCCACATGCCACATATTCACAGTCACACATTTTCTGATACACACACTCACAATAATATATTCACATTCACATATACAAACAGGCCAGGCCAGCAAGGTAAGGGCCGTGTGAGGTTGTGAGCAGGAATGGCTGGTGACAAGAAGGGAGAGGGTTCTGTCTCTTTCCTAGTGTCAGCTCTGGGACTGTGGTCTGGTGGGTGGGTGGGGGGTATATGTGTTTGGATCAGGGGGGACTGGCGATTAACTAGGCATCCCTGTGTCCCTGGCTTCTGCTATGCCCTCCCTTGCAGGCAGTCAGGCCAGAGGTCTTGCTGAACTGTCCCTTGCCCTCCACAGGGAGGTGTCCAAAGCCCCTGAAGAACCGTGATGTCATCACCCTCCGCTCCTGGCTCCCCATGGGCACTGATTACATCATTATGAATTACTCAGTCAAACATCCTGTGAGTCTACCTGCCTTCCCTGCTGGGTGGGCAGGGGAAGGTCCCAGGTACGGCTGGGCCAGCAAGCCTGACCCAGGAAGAGGCTTCTGGCTACTACCATGACTTTCATGTGACTTCAGTCTGGGCACGAAGCTCTCTGGCCCTCAGTTTCCTTACTATATAGTGAGAATAATGGCTCTTGTCTCCCTGCTCAGCTCTCAGGCAGATGAGAAGAGGGTGATGTGAGCCATCACTGTGGGCAAGTGGGATGGGCTGGCTCGGAAAGGGGGTGCAAGTAGTAAGAGGCAGGGCCTCTTACTTCCCTGAGGCTGGGCCACCTTGATCTCCACAGCAGGCAAGACAGGCAGATACAGCTGGCCTGGGCAAAGATGAGTGCATGTGTGAATGCCCATGTATGTGCTCATGACCCCTGACTCCAGACTGAGGGCTTTCCTGAGGGGAACAGGGAAACGACTGAGTCCTCCCTTTCTCCCTATCCCAACATCAGGCCTGTTCTGGAGTGGATGCCAGGGGATGTGAACTAACTGACTCTGTGTGTGTGTATGTGTGTGTGTGTGTGTGTGTGTGTGTGTGTGTGTACTCATAAAGACACTTCTTTTGTCCCAACCCTCAGTCTCACCTCCCTTTGCCTTCCATCCCCAGAAATACCCACCTCGGAAAGACTTGGTCCGAGCTGTGTCCATCCAGACGGGCTACCTCATCCAGAGCACGGGGCCCAAGAGCTGCGTCATCACCTACCTGGCCCAGGTGGACCCCAAAGGTGAGGGCTTGGCCCTGGCAGCTTATCATGGGATCCTTTCCTATACCACAGGAGATGTGGCCTGATCTCTAGGGATCAAAAAGAGCCTGTGTTAGGAGCTGTTTTGTATTTTGGGGCATCTCCATCCAAAATATCATTTGAACCAAGATTTGAGACTTTATACTGGTTTGAAAAGCAAAGGCCAAAGTGGTAGCCATTGCTCCATGACAAAGCTTGGAGCTCTTTTCCTGGGCTCCCACACCTCCATGCTCTGACTGGCTTCCTGCTTACTGTCTGCTTTCACTCCGTCTGTCTTGCTAGCTCCCATCCTCTGCCCATCCCAGAGGCCCTGAGTTTTCCAGGCTTCAGTTCTCCTCCCCTTGGGAAGGTTCAGCTACTCCCAAGGCTTCTGTGGCCAGCTGATATGTCTCTCTCTGCTGGGAACCAGATCCCTGTGGCCATTGGCCTCCTGGACTCATCCCTTAAGATGTCTTCTGGGACCTGAGACTCACTGTGTCCAAAGCTGAACTATGAACTATCTCCCCTCCTAGTTTTCCCCTTCTCGTAAACCTCCCCCTAGCCACCCATACCAAGAACCTGGCGGTTGACTGGGATGCCCTCTGCTCAGCTCCCAGGTCTGGCCACCAATTCTTATTGATTGTACCTTCTAAACAGCTCCTGAATCTGTCATTTCTCTCCATAGTCAACGACCTTCTCTGTCCATACAGCTACAGAGGGATTTTTCCCAAACATGCATTTCCTCATGATTCTCTTCTGATTCAAATTCTTCTGTGACTTTCTGTTGCCCTCAGAGTGAAGTCTGAGCCCCCTCCCCACATTTCCCAGTCCTTCCTCACACCTACACCGTCCCACCTCCCTGTCTAGGCAGCTTTTTCCCTCATCCTAGAAACATCTCTCCTCCCTTACGCATGCCCCCAGGACTGCCTCACATGTCACCTCCTCTGTCCCTGATGCCCAGAGTTACCACTGGCTCCATGCTCACAGGCCCATTCCCCTCTAGCAGAGCATTTGGTACACTGTTGCATCTCAGACAGTGAGTTGCTCTTTGGGTCCCTGGGGCTGGCCCAGAGTAAGTGTCCTGGAGTGGATGTGGAGTGTGAGTGAATGGGTGAATGTCTCGAGGACGGGTAATCCCTGAACATCTTTGCCCGGGTGTGCCCCAACCCCACCAAGCACCCAGTGATGTAGGCCCAGGGCTCCCTAGCACCTCACTGACTGAGTGTGCTGGGTGTCAGAGGCAAGAGCAGACATTTGGGAATGAGACAGGGTGGATGGTTGGGCTACCAACTATGGATTCCAGGTGAGCCCAGGATGGGGAGCTTAGCCAAGAGGCCTATGTAGCAGCTAGGCTGCCTGGGGTAGGGGGCTTGGGAGGACAGGTAGAAGGCGGGGTAGAGCATCAGGGCCATTCACAGGTTGGGTATGAGAAAGAATGTCAGTGGAGGGGAGGTGACAGGCAGGAGTTTGGTGGGTCAGGATTTCAACCCACTTGTAGCCTGTGGTCACTTAGGACCCTGTGGTTTTCTTCCATGCTCTGGGGCTTAGCAGAGGGACAGGAGGGGTATAGCAGGTGGGTTTGGGGGAGGGGATACGACAGAATTGAGGCTGGGGACCTTGGTCTGAGACAGAAAGAGAGAGTGAGGATGATGAAGTCTTACAGGACTTGCCTCACAGCCTCCTCCCCTCCCATGGAGAAGAGGGTAGCCTCCTTGGAAGCCCCAGGCTGGAAGGAGTAGGTTGATATGTATGTTTGGAGGGAGCTGGGTCCCTGAGGCTGCTTCTTCCCTTCTCTCCTCATTACTCTTCCCTGCTCTCATAGGCTCCTTACCCAAATGGGTAGTGAATAAATCTTCTCAGTTCCTGGCTCCCAAGGTGAGTGGCCTTGGGACTTTGGGGTATGTAAGCAGCGGGAGAGGGTTCCGGCTGAGGGGGTGGGTCAGGGATGGAGACTGGGAGTCAGGGGTGGCGGAGTCAGGGCTGAGGGGCGGAGTTATGAAATGGGCTAGAGTCAGGGTCCCGGGAGCGGGGGACTGAGCCACTGGAGGGCGCAGGCCGGGAAGTGGCGAAGACTCAGTCCCACGCCGTGTCCACCCCTGACTCGGATGTGTGGCGGCCCCCCCCAGGCCATGAAGAAGATGTACAAAGCGTGCGTCAAGTACCCAGAGTGGAAGCAGAAACATCAACCGCACTTCAAGCCGTGGCTACACCCGGAGCAGAGCCCGTTGCCGAGCCTGGCGCTGTCGGAGCTCTCCGTGCAGCACGCGGACTCGCTGGAGAACATCGATGAGAGCGCGGTGACGGAGAGCCGGGAGGAGCGCACGGGCGGCGCGGGCGGCGAGGGCAGCGACGACGACACCTCGCTCACCTGATTGTGGCACCACCGCAGGGACCTAGACAAGATGGAGTGGGGTCAGGGGTGGCGGATCCTCCCGCGCTTTCTCCCCTCCCCCACCGCCTGCGCCTCCTAGGGACGCTGGGCTGGGGCCCAGGCTGGCGCTGCGGCCCCACTGGACACAGCCCCAATAAACGATCCCACAGCCTCAGCTGGCTCGTCGCTGTGCCTGTTTCCCACCTGCCCGGGCATGACCACTGACCACCGTCGCCTTTAATCCCCTTGTTCTAGGGTTCATTTTGTTAATTTTATTATTGATCCCCTGGCCTTTGCCCCTTTAGACATCCCCTCATTTCCCCATGTGTAGCTGGAGTATGTGTCAGGTCGTCACCCCTTCCTCCTGTCCATGGTGTGTTCTGTTTTCCTGTGTCTGTTCCTTAGTTCACTCATCCATTCACCTGTCCTTGTTACATGTTCATTGCTCCATGCTATTTGGCTACCATTCACTGCTCTAATAGAAGTAGGTCTGGCTGGAAGCCCTGGTTCAGGGTTCCGAGGGTGAGGTTCTACTGTGTGACCTTCAGCCTGAGGCCCCTTTGGTACCACCTGCATTGGTAGAGGATCTGACACTCTCCAGTCATCACATAAGGAAGGGGGAGAGGTTCCTGGGTCTCAGACCACAGGGCTGTGGGCCTCAGAGTGGAGGATGGAAGGTTGGGGGTTGAGGGTGACGGTCATCAGACTCAAGTGCAGTGGAGGGACTAGGTCCTGTGATTTGAGCCTTCCCTAGGTCACTTTGAAGACCTCACACCTGTGTTAACAGAAAAGGTGGGGCTCCCGGTCCTTTGCCAGTGGTCAGATACCAGTCCCTGGTACTGTGTTCCATCTGGCTGCTTGGAGCTCTAGGCTTTGAGACCTAGAGGGATGCCTGGAACTCATCTGTTCTCTGTGGCCTCCAGGTACCTCTGCTGCCTGAGGGCCATCCCTGCTATCAGGTGGGGAGGAAGGCTCTGCGCTCTGCCCTTTTCTGATGTTTCTACATCCTATATGAATTTGGGGCTGGGAAGTTCTCTCCAAGGTTTGGTCCTGTCCTCCCCTCCTGGGAAATGACTTGCCTTAGCCTTGTCAGGAAGACACAGCCTCCGTGGCATCAACTCTTTGCTAGAGGGGCAGGGTGAATGTCCAGTGAAGGGTTGGCAAGAGATTCTATAACTCACCAACACTTGGGTTCCAATCCCAGGCTTGTCCAATACTGGCTTTGTAACTTTGAACAAGTCCTGGAACTACTTGGAGCTTCATATTCTAATCCCTAACCTGGGTGATGATTTTTTGCCTTCAAGGAGAGGTATGAGGATTTAGGTAAAAGGAATAAGATGCCCGGCACTGGGCTTGGCATGTAGTAGGTGCTCAAATTAATGACTTCTAATTTCAGAGTCAATCCCCACGTCCCATCTTGGTGAGAGCTGTTTTTCCAAGTATCTCCATCAGGCATTTGGAGAAATAGAAGCATAGAGAAGTTAAGAAGTTAAGGTCTTTGGCTTGGCTGGCTCCAGAGGTGACAGGGACCCAGGACCCAGGAATTCCTGCTAAACCCAGGGCCCTCATCTGTGTATGTGCTGGCAGGATAGGCAGAAATCTCCCAGTCTTGGCCAATGAAGATGCCTTGGTTCCAGGACCTCAGGCTGTAGGTAGCCTTCTGCCAAGGGATCCTTGAGCTCTCTGACTGGGTAGGACTCTTCCCCACCAGCCTGCCCCATGGGGACGTGTGCCTAGGGAGGGAAGTGGGATATGCTCAGAGAATGAGGTGCGAAAGGACTTCCAGGAGGAGGAGGTCAGGACCCTAGGTCGTCCTGCCTCCTAAAGCCCCTTTCCACCCTGGGGGTCTGGACCCCTGGGACGGGAGTGGGGTGGGAGTGAGGGGTGGGAGTGAGGGTGTAGAGTCTCCAGGAGAAGGGTGGCAAGAGGCAGGGAGCCTCAGGAAGAGATGGAGATACAGCGGTTGGGGTGGTGGAGGTAGACCTGAGCCTCAAGAGACAGACGGACATGCAAGCAGCGAGAGGGGCTGGGGAGACGCACAGTCTGACCTGTCCGCTAGGCGGGCCAGGCCAGCGGACTCAAAGATCGCTACTAGGCGGGGCCGAAGAGGGGGCGGGTCCCTGTGCCTTCCCCGCCCTCCGCTCCCCGGGGCATCACGTGGGGGCGGGCGGAAGCGCCCGGCGGGGTGGGCGCGCCCCGCTTGCGGTCGCGAGTTTACGGCGGCTTGAGTCCGTGGCTGCGCCGGGACCCCGGTCCCCGGGTCCGCACGTGGAATCTTCGCCCAGAACAGGTAAGTGCGGCTGCTGGGGCCTCTTCCGTCCGCCGCCGTTTCGGCAGGTGTTGTCCGGAGTTTCCCCATTTCGCAGAAGGGAAAGCCGAGGCCGCACGCCGACCGTGCCCTCGGCGTCCACTTCCGCGGGTGTTTCTTCTGTCAGTTGTCGTCTCTGTCTAGTGATAGGGATGAGGGTCGCCTCCTGAGGATGCGTGGTCGGGCCAGAGGTGGCAGGGGAGGAGCGCGAACCGGCGGGAGAGGGGACTTCCAGCTCTTAGTCCTTTGGTATGAAGGCTCCCAGGAGCCGGAGCCAGCCAGCCCTCCGGCGCCTTGCTTTTCTCATCTGTGTGAAATGAAGGCTCCAGTGGCTCTCGTCTCGTTGAGCGCGGAGACCCTTACAGCTCTGAGCATTCGTATGATCCTGTGCCCTGTACCTGGGGTTCCAGTGACCTTGGGCAGACTACTTCCGGTCTCTGCGCCTCAATTCCCCACCAGTAAATGGAGGCGTGACGTCCCAAGAGCCCCTACCTGGCCCAATTGCTGGAAAAAGAGGAGGTGTGTGTTCACTGAATGGGGTCAAGCCGGGAGAGGGTTATTGGCACTGGAGAGAGCTGGCTTGGAGTGCAGCCTGGGGGGCATAGGGTGGGTGTTTGGTCCCAGATCTCCAAGGGTGGTTTTTTGGTGTTTGGGGAACTCTGGTCAGGAGCCATTACAGTGCCGCTTTTGGCATATGCATTTCCCTCCTCCAAAGTTCCGGTCCTGGGGAGGCTTCCCTGATCTCCAGGCTTGGTTGGGGGTGGGGAGGTGCTACAAGGTGGTACAGATTTGTGGAGGTGCTCAGAAAGGACTTGACTGTGTGCTGAGTGAGCACCAAAGTCCAGACAGAGGCATCCAGGATGTCTGTCCTTGGAGAGCAGAGAGTGTCCAGGTTAGGGGAGACCTCCCAGCAAGCTCATTACAGAGTCACAGAGACAAGTGCAGACAGGTACTGAGGTAGAATCAGGGACTGGGACTCTTGGAGGCCCAGGGAAGAAGAGATGACTGGAAAGGGCCTTGGCAGTTAACTGGCAATTAACAAGGATAAGGACCTTCCAGAGGACAGCACAGCTTGTGCAAAAGCAGGGACGTTCATGGTATATATGAGAAATGGCAAGGAGATGGGTGTGACTGGAAGGGGTAGCTGGAGCTGGGTGTAGAGAGAACTCATCCCTGTGTTCCATGGCTGGTTAGGGATTGTCCAGACCCTGCCTCCCTATTCGCCACTTGCTCACAGGAGTAGGGCAAAAGGTGAGGTGGAAGTGGGCAGAGGCCACCAGAGGCCCAGATTGCCCCCACGCTTCATTGGGGGCATTCAGGCCCTCCCATTCAGCCCCAGCCGCACCCCCACCACCTCTCAGGCTCCAGCCATACTTTTGTGCACCTGAAACCTCAGCCCTTTGTGCAGGTTGCTTGTCTTCCCCACCCTCTTTCCCTAGAAATTTTCTCCCCATCCAAATCTCCTAGGTCCTTCGGGACTTCACAGGTGGGCTGCTTATTTCCTCCTCCTGCCTAGCCTTTCAGTCCTGCTTAGGGGCACAGCTTAGGAAAGATCTCCTTGGAGCTCTGTGGGGAAGGGGCCTGCAGAGCAATGGGGATGACTGGGATGTGGGGTAGTCCCTGTACAGCCACCAAACACTACATGACCCTGCAAGTCCCCAAACTTCTCAGAGCCTCCATTTCTCCATCTGCAGGATGGGGTGATAAGTCTTCGTCTCATGCTCCAGAGAGAGACTGCTGGGGTAAGAATTGGGCCTGAGTCTAAATCCTGTCTGTGGCAGTGAGTGTTTGAACGAAGAAAAGAGAGAACCTAGAGGGAAGGGGTCAGTTCAGAGGGGTAAGGGGCCTCTGAGAGTCCTAGGGGCTGGTGGTAAACTAGCCTAGTGTCAGAGTAGGGCATCAGCTGAAGACCGGGGAGTCCCTTCTGTTCTCTGGGGCCCTCCCCTCCCCACCCCTCTCTTCCTTTAGCCAAGCTCAAAGCCAGCCGGCTGATGCCCAAACAAGTAGCCTCTGTTCCCAGGGTGGGGGGAGGGGAGGCAGGCCCTGGGCTCCAGGCCCGTCTGTCCAGCACTGACCCTGCCGCTCACCCCCCATCCCCCGCCCTTCACTCTGGATCTTAACCCTTGGGCGTCTGGGATGGGCCCTGGGTTGCTTGAGGGCTCATACCCCTTGCCCACCAGCTGTCCCTCCACCCAAATTTAGGCTCTCAAGGGTTCTGTTGAAGCAAGAGGGGATGCTGTAGGACATGAGCTGGAAATGAAAAAGGAAGGAGGGAGCGGAGGTGGGAGCAGATAATATAGTCACGGACACTCAGAGACCACTTGGCCCAGAAGCTTTTTTCACAGATGGAGAGACTGAAGCCAAGGGTCAGAGATCAGACCAGGATCACACATTGAGCCTTGGTGGGGGTCAGGACTGATCCGACTCCTGGTCTGAGCCCTCATGGGGAAAGAAGAGGGAAAGGGAGGGAGCTCTCCTTGATGTGAGTACCTATCATGTGCCTGACGCTGCACATTTGTGCTTTTTATTTAACCTCACATCGTTCCAT
This sequence comes from Prionailurus bengalensis, assembly GCF_016509475.1. Lineage (NCBI taxonomy): Eukaryota > Metazoa > Chordata > Mammalia > Carnivora > Felidae > Prionailurus > Prionailurus bengalensis. Next base: position 59,176,145 of record NC_057346.1, read on the forward strand.
GAGACAGGGATCACCTTCCTGTAACATAGGGGAAGAGACTGAGAAAGAGCTGAGTAATCACATCTGTGAGAAAGATGTCAGTAAATAGGCACATAGCACTGGTATAGGCACTTTCATGTATATTAACCACTTTCGTCCTCCCGAAACCCCAGAAGTTAAGTACCATTCTGCAGATAAAAAGACTGAGGCATAGAGAGGTTAAGTAATTTGCCTAAATCATAGCAAATAAGTGGTAGAGGCAGGATCAGGACCCAGGAGTTTGTTTGCCTCCTTCGGCCTGATTTCCTCTCCCCTAGCCTGACCTTACTCCTTGAGCTCAGTCCAGGGTCCCACTCAGTGAGGGGCTTTCCCCTGGATGGTGGCCAAGGCAGCCTTGAGCAGAGTGTGACCCCAGCCAAGCAGACGCAGCCCTCGCTTAGGAGTAGAGTCCAGTCCCTTGGGTGGCCCCTCTCACCCCCTGCTCCAGTCTTAGTCTGCCTGGACTCATCCCCTTTCACAGCCCCGCACAGAGGGGTGTTTCATATTTCAGGAAGGGGTTCTGTGCTAAGCACGAGGATATGAGGGCTCTCAGAGATCCCCTACGAGTACAATGCCCACAAAGCTCAGGGCCTTCTGCTGATTCGACACCAGAACGCCCAGCCCTGATCAGAGAGGCTATCTTGGCCACTTACCCTTGCTGCCATCAGGCCTCCAGACCTGTACGTTCCAATGAGGGCTCCGGGGAGGACGGCCCAAAGAGGCAGATGACCCCGGGTGTCAGGGACGGCTGGGGGTGGGGGAGGGGGGCAGTGCATGGTTGGTCTTCCACATGACCTTCCTGTGGAATTTTTCCCTGTCTCAGCCTTTGGAACATAGAAGGTCTATCCTGTAATGAGGACATCTGTCCCAGCCATCGGGAAAATCAGAGTGGGTGGGACGGGATGTGGAATTAAGTGACCAGTTCGATAACAGAATTATTGTTTAATGGTAGTGATAATAGTGGCAGTAGCTGCTGTTTCTTGGAGGCTTAGTACGTGCCGAGTACTGTGGAAGCATTTTTTGGTATCGATTTAATCCTCAACAGTTCTCTTGGAGTATGTGCCAATTCCCATTTTACAGATGAGGAAACAGGCCCAGAAAGGTAAAGTGATTTGCCCGAGACCATCCATTACATAGAAGAGCTGGGAGCCTGAATTCCTCCCTCTCCACAATGAGAACTGTGAGCACCGGGAGACACTGCAGACAGAGGAGATCCCAACCCCGTTCTACCCTGGGAGCTCCTAGTCTGGGTCGCAGGCAGTAGAGGGCCACCTGGTCACGTGACGTTGCTGGCACCCAGCTGTGAGGATGGCATGCCTGCAAGGGCATCCTGCTTGTAGATGGGACTGACCGCTAACAAGCCCTGAGCCCCCCCACAGGCCCGCCTCTGGGATGATGAGCATCTCTTGGAGACCTGCTCACTGCTCTCATCCTGTCCCAGCAGCCTTGGGCTTTGTTGAATACAGTGGTTCCCCCAGCCCTCATTTTGCTGATGAAGAAACTGAGGTCAGTAGAAGTTAAGTGACTTGCCCGTGTGGTCTCTCAGCTCAGGAAAGGGAGAGCTAGAGCCGGCACCCAGGCAGAGGCTGTGAGGCCTGCAGTCCACCTCCCTACCTGGGGCCTGGTCAGGGTCTCCTGGGCCTCTGAAGCCCTGAGCTTCCCTCGGACACTGCTCACCTGCCTTGTCACAGGGTCCAGATCTTTCTCCCTGACTGAACCGAGAACCTGAGTCCTCTTAATGTGCCTGGGATATGGAACGACTGGATGTCAGTGACTGGATGAACAAACCTGGGAAACATGGTTCCAGAGCTGAGAGCCAAGAAGCAGGCACCAGCTGTGGTCAACAGTGTGGTGCTCAGTACCAGCGGGGTCCAGAGGACGATTCAGGGGTCAAGAGGCCACCCTACTCAGATGACAGGAGGGAAAAATGTGGCAAAATCTTCTTCTTCCTTATTATCTTCATTGTGAGGGCAAAAAATGTGTGTGGAAGGGGGAGGAAGAGGAGGGTTGGGCCCTCTCACTGCTACTCCTCTGTCCCCATTCCCAGGGCAAGGAACTCGAGGTCACAACCTGGGATCTCAGCTGCTCGGGGCTCCTGGGGGAGTCTGGCCTGGCCGGGCCAGTCCTGGGGCAGGTCAGCCCCCAGGAAAGGGGAGCTGTCACTGCATCTTGCTACTCCGTGTGCCTGGGTCTCCTTTGCTTCCTTCCTTACTGCCCGAGAGGGCACTGTCCTGCTCCTGGACATCCTCTTCACCCTTTACCTCCTTTCCACAAAATGCCAGGGCCAGGGCTCTGGAGTCCTGTTCCTGACCTCTGGTTCAGTGAGAGGCTTTGGACTGATCACTCCAATGAACTCAGCGTCCCTCTATCTTCAGAGAGGGAGCAAGAAGCAGCAGCTTCCACAGCAGTCTTTAGGTGTGGACAGATCAGGACAGGAACCAATCAAACAGAGCAGGTTGAGGTGGGGTAGAGGGCCTTCTTCGTTCCGCTTCACTCCCACCCACCCTCTCCTCACATTGAGCAGCTGGGATTTTAGGATTCTGAGTCTGAGATTCTAGGCTTTGGGGATTCAAGGATTCTAGAGCTTTGTGTGCTGGCGATTCCCAGCCTCTGAATTTCCAAAAATCTGGGTTCCAAGAGCCTGCAAAGCCTCGAATTGGGCTGGGTAGACTCTAAGTTGAGGCTAGTCCTGTGCCACACCTTGGCTGGCTGGTACCAGACAGACAAGGCCCGGAGTTTCTCAGCATTGCTTCTGGAGGCCTGTGGCACAGCTGGCCCCCAGGTTCTGTGTGCTGTCTATACCCACCACCCCCAGCATGTGCACGCAGCTGTCGCCTTTCAAGAAATCTGAGAACTGGACCCTGGAAGGGACTAGGTGGTAGCGGAAGAGATAGCCATCTTGGTGGAGAATGGGGAGGGAATGGACAGGGGCCACGACTCCTCTTCATTTGCTGGCAGTGGGGCTGTCGTGCTGGATACCAGGATGGGGTTAAGGGGAGGCCCAGGGAGGGCTGATGGCTGGTTGGGTCACAGAGCAAGGTCTGGGTCACACTGCTGGGGGAGCCAGGTCCTCCCGGGGCCAACATGGAATGTGGCTCCGCAGGCCCAGGTCCAGTCTTGGAGGGCAGAGCCAGGCTCAAGGGCCCTGACAGAGTGGTGGACAGAGACCTGAGCCTGGGAGCCAGAAGGGAGGCACCCTGCCCCTCCTTGGGGCAGGGATGCCGGGCCTTGGCTCAGGGCCTTTGAATATTTCACAATGCTGCCACCCCCACCCACTCCTTCCAGTGCCCATCTGAGCCTATGGGCACATCAGCTGCCCTCAAAGGGCCTTGGGCATGAGAGTGGGAGCTGCCTCGTGGGGAGGAGACCTGTTTCCTCCCCATGAGGGAAGTGCCTTCCTCCTGGAAGACTTCCTGACTGGGTAAGCTCCTTCCTCCGTTGTGCTTCCCATCTCCTTTCTGCTCCACGTCCTTCTGGGCAGGCACCGTGCGTGTGTCCCTGTGTAAACGTGTGTGCTCCTGGGCCCAGATGCGTCCTTGGAGGACCTGCGATTTTGCCTGCGTGCAGGTGTTAGCATTCCATGTCCCGGTGTATTGGAGTAGGAAGTGCCTGGCTTTGCACTCCTTGATATGTGAACTGGGTGAGGCTTTTTTTTTTCCTTTAAGTTTCCTTATTTATTTTGAGAGAGAGAGCCATCAGAGGAGGGACAGAGAGAGAGGGAGAGAGGGAATCCCAAGCAGGCTCTGTGCTATGAGTGCAAAGCTCAACACGGGGCTCGATCTCATGAACCATGAGATCACAACCTGAGCCGAAATGAAGAGCCAGACGCTCAACCAACTGAGCCACCCAGGTGCCCCCTGGGTAAGGCTTTTATCTGTTTGAGTGGGGACCTTCATCCAGGCAGGCCACTGTGAGTCTGCAGCTGAAATACCATGGTTTGTTCCCCAAAGCCACCCCAGCAGCATGGTGGGGAGAAAGGGGCCTCCCGGAGGGCAGGGGTGGGGACTGGGCTTTGCCAGATGACAACAGGACGGCTTTGGGGTGGGGTCCGTCTTGCTTGCTGAAGGGGTGCCAGAGCCTCAGCTGAAGTCCTGCCTCTCCCCTCAGACTGGGGCTCTTCCTCCTCCTCCTGTCTCCTCAGCTCTAAAGATGGATGTGCTAAGTCTAGGGAGACCAAAGACTCAGGGAGCATCTAGTTGTTCTAGTGGTTCTGTTCCAGTTTCTGTTTCAGGACGTGAACCAGGACACTCATCTGCCTCTACTGCCAGTGGCCTGAAAACCCACATCTTTCAGTGCTGGGCTGGCCTAGCCGATGTGGAGTAGGGGGGTTGCTCCAGTAACTTCGAGGTTACCTGAGGGGACTGTCCCTCCCAGTTCTTCCAAGAAACAGGCTAGTGGAAGGACGGAGGGGTTCAGTCTGGGGGGCCAAGGTCCTGGTCCTGACTGGTTAGTTTAGTTTCTTGCACCTCTCTAGGGCTCACTTTCCTCTTCTGGAAGAGGGGAGGGTTGGATAAGGTGGTTCCTAAGTGCCTAAGGGGCAGGTGGTTGGGGGGTGTGGAAAGCTGGGGGAAGGCAGGGCTGGGTGTGTAGTAGACAGGAGGTTAGAGCTATAACTGGGTGAGCACAAGGGGAATGAGAAGTGCCTGATTTAGGAGGCCAGAAGCCAGGTTCTAGCCACACTCTGGCCACTGATGGCAGTGTGACCTCAGGCAAGTCATCACTTGCCTGGGCTACTTGCTTTCTGTGTATAAAATTGGGAGATGCTCATTCAGTCAACAGAAATTCACTGTGTGCCAACCTCAGGCTGGTAGTAGGGGATGCAGGGTAATCAGATCCTGGTCCTGCTTTCGAGGAACACCCAGCCAGGTCTGGCGTGAGAGTGTGTGTGTGTATATGTGACACAATCACAGATAGTGACATCCCAATGTGATCAGGACTGTGGCCATGGGAGTCAGAGACTGCTCCCCAGAGCACGTGACACTTGGACTTGAAAGGCAAAGTAGAGAATGATGTTCCAAGCAGAGGGAACAGTATAAGCAAAGACCTGAAGGTAAAGTGTCAGGCAGCAGGAGTGGAGGGAATGAGATGGGTGAGGAGTAAGAGGCAGGAGCCGGAGGGTGGAGGCCCTTTGAACCCCTCTGGGTGTTAGTCATGGAAGGGGTAGGCATGGCAGAGAGGGTGGGGGCTGGTCTCTGAGACTCCTGGAAGTCTAGGGAGATTCTCACCTGCTCTGGAGAATGGTTGAGGGGTGGGCAGCACGAGGGGGTCTGAGAGTCAGCACTTCCTCTCTGTGGGTGAGGGCTCCCCGAGCAGTGTTTATCAGGCCAGCACAGCAGGAAGTAGCTAGGGCAGCCTCAGGTGGAGAGAAAGGGCAAGCCTAGCCACAGAGGGGGCCAAGGAACCTCAGAGTTGAATCTTTGACTCCTAGAACTCTGGTCTGAACCTTGATACCTGCCTCGTCCAACCATCCCTCTCCCTACCCATGTCACAGGCCCCTGTCCCAAGCTCACCTGACTGAGGTGAGCCAGGCCTATGTGGACATCCATTCATCCATTCTTCCAGTGGTCGAACGCGTCTAGCCGCTGGGGATAGGGCTGTGAATGAGACAGTGCCCTTGTCCTCCAGTTGAGGATACTGACAATGAACAAATAAATATGTAATACAGTAGTGTAATCCAACAGTGATAAGTGGCATCCAAATATGTAATCCAATAGTGATAAGTGAGATGCTGAAAATCACACAGGATCAGGGACTCATAGGGGCACATTTTTAGGTAGAGTGTTCAGGGAATGATGGTCTTGCATTTGAGAAAATGCTGGAAAAAGTATGGGAGTGAGTCATCAGATGTCTGGAAAAGCATTCCAGGCAGAAGGAGCGCCAGTGCCCAAATCTGAGGTAAGAGCACACAGAGTGGGTTGGAATAGCAGGAAGGAGACAGAGGCAGTAGGGACAGACCATGGACCCTGGTAGGCCATGTGCTGGCTTTGGCTTTTAGTCTGAGGGAGGTGGGAAGTCACTGGGGAGTGAGAACTGGTCAGATTTGGGCTGTATTTCGAAGGCATACGTTTATTCCTCCGAAGCTTGCAAGGTGGAGCTGTCATAATCCCCATTATACAGATGGTAAAACAGAGACTTAGAAGTTATGTGAATTTCCCAGTCTCCCAGTGGTAGGCACCCCAGTGCGCCTGACTATCTGCCTACCCCATGATGCATCCCCGAAGCACCCTGCTTACTCACCCAGGAGGGTGCTTCCTGTTGTCTGAACAGCAAGGACAAGTATCTTAGCATAGCCTTCAAGGCCCTTCTTAGCTTGCTCCTTCTCTCTTGCCCACCTGACCTCCCTGAATCTGCCCTGCTTTCTGCCTGTCTCTGCACTGTGCCCTATGAGGAGATGAGTAGAAAGAGGGGCCCAGGCAGCCCTTTGTTCAGATTCTGGCTCCTGTGTTATTTTAGGCAGGTTACTTAACTTTTCTGAGGCTTTGTTTTTTTCTCATCTGTAAAGTAGGCTAAAAAACCATCCACTTTCTAGACTGTCATGAGGAAACAATCCGTGTACTGTGTTTAACACAGTGCCTGATGGTAAGCACTCCATAATCATAACCTTCTGTTGTTTTAGACAGGGATGGCTGGGTCATATAAGTGGGTTAGAATGTTCTCTGTGAGTTGGAGAGGAGAGGCTGAGTCAGGGATTCTTCCTATATGTTGTCTGACTATATAGTTGGGGAGGCTGAGATCACACATGAAATTGGAGGCCAGAGCCTTTGCGGCTGGTCCTTTCTAGCCCCTGCCCTGCCAGTCTGCTCACCTCCACCCCATCAGCACAGACCACTTCCCCTTTCAGGGGCCAGCAAGCAAGGGGCCTGCTTATCTTCTGGCTTCTCCATTCCAGGGGCCACCTGGGGGGATGGCAGGTTCGGGTCCCTGTTCTCCAGGGCTGCTAGTTCCAGGGTGCAAGGGAGCCCACCAAGTCTCTCCTCCTGGGTGAGTGAGCACATCAGGTTCTGGGGCAACTCGGGATAGAGTCAAGCAGCCTTCTGTCCCTCTCCCCAGGGCCAGGGCTAGCCCTCAACCCTTCTGAGGGTCCCGGTACCTGACTCTTGTTCTGTCCGCTCCTGCTGCCTGGGAGTCTGTCAGTAGACCTGTGTACTCCCACCCAGCATGTGGTCAGCCCTGTTTCTTCCTGTTTCACACTCACTCATTTATAGTGTTAAGAACCCCTTCTCTCCCCGACCCCTGTCTTAGGGGGCAGTGGACACAGAGAAGGATCTTCCTGGGGTTACCCTGTGGCACCTTGGGCCTCCCCCTTACCCAGCACTTTCGTTGAGGGAGGTGCTCCCTGCCCTGCCTGGGAAGCCCCCAGCTCAGTAGAGGACTGTCTGTGACTGAAGGCAGGGGACCAGACCACAGTCCAGTGTGCTCCTGCTGGGGGTGTCCCAGGTCTCCACGGTGCTATGGGGCGGATCTGAGCTGCACCTGAACGGTGACATGGGCTGGGGCACGGGGAACGTGGATGTGGGTGAGGGCTCTGGGGTAGGGTTAGGTGAGGAGCTCTGCCTTGGGGACAGTTACAGGGTAGGCTGGTGGGTGTGCTGGCTAAAGGTGGGTTGAGGACAGAAGAAGGGAAGAGGGCCCAGAGATCCAGACTGGCCTGGGGAGGCCTGGGGTGGATGGGAGCAGTGGGATAGAGAGGGGGTGTGTGTCAAAACAAGGTAATGAAGAGCCATAGGGGAAATGGGAGGGGGTGGTCCAGAATGGTCCATTTGGAGATGGTTGGCCAAGTCATATGTCATAGACTTTGACAAGGCCTAAACCCCAAGTCATTGTTCGGCTTCGTGTATTTGCAAGTGAGGTACTGCAGATATTCACACTTCATCTCATACCTTCCTCCCTATCTGACCCTCTGTAGGATGGGGCTTGGGCATGAGGGGGCCCTGGGTGAGGTTTGGGGGGAACGTGGGTGATGCTTGGCGCTAGGGTGGGGTCAGATGCTGTCTAGAGGACAAACCACAGGGACCCTGGAGTCTCATGTTTACTAATGGACCTCAGTGCGTTTCCCATCTGAAAGTCCTTGGGCTGCCCTCTGCTACTGACCTCCATGTCTTAATGAGGGGGACCTTATTTGCTAAGCTGTGTCTTAGACCTTTGGGAGGATAAGCCGTGGTGGGAGGGAGGAAGTTTTGGGTCTCAGTTTCCCATTCTCTGGTCCAGATGGTCCAGGAAATCAGTCTCATTTATAATAGTTCTCTTAGTGGTCTGTTCGTGTTACATTTAAAATCATAAGGCTGGTGGGGCACCTGGGTGGCTCAGTCGGTTGGGCGTCCGACTACAGCTCAGGTCATGATCTCACAGCTTGTGAGTTCGAGCCCTGCATCCGGCTCTGTGCTGACAGCCCAGAGCCTGGAGCCTGCTTCAGATTCTGTGTCTCCCTCTCTCTCTGCCCCTCCCCCACTCACGTTCTGTCTCTCTCCTTCAAAAATAAATAAACATTTAAAAAAATTTTAAAATAAAGCTGGAGCACCTGGGTGGCTCAATCGGTTGGGTGTCTGACTCTTGATTTTGGTTCGGGTCATGGTCTCACGGTTTGTGGGATGGAGCCCCTCATCTGGCTCAGTGCAGAGCCTGCTTGGGATTCTCTCTCTCCCTCTCTCTGCCCCTTCCCTGCTCATTCTCTCTTTCTCAAAAATAAATAAATGAACATTAAAAAAAGAACATAAAGCTACTTTATATTGTTTTGAGGAACAAACTGGGGCAAACTCAATTCTAATAGACAAGATACTTTTGTCATTTGGTCTTCTAATTATAAAAGTGATACACAACTATAAAACTTCAAACAGTACAGACAGGAAGGTTGTAGAAAGGGATGGTCTTTCAAGATTGGATTGGGAGTTAGGGCTAGGCCTGAAATTCAGGTCAAGGATGTCTCCTGTCCCTTGGTCTTTATTGTGCCTTGGTCATGAATAAACCTGGTTTTATATTTGATTAGGGTGATGCTGAATGGGCTGCCCCAAGGAGATTGTTAAGACGTCCTGCCTCTCACCAGGTCCACTGTGTGTGATGCGCATGTTGTGCACTGTCCAAGGGTACCTGGTCGGAAGGGGGTGAGGTGAGAGCTGGGAGGGGGGTACTGAAACCTACTAGCCTGTCCTTCCTGCTGAGCTTCATGTCCCGCTGTGGGGCCCCTGAAGGAAGAGGCATTTTTTCTAATTTGCCCAAAGGCCCCACCTAGGTTGGAGGTAACCTTGCTTTTCCCTGGAGAGTTCATCGTGGGGTGGGAATGTGCAGTGGCTGGGGCCACCCAGAATGAGGTCCAGGGGCAGTGGGGTGTCCAGTCTGGAGCCCTGTAGAGGCACATGGCTGGAGGCAGGGTGTGGTAGTCATTGGTGTCTGGGGTAACTGAGAATCCAGAGTGCGGAGGGGTCCAGACTAGAGACTGGCTTCAAGACCAGCACCAAGGGCCCATTGGTCAGGAGTGGCCAAGGCCTTGGGGCAAAGGAACAGGAAGTATGTGTCTTACCAGCAGAGGAATAAGCAGATGATGAGTGAGTGTGGTCTCTAGCACATACATAGTGACGTGTCACAGTCATCTGGGTGGCAGCGCTGCTTTATGGAGAGGGAAACTGAGGCTCAGAATGTGACATGACTTGCCCAGCGCTTCAGGCAAGAAGTGATAGAGCCGGGATTGGAACCCGGACTTACCTTGCATCTTGCCGGGAGATGGCTCTGACTCACTAGTGGCCCCCAGCTTCCTACCAGGTGGCTGAGGCAATGGGGCCTCAACTCAGTCCTCCCCTGAGGGCTGCTCCTCACCCACCTCCACCACTCCCGGGTCCCCAGAGGAAGGGTCATACCCTGGATGGGATGGGACAGAAATCTGCTGCCAGGGAGGTGACAGGATAGAGATTTGGAGCTGCGGCAGGGCAGGAGAATCCACTGTAATTCTTTGGGTCCTGTATGTGGCGGCCACCCATCCCTGGGAGACAGAAAGTAGGCCCGTGGCCCAAGGATCAGTCAGCTGCCTGCCTGAGGGCTGCACCTGCTGCCTTGCTAGCCTAGCTGGGCTGGAAGGAGCTAGCTTCTGCAGCAGGGCAGGGGCCACTTCTGCACCCTCTGGGCCAGGAACCCAGCCCCCACCTAGTTCCTCATATCTAAGGGAAGTGTCTCCAAGGCTTCTTGCTTGCTTAGCGGAGTCCTGAGAACACCCAGGAGGGCGGCAGATCAAATGTGACCCTGCCTATAGGTATCATCTGGTGATTATGTTGAGGAGGGGGGTGGAGTTGGGGGTACTGGGCATTGTGGGGCTCTGGGGCCGATGTACACAGTCAAGTTGTTGGTAGGGAGTGTGGGGACTGAAGGCTGTGTGTGGTGGTTGGTCGGGGCGGGGGGGGGGGGGGTGGAGCAGATCTGCTGTGTGGCTGGTGAAGGGGGCAGGAGGTGTGTGTCCCTGGAGGCTGTGTGAGGTGTGAGTTTGTGGTATGGGTAGGTTGTGGCCTGGCCACAGCTGGTTGTGTACTGTTCTTGGTTCCTGTGCCGGCCACTGGAGGGGTTTCCTGAGGGCTATATGCTAAGGTCCCTGCCTAGCCTGCCTGGGGTGGCTGGGGTGGCTGGGGTGGGAGGGGAGGGCATGTAGGGGAGGTGACGTCCATCAGTGGTGGACGACCTCAGGCCTCAATGTGGACCCTGGGCCTGCCTTCCTCCTCTCCTTCTGTTCCCCCATCACTGGCCCTTCCCTTGAAACCAGAGCGCAGCTCTGTGTGCAGGAGGCCTAAAGATGCAGTGGGGGGTGGGAGGGAAGGGTCTTGGCTGAAGGGACCTCAGAGCTGAATGCGGAAGCAGTTAGGACCTTTCAGGCTGCCCAGACTCAGGCCTGACTCACTCATGCAAATCAGAATGCAGAGGAGGCTCACACCCTTGTGGGAGTCCCCAAACCTGTCTGGGTGTTACTACTGTCCTCCTACATCCCCCATTCCCACCCCACTGAAATCACCGTCTCTGCATCTGCCTGGTCCTTTCTTATCCCTGTGAGCCTTGCGCACTCGACTCCCTTTGGCTGGAAGCACAACCTCCTACTTCTTCAAAGCCCAGCTCACGAGGGCCCTCTGGAAGCCTCTCTGACTTTATCAGACAGAGGCAGTCACATCCTCTGAAGGCTCTGTTGGTTCCAGCATGTGACCTGGGCGAATCTCCACCTCACACAGCTTCCCTGAAATGGGGTAAAAATCTCAGGCTATGGGATTGTGATGAGGACGACTGAGATAAGGGTCGAAATCTGGCCAAGGGCTGGGCATACAGTAGGCATTTGGGAAATGGAGGAAGTGGGAGTGTGCCTGTCCTCGGCTAGGGCTTTGGGCTGCCTTCCTGCTGCCCTGGTGGGCACGGCACAACGGGGATGCTGGGCTGGGACAGAGAAGGAGGCAAGAAGCCTTAAACTATGGCGGGAGGTGAAGTGGTAATTCGAGGACAGAAAGGTGAAAGCTTTGCCTCCAGCAAAGAGGGTCTCAGGTGAGACCTGAAGGACTGGCTAGGAAGGATTAGAGTCCAGATGACTCTTACCTCTACACGGAGTGCCCCTGGGCCAGCCAGGCCCTGGGCGCTACTGTGGAGGGCAGGGAGGATAAGAAGCGGTGCAGACTCTCAGGATACCCCAGGCCAAGTGGGGGTTGGGTGGAGATGGATCCCCACGAATGGAGCAACTAGAGACAGATCAGGAGCAGCGCTCTACCGCATGGCTCAGCTTCAGAGGTTTAGGAGCCCAAGGGGGGTGGTTAGGGACGACTTGCTGGAGAAGGCAACCTGGAATCAGTATCTGAAGGTGGGAGGATGTGGGTCATTTGCTCATCATTGTCAGACATTTTTGGGGATCCCATATGCTAAGCGGGTGCCTGGTGCAAAAAAGTGACACGGAGGGAATCCTGAGCCAGACCAGCCTGGCTGGGGCTTGAGGTATGTCAAGTCACTTCCTCTCTGTGGGTGTTTGTTTCTTCATTTGTAAATGTCAGGGCTGGAGCAGGTCGAATGACAAGGGGCTTTGAGCAGGGGTGAGATCTGAGCAGGGGTGGGACCGAGGTTGGCATAGCAGAGGGGAGCTGGAGGGAGACTGGAGAAGCAGGGGCAGGGTGGGGTGTTGAAGCTTGAGCTGGGCCCTTGGGGTGGGGGAGGAGGGGAATCCCCCAGCTTGTGGCCATGCTGTCACAACAGGATGACACTCCCTTCTGCCGGGTCCCTGCTTTCCTGGGGGTGGAGATTCAGTGAGGTGTCCTAGCAGCTGCAGGGCTTAAACCCCCAAACCAGGGCCAGGATCAGGGTGCAGTGAATGCAGCACTTGTCTTGGGCACAAAATATAAGGGGCCGGGGTGGGAAAAAGTTCAGTAATCAAGGTAATATTTTTAAGCCATATTTTTTAAAAAATCAAAAACTAATGAAAAAATCCAAAAAAATACCAAAATAAAAAAAAATTATGTTTATTTTTGAGAGAGAGAGTGAGTGGGGGAGAGGCAGAGAGAGAGGGAGACACAGGAGTTGAAGCAGGCTCTAGGCTCTGAGCTGTCAGCACAGAGCTCAACATGGGATTGGAACCCATGAGCTGTGAGATCATGACCTGAGCTGAAGTTGGACGCTTAATGGCCTGAGCCACCCAGGCTCAAAATACCAAAATTTTAAATAAAGAGGTTCAGTATTGCTGTTTCCTTCTTTGCCTTGGGCTCCAACATGGCTCAGAAGGGCACTGCTCCAAGCTTCTTTTTCAAGAGCTGTCTCCTTCAGGAAGTCTTCCCTGATCCTTAGCCTGCTGAGGGCCCTGTGGGCTGTTTTCCCTGGCTGGCTGGTGTCAGACCCCCTCTAGCCTGAGCTTCCTGAAGAGCCAGTCCAAGTCTGAGGTTCATGCTTCTAGAGCCTTGAACGAGGCCATCCTAGAAGGGAATCAATGTGGGTCCCTGCGTCTGACCTTGGCCTGAAGTCTTTCTTGCAAGAATGGGAACTTGAGGGAGACCCAGGAGGAGGTTGACCGTTTCTCAGGGATGGAACTGGTTTCCTGTTTCCCAGCCCTGGTCATTTCAGTAGGGTGGTTGGGGCCGTCATCAATCCAATGTTGAACCATTAGAACAGGGCCCAAGCCGTAGCAGGTGCTCAGTTAGTATTCATGATCACTTTTGAGAGGCAGTGAGCAGAGTGGTTAAGAGTCTAGAGTATCCAGGAGAAGTGAATGGAAGCCACAAGTGCAGTTTAAAATTTTCATATTGTCTGTTATTTTTTATTTTATTTGTGTTTTTTTAAGCATGTTTTAAAATGTTTATTTATTTATTTTTGAGAGTAAGAGAGAGCACAAGCAGGGGAGGGGCAGAGAGGGAGGGAGATACAGAATCTGAAGCAGGCTCCAGGCTCCGAGCTGTCAGCACAGAGCCTGATATGGGGCTCTAACTCACAAACCCTGAGATCATGACCTGAGCCGAAGTAGAAGTCTGCCCACTTGACCAACTGAGCCACCCAGGCATTCCTATTGTTTTTTAAAAAATTGTCACTTGAGTAGCACTGCCTTTCTTTGCCACTTCCTTTGAAGTACTAATTGCCTAAGATTTATTTTTAAATTTTTTTTAACGTTTATTTATTTTTGAGACAGAGAGAGACAGAGCATGAACGGGGGAGGGGCAGAGAGAGAGGGAGACACAGAATCAGAAGCAGGCTCCAGGCTCTGAGCCATCAGCCCAGAGCCTGACGCGGGGCTCGAACTCACGGACCGCGAGATTGTGACCTGAGCTGAAGTCGGACACTTAACCGACTGAGCCACCCAGGCGCCCCTAAGATTTATTTTTAAAATACTTCTAGGGGCACCGGCGTGGCTCTGTCAGTTAAGCATCTGGCTCTTGATTTTGGCTCAAGTCATGATCTCATTGTTCTTGGGACTGATCCTCAATCCCCTAATCCCCAAACTGGGTGGCCCTGCGCTGACAGCAAGGAGCCTGCTGGGGATATTCTCTCTCCCTCTTCCCCTGTCTCTGCCCCTCCCTTGCTCGTGCTTTTTCTCTCCCTCTCAAAAGAAATAAATTTTAAAAATAAAATGAAATATTTTTAAAACCTATACCTATTTTAGCCCTATCCTAAGAAGTTGTTGTAGAGACAACAGTAAATTAACCAGTAAATTAAATGTTCACAAGTACCCCCTAAAGCCATCATGCAGAGCCCAGCAGTTTTCGGCTGACCCTGCCCTAGTGGCAGGAAACAAGCTGTGCCCCAAAAGAGCCCATCTCCCTTCTCCCAACCCCCAACAGAGCCCAAATCGTCTGAGCTTGCTGGCAGCCTGCCCTCAGGGATGGCCAGTTCTTTCCCCTCCCACCTGGAAACACCCTCACTTGGCCCACACACGTGTTTAAGAGCAGGGCCTCTGAGTTCTCATGCCTCAGTTGGCCCCCTCTACCCACACCCCACCCCATGGCTGTTAGACTTAGTGGAAAGGGTCCTGTTCCCCGGGTCTTCTCAGTGTCCCCCACCTCTCAACTGACAGGCTCTGCCTTCTGGTGGGAACTGCATCTACCCCCCTTCCAGTCCTCCCTGGGGGCAATCCTGGCCCAACAATTCCCACCACAGCCAGCCTCGACACATCCCTGCCACTGGTTCTGGGGAGGCCTGGACAATGGGAAGTCCTCACTCCTCTTAGCCACCTGTGTGGCTGTTACCTCTGGGCGAGCCTGTCTGCCTCTCACTCCTACAGGAAGGCCTTTCTCTGGTCTAACCTCTACTGCCCCACCCGGCTTCCATTAGGCTTCCTGAACTCTTCCTTCTTCCTCTGTCCTCTTCTCCATCTTGTGTCTCCTTCTCACTCTTTCCCCTTCCCCTTTCTCCTTCTTCCTTCTTCCTCCTCCTCCTGGCATCCCACTGCTCAAAGTGGCTCCACCCCTGTCCTTGCAGGTTCCCCTTTGATCAAGATGAGGAGCCATTCAGAGTAGCTGCTGCCTCTGGGAGGATCCCTGGTGTCCTGGGCAGCCCAGTGGGTGAGTCTGGAGGCGGGAAGTGGGGAGCTGGGCTGGGTGTGGTCGGCTAAGCCCCAACTTTGAGGTGGGGGAGGCTTCATGGAGGCCAGACCTGAGGTCCCAGTTTTCATTTTGCGAGTAGGTGGAGGAGCAGAAAGAGGGTGAGGCTAAAGAGCTTCCCAGGAGGGCTTTGAAGGGGTGGGATAGGACAGGGACCAGTGGGTTGGGTGGGGGATGTGTATCACATTGTCTTTTAAATTGTATTTAGTTTTTAGAAAGCGGTACAAAAGTTTAAGATACAGAACAATATAGTGAAAGGTAACCTTCCCTCTCTTATCCTCCCAGCTGCCAATTCTCCTCCCCAAAGGCAGGTTGTTTATTGTATACCCATCCAGAGGTATTCTGTGTGTGTGTGTGTGTGTGTGTGTGTGTGTGTGTGCGCGCGTGCGTGCATGTGCATATATGTATACGTATATACATACGTACATATTTGTACATTTTTTTATTTAACCCAGATGTTTACATAATAAAACACTGTTCTGCATCTAATTTTTCCACCTGACAACAAATCCTTAATATCATTTTATATGAACTTTAGAATTTGCCTATTGGTAATTTGGTGGGGGGGTGGGGATTGTGTTTTGTACTGGCTATAGCTTAACCCAGGAAGAACCAATGTCTTCATAATGTCTTCATAATGTTGAGAGCTGGTTTATCCAAGAACATCAAATGTATTTGTTTGTTTGTTTCTTCCTTTGGGTCCCTCAGCAGCCTTTTTAAAGAACTCACATAGTTCAAGGGCACCTGGGTGACTCAGGTAGTTAAGCGTCCGACTCTTGGTTTCGGCTCAGGTCGTGATCTCACAGTTCGTGAGTTCAAGCCCCACATTGGGCTCTGTGCTAACAGTGTGGGATTCTCTCTCTGCCTCTTTCTCTCTGCCCCTCCCCTGCTCGCTCACTCTCTCTTCTCTCTCTCTCTCTCTCTCAAAATAAATGAATAAGCTTAAAAAAAAAGAACTCACATAGTTCAAAACACAGTTAATAGATAAAGATGTAGAATGAAAATACTTCCTCCCACCAGGGGTGGGTTCCCAGGGAAACTGATGGAGCCTGAGCTTCAGGCTCCTTCTGAGGCCCAGGAGGGGCCCAAGCAGTGTGTGCATGTGATCATGTGGTTTGGGAAATTTTTACAAAAGTAAGATATTCCAATTAAATTTTTTAAAAAACTGAGATATGATTTACGTACAACATTGTATTAGTTTTCAGATGTACAACATAATGATTTGATATTTGTGTATATTGTAAAAAAGTAAGATATTCTGATACTCTTTTTTTTAAGTTTATTTATTTTGAGAGAGAGAGAGAGAGAGAGCACACGATCAGGGGAGCAGCAGAGGGAAAGGGAGTGAGAGAATCCCAAGCAGCTTCTTTGCTATCAGCATAGAGCCTGACAACGCAGGGCTTGATCTTACAAATTGTGAGATCGTGACCCGAGCCTAAACCAAGAGTCGGAGCCTTAACTGACTGAGCCACCTGGGTGCCCCTGATATTCTTTTTCTTTTAAAAATAAAATTTTTGTAATGTTTATTTATTTTTGCGAGGTGGGGGCGGGGCAGAGAGAGGGAGACACAGAATCTGAAGCAGGCTCCAGGCTCCAGGCTCCAAGCTGTCAGCACAGAGCCCGATGTGAGGCTTGAACTCGTGAACTGTGAGATTATGACCTGAGCTGAAGTCGAAGACTTAACTGACTAAGCCACCCAGGCTCCCACCTGATACTCTTTCTTATTTTTTAAATTAATTAATTAGTTAATTTTTAAATTTACATCGAAGTTAGTTGCATATATTGCCAACAGTGATTTCAGGAGTAGATTCCTTAATGCCACCTACCCATTTAGCCCATCCCCCCACCCACAACCCCTCCAGCAACCCTCTGTTTGTTCTCCATATTTAAGAGTCTCTTCTGTTTTGTCCCCCTCCCTGTTTTTTATTAGTTTTGCTCCCCTTCTTTTATGTTCATCTGTTTTGTATCTTAAATTCCTCATATGAGTGAAGTCAGATGATATTTGTCTTTCTCTGACTAATTTCGCTTAGCATAATACCCTCTAGTTCCATCCACGTAGTTGCAAATGGCAAGATTTCATACGTTTGATAGCCAAGTAATACTCCATTTTATATATATATATATATATATATATATATATATATATATATATATATATATATACATATATACCACATCTTTATCCATTCATCCATCAATGGACATTTGGGCTCTTTCCATACTTTGGCTATTGTTGATAGTGCTGCTATAAACATTGGGGTGCATGTGCCCCTTCAAAACAGCACACCTGTATCCCTGGGTAAATACCTACCAGTGCAATTGCTGGGTCGTAGGGTAGTTCTATTTTCAATTTTTTGAGGAATCTCCATCCTGTTTTCCAGAGTGGCTGCACCAGTTTGCATTCCCACCAACAGTGCAAAAGAGATCCTTTGTCTCTGCATCCTCAACAACATCTGTTGTTGCCTGAGTTGTTAATGTTAGCCATTCTGACGGTTGTGAGGTGGTATCTCAGTGTGGTTTTGATTTGTATTTCCCTGATGATGAGTGATGTTGAGCATTTTTTTGTGTGTCAGTAGGCCATCTGGATGTCTTCTTTGGAGAAGGGTCTATTCATGTCTTTTGCCCATTTCTTAACTGGATTGTTTTTTGGGTGTTGAGTTTGATAAGTTCTTTATTGATTTTGGATACTAACCCTTTATCTGATGTTACTTGCAAATATCTTCTCCCATTCCGTTGGTCGCCTTTTAGTTTTGCTGATTGTTTCCCTCAGATATTTTCTTTTTTTTTTTTTAAACATTGTTTTTTAATTTTTTTTAACGTTTATTATTTAAAAAAAAAAATTTTTTTTTTCAACGTTTATTTATTTTGGGACAGAGAGAGACAGATCATGAACGGGGGAGGGGCAGAGAGAGAGGGAGACACAGAATCGGAAACAGGCTCCAGGCTCTGAGCCATCAGCCCAGAGCCTGACGCGGGGCTCGAACTCACGGACCGCGAGATCGTGACCTGGCTGAAGTTGGACGCTTAACCGACTGCGCCACCCAGGCGCCCCAACGTTTATTATTTTTGACACAGAGACAGAGCATGAACGGGGAGGGTCAGAGAGAGGGAGACACAGAATCTGAAACAGGCTCTAGGCTCTGAGCTGTCTGCACAGAGCCTGACGCGGGGCTCGAACTCACGGACCGTGAGATCATGACCTGAGCCGAAGTTGGCCGCTTAACCTACTGAGCCACCCAGGCGCCCCTCAGATATTTTCTTAAAGATGGAATTGAACGTGTGACAGCATCCGACCCCTTGAAGTCTGGCTCTGTGTCTGTTCCCTTCCATCCCCTCAGCCCTCAGTTTTCCTCCTTAGAGGCAACGTCACCTTGTCTCTGATGTATCTTTTCAGAAATAGTTTATGCATTTACCAACACCATGTATTAATCTATCCTCTCTGGTTTGTTTTTTTCTACATAAAGGCAGAATGTTCTATATACTGTTCTGTACCTTTTTTTTTTTTAATGTTTATTTATTTTTGAGAGAGAGACCAGAGTGTGAGTGGGGGAGGAGCAGAGAGAGAGGGAGACACAGAATCTGAAGCAGGCTCCAGGCTCTGAGCTGTGAGCACAGAGCCCGATGCAGGGCTCAAACTCATGAACCGCAAGGTCATGACCTGAACTGAAGTCGGACACTTACCGACTGAGCCACCCAGATGCCCCCTCCTTTTAAAAAAAAGTTTTTTTTAATGTTTATTTATTTTTGAGAGGGTTCTGGACCTTTCTTTAGTCACTTAACAACATACCTGGGAGGTCATCCCATATCAACATGTATGTACTGAGTTTCCTCATTTTGTTAATTGAGGTTGCTCAGTGTTCTACTATATGACCATCCTATAATTTAGTTAACCATTCCCTGATTAATGGGTATTTTGGTTATTTCCAACCTTTTGTTATTATACACGTCACTGTTGCCAGTCACCTAGGAAGACTACAGGATAAGTGTCTAGGGGTGGCTGGAACAAAGAACAGAAGGACTTGGGGTTTTCATAGCTATTGTGGCATTAATTGCCCTTTTCAGAGGCACTCCCACCAGCCAGGCAGGAGAATGCCTCACCCTGTCACCACGTCGTGTGGGGAGGTTAAGTTCCTTTTCATATGTTTAGGAACCACTTATATTTTCCTTTCTGTGAATTTCTCTCTTCATATTTTTTGCCCTTTTTTCTGTTAGGTCATTGGCCAGCTTTTAAAAAATGTTTATCTACTTATTTTTGAGAGAGAGAGGAGAGGCAGAGAGAGAGAGAATCCCAGTCAGGCTCCATACTGTCAGCACAGAGCCCGACTTGAGGCTAGAACTCATGAACCATGAGACCATGCATGACCTAAGCTGAAAATCAAGTTGGACCTGTTTCTTATTTCTAGGTGCTTTTTCAGTTTTTAGGAAAATTAGTCCTGTGTTTGGGATATGAGAGGCAGATGTACCCTGAGTTGTCATTTATCTTTTGGCTTTGTTTCTAGTGCATTAAAAAAAAAAACTTTTTTAAATGTTTATTTAGTTTTGAGAGAGAGAGAGAGTGAGCAAGAGAGAGAGAGAGATAAGCACGAGCAGCGGAGAGGCAGAGAGAGAGGGAGACAGAGAATCGAAGTGGGCTCCATACTCTGAGCTGTCAGCACAGAGCCCAATGCAGGGCTTGAACTTCTGAACCCCAAGATCATGATCTGAGCTGAAGTCAGACACTTAACTGATTGAGCCACCCCAGTGGCCCTGTTTCTGGTGCGTTTTAATTTGTGGGAATGTTTGATTTTTATATACTTCAGTATTTTACTCTTTTATCTTTCTAGGTTTGTATCATTTCTAAAAGGCTTTTGCATCTCTGAGATGATATTTTAAATCCTTTCATAGTTTTATTTTTTTATAACGAAATATTTGATCTAAATTTATCCTGTTGTAAGGTGTGAGATAGGGGTCTGTTTCTAGATTGTTCCACAACTGTCCCAACAACTTAATAATCCATCTTTTCAGTACTAATTTGAGATGTTACTTTTATTGTACACTAAGTTATTATATGCATTTGGGTCTATTTTTAAACTTTCTCTTCTCTCTCTCTCTCTCTCTCTTTATTTATTTATTTAGAGAAAGAGCTTGTGCAGGAGAAGGGCAGAGAGAGAGAGGGAGAGAGGGAATCCCAAGCAGGCTCTGCACTGTCAGCACAGAGCCAGACATGGGGCTCAATCCCATGAACCATGAGATCATGACCTGAGCCAAAATCAAGAGTCAGACGCTTAACCAACTGAGCCACCCAAGCACCTCGGAACTTTTTGTTCTGTTTAATTCATCTGTACATGCTGGTAACATGTACTGTTTTAATTACTATGTCTTTATATGTTTTAATATGTGGTGAAGCTAGTTCTCACTCTCTACCCTTTTTTACCCTCCACCCCCTGCCTCCAGAAATTTCCTGGCTCTTCCTGCTTGTTTGCTTTTCCACATGAATTTTCAAATCCACTTGTCTGGCTCCCCTTCCCTTCCCACCCCCCCACCCCCCCCACCCCCCCCCACCCCACTACATAGGTTGTGTGTATATTTAATAGGATTGTGCATATTTATAAGTTAACTGAGAGAGAATTAATATCTTTATGATGCCTTCTGCTTGGCAGCATACTGTGTCTTTCCATTTGTCCAGGTCTCTTCTTTTTGACTCTTTCTACAGATCCACACATTTCTTATTACGTTTCTTCCTGTGACTTAAGTCCTGTGATGCTATCGTAAATGAGGCTTTTCATCCTGGTTTCTAGCTGGTTATGGCCTATAAATATTAATTCTGTTATATTAGTTTTGAATCCAGCTCACTTACTAATTCTTTTATTGCTTGTAATAGTTTCTTAGTTAACCTTCATGGGTTTTCCAACTAAAAATTTATATAATTGGTAATCAATAGATAGTCTCTTCCTGCCCAATTTTTATACTTCTTGTTTATTTTTGTTGCCTAGAACTTTTAAAACAATGTGAATAATAACAATGATGATGATGATGATGAATAATCATTGAGCACCTGGGTGGCTCAGTCAGTTGAGCATCTGACTCTTGATTTTGGCTCAGGTCATGATCCCAGGGTCATGATCTCATGGGTCAGGGAGCCCCACGTCGGGCTCCACATTGAGCGTGGAGCCTTCCTGAGATTCTCTTTCTCCCTCTACCCCTCTCCCTGGCTCATGTGCTGTCTTTCTCTAAAATGAAATAAAAAAAAAATTAAAAAATAGGGGTGCCTGGGTGGCTTAGTGGTTAAGCGTCTGACTTCAGCTTAGGTCATGATCTCGCAGTTTGTGAGTTCAAGCCCCTCATGGGACTCTGTGCTGACAGCTCAGAGCCTGGAGCCTGCTTTGGATTCTGTGTCTCCCTCTCTCTCTCTGTCCCTCCCCCGACTCAAAAGTAAATAAACATTAAAAATTTTTTTTAATAAAAAAATAAATCCTTCTCCTCCTCATCATCATCATGAAATGGATATCCTTGTTTCATTCCTGACTTTAATGGAAATTTTGCCATTGTTTTCCCATTAAGCAAGGGGCTGATTTTTTAGTTTAAGGGAGTATCAGTCTGTTTCTGTTTTAGTAAGTACACTGGATGTTGGCTTTTATCATATGCTTCTTTAGTATCTGTGGAGATGATCTGATGACTTTTCTCTTTTGATTTGTCAGTCTTCTCTCTGTATCATCTATCTCTTGACTCTTGCCAGGCCAGGAGCTCTTGAGTGCAGGGATGGGACCCGAGTCCCTATTGCCTTGTGTGAGGCTATCTCAAATGAACAAATGAATGGATGGTTCTTTCCTATACATTAACCCCCTTGGTAGTGGCAAGGGTGACACATTCACAGGGCCAGGACCCCAGCTATGTGGTGCTGGTGTGACTTACCCCCTGGAGCGTTCTGCTTCTTCCAGGGACATGTAGGTGGGGTGAAGTTCAGTCCCTAGACTGGGCCTGCAGGGGGACCAGCGGTGGTATCACTCAATCCCACCCATACTTGCTAAGCCCCTGGGCCTGGCCTTCAGCTGGGGACTGGTACCTCAGAAGGAACTGGGCCCTTGCCTGGGTCCTGCAGAGGGCAGTGGCGGGTGTGTGTGCTAGACACAGCCATTGGCTAGCCTTGCGGCAGTGGCCCAGGCTGTGGATGGGGCTCAGGGGTGCTACCAACTCTGGTTCCTGGAGGGCTTCCTGGAAGAGATGTGAGCTGGCCGCTAGGAGGCCACGGGGGTGCGGGTGGCAGGTTTCAGACAGAGAGAAAAGCCTATGTGTTCAGGGACCTGGCAGTACCTGGCCTTGCCTGGCACATGGGGCACAAGGGAGACAGCTCAAGGACAGTGCCCGACCCCATGGTGTGGGAGAGCCACAGAGGGTTGCTAATCGGGGAGCTGTGGCTGGGCAGCCTTGTCTCTTACTTGTGCCCATCTGTCTTTTCCAGGTCCAGACAGGGCCCTGCTGGCTGGCCTCTGCTGGCAGGAACCATGGCAGAGGCCGGGGATGCAGCACTGTCCGTGGCTGAGTGGTTGCGGGCACTCCACCTGGAGCAGTACACTGGGCTCTTTGAGCAGCATGGACTGGTGTGGGCCACCGAGTGCCAAGGCCTCAGTGACGCCCGCCTGGTGGACATGGGCATGCTACTCCCTGGTCACCGCCGCCGCATCCTGGCTGGCTTGCTCCGTGCCCACACGCCCCCAAGCCCTGCACCCCGCCCTACCCCCCGGCCCGTGCCCATGAAGCGTCATGTCTTCCGCTCACCGCCTGTGCCTGCCGCTCCACCGGAGCCACTGCCCACGGCCGGAGAGGACGAGGGGCTACCCGCTGCCCCACCCATCCCACCCCGGAGGAGTTGCCTTCCACCTGCCTGCTTCTCTGCCCCATCCGCAGCAGCCCCAGACCCTGTGCTGCCCCCGCTGCCTGCCAAGCGGCATCTGGCAGAGTTCAACGTTCCGCCTGTGCCCCCCCGCACTGGGACCCCCCGCCAGCTGGTGAGGTGAGTAGATGCCATCCCTGGTGGGAGGAACATGGGTGGAGGATCCCGGAAAGTGGAGAGGGAGTTTGTGGCCTTTGGCAGTAGGGTAAGAAAGGCACCTCGGTGGAGGGAACAGCATGTATAAAGCTCAGAGGGGGGAAGCACTATCCTGGGGCACTCTGAGCAGACTGGGACTAAACTGTTGGGTGAGTGTGGGTGAGGCTGTGGATGGCATTGGTGGGAGATTCTGTGAAGGCCGGTGGGAAGCCAGAAAGGTTTCAAGCGGAGTGATCGGATGAAAGCTGGATCGGATGGATGACTGGTGGAGGAGGAGGCTGGGTGACCATTGAGAGGGCTCAGGCCCCCAGGAGAGGCCCCCACTTGGGCTGTGCTAACAGGGTGGAGAGAGAAGTAGGCAGATGGAATGAGAAATTGGCCCTGGAACGGACGGGGCTTGGGAACGGCCTAGACATTAGCAGAGAGGGCATGGGGAGCCACATGGCATGCAGGTTTCCATCATGGGTGGATAGTGGTGCCATCCCTGATCTGGGGATCCAGGGACAAAGTGTACCCAGGGAAGAAGTCTCAGGTTCAGTTTGGGGCTTGGGGAGTATGAAGCCCTGGGAGGTGGGAGTACCTTCCGAGTCAGGAGGTAGCATGTGGAGGACACAGTCTAGGATGATGAGCTGCTGTTGGGGGAGCAGAACTGGGTGCTGTGCTCCTGTCTCCCGCTCCACACTGCTCCTGCCACATGCCCCCACATCCTGGGGATACTTCTCAGGCCACAACCTATTGGCCCTCCCTCCTCAGAATTTTTCCCGTCTCCTGGCTCCTGGTACTCCTTGTTTCCTTGAGTTTCCTCCCACTTCTATGGATGTTCCATTTTAACCTCCTTCACAGATGCCCTCCCTGCCATTTGCTGGGGTGCCCAGCTGGGAGGGAGGATCCCCAGCTAGTGCTGGATATATCTTTGGGGGGTGAAATGGAGATTACTGCAGTACTTGGACCAAGTCAGCCTAATCTGGGAACACTTCTTGGAGGAGAAGGGGATGTGCAGAGAGAGGTCTCTTGGTCCCTATGTTGGGCACTGTTCTAGCTGCCTCATTTCCATGGTCTTGTTGCTCAAGCCTTCTGGGGGATTTTTGTCTTGTTTTCAAGCAGAGAAACTGAGGCTCAGAGAAGGGAGAGAAGCACTAGCTGGATCCATGCCAAGTGCATGCTCAGGGAGCCCCTGTGGGGAGAGTCTGGAAAGTTTTCACCACACAGAGAGGGGAATTAAGTAAGGGGGCCTTGAAGGCCCAGCCATGGCCGTGGTGTTTTGAGGTTTGATTGGTGGAAGCACAAAAAGGGTTTGTGCCTTTCCTGAATTCACACAACTGGGGACCATACTCGGGTCCCCTAGGAGCCTGGCTCACTGTTTAGATTGGGGTTTCCTGGCACCATTGTGCCCTCTGGTGGCCATTCTGATGCATGCATGAGCCGTTTCTATTTCTTTTAATTCCATCAACAGGATGGGGAGTGGTAGGGGGGAGAGAGAATATGTGTGTGTGTCTATTTCTGTTTGTCCATCTGTCTCTGGGGGTGGGAGAAGGTGAACAAGGACAGAAGACAGAGCCCTGTCCATACAACAAGGACAGAAGACAGAGCCCTGTCCATTGGGAATTCTCAAGGTCTGAGGAGGCAAACCCCTCATTGAGGGAGTGGAGGCCTGGATTCCTGTTTCGGAGTCAGAATATCTAGGGGCAGGCCTAGCTAGCTGTGTGACTGATTAGCAGCTGCCCCTCTGGGCCTGTTTCTCCATCAGGTGCCCTCCTTGGCCTCCATAGTCCTCCTGGTACTAACATCTGCATTCAGGAGACTTGGCAGGATAGAGCAAGCGTCCTGTCTATGCCCCAAGGTACCAGCCTCCACCCTCAGAGCCTTAGTCTGAACTTAGTCACTTAGCCAACCTACCGGGGAGGCCAGGCTGCCATGCTCAGGAATCTGGCCCCTTGTTTTTGTTTTTGTTTTTTTCTTTTAATGTTTATTTGGTTTTTTTTTAGAGACAGACAGAGTGTGAGCAGGGGAGGGGCAGAGAGAGAGGGAGACACAGAATCTGAAGCAGGCTCCAGGCTCTGAGCCATCAGTACAGGGGGCTCTTTCTTAAAGTAGAGTGTGATGGGAGGTGAGCTGCCAAGCCTGGCTTCCTTGTCCTGGGGTCTTTGACATTTGGAACAGTCAGTCAACATCTGCAGGTCCTAGCACTCTGACTTCCAGGGTGTACAAAATCTTTAAAGCCAAGTGGTAGAAAAACTCACTGCAGATGGAACTTCATGTATGTGTAACAGGTGAAGGCTGGGCAGGGAGGAGACCAGGATGCAGCCTGATTGGCTATCCCTTACAGCCCCTCCCTATGGACCCTGGGCTCCACGGTGCACACTGGAAGGCTCTTCAACCTGGCTTGCTCCTGCCCCCTTTGCAGGAGTCCCTTCTTCCTGATATGGCCTTTGGGTCCTTGCTTACACCCTTTAGTAACGGGGTTCTCACTCTCTGAATCTTAAGACCTTTTACACCGATTCACGTGGTGACTGAGCGAGCATTTCTGCCTGGCTCCAGGCCATCACCCGCCTCCCCAGTGGAATTTGGGAACTATCTGCTGTGTGTGCATGTGTGTCCTCTTGAGATAGTGACTCCACATGAGGGCATGCCTAGCTGGTTGGTATGCGTGCACCGATAGGTGTGCATGTTTGTGCAAGCTGTCAAGGTAGTCACGTGTCTGTGTATTTATGTGTCTGCACACGTTTTAAGGGAGGCCATTTGTGATCCTGAGATGTCCACGTGAGTGGGCATTTATATGATTTCCGTGGTTACTTGCGGTGGTGTGTGTGTGAGTTCATCTGGGCCCGTGTGCACACGTACCTGTGCCTGTGTGTGCTGGCACAGTGGGGACGCCAACAGCATGAGTCCATTTGTGAGTGCATGTGCTGTGTGTTCTTTGTGTAGCGCCAGGGGTGAGCCAGTGCTGCAAAGCCCACTAGGGTCAGCTCTGTTAGGGCCAAGATTCTTGTTGATTTTGTTTAGTGCTGAATCCCTAACACCTGGGACAGTGCCAGGTGCCTAATAGACACTCCAAAAGTATTTGTTGTGTGCGTGAATCGATGATGACTGTATGCGTTTCTGCACTGCCCAGTGCTGAGCACGTGTGCTACCCATGCTGACCCAGCACCCAAAGAGTGCCCTCAGCACACACCGGACAGTAGACCATAGGGTTAAAGGGCCCCGCACTCGCACCCCAAATCCCTTCCTACTATGCAACCTGTGTCACGCCCGGACATCTTAGAAAGGCAGAGGCCTTCGAGGAGGCAGGCAGAAAATGAGCCAACCCAACTGGGTCAGGATTCTCAGAACCAGGCTCACCGTTCTGCCTGGCCTGGGAGGACCCCACTTCACCCCTCACAGGGTCCGCACCCCCGCCATTATTTAAGCTTGTAATAGGGAACTTGCCGATGAGTCCGGAGATGATGAGAAATGCCCAGAGTCACATGGCCCAGCAGAGTGGAAGCCAATGGTCAGACCCTGCCTCCTGGGCCGGGGCCCAGTCTACTCAGCTTCAAGTATCATAGATGTGGACCCTCTGAGCCTGCTTCCGAGTGGCAGAGGGGTCATTTCTGGGCCAGGTGTTCCAGGGTCATTCCACAGAGCCCCTCTCAGATTGCTCTGGGCCTCAGTTTCCTCCTCCAATACCTAGATGTCTGGAGACACCTTCAAAGAGGAAGTATTTGCCCAGAGGGGGCAGCTGCCAGCTGGAATCACACTGCAAGGCCTCCCACCTGTGCCCTTAACTGCCCTGCAGCCCAGCCAATCCCTGGTCTTCCTGAAGGCTGATCACTTGTTGCTGGGGCAGAACTTGCTCCCTTCAAAGAGCCTCTTTCCCAGCCTCTCTGGGCCTCCTTGTGGGGGTGGGGAAGGAGCAGCCAAGTCCAGAGCTTCCTGAGTGTCTACTCTGTAAGGCCCTGCTTGCCAGCACTGGGGTGGTTTGTCCCATTCCAACTTGGGATGGGGGGGCAGGCTGGAGGCGGGGAGGAAGTGTCTGCCCCAGGGGATTCTGGGTGACTTTTCTCTTTCTCAGTGTTTTCAGGAAGTGTGTATTGGCCGGGGCTGCAGGGGGTGGGGGAGGAGGAGAGCAGGAAGCCACGGGAGACTAGAGCTAGATGTGTACACACACACACACACACACACACACACACACACTCACTCACTCCCAGACAGATCCAGTTTTACTCAGAAACACTCTCAGATAAGTGATCACAGCCACTCAGAGCCGTACCTGGACCCAGACACGGCCTCAGACACACCCAGGGAACAGGGGCCTGGCTTTCTGCTAGACCAGCCCTGGTCAGACGAGCTGCCTGGTCAGGCACACAGCACTCTCTCGAGCCGGAGCTGTGGGAGTCCTCTGGCCCAGGACCCAGTGGACATCTGAGGGTGAGAAAGGGGAAGCTTTGGGCTGGGCTGTTGGCAGGGGTGGTGGGGAGAGGCGCCTTCAGAGGGTCTGGGAAGGCAGGAATCCCTGTCTGTCTGTCTGTCACCTCTGGACAGAGTTTTCTGTGGTACTCCTGCCCCCCTCCCTTTTTTGCTGTCAGAATTTTCTCTCTTCTTTCACTTTCTCCACATCTTCTGTTTTTCTCTTGCCCTCTCTTTTTTTCCCCTTCTCTTTTCCTTCTCTCTGCCCTGGGCTTTTCAGGCCTCTCGTCTTCCCATAAGCCTGTCTCCTGGGCCCACTGGGAGCCCATGGTACCTGAGAGACTGCCCGTCTGTGGGTGTCTACCCTTCAGGGACCTGGTGCTGGTCTCCTCAGTTCTGGCTTCTTTCAGTGTCAAGTTCAAGGGTATTGTGGCTCTGGGAAGCTCCTACCTGAACCCCTTTGCCCTCCCACTGAGTTCAGGATAATAGGGAGACCAACTGAAGGCTAGCACTTAGTTGGTGTGGTTCCTACCCCTCTTCCCCAGGGCAAACAGTGTGGTGGGTGCCTATGTTGTTGGGGGCTGGGCTGACCTCTCCCCCCAGTTGCTGTGGACCCCTAATGAACTCAACAACCCTGTGCTTAGATCAGTGGGGACATAGAGATGCCTCTAACCAGGTCCTGTCTGTGCACCCAGCCTGCCCTATGCCCTTGGCTCATCTTTCCACAGTGTTCAGCAGACCCCTACCTGCACCTTCTCCTCCTGCTAAGACAGCCCTGGTGGGACACTCAGGATGGGGGGATGAGCTCAACACAGTCATG
Source organism: Prionailurus bengalensis (assembly GCF_016509475.1). NCBI lineage: Eukaryota > Metazoa > Chordata > Mammalia > Carnivora > Felidae > Prionailurus > Prionailurus bengalensis. The sequence goes on from NC_057346.1 coordinate 59,204,415, forward strand.
AGCTCCCTCAGGGATAAACCTCCTCACCCTGCTGCCCTTAGTAAACAGCACAGGGCCAGACCTGGGAAGCATGATTAGCTGCCACAGGAGGGCTGGGCCTCTGTCTCCTCCTGCCCACTACAGCATGGCTTGCCTGCGGGAAAGCTCAGTGTAGGCCTGGTGGTAGGCATTCCATGAAGGACCCAACAGGCTGTGTGAACTTAGAGGAGGGAGCAGTTGAGTAGACCTCCTGGAGGCATGACCTGGGTACAGTGGAGCTGATGATCTGGATCATTGTGGGGATTAAATGCAAAAGCCTCCCAGAAGAGTGCTTAGTACATACTGGGTACTTAGTAAGTGGTAGCTGTTGTTCCAAGAAAGAGTGCTAAGAGCTGAATGAAGCCTTGGTTGCGAGGGTGGATGCCAGGTTAGTTGGGTGCTGCTCTATGGAGGGGTAGGGGAGCTTCTGACCTTCTCTAGTGATCAGGAAGTGAGTGGGGTGGTGGTCATTCAGTCATCAATACATACCCTCTGAAAACCCCCTGTGTTGAGTGGTGTCATGATGTGGAGGGAGATTGGCCTGCCTGAGAGGGCTCACAGCATGTGCAGAGGCTGAGAGGCATTGTGCAGACACTAACCAAGTGAAAGCCCAGCAAGGGCTCTCCATGCTGTGATCTGGGCAGAAGTAAGAGAACAGAAGCAGGGGAATGCTGGAGGGGTTGACCTTTGGGTCTCATAATGGAGAAGGAAGGACAGGGGCAGCCACCGAGGAAGCAAGAAGCACAGGACTGAGGCCTGAGCCCTCATAGCCAGGGCACAAATGAGGAAGCAGGCAGCTGGGAAGTTTTGCCCCCGTGGGGAGGGGAGTCAGGGTAAGAGATGGATGTGTTCAGGTCATTGGGCCTCATCCCACATCTCAGTCCTGCTGGCGAGAGTCTAGGGATTGAGATTGGGCTAGGTCCCTCCAAGGCCTGTGCGACACTTTAGGGGGAAGGTCTTGAATCCAAGACAGGGTGTAGGCCTGGGTCCTTGGTCCTCTGAGGTCAGTTCAGTGAAATGAATATTGATAGACACAGCTATACTGAATGGAAGTATGGAGGGTGGAGGAGCCCCAAAGAGGCCCCAGCCCAGCCTGGAGCATGAGAGGAGGCACAAAGTGGAGGGGGAGGATGTACAATTTGGACAGGGAAGGGTGTTCCAGGTGGAAGGAACAACATATGCAAAGTCCTGGAAGTATGCATTTATGGAATGCAGCTCAGGTAAGCATGGCTGAAATGTGAGCAGGGGATGAGTTCAAGGCCAGCCTGAGATGTGTAGGGTGCCTCACTTTGTTGGTCCATCTTCCCTTATGGTGAAGCCTGGTTCCTTTGGCCAGAGATTGATGTAGACAGAAAGATACGAAGGGAGAGCCAGGGGCCACCCTAGGGGAGGAGGCCATGAAGCAGGTTCCTGGGCCAGCCTGTGCTGTCTGAGCCTCTTTCATCACAGCCAGGGTGAAAAAGTTGTGCTGATGACCCGTGGTCATGACTCTTCTTACTGAATTGTCAGTAAGCCTGGAAGCAGATCAGAGAGGAAACTGAGGATCAGAGCTATAGTGAGCTGCTTTGTGAAGTCAGAAACTGATGTGTAGTCAAGCTGGGATTTGAGTGTGTTCAGCCTGGCTCCAAAGCTCTGCCTCCTTTTTTTTTTTTTTAATGTTTTCGTTTTTGAGAGGGGGAGGGGCAGAGAGAGAGGGAGACAGAATCTGAAGGAGGCTTTAGGCTCTGAACTGACAGCACAGAGCCCGACGTGGGGCTCGAACTCACGGACCATGAGATCATGACCCGAGCTGAAGTCAGATACTCAACCGACTGAGCCACCCAGCGCCCTCCAAAGCTCTGCCTCTTAGCTAGACAGACCACACATCTCATTTTGCCTGGGACAGGCCCTGTTTATACCTGTTGTTCTGACATAGTTACCTCTTTTAACTATCAGTGCCTCTTTTAACTGTCAGAAGTGTTCTGGTTTATACGATTAATTATGTGGTTACCCTACTCTTACCCATTCTGACATGGGACCCTCACATGTCCCCTAACCCCCAGGTTTAAGGTCAGCTGTGTGTATTTGCCCCAATCCAATAAAACAAACCTCAGGCTGTGATCCCATCCTAGGGTGGATCAGCCTCTGCCCCGTCCAGGAGTTGCCTGGTCTTGCTATGGGCATAGTGAGTAGAGCAGATGTGTCCATATGTCACTTGGATAGAGGAAAAAGGGACTGAAGGAGCAGGGGAGCCAGGGCTGGGGGGGCAGGTGGAGGTCCCCTAGAGGACAGGCCCATTGAGCTGTACTCTTAGGTACACACAGGCTTTCCATGGGCTGAGATGATAGAGGGTAGTGTGGAGAAAGCAAGCAGTGTAAGCAAAGGTTTGGGGTGGGGGCACTGAGCATGTGCTCATGTTTGGGGCTCAGGGTTGGGGCCAGTCTTCTGATCTGTTGGATCAGAGGTCAATAGGAAACATCCCAGCTGGACCTCAGCTGTAGATTGGAGCTGAGGCCGCTCTTAGGGTTATAGGCACTGACGTCCAGGACTCCAACTGGGGTGGGGGCACTTTGTGGGCACTATCCTTTCCTCTGGGGTTTTCCCACATGCTGTGCCTTCCGGATACCACTTCTCCTTTCCTGGCCTGGCCCTGACTCAGCATGGCCCCGTCCCCTGTGGTAGGCAGGCAGAGGTCAGCCAGGAAGGTTCCTGGAAGAGGATGATAGAATGAGGCCTGGAGGTCCATGGAAGGGGGGGTGGGGTCCCCTTGCTCCCACTTGCTTGGCACATAGCCATTTTCCTACAAAGACTGTGCTAGGAGAGGAGCCCTTTGCACTGTTCCCTCTCCCTTCTTGCCATGGTCACAATGACCGCCAGAGTTGTGATCACATTTCCTCTTGGATGGCAGCTCCAGAGCTGCCTAGATGCTGAGTTGGGGTGGCCGGTGTAAGGAGGCGAGCCTCAGAGAAGCTCTCAGATCCTAGCTGTGGCCTCATTTGACACCGTGGTTGAGTTTGCAGCTGTGGTGCCAGACTGCCTGGGTGCAAATCCCAGCTGTGGGATCCAGGACAAGTTAACTTTGTGTCTCTGTGCCTCAGTTTCCTCATCTGTAAATTTGGGATAACAGTAAGCCATACTTTATAGAGCCCTTGTGATGAGTAAATGAAGACAACAGAGAATAATGCACGCACAGAAAACTACTAAGAATTAATGAACCCAGGTCTTCATTTATTTATTAATCCCTGCTGAGTGCTGGGCACGCCATAGTGAAGAAGGTAGGTGTGGCACCTGCCTCAGGGAACTCACATGCTTCAGATGGGCGGGTCCCTCGCAGATGATCAGGACGGTGATGGGGGGGTACCTGGGGTCCAGGGATGGGAGGGCCATTGCTTCTTCAGCTCTGAGGATGCTCTGTTGCCACCTTCCCCTCACTGCTGGCTCTCAGTCCTGGGGAGGGTGTCAGTCCACGGAACCACTCAGCCCTTCTTGGCATTGGAGGGGCAGAGCCTGACCCCACTTCCCCGGGGCCAGCCTGACTGGCACTGACCTGACAGCTTGGGGTTTTACTCTCAGCTCATCGCAGGCCAGGCCCCCAAGGGCCCCTTCTTCCTGGAGTCTGGCAGGCTGGGTGCGATAGATTGCTTTGCCTGTTAGGAAGCCTCTGAGGACATTGTACCTGACCAGCTGGGGGTCATGCCCTTGGACCTGTGGGTACTTACTCAGTCTCTAGGTCTTCATTTACCCTTTCATTTGCTTTTCTCTCAACTGTAATGGCAACCTATCCACTTACCTATCTGTCACCACCCACCTGTCCATTCAGCCATTTACTTGTCTTGTCATCCATCCACCTGCTCATGTGTCACTCACCCAACCACCCACCCACCCAACATGCTTTTGTTGTTGACTCAGCCAGTTCCTGCACTGGGCTGTGGAGATAAAGAATCAAGTCTGATGCTGCCCCTGGCCTAAAGACACTCAGGGTCAAGTAGGGGAGACAATCTAGTGCAGTGTTCACCAGGGGGTCTTCTTAGGCCTTCTTAGGCCCCCCTAAACATTCAGGCTCTCATGAGCACCACTTGGCATCAGATTCCCTGAGAAGCATTTAAGACGAAACAGCTGGCCACCAGGGTAGTGGTGGGCCTTCCTCTGCTGTGGGGTCCTTGTGGCAGTCAGTTCACACAGCTGTCCAGGAGCCATTCTCTGTGGCCCCCCAGGAGAGGTGGGGGACTGAGACGACAGGTAGGTGTGAGAGCCATCCTGGCTTAGAAACCTCTTGATTCAAGAGTCCAGTATTCCATCTAACGACCCCAGAGGTGTGGTTTCGGGTTCCTACATGGGTTGTGCCAGTGACAAGCCACCACGTTCAGGGAAGCCCAAAGCCCCAGCTCCTCCACCGGGTTGAGAGCCACTTACAATCTCTCCCCGTCTAGGTGCAGTGCCTCGCTCAGGCCACTTTTGTCCAAGGCAACGTTGCCAAGGAACGTGGCTGACATACCACCTTCAGCAGGTTTCTAGGGGAGCAGTGTGAGAAAGCGAGCCGAAGGTCAGATTCTCTCAAAGAAAGGGAAGGAGTTCACTCCTTCTTTACCTACATGTGGGGAGGAGACCATTAGACTACAGGGTAATATGGAAACAGCCATGTATCTTAGGAGGTCCATAGACTGCGGAGTCAGGGTTCGGGTCCTGGCATAGTATAAATGCCTGGCACAAAGGAGGAAGATACTTTAAAAAATGTTATTTGGAATCATTCGTCTGAAGCTTGTCACAGAGGGGGAGATGGGCAGGGTCTGGGGGAGTGTGGAAGAGGGGTCAGGAAAGGCATTCAGAGAAGCAGAACTTGAGTTTGGAGATAAAGGATGAATGGATGCTCTCTGGTCAGAGACCAGGGGGAAGGGATTCCTGGAGGAGGCAACAGCAGGAACAAAGGCCTGGCATCATGGTCACGCCCCAGCTCTTGCTTGCTTTTGCGATAAATGCACACTGCCAATCACTGCCAGGAATGTTGGGGCAATAACCAGGCTGAAAATAACCAGTGAGACAATTGCCCACCCACTCTGATGTTCCTCCTTGGCCCCTGCCAGACACTGGCAGAGAGAGTGGGTGGGGCCAGGCCTCTAGGGCTAGGTCCCTTGTTCCAGCTGTGGGGGCACAAAACACGCCTTGTCTTGGTTAATTCTCCAAACGCCCTGCCAGGTCGGTGATATAGTCCCCCCTCTACAGAAGAAGAAACTGAGTCTCAGAGGGGCTAGGTGCTTGCCCTTGGACACACAGGAACTAAGACTGAGTCAAGGTCCAAACTCACATCTGATGCCAAAGCCAGGAGACACTCGGGAGACACTTAGCCTGTAGGGAACAGTGTGATCTGTGCTGAGACAGATACACAGAGCACTGAGGCTGTGGGAGCTCAGGGGGCCCTGAACCCGGCCTTGGAGTTGGGGAAGGGTTTCAGGGGGAGTGATAGCAGAGATGAGGAGCTGGTGTGCAAGAGGAGTGCGGTAAGGACATAACAAGAGATGGCAGGGATGTGTAGAAGAAGGAACCCTCGTGCACTGTTGGTGGAAAGGCAAATTGGTGGAGCCACTGTGGGAAACAGTAAAGAGGTTCCTCAAAAAATGAAAAATAGAACTACTATATAATCCAGTAATTCCTGTTTACCCGCAGGAAATGAAAAGACTAATTCAAAAAGTGTATGCAGCCCGATGTTTATTGTAGCATTATTTACAACAGCCAAGATACAGAAGCAACCTCAGTGTCCATTGATAGGTGAATGGGTAAAGAAGAGGTGGTCTATATATACAATGGAACATTACTCTGCCATAAAGAGAATGAGATTGTGCGCCACGTGCAACAACGTGGATGGACCTAGAGGCTGCACTGCTAAGTGAGACAAGTCAGAGAAAGACAAATACCGTATGATTTCACTCATACGGAATTTAAGAAACAAATAACAAAAAAAGGAGACAAAAAACCCAGATGCTTAAATACGGAGACCAAACTGATGGTTACCAGAGGGGAGGTGGGGGGGGGGGGTTGAAATGGGTGAAGGGGATCAGGAGTGATCACCTGTGATGAGCACTGAGTACTGTATAGGATTGTTGAATCACTGTATCGTACACCTGAAACTAATATGACACTTTGTGTTAACTATATTGGAATTAAGTCTGGTGGGATCAGGTGAATTTGAGGGGTCTGAGGCACCCAGGAGGTGGACACGTTTGCATCCATGTCTGGGGCAAGGGAGAAGGTAGTCTTGAGCCAGGGACCCCTAAGACTCAGGGCCTTGCGACTTGGTTTCTGAGGCTCTGGTCTCTGCCCTTGGCTTAGATGTCCATTTTGATCCTGAACCCATCCACTCACCAACACATTCCTTCTTATCCTTAAAAGCTCAAGTCAAGCATCACTTCCTCCAGTCTTCCCTGACTCCATAGGCTAGGATGCAGCCCACTCTGGACTGCTAGATTGGAGACGCTGTGGGTACATGTGGCTAAAAGCTAGAGCTTTGGGGATAGGTGACCCGATCACAGCAATGCAGGGGCAACTTATACATGCCAAAGAAGGTGCCTGCCTCCTTTAGGCTTGGGGAGCTTGGAGGTTTGCGGGCAGGGGAGTGAGGTGAGGAGGGCTCCCTTCTGAGTGTGTGGAATGAATGAGCTTTGCTACAGCCCAGGTGAGCTGGGAGTTCAGTGGGTTTGAGGTCTGGCTCTGTCACATAGTGATGCCAGCCCAGTGACTCCCCTACCTGGAGCTAACCCCTGGTGCCGAACTTTTGGTCTGTTCCCAGCCTTCCCTCCAGGGAGGAGGAGTTACTGTCATCACCACCATCATCCCCTCCCCAGCCAGCGCCTGAGGAGCCCCCGGCCACCTTCCCCCGAGTGCCTCCACAGCCCCCGTCTCCACCTCCCAGCCCCCCGGAGATCCCCCCGAAGCCTCTTCGCCTGCCTCCAGAGTTCGGTGAGTGCAATAGCCAGGCATGGGGTTCCTGGTGGGTAGCCTGGGATCAGGGCCCCTTGGGAGTCTGCAAGGATGCAAGGATCAAACTTTCTACTGGGCTCCGCCACCAACACAGTGTGGCCCTGGACAGGTGAGCACCATTCTCTTCATCCTCAAAATGGAGACGGCACCCACCTATCTGACCTACTGACTGTTAAGTGCACGTGGCAAACTTTTTGAATTGCCCTTGGTTTAAAGTCTAGGGATATTTTCCATGGTTGTCGATGGTTTGCTTTTCAACTTGGAGTGTCCATTTTTCTCGATTCTTGATTCTTGTTACTTTTTTAGCCTTTTTAAACAGTCCTTGCCTCTGACCCCTAAACTTACCCCTGTTCAGACCTCCTTGTGGTGGCCTGGCCTCTCCTTTGAGGCTGTCCTATGATGCCGTGAGTGTATAAATAGCATTTCCTGTCCCCTGTGCCTATTTTTGAAAGCTGGGCTGGGGTGAGGGGTTGGGGTCTTTTTAGGCTAAGGGTGGCCTTTGTGAAGCCAGGCCAGGGTACCCAGGAGGGGAGGCTAGTCTGAGTCTCTTCCCACCCCCACCCCTCTCTCTCCTCAGATGACTCTGACTATGATGAGCCTCCAGAGGAGGGGCCAGCGGCCCCAGCTGGCGTGATGACCAAGAAGGTGGGGCAGGTGGTGGTTAGGGTTTGGGCTGCCTGTCAGAGTGGAGGGTGGGCTGCCCAGCTGCCTCTCGGACCCTGGGGACCACCTGATAGAGAAAGGGGAGCCAGTTCCCAGGATGTTTCCTTCCCCCTTCGTTGTCTTGCCACGCAGGGCTTGAGGGTAGAGCATAGCACCTGAGCTCCAGCCAGGGATCTGGGGGCTCTTGTTTGAGCCTAGCTCCAGTCTTCAGCTACATCTGGATGGCTATGTGTGGCCTCTTCTCTCCCTCAGTGTTTGAGCACATCTCCCTGAGAGCATCTTCCTCCGTCTCTTTCACTTTCTCTTTTCCTGTGTCCCCCTGGTGTCTTAACTCTCCATCTCTGAGTGTTATTCACTATCCCTTCCTCTTTCTGTCTTTGTCTCTGACTGATGCTGTCCCCCTGGGTCCCTGTGCCGCCTGCTGGCAGGGGAGGGAGTATGTGGAAACAGCAGTGATGAAAGTGCTGAGTCGTGTGGGTTAGGTGGACTGGACTGAGGGAGCGCGGCAGCCCCCGGGGGGGGGGGGGGTGTGATCTGGGGCTTGAAGGGAAGCCTGATGCTGAGTGGGTTTGTGGCGGGGCGGCCAGGAGGAGCTCCCAGTGAGCCAAGTCCCACGTGCCGTGCGTGTGGCCAGTCTGCTGAGCGAGGGGGAAGAACTGTCTGGGGACGACGACCAAGCAGATGAAGATGAGGATGACCACGCCTATGAGGGCGTCCCCAAGTGAGTGTCCACTCTTCTCCAGTGGCTGCCCCACCTGGCTACCCTCCTTTCCCAAGTGTTACCAGCCACTCCATCTCCTCAGCCCCTGCCCCATAGAAGCCCCCATCCTGGGCTCCCTCATTCCTTCTCTTCTTTCCCAAGTGGTGGATGGCACAAGAGCAGCCTGAACTCATCCCTGCCCAGCAGCCTCCTGATCCCCGAGCTCCCACCACACCCCATGGACGGGCTCCCCGGGGGCTCCACCCCCATCACACAGGTCATCAAGGCTGGCTGGCTGGACAAGAACCCACCGCAGGGGTGAGTGATGCCTGTTAGGTCTTGCTGGTTCTCTGCATGAGGATGGGGAGTATTCTATACTGGATCCAAAAAACAGGCCACGGTTATTTGAGCAGCTCTGTCCAAGCTGACTGTAACAGTCAGTCATGCCCACCAGACCTATGTTTTATTACCGTTAAAATCGGGAAGTCCTGGGGCTCCTGGGTGGCTCAGTCAGTTAAGCATCTTACTTTGGCTCAGGTCATGATCTCACAGTTCATGAGTTTGAGCCCCACGTTGGACTCTGTGCTGACAGCTCACAACCTGGAGCCTGCTTCGGATTCTGTGTCTCCCTCTCTCTCTGCCCCTCCCCCACTCGTGCTCTATCTCGGTCTCTCAAAACTAAATAAACGTTAAAAAAATTCTTTTTAAGTTGGGAAGTCTTACTTTGAGTCTGACTTCTATCATTCTTGCTATAGGTAAAGTCCCTTTTCTCAGTGGCCATTTGGGTTCCTTCCTCCCTTGAACCTGGTTATTTCTAACTTTGTATGTGGCTGCAAGAGGGGGCGGGGATAATCTTGGAGCCTCTCCTCTAATCCCCAGTCCTTTGCTCTGTTTTCCATCTGCCCCTGCTTCTCCAGATCTTATATCTATCAGAAGCGATGGGTGAGACTGGATGCTGATCATCTGAGATACTTTGACAGTAACAAGGTGAGGCCCATGTTGGTCCCTGACAGGACCCCTGCTCCAGCCTGGCCCTAGGCTGACCCTTGACACTAGGCTTGGGTGGAGTCCTTCCCCAGACCAGACCTCACTAGAGCTCCAGTCTGACTCCTTGAACCATGTCTTCCTTGCTCATTGGCCTGCTGTGGGGCGTGGTCAGGGTCAGTGTCAGGGCTATCCCTCATCACCTGTGGGGCACGGGGCTGTAGCTAACTTTTGTGTCATCTAAAGTCAAGGGAACCAAGGAGTTCTGAACCACAGTGCAGCTTCCCTCTCTTCCCCAGGACGCCTACTCTAAGCGCTTTATCTCTGTGGCCTGCATCTCCCGCGTGGCTGCCATTGGGGACCAGAAGTTTGAAGTGATCACGAACAACCGGACCTTTGCCTTCCGGGCAGAGAGTGATGGTAAGGGGTAGGGCTGGGAGAAGATTGGCAGCTTGGCCTGGTAAGTGGGGGGAAGAGAACCAGGGCACATCTGCTCCCCCTGCATCAAACCCAGAGAAGAGTCCATCTTCTATGAGGTGGGAGAGAGAAGGGGACACCCTCTGGCTCTGTGTTTGAGACACCCACTGAGAACCATTTATTTCCATTTGCAGGGGAAATAGGCTCAGATAAGCGAAGTGGCTTGTCCAGCGTAGGTGGCACAGCTGGGATTGGAGCCTGAGCTTGTCCAAGTCCAAGAACTCACAGATAGTCAGAAATGGGTAGGGTGGTCTGGGTGGGCTTGCTGGCGGAGGTGCTGCTTGAGGAGCCTGGAATAGAGAACCTTAGGGGGCTCCCTGCCAGGCTGAGCTCAGGCCTACTCTTTCCCCTTGGCCTGCAGTGGAGCGGAAGGAGTGGATGCAGGCCCTTCAGCAGGCGGTGGCTGCTCAGTATGCCCGGGCCCAGCTGTCTAGCGCTTATCCGTTGGGTATTCGAGGCTCAGAGCCACCTGACCGTGCTGGCAGCCTGGAACTACGTGGTTTCAAGAATAAACTGTATGTGGCCGTGGTTGGGGACAAAGTGCAGCTGTACAAGAATCTGGAGGTGCGAAGGAGTCAGCCAGATTGCTAAACCCCTCCCCTGCTCCCTGCCTACTTGTTCCCTCAGCCTGCCCCTGCCCCCTGCCCACCCCGGTCCCTCACCCTGCCCCCTGTCCCCTGCCTACCCTGGTCCCTCAGCCTGCCCCCTGCCCCCTGCACCCCCCCAGTCCCTCAGCCTGCCCCCTGCCCCCTGCACCCCCCCAGTCCCTCAGCCTGCCCCTGCCCCCTGCCCACCCTGGTCCCTCAGCCTGCCCCATGCCCCCTACACCCCCCCCCAGTCCCTCAGCCTGCCCCCTGCCCCTCCCTGGTCCCTTAGCCTGCCCCATGCCCCCTGCCCACCCTGGTCCCTCAGCCTGCCCCCTGCTCCCCCTGGCCCCTCAGCCTGCCCCCTGCCCATCTCATCCCTCAGCCTGCCCCCTGCCCACCTCATCCCTCAGTCTGCCCTATGCCTACCCTGGTCCCTCAGCCTGTCCTTTCCCTTTCTTTCTTCCCCTGACTGAGCTCAGCCCTGTGCCAGCCACGCTTCCTGCTCCCAGTCCTGACACTATCCCCTGCCTGGTTCCTGAGCATTACCTTCCCATCACCTCCCTGCCTCCTGCTCTCCTTCCCTACTGCTACACGGCCTCTGAGCCTGGGTCCACTGACCCATTTCCAGATTCCTGTACCCTCCTTTATCTCCTTCCAAGGTACTTTTCTAGTCCCTAGGGTTCTACCTCCCCTTCCTCTCTGTCCCTCCCTGGGCCTTTGAGCCCCACCCCCCAGGCCTTGCCCTCACCCCTTCCCACCTACCTGCCAGGAGTACCACCTGGGCATTGGCATCACCTTCATTGACATGAGCGTAGGCAACGTGAAGGAAGCAGACCGGCGCAGCTTCGACCTCACCACCCCCTACCGCATCTTCAGGTGAGCCTCCCTCCCCTCGCTTACCTGCATCATCACTCCCTGTCAGCATTTTTCTTCTTGCTTGTGTGGAAACCTGCCCCTTCTAGGATGGATTTCTCCCCTCCCTTCCCAGCCCTGACCATCCGCACTGGTCCTTTACCTCCACTCACTAATCTCTTCTGATCCCTCCCTTCTAAGAAATCTCACTTTTACCCCACCCCTCTCTGACCATCACTTTCCACCTCCACCACCCCCCCCCCCTCACTCCCAGGCCGTCACCTGCCTGAACCTCTGAGGCACTGTGCCATGCTTGAGTTCAAATCGTGTATATTAGCCTGGCTGCCATGCATGACAGAATAGCACAGACTGGGGGACTTAAACAACAAAAGTTTATTTTCTCACAGTTCTGGAGGCTGGAAGTCTAAGGTCAAGGAGCCGTCCGTGTTAGTTTCTGGTGAGGCCCCTCTTCCTGGTAGATGGCTACCTCCTCACTGTGTCCTCATGCGACTTTTCCTCTGTGCGCATGTAGAAAGAGAGTGAGCTATCTGGCATCCCTTCCTCTTTCTGTAAAGAAACCAATCTTACCAGGTTAGAGCCCCACTCTTAAGATATTATTTAACCTTAATTACCTCCCTCAAGGCCCTGTCTCCAGATGCAGTCACACTGGGGGACCACAGTTTGGTCCATAACATTCTGGGTCCACCACTGGGTCACTGTGTGACCTGGGCAAATCGCTTGACCTCTCTGTGCCTTGGTTTCTTCCTCTGTAAGACCACGACAGTCTTTGTAAAGCCCTTACCTGACGCGGTATGCAGTAATTGCTCTGTCAACACTGATGCCATCATGCCTCCGTCATCATTTCTTTTACCCTTAGCTCAGATCTCTTCTCCCCCAGGGACTTTCTCCTGAGCTCCACCTGTATGTCCAACAGTTTTGTGGATTCCTCCTCGACTCCCTGTACCTCCCAGGCCCGTATCTCCACCCATGGGAATGTCTGCCTCTCCTGCTCAGCCCTGGGGACACCCGTCACAACCCCTGTCTTGCCCCCATCACTCTCTCACCTTTGTCTGGCGCCTCACCTCTGTCCCTCCCATTTTGTCCCAGGCCAGGGGGGCCTCTGGCAGTGGCTGTGGTGCTTCCTCATCCATTAGCTGATTGTCTACAACTGCCTGCAGGGCCTTTTCTTTTTGTTGAAAGCCAATTTTTTATTTGTTTATTTCTTGCATTTGAAGTTCTCTTTGATGACATCATTGGCCTGGGATTCTTTGTTGTCATCCTTAACTACCATGCAACCGTGACCAGCCACCTTCCAGCATTTTCAAGAAGCCTGCCTATTCACCTACTTTCTTGTTGTCATCAACCTTAATTAGGTTGATTTGGTGTTCGGCACCAGGGGCCTCCACCCTCCTGACATATGTAGGCTGAGACAGTTGGACGTAAGAACACAAAGACGGGCTTAGTGCTTAGCTAAGGCCTTGGCAGCTTGCAGATTCCACATCTTAGGCCTTTGTGGATGAGCATGGTCTTCAGCCCCTCTTGTAAAGCAGCATTATAGCCTGTCACACCTCTAACAGCGATGCCTTTTTTGGCCATGGTGGCGGGTGATGGGGGTAGCCGAATCTTGAATACATACATATGTGGTGTGGTGGCAGCAGGGAAATAAAAAACCAGAGGAAGACACCTCTGTATCCTCTCATACTGAAGGTGAAACCTCCACCCCACTGAAACTCTCCACTGCATCTCTGTTGTCCTCTGGGTACACTTTGCCCTCTTCTGCCTGGCACAGGCTTGTCCCTGTATGTCTCCCAACCTCTTGTCTGCACGTCTGCCCATCCTGCCTGCAGGTCCTGGAATGCCTGTGTGCCATCCCACCCCTTTGCACATGCTGTTCCCTTTGTCTAGAACTCCTTTCTGCCTCCTCTGGCTAAGCCCTTTTCATCTGTCACGTCTTAGCTCGGGCATTATTTTTTCCCCCGGCAGCCTTTTCTAGTCTCTGGGTGGGGCAGAGGCAACTCTGGGCTCCCCCAGCTCCCGTGTATCTCTCAGGTTCATAGTGTCCTTGCTTTTGTCCATGCCCACCTTCCCCACAGACCCAGGATGCCACCCTCTTCTGGTTATGAGTGCTCAATGCCTTCTTCCTGCCACTGCCCCCCCGCCCCCCAAGGCTGTGCCTCCTCATGCTGCCTGCAAATCTCTCTGAGCCCTTTCCCACCAGCCCCCACCCCCCACTCCTGTGTCCCTAGCTTCTCGGCCGAATCGGAACTAGAGAAGGAGCAGTGGCTGGAGGCCATGCAGGGAGCCATTGCCGAGGCCCTGTCTACCTTGGAGGTGGCCGAGCGCATCTGGGCTGTGGCCCCCAACAGGTTCTGTGCCGACTGCGGGGCTGCCCAGCCTGACTGGGCCTCCATCAACCTCTGTGTCGTCATCTGCAAGCGCTGTGCAGGTGTGTGGGGCTGGGGCACCAGGCTGAAGCATGACACGGCTGGTGTGTTGGGATGGTAGGTGGCCCGTCTGGCTGGATGGGCTGGACCCAAGATGGTAATCAGATCATTGTTGGTGAAGTTGTACCTGTATGCCAGGCCTTTCCCACTGTGATTAGCCCTCAGTCCTGAGATTGTAAGGCAGGGGTTAACTGCTCATGCCATGGGTAAGGACACTGAGGCACAGAGAGGGGAAATGGGTTGTTCAGGGTGGCCTGTCAAGTAAGTGTGGATTTGAGCCCAGGCCTGTTGGGGTCCAGCACCCTATCACATCAGAGGAGTGGAAAGAAATGAGACAGGAGGAGCTGGCAGGGCGTTGCAGGCAGTGGGAGGAGCTAGTGTTTCATCTGGAGGTGATGGGAGGCAGGAGTGGGAGGGAAATGGTCAGATTTGTGCCTCAGACTCTGGCTGGTGGGTGGAATCCGAGTTGGAAAGGTGAGACTGGGGACCAGCGGGGAGGCTGTTAATGGATCCATTAGAGAGAAGAACAGGCTAAGGGCTGGTCTGTGGAAGTGATGGAGAGCACTTGAGAGATGTGCAGGATCTGCAGTGTAAAGGTCTCAGGGACAGATCAGATGAGGAGGGTGAGAAAGAAAGACTGGAGCCTAAGATTGATTCATCTACTGAACCGGCATTTATTGGGGGTCTCTGGTATGCCAGACACTGTGAGGTATTGGGGATTTGGCTCTCCTGGGAGCTGATGGTGCCCAGGTGGCAGCTTTGGGCAGCTTGAGATGGGGATCTGGGGTGTGGGGGACAGTTCTGGGGAAGGCGCTGAGCTCAGTAAGAAGCCCTGAAGCCTGTGGGACATCTAGGGCAAAGGTCCAGGAGGCCTTGGGCTGTGAGGTCTGGGTGCAGGAAAAAAATGACTCGATTTAGAAAGGTGTCAGCTCACGGAGGCATATGGGTGACTGGAGTGGAAGAGGTGCTCCATGAGAGGTTGCAGAGGGCGTGAGGCTGAAGCCAGAACCAGGCAGTGCTAGGCACTCCTAGAGCCCCAGCCTCCTCCCTACCCCGGGGTCCTTTGTGGGACCTAGAGCTGAGCAAGGCTGCATTCCCTCCAGCCCCAACTCCCCCTGCCCTCTCATTCCACAGAGATTTACTAAGTGCTCACTATGTGCTAGACTTTATTCTAGGCACGGAGGCTAGACCCTAAAGCTGACAGTCAAGGTTCCTGCTCTCAAGCAGCTTACATTCTGTTGGGGAGAGGCAGAAAATACATATATGAACCAATAAAAACATCAGGTAATAAAGTGCTAGGCAGATAATGTGTCTGTCAGGAAGCCCTCTCTGAAGAGATGACATGTCAGCTGAGATCTGGATGGGAGGAGGGAGCAGACCCTGGGGAGATGGGGGAAGAGAATCCAAGCAGAAAGAACTGTGAGGGCAAAGGCCCTGAGGCAGGAATGAGGTTGATTGATAGGAAGAGGGAAGAGAGTATGGCCCAGGGGGATTGGGGTTGGGGAAAATTCTGAGATGAAGTTGAAGAAGCAGGTAGGGAATTCGTATCTAATTCTGGGGAGCCATTGGAGGGTCTAAAGCAGGGATTTGTTGTAAGGAGATTTGCTTTTTAAAGAGATCGCTCTGGGGGCACCTGGCTGGCTCAGTTTGTGTGTGACTCTTGATCTGGGAGGAGGAGGAGGGGGGTGGGAGAGTCATGAGTTCAAGCCCCATGTTGGGCATAGAGCTTACTTAAAAAAAAAAAAAAAAAAGATCAAAAACATCACTCTGGCTGGGCTGTGCAGAGAGTGGCCTGTGGGGGTGACGGGGGGGGGGGGGGGGGGGGGGGGGCGGGGCGGGGGCACTGCTGCAGGAGCCCAGGTGACTTTACAGGGCTCAGTTCTGTGGTGCCAAGAGCAGGGGGATGCGTGGCTGGTTTCCAGAGTGGTGTGTGAGTGACCTCTCCCTGTCTGCCCTGGATGGGCTCTATGGGGAGGCAAGGATGGGGGGAAGGTTAGTGCTTATATGAAGGAGAGAGCCCTAAAGACCCATGACCCTGAGTCTAGCCCTCTGTCTATAGGGGAGCACCGTGGCCTAGGCGCTGGGGTCTCCAAGGTGCGGAGCCTGAAGATGGACAGGAAGGTGTGGACGGAAACACTCATTGAGGTGGGAGAGCCTTGCCCGCCGCCTACATTTGGGGTCAGCTCCACTCAGCTACTGCCTGGGTCTCCCCCATCTCACAGACCCCGGCACCCTGGAGCTAGAGGAGACCTTGGGGATCATCTAGTGGGTGGGGATTTTGGAAAAGTTGATTTTTGGCAAAGTCAGCAAATTGGCCAGTGAGCTAAGAATGTTTCTGCAGTTTTAAAGGGTTGTAAAAAAAAAAAAAAAAAAGGAATTTACCACAGAAACTGTCCTGCAGAGCCTAAAATGTTGTTTCATCTTCATTCACATATGCCAGTGGGTGTGAGTATGTACGTTTGGGGGCATACTTACATGTGCATATGTGCCTGTGTACTTGGGGTTCCCAGGTACTGACACATGTGGTGGTCACAGAGGAGAACCGTGCAACGGGAGGCTGACCACATGGGCCTACCTGACAGCCCCAGCCACGCTTCAGTTTGGGTGTCACATCTCCTGTGAGTTAGGGTTAGAATCCCCAGGTTAAACATGAGGGCACTGAGGCTCAGAGAGAGAAAATGACTTGCCCAAAGTCACAGAGTAAGTCGGTGGTGGTGGAGCCTGTTTCTGCTTTATTCTCTTCTGTGACCCAGCACCCCACACAGGGCCTGACAAGTAGGCAGGGTGGGGGGCCCGGGAAATGGCTGTGGAATGAATGATCAGCAGGATGAAGGGATTAATAGACTAGTCCCCTGGTTACTGGATTCTTGCATCTGCCCCCCAGCATTAGCCCCTGCTCCTCCTCCCCTGAGCCCAGAGAGGAATGTCAAGGACAGGAGAGGTTTCCAAAATCCCTACCCACTCCATTGGCTAACAGGTCAGCTGCCGCCCCCAACCCATGACCCTTGCCCAGGCTGTGATAGCCTCAGGAATACAGAGTTCCAGATGTGGGAAATAGTAAGGCCCCCAACCAGGCACCAGGCCTGGGGCGTCTACCTGGCAGACGGTCTGCCTCTCGGTCTGCCTCTCGTCCTGTCGTTGAGCTGAGGGACTAGGCTTGGGCTCACAGCCACCAGCAGGCCAGGCTGCCCCTCAGCTTCCCCGATTGGAAAGTGGGTAGGTGGCCTGGCTCTCCCAGCCCCTTGCCTGACAACCTCGAAGATTTTATAAGAACGGGCCTCTGGACATAGGCTGCCTCTCTAACCTCTTGCCCAAACCCACAGCTCTTCTTACAGCTGGGCAATGGCCCTGGGAACCGCTTCTGGGCAGCCAATGTACCCCCCAGTGAGGCTCTGCAGCCCAGCAGCAGCCCCAGTGCCCGGCGGCGCCACCTGGAGGCCAAATACCGTGAGGGCAAGTACCGCCGCTATCACCCGCTCTTTGGCAACCAGGAGGAACTGGACAAGGTCAGGGCACTGGGCCTCTGGGGCTCCTGGAGACCACCCACTTTCTTTCTGCTCCCCTCATTGCTCTCTGTGTTTCAACTCATCTTTTGCATCAGCTCAGAGCGATGAGCTTGGTATATAGGGAAACTGAGGCCCAGAGGGCAGAAGGACCCTGCCTGAGCCACAGGGAGAGTTGGAGCAAAGCAAGGAGGAGTCAGGCCTGACCCTTGGGCCAGGGCCACATCCCCAGCATCTGTCTGCCTCCCTCCCCTCTTGATTCCTCTGTCTCCCAAACCGTCCTGCTCCTTGTGAATCCTGCCAAAAGGAGTGAACTTGATGGGGATGCTATTTCCTGTCAGGCTCATGAAAAACAGCTGGCTGCTCTGACCCGCCCCCCCTCCCCCATCCACACCCCACTCAAGATGAGGCCCCACATGGGCCCCAGGCCCTGACAGGCTGGGAGCCAAGCCCCGGGCCCTGGTCTGGCTCAGCCTGAGTGGGAGGTAGCCTGCTCCAAGGCAGGGGGATGCCACTGTGACCTCTTATTGGCCTTCAGCCCCTCCCCCCAAGCAGCCCCACCCAGGAAGGCTCAGTCTAGCTAGAAGTCCAGTGGGAGCCAGACCTCCACCTCCCAGGAACCCAGGCGTCCAGCCCCCAGCCCAGCCCAGTCTAGCCCGCCAGCTAGGAGGGGCAGCAACTCCCATTGGTTGAGAGGGCTGGGCAGGCAGTGAGGAATTCAAATGTGGGAGGAATTAGCTACAAAGCACCCCGCTCTGCCCTTCCACAAGGCAGAGGGAGCTTGAGATCCTCTAGAGAACAGGCTTGGCGGCTGACTGGATCCCAGGGGCTGCCAGCAGGGGTGAGCCCTGGGCCACTCGGATCCCCAGCCTCTGCAGGGCAGCCCCTACCTACCCTCCTAACCCCTTGGCCTTTCTCTTCCTCCCCCTTTCCTCTTTGGCTTTCTTCCTGCCTCTTTTCTCTTTCAACCTGAGGATGGGCCCCCAGACTTGGGTGACTCCTTCCACTCCCTTCCTCTCTTCCCCCAGGCCCCCTTTCCCACTGTCCCCCCACTCTGACTTAGGCTGACCCTCCCCTCCCTCTTCCTCCCTCCTCCCAGGCTCTGTGTGCTGCAGTCACTACCACAGACCTGGCTGAGACCCAAGCTCTCCTGGGCTGTGGGGCTGGAGTCAACTGCTTCTCAGGGGACCCTGAGGCCCCCACGCCCCTGGCTCTTGCCGAGCAGGCAGGGCAGGCGCTGCAGATGGAATTCCTACGGAACAACCGGACCACGGGTGAGTGGCTGATGGGACTGTCCACCTCGAGGGATGGGCCTCCCTGCTGCCACCGTCTGGCCTTTTGAAAGGGGTGCTGGGTGGGGGTCGCCAGAAGCGGTGTATCACCCTGTGGGGTTAGACATGCATACCACGTGGGCTGTGATAGCAGCTCCTTGAGGGGCCCTACAACAGCGTGTGACTTGGGGTCTGTTTGGGTTTGCATGTCAGTGTACATTTGTGCATCTGGCTTCCCCCTCGTACGTGTGTCCCTTTGTGTCTGTCTCTGCATCTCTTTCTGGATTTGTGGGTCCCGCCCAGACCTGCAGCAGGGCCTTCTGCCTGCCACCGTCTGGGCATCTCTGAGCTGCTGCAGATCTGTGTTTCCTCACACCTGGGGGTGTCGAGGGCTTTGGAGTTTGTGTGTGTACAGAGTAGCTGAGTTGCTGTGTGGGGGTTGCATTTCTCTATGTGCGAGTGGCCCACAATGGCAGCCCTGTCTGCTGCTTTGTCTGGGTGGGGCTCTGTCACAGACTGGGGTTGGGGCCCATTTGGCTATCACTCTCCGGGTGAGTGAGGAGGGGATGGCGGGGGTGAGCCCTGCAGGTCATGGCCCGGGGCTGGCCTCTGGGGCCATATCCCAGGACTGAGGGTGGAGCTCAGCGGCCAGAGCTCGGCTCGTGGCCACGGGTGGGTGGGGTGTGCTGGGCTGGAGCAAGCCCAGGTGTCCAGGGAGGCACAGGAGACCACCCAGCTGGCTTGAGCTTTGGGACCGCTAGGAGCGGACTGGAGCCGGGCTGCTTCCTTAGGCTTTGCATTGTCTGGGACAGACCTCCTTCTGGGGATTGTTAGTGAGTTTGCCAAGACCCCTCATTCTAGTGTGCTAGCCCTGTGCCTCAACAGAGAGAGTGGGGTGGGCTGGGTTGGGGAGTTGGGGGGCTTCCTGGCAGGGAAGGTACTGGAGCTGGGCCTTGGAACTAGGGTGGAATTTGCACAAGCGGGAGGAGGTAGAGAATGACTTGGGCAAAGCCCTGGATGTGGCACTGAGACCCTGAAGGTGATAGAGGACTGGTGACTTGAGTGTAAGCTCGGACGCTCGACCCAGGCAGGGGCGAGGGGAGACACCCTGGGATGGTGAGCATGAGCAGCCGTTCCTCACCATACACCCCACCCCCCAACACCTTCCCTAAAGAGGTGCCTCGGCTGGATTCAGCGAAGCCTCTGGAAAAGCACTACTCGGTTGTCTTGCCGACGGTGAGCCACAGTGGCTTCCTCTACAAGACTGCTTCTGCCGCCAAGCTGCTGCAGGACCGCCGTGCCCGGGAAGGTGGGTGCTTGGCCAGACCCCATTCTTGCCATGGTGTTCTGGCATGGTGGCCGGGCCAGAGAAGCCAGGGCTGTCTGCACTGGTGACCAAGGAGGTTGCCAAGTATACTCTGGCAGAGTCACCCTAGAGGGCTTCCAGGATGTGGTCTCTAGTACATAGTAGATGCTTAATAAATGGGCCGATAGGGGTGGGAGTGGGGCCTGGCACTGCGGAGCAAGTCACCGCTAGAGTGCCTTTAGGCTATAAAAGCCTTGATTGAGCGCCTGCTGGGTGCTGGGCCTCTGATAGTTACAGCCAGACAGAGCTAAGCTCAGAGCTCCGCCCCTTCGTCCTCTCTGCCTTCCATTTGCTCCCCAGCTCTGAGTACAATCCGCAATCCTTCCCATATCCCACAAGGACCTGCCAGTCAGCCCTCCCCTGTGACTTCTGACCCCTCTCCCCTCACTCACTGCTCCAGCTTTACTGGCCTCCTTGCTGTTCCTCAGACATGTATATTTACTTCCACCAGGGCTTTTACATTTGCTCTGCCCCCTGCCCAAAATGATTTTCGCCAAAATATCTGCACGATCAGTCCCTCACTTCAGTCGGATCTCTGTTTATTTTATTTTATTTTTAATGTTTTAATGTTTATTTATGTTTGAGAGAGAGAGAGCAAGAGTGGAAGGGGCAGAGAGAGGGAGACAGATTCCAAAGCAGGGGCTCCACGCTGACAGCAGTGAGCCCAATGAGGGGCTAGGACTCGCCAACCGTGAGATCATGGCCTGAGCTGAAGTCAGATGTTTAACTGACTGAGCCACCCAGGTGCCCCGAGTCAGGTCTCTGTTTAAATGTTACTCCTTAGAGGGAGGCCTGGGTGACTCAGTCAGTTAAGCGTCCATCTTCGGCTCAGGTCACGGTCTCACAGTTCATGAGTTTGAGCCCCATACTGGGCTCTCTGCTGTCAGTGTGGAGCCCACTTCGGATCCTCTGTTTCCCTCTCGTTCTGCCCCTTCCCTGTTCACCCACACGCATGTGCGCTCTCTCACTCTCTCTCCCTCAAATAAACAAACATTAAAAAAAAAACGTTACTCCTTAGAGACTTCATCCATAACCATTTTACCCAAATTAGCATGCTCTATTTACTTTTACCCTAACTTCATGCCACTTATCTGACGTTAATTTGTCTGCGTATAGATGTATCTATTGATTCTCTGTGCCACACTGGAATATAAGCTCCTCTCGGCCACCACTGTAGCCCCAGCACCTAGAACAGCTCCTGGCACAGTGGGCACTTGGCAGACATCACAGGATGAAGAGTGACCGAGGCAGGGCTGCTGCTTCTGGAGGGCCCCAGCCTGGGGGGCAGACTCTGGGACACACTGCCCTCAGAGGGCAGATGGCATATCCTCGCAGATAGGACAAGAGACAGTGTCTGCTTTGGGAACATTATTGAGACCATTGCTCCCTGCGTCCCTCAGCACCCCTCTGTGACACCCTCTAATACCCAAAGAGATTTCTTTGGAACTCTGTGCTGTTCACCACCTCACTGCCCCTGGGGCACTGCCCCTCGTCTACCTCCTTCTGCCTGATAATGTCATTTATGTAACTGCTTGAGTCATCCTTTTTGCCCTGGATGCCAGGAAGCTCTGAGCCAATGTGAAGCTCAATGCTACGAACTATATAAGCCTGCGTGGCCTTGACATTCTGTTCTTTCTCCTGCCTTTCCTGGTCCAGATCCCCATTTCTGTTCCTTTATGGGATCTTGTCGGTTTTCTCAGTGCCATTATAGGAGGAAACATAGAGCAATGTGTGTCACTGGCAGGGGAGGGTGGGAGCATGGGGTGGGCATGGAAACTTTCTGTGACATATGGGCTGTTCTTAAAGGATGGAGGGTGTGGGTGGAGGAAACAAGGTGAGCAAAAGTGGGAAGGGCGAGGTATATGCCCAGAAGTGGTTGGAGAGGAGAGTAGGGGCAGACCCAGCAGGGCCTTGAATGCCAGTCTGAGGTGTATAGGATAAGGGGAGCATGGCAAAGTTTTGAGCACGGGAAGGACGGAGTCTGGTTTTACTTAGATCACTTTTGAATCTTGGAAGAAGCAAGTCGAGGCACCAATGAAGAAGTCACTGCAGTGGTTCAGGGGAGAGGCGTGGGCTGGGCTGGGGCGGCAGGCTGCAGGGAGGAGGATGGAATCAGGGGAAGCTTGTGAGTTAGAACGAAGAGGACATGAGTCAGGTGGGAGTCGGGGCCCAGGGAGGATACAGAGGGGGTTTTCAGGGGAGGGCAGGGGCTCCCTCACGGCTCCCCTGCCCAACTTCTTCCCAGAGTTCAGCCGACGCTGGTGTGTCCTTAGCGACGGGGTCCTGAGCTACTATGAGAATGAGCGGGCAGTGACCCCCAACGGCGAGATTCGGGCCAGTGAGATTGTGTGCCTGGCAGTGCCCCCTCCTGACACCCACGGGTGAGTATCCCTGGGGCAGAATCACAGACTCTTATTGCTGTGAGATCCAAGCCCCCATTCAGGAGATAGGGAAACAGGCCCAGAGAGGGTCAGAACCTTCCCAGGGTCACAGAGCAAACCCTGTGGGTCTCCGGAGGCCCCAGTTT
Source organism: Prionailurus bengalensis (assembly GCF_016509475.1). Classification (NCBI taxonomy): domain Eukaryota; kingdom Metazoa; phylum Chordata; class Mammalia; order Carnivora; family Felidae; genus Prionailurus; species Prionailurus bengalensis. The sequence goes on from NC_057346.1 coordinate 59,226,758, forward strand.
AGGACTTTCCCATCCCTTCTTATGGGGCCAGGGAAAGGGCAGGGGGCAGGGGATGGCGGCAAGGCTGGGCAGGGTGGGTCATGGCTGGGTTGAGTGGGCCTGAATCCTGACCTGTGTATCTACAGCTTTGAGCACACCTTTGAGGTGTACACGGAGGGAGAGCGGCTGTACCTGTTTGGTCTGGAGAGTGCAGAGCTGGCTCGTGAGTGGGTCAAGTGCATTGCTAAGGTGGGCCTGAGTTAGTGGACAGGTGTGGGAAGTCTGACAGGGGCTGGGGTGGGATCTCCCGGCTGACCCCGTGTACCCCATCTCTCCTGCCTCATGAATGGAGGGAGCAGACATAGGTCAGGCTTCTGAGGCCAAGAGCCAGATATGTCAGCATCTGCAGCCCAGATGAACCAGTCTTGGTCCTGGCTCTTCAATAGCTCCTTTGCTGATGGGGGAGACAGCTGGGTCCCTGACAGCAAGAACACTGTGGTCAGTGCCACAATAGAGGGCAGAAAAGGGGCACCCCTGAAGGTGTCTAGGAACGTTTTCCTGAGGAGGGAACATAAGAGTGCGTATGAGTGGGGCATGATACCTGAGTTTATTTACTGTGCTAGGTCCTGCCCAGGGGAAGAGAGGAGGCAGCAAGGTGGGAAATGGGTATATGCCTACAAGCCAAAGAGCCTGGGGCAAGGGATGGGGGTGGGGGAGGGGGGAGGCCGGCATTGCTGTTGGCTGATGCGGTCTCTTTGGCCACCTCCCCTTTTCCTCTGGCCTCCCCATCAGGCGTTCATACCTCCCCTGGCTGAAGATCTGCTGGCCCGGGATTTTGAGCGGCTTGGGCGCCTACCCTACAAAGCTGGCCTGAGCCTACAGCGGGCCCAGGAGGGCTGGTTCTCCCTCACTGGCTCCGAGCTCCGTGCTGTCTTCCCAGAGGGGCCCTGCGAGGAGCCGCTCCAACTTCGGAAACTGCAGGAGCTTTGTGCGTGGACCTAGACCTGGGCCCCCAACTTCCAGGGCACCCTATCCTGGGCTCCCAGGCCCCCAGCCCTTCCCTGGAAGTCTGAACTCTACCCTGGCCTGGCCAGAAGGAGCCAGCCTGCCCTCTTATCTCCTCTCCTGCCCTTGGGGTGTATCTCAGCGACTCCATGTATTGGTGGGTGGGTCCCAGGGATGTATGTGCCCAGAGAACCTCAGGAGGGAGTCGGTTGGGGACCATGAACAAGGCCTTACCTCGACCGGCCCCTCCACAGCCGTCCAAGGGGACAGCGAGAACCAGGTGCTGGTGCTGGTGGAGCGAAGGAGGTGAGCCCTGGCCTCCCTGGGGGGCTCTGAGAAGCCCGCGGCAGTCTGACAGGCTTGGGAGGGGTAGGGCAGGGGTAGGCTCCCAAGTGACTGACTATCCCCCCCAACACCCAGGACGCTGTACATCCAGGGGGAGCGGCGGCTGGACTTCACAGGGTGGCTGGGGGCCATCCAGAAAGCAGCGGCCAGCTCCGGGGACACGCTGTCGGAGCAGCAGCTCGGAGACTCAGATATCCCAGTGATCGTCTACCGCTGTATAGACTACATCACGCAGTGTGGTGAGCCCCGCCCCTGTAACACAGACCCCGCCCAGGGAGGCTGACCTCTTGCGTCTCCCCCACCACCGGCCAAACCCCGCCTTCCCAGGATCCCTCTGACCTTAGCTGCGAGGCCCCGCCCCCGGCTCAGTGCCACCCCCTCTGCAGGCCTGACTTCTGAGGGCATCTACCGCAAGTGTGGGCAGACATCAAAGACTCAGCGGCTGCTGGAGAGTCTGCGGCAGGACGCTCGGTCTGTGCGCCTCAAGGAGGGCGAGCAGCATGTAGACGATGTCTCCTCAGCACTCAAGCGCTTCCTGCGAGACCTGCCCGATGGTCTCTTCACTCGCGCCCAGCGCCTAGCCTGGCTAGAGGCCTCAGGTGGGCCCTGTAGTCCTTGCCAGCCTGAGACCCAGGCTAGTGCTGCTGACTTGTCCACTCCTATCTCCAAATTCCCACCCCTCCCCTTCCCATCCAATGAGGCATGCCCCAGGGGATAAGCCCCCCTCCCCCCCCCCCCCCCCACTTACTCCCTCCGCTTCTCCTTCCCTTGTCACTCTATACAGGAAGTGCTATTCACCTAGGAGGAAAGGCAGAGCAGCCAGAAGGGTGGGACAGGGGAGGTGGTTATGGGGGGCCTCCTGACCTGATCTATTTCCCCCCACCCAGAGATTGAGGACGAGGAGGAGAAAGTCTCCAGATACAGAGAGCTCTTGGCACATCTGCCTCCAGTCAACCGAGCCACAGTGAAGGCCCTTATCAGCCACCTGTACTGGTGAGGAACATTATTATTGTATGGCTCTGGGGGGTTGGGGTGGAAAAGATTCTTCTACTCCTTCCTGGCTGACTGCCCTCCCCCCAGAACCAGGTAGGCCTGGGAACTGAATGTGGACTTTTGATGTGCCCTGATCTTGGACCCTTTGTCTCCCAACTTACTTCCTGCAGGGTGGGAGAATAGAGGTGGTTTCACCTGGGACCCAGGGGACCTTGGCCAACTCTCCCAGCTTCCCAGCTCTGTTCCTCCCCAGGACCTACGGCATGGCCAGAAAGACTATTCCCATCTCCCCTTAACTGGTGGTTCACTCTGACCAGGACTTTCCCTGGCCTCCCTCCAGGAGCCAGTTGTGGACCTGCCTGGAATTGGGAAGGTGAAGTGGGGAGGTTCTGGGCTGGACTTCTCACTCAGGGCTCTGTCTTCCCCTGTCCAGCGTCCAGTGCTTCTCAGACACAAACCAGATGAACACGCACAACCTGGCTATTGTGTTTGGACCCACGCTCTTCCAGACAGATGGACAGGACTACAAGGCTGGCCGTGTGGTAGAAGACCTCATCGGCCACTATGTGGTGGTGTTTAGCGTGCGTCCCCCGCCAGTGGGCACTGGAGGGCAGGGACGGGCCCCTTGGGTGGCAGTGATCATCTGTTCCTGTGTCTTTCTCCTCCCAGGTGGATGAGGAAGAGCTGAGGAAGCAGCGGGAAGAGATCACTGCCATTGTGAAGATGCGTGTGGCTGGCACTGCCAGCGGGACCCAGGTGAAAGACTGGGCCTGGGGTAGGGTGCTCGGGATAGCTGCCTGCACCTGCTTTCCCCGCCTCTAGCTGAGCCCTGTCTTTTCACAGCATGCCGGTGACTTCATCTGCACAGTGTACCTGGAGGAGAAGAAGGCGGAAACCGAGCAGCATATCAAGGTGAGAGCTAGGGACCTAGGAGCCAGAGGAGCAGAGAAGTCAGGCTGGGCCAGGCACAGGCTCAGGTGACCAGGGGAGCAGGGCTTCTATCCCAAGGGGAGCCCTGGTTTGGACCTGTGTCTGGCTGGTGCCAGGGCCTGTCTCTTTGCCTCCTCCCCAGACGGTGGTCATCGGGACCATTTAGAGACACCCTTCTAGTATCCCAGGACCCGAAGGGTGGGCTCGGCCCCTGGATCACAGCAAGGTTGTGGGAGAGCAGGGGCAGGAACAGGGTAGGCTGACCTCTTCCTCCTTGGCCACTGCAGATCCCAGCAGCCATGACAGCTGAGGAGCTCACCCTAGAGATCCTGGATCGCAGGAATGTGGGCATCAGGGAGAGGGACTACTGGACCTGCTTTGAGGTCAATGAGAGGGAGGAGGCAGGTAGGTGGCCACCAGGATTTGTGCAGGGTATGGTGTGGCCTGTACTTGTCTGAGCTGCTGCCCCAGTCTGTCCTCCCCTACCCCACAGCGTGGCAACAGTGGTGGTCAAGGGAGTCTTGGATGATAGATGTTGCTTCCACACTGTCACCTCCATGATGGTGGTGGTGGCATGGTGGGGGGCCGGGGGGAGTTGAGGTGATGGCTATAATGTGGCTGATGGGAAGGAGGTTGATGGTATCAACTGTGACGGTGCTTTCTCAGTGTCAGTGAGAATGCTGTTCTTGCCAGGGTGGCGATGCTGAATTTGATAATAGGATTCGTGTTGAAGGGGGCAGTAGGTGGTGATGACCGTGCAAGAGGGGTCAGGCAGGGTGGGGTGGGATGGTGTTTTTAAGGGTGGTTGTGACAGTGTTGTGAGGGAACCTTGGTGGTGAAGGCAGTGATAAAGGCATTTTAGGATGAAGGGTGGTCTTAATGGCAGTGGACAATGAGGGTGTATCTGTCCATTTGTTTTACTGTTATTTGTTGAGTGCCAGACACACAGCCCCTCCCCTTCATGGGGGTAAGTCTCGCATGAAATAGACATTAATCCTGTGGCCACAGCAATAAACATACAACCGAGGCTGTGATAACTGCCTTGAGTGGCCACTAGAGCTTGTAACAGGGTCTCTGGCTACAGAGTCCCTACACTAAGAGGTGAAGAGTAGGAGTTGCTTGGTGAAGGGGGAGAAAAGCGTCTCCAGGCAGTGGCAGCGGCACAGGCAGAGGCCCTGTGGTGACCATGGACATCACCCTTTTGAGGAGCTAGAGATAAGGACAGTGAGGGGGCTGTGTCACGGGGTGGGACTGAAGACAGAGGCAGAGGCGGCCACCCAGCCCGACAACAACGCAAGGCCCCTGAAGGGCTAGTGACTAGGAGTTTGGAGAGGTTGCTACTTGCCACTGGGTAGGGAGAGGTGAGGAGGGGAGTGAGAGCACATGCAGGAGACCCCTCGGAAGGCCACAGTATTAGTCCAAGGACAGATGGTAACAGGGGCCAGCGTGCCAACAATGATGGACAGAAGTAAAGAGATTTAACATATGGAGGGAAGAGGGGGAGGAAGCTGTGTTTCTGGCTTGAATGGCTCAGCAGGTGGTGTTTTCCCCAACGAGGACACGGGAAAGATCACTGGCTTCGGTTGGAACAGCTTTGGTCCCAGCCAGTTGTGTCAGACCTGAAGCTCGAGCGTGGAAAGGGTAGTCCTGATGGTGATGTGTTGTGGCGCTGGTAGGTGGCGGGAGTGGTGCTCACTTACGTGTAGGTGATATGTGGGTGTGCCAGCCCTCGGTCCCTCAGTAACACCGGGTGTGACCTCCCCCCAGAGCGCCCCCTGCACTTTGCGGAAAAGGTGCTGCCCATCCTGCACGGGCTGGGCACGGACAGCTACCTGGTGGTGAAGAAGCACCAGTCCATGGAGGCCATGCTGCTGTACCTGGGTAGGTGGTGTGCCTGGGTGGGTGACGCCTGCAGGGCTGGGCAGGCTGGTGGGTCCCTCCATCTGAAGCCCAGGCAGGAGCAGCTTGGGCAGAGAGTGCCATGTGGGCAGGCCTCTTTGGTGGCTGGGGCAGGCTGGGGCAGTTTCCTTCATCCTGGCATGCTCCCCTGGGTGTCGGTATCCATGGGCAGGGAGTTGGTGCAGCCCACGCCCACTCCGGTCTTCCCCCAGCCAGCCACGTAGGCGACACCAAGCACGGCATGATGAAGTTCCGTGAGGACCGTAGCCTCCTGGGCCTGGGCCTGCCCTCAGGTGGCTTTCACGACCGATACTTCATCCTCAACAGCAGCTGCCTGCGACTCTACAAGGAGGTCCGGGTAAGTGACCCCAGGGGGTCGTGCCCTGCAATGAGCGTCTGTACCCAAGTGTGCTCACACACCCATTCACAAACATTCACCAGTGTCTGCCAGTGGGAGCAACCCCATCGCGGGGTCTTGGGGTGGCACAGTGGTGGAGGAGAGCTATAGACTCTCAGGAATCTTCTGCTGTGGACCTCGGTGGCCGCTCTTCTGTGCCCTGTAGCCCCACTAGGTGCTAGTCTCTGGTGCCATCACGTCAGGCTCATGCTGTCTCACCTGTGCCTGTGCCTTGTCACGGCACCCACAAGAACATGCTATGTGGTGACAGCCCCCGTCGTGGCCCATGCACATCTTGTCACTTCACAGGTTGTACCTCCTTCATGCCCACTCTGTCCACATGCCAGGCGGCCTCCCAGGTCTTGGCACCCTGCCCCCAACATCTTCTGCACATACCTGCCACATCCCACCATGCACCACCACACACATTGTCCTGGCTGTGGACCCGGACCTCCTTCTTCCATAACTCTGATCCTCTATCAAACAGAGCCAGAGGCCATGGAGCGGGGCCCCTGAGACCGTGAGTAGCTGTGGGCCAACTGCTAGCTGCCTTACACCACCTGGGGGCCAAGTGAGCCTGGCGGGAGCCTGGGGACACAGCCAGAGCTCTTCGCTACCTTCAGGCATGGTTCCCTGCCCTCTTGCCTATCAGCACTGGCTCCCGTCTTTGGGCTTGTGTCCTGGGCTCCTGTCCTTCATCCCCACCCATGCCCCAGAGTCCTTTTCCCAAGAAGGTTGAGCCCCCATCAGTGTGATGCTTTACAGTTTTCCAAAAGACTAGGTGTGGAGGCTGTGGAGCCAGTATCAGAGAGAGGCCCCTAGGTTTGAATTAGAGCTCTGACCCTCATCTCCTGCCACCCCTGGAGCCATCCTTGTCCCAACCATGGAGAGAGTTTCAAGACTATCAGAATGCCCATGCGACTACCCTGATCCTAAAATGCTGGGGTGAGACTAAATGGGCTTGTGGTATAGTTCACCTGTGGTAGGAGTTCCTGCTCAGCCTCCCTGGCTGGTTGTCAACCCTTACATGCACACTTCTGGGAGAGGGGAGCTTATCCACTCCTCCCTTGGGACTGCCCTATCCCTAGAGGGATAGTTTTGCCGGAGAAGGCCCTTGCTCAAGTTCAGCTGAGAATCTGCCACCTGTGATGCCCCTGTGGGTTCCAGCGATGCCTTAGGGGCCACAGAGCATAGATGCGCTGTAGTAATGGGCAGCAGAAATGTATTTCCAATCCAAGGATCTAACCGGATCTCCCATAGCTATTCTCACCAGTGATTCCAGCCTTTCCTGTCCCTTGCCTCTCCTGAGGACACTGGGCAGGGCTAGCTGTCATGGAGGGAGCAGAGCAGATAGACCAGGATCCTCACCTCCCTCTCTTTGCACATTATACCTCTACTAATGCAGCCTGGGCTCCTACAGATCCTTGTAGGCAATGCCTCCTCTTCTCTCTTTTGCCTCCCTCTGTGATTACTTACTTCTGGGCCTGTTCACCCCTCCACTCAGTCTCCCTTGGTTCTGGGATGTTATTTCCCTGATGCCCTCCTTATGATGGTACTTGGAGCGGAGCAAGACCATCATTGTGGGCAGAGAGGAAGGAGGGTGGCTGAGGCACCTGAAAAAGCAGCTGCTGATCCCTTAGCATGGAGGGGAAATGGCACGAGAACTAGAGAAAGGAAAAAGATCTAATGGTTAAGTGAGCCGGGTTTGGTGCCCAGCCCTCCACATACTAGGACATGTCCTCCCACTAGCGTCCTCCGGAGGAGGGGTATTATCCCCATTTCACAGGTGAGAAAACAGGCTTCGAGTGCCTTGCCTAAGGCCATCTCTAGGTAGCCCCATCAGAGCTCGAGCTCTCTATTCCTTGAAGTACAGGAAACAGGGACTCTTTGGCGGAGCTGATCAGTGCTGCTCTCTGAATGGCAGCCACACCTCTGCCCTGACAGAAGCCCCAGGAGGGTGTGGTTTGGCTACTGAGGTGTTGGTAATTCCGGCATTTGCTATTTTATGGAGGAACAGAACAGAATATTTGAAATTGGGGCAACACCCAGCAATTCAGGATATGCGAATACCCAGGCCAAGGCCTGGGCATCTTCCATTGTTAAAGACCTTGAAGCACCTGGGAAAGGCACATTCTAGAACAGTCTTGGCTCCAGCAGAGGTCTTTGAGCATCAAGGGGTGAATTTTATTCTTTCCAGTGACCTCATACCTCAGCAATGCTAGAAACATGAGCTCTTTGATTAGAAACGAAGTCCTGCGTTGTCTGATGTACCCCTCGCTCCCCAAATCTCCCCCTCAACCTTCCTGTCTCAGCCATACTCCTGTCACACACGTGCTGCGCATACACCACACACACCAGAGCCTGAGGGAGTGGAGGCCTGAGGATTGTTTTTTTCGAATTTTCAGGGAGCCACAGCCTGGTTTGAATTCCTTGATTCCCACAATTCTCTCCACGCCCTGACTGGAACCGTTGTTTCTGTCACACCCACGAGCCTGTTCCTTCCACTGTCAACTCATCTACTCCTTGCTTCTAGTTCTCCCTCCTTGGCACCCACAGCTCAACTTCCTCCGAGCCCTCAGCCTGCTTTCCATTCCCTCAGCCTGCTGCCTTCCATACTTGCAACATGGCTTTCCCCACGTCCTTTCTTCCGTCGTGCCCAGAGCCTGCTGTTTTCGTGTCTACAGCCTAACTTCTTTTGCAACCTCTGTCTCAAGTCTTTCCATCTCCACTACCTGGTTCCTTCCACCCTGCAGTCTGACTTCTTCAGCACTCTCAGCCTTGCTTCTTTCCTGCTGGCTTGGAGGTTTCTTTCTTGTATTTGCCCACCCCTTATTTACAGCCTGGTTTCCGACCCCACTGCCCGGTTTCCTCCCTGTCCACAGCCCAGTTTCTTCCAGGCCCCCTTGGGCACTTGGTCCTCAGAGAGGATCAGGGCAAAAGCAAGGTAAAAGGTCTCTAGTAAGCCCTCTTAAACCCCATTCCCTGTGACAGCACCCAAGTCTCCACTTATCTAGGCAGCCCATCCTTTTGCAGCCTCACAGGGAGTCTACCAATCCCTGAAACTTTCCATCTCCCTGGCCATCCCTTAGTCCCTTCTTTTTGTTCCTGCTGAGGAGCCATGCCTGGGGGTGGCTAGGAGCAATGGTGGAAACAGGGTGGAGGTGGCTCAAACTTTGACCCCCAGTTTTGGTTGTAAGTGAGTCCCCCTCCCCTACCATCCATCCTGGTGCCCTACTGGTGCCGGGAGCCTGGTGGGGGTAGGGCTTTGAGCAAGTGGCTCCCAGAGCAGAAGGAAGGCTCATTAGCTTGACTTCCAATTAGACTTTACCCTGGGGGTCATTGCTCCCATACCTCTGTCTCGGAGCCAGCCTGTTCCTTCCAACCCCAGACCCATATGCAGAGGTGGGGGCCAGAGGTGAGCATGTCAGTGATCTGGTGCCCCTCCCCAGTACATCGGTCTCTTGCTTCCTGACCTAGACCACTGGAAAGTTCTTCCTTTGGTCTACCAAACAGCAGTTCTGCTTCAGCTTGAGTCATTAGCCTTCCCCTTGTGGAACCAAAGAGCTAGTAATTGCTGACCCCACAGGTCTTCTGTTCACACGGTCAACCCTGGAGCCTCCGTGGGGTGGAGAGGGGCGAGGAATCTATAACCGGAGACAAACAGACCCAAGCAGCCAACCGAGGCTCTCAGATCATACACACTCATTCAGTTTGGTGCTAGAGGGCGAGGTGCAGACTTCTCCCTCCATAGACGAACTGATTCAGCTGATGCTACAAGTCGGTTCTCCAGTTTGTAGGGCAGCAGGAAGGGACTGAAAATCACTCCCTGGTCGTCCTGCTGGAACGGCTGCCTCGGGGACTGAGGGTTGACTGTCTGATGCTGCTGCAGGGAGAGAAACCTGGGGGGAGTGGGGAGGTTAGTTGGGCTGGATTGTGAACAGGAAGGGCTTTGTCAGGAGGTTCCCTGTGCTGGGATGCAAATGGGGGGTGGGAAGAGGGAGGAGGGAGGTACCCAGTCACCCCAATTCCCGCCCTGACCAACTGAAGTGTCATCCCTCTGCCTGCCCCCACCCCAGAGTCACCGGCCTGAGAAGGAGTGGCCCGTCAGGAGTCTCAAAGTCTACCTGGGAGTGAAGAAGAAGCTCCGGCCACCCACCTGGTTAGCCGGGGCTGGGGCCTGGGAGAGCTCAGAACAGATTGGGGTGGGGGTGGGGTGGGGTTGCGGCACAGTGGGGGCTTTGAACTTGACAGGGGTTGATACCATGGTTCTGAAGGTGTGGTCTCCCAGACCAGCAGCCTCAGCATTACCTGGAAACATGTTAGCAGCCCACATCTTGGTCCCACCCCAGACCTGCTGAGTCACGGATCCTAGGGGGTGGGGCCCGCAGTCTGTATGGTAACAAGCCTTTTAGGCGACTCTGATGTTTGCTCTTGTTTGAGAACCACTGGCCTTGATTGAAATCCTGTCACTGACTACCTCAGGGATCTTCCTGTGCCTCACTTCCCACATGTGTAGAATGTGGAAAATAATGGTGCACCTGTTTCAAAGGGTGGTTGTGGTATGCTTTTAAGTGGAAAAGTGATGCATAGCCACTATTATTGTTGTTAATTACAGCCACCAGACTTGGTTTTCTGACTTTCTCCTCTCATCTGCTGGCTGTGCCTAGCTGTCTCTCAGAGACTAGGGCAGGCCTGGGTGGGGTGGCATGGGTATAGGGAGCCAAGAGACTAGGGCAGGCCTGGGTGGGCATGGGAGGCTGGTGTGAGCTGTGAGAGGAAGAGGCTGTGGCCAGAATGTGCCGTGCTTGCAAGAAGGCCCTGAACTGTGCCCCTCGGCTCTGGCCCAGGCTTCTGGGCTCCGTCCCGGGCACCTGGGCTGGGAGGCCTCTGTGGGCTGGCAAGTGACTCCATCTGCCCCTCCTCTGCAGCTGGGGCTTCACAGTGGTGCACGAGACAGAGAAACATGAGAAGCAGCAGTGGTGAGTAAGGGCCCTGGCCTGAGACCCCAGGTTGGGAGAGATGGTTGCATGTTCCCTTTGGTTGGGTCCCTTTATTGTCCATATATGCACCCTGCCTGGGGAGCCAGGCAGGCTGCTCAGCCTTGGCAGTGTCCAGATCCGTGCCCTGCCCCGCCCCGCAGGTACCTCTGCTGTGAGACACAGATGGAGCTCCGGGAGTGGTTTGCCACCTTCCTCTTTGTGCAGGTACCAGCTCAGGGTGGGGTCCCGTGAGGCTTCCATTATGGAGAATGGGTATGTTTGCTTCTTCACTACATAGGGCATCAATTGCATCAAGGAGATTTTGAGTTGCTTTTAATTCTTTTCTTCACTCGGCAAACCCTCCCTAGAGTCCACTTTGGTGCAACCCCAAACCAGGCATGCTAGAGACAGAGTGCAGACCCCTGCCCTCAGGCACTCCCCATGTAGAAAGGAAAACAGACCTTGAAGTTGCCTGTTAAATAGCCCAATGTGGTCAGTGTATGGAGATAGAGAAAAGCCCAGGGACCCTACCCGCTGGAGGTGGTGGGTGTGGAGGGAAGGCAGCAGGGAGGGGGTGTCATAGGAGCTGAGTCTGAGGATGAGGAAGCCTTCATCAAGCAAAGGCGGTTGGAGGTGGGGGGGGGCGGGGGCAGGTCGGGGAGGCTTCTAGGCAGAAGGAACAGTTTATTGAAAGGCATGGCAACAGAACCACAGATTGCCCAGTGGGGTGTAAAGAGAAGCCAGGAGTACCAGAAGTTGACACTGGAAAGAGATTCAGGAGCCAGATCTGAAAGAGCCTTGAAGGCCATGCCAAGGGAGCTGAACTTGACCTAGTCAGCAGTTTTCAGGGAGAGTTTTAAGCAAGAAAGTGGTGTACAAGTTTGCGTCTGAGAGGGCTCGTTCTAGATGTAGCGTGCAGGGGAGGACAGGCTGAAGGAGTGAGGTGGCTGCCGCAGTGGGCCAGGTGGGAACAGGCTAGGAGGGGCTTGGAGCCAGAGCAGGGCTGGGGTGAGGGGTTGGGAGTGGGAGGGGTTGGACTTAAGCCACAGATTTTAAACCAGAGCTCAGAATTGTTTAGGGAAAAGGCTGACAGAATGGTGCCAGGGCTGTGGGCTGAGTTCTTTTAGCCCCGAGCTTCCTGGTAGTCAAGCCTAAAGAGAAACAGGCAGATTCTATAGTTTTGTTGGTTCCTGGTGAAAGAAAGCACACACATGTTCCTCTAGAACTGTTTTCTTGGTGCTGCATTCTTGGAGCAGTTTGTTTGTGGACCTGGAGGTGGGGGTTGTTGAGTAACATAACTGGCTGGGTTCTGCCAGGGATACAGTCATGTTCTCCTAACAGCTGCTTCTCATATCGACTGGGATCAAAGCTGAGAGGGTCACCTCAGATCATAGCTGGAGGCGTTTCTGGGAAGGGTGGGTGGATCTGGAGCTGAGTGTCTGGGTGAGCTGAGTGTCCTCCTCTTCCCCTGCTCCCCAGCATGACGGCCTGGTGTGGCCCTTGGAGCCCTCCCGTGTATCCCGGGCAGTGCCTGAGGTCCGGCTGGGCAGTGTTTCATTGATCCCTCTGCGCGGCAGTGAGAACGAAATGCGAAGGAGTGTGGCCGCCTTTGCTGCGGACCCCCTTTCTGTGAGTAGTTTTCCATCCCTATGGGCAGAGCCCTGGGACCTGGCTGCTGCCCGCCTCCCACCTGACTCACCCGATTGCCCCCTGGCCCCCTCCCTCCAGCCTCCTAGCAGTCCTGACGGGCTCTTTTGGTTCATGTAGCTCTCAGGAGCCCCCTCTCTACCTGGCCCTGGGGACCCCGGCTGACCTGAGCACTCCCAAGCCAGCACTACAGAGCAGCTGCAGAAGCTTCAGCAGGGCCGCTGGTCCCTGTGAACCTTCACAAAGTGCTTATGGAATCTGGGCTTCTGTACCTTCCCACAGCTCCTCCGCAACGTCTGAGCGCAGAAGCCAGCCCCTGGCTCTGAGACTCTGCCGCCCTGAAGCCTTCCTGTTCAGACACCCTCGTGCCCTGCGTGCCTGTTGTGAACCAGCAGGGGATGCATGAGGAAGCCGGACCCCACATCCCACATCCTGGTTGCAACATGGGGTTCCCTGGCCAGGAAGTGGGGGGCAGCAGGGTCTGCCTGAGGAGGACCCCTCATCTGTTGTCTGGGTGCTTCTCCTGGCCTGGCCTGCTCCCCCCTCCAGGGTCACCCACCCTGAGTTTGAGGGGTTGGAGAGATGGGATGTGCATCATTCAGAACTCTGGAGGACCACCATCCTTGCAGAGGCTCGAAGCCCTGGGGCCCCCGCTGGAAGGGAGCCCACCCTCTTGTCACAAACTCCAGAACAGCAAAAAGTGGATGCTCTAGAGGAACACTCAGCTGGGATAGGGAGGGAGCTCTTGGGTAAGTTTCTCTATAGCCTAGAACTGGGGCTGGGGGACTTGAGGAGCCTCCTCTGGTCTAGGCTGACTGGGAGGGCCCAGGCCGCCTGGTGCCCCTTCCCCACTTTGGGGGCCTTTTGATAATATAAATATATCTGTATATTTTATCCTACGGTGCTGAAGCCTGTGATTGGTTGGGGGTTTCAGGTGTTCCAGTGTAGGAGGGGACAGGAGTTCAGGAGGCCCAGAGGTGAGTGCCTAGTACCCTGAAGTTGGGGGGGGGGGGGCGTGGGCCCTGTTCTTTCCAGGCTCTGAGCTGTTTAGCCACTCCCTCCTGCCCCAGGCAGAGCCCTGGCCCAGCTCCATGCCACCCCAATGCACGCCTGTCCAGTCAGGGTGGGGAATACCAGTCCTGACCCTGGCCAGGACAGACCCCAGCTGGACCGAGCTCCTTTCCCTGCTGTAGTCTAGAGTCTGGGCTAGGGCCTGGGTGTGCCATGTGAATGACCCAGGGCAGCCCCTCACCAGCCCCTCTGAAACACGAGGTCACAAAGTCACAGGAGCTTTATTAAATTAGGAAGAAGAAGTGTCCCTTTATCCCTGTGCATGTCCCTCCGGAGGAGGGCCCTGCCTTGCACCAGGAAGCTGTCCTCACTGGGCACTGCCTGGTTGTCTCCTCCAGGAAGACAAGGCCCTGGCAAGTGGGGGAGATAACGAGCTGTTCAGAGACCTATTTGGGACTCCCTGGGAAGGTGCCAGACACCACATTCCTGCCTCTGCCTGGAGCCTCATTAACGGCCTCTCTCCAGGGGCCCGGCAGGCAGACAGGCTGACCTCCCAGCCTTAGCTTCAGCCAGTGGGGCTGGGCAAACAGGGTGGAGATGGGTCACATGATCTCTGATTCATGTGATCCAGCCCTGGGGAGGCCTGTGTATATGGATGGGGTCTTGGGGTCCTGGATTCCAGGTTCCTTGTTCCTGTCTCTTGAGAAGGGGAGGTGGATGCCAGACTGGAATGGGTTTTCTGGTCAGTTTCACAGGCTGGGGCTAAGCCCCTGGAGTCTCCCACTCTTATCCTGCCCTAACCGGGCTGCTCCAGGCCAGGCTGACAGATTGAATGACCATTCTGCCTGCCTGAAGCTAGGCCAAGACTGTTGTCCAAGTGCTCACAGGCTGGAATTCTTCCCAGGATCTGACTTCAGACTGACCAGCTAGTTCTGAGGTGCAGAGAGAGGGTGGGTGAGACTTAGAAGTGCCCCATGCTAGGCTGCCAGTGTCACTGACAGGCTCAGGGACTGGCTGCAGTGACTGAATTGGGCCACCAGGGGGCAGCCGTGGATAGCTCAATGTGGCTGGTCCCAGGACAGGTTCTGGAGGGGACAGGGCCCCCAGAACCCAGTGTGGCGGTGCTGACCCAGACCTTGCTCTCTTGGAGTGTGGGGTGGAACCTGGCCCTGCCTTTAACCCCAAGACTAGTGATATTCTGGAAGGCAGCACAGTGCTTTGGACTCCCAAGATCTAGGAGCCAGGAGGAGAGAATAGCTCTTTTCCAAGTACCCACTGTGGGTCAGCACCTGTGCTCTATGCACTGTCTCCCCCTGGCAGAGGAAGAAAGGCTCAGAGAAGTGAGCCAACTTGCCCGAGGGCCCATAACTCTCCTGAATCAGGGCTGGGGTCCATTTCTACTATCCCACTTTGTAGGGGAGAGGGGTGTCTCCCTCTTCCACACCCCTCCTGACTTCAGCTCTGCTCTCTCCACTTGGCATGTCCAACTCTGCTCTCTCCACTTGGTGTGTCCCATGGGGAAGGGGATCTGTACTGTCAGGAGTTAATGATAGCTTAAAGTGCTAACCCTTGGGATCAGGGATAGCATCCCAACAGGAGCTTTCAGGCCTGAACTTTAATGCATTGTGGCAATGACAGCAGTGTGATGGGTGGGTTATGCCAGGAGGCTCTGCTGGTTGTGGCCACAAGGCTTCCTAGAAATGGGGCTTCTTGGGACCTTGAGTGGTTTTTTCACATATTATTTGAGGTTGGGCTGGGGGTGGGGGTGGGGGTGTGGAGGGTAGATGTGTGAGGAGCCCAGAGCTGGACCTGCTGAAAAGTAGGGAGCAACTCTTGGAGAGGGAGGAGGCTTTCTTTGAGGTTCCCCAAAGCTGGGCCTGAAAAGTGGAAGCCTTGTCAGGTACACATGGTTGGGAGGGGTGCAAGTTGGCGTGAGGGTGGGTTGAGATGCTAGGAGAAGAGGACTGGGTGACCCAAGTCTGGGTCTGATTGCAGGGGACCACAGTGAGCCCTGGGAGAGAAGGCTGTGGCAAGTCAGCCTGGCTGACTTGGGAGAGAAGGCTGTGGCAAGTCACCTCCCAGCCTGGGTGGTTAGGGCTTTGTGGATGGAGAATAGGGACAGAACAGGGGAAGGGCTGGGAGATGGGATGGGATATGGGATGCCATCTCCTTCTTGTTCAGCTTGCCCACCCTGAAAAGTGTTCAGCAGCCTTCGAGGGCCTCTGGACCTCAGGAGATCCCCAGGCTCTGCAGGAAATCAATGGGACTGGGAAGGAGCCCTGCCTCCTCCCTGCTTCCGCCAGATCTTGGGGGCGGGGGGACCTGGAGCTAAGGCCTTCTCTTCTGGCCTCAAGCTCTGGTGGCTCCTGAGCCCCCTGCCCACAGCTTGCTGTTTTGGAAAAGCATGGGTGTGGATGCCAGCTGGGCAGATGCCGACACTCCCATCTATAAGCTCTGGAGCTTTGGCTGAGTTCCTGAGGTCTCTGATCCTCACTGTTCTCATCTGCTTTGGAGATATTAATAGTACCTACTAATGGGAGGATTAAATGAGCTAGTAAGTGTGAAGTACCTAACACTGTCCCCTGATAATCCCCTTCTCAAACATGTCTGAGGAGACCTAGCATTCAGAGTCTTCAGGCCCGATATATATATATTTTTTAATTTTTTTTAAACGTTTATTTATTTTTGAGAGAGAAGGGCAGGGGCGGGGGGCGGGGGGCGGGGACGGGGTACAGAGAGAGAAGGAGACACAGAATCTGAAGCAAGCTCCAGGCTCCGAGCTGTCAGCCCAGAGCCCGATACAGGGCTTCAACACAAACCACGAGACCATGACCTGAGCCAAAGTCTGATGCCCAACCAACTGAGTCGCCCAGGCACCCCTAGATCCGATACGATATATTTTACTTCAACAAGCACTTCTTGAACACCTACTGTGTGCAGTGCTTTACTGAACCATGAGGGGGAGCAGATGAGTAAATGCTGTGGGGGAAGGAAGAAGCCCTTCCGGTAGGTGTATTGATCAGGAAAGACTCCACAGAGGGGGTGAGGCTAAAAAGACCAGCATATTTCTGTGGGTGGAGTTAAGAGGGAAAGGTGTCTTCAGAAGAGGGAATGGCATGAACCAGAGGCAAGGTGATGTGAGCCTGCAGTAAGCAGCCTGTGTGGTTGCAGCTGAGTGCCCCAGGGCCTGTCCCCAGTGCCTCTGCTATTGGGGATTTTGCCTTTCTTGCTTCTGAAATACAACTACATTCCAGACAAATGGAGTCCTCAGGGTCTTCCCCAGCCAGAAAAAGGAATAGCTCCCAGTCCTTTAGCTAGCTCTGTGGCCTAAGTGATTCCAGGCTCGCACCTGGGAAACGTCTGTCTGTCTCACATACACACACATAATGAGTACAGCTAACATGAACCTCCCAGCCTCTCCTCCAATGTGACACTTCTTTCAGGAAGCTCTTCTGGACTGTTCTTCCATCTTGCTATGCTGTGTGCACTTAGAATGTGTGTTCACATGCCCAGGTCACTTGCACCCATCTAGGGACTGGCCCGGGGAAGAGCTATCAGAGCAAGGTCCCCTGGTCAGCCCAAGCTGGTCCAGCCCTAGCGTGTCCCCTCTCCCATGCCACTTTCAGCTTGTGGAAATTTCCGCACTTTCTTTGCCCTGGTTACAGCTCCTACTGCTGTATTTATCACCCTGGAGACACAGTGGCACAGGCATACACATGCCACACACACACTCATGCCCTATACACACGTGCCTGCACACCTCAGCCTGCACTTCCAGATGCACACACGCCCGCACGTGCGCGCACACAGACACATGCATGGCACGTGTCTAAACGCCCCCACCACAGAGCTCTCTAGGAAAACTGCCCCTCCCCTGCTCCCCCTCCTCCACTCTCTTCCCACCACCACCCACCTCAAAACACTGAGACCAAAGAGATGGGCTGGACGGCCCTCCCACCACTTGTCAGCCTGGGAGGCACATCCGCCTCCGTAACTACAGCATCCTCCCTCCCACCCCTTCTTCCCCACTGCCCGCTTTTCCCTCCGTCTCTCCTCAGCTTCTCTGTCCTTCCCTCTGCCACTTCTCTGTGCTCCTGTCTGTGTCTTCCTGCACCTCAGTCATTCTGAGTCCTCTCTTGTCACTCTTGGCCCTCTGAGGTAGAAATTGTGCTTCCTCCCTGCCCTCCCTCCTGAGGGGCTCAGGATGGGGACCTTGTGTGTGTGGGGGAGCTTACGGAGACAGGGATAGGCCTAGGGGACCCAGGGACCTGAGCTGCCTCGTATCCTGTCACTTTCAGCCCCTCCTCCTGGGTGAGGGGAGAACTATGTTCCTGGCACCATGGAGACTAGTGTCATGGCAACACAGCCTGGGTGGGCACAGCCTTCCTCCTCCTAGGGCCCCCCTGTGATCCCCTAGGAACTGCCAACAGGCCCTGAGGAGATGGGCCTTGTTTTAGTGCCCATCCCCAGCTCATACCAGGCCAGGGTACCCCCATCCTGACCATCCGTACTTGCACCCCAGCTTCCAATGCCACAAGTCACTAATCCCCATGGTGGGACATGACGGGGGCAGGGAGGATTCTCATGCAAGCATGAGCTCCAGAGCTGGGGACCTGAGGGTCTTTTACTGACTGAGGGCCAGAGGTCAGTGGCTTGCTTAGGGGAACCCAACAAGTCTGGCTAGGTCACTGGGGCAAAGGTGTCATTCCAACCTGGGGTCCGGCCCTCCCCCCAGGAGGTCTCTACCCTGTCCTTAGTATCAGCAATGATAATGATGCAAATGAGAATGTTGAGCCACCGTGAAGCACCCACAGCCTCCTGGGCTGAGGCTTTACAAGTGTTTTCTCATTTAATCCTTACAACAAACACCATGAGGAAGATACCTCTTGTTCTCATTTTATAGGTGAAGAAACCAAGGCATGGACTTGACAATGTCAGGTGACTAATAAGTGGTGTGGCTAAGAAGAAACACAGGTCCTTCCCAGATGGTGCTGGTGAGCCCCAGCTTCATGCCTGGTGCCCTCCCCAGCAGGCACTCTTTTTCAAAATCACTGACAAACTGTGTTTTCAGTTCTGTCTTTCCTTCTGGAGAGAGTCCATGGGGAGGATCTCGGGCTTAGTCTAAGTTTGGCCTTAGGGTTTCTAGAAGTCAGGGGGTTATTTTTCTAAGAAGGTGGAGAGGGACCAGAGCCTTCCTAGTGTGGTTAGCCCTAGGGAAGACCTGCCTCGCAGTCCAGCAACGCATGCTCACAAATCCCAGGTCCTTGTAGAGTCCTGTCCAAGTCCAGGCTGGAGCTGTGTGATGGAGGGAGGAGACCCTGCCTCCCGGGCCCAGCCTCAGCTTGTCTACCAACCTGGATGGAGTCACAGTGCAGTTGCCTCCCTCCTGGCTTATGTAATCATTCAAATATAGCAGCTACCTTTATCCCACTGAGTCACACCCCCTCCCGCCCCCAGTCAGGTGCGGGGAGTTAAGGAAGAGGTAGATTAGGGCTGAGTGGGCAGCTCGGCCTCATGGCAAGGAGCATCCAGGTGTGCTGCACTGGAGGGTAGTGGAGGTGAGGGAGCTGGGGCCAGGACCCCAGGGAGAGTAAAACCTTCCCCAGAGTATGAAGCCACAGGGCCCACTTCTGTTCTGACCTATCTCTGCTGAAGCTCCCCATCCACGGGGATACTTCCACAGGGTCATGAGCTGTATCAACAGCCTTCTTTCCTAGCCTTGTCCCCAGGTGGAAGAGGTGAGGAGGAGGGAGAGGCGGAAGATTACAAAGAAAATGAGGCAGTGGAGGGGGGGCGGTGGCCAGGAATCCCTGGTCCTAGGTCTAGCCCTGCCCTTTACTCCCTGTGTGGCCTAGGCATGTTTCTGCCTTCTTTTCCCCCTCTGCACCATGAGGGATGGGATTCCACTGGCTCTGGCATCTTGTGCTGCCTGGTCCATATTTCTGGGGATGACTTCAACCTTAGGCAGAAGACACTTCCAAGTGTCTGGTCTAGCCCCATCCCAGGCTGACTTCCCTCTCTTCCTGTTCTCTGCCCACCCCAAATCTGTCCATCCTCCATGGGCCAGTTCAGCACCCCCTGCTCCCCCACCCCATCCACAGGGCAGTGTAGACAGGAAGGATCACTGGGTTCTGGCCTGAGGGGATAAGCCTTGGCTGTCTCTTCCCTTCCTGCACTGGCCGTCTGTTCCACCACTTCATCCCCCTGCCCAACAGGAATGGGGAGCTTCCTACCTCTGTGTGAGGTTACCCCTTCTTTCATAGGGCAGTTCTGACATCCTGGACCTGAAGCAGGCCCACAACACCTCAACCCTCAGGCCTGGGTCCCCAAAACCACCTTCCTGGGGTGAAGAAGCCATACCACGTTACAACTGTTCTGGAGCCTGGGGTGGCTTTTTGCTCCTTTGTCAGCAAGGGCCTTGTCACCCATGGTGTGATCGGGTCTGTGCTCAGTGTGGGAACACAGGGAACTATGCCAGGCCCTTGGAATGGAGTTGGTGCTCCTTCGGTCATTATGCTTGGAGTCACAGGTGGCAGCTTCCTGGCTGAGGAAGAGGCAGAGAAGCACTGTGAGATGACTCCCTGAGCTTCCCACTCTCCCCACCCCCAGGCGTCTGTTGCCAAGAGCCAGATGTGGGCCCATCCTGGTCCCCAGCCAGAGGGAGTCACCCAGGGGTTTTCAGGCCAATGCTCCGTGAAATCCATGTTCCACCAATTACCAGCCTTCCCCTGAGAAGGCTGAGGGATACTCTATGGTCTCAGTCTGCCCTTGAACAGGGGTGGGGGGTGGTTTGCACAGAGCAGGCCAGTGAGGACCCCTCATCTTCCTGTGTCCCCCCATCCACCTGCAGCCTTTTATTGAAGGCTTGCTCTGATGTGATTTTGCACTGAGCTCCAGAGCGCACCATTTCGTTTCCACACTCACCTGTGTCTCCCTCCTTCCTACTTTACTTCGTCAACATTTCTCACTTGTCCCTGGTTAGGCTGCCCAAAGGCTGGGGACTGGGGCTGAGGTGAATAGGATTTTGGCCTGTTCTTGAGGAAAGGGTGATCCAGTAGAAGAAATTAGGTGAACCTGAGCGGGGGTGGGGGGGTGGGGGGGTGAGGTGATAGGGCAGATGACAGGGAAGAGTGAGGCAGCCAGAGGCTGCTCAGTCCAGAACCCAGTGACCCCTCCTGCCCACCCTGTCCCCTGTGGGTAAGGGCAGGGTGTGGGCTGAACTGGTCCAGGAAGGATAGGCCAGGATTTGGAATGGGCAGAGAAAAGAAAGAGGAGAGGGAAGTGAGCCTGGGAAACAGGTGGGTACCAAGTCAAAGGGGAAGAAAGGACTGGCTTAAGGACTGGACCCTGCTGTATGTGGAGCAGAGGATGGAGACCTCAGGGCCTATCATGAGAGATTTCAGGTATCAGGCTGAGG
The DNA here is from genome assembly GCF_016509475.1 of Prionailurus bengalensis. Taxonomy (NCBI): domain Eukaryota; kingdom Metazoa; phylum Chordata; class Mammalia; order Carnivora; family Felidae; genus Prionailurus; species Prionailurus bengalensis. Next base: position 59,247,360 of record NC_057346.1, read on the forward strand.
AGCTTGGCCTTTATCCTGAAGCCACTGGGGAGCCATGCAAGGATTCTGAGGAGTTACCTGACCGGATAGATAGTGCTCGGTGCAGGGTGGAGTGGAATAGAGGGGTTGCATTGGGGTAGGGGGCTGGAGAAAGACCCGAGGAGGAGGAAGTAAGCAGGGCCAGGGGGTGATGGAGGGAGTGAATACATGGGAGAGAATTACAGAGGGAGAATTGGCGGTGATAGATTTGATACAGGAGGTGCAGGAGAAGGAAGAGGCAAAGCGACTTTGTAGTTTCTAGACTGGGGATTTGAAGTTTGCTGATGCCTTTGATAGAGACAAAAGATACGTTGGATGTGAATATTCAGGTGTATGTGGGCCTATGGGATGTTCCCACAGATGTCCAGGAGGCAACCTGTATTGGTTGTCTGGAGCCCCAGAAACAGGGCTGGGCCTGGGTGGGGGTGGGGGTGAGGAGGCACTAGAAGTTGGTGCGTTTGGGGAAGGCTCCAAGCTCCCTGAAGGTGGGGTGGAGAAAGAGGAGAGAGACAGGGCGCGGTGCCCCTGTGAAGAGCACCCATGTTGAGGGGGCAAAAATAGGATGAGCCAGCGAGAGAGACAGAGGAGGGGCCGTCTGGAAGGTGGGAGGGAAACAGCCGAGCAGGAAGGCGGCGGGAGAGGGCGCTGAGAAGAAGCCGCCTTCTTTGGCAACGAGGAGGTAGCTGGAGCCTGCAGTCCTCGCGAGGCAGTGGGCGCAGGGCGGAGGCTGGATCTCAGAGGCTGCATCTTCCCGTCGCTTCGGGCACCCACCCGCCTCCCAGCTTCCTCTCACCTCCTGCCAGATCCCCAACTAGCAAAAACCGGTGTCTGCTGACCGGCTGCAGGGCGGCGGGCCAGGGCCCGTGAACGCGGCACGCCCCGATCAGCACCCGGGAGAGCGGCCGGGGCCTGCGGCGGGGCGGGGCTTCGCGGTGATCGCTCCGGGCCCTCGGTTCCTGCCGCCGGCCTAGCAGGCAGGATGGAGGTGGAGGTGGGAAGAGCAGGCCAGGACACCGGCCCCTCTCCCCTTTCAGAAGCACCCCCCCACCCCCACCATTCCGGCAGTGCCCTACAAGAGCCCCTACCCCAGCATTTCAGGCTGTTACTCCCTCAGCCCCACCAATTCAACCTCTTTAGGAAAAGGGAAGGGAGGAGAGGACTACGGCTTTTTACTGGGAACTTTACAGACATTTCCAAAGCCTTACAACTCTTTGAGCTTGGAATTTGTGGCCTCTCCTTTCAGATGAGAAAGCTGAACTGAAGTTCAGAGAAGTTAAATAACTTGCCCAGGGTGCATGGATGGCAGAGCTGGGATTTGACCCTCTACCTGCCTGGCTGTAAGTCCTAGAGTACCCAGTAGTCCTGGATCTTGCACCTCATTCCTGCAGACTCCTTTGTTCTGGGGCAACTGTGGAGTCTGGTGTGGTAGTGGGATGGGAGGAGACCTTCCCTCCTACCTGTCTTGCTTGGGTATATTCCCAGGAGGTTTCTGAAGATGAGGCCTCCACCATCATTTCCAGAGTGAGAGGGCAGAAAGGAGGCTGAGGGGCAGGTGAGGCTTCAATGCACCAGCTTCTCCTGTGCCCGGCAGGTGCCCTCCTTTGAGCTCCTCTGACTCAGCTTCTTACTGCCAGGCTCCTTGGGGCGTGAAGGGGAGTTGTGAGAGGCCAAGCCTGGACATGATCCAGGGCCTTGGCTTTCTGGGCCTGAGAAATGCCTTCCTAGCCAGCAGGCATGGAGCAGTAAGGTCCCAGGTATGGGTCAGGCTGAGAAAACAGTTTGCCCAGAGTTTTCAGAGATCTGAAACTAGACCTTCTGGGACCACAGTGGGAAGCAAAAGCTCCCTCATAGTTTCTTTCCTGACACTTAGTAAGCCATGAGAAAACTGCTTTCTGTCAGCCTGGACAGGCCTCCTGCACAAGCTGCATCATTCCTGTCCATCCCACCACCGCTGCACCTCCGTGCCTGTTAACAGGGATTAGGTTTTCACTCAGTCTCATGGGCGCTTCTGCATGGATCCTGTTGTGTGTGGCAGGGGTCCTTGTCCCCACAGGTCAGAGAAGTGAGGTTATTGGTGAGGATTACACATGGCCCCCATAGCCTGGAATATACCTGCTTTTCCTGGTCTCCTCCTTTTAAAGACTCAGCTGATATTCTCTTCTACAGGAATGCTTACCAACCCCAGACTGGGTCAGAGGCCCTGTTTGGGCACTACATACTCTGTGCTTCCCTCTGTCACACTACAAGTCATTTCATCTCCTGCCTCCCCCCCACCACCACCACCACTCACACACCTTGACTGGGTGCTTCTCCAAGGCAAGGAGCTGTCTGAGTCATATATAATGAAGTTGGCCAATGACAGGTGTTTGTGAACAAATGAATAAGTTAGTGGAGGAGCCAGCATTTGAACCCCCATTTCCCGCCTCAACGTGTGGAGCATTTTCTTTTATGTCCAACAGGCCCTCTGCTGAGACAACTCCCTACCTGTCCATTGCCTAAAATGCCCCAATTCCGTTGGGTTAAGGCTTCCTCCTGAGAAGTCCTCTCTGGCAAAAGGGCAGAGGTACAGCAGGCCTCTTCCCATGCCTATAACCTGTGGACACTGAAAACCACGTGGGCAAGTTGTGCCCACAACTCCTAGTACAAGTGCATGTTACTGGGCGCCTGGATGGCTCATTCAGTAGAGCATGTGACTCATCAGGGTTGTGAGTTTGAGTCCCATGTTGGGTGTAGAGATTAAAAATAAAATCTTTGAGGCGCCTGGGTGGCTCAGTTGGTTGAGCGTCCAACTCTTGATTTCGGCTCAGATCACGATCTCACGGTTCTTGAGTTCAAGCCCCACATCGGGCTCTGTGCTGACAGTGTGAAGCCTGCTTGGGATTCTGTCTCTCTCCCTCTCTCTCTGACCCTCCCTCACCCTCAAAATAAAGAAATCAACTTAAAAAAATATTTTTTTAAAAAAGTGCATGCTTCAGCGTCAGCTCCCACAGTGTCCCAGCTAAGCAGAGCCACCAAGAGGTAGACTCAGTGACAAAGCTCTGAGTTCAAAGACCATTAGCAAGAGCACCCAGAGCCTCCTGCATCCCCAGCTCTATGCTGGGGATGCACCCCCTATACATGATACCGACTCAGGGAGCCCAGAGGAACTGATTCTGCCTGGAGGCCCAGCCCTTCCTTTCTTGAGGAGGGTGAGAAGTGTCTCCTGACCCTGAGAGCCTCTGTAATGGGGTAGCACAGGGTCTGGGTTCCGTCCATCTGCCCCTCACCCCAGCTCCCATTCTAGTCAGTGCACAGTGCAAATCCTTCATCCTCGTACCTCTCTGGGTTCCTCTGTCTGTCTGCCTGTCTGTATGTCTGTCTGTCTCTCTCCCTCTCTCCCCTCCCCCATTTCCATCTCTGCTTTTTTTTTTCTTCTTTTCTTTTCTTTTCTGTCTTTGTTCCTCTGTGTGTGTTTTCCCTATGCCTCTCTGATCTCTTTATATTTCCATCTTGATCTCTCTGGAGCTCTGCTCCCTTTCTTCTTTCCTTCATGTATTTCTCCTTCCTGTCTGTTTCTCTCTGTCTCTGTTTCTGTCTCTGTCTGTTCCTCTGTGTGTGAGTCTTTCTTTTCCTCTCTCCCAGCCAGAGTCTCTCTCTACCCCTCCCTCCCTCTCTCCCTCTCTGTCTGGGCCTCTCTGTTCCTCCTCCCTCCTCCCTCCCCCTTCTGCATTATCAGACCTGCTCCAACCTCCTCCCGGAGCCAGCCTAGCGGCAGAGGCAGTGGCAGCAGGAGAGGTGGGAGCAACTGGGGCAGCAGCAGCAGCGCTGGATTGGGGTATTGAGTCCAGACTGAGTTGGGGACAGGCTACTGCTCTTGGTCCTTGTGCCCACTGGGCCAGGCACCCTGCCTGGAACCCCGGGCAGGGTGGACAGGGCGAGGTGCCACCTTAGTCTGGCTGGGGAGGCAGACGATGAGGAGCGATGGGGCAGGCATGCGGCCACTCCATCCTCTGCAGGAGCCAGCAGTACCCGGCAGCGCGACCGGCTGAGCCGTGAGTACTATCCAGGGGCTGGGGTTTGGGTGAGCGGCTGCAAGGCATAGCAGAGACTAGGGTCCTGGGAGTGCCGCTGAGGAGCTGGGGTTGGCGTGGAGCTGAGCCACGTGGGAGGATCGATCCTGCTCCTGGGTGCCCCGTTGCTGGACTGTACCCTGGGGCGGGGGCGGGGGGGGCAGCTCTGCACAGGGGTGGGGGTTTCAGACATCAACCTAGGGGGTGATGAGGGTGGTGTCCCATAGAAGAGGCTGGGGGAGGGGTTGGTAATGAACCTGAATTATCCTTTCAGGGGCAAGGGGTGGGGGGTGTCTCTGCAGGGAGTTCCAAGGAGGTCTGGGGGGCTGAGATAAACTGGTTCAGGACCCTAGAGAAGGATGAGATGTCTGTGACCCAGTGTTGTGTGTGTGTGTGTGTGTGTGTGTGTGTGTGAGAGAGAGAGAGAGAGAGAGAGAGAGAGAGAGAGAACAAACATGAATATGAATGAGTAAGTGGTGCTGGAACAGAATAGGGTCCCGGGCCACCGCCTTTTGTGGGACTGGGATTCATAGCCACTAGTTTCGGCAACTTTACCCCAAAACATCTGTCCCAGAGAGCCACGAGGCTGGTTGAATGAGGCCCCTGTGCACCAGCCTCATGTGCATCCACGTGCATGGGTGCATGTGCAGGTGAGTGGAATGGGGGGTTCCGTGGAGGCTCCCCTCCACCATCTGAGGGCTGCTGAGGTGGGGGGCAAGGGATGTGTGTCTTCAGGTCAGTGGAGGTGCAGTTCTATGCCTGCACGTGAAGGTGTGTGTATGTGTGTTACAGGTGTGAGGTGCAAGGGGACCTGTGGGGTGTACAAGGGCCTGTAGAGTCCTTGGTGGCTGAATGTGCGGTGGCCTGGCAGGATGTGTGAGCAAACCTGTGTGACTGTGAGAGGTCATCTGCACACGTGTGAGTGCAGGTTGCTGTGGGTGTGGGTGTAGGTGTGTGTGTGTTAGTTTGAACGTATGTGTTGGCACGCATGTTAATCTGTGTGCTGCGTCTGCAAAATAAAGTGACTCAAAACTGAGCACGTTGTTTGATTCCACGCACCTTCCTGTTTGTGTGCTTATTTGTTAGTGCGTGAATATTAGCGTTGCGCTGTGTGTGTGTGGCATAAGTGTTCGGGTGTGGGTGTGTGATCGTGTGCTGGTGCGCTTGAGTGTATATTGGTGCCTGTGTGGCTGGTGTACGTGTGTGTGTCTCTATGTGTGTGTTCATCTGACTGTGCGTGGGTGGCTGTTTCCTTCCCCTGCTGGTTGAGGACACAGCTGGGACACTGTGACCCACCGAGGCAGGGCGGGGGTGGCTGAATGTGCGACCACCTCTGTGAGCCCAGGACAATTCATTCTACACCCTGTGGGGAGATGCAGAAATGAAATAGGCAACAATGGCCCTGCCCTCTGGGGCCTCCTAAGCTTCCTAGACATAAAATGGCTTGAGAATAATTAAGCTTAAAGATCAGGATCTAGCTAACAGGTGGGGGTGGAGTGGGAGCAGCGTAACAAAGGCCCTGGGTGGGGATCCCCCGTATCCCTGGAGCAGTGAGGAGGCTGACCGGGTTGGTAGCAGCCGGTCCTGCAGGACTTTGAACTCCAGGCCTCTTGGGCTCTATCTGGAGGGCCCTAGGGAGTCCAAGAAGGTTCTGTGTGATGGAGGGACAGAATTCTGTGAGTTTGAGAAAGCTTCCTCAGTGGCATGGTCAAGGTTGGACTAGCAAAGAGAGACGGGACAGGGGGGCCAGGCCACTGTGGACATCAGGGGGGGTCCGGGGCCAGGTGGGCCAAGGGGCAGATGACCAGGGCCTTTCTGAAGGGAGAGGTTGGAGGGCTTAGGAAACGATGGGATGGGGGACGTCGAGGTGGTTCAGCTTGGACTCAGGTGGGAGATGCAGTGGCAGGACCTCAGAGGGTCAGGATGTTGGAGGGAAAAGCTGTTGGAAAGCTCAAGCCAACAAGGTAGCAGGAGAGATCCCCTGTAGGACTTCTGACCAGGGTGAAGAGGGTTGGAGATCATGGAGCCATGGAAACTGAGGCTATGTCTTTGTCAACCTGCCCTGGCTACGAGGCTGAGGCTGAAGCTCTTTATCAGAGGCAAACTGAGGCCTCTTTCCTCAGGGCCTGCAGGGGACCTGTTGGTTGCCTGAACTGGGTTGGCTCAGTGAGGGTTAATCGCCTTTATGCTCCCCACACCCCCCAGTTGCCCCTGCCCACCAAGCAGCTCCTGCCACTCTTTCTGCTTCCCACTCCAGCCTCCTGTCCCTGGGGACTGCTGATGGCTTGGCTGGGATCTAGCCAAATAGGGGAGGCAGAGCTCCCAGCAGTACCCGCCTTCGGTCTTAATGGCCTGGGAGTCTCACCCTGAGCCGGGCTGCTGTCAGGTCAGGCCTGTGCTCCCCAGGCTCCTGCTGCTTGGGCCTGTACAATCTACCCACTTGGCATGCTCCTGTTCCTGCATTTCTGTGTCCATCCATTCATTGATTCACTCAACAGCGACTCTCCAATGCCTGCTTGGTGCCCATGGGGCTGGTCACTGGGGACACAGAATGGACCCAGACCCAGACCCTGCTCTCAGGGACTCCCGGTCTGATGAGGGAGGCAGGAGTGGAGACCTATAACCTTGCATTGTGAACAGTGCTGTGCAGAGGGAAGCCCCCTGGAACTGTGGGACCCACACCAAGCTGGGGCTTCAGAGGATGAGTCACTTGAGCTACATCTTGAAGGATGGATGGGGATTGCCCATGGGAAGAGCAGAGGGAACAGCATGGAAATCCGATGTGAGAGTGCTGTGTGATCAAGGAACAGAAAGGGGTTGGGTTGGCAGGATGAAGAAGGGAGTGGAGAAGAGGAAGAAAGGGCAGGAAGAGCCAGATTCTGTAGTCTCAAATGCCAGACTAAGGGGCTTGGGTTCTCCTCTTAGGACTGGGTTGCTGAGGAAAAGTTTTGAAAAGGAAGCCTCCCCTAGGAAGCCCTCCTTGGTTCCCCCTCCGTCTGACCCTATGATCCACCCTGAGGTCTTCCTGATAGTACAGCATCAAGAATGTGGCCCAGGGGCACACAGTTGGCTCAGGCAGAGAGCATGTGACTCTTGATCTCAGGATCATGAGTTTGAGCCCCATGTTGGCCATGGAGCCTATTTAAAAAAAGAAAAAAGAATGTGGCCCAGAGTTGGTCTTTTCCTGTGATGCCCCCGTGTGTGAGGTCCTTTACCCAGCCAGCTAAGGAGCAACTCTAAGGCAAGAGCCACCCCCTCATGCTTCCCAGCACAGGGCTGGGCACCTAGGCTCAGTGCAGCCTCCCAGTGGGTGAGGACATGAAGAGCATCTGGGCCACCTTCTAGCAGTTGCTTTACTCCTTCCTGCAACCTGCCCACAGATCTGATCAGCCCTGCTTACATACCCCCGGGATGGGATGCTCATCCCTTCCCTCTTGGGCAGCCCTTCTCTTGGAGTGGTTTTATCTGTTCTGGGCTCCTTTACAAGGCCTGGCTACTTGGCCTTGTGCCCTTTCTCCATCCTGGGTCACTGTCCTTCCCCCTTAGCAGGGCCAAGCTGGGGCATAATGGTTCAGGAGTGGTATGAACACATCGTGGGCAGAGAATAGAGAGAGATAAGCAGCCCTTATTCCAACTACAGATGGTCAAACTGAGATGGGCCAGTCCCTGACCCCTCTCCAAAAGGAATGATAAGGAAGTAGGCATGGCCAAGAAAGGGGATGAGGATAGACAACGGGAAGAACTTCCTACCAGCCCAGAGAAGTGTGGAATCTCCTGACTTTGTGAGAGTGGGCATGAGGGGGAAGTCTTCTGGGACAGGAGGGAGAGCTGGAGACTGAGGCACTCACTTCTGCCCCTCCTGCAGGTGAGGGAAGTCTTCCAGGGAGAGGGGGACTGCAGGGGCTGAGAGAGACAGGGGAGGGGGATCAGGATTCATTCATTCATTTATCTGACATTTACTGGGTTGCTACCCGACCAGACGTACCAGCTCTGTGGGGAGATAGACAGAACAGTGACCACACGGAGGGACACCCATGATCTTCCCTACCTCTGCCAGTGGCAGGAAGGTATTTAAGAAGAGGGGCTCTTGGAGCTAGCCTTAGAAGGAAGAATTCCTTCATGAGGCAGAATTGACAGCCCCACAGGAAGAGCACATACCATGTGCAAAGGCCTCGAAGGGAAAGCAAGCATGGTTTTGTTTATGTAAGGACTGTAGGAATTCAGAGTGGCCTAATCATGAAGTGCAAGGGTAGGGGAAGGTCTGGGCAGAGAAGGAGAAGGAGACAAGTGAGGGAATTGAGGTTAGACTATAGGAAGCACTTTCTGTGGCCAAGGTGCCGCCAGCAGCTTTGACTTGGAGGCGTCATTGTGAATTTGCAACTTCTTGGTCTCTCCCAGTGGCCCCATCAGGGCCTGCGGAGGGGCTCCTCCTTGCTTGAGAATGGGATGTTCAGTGAACAGAGACCCTGAAAATGGGGGAGCGGCAGCAGTTGAATGTGAGCCCCTTCCAGAAAGTGGCATGCAAATGAATGCAAAGTAATATGCAAATAAGCCAGCTTAGGCTTGGCAGCTTTGTCTGGGAGGATGAGACATCACCCCCTTCCACGCTGGCCTCCCACCTCCTCTGCCCCAGCCCCCCACTCCTCCCCACCCCCAGAACAGCCAGAACAGCCTTCTCTGCTGCTTCCACTGCCCTAGCTTGTGTGAACCACAAGATTGTGGCCTCTCGGTCAGGGACCATGGGCTCCCTGTCAGCACCCCCATCTTCTCGGGAAGTCGATATATTTAGTAACGGATGTTTTCAACACATTTATCTCCCATTGTTCAGCTGCCCGCTCCCTGGGAAAGGCCAGGTCCCCAGTGACATGACCCACTTTTTGAATTCCCTGAAGTCCCTTTTCACTGCCCTCCCTGAAAAACAGGAGACAACTGGGGCTTGGTGCAGCAGAAGGGATTTAAGTCAGACATCTGGAAGGACTTCCCAACAGTGTAGTTGCTGAAAGATGTGGACCCTGAGGCTTCTGGGTTCTCACTTTTATTTATTTTTTTGGGACAGAGAGAGACAGAGCATGAACGGGGGAGGGGCAGAGAGAGAAGGAGACACAGAATCGGAAACAGGCTCCAGGCTCTGAGCCATCAGCCCAGAGCCTGACGCGGGGCTCGAACTCACGGACCGCGAGATCGTGACCTGGCTGAAGTCGGACACTTAACCGACTGCGCCACCCAGGCGCCCCTGGGTTCTCACTTTTAGATGGCTACCTGGGTTCAAAGCCAGAGGAGGCTTTGAGAATAGGACAGAGAAGGTGGTAGACAGCTGGAAGTTCAAATATCAGCACCATTACTCTAGAGCTATGTGGTCCTGGGCAAGCTACTTAGCTTCTCTGAACCCCATGTGAATAGTGAAGTGGGAACAATAATACTTTCCTGGCAGGATCACCATGAAGAATCTGGAAGTGGAGAGCTTCGTGGCAGGCATGCAGCAGGTGCTCATAAAGGTTAGCTGTTGCCATTATAAACCACCCACACTCACCTACACTTTTAGAAAGATTCAGTGGGGGCCTGGAGGGGGAGAGACCAGAGCTAAGAGCCCAGAAGCTGTCATCGTGTGGGAGACACGAGGAGGTCTGAAATGGAGCCGCGGTGGTGGGCATGGTGAGCAGTGTGGATGCTCTGTGGGAGGGGCCCTCAGAGACATGTGACCACCTCCCTCAGCTGCCCTGACTGGTCAGGGACTAATCCACAGGGAATACAATGGAGGAAAGGGCTCCATGAGGAAGAGGTTAAACCAGTGGCCACACCCATGGCAGTCTGCGAGTCATTCTGGGAGTTGTAGTCTGGCGTGAATTTGCAGTAAGTAGACTTAGTACGGCCTCCTTGGATCTAAATCCACACTCTGCTGCTGAGGCAGGCTGGGGACAGGCCCTGGAGGGTGCTGGGGGATGCAGGGTCCAAAAGTGGAGCAGCTTCGCTCCCTCCCCAGGGACCCCTCAGCCTGCTTCATGTTGGGCAGTGCAGGTGGGGGTAGGGATAAAAGGATTAAGCCATAATTAGGACTCTTCACACATCCACACAGAAGTTTACAGCTTCCAGAACACTGTTTTCACATCTATGATCTCATTTAATCCTCACCACAAACCCAAGAGACTCCTGTTTTCTGGATCAAGAAACAGAGGATCTGAGAGGGGAAATAACTTGTCCAGAGGTATTCAGCCAGTGACTGATGGAGCCAGGCTTGGAGCACATGTCTGTCTGCCCCCAAAGTTCCTGCTCTTTCCATGGGTTATTGTGCCAGAGGGCAAAGGCCAGGCGTTGAAGGACAGGCAAGATACAGACAATTAGACATCTCAGCAGAGGACCGAGGAACAAAGACCTGACTCAAGGAACAGAAAGCAAAGGCTGAGCCCCTTGGGATATAAGGCTAAGAGGTGGACTAGGCAAACCCCAGGCAACTAATTCCAGGCTGAGAATACCACAGCCCACCAGGATCTTCCCAGGAGTTTTGAGCAGTGGCAGGTCCTGATTAGGGCTGGACTTTGGGAAGATTGATTGATGTTGCAGTCTGGGCTGAATGGTTAGGAGTGGAGAAACAAGACAGCCTGAGGCTTCTGAAGTCCATCCGTGGTGCTCCCAGCACTTTGCTCAAACTTCTTCCCAACTTATTCCTCCTCTTCCTCTTCTTCCTCCCCCTTCTACCCTACTCCCCTCCACCCCAGCCTGGGGAGGGAGGACTGTGTACCTTAGAGCTGTGCTGTAATGCCCCCTGTCTCCAGCAGGGGGTGCTGCCACACACACAGTCAGTTGCAGCCTGGATCTTCCTTGTGTTTGAAGGGCCAGTGGGAGGAAAAGGCTGGACAAAGAGCAGAGATGAAGAGTGGAGCAAGGGTAGCCCATTGTTCTGGCCAAGGGGGAGAGGGCCCTACTGAAATGACACAGGGAGGAAGGAGGGCTGAGGAGAGACTGGACCCCACACAGCAGGGACAGACATTTTAAAGGGATTAAGCCAGGGGATGAGATACTTTCTTCTCACAGTTCTGGGACAGGCTTAGATTTGGAAATGGATCTGGAATGACATTGCAGTTGGAGTCTGGGTTTCTATTGGATTGTCATTTACTTGATGCTGAGATGAGGGGTAAGATTAGTTGGTTTATTTGTGTTTCTGTGTGTGTGTGTGTGTGTGTGTGTGTGCGCACGCACGTGCTTGTGCCTGAATGTGAACTTCCAGTTGCGTATGTATGTTTATAGGTCTGAGATGTAAGAGTGTGTGGGTCAGTGTTTGCATAAAAGTGTGGACACATTCCTATGTGTGAATATGTGAGTGTCTATTTTTATGCCTGATTATTGGTAAATGCTTATGTGTATGTGAGTGTGTGTGCACCTATGTGTACGGTGTTATGTACATGTGCTCTAATAAAACCGTGTGTGGGTGCGTAACTCTGTGTATGTGGCTGTCCGTGTTTGGGTGTAAAGGCACGGATGAGTGAATGTGTGTGAAGGCACTGACCCAGCAAAGCCACGCCCAAGGTCTGGACATTCAATACTTTCTCTTCTGACTCCCACCTGCCTGAAGATAGAAGATGTGTATGGACTTGGGCTGGAGGGGCTGTCATGTGTAGGGCTGGGCTTTCCTCAGGAGACGCCGGAACCCCCTACTAGTCAGTGAGGGCTCTAGAGGAGCACGGTGTCTTGTATTCAAGCTGGGGCTGGGCTAACCAGGATCCAGGGCTATCACATGGAGATGCTGGACATGGCCATACCCGTACCCCACTAAGAGTTCCAGGGACTCCCCACCCAGTCCTCTTGTATAGATGCAGCTCCTGAAGCCCAGAGAGGGGTAACGGTCGACTCAGCGTCACAGCAGGATCCAGGGTGAGATGGCAAGTCCCAGAGCACAAAGAGGGGTGGGTCTGGCCTAGACAGCCTCTCTCCAGCCTCTGGAGCAGATGGGGAGCTCAGAGTAGAGATCCAGTTCTGTGGCATGAGGCCCCCTCCTGCACCTGGGCATTCTCACTCCTCCTCAGCCTTGGATGATTCCTTTGAAGTTTCTACCAGAGTGTCTGCCTGCTGTGAGGCTCCTCCCGGGAACTTGTGAAGTCTGTCATTCCGTGGAGCATGGTGATTCCATGGAGAGGGGTACAGCAGTGGGGTGGGACCTGGGGAGGGGCCTCATCTTTGCATCAGATGCTTTTCTAGGTTTCTACTATTCTAACATTTAAGGCGTTCCCTATAATCCCTCCTTGGGCTCTTAGTGCTGAAACGGTGCTGGGGTTGCCGGGGAGTCCTGGAAGCCCGGCTTGGCTCAAAGAGGGGGGGCGGGGCAGTCCCACAGGGAAGGGGCTTCCTGCCCATAGTGCAGGGGCACTGGGCAGCCTGGTTAGGGAGACTGTGGAAGAGACTCCTGTCCCAGCAGAGAAGCTGGCTGCGAACTCTCTGAAGTCCTTTCAAAGTGTAGCTGCCATGGAGGTGCCAGAGAAGGTGCCCACTCAGTATGGGGAAGTCTGAGCCCCACAGTGCTTTTCCCAGTGGCCTGGGCAGTGAGAAGATGCAAACAGGAGATCCCCTTTCCAGGGAAACTGGAGAGACGTCATCTTCCTGGAGGTTTGGGATTGGAGGCGGGGGGCTGGATTTGAAGACACCGGTGGAGCCAGGGGTGTGATGGGTAGGAGATGGTGGCTTTGCTGGCAACACTGGCAGGGAGGGGGCAGACAGGCAGTTAGCTTCCTTTTTTTAAAAAAAAATCATGTTTATTTTTGAGAGGGAGAGTGAGTGAGCAGGGGCAGGGGAGGGGCAGAGAGAGAGGGAGAGACACAGAACTTGAAGTGGGTTCCAGGCTCTGTGCTGTCGGCACAGAGCCCGACACGGGGCTTGAACTCGTGAACTGTAAGATCATGACCTGAGCTGAAGTCGGACGCTTAACCGACTGAGCCACCCAGGCGCCCCCAGCTAGTTTCTGTTGAGCTGAGTTGTGGGGAGCTCTAAGGTTGGAGGCCCATTGTGAGAGGTTCAGAGCTGGGTTCCGGGTGGTGTGGGGGCAGAGGCTTTCTGGTGCTGTGGACTGGGCAGGGATTGGGGAGAAGAGAAGAGAAGCAGACAGCCGGGCACTGCATCCTTCCCATGCCAGAGAATTCAGAGTCGTCTTAAAACTCCAAGTAAGGTGTAGTCTGCAGGCTAGATGGAGAGAACTGACAATTACAGAGTACCCTTTATATTTTTCAAATTACCTTGTTTAATCACCTCAACAATCCTTTAAGGAGCTCTCACTATTTTGGAGAGGGGAAACAGACGACACACTTACGTGGTTTAATTGAAGGCAGTTTGATGAAGCAAGCATCTTGGAGACGGGGTAGGATGAAGGGATGCAACAGGGCATGGTGAGGTCCTTTGGACCAGCATCCACGAGGCCTGCGGGGCAGAGAGAGTGCTGCAGATCTGAGAGCCAGGGCCATGAATAAAGGGCTGCTCTGCAGAGGAGGAGGCTGTCAAAGGAGACGAGTGGAGGTCTGGAGGGACAAGGGACAAATGGTTGATGGGAACCTGAAGCTCAGAGAGGGTGCCAACTGCTCCCTACCTCCTTCTGCCCTGCTCCCTACCTGAGCTGCACTGGGGCTCTGAAGAATGTCATTCTCAGGATTCGGTGTGCCCTGGGCCCCCACTGAGCCATCATCTGCTCATTGACCCCACCCCTCCTCAAGGATGCCCTCACGTGCCCCGCCTCGTGCTTGTCACCCTGGCCATGGAGATGGACGGGACAGTCCTTGCCCTCCCCTTTGCTAGAAGCAGGCAGTGAACCTTATGGGGTGAGTGCAGGGAAGGAGGAAAGCCCATGCTGGGGCCGCTGCTTGGAGACTTCTCTGAGGAGGTAATGATGGGTCTTGGCCCTGAAAAATGAATGTGAGTTTTCCAGGTGAGGGAGGAGAGGAAGGTGATTCTAGGCAAACAGCCAGCACAAGCAAAGGTGTGACGAACGACAGCAGGAAGTCAGGGTGGTGGGGCCAGGGCTGCTGGGCTGGAGGAAGGTCCTGTGGTGGAGGCCCAGCTCACGTAGGGAAGCCAGGAGGGCGTAAGCAGGGTCACAGTTAGCTTTGGGTTTAGGAAGCCCCAAGTGAAGGGTGCATTAGAGGGGCCAGCGAGGAGGCTGGTGTGGAGACCCAGGTGAGAGGCAAGATGGCCGCGATGCAGGTGTCTGAGGACAAGTGAGCTGTGTAGACAGGTCAGAGGAGGAGTGACAGTCCCCAACCCCTGGCTCACCCATCTGAGCTATGGCCCTAGTTCTGCAGTGTCCGCCCACTAATGCAGGGATGGGTGACAACTCTAGACTCTCTTCCAGGAGCACCCTTCCCTGCTTCATCCTGCCTGTGGCTTCCGCACCCCAGAGCACCCGTCCGTGGCAGCCACTAGCCACGCTGCAGACCATAGCCTCCAAGAGCAAAGCCATGTCCCTGCCGCCTCATCTCTTGATAACATGTATGACTTGCCCGCTGCGAAGCCTGATAAAATCCTCCCTTTTAAGACCATCATCATGGTGTGCCTGGGTGGCTCAGTCGTTAAGCATCTGACTTCGGCTCAGGTCATGGTCTCACGGTTCATGAGTTTGAGTCCCACGTTGGGTGAGCTTGAGCCGCACTTTGGATTAAAAAAAAACACAAGCCCACTTTGGGTGAGCCCCGCTTCTCTCTCTCTCCCTCTCTCCCGGCCCCCTCTCCCTGCCCCTTTTGGGATTCTCTCTCTGCCCCTCACTCACTTGTGCCTCCTCTCTCTCTCTCTCTCTCTCTCTCTCTCTCTCAAAAAAAAAAAAAAAAAAAAAAAAGCTTCATCCTGGAGTTTGATCTCAATCCCTCTTGCTGTCCAGAGCCTGGGCCTTGGACTCCCTGGGAAATGAGTCAATGAGATGGCTCCCTCCTGGTGCTGGGGGCAGTTATGGGCTTTGGCCAAGCCAACTCATCCGCGTGCCTGAGTGCCAGTGGGGACCCACTTCAGCCTCCGCTGGGCCTCAGGTCCTTGACTTGTTATCAGCGTTAATTGGCATCTCCAGTGCGGCCTTCCACCCCACTAAGCGCTTGACGGTCTTGAGGTGCTTTTGTGTGCGACTGGATTCCCCCTCTTGCACCCTCCTGCCCCAGGCTTCTGGTTCTAGCTGCCTGAGCTAAGCCACCAAGCGTCCCAGCCACAAACATACAGCTCCAGGTGTGGAGAAACAAACAAACAAGAGAAAAGCTCAGCAGACACAGAAGCCCGCACACAGAGAAGCAGAGCACAGTACAAAGACGTGGAGAGACCCACAATGAACAGAGACATCAATATATACTGAGGAACGGAGACAGGACAAATCTTTTTTTCTTTTTCTTTTAATGTTTGTTTATTCTGAGAGAGACAGAGAGAGCGTGCGTGAGCGGGTGTAGAGGCAGAGAGAGAGGAGAGAGAAGGGGCACCTGGGCGGCTCAGTCGGTTGAGCGTCCGACTCCAGCTCAGACCATGATCTTGCAGCTTGTGGGTTTGAGCCCTGCATCGGGCTCTGTGCTGACAGCTCGGAGCCTGGAGCCTGCTTCGGATTCTGTGTCTCCCCCTCTCTCTGCCCCTTCCTCACTCATGTTCTGTTTCTCTCTGTCTCAAAAATAAATAAACATAAAAAATTAAAAAAAAAAAAACACAACTGACCTTCCAACCCGGGTATACACACGAGCAACACAGATGTGGATTTAGCACACAGAAACACACACTTGGCATAAATACAGACCGCCTATCAGGAAGCCAGACCAAGCTACCTTTGGTTCCCCACTTGTGCAGCCTCTCTGCCCTTTGGGCATATGCTGTTCCTTTGTCTAGAATACTCTTCCTGGATGCTCCCTCCCTTCACTGGGTTAATTCCTATCATTCTTTAGTTCTTGGCCTCCCTTCCATACTCCCCAACCTTGGAGCTGTCCCCTGCTACATGGCATCCCTGTTTTCCAACCAGTCTTTGACAAGCTTGGGGATGAAACTTTTGCCTGTGCCTGGTGAGGTGGTGACTGGGGTTGTGACTGGGCCATCGGGAGCCAAACAAAGACAAATTTGGGGGGCACTGAGTCAGGAATAACAATGAGGAGTCCTGGCTGCTCAGGGTGTGAGCAGGCATTTAACCCACAGGCTGGCATAGCCAGATGTCCTCTGCCTCATTTTTTTTTCTTTTGTGTTTCTTCTAGGCTTGCTGCCCAACCCAGTTCCCTCCTTTCCCAAAGCCAGTCCTGCCTCTTGCCACCTCTCTGTGCTCACACGTGCTCACTCGCCCTCTTCGCTTGGGTGTACCCTGCCTCTACTTCTAAGCCTGGGGAGAACCTCATGATCCAAGGCCTGGGGTCGGAGGCACATCCTCCATACATGGTCTCCTAACCCATGCCATTTAGCTTGATAAAGGGAGGTGTAGAAGGGAGTGGTTATGAGCACAAGCCTTGGGGACTGTCTCCTCATTCAAGTATCAGCTCCTCCACTTCTTGGCAGCAGGACGTGTGTGAGTTCTGCCACCTTTGCTCCCTCATCTGTAAAAGGGGCACGCTAATAGAACCCACCTCATTAGGGCTGCTGCAAGGATTAAATGAGACAAGTGTGTGATGTACGTGGCATGCAGTTTGGCTCCCCTTTGGGCTGCGTGAGAGCTGAGGGAGAGCTAATGAGATCAAGGATGTGCAAGTGCACCCGGGAGGTGCCTAGTGAGTCCTTGCTAATTGGAACTGAGTGAAACAAACATCCCTGTGAGTACCTACTATGTGCCCTCCATGACTGGTTCTTTGCACCCTCCCCCCTCAGTTTCTGTGTGACTGCTGAGCCTGAACTGCTGTTTTGCTATGGGGGGGGGGGGGTTGCTCAGCAGGTGGGGGCGCGACTTCTTTTTTTAAATTTAATTTTTTACGTCCATTTTATTAAAGTATAATTTACATACAATAAAATCACCAATTTAAAGGGTATGATTCGATGAGTTTTAGTAAATGTATACAGTCATATAACTACCATTTCAATCAAGAATAGAACAGTATTCCCCCCCAGACTTCCCTGTGCCCTTTGCAGTCAATCTCTTTGGGGGGTGACTTTTTACAGGGCTGTGAGAGGTCCCGGGTTTTCCTTGAGCTGACAACCTGGGCACATAGACTGGGATGCTTCTAACTTGCTGGGAGATGCCAAGGAACTGCCCGCCCTTTCTGGGCCTTGGTTCCTGTAGACTGGCAGAGGTAATGAGGCCAAAGAGGGGAAGGGATGCTCAGGCTGTGATCTCCTGAGGGTAGACTCTGGGTCTGAGAGCCAGGTCAGTTGGAAGTGGTGGCCTCAGAAATGCACAGAGTGGGTGACAAAGTAGAGAGTTGGTGTTCCCATAAACCTGCCTCAGGTAGGTGAGCCCTGTGGCCCTGATGGGAATGGCTATGTGTTGGTCCAGACTGGAGCAGGGGCCTACCCAATATGACTCTACATGTCTTCCTGTCTCCCCCTTCCAAGAGCTGTAAACCCCTCCGTGGATTAGCAATTCCCTGAAAAGAAGGGGGGCACTTTTGTTCCCCAGTTCTAGAACCAAATATTAAAGCAATTATGTAACTAGCAATAAATTACTTAAAGTAGTGACTCACTCAGCTTAATTAGAGTGAGAGCAGGGAGGGATTAAGGTATTTTTAGAGCACACACCTCACTCCCTCCTGGGGGGGGGAGGCCTCTGTGCAAGGTGGGGGTGGAGAAAAGGCTGGGAGCTCATAGAAGCACCCCAGGTGTCTGCAAGGAGATGAAAGCCAATCCTCCACCCTGCTGAGGTCTCAACAAAGACAGGCCAAGTCAGAGCTGAGGCAAGAGGGATTCAGATCAGACCCAAGGAACACTCTCCAGAGGTGCTTATTGGAGAACTGGGAACAGAAAAATTAGGTTATGAACTCTTTGAGGGCAGGGACTAGGTCTGTGATCCACCTTCCCGCCTTTACTAGTTACTAGCTGTGTGGTTCCTTTGTCACCCCAAGCTTCAGTTTCCTTCACTGTCAAATGGGCATAATAATATCCACCTTCACACATATTGTAAGGATCAAGTGGGTTAATGTGTGTAACTAACACAGACTCCAGTACTGACTTAACAGAACAAAAATCTCTAAGAAGACAGGGAGTGGGTCTGTTTTGTTCACTGTTTTATCCCAAGCTGTATTCACAGGGCCACACGTAGTAGGTGTTCAATAAATGCCTGTTGAGTGAGTGCTTGTTAGTTTCATTCCCATTCTCCTACTTCAAATGGGTCCTTGTTTCAAGGTTTGTGGATGAAGGAACTAAATGAGTGGAGGGCAGGGGTGCCTCTCAGGTGGAGACTGGCTTTTCTCCCCCAAGCTGAGGAACAGATGACTTAGAACATAAAAAGACCAGACTTCCAGAGACTGGCCAGGGAGAGTTTGGAACCATGGACAGCTCCAGCCTGTGCTAATGGGCTTAGTCTCCTGGTTGCCTGAAGCTGGGCTGGGCTGGGAGGGTCCACCCAGGCTACCCTCAACTGCAGTCCAGTCTGACTGGAGAGACCAGGACCCTCACCCACCGTCACTGGGAGTTCAGGGGAAGGAGGATGAGTGTGAGATGGGGCATCCTGAAAGCTTCCTGGAGGAGGGGATGGGATTGCCTGGGAAGGTTTAGGCAGAGAGAATATCCAGGTGCCTGTAAAATGAAATAATAATTTTGATCCTATAGATTTTCCAAGAGGATTGAATGAATTACTTTTAAGGAATGCCTGGCACCTGCCTGCTTGTAGAGGGTACAACATAGGGGCTCATTTCTTCCTGCTTCCCTCCACCCCTTCTCAATGCCTGTGATTTGAGGAGGGACATCCCTCTGTCCTGTTGGGGACAGCAGGACCTGGATAACTGCTCAGAGATGCTGGGGTATGGGGATTCCTATTCTAGCCTTCACTGACCCCCAGCTCTGACTGAGCTGGACACATAGTAGGTGCACAAGACAGACTGAGGGACAGTCTGCAATCCTCCTTCCTATCAGGGCATTGGGAGGCTGAGGGAAAGACATGGCAGGGTTGGGGTGATGGAGTTTAATCCCTGGTCCTCCCCTAGGCCCATAGCCCCAAGACTCCTGCCCCTAGTGGCCGCTCTGATCAGTTTTAACTAGCTCTCCTCACACCTCGCTGGCCTCTCAGGGCTCTAGCGATGAATTAGTGATGACAGCTTTGCACCATCACTATGACGACCAGGCATGTTCTTAGCCTCCAGTCAGGGTGCAGCGGCAGAGGCCAGAGACCCCTTTGGCTCTGAGCCTTTGTACTGTTGTGTGTGATGGGGCTGGGGCCCAAAGGGGGAGCAGGGGGGAGGGGAGCAAGGGATGGAGCAGAGACCAGGGCATGGGGGCTCCATCTGGAGTAGATGAACATTCCTTCAGATTGTTAGATCCAAAGGAACCTTAGGGACAGTTGTTTCTCTTCCTCCCTGCTTTCTCTTTCTTTTCATTCCTCTCTCCCTTCCTCCTCCTTTCTTTCCTTCCATTTTCTCTAAGCCTCATCCCTGTTCAAGGCCCTGAGCTGCCCACCTCTTTCCCCTATCCTGGGAATCAGGCCCAGCCCAGCCCTCACTCTTAGGAGCCCAGAGTGAGATGGGGACATAGACCAATCCTGGTCTTGGCTTCAGAGAAGGTGTGTGGGAGCCACTGGTGGCTCTGCAAGGGGGGGCTCACTTAGCTCAGCCAGAGGCTGTGCAAACAGCTTTGCAGAGGGAGTGATACTTCTGGCCCTGTTGAGTGAGGATATTTTCCAGTGCAGAGGCAGAGGATCAGAGGAGAACAGGTAAACCATGAGTCCAGAGGTGAAATATAAAGAGGGGTGGGGGGTTGACAAAAATGCAGAGCAGCCTACATGCAGGAGTGTAGCAGGGCACAGAGGAGGACTGGCACCTGGGGAAGGACTGAGAGGGAATGGCTGCAATGAGCAGCTTGCAGGGTATCCCATAGGGAAAAAGGAGCCCCTGAAGAATTTTTGTTCTTGTTGCTTGTTTGATTTTCGGGATGGGAAAATTGAGGCCCAGGGAGAGAAAGTGACTTGATCAAGCTCACTGAGGTCATTAAAGACAGACTGAGGCTGTGGGCTCTGTCAGGATCCTACTCTATAGACCCCAGCTAGGACCTCTTGCCCCAGACTTGCTGGCCAGGAGTTTTCCAGGTAACCACCACCTCCCAAAGGTGAGGAGGGCCCAAGGGTGACCCGCCCCTAGTTTGAATGAAATTTGAGAAGGCAAGAGCTGTGCTTATGCGCCACCCCCTGCCTCTTGTGTGGTGGGGGTAGTGGGGGAGGGCATTCAAGGAAGGACCTGGGAAGCCAGGGGCTTGGCTGGGGTCAGCAAGCGATTAGGGTCAGAAACTTGGGTGTTTGGTCTCCCAGCCCAGGCACTGTGCCACATCCCCTTACTTTGCACCCCCAGGAATCTTTGGCCAAATTGGGCACCAGTAGGAGGAAAGGGCATCTCTGGGGCCCTCACGTTCGGCCTGATATTGGGCCTGATGTGGCCGGAACTTATCAGGGCAGAGAGAGCCATTTTAGCCCCATTGTCCCAGGGCAACAGTGACTCACTCAGGGTTGCTGAACAGGTCAGTGCTGGGCTGGGCCTGGCTGCCTGGCCCTTAGCCTGTCTACACTCCCCCCACCTCACAGCTGTCCCCTTGCCTCGCTTTCACCCTACTCTGCAGCGTTGCTGGGCCTGCCAGCTTTGATGGATGGCCCCACAGCTCAGCCTCCCTCCCATTCTTTTCCGGATGCTGGGCTGTTAGCCTTCTAATCACCAGTCCTGCCTGGTAGCCGCCAAGCCATCCATCTCCCCCCTGCCCCCCCCCCCCACAGCTTCACCCAGCACAGGTAGGGTTTTGTGGGGGGAGGAGCAATGCAGCAGTTCCCCCTTCTCTGAGGTTGGGCCGAGAGTGTGGCTGAGTCGAGGGTTAGGGAGCAGCCTACACCCCCTTGCTGGAGTGCCACAAATCCCTCCTTCCAAGGGTATCTACACATGCATACGTGCATACATGCTCACAGTAATGATAAAAACAAACTTTCATATATTGGGGTGCCTGGGTGGCTCAGTTGGTTGAGCGTCCGACTTCGGCCCAGGTCATGATTTCACGGTTCGTGAGTTCGAGCCCCGCTCAGAGCCAGCTCAGAGCCTGGAGCCTGCTATCATGTATCAAAAAATACTATATGTCAAGCATTGTGCCAGAGTTCTGCATGTGTACTCTCATTTATCCTATTAGTTGGGTACTATTGGTAACCACACTGTATAGACAAGGGAACTGAGGCTCAGAGAGGTGAAGGGACTTGCACAGAGTCACATGTCCAGGAAATGGAGGAGGGGGATTTGAACCCAAGTTGTATAGCTTACATCTTGTATTTGCAACTCTTGTGCTATACTGACTTACTTATTCATGCACACATGCACACACAAATACATGTACACGTGCACACATGTGCACGTATGACCACGAGCCTCAATGTCAGCCCTTCCACTACCCATCTACCTGGACCAGGCTCCTGAGGAGTCGGGAGAGTGCTGGGCTGAGGGAGAGATGAGGAGTCCCTGCTCATTGTCCCCAGGCTGCCCCCAGACTCACCCTGGCGGTGACATTGAGCAGCTGGAGGGCTGCATGGAGGAGGCAGCCTCCAGGCATCAGAAACAGGAGGCTGGGAGGCAATCAATCGATAATGCCTGTGGCACCACCTTCCCGGGACTGGGGCTCGAGGGAACGTGGCGCCGAGGGTCGATCATCTGGGCTGCAGCCCAGGCCCAGCATGCATGCATGTGTATGTGGAGTGTGGCTCGTAGCCTGCCATCTCTGCACCCCCTAGTTCTGTGTGCCCTCCCTTCTTTCTTTGCCCTTCCCCGTGTCGTCCCACACCTCACCCTGACTCCCCTTCCTGCCCCTCATCATGGGCACTGCCTCTGAGAATCAAAGTACCAGTTCCCAGGTGCCTATGTTCACCTTCTGCTCTGGGGTCACCCTGCCCCAGAGGCTGTTTCCAGGGCGAGTGCTGTGAGGTGTGGGGAGGGCAAGCAGAAAGGCCAGAGGCCAGGAGCTGCAGGACGTGGGGACGAGCCCTCAGAGCCCTAGGAGACAATTTAATGAGATAATGAATGTCAACTGCTTCGCACCACCAGGGGGCACATAGTAGGTGCTTAATTAGACTTTGTCTTGTTCCTCCCTCAGGAGTGTGGCGAGAGCAAGGCTGGTGCTGATGGGGGCGGATGGGGCACCTCTGAAGGCACACGAGCTCCCACAGAGGCTGTCAGGTGCAGCTGACGGTGTTAACAATGCCAGGAGCAATTAGCGGGGAGAGAGAGGGGGAGAGAGAGAGAGAGATTAGTACCTGACACCTGACGGTGGCACTGTTACCCATTCTGACATCGGGGGAGGGTGTCTGGTGCCAGGAGGAGTGGTGGCCAGAGCCGGGCTTGAGACCTTCCCCCCCCTCCCCCTGGGAGGGGCCGCTGAGCAGGCCTGGATCGCACCCCCCTTCCTGGAGCAGCTGCCTCCGCCCTGGCAGAGAGGTTTCCACCAGGCCCTCCAACTTGTACTGGCCCCACGAGACCTGGGGTCAGGCCGTAGTTCGGGCGCTGGCTGGCTGGTGGTGATTAGTCGGGGTGAGTCACTCGCCTTTTGGGGGCCTCAGTCTTCTCTGTAACAGGTTCCGGTGAACATCAAGTGAGATGTCGCCTGTCAAGTGCCTGCCATTTCCCTCTCCCCAAGGAGCCGGGCCACTTTGGGTTCCCCGGAGTCTGCCTTCCCTAGTCACACCCCGGAGAGAGACAGGTATGGGCCATGGAGCAGATACTGTCTGCTCCACCCGTGGGTCCCCAGCACCGGGACACAGGGTTGTTGAGGAAGGAAATGAAGGGGGTCCCATCTTAGGTTCTGTCATCTTCTTCACTCTGGTGGGGGGACACGTGTGCCTCTCCGTACTGACTGTACGTCCATGGGTAACCAAGGAGTGGTCAGGTGAGGGTGGGGAGGAGGTCTGGACTGGGATTCCCAGGGCCTGCCTTCCTAGCGTTTCACACGGTGCCTCACTGGCTGATCTTGGGCAAGACCTGTCCCTGGAGGGTTAGAGAGACATGGGAGCTCTGACCAGCCTCCTTCTTGAGGGCCCAGACGACTCCGTTCCGCAGGAGAGGCTGGGTGGTGGGGTGGTGGTACAAAGCTGGTGAGGCCCATGCCATGGATGGGCAGACCTAGGAAGAGGGGCCAGCTCAGGACTCCTGTGACTTTGGTGCCCTTGTCCTCATACTGCCCCTCCTGCCCCTCCATTCGTAGTCCTCTTTTCCTTTATTATCTGACTCTATATTGCCTCCTGCCTCAGGCTTATCTCCTCCTGTCACGCATCCATCCATCTCTGTCATTCCCTGCGGCTCCCTCCTGCTCTCTGGCACACTGGCTCCCTTCCCCAGGAGTCAGGCCTGTCTGGGAGTCAGTCTTTTCTTGCCAACTGTCTAAGTAAGTGGTCTCTGTGACTCTGACCAGCTCTTGTCTTCTTCCACCTTCCCACATCTTCCTTTCTCAGAGACAGTGTCTCTGCCTTTCACTGTCTCTGGACTCCCTTTGTCTCTGCAAGTTTCTCTCTGCCCTTATCTCTGGGTCTCTGTTCTTTAGAGCCCACATGGTCCAGCCCCTGCACCTCCTTCCCTGCATGCCCAGCCAGGGCAACAGTTCAGCCCTCCTGCCTGGAGAACAGAGTAGCCTACGCCCCCTCTTTTGCTGGCTGCCTTGGAAGCCCCTGACAATGCCCTCCGCCCCGCCCTGCTGGGCCCGTTGCTAAGCCTTGGGCAGGCAGCACCTGGCTTCCATAGCGACGGGTGCTTAGAAACGAAACGCCACATCTCCCGGTCCCACTACGGAGTCTTTGCGGATCGAGCGCTTTTCGATCAATCAGGACAGGAAATGTGGCCGGCTCTAGGCTGCCTCCAGCTTGGGGAGGCGAGAGGAGAAGTAGCCACAGTCTCTGCCTTCTGGAGCTTGAGGCAGGCAGTGAGGCCCTGGGCCAAAGAGGGAGCCCGGAAGGAGGCCCCCTGGGCTTTTCTCAGGAGTCAGCCTGCTACTGGGAGGCATTGGGTTTGCCAAGGGCCCTGTTTGGATTACTGTTCTACTATTTCTAGCTGTGTGACTTTAGACAAATGACCTCATGCCCCGGGACCTCAGTTTTATCAGCTGTAAAGTTGGGCTAGTGATATCATGAGGATTAAATGAGAGAATCAACCAGGTGGGCCTGGCTTTTAGAAGGTAGTCCTTGATGGCAGTTCCCTCCCTTTCTCTTTAAAGTTGTCTGAGATTTAATTAGCAGAGAGGAGGGTGATGTACAGTGCTGTTAGCAAAAAGGTGGAGGCTGGAATGCACCTCACAGATGCAGGGGTTCGCTGGGGCCGTCTCTCTTACCTGGTATTCAGAGAGACTCAAGCCCGCACACCATCAGGCTCTGAGGGGTGTGGAAACCCTGGTGGAGTCCTGGCTTGTCAGGCAGTTAGAATAATAGAATCCTGGACTCCTACATTCTCAGGACTCCAGGCTCTTGCGTTCATAGAATATAAGAAGCATAGACTCTTGGAATAAAGGGACATTATAATAGAGGCTTGATTTTCTTAGAACACAAAGCTCTGCGAGTTCTTGGAACCTCAAAGCCATAGATAGGGGCCTCCCTCTCTGATGGTTTCTGAGCTGGCAGGGAGTTTTCAGAGCCTGGGGCCTTGGGTCCCTGTTACTTAGACTTTCTTGTGCCTCAGTATCCCTCAGGGGCTTGGCTCTGAGCTGTCCTGGTGTGTGTGTACGTGTATGTGTACGTGTGTGTGTGTGTGTGTGTGTGTGTATTGGGGGCTGGGGTCAGTGATCGACTGCACCCTGACGCACCTCTGGAGCAGGGCCAGCCCAGGAATAGCTGACAGAGGAAAGCTGGGCTGCAGCTGTTCAGGCGGGGCTGGGTGGGAGTCTGGGCAGCCACCCTTGGCTGAGGACCAGTTTTGCCCTCCCTCATCCACCCAGCCTGCAAGCCAGGGCTCGGGAGGAAGCGTCTCTATGTGCCACTCCTAGGGCTGGAGTCAGAGCACCCCTCATGGTCCTGCAGACGGGAAGGCAGGAGGCTCCAGTGAGAGGAGGAGATAGGGTGTGGGTAGGGGCATGGGGGATGAGAGGAGGGGGCTCAGTATGGGGGATGGAGCTTAATGAAGGGCCAAGGCTTCAGCGAGGAGGGTGGAAGTTCAGTGAGGGGGGATGGGGCTCAGTGGAGGTTGCTAGAGAGTTTCTTAGCAATGCATTGTCTCTGCACCACCCCGGGCTCCTGAGGATGGTGGTTGGCAGTAGGGGAGACCGAGCACCTTAAAACCACTCCCCTTTCCCTAGGGTAGGCTGAGAGCCAAGAGCTCCTTTTCCCACCTCGACCCAAAGCTGGGGAGGTTGGTAGAGCTGCTGAGAAAGCTGGGATCTGCCTCTCCTTTTGCTCATCTTCCTTCCTGGTTTCCATGGGAATCGTGGCTCAGGATGATCAGGGTTTAATAGGATGGTACTGTGGGAGGAGTCAGCATCAGGCAGAGCCATCCATCCCACACGGGAAGGGGTTGGCTGCTAAGAAAGTGAGCTCCCTGTCTCTGGGAGTGTGCAAGCAGAGGCTGGATCACCAGTCGAGGTGGCTTTAGAAAGGGGTTCAGATGAGAAAAGGCGATTGGGAGGCCTCTTCCCTGGGACACGTAGGCTTTGTGTGATTGGCCCAGGTGGTCCCACGTTCCAGATATCCCTGTGCCTTATTGAGGGGTCATGATGCCTTGGGATCTGCCCCCCAGACCTACCCCCCACCCCTGCTCTCTGTGCCTGGCCCTGAGCTTGACATACACACACGAAGCTGAATCACACCCAGTTTCTTCCTGGAGGGGCAGCGCGTCTGATCGGGGAGGCACACAAGAAAATAAACACAGTTGGGTAAATCTTACATAATGGGGCAGACCAGGCTGGAAGGAAGATTCTATCATTTATTTGTATGGTCAATAGATGTCTTTTGAGCAATTCTTCTGGGTTGAGCCTTGTTCTAGGTGCTAGGGTCACAGCGATGAACAAAACACAAAGAGCCCTGTCCCCTGGAGTTGACAGCATAGTGGAGAGGCCAGCTACCTACCTGGCAAAGCACGGAGTGATGGGGAGTACTGGTTGGTGAGTGGATCTGTGGAATCCTCATGGATCCCACGAGGAGTGGCCAGAAGGCAGTGTAGGTGTGGCCTGAAAGGAAGTTTGTTAGTGGTATAGGTTAAGGGCTTTGAACAGCTCCAGCTTTATCCTGCAGGCAATTGCAAACTCTGTGAATGTGTGTGAGGCTGAAGAAAAGATGACCCCAGCAGATATGGAGCTCGGGGAGAAGGAAGCACAGTGGTCCCCCTAGGGCAGACTTGCCCACCTGTGCTTCTGTGTATAAGAGTTGTGTGAACACGTTTCCAGGTATAGGAGTATGTGTTTGTGTGTAGGAGGACGTCCTCTATGGGAGGACAACGACTGTGTATGATTATGGTGGCCTGGGGCAGCCTTGTGTGGTGGAAGGATCTTGGGGTTTGCAGATGATAAGGAGCAGATAACCAAGGCTTAACATGTGCCAACGCCTGAGTCCCGTGGACCTCAGCCTGGCTGTGAGCCGACAGGTCCTGGACTAGTCTGGACCAGAATGCTATGGATTCCCTTACCCCTCTAGGGTCGTGGACCTGGCCACCTGCTGCCGACAAGATAAATGTGCATACAAATAACATGGAAATGGACGAGACCTGTGGATGACCCACCCCTATTCCCACATCCCCTGGGCTTGAGTTACTCAACCTGTGCTCTTCCCCCCTCAGCTGCTGCTGGGCCTCTGGGAGCAGGTCCTGCGCACCCAAAGCCAAAATTCATATTTCCCCAATAAGTGCCTATGGCCAGATCCTTTCTCTGTGAGGGCTACCCCCACATCTGGGGCCACAGCCAGAGCTGATCCAGGCTAGTGGCCATGGCGGCACCTCCTTTGGGTGTGAATTTGAATATATACATACTCATGCATTTGCACACACAGTCACACACGAATGCACATATTTGCCATACCTGGACCCGTGTGCACACCTACAACTGTTCACACATATCTGCAAGTGTGCATACACACACCTATGTGCACACACATATGCATATGCACATTCCATAGATGTACACACACACAAATTCAGCTATACTGTGAAAGTATCACACATCCTCACAAAGAAATAAACTTACAAACCTCTAGTCATACCCTCTCCTGCCTTTATCCACACCATGCTCACAGTCCTGGGTGCAAGGCCTTACCCACCTGTGCACACACACACGGCTTACCGAAGGGTGGTCTATACCCATGCTCTCTCCAGGGCTGAAGCATTGAGGACAGGCTGTAGATGGACACAGAACCCACAGAGATGTCAGATTCCTCCAGGACGCTTCTTGGATTGTCCCTTTGCAGGGCCCCTAGGATGGAAGAGCCCTCTGTCAGTCTGTGGGCTCCACACCCCAAGTCATACTCTGACTGAGTCATACACTCTCTCCTGAGGAGCCTCCCATACTGAGATCTGGTCCTTGTTCATAGTCCTTGGGTCTGGCATGCCCAGGCAGGCCTGCCTGCCCAAGAAAGCTGCCTTGTACCCAGCTAGGCCTACCTGGATCCTGCCTCCTTCCACCTGATCTGCCTGAGCCCTCAACGAGAACCAGGCCAACTTCTATAGTTGCTGAGGAGTCTGAGGACAGAGAGGACCAGAAGTTTGCCTGCGGTCACCCAGTATGTCAAGGCAGGGTGCAGATTCGAACCTGGGCTTCCAGGAGTATGACCGTGGTTAACAGTGACAGGATAAATGCATGTCAGGCACCAGACAGGCTTATGGAAGTAAGACAGGTGGGCATGGGGGATGAGAGCAGATGTGGGGTCTACTGGGTGTCTGCTGGTGCCACTCTGTCACCTGGAGAGATGGCGAACAGGAAGTCTGCTCTCCCAGCCTGGATGAGGAAGTGCTTTGTGAGCACCATGGCCCACAGGAGTGTCATTATTATTGGGAACAACAGAGGGCTGGTTTCTGGACAGGGCCTGAGGTCTGGTAGGCCTGGTACCCAGGTTGACAGGCTGTCAGCTGACTCACCTTTTCCTAAAATACTCAGTAGCTGGGCCACTGGGCAGTTATAGCGGCCGGTAAGGTGGGGAGACAAAAGGAAGTGTCTAGAGGGGCTGGGCCAGGCATTCCTGGGGCTGGGTTTTCTTGTGACAGAGATGGGCAGAGGGTTCAGGGACTGGGAGCATAGGACCCTCAGTCACTGCACTGTTGGGGACAAAAGGAGAGGTAGGAAAATCTGTTCTTCTCACATGCCTTTCCTCAAGATAAGGGGCATGAATTTAGGACACAGATTGGAGCCAGATGGTCTGAGTTTGAATTTTGGCTCCATTACTTACTAGCTGTGTGACTGTGGACAAATTACTTGGTCTCTCTGTGCCTCAGTTTTCCATACGTATAAAATGTGGCTAATA
This sequence comes from Prionailurus bengalensis, assembly GCF_016509475.1. Lineage (NCBI taxonomy): Eukaryota > Metazoa > Chordata > Mammalia > Carnivora > Felidae > Prionailurus > Prionailurus bengalensis. Next base: position 59,275,914 of record NC_057346.1, read on the forward strand.
ATAGATCCAACTTTATACTGTTGTTGAGAAGGTGAAATGCGAGGCACATAGTAAGGGCTCAATAAATGTTAAAGCCCCTCGGACACAGACGCCCCCAGCTCCAGATATACACACTCAGCCTTTTAGGGGCCAGCTGTGACCGTCGATTCCACGGGACTGATGTCAGCCAGGAACAAGATACATCTAATCCAGGGTTCTCAAACCTGGCAGCAAATTAGAATCACCTGGGAACATTTAAAAATATCTGGGATGGGGGAGTCCCAGGCATGAGCAAGGTGAGAACCTAACATAGAATCACAGAACGTAGACCTGGAAGACAGGGACCTATAGGGGAGCGGAGGAGCCCTGGCTTTGGAGGAAGGGTCACTTCCTGGCAAGGAGCGTTTGCGCATGGCCTGTCATTTTGGCATCTCAAGGAGCCTTGACTGCCTCTTCTGGGAGGGGGCTGGATGGAGAATTTCAAGGATCACATCGGGGGGGATGTTTTTGAAAGAATCTCTGTATCCTGCCAAACATCGAAAGAAAAAAATGTTTGTTTATTGAATCCAGTGTATTAACATTTCACAGATGGGAAAAATGAGGTCCAGAGATGTTCAGTGTCCTGCTCAGAATCACACAGCAAGTCTGTGGCAGAGTTAGGACTGAAACCCTTGGAGGAATGGTTGAATCTGAAGGATGGATGCAGAATGAATCTCTCTGAGTTGAGGGAGACGTAGAGCATGTCCCTGGGGCTCCAGCCACTGAGCTGCAGTGTAAGATAACCAAGTAAGATTTAAGAAATAACTTGTCATGAGGTGAGTGCTGTGGAGGTCCTGCTTAGAGCTGAGAGCCCAAGAGATGGTGGCTATGCCAGGCCAGGGTTGGCTCTTGACTGCAGGGTGTGAGATGTCTTCAGAACAAATAGGTCTGGCCAGTGGCCTTAACAGACAGCTCCTGGGTACCTGTGTCCCATCCAGGCTATAATAGCCCGGGATTGACAGGTACTCAGGATTTGCCAAGAGATTTGTGCACTGGGCTCAGACTCGGTGCTTAGAATAGCCCTTACATCGGTCACCCCCCTTTATAGAGCAGGAAACTGAGGCCAAAAAAGGAAGGGAGGCCCTTTTCTGGGTCAGAACCTTTACACCATCTTAGCCCATGTAGTTTTCTACAGTGCTAAAAAGTAGGCCACATTGCCCCTAATTTGAAGGTGAAGTAAAATACATCAACTGGGCCTGGATCACTTAGTGACAGAAAAGCTTCCCACTCCTCCCCATGTCCCCAGACATGATTCCCAGGAAAAACTCAAGAAGGGGACCCAGAGGACTAAGGTAGCATCAAGGGAAGTTCTCCTAGAGGAGGTGTCCACCTAAATGATAAACAGGTGGACAGGATCTGGTGGGCATTGGGGTAGGGTGGCATGGGTAAAGATCTGGAGGTGAGAATGAGTCAGTCACTCATCTGCGTAGAGGAGGAAGTATAAATTTAAGAAATGGTGGTGAGAGGGTCAAAGCTGGGTAAATAAATCAGGGCTAAGTTATAGAGGGTCTGCCATGTCAGGCTGAGGATTTGGGCTTTATTGTGTTTGTGGTAGGGAGTCTTTAAAGGTGTCTGAGCAGAGGCAGAAGCACGTGCAGAGCTGTGCCTCGGAAACAGAGGTGGGAGAAATCCGGGTTTGGAGGGCCTCCTCCTGAGCTGATGGCACAGCCAGGGCTCCGCCCAGCCTGTGTGCCAGGTGCCTGGACTGTGTCCAGGACTGGGCTCAGTGACTCAACGTTGAGGAAATCACTCCCCAGGGAGAAAGGGCCCAGATGAATCAGCCCAGTGAGGGGAGGCTGGGGGCTCACTGAGTCACCCTCCAAGTGGGGAAGAGGGGTGTTGTAGAGAAAGGGGCCAGCAGCGCAGCGGTCAGGATTCAGGTCAGTCCACAGCAAGGGCTGTCGGGAGACTGGCTGACTTCCCACCCTTGTCGGGGTTGACTGTCCTGGCAGTCTTGTGAAAGAGATGGGATAACTGAGGCCCACAAACGGGAGGGAATCTGACCAAGGTCAAGCAGCAAGTCGCCGGCAAAGGCATGGCATGATCCAAAGCGCACCCTCTAGTCCAGACACGTCCTACCACCCCAGCGGATCTCATGCTAAATGGAGGCGAGGAACTAGTGGGTCCAGGCAGGGAGCTGGCCCAGGTGATCCTTCCTCCCTCTGCCCGCCCCCATTTCCCTCGCCCCGCAGATGGCAAATAGGCCCAGGCGGCGCTGCCGCGAAAGGACAGCAGGGGGCGTAGAAGCGTCACGGCTGCCGCAGGCGCCTGAGCACAGAGGCCGCGCTGCGGAGAACTGCGCTCCGGACGCGCGGGTCCCACCGCCGAACTGTGAACTGTGTGGCCCTGGGGCCTGCACCATCTCCGGCTTCGGGGACGCCAACGCAGACCTGCCCGTCCGGTGCTGGGGGTCCGGCGCCCCTACCCCGCACTCAGGAGTGGTGCGCCTGCCCGTGTGTGCGCTCGTGTGTCCGTGCGCACGTGTCCCCCGCACAGATTGGCTATTGCCCCCCAGGCCTGTCCGTCGCTGGGCGACCTCTAAAATTCTCCCCGACTTCCCCATTTCTCCTGAAGAGGAGTCAGCCCGCGGCTCCTGGCATGGGGTCAGCGGCCCCTAGCCCCCTAGCCCCCGCCTCTCCGCCCCTCCCGTCACTGCGCTGGTCTCTGGCTTGGAGCTCTGGCCGGGCCCCAGGACTTTCTAAGTGGGGGAAGAGGATGTGATCTGAAGAGAGAGGTTCTGAGAGACGAGATAGCGACAGTAGGGGCGAGGGGCCAGAGAAGGGAGCGGAGGCTGAGAACCGGCTACCTGGTGGGCGATCCTAATAGCGGACAAGCTGGAAGAGTCTTGAGAGCAGAGAGAGAAGGGAGGTGAGAGCTGGGGTGGGGGGGCCCAGGGGGGTCCGCACGTCCGACTAGCCGAGAGGTGCAGCCCGCGGTGGCGGGAGGGTAGGCGGGGCTGCGCGGTCGGGGGCGGGGAGTGGGCGGGCCGGGGCGGGGCCGGGGCGGACCCTCGCGCGGACCCGGCGGAGCTGTCGCGGACGCGCTGACCGAGCGCAGCGGCCGGGCCGGCGGGCGGGCGGGCGGCTGCGAGCATGGTCCTGGTGTTGCACCACATCCTCATCGCTGTTGTCCAATTCCTCAGGCGGGGCCAGCAGGTCTTCCTCAAGCCGGACGAGCCGCCGCCGCCGCCGCAGCCATGCGCCGACAGCCTGCAGGTAGGGGGGCCCCCAGCACTGGGCACGAGGAGGACGGGGTGCCGGGCGAGCGCCTGGCTGGGTCCTCCACGGAGAGTGCAGGCGCCGACTCGGTGGTCCACTCTGCCCCTGAACCCTCCTCAAGGTGGGGCCCCCTCCCCTAGCCCTGAATTCCACTCCTGTGCTGGGACTGCAGCCCATACCCGGAGCCCTTGAATCCCCAGCTCACAGTTGAAACCTCACCCCAGACTCTGATCCCCTTTCGGATCTGGGACTCCACTCCAAGCACTGAACTCCCAATAGGGAGTTCACAGAAGGACCCCAGCCGGGCGCCAGTCCCCACCGAGAGCTCTTTAAACCTGGAACCCCTTGCCTCCCAGATCAACGGATGACCCCTGCCCCAATCCCCAAACACCCACTATATATTTCAGACTCCGGGTACACCCATAACACCTGAACCCTCAGCGTTCAGCCAGGACTCCCCCTCAGTGCTGGAGCCTCACCCCAACCCCTGAACCTCTACTCCACAGCCTCGTCTGTGCCCCCATCCAGATTCCCACTCCAGCATCTGGACTTTGATCCTCACCTGGGACCCTACCCCAGGGTCAAAACACAGCTTTTCCTCATAGCTTGTCTCCTTCTCTGCAGGACCCCCTCCCACCTGCCTCCCGCTTTCCTTCCCTTCCTCCCTTCTGTATAGGAGGTCCCCTAGTCTCTTAGGGGTCTCACCCTCTCCTCTTGTTTCTCTCCAGGTGTGGTAGTCCCACTTTATTCTCTGGTTTCTCCCCTGGCTTCTCCGAGTCCTTCTGGGCCTCCTCTCTCTCTGCCCCTCCATGTCTCTTTCTTGGTCCCCTCTGCCCTGTTCATCTTTCTCAGTTTGTCCCCTCTATTTCTCTAGGTCTCTGTCTTTGTTCTAGGGTCTCACTCTGTGATCATCCCCTCCCCCTATATCTGCCTCTGCTTTCCAGTGAGGAAGGGGCATGCTCAGAGTGCTGGGCTGGTGTCTGCAGGACCTCCACTTGCCCCATGTTGTCAGGCATGGCATGGTGTGGGCGCTCGTAGAAGGGGCTAAACATGGAGGGTACAGCCTTTGGGTGGTGCCCAGGGATCTAAGGTGGGTGGGGATTGTGCAGTGGCACTGGGGTTCATAACTTGTAAACCCCCCATCCCCACTGTCCTGGTCTTGACTGGGAGCAGCTGGGGGTGTGGGATTGGAGAGAGGGGAGTAGACTGCAATCTGGTGTCAGTTACCTGTGGTGGGAGGGTTCCAGGACTGGGTGAGTCTGAGATGTATGTATTTGTGTAGGATGGCCCACGTTGCATGTGTTGGGTGTGCCTTGTGTGTGATCATGTGTGATGTGTCATGTAATATTGTGTGTGGCACCACCAGGGGGATTATTTGGGGGGGATTTGTGGGGGCTTATGGTGAGTGTGAAGATTGTGACTGTGTGTCATTGCATGTCGTGCATGGCTAGGATGGTTGCGTTGTGAGTGTGGAGTGGTGCCGTGTGCATGAGTGTTGTATGTGTAGGGGACATGTGTGTATGTGGTGTGTCTGTCTCCGTGGGGTGGAGTTGTTGTAGGGGCAGCCTGCCTGGGGGATTGTGTGTGTGGTTGCGTATGTTATTGGCTCTTGTGTGTATCCCAGAAGAGCCACTGTGGGGGCCTGATGAAGGGGTTTCATTGGACGTCGTGGTGGAGGGGAGTGGGGGGGGGGAGTTGTGTGTGCCCGAGTGTGTTCGCAGCCTAGGTGGCTTAGACTCTCTGTGGTACATCCTAGGCTTGCTTGGGAAATGTATTAGGACCTGTGTGTTGGTGTTTGAGCATCATATGTCCGTGTGATGGCTGTTTGTGCAACTCTGGGTAGTGGAGAGTGCAGCAGCCAGGGCCGAGGAGTCCCAGGCAAGGGGCTGGTTGACTCTGTGTGTGTGTGTGTGTGTGTGTGTGTGTGTCTGTGTGTGTGTGTGTGTGTGAGCGCGCCCACATGCACATGGGGGGGAGGAGGCAATATGCAGGCAGGATTGTGTATGCCGAGGGGCTGTGTGTGGCCACAAACATGTGACATTAGGCGTGCACATTATCTATGCAGGGTGTGTCTCGTCTAGATGGTGTGTGTGTTGAATTTAATTGGACGTGTGTGTGTGCCTGTGGTTGGGGAGGTGAGTGTGGGGTGTGTGAGGTGCATGGTGGGAGGTTGAGTGTGAGTGTGGTGTGAGGTGTGGGTGTGTGAGCTGTGTGACTTTTCAGTGTGACGCGTGGATTATGTGATCTTTTCTCCCTGTGAGCTGTTTATGTGTGGTGTGTGGTGAGGAGTGTGGAAAGGGTGTCCAGTGAGCTAGCGATGTGTGTGTGGGGTGAGGCAGTGTTAAGGAATGTGGAATGTGCTGCAGGGGGTAAGGAAGTGTGTGCACACGGTGTGTGGGGTGAGGGACGAGGCAGTCAATGTTTGGGGCGTGGGGGATACAGCAGGTGTCCCATAAATGTTCGTGGAAGGGTGTGCGTGTGTGTGCAGGGAGGGCTTGGCTGCCATCTTGTCCTTGCTCCCCTCCCAGTTAGGTCCCCAGAGATGCCCAGTGACGTCCTCTCATGGCCCACCCCAAGCTAAGCTGCCTCTAGCCTTTGCCCTTCATCCTCCTCACTTTGACCAAGGCCTTTGTCTTGGGTTTCCGGCTGAGCAGGCGCTGGACAGGCAGGCGGCGGGTGATGTTGTGGTCTGGGAACCTTTGTTCTTTTCCTCTTGGTCTGTGTCGTGTTTTGGGCTGGGATATGAGGAGGGCGGGGAGAGGATGCACGTGTTGCAGGGTCACTGTGTTTACTACCACCTCACAATGCTCCACAGCGGGGAGGGGTTCAGGCACAGGCCGTGAGGCCCCGGGTGGCATCCCCAGTGGTGCCTTCTTGGCTCAAGAGCAGGCTTGAGGGGCGCCTGAGTGGCTCCGTCGGTTAAGAATCTGACTTTGACTCAGGTCGTGATCTCACAGTTCGTGGGTTAAAGCCCCGCGTCGGGCTCTGGGCTGACAGCTCGGAGCCTGGAGTCTGCTTCCGATTCTATGTGTGTGTCTCTCTCTGCCCCTCCCCTGCTTGCACTCTGTCTCTGTCTCTCTGTCTCAAAAATAAATAAACATTAAAAAAATAATAAAAAAATAAAAAAAGACTGGGCTTGGGCCAGGAATGGTTTCTGGGTGAGTTTGCCACCATGAGGGATTAGTCCCATGGGTGGCCCAGTACCCCTTCTGGCTCACGTGTCTCCAGGATGCTGAGCAGTCAGGGGCCCTCTTCTGCCTGCCAGCCTGTCCCTCTTCCCTTCTCTGTGTGGCCCTCAGGGAGTGTCCCTACTGGGCTGGGGGTCAACCAGGAAGGCCTCAATGTATCTCCTTTTGTTGACCTCCCATCTGACAGGAGGAAGAGTCCCTGCCCTCACAGAGACCCTTATCTGAGAAAGGAAGCCTGGTGACACTTTGGGGACTCTCTAGTCTGATAGGGGAGATACCAGTCAGGAGGAAGACCCAGGTCACACCCTCCAGAGAAAGCAACAGGGAAACCTTAGTGGGCAGCCTGCTGACAGGTATTTGAGAGGATGAAAGGCCAGGGCTCCTAGCAGTTGGAAGGCACAGAGACTACCAGAGTCAGTCAGGGGAGGTGGCTGGGGGCAGCGCCCCAGCATCACCCTCCAAAAGGCTCTCTGCGGTGAGTGGGCTTAATAAGCTGGGCCTTGATGGGGGTGTTGAGTAGGCAGAGAAATGTGGCCTGGGGCTGAGGAAGATTCTCAACTGGAAAATTCAACTGGAAAATTCTCAACTGGAAAATTCAAAAACACATCTTGACGGCATTTGGTCCTTCCCAAGCAATACTGTCTAGCCTTGGATGGCCATCCCTGGGCCTCCAGCCTTCTCGAGCTTTCACATCACCTCTTCCCTTCCCCTTGTCTTTGGCCAGACTGATCGTCATCGTCATCATCATCTTTTAGGCAGCTCTTTCCAGATTCCAACCTCCTTTCACAGAAGTCTCATCTAACAGATTGGCTCATTCACTTGTCTAAAGCATTTATTGTGCACCTGCTACACACTAGGCAGGCACTTAAGTGCTGGGGTCACAGCAGTGACCAAACAGGCTTCCTGGGGCTCCCGTGTCCTTTGCCTGAGAAAACCCATCTTCCCAGCTCGGCCACACTGTTGGCCCCTTAGGCCCTGGGTACATGACCCTCCCTCCTGTGTTACCCTGGCCTGATGTACACTTGATTCTGTGAGGCTCCAGGTGTGCACCCCATGGTGTTGGGCTCACCGGAATGCGAGCTCTTCAGAAGCTGGGCCAGGTCTGCCCATCCCGCATGTCCTGAGCTGGGCTCGGCACAGTCCAGATGGCCACATCGATCATCAGATGTCCATATACCCTTGTGGGGTTGGCAGCCCATGTGCCGTCCAGAAAAACAGAGGCCCAGAGCAGGGAGGGGATTTTAGGAAGTCTCCTTCTTAGACCCTCCTATTGCCAGTGTTCTCAGAGACCAGAGAGGTCAGGTGATTTGTCCAGGTTTCACAGCAAGGTGACAGAACACAGCAATTTTCTATTTCCCAGAAAGCAGCTCTACTGGTCAGCAGGCTGGACTCCAGCCCCAGCACCATGCAGCTCCCTGGCTGGCCTCCGTGCTGCCTGTGGCGGGTGAACGATTATTAATGACCCCCCTGGCAAGGAGACAGGAAACGTTTCCCAGCCACAGCTGGGGACATGCTCCCTGCCAGCCCCAGCCATCCATACCCACCCCGGCCCTGGTGTCAGCACGGATGTTATCTCCATTCTGCCCCAGCCTTCCTCGCTCCTCCTGCCCATCCGCCTCCCGCATCCTTTTCCTCTCAGGGCTAAAGGACAAGAAGAGACAGAGCTTTCTGAACAACATCTCTGTCTCACCACTTTCTCCAACTTGATTCATCTCCACCTTCTTCCCTGCCCCAGACCAGCCAGAAGCAGCCCCTCCTTCTGGAAGCCTTCTCTGAATGCACCTGTAGGCCCTCCAGCAACCCTGGCCTGGACCCTGGCTGCTTCATCTCCCTCACTGCAGACTTTGCTCCCACTCTGATGGCCCTAAGTCTGGGCTGGGGACTTCCTGTGGCCTGTCCTCAATTGTTGTCTTAAGACTGACACTTTTGGGGCGCCTGGGTGGCTCAGTCGGTTGAGCGTCCGATTTCAGGTCAGGTCATGATCTCACAGTTCATGAGTTCGAGCCCTGCATCCGGCTCTGTGCTGACAGCTCAGAGCCTGGAGCCTGTTTCAGATTCTGTGTCTCCCTCTCTCTCTGCCCCTCCCCACTCATGCTCTGTCTCTCTCTGTCTCTAAAAAATGAATAAACGTTAAAAAAAATTAAAAAAAAAAAGACTGGCACTTTAAAGGGGCACCTAGGTGGCTCAGTCGGTTAAGCTTCCAACTTTGGCTCAGGTCATGATCTCACAGTCCATCAGTTCAAGCCCCATATCAGGCTCTGTGCTGACAACTCAGAGCCTGCTTTGGATTCCTTGTCTCCCTCTCTCTCTGCCCCTCCCCTGCTCATGCTCTGTCTCTCTGTATCTAAAAAATGAATAAATGTTAAAAAATTAAAAAAAAAAAAGACTGACACTTGGAGGATCCTCCCGGATGCCTCCTCCAAGAAGTCCCCAGCCCAACCCAGGGACTCTCACTTATCCTAAGCACCCCAGCCTGCCTGTCCATGCCACACACTATATACTGCCAGGCCTTCCTAGGTGGACATTTAGTGAGTACCTACTATGCGTCCAACAGAGAGGGGAGGTAGAAGTGAGCACAGTGTGGACTTTAAAGCTCTGCCACACACTGCCCCATGTCTGAGCAACCATGTGTCTGCCCCATGGCAGGTAAACACACCTAGGTACGAGGGCTGATGGCAGCCAGGTGATGGGGTCGGGGAGGAGGCACAAAGACTGATGCTGGTAGGTGGTGTGGTGAGGGCAGTGCTGGAGAGAAAGTAGGAGGCCATGGTGGGACAGAGCAGCAACCCCTGACTCAGCCCAGAGTAGGAGGGAGGGGCAAGTTGGGGAGCTTCCAGGAGGAAACGTATCTAATCTGAGAGTTAAGGGATGAACTAGGAGAAAGTTCTGGACAGAGAGGAGTGAATGGCACACGTGAAGCCTTGCTGGTGACAGACAGAGGGAAGGAAGTGTGGTTCTGTAGTTCTGTGTAGCTGGATCCTGGACTGCCAGGGTGGCCGAGTCCTAGGGTGAGATCTGGTGTGTGTGTGTGTGTGTGTGTGTGTGAAGCTGGTGACAAGGCTGGTGATGTCTGCAGGGGCCAAATTATGCAGGACTCCCAAGTGAAGGGATTTATGGACTTTTTCCAGAAGGAACTGGGCACTAGGTGGGGAGTTGAAAGCAGGGCAGAGACTGCTCAGACCTGCTTATTAGGAAACCTGGGCCATGGCTGGAGAGCACACGGAAGGGGTGCGGCAGGAGGCTGGGCTGGCCTTGCTGGAGGCTGGTGCATTGTGGTCCAGAGAAGGGCGAGGAGGCATGGGCAGGAAGATGGCCAGGATGGAGGGGAGGAGACAGACCTTCGAGGGGTGAAGAGGGAGCCGCTCAGCTATGGAGGTAGAAAGAGAGGGAGCACCTCCCTGCATGTCTGGTTGGGCTCCTGAGGGAAGACTGGGCGTGAGGGCAGATGCCTGGGCCTGTGTCAGGGTCCTCTAAGGACTGAAAGGTCTCAGGAAGGTCTCCCAGGTCAGGAGCTTGGAGGCTAAGCAGAGACCAGGAGACCTGGCCCCCACTCAGAGCTGCAGCATCCTCTCCAGGAGTGTGGGGACTCGGGAACTGCCCTGGGCAAAGAGTGTTCAGAATTCAAAAATTAAAACAATCTGTGAAACGTAATATTTAATAAAATTCAAATCCAAAACTGTATGAGCACATTCCAAAATGAGTTAAAATGTAAATTTATGAAAATGCTAAACATACTTGATGGTTCTAATATCAAATGTAGGTCTCATTTGCTTCCCTCCACTTCAGATCAGACTCCCCTGAAGCTGCTGCTGCCTCAGGGGTGGCCAACAGCCCCCCCTTCCCTCCCCCCCTCCCCCCAGGCTCCCAGTCTTGAGTTCAAGGCACCTCCTCTAGGGAGCCCGCCCTCTGGCTGTTAGCTTCAGGTGGCAGGCCTTTTGCTTTTCCTGTCCTCCACCCTGAGGGAGTTGGCCCCATCTGTGGTTGTCTTTATTTAGGGGGCCCAGGTGTAGACCTAGAGGAGGGATGGGTGAGAGTTGCACCCAGATTGGAGGAGGGTGAGGGGGCTGAGAGATACTCAGCTACAGTGCTCAGTGGGGGTGGTGTGGGGACACAGGAGGACTGGGGGAGGGCCAGGAGGGGGCATGAGGGGAAGTGAGCAAAACTCACAGAGCGGCCCCACTCCGGCATAAACACAGCTATTTCCTAATGTAAAAGTGACACCATTTCTGGAACACCCGAATGTTGTGGTCCCGTTTTGCCATCTCAGGAGTGGGCATTGCTTGGCTTGCACTCTCCGGTCATCTTGCACGAGGCCATTTTCTGGGCTGCGTTTTCTCACGGCGGGTGGGGGCGGGGGGCGGGAAGAAGGAAGTAGGGGTAGTATCTCCAAGGAGTGTATGAGCACCAGCTCTAGGGATGCATGACTCTAAGAATCCGGCAGTGTCAGTTTGTGGGCTTCTAGCCTTCCATGACTCTTAGCTTCCAGACAGAGCTGTGTGCAAGCTGGGTTGTGCGATTCCGACATTCTGCAACTTGAAGTTGCTGAGACTCCGGGAGCCAAATAGGCGGGCATTCTGTGAATCCAGGATTCTAGGATTTGATGACTTGATGATTCAATGATTCTAAATGGGGCTGCTGGGAAGAGCTGCAACCACCTTCCTTGTTAATGTCGATGTTAGGTTATTAAAAACATAAGGAGAAGCAACGGAGACAGCTCAGGATGGAGGGTGGCCCCACCCCCAGTGAGAGGGGAGGAGGGCTGAGCCGGTGTTGGGGGACCCAGACCCCTCTCCACCTGGGTCACATGGGCAGATTCTCCTGCCCCAACAGAAGTGATGTCTATGCACGTGTGAGATCTGCCACTCCCTAAGCTTGCAGGATAAGGGGTCATTTCCTTCATCCCCCTGCCTCCATCCTTCAACTATTTCGGATTATAGCAGAGAGAGGAGTGCCCTTTCCTCCCAGCCACTAAAGTCTCTGGGCAGAAATGTCGACAGACAGAGGAGGAAAGAGAGGCCTGCTTACCACCTACCCCCCTTCCCCACCAACCCTGGCCTGAGGGGGAAAACAGGACATGAACACTTCCTGGACACGGACGTGGAAATGCACGAACACTTGCTTGTGAGGGCCCCAAGTACAAAGGGCCTCCGACTGGGGCAGAGGCCAGGGCAGCCAGAGGAGCAGTGTGGGCATTGGCTGGTGACCCATCAGCACCTCTTGAGCACAGGCCAAGGAGGGAGGACCCTGCTTGTGCCCGGGAGGTGGCTGTGAGAAGAGCTTAAGGAAGGGAGGTCCCAGGCCAAGTCGCCTGGAGATGGATGACCAGTGGGTGCTCCCTTGTGGCACAGGCCGGGCGGCTTGCTGCCTCTTGGCTTCTGCACTTGTCTCAGCACCTGTGCCAGAGTTGGGTGGGGGGGATCCCCTAGGCAGGAGAGAAGTATCTTTGGCTTCTAGAGAGCTCGCTCCGATTGGGTTCCTCAGAAGCCTGGTGCCGCTGCAGGAGTCCCAGCATGGTGGGCTCAAAGATCAGGTGAGGGAGACCAGGAGCTGGCCCAGGTCGCACAGCAGAGCAGGACCTGAAACCCAGCTTCCTGACTCCCAGTCCTGGGTGCTCCCCATTGTCTGCAGCTTCCCCCTTTCCCCTGTAACTCCTGGGGAACAGGAGCTGAGGCAGGACTCCTGTTAGGGGGCAGAGCCCTTGTCGATCACTCCTCCATCTTTCTCCTCCCACAGGCCAGAAGGCAGGTAGGGTGGCGGCAGCTGCTCCCTGTCATCCCCAAGGTTCCATTGTCTACTGCATCCTGTCTTGGCCCTGAGGATAGGGTCCCCAGCCACCCGACCCACAGTGAGCCTCCTGGGCACTCCTGCCCCTTCACTCGGGCTCTCTCCCCACCCTGCAAGTCTCCATCTCTGGCTGGCTGTGTGTGTGTGTCAGCCTCCCTCCAAAGATCGTTAGACTTGGACGGGCCCTAGGAGATCGAGTCCCATGCTTTTATTCTTCAGAAGAGGAAAGTAGCTCAGAGAGGGAAGGTCCTATGCTGGGCCCGCGTCACGGAAGCACACTGCCCTCGGTGTCAGGCGACTAAGGTGTGAACTGAGGTCATGACCCACAACGGGCTTCTCTTTCAGCCCTGAGTTGTCATCCCTCTTCTTTACTCAGACTACTGTCTTGTCTGCCCCTGTGCCTGCCGCCTAGCTGACCCCTACCTTGGGCAGAACCTGCCCTCGGGACATAGACTGGAGCTCAGGACTCCGTGACTGGGATGACACCCATGCCCACACGGACACACAGTCACGTGCAAGTGCATACATGAGAACATATAAGTCCCAGGTGAAAACCTATATCTCATAGTTAGGAGGCTGTTCTGGAACCTGGTGTTCTCTTCTTGTGAGGCACCACACACCTCCTCTAGGAAGCACTCCAGGACCTCTCTGCATATTGTCTCCATCTCACTAGCCTCTTTATGACAGCTGGGTTCTACGATCCTAGGTTCCTCCACTGTGATCCCAAGGTCATGGGTGAGTCTCCTCCTAGTCCTAAAGCCCCTCCTTCAGTGTCCCTTCCTTCTGTCTCCAAGAGGGGCTCAGCTTCCTGTGGCTGGGTGGGGAGAGCCTTGTGGTCCCCAGAGGACAGTGGGACAATGAGGAGGCCGTGACAGATGAGACATTGTGTCTTCCCCAAAGCAGGCTCCACCCTACCCTAACCTCCTGGCTGGTGTCTGGGGCACAACTCTTAGGACTAGGGTCCTCGTCTGACCCCACAGCCTTGACCTGTCAGCGTAGAGGTCAGAGAATCATAACCACGATCCTACTCAGCAGTTCTCTAACTGGAGGTTGTGAAGCCCAGGTCCCCAGGGTGTCGGCAGCATAATAATGGGTGCTGCAGACTCCCAGGAGGGGTGAGCTGGACCTCCCTGCCCGGGGGGTAGGCAGGGGTGTGGTAAACACTAAGGCTGGGTGGGATTATGGAGGAGCTGTGAATGCCTTGCTGAGACTCCCCTTTTCCAGCCTACCTTCCCCATGCTGGCAGCTGGTGCTGGGGAGCCAGAGAGCAGGGGCCTCTCCAGGGAGGGGTAGAGAGGCGGGAGAGTATTTGGAGAATCATAACTAGCACTGCCTCCTGTCACGGGAGGGAGAGAGAGTTGGCCCAGGGTAATACAGCGGGTGGACCATCGGAGGCCTGGGTGGAAAAGAAGTTTGAGGCCTGTGGACAAAAGGGATGGGCTTGGGGTTAGTTATTTAGCTCAGCCCTTGTCATTTCCTCTGCCGGACATGGCCGGGTTAGCAGGGTCATCGCACAGAGGGAAGCAACAGGCCGGGACCAATGCCCTACAGTAGACTCGCACACATGGGTGACCTCGTCACACCCTGGGCTGCAGTCAGTCCGTGCGGACCACAGTCACCCATGGAGATGGCCACATCTAGACCACCGCTCCACATGCAGACCCAGTCTTCCTAGGCGACACTCAGGCATGGCTGTCAGCATGGCTGAGTCGGGAGATCCCATAGGACACGGGGACGTGTGGGACAAACAGACGCCCTGCCACAGCCACACCACAAGTATCCACATACCAGGTGCAGCTCCTGTCACCCCTATGGTGACCCAAGGAAAGCCATAAATTCCAACAGTCATGGGCAGGCATCCAGAACCTGGATGAGAAGAGGGGACCACCAGGCAGGAGATGCAGAACCCCCCCACCAATGCCAGACTGTGCCCTCCCCCCAGCTCGCTGAGCGCCCAAGGCTGTTTATTTCCTAGCAGAGATGGGTGTCTCATCCCTCTCCCCCTCCCGTCCCCACCACACGCTTCCAAAGCTGCCAAATCAAATCAGCCCCTGCGCCCGCGCCAGGCTGGCATGGCGGCCAGCAGCTGACTGGAAGGAAGCCAGGCTCAGAATATCCCGCCGCCTGTGCCTGTCCAATGCTTGGGTGTGCTTGTCGGGTGGGGGTGGGGAGGGGCAGCCAGCCCCTGGGCAGTGCCTTCGAGAGGCTGGGGTTTCTGGAGGCCACCTGGGTGGTAGGCTCCTGGAGAATGAGTGAGCTGAGCAGCTCCCTGGTGTCTGCCAGCATTATGAGGCGCTGTGGGGTCCGACCAGAGCTCAGATGACTGAGCACCAGGCCAGGGTTGGGGCACCAGCTGGAAGCCCGACCCCGTGGCTGTGTGAGCTAGATAGGACAAACCCCATTTTGCAGATGGGGAAACTGAGGATTAGAGAAGGGTAGTGAAGTTTCCTGGAGAGAAGCGGAAGTGGAGAAGGCATCAGAAAGGGTGAAAATGTGGTTGTTCCCCTCCTGAGGAGGTCCTGGTTGAACGAAAGAGCTCAACTCTGTTCCCAGAGAAGAGGTGTCCTCCTGAATTAGGGAGTAAGAAGGGAGGGTGAGGGGAGAGCAGGGTGAAATCAGGCAAGGCTTCCTGGAGGAGGCCACTTGTGGGGAAGAGGAAGCCCTGGGCCTGCTGGGGACTGGGTGGGCGGGGGTAGGCTGGGAAGAAGGGGAGAAGGCCTGGCAAGCCTCAGCCCCTGGCCTTCTTGTCTCTGCAGCTGACTGGGACCTACTTGCACAGAAGCCAGTCCCCCCAGAGAGTAGAGATGCCGGACTGGAGGTGAGAGCTCAGTGGAGGGAGGCGTGGGTGGGCTTGGAGGGGTGGGGGCACAGACTGGGGGTCAGTCTGAGCATTGTCCCCACCCCTGGGAGGACTGGGAGGCTGGAGCCGAATCCCACCCCTGCCCCCACCAGCCTAGGGTCACCCCACACCAAGATCACCTTCCTTGCCCTATTCCTGCCTGGGGTCCTCTCCCATTGAGGATTCATCCTCCTCCCAAGTCACCAGGGAATCATTTCAGACTCCTCCCTAGGCCTCCCCACCCTCATCCAATGATTCCCTGTTGATTTTCTGCCCTAAGTGTTTTCTGAATTCCCCTCGTCCTCTCCACTCCTGCTGCCTGCCCCAGTCCAGCACTGGTCATCTTTCCCCTGCACGGCTCACTGGCTCACTGCTTTCAGTTGCCCCACTCTCCATGTGGCTGCCAGGAGGCTCTTTCTAACACGCATACCTGAATTTGTCACTTTTCTGCTCAAAAATCGATGCTTCCCATCCTCCTGCTCCCTCTGCAGTCCCTGCCTCCCCAGAACCACTCCTGCCACTCTCTTCTCCCTCAGCTTCCCAAATCTTTCTGGGCTCAGCTCTAGCCTCCCCTCCTCCAGGAAGCCCTCCCTGCCCCTCATGCTCCCTCCTCTGAGCTCTCCTGCCTAGTCAGACGGGGGCATTCCGGTGTCTGTGCCATTAGCACTCTATTTTCTCCATTATGTGACTCTGTAGGTCTTCTCCCCTTGAACTGTGAGCTCCTTAGCCTGGGGACTGTGCCTTTTTCATTCCTGAGTCTCCCACCTCCTTCCAAAGGAAGGTGCATTTCCTTTGATGTGAGGGATGCCATCCACACCCCGGCCATGCCTTTGGGGTGCCTCACAGTATTCAGCGCTCAGAGGGGCCTTGAGCAGCAGAAATGGGGTGGGCTGCAGACTGGGTGGAGTGGCACAGAGGAAGGTTGTGTGTAACGTCAGACCGAGCAGCAAGACCAGCATGAGCCTTCTCTTGTACCCAGGCCCGGCTAAGAGAAAGGGGAGCCTCCTCTGTGTCAGAAGCATTAGACACACTTCCTTGTTCAATCCTCATGACCCCCCAGTGAAACAGCAGCTGTTATTATTCTCCTTTGAGGAAGCTGAGGCCCAGTGAGGTCACACAGTGAGCAAATGGGGCAGATCTGAGTGTGGATCCCAGATGCGTCTCATGCCCGCCACTTGCTCTCTCCCTGCCCTCCGGTAACATGGGAAAGAAGACGCCCACACATGGCCTGGCGCACAGCAGGGCTCAGCATGGACTCACTGCCGGGACGTGGGGGCCAAGCCCTGAGAATGTCCCTACAGCCGGGAGTTGGGGAAGGGAGAGAGGAGGGGGCACCCAGAAAGTCATTATTAATTTATTTATGATCATGGCATTCCCCATGGGGCAGGGGCTCCCCCCGCCCCAGAGCTGGGACAGATGGTGTTCCTGGGAGCCAGCAGTGTCTCGGCAGCCACAGCCACCTGCCAGGAAAGCCTGGATTTGTCATCCTCCCAGGAAGCCATGAGGGGACACGGCTTTGGAGAAGCTGAGACCCGCCTTGGTGCTTGGGAGCTAGGCCCCAGGGGAAGGAGCCAGTCCCAGGCTCCTCATTTATACCTCTGTGTACCACCCTCTTTGCCTAGGCCTGGGCCCAGTTCCCTACAAGTGCAAGTCCTGCCCCTCCTGTCTAGCTCCACCGAGCCCCAGCAGGAGGCCTCTCCCGATCATACCCATTGGATCCCTTTGCTTCTGTTCTGTCTCCCCGTTTCCTTTGTCTGGGTCCTGCTGCCTCCTCCCTCAGAGGGAGGGTCTTAGGCTGTGAGCCCCTCAGCTCTCAGCTCTGGCCTGTCCCCCAGCCTCACATCCACCCTGAAGATGGCAGCTGTCTGCCTGGCCT
Source organism: Prionailurus bengalensis (assembly GCF_016509475.1). NCBI lineage: Eukaryota > Metazoa > Chordata > Mammalia > Carnivora > Felidae > Prionailurus > Prionailurus bengalensis. The sequence continues at coordinate 59,292,837 of NC_057346.1, forward strand.
CTGGGCAGAGCCTACTCTATCTCTGGGCTCAGTTAGCACCCCATCCCAAGTGCCTAAGCCCATGCTCAGCTCTGCTGGGAGAGAGTGCCAGGCACTCCTCAACATAAAAAGGACAGGACCGGAGAGAGCAGGGACCCTAGGATATGGTCATACTACAGAGACAGCGGGGCGGAAAGAGGGAAGAGGGATGGGGTGACTGAGAAGGACCCCCCCCACCCTGCCAGGGTGGTTGCTAGAGACAAGGCCTCATCTAGCAGACTGACTGTGGGTCAGATGGGCATGTGTCCAAGTCCCAGTTTCACTGCTTTCTAAGAGTGTGAGCTTGGACCAGTCCCTTAACCAGACTGAGCATCAGTTTCTTCACCTGTCAAAGGGGATAAGAAGATCCATCATTATTGGACGTAATCACAGCAGAGCTGCTGGGGCATGTTACAAAGTATGTGTGAGCTGCCTGGCCCGGGCCTGGCCCACAGCAGGTCCTTAGAGGGAGCTGGCTCCCTCCCTGCTTCCCACAAGGGTGAGATCCTTGGAGCCAGGCCTAGGCTGACAGGGTGCACCTTGGGGCTGGGCCAGGGTTAATGGAGGTTCTGTGGGCACGGCACGTTCTCCTGGCACTGGCAGCTTGACAGCCAGGGGAGCAGGGCTGCCAGCACCCATCCCTATGGCGGGCATCTGTTCAGCACACCCTCTTGGGATGGCTCCCTGGCTCCTGTGCCAACCCGCCAGCTTGGGGGAGGGCTCTTCACACTCAGCCTGGAATCCTCCTTCAGGGCCAGGGCCATTGCTCTCTGGATGTTGGGGTGGAGGCAGTTCAAGTAGTGAACTGAGCACGTTGGTTCCATGCCCTCTCTGTGCTGGTTCTCGGGGCCCAGAAGGATCTTGGGAGCAGTAGCTAGGGCAGAGGCTGGGGGAGAGGCAGACGTAGACAATGGCACAGGTATCCCCACTAAGCATGCTAATGCTCTGCCCAGCACTGGCTCCTCTGTCGCTGCTCATGGGATAAATAGAGGCCACACCCCTTGGCATTGTCGGCCCTGCCTGCTGGGCCCCCTCAGGGCTACCCCTTGCTCCCGGACTTGGCAGTCCTTGTTACTTCCCAGGACACCAGCTCTTCCTGGCCTCCCTGCCTTTGTTTGCACCGACCCCTTTCTCTGGAATGCTTTTCCCTTTTTTCTCTGCCTACTCCCTTTTTAAGCCTCAGGTTAGAGGTCACCTCTTCTGTAGAGTCCTCCCAAATTGCTCCCTCCACTCAGATCGAATCAGTCTCCCCTCTTTCCTGGGCACTCACAGCTCCCAAGCTTCCCTGAGCTCTAGCTGGGTAACTTGTTAGCCCATGTGGTTGCATATCCTTTCCCACATAGTTGTAAACACATGGGGGATAGGAACCAAGGCTGAGTCTCCTTTGTCTCTCCTGAGCCCGCATGGGACCTGGCAAGGCCTCGTACATAGTAGGTGCCCAATTAATGGTTCTTGATTAAAGGAGAATGGCTGTGTGAAGTGTTGGAGGAGTTCCAAGAAAGGGCAATTGCTGGATTGGGGAGAGTCTTGGAGACTTCCTGGAGGAGGTGGCCTTGGAACTTTGAAGGATGGAGAGGGTTAAGGCCATGGACTGATGAAGCCAAAGATCAGCTAGATAGTCAGAGAGGTCCATGTGGCCAGCTCTTAAGAAAACTACATGAGGACAACAAGGTCCAGCCCAGGACTGGGAACAAGCAGATAGAGAGCCTGAAACAAAGACTCAGCCCCAGAGGGTACTGTGGGAGGCTGGCTTGGTGCTGAGAAGCCAGATCCCAAAACCCCTCTGCCCCTGGGTCCTGGACTGAAGAATGCTTGGTCCCAGAGTCTGGGGTGAGGCTGAGGCCACCAATGGTGAGTAAATGGGCCCAGTGTGGCAGGCTCGTGATAGGCAGGACTAGGCATAGGGCTAGGCAGGAGCTGGGGTGATCCTGTAAGGTAAGATTGCTGTGGGGGCTGAGAAAGTCTTCACACATGGAAGGAGCCGCTGGGGCCAGGCCGTGTGGGCAGGATGCCCTGGGTCTCCGTGAGAGAAGGCCCAGCACGTCAGTGGAGCCCAGGCAATGGGCAGCGAGCACCTGGATGCGGCTGGAAGGGCTGCTTTCCAGGAGGCAACACTTTCTGGCCTGTTTAAAATTGAGTGAGTGCTCCTAACTGGCAGGTGTGCCAGCCTCCTCCTGGGTTCTCCACGTCAGGATTAAGTAGCCTCAGTGATGCCCCATGGCCCCAAGGGAGCTGCTTGCAGCTAGTTGGCCATAGCATCCGGCCTCTATAGGGGCCCCGAGGCCCTGCCATCTGCCTGTGCCCACCTGTTGGACCGCACAGGCTCGGGCTGTGTAGGGACTTGGGGCCAGGGAGGTGGTCTCAGCTGCCACCCAGTCCGTCTGTCTGTCTGTCCATCCATTTTGTCCACACCCCCGCCCAAACAAGGACCAGGTAGAGATGGGCAGGCATGGGTCCTGCAATCCGAGAAGCCTAGTCTGAAGGGGGAGGCATCAAGTACCAGGGATTTGCACCCAGAAAAGACATAAGCTCAGACTGTGCTGGGCATTAGGCAGGCCAAGGCCCAGGGAGGTCAGCCCCCTTGAGAGCTTGGAATGGAGCCTCAGAGAGAGGCAGAGACTGGCTCAGAGACACGCAGCAGGTCTGAGGTGGTGTTGGGGGTAGATGCTGTGAGCCCCAGAACAAGGTTCCTCAGGCGGGCCCCTCCCCCACCAACCTGCCTGGTCCTTGGCTGTAAACACTGAGAGAACAAGTTCCGTTTCCTGGGAAATATTTATCTCAGGCCGTGTGGGGAGCGTGTGCTGGCCTCCCTGTGTCCTTCCTGCAGGCTGGCCTGGGGCGGGAGGGAGGTGAGGGGGCCTGGCAGCCATGGGGGGCAGTCTGCAGGCCGGGCCAGGGCCAAAGGCAGGGCCAGGAAGGGAGTGCCCGGAGGCTCCTCTTGGAGCCAGAATCTAAATGCTGGAATGGGGGAGGGGGGGAAGGATAGCAGAGAAGTCTGTTTTTCTCCAAATCCCACAGCATAATTTGCCTGTCTCCCATGTTCTTGTCTTCATCTGTGGCAGCCCTGTCTCTTCCTGGTTCCTACCTCCAAGCGTTTGCTCCTGTCTGGTGCCCCCACCTCAGATGCATTTTCTTCCTTGTCTTCATATTTGCCAGCTCTCAGCTGGCTTCCTCTGGGAAGGCTTCCCTGATTCGCTAACCCCCTAAGCTTTTGTCCTCCTCTTCCACCTTCTGTCCTTCTCTTCCGGCTCCCAGCAGCTTCAGACTGAGCCTCATAGACCAGTGTAGACAGCCTCTTCCAGACAGCCCTCGAGTCCCCTTCCTGGTCATCCTGGGAGTGGGTGGGGCAGGGCCCAGAGGCCGCCTCCTTTCAGTGGACAGGGCATGAGCCCAGGCACTTGGGGAATCCAGGTTGATTGAATGGGGGGAATGTCCCACGGGGCCCAACCAGAATGATGGGGGGCAGGAGGTGCAGGGTTCCCACTGGGTGGCCCTTGGGCTTTGGGCTGTGTGTCCCAGGCTGGGCCAGGCCTGACTGGGGCCCTGACAACAGGAAATCCTTGAAGGAACAAGCAGTGGCTAAGGACTCTGAACACAACAACAGGAAACAGCCTTGACATGGGGCAGCAGCTCAGGCGACTGTGCCCAGTGGGGTGGGGTGGGCGGAAGCTTATGGGACCCAGGGTGACACTGAGATGCTGATCATGGGGCAGTGGGTATTCTACTGAATATGTGACACTGATCTTGTGACGTTATGTGTTATCGAGCATGTGACCTGAATCTTGGGATACCGTGTGGACAGTGAGTGAGTCACTGAGTGTGACACTAAGTGTGTGACACCAAAGGATACCAAATGTGTGACACCACTGATCAAAGACTGTGAGACCATGGATGTGGCACTGAGCACACTTTGATACTGTGTACTATTGATTGTATGATGCTAAGTGATACTAGGTCTGTGACGCTGAGGCTCTGACACCATAAGGGTCAAATATGTAAACACAGATGAATGACATTGTGCAATAACAGGTGTGGTCCTTGTGGCTCAAGTGTCTGACACTGAATTGTGAAACCAAGTGTGTCCCCCAAGCGTATGCTGTAGTGAGGCTGAGTGTGTAACCAAGGGTGTGACATGGGGTGACATCAAGTGTCACTAAGCGACTCTAAGTCCACTGTTGGCTGAATGTGTGATAATGTGAAACGTGACCACACGACACTGTGTATGACACAGTCCCAGGAAGACTCCGGTGGGTTCAGACAGGGAAGTGACACAGTCTAATGCATGATTTTGAGATTGCTCTAGCTGTAGTGTTTGCGCAGGGGGTGGGGGGCAGTTGGAATGTGAGTTGGAGGGGCAGAGAGGAGGTGAGCAGACAAACTGGAGGCCGCAGCAGCCACCCAGGCAGGAGATAGTGGTGCCCGGGCTATGGGGATGCGGATGAATCACAGAGAAACGGATGAACTTTGGAGATAGATGGGAGGTTGCGATGACAGAACTTGCTGATGAATAAGAGGATGAGCTGGAGGGAGAAGTGGACGGTGGCTTCCGGTTTCTGGTTTGAGGAACCAAATAATGGATAGTAGAGTCGCTACTGAGATGAGTGAAGAATAGTGGGAGGTCAAGGTTAGGGGCATGAGAGAGGACAAGGAGGAAGAAATTAAGAGATCTGTTTTGGACGGAAGTCAAACATCCAGATGAATGTGTCCAGTGGGCAGCAGAGGCCAGGCTGGGGATATATATTTGGGGGGCAGTAGGTGTGGCTAGGATGACCTAGGGAGAGAGCTCAAGGAGAGTGAGGTGAGGACTGAGCCCTGGCCCCAGACCTGCAGACTCCATCAGCTAGAGGCCTGGGAGGTGAGGAGAAGCACCAAGGAGACAGAGGAGGAGTGGCCAGGGAGGTGGAGGATACTGAGAGTGTGGAGTGAGGTAGCCAGGGGAGACAGTGCAGGACTGGGTCCAGGCATTAGTCAGCCTGACAGGAACCAAGTCAGTGACCGGGTGGGGCCCGAAGCCAGCAGGCCTGGGTGGGTGCTGAGTCTGGGGTGAAGACAGAGCATAGTCAACACTTTGGAGACCTTTGGCTCTAAGGAATATGAAGGGGCGTGGCCACTGGAAAAGGTGTGAGGTCAAGGGAAAGTAAACTTTTTAAATTATGGAATATTTGAAATACACACAATAGTGGGGAGAATAATACAATAAACTTGCCATATACCCATCACCCAAATCTAACAGTTACCAAGATTTGGGCACATTTAATACATCTATCCCTCCCCACCCCACCCCCCTTTTTTTTTCTTTTTTTTTTCCTGAAGTATTTTTTTTTTTGCTTTTAATTATTCTGAAATATACATAACAAAGTTTACTAGATTTTTAATAAAGTTTTTGGAGTTTTGTTTTGTTTTGTTTTGTTTTGTTTGAAAGAGAGAGAGAGAGAGAGACAGCATGAGCAGGGAAGGGGCAGAGAGAGAGGGAAACACAGAATCCAAAGCAGGCTCCAGGTTCTGAACGGTCAGCACAGAGTCCAGCACGGAGCTCGAACTCATGAACCGTGAGATCATGACCTGAACCGAAGTCGGCCACTTAACCAACTGAGCCATGCAGGAGCCCCATAAAATTTACCGTCTTAACCATTTTTAACTGTATCCTTCAGTAGTGTTAAGTATGTTCACGTTGATGTGCAACCATTCTCCAGATCTTTTGCACTTTGAAAAACTGAAACCTTTACCCTTTAAACAACTCCCTATCCCCCCAGCTCTTGAAATCCATCTTTCTGCTTTCTGTCTGTGAGTTTGGCTACTCTAGGTACCTCCGATATGTGGAATCATACAGTGTTTATCTTTTTGTGGCTGGTGTATTTCACTCAACATAATATCCTCAAGATTCATCCATGCTGTATGAATATTTCCTTCCTTTTTGAGGCTAACTAATATTCTATTGTTTTTATATGCCACATTTTGTTTATCCATTCATCTATTTTCTTTTAATTTTTTTTTCAACGTTTATTTATTTTTGGGGGACAGAGAGAGACAGAGCATGAATGGGGGAGGGGCAGAGAGAGAGGGAGACACAGAATGGGAAACAGGCTCCAGGCTCTGAGCCATCAGCCCAGAGCCCGACGCGGGGCTCGAACTCACGGACCGCGAGATCGTGACCTGGCTGAAGTCGGACGCTTAACCGACTGCGCCACCCAGGCGCCCCTATCCATTCATCTATTGATGGACACTTGCATTGCTTCCAACTTTTGGCTATTGTGAATAATGCTGCTGTGAGCATGGGCGTACAAGTATCTCTTCAAGATCCTGCTTTCAGTTCTTTTAGATATATACCCAGAAGTGAATTGTTGGATCATATGGTAATCTTTATTTTTAATTTTTGAGGAACCACCATACTGTTTTCCACAACAGCTATGCCATTTTATATTCCCACCAACAGTGCACCAGTATTCTAATTTCTCCACATCCTCCCAACACTTCTTTCCTTTCCTTTCCTTTCCTTTCCTTTCCTTTCCTTTCCCCTCTTTCTTTCTTCTTTTTTAAAAAATGTTTATTTATTTTGAGAGAGAGATAGAGTGTGAGTGGTGGAGGGGAAGAGAAGGGAGATAGAGAATCCCAAGCAGGTTCTGCACTGTCAGTGCAGAGCAGAGTCCATCGTGTGGGGCTCAAACTCAGGAACCACAAGATCATGACCTGAGCTGAAACCAATCAAGAGTCAGACACTTAACCAACTGAGCCACCCAGGTGCTCCCCTCCCTCCCTCCCTCCCTCCCTTCCTTTTCTCCTTCCCATCCTAACAGGTGGAAGACTGGGGAAAGGTCGCATCTTACTGTGGTTTTGATTTGCATTTCCCTAATGATTAGTGATGTTAAACATCTTTCCATGTGCTTGTTCACCATTTGTATGTCTTCTTTAGAAAATGTCTATTCAAGTTCTTTGCCCATTTTTAAATCAGGTTGTTTATTTTGTGGTTGAGTTGTGGGACTTCTTTATATATTCTGGATATTATCCCCTAATCAGATACACGATTTGCAAATATTTTCTCTCATCCAATAGGTTGCTTTGCTGAAGTATTTGAAAGCAAATCCCAGACATGATGTCATTTCACCAAAGGTGGATTTTTTTTTTTTAGTGTCAGAAGGTCCTAGTTGATGCTGAAATGTGACAGTGCAACGTAGAACCAACTTGGAAGTGTGTGTTTGACACTATATGAGGGTGACACTGTGGAGCATTGGGAACATGGTATCTGACACTGAGGATGGGCTACCCTGAGTGAGGGTACAGTGATAGTTTCACTGTGAGTGGCCCTGTGACCCTCAGAAACCATGGGATGACTGAATCAGTGAGTATGTGAGATACGCCATGTGCAAGTGACAGTGATCCTGTCTCTGTGTGTCATCCTGGGGTGATGAGTGTGACACAGAACAGGACGCTGCATGGGAGTGAAAGGGGTCATGAGTGTGCTGTGGGCAATGGGGGTGTGTGGAATCCATGTGGGATCAGCCCAGCCTCAGCTGCTGACCATCGGAGACAGGACAGACATCATAGTGTAGATGAGGAGAAATGCCCTGTATGGACCGAAATGCTGTCTGGGCCAAGGGTGAGTTGGTATGAGGCCCCCTCCGTTCTCTGAACTCCCTAGGAAGGCTTCCCAGAGGCAGGATGGTAGCAGTTCAGCAGGAAGAGTAGGTACCAGTTAAGAGCAAGGGCTGTGGTGTCAGACAGTCCTGTCTGTCTCTGACTTTTAGCAAAAGTCATTTTATGTCTTGAGCCTCAATCCCCTCACATATAAAATACAGCTTGGGGGGGGGCGGCGCCTGGGTGGCTCAGTCGGTTGAGCGTCCGACTTCAGCTCAGGTCATGATCTCACAGTCTGTGAGTTCGAGCCCCGTGTGGAGCTCTGTGCTGACAGCCCGGAGCCTGGAGCCTGTTTCAGATTCTGTGTCTCCCTCTCTTTCTGCCCCTCCCCTGCTCATGCTCTGTCTCTCTCTGTCTCAAAAATAAATAAAAACATTTAAAAAATTGAAACAGCACTTTAATTTTTTTTTTTTAATTTTTTTTCAACGTTTATTTATTTTTGGGACAGACAGGGACAGAGCATGAACGGGGGAGGGGCAGAGAGAGAGGGAGACACAGAATAGGAAACAGGCTCCAGGCTCTGAGCCATCAGCCCAGAGCCTGACGCGGGGCTTGAACCCACAGACCGCGAGATCGTGACCTGGCTGAAGTCGGACGCTTAACCGACTGCGCCACCCAGGCGCCCCGAAACAGCACTTTTAAATGAATGCAGTACCTGGCACTAAGCAGTCGCTCGGTGGTCTCTAGGGGAGCACCACTCCTCATGTCCTGTGCCCAGGCACCCACACTTGTGGGTGTGCAGAATGGGTGTGCTGAATGAGTGGTATCCTGTCCTCCTGTGCCCACGGCCCTCCTTCCCCCCCACCTTCCTTGCTTCTTCTGTCCCCTGCTTAACGTTGCCAGCTTGCCCCTGCATCTTGCCCCCCCCCCCCATCCTCACCCACTGTCAGCCTCCAGCCCAGGCTCCTGCAGCCTCATTCAATTAGGCCGATGCAATTTTCTCAAGAAAAAACCCTATAATTTGCTTAATCACACCAGTAGGGGATCTGGACCCGGGTGGGGATGGGCAGGAGGTCCACACCAGCAGCTAAGGGCCCAGGTGTAGTTGTGCCTGTCTCTCAGGACCCCTACCTGCTCCCTTGGACCCCATTCAGTAGCCAACAGAGTCCAAAGCTTGGGTCTCCCCAACTGCGTCTGTTCTACAGAGATCTTGAGACAGGAGCTTGGCCTGACTGGGTTCACTTGTGTCCCTGAGAGGGTCCCTCACCGTCTCCGTGTCTCAGTCACCCTCTCCAATAATGGGAGATGGGCTGAGGGTGGGGGTGTCTCTGAGCATCCAGCCAGCCTAGCTGGTCTCTGCAGGTCGGGTCCAGTCAGTCCCCTCATGGCTTCCCTTTGGGGCTTTGGAGAGGCAGAGCTGGAGGGCTGGTCAAGGGAACAGAGCCCCAGGGGAAGGGGGGGGGTGGGTGTCCTCAGAGCCTCATCTGGAACATGGCCACCCCACTCACGCAGAGTCAGAGACCCTTTAGTCCCAGGCTGCACACCTGGAGCAGGGGCTGAGGAAAGGGAGCTGCTACTTTTCAGTCACCTGCAAGGCCACTGCCTCTCACCTCATGCCTTGTACCTTGCACAGAGGTGGGGTGATGCTGAAACCCAGCCCGCCCTCCTCTACCATTCCACACCCCTCAGGGCTGCAACTGCCTAGAGAGTTGGGGTCACCCCTGTCTGACTTGCACAGAAGTGGCCTATGCTGGGAGCCAGCAGAGGCAGGCTTTTATGGTATCATTTCCGTCCTCTCAGCAGCTCTGGGAGAAGGTACCATCCTATAAATGGGGAAACTGAGCCCAGGAAGGGGAAAAGACTTGTCCAGTGCCACACAGGTGACATGCGTCAGGGTAGGGATGTGAGCCCTGGCCTGGGATGAGTGGCGGAAGCAGTGATGACAGTGCACGGAAGCAGAGAATCAGAGCCCCCACCCTCTCAGTCATACACTCATTCAGAGACAAAAGCAGCCACACACTCCCTGGGCACACGCAGGCTCACATCACACACGCATGGACACAGCCCGCGACGGTCACCTGCGCACGCAGATGGCTCAGGCACAGACGTGGACACAGGGGTGCTCACACGGTCATGTTCACACACACTCCCTCACAGAATCACAGATCCATGTGCTTTCACACAGACATTCTCCTAGTGACCCACGGGGCATAGTCTGCTGTGGTCACCTACTGGGCCACAGGGACGTGCGTGACGGACGACTAAGAGGCAGGCCACACACCTGCTTAGGTCACTGGCAAAGTGGAAACTGCCCACAAAGTGAAAGAAAAAAATAGGGGTTTTTTTAAGTTTATTTATTTATTTTGGGGGGTGGGGAGGGGCAGAGAGAGGGAGAGAATCCCAAGCAGGCTCAGCTCTGAGCGCAGAGCCCAATGTGGGGCTCGAACTCCCAACCATGAGATCATGACCTGAGCGGAAACCAAGAGTCAGGTGCCACCTGACTGAGCCACCCAGGCACCACAAAAAAAGATTAATTTTGATGAGCGTATACAGAATTTGCCATCAGAAAAGTCACACAAAAGCGATTTTAATCTTTTTTTCCCAAGATAAAATTAATATAAGGTCAGGGGTAGGGACTCATCATCTTTTCAGGGTTTTGGGTCGCTAAAGGACCTGCACAGACTCACAAGCACACAATCCCAAGAGATCTTCTGGGCTCACGTGTTTACCCAGTCCGGGGCTGTGTGTGAGTGTGCGTGCGTGTGTTTGCGCACATACTGGCATACCCTCTTGGTGGCTCCCGGATCCTTGGGATGTGAGGAGAGAGAGTCGAAGTTCCAGAGACTCCGGATGTTTGTTTTCTAGCTTCCTGGGCCCTCCAAAGGCAAATAGCTTTGGATGCCAGCCTGCCTGCCTTCCCTGGGCGGGGGCGGGGTGGGTGGGTTGTGTGAAGTGCCTGCTTCTGCCTCGAGAGCCCCGCTGACTGGGGCCTTGGGAGACGAGGCAGAGTGACTGAGGCCCGTGGCCTGTGGCCAGCTTTCCATGAGCTTGCAGGCCCATCATCTCCCCTGTTGGAGGCTCAATTTCCCCATCTGAGAAATGGAGGCAGGGAGGAGGTGAGACTGGATGGGCTTCCCCTTGGAGACTGATATTGAGAGAGACATTCCAGGCCTAGGGTGCAGAAGAGAAAACTAAAGCCGGGGACAGGAGAAGGAAGGGCCAGTAGGGCCCAGGGTTCAGGGAGGGCTCAGGGGTGTCAGAGCTTGCACTGTCTCCCCACCAGTCTCCCCTTCCCTGGAGAAGGGCTGCACCTCAGAGCCTGCATCCGCTGGGGGCCCCTGCAGCCCAGCCCTTGTTGAGCTGCTGAGGGGGGCAGGGTTGGCGGTGGGGATGAGTTGTGAGCACAGCAGACCTGAGCGAGGCCTCAAAGGACAGGAGGGGGAAGAGAGGCCTGGAGGTGGAGGGACTTAGGGGTGGGGGGAGTGAGGTTGGAGAGTTGGGTAGAAGTTAGAGCCTGGGAACCAGTAGGAGCAGGCAGTGGCCCCACTATGAGATACTGAGCACTCGACAAATAGCTCCCAACAGGCCTGGGAGCTCAGAGCCTATCCTGGGCCCAGAAACCATGGCAGTCTTAATGCAAGGGAAGGATACAGTCAGGTTTCCCTTTTAATGAAGCACCACGGGTAAGGGCCAGGGCAACTCAGAGAGGCCCCACACAGTAGATGGGAGCCCAGAGGCAGGGGCATGCCTGAGATGAACCCAGCCCAGAAGATTCCTCACTCCAACCCCCAATAAAGAAGAGCTATTTTTAGGAACAATGAAAGTGCTCACACATTCCTGCAGGGGCAGAAGGAAGGGGGTGGGCAGGAGCCTGTGCAGAGGGAAAGGGCTGACACCAGTCTTCCCTCCAATTCTGACTTTGTCTTCAGGGTCTCCCCGTCAGTGGCTGGGGAGGCTTTATAACCCTGTTAGCCCTGCCTCCCCAGCCCTGTCCCCAGGGTCCCCTCTTCGCTCTTGTGTCTGTCCCTCTGCCTCTGAACTTGTCTCTGTCCCAGTGTCTTTCTCATACCACGCCCCCCCCCCCCGCGCCCCACCCCCTTGGGATCTGGGGAACAGCTGGGATGGGCCAGGCCCCGAAGATTGAGCCAAATACAGTCATGGGACCAGCAGTGAGGCTGTGGGAGAAGTGCATACCAGAGAATAGACAGAAAGTACGAGGGACAGACACAGAGAGCCTGGGGAGGCCAAGAGGCAGGGAAGGAGCTTTGGACACAGGGAAAGCCCCAAGGCAGGCCTCAAAGGTGATGGTGGCGGCAGGGGCTCTGTGTCCTGCTCTCTGACTTGTCCCAGAGGAGATGCTCTGCCAGGCTCACCCTCCCTCTACCTCCCACCAGCACCCTGCCCTCTGCAGGCCCACACTAACCCTATATACCAGGCTAGTGCCGCCCGGGATTTACCTCCCACTCTGGGCACTCTGTCTGCCACAGAAGGGGAGACGAGAAACCCTGCCTCTGGCCTAGAGAAAGACACCCAGCCGCACCCCACATCTGAGAGGGGCTCAGCCCATCCCCTGGCCAAAGCCAGGAATTGGAGGGGCCCCAAAGGCAAACAGTGCCAGAAGGGAGGGAGCCTAGTGTATCTTGAAGTGCCCTGAGCTTGGCCATGGACCTCTTGACTCCTTGTGAGGCCCTGGCAGGTGCTTTCTTTCTTCCCCTGGCCCTAGGCTACCCCCATCAAGCTGGGGATTAGGCTCCTTGAGGCCTAGGGCCCTCTAGGCACTGGTCCTGCAAGAATTCTCAGGAGGCCTGGGAGGAGGACAAGTGACCCACCCAGGAAGGCTGCCTGGAGGAAGTGACCTCAGTCATGAAAAAAGGGGACAGTGATAATGCTCCTTTGGGGGAAGAGCTCCTCCATCCTGACATGCTGTCCCCAGCCTCATCTGCACTGGGAGATGATCCTGAAGCATAGAGGACCTTCTGGTCCATGGAGTTGCCTTAGAAAAGTTTCTAAAAGCTGTCAACACAAGGTACTCTCATTCCTCAGGCTCCTTCTCTAAGACAGTTACCGTGCCAGACTTGGGAAACTTTGAGAGCTCTCAGCTATCTTCCCGGCCTGGGAGCCTTCAGAGGGCATGGGGTCCACCATCTACTCAGTGATGGCATGTACCCCCTCACAGCCCAACAGGTCTGGGCACTCAGGAGTCCAACTGATCTGGCATTTTGTAGCTCAGCAAATATCTCCTGACACCTGTGATGAGCTGGATGAAGCTGGGGACTTGGGGAGGAACAGGACACAACCTCTGGCCTCTAAAAGCTCCCAGTCTGCTGGGGGAGCCAGATGGGAAATAGTGGCAATGCATCAGCACATGCCATGCCCGGATGGGGAGAGTGCAGGACTGCACGAGAGCCGGTGGGAGGGTCAGATTTGCCTGAGAAAGGCAGCAACAATGAAAAGTTCCTGGACAGAGGCCCAGAGTAGGGATGTGGGTCACTCATTCATTCATTTGTCCATCCATTCATTTGTCCATCCATTCATGTACCCAGTTGATCCTTTGGTCATTATTTCCTCAGAGACAGAAACTTCTCTGACACTGGCCCAGTGGGTCACTCCTCTCCATCCTCCTCTTCTGCTCTAGACACTGTGTCTGCCTTTCAGAGGCTCCTTGATTTTCTTTGTCCAGCTCCCAACCCATCAAGAAGACTGTGTGAGAGGTGAGGCTGAGGAGGGTTTGAAGACATCTAGGGCCAAGGAACCCAGAGCTGGAGACCAACCAAGCTCACCAAGCCTTTTCCCCATGGCCCCCCTCCTTGTTAGTACATCCTTGGGGACAGGGAGCTCACCCCTTCCTCCTTCCCAGGCTTCTCTCTTATGGCATAACTGACTCCCAGTGAGTTTACATCTGCTTCCTTTTGATTACCTCGCTATGCCAGGAGTGGAGGAGGATGAAGAGGCACCAGGTAATCATAATGACCAAGACAGAAGGGTGCCTTGGTGGCTCAGTAGGTTAGGCCTCTGACTCTTGATTTCAGCTTGGTCATGACCTCACGGTTGGCGAATTTGAGCCCCGTGACCAGCTCTCCTCTGATAGTGCAGGGCCTGCTTGGGACTCTCTCTCCCTCTCTGACCCTACACAGCTCACACACTTGTGCTTTTTCTCTCTCTCAAAATAAATAAACATTAAAAAAAAATCAGAATGACTGGGACAGCTGTGATGAGGGGGACACTGGTGATATGCTGGGGAGGAAGGCTGTGGCCTCAAGGAGAATGTGGGCCACGAAGATTGAGATCACTCTTGACCCTGCCATGTGGATGAGGCAGTTAAAGGTAGGGAATCCAGGAGCCTGTCCTGGCCCCCCTTGGTCTGATGTCTGTCTCCCAGGGCCATCTTCCCCGCCACACATTCAGCTTTGCCTCCCTCCCTCTGCCTGCTCTGGTTATTCCCTTCAACCCTCCTTCCCTGACCCCAGACCCTGTGCTAGAGACTAAGAGGTTCCAGGGAGTCAGACTGCAGAGAGCTGATTGTTCACACAAGCCTACCTTCTCTCCCCAACTCCTTCCGTCCTCCTGTCCTTCATCCATCCTCAAACCTAGCCCCTGAGGGATCTAGGGGGGCCTGGGACAATTGGAGGGCGTGTTGGAGGAGGCAGGCTCTGGAGTAGAAGCTGAGACTGGCTTAGAAACGGTGAGGGGCCTAGAAGGAGCTGGCTGGGCATACTGAAGGGGAAGGGCCAGCAGGAGGGGGCCGAGCTCATCCGGGAGGTGGAGCGCCCACGGGGTGCGGGCGCCAGGACTGGGCTCAGGTGTATTCTACAGTGCACGTGTCTCCAGTGTGGCTCGGAGGCTGGAGACGCGGCCCTGTTGGAGTAACAACTGCAGCCGGAGTCTGCAAAGAGTGGGGAGGGGGGGGGGGAGGAGCAGGGGAGGGGGAGGGGAAAAGGGTAAACAACGGAGAAAGGTGAGAAGAGAGGGGCGGAGGACAGGCCTTTACTCTAGGCTGGGCTCCTGAGCTCCAGGTGGCCTTTGTCTCAAGCCACCCCTCAGTCCCACCTCACCCTCTGCTTCCAGCAAACCCGCTTCTCCCCTTCTTTGGGACCTTCCATGAGGGGGTTCCATTCCCCCCGACAGAAGGGCAGGAGCCACTGGGAGGCTGTCCTCAGAGGACGGGCGGGTCTCACCTGAGCAAGGATGATCAAAACAGGATGATCAAAACAGGCACCTTCCATAATATGTACTAACATAGTATGGTGACAGATGGTGACTACATTTATCGCGATGAGCGTTTTGTAATGTATGTAATTGGCAGATCACAATGTTGTGCACCTGAAACTAATGTAATAGTGTATGTTGACTATTCAGCAGTAAAACAAAACAAACCCCTCCCAGGGCTCGCAGGAGGATTAGTGATAATGTATGTCCCTGAGTCTCAAAGTGCGGTCCCTGGGCCAACAGCAGCCGCAGCCGCAGCTATAAATGTGTTGGAAATGGAAATAGTTGGCATCATCCCAGACGTACTGTATCAGAAACTCTAGGGGCGAGGCCAGCGATCTGTACAATAGCCAGCCCTCCAGGGGATGCTGGTGGGCACAGATGTTTGAGAGCCACTGGTGGCCAGCTCACAGCAGGTGTTTGAAAAAGATGCCATCCCTTTCCCCAAGTCCGACGCCCCAGTCAAGCCAGGCTCTGACATTTGTGTTATTCCAACTGTGGCCTGGGTCTCTGTCCTGCCTCTTCCTTCTGATCAGGTCTCCCAATGATCACCAAGCCTCTTTTCCCTATTCCCTTGCTCCTGACTCAGGCTTGTTAAGGGAGGTCTGGGGGTACAAGACCTAGCATCCAAGGTGCAGCTCTTCTGTATTTGAGGCATGAGTGTCTGTTAGAGGCGGTTCCTTGGGCAGGCGGCAGGCATGGGTGGAAGCGGAAGAAGGGAGGAGGGCCTGCCTCTTGTTCTTCCTTGACATCTCTTAACTCTGCAGGGCTGGGCACGCTGTGAGGGCTGGGCACACTGTGGGGAGCCGCAGAGTCAGGTTGGGGTGCTGGAGCCCAGGCTGGGGTCTGAGGCCCAGCCAAAGGGGGCTTCCATGCTCTGAACCCCTGGGAGGCTTCCTCTGGGGAGTTCTGTCGGTCACCCTCATACGGCAGCTCGGTTTGTCAGTGCTGGGCACAGAGATGGACAAATTCTTCTTTGCCCTAGAAGGGCCCCATTGTCCAGGAAAATAAGAGACTGTATATATAGATCACCAAAACACGGGTCAGGAAGCAGGAGAATGTAGATGGCATCTGCCCTGGCACCCCTGATTTCCCCCATCTTGGGCTGTCTCCCTGGGTCCCTCCCATTCTGTGGGTACCCATCATGGGTCAGTTGCTCTCTCCCGAAGTTCTCAAGGGGGACTGCTTGGAGGTTTTGCAGGAGGAATGGGTGGGGGCTGGAGTGTGCAGGGGAGAGATGGGAAGAGAAGCCATCTGAGAGGAGAGAAGACTTGGGGTGGGAAAAGATGTTGACCCTCATGGGGTTATGACAGGAGAGCAGCCTGTGACAGAAATGGGCATCAACTAAGGGAGGCATGGAGAAAAGAGAGATCCACTTAGAGAGATTGGGAGAGACAGGGCCTGAGAGAGACACACAGCCCAGAGGGAAAGAAAGAAGGATAGAGGCAAAGAGGGGCTCCAAGGCCCTGGGGATCTTGAAGAACACCCATGCTTCAGAGAAGGGGATACCAAGGCCCACAGAGAGACACCCCGCCCCCACCTAGGCCACACAGGAGACCTAGCACAAGCAGAGTTGGATGAATCAGTCCTTATGGCCAGTCCCAGTAATACAACTTGAGTCTTAGGAGGGACTTGGCCATTGGGTTTGATGCTATTACCTTGTAGGCCACCAAGAGGGGCACTGTGAGGCTTCCTTCCACAGAGGGAGAGGTAGGCTCTAGGTTCCAGTCAGTGGGGAGAGCAATAGAAGGGTCTAAAGTGGTGGGAAAAGACATAGAGACTCATGAAGACGAGAGAGGAGGGCAGCTTGTGACAGTGATGCTGACCCTCAGGATGGGTATCAGTCTCTGCACAGGTAGCATCAGAAGGGCTAAGGCCAAAGTCTCTGGCTTTTACAATCCTAGGCACTAAGAAGGAATCAGAAGTAATTTAGTCTAGACCCTTCTCTTCCCCTTCTCAATTATAGAGATGCCGATCTAGCCACACTACTGGCTCCGGAGGAGCCCTGACTCATAACAGACTCCCCTTTCTTGGTACCTGGGTTGAAAGACTAGTGCTCCCAGAGCAGCACTTGTCTACAGTGCTGACTGGCCCTATCTCCAACCACAGAGTTGCAGGTAGGAAGCCAGCGAAAGCAGGGAGGCTCCATCCATCCATCCATCCACAACATGTTAAACTACAAAACCATAGAACTATATGTGCAGAGCTGGAAGGACCCATTTTTACTAATGAGAAAGCTGAGACTCGGAAGAAAGGGGCCTGCTAAGGCCACAGAGTTTCTGTAGTCAATCTGGGACAGGACTGGAAATTGCTGCTGTTTTCTACACACCACAAATTCTCCCCTGGGGTCTGGGAAATTGCCTGGTTGTTATGCTGATATTTATATTGGTGTTTGTTCAAAAAAAAAAAACTGAGAGGGCAGGAAATGTGACCTCCTTCACTCCACTCTGAGCCTGGGCTCTGTGTGTGTGTGCGTGTGTGTGCATTATATATATGGCTGTGTTTTTATCTATGTGCGTGCTTGTTTGTGTGAGGCTGTGTGCATGCGTGATGGACAGAGGCGTGTGCATTCTCAGGTGCTCCACTGATTCTGTCCTCCCTTCACGGAGGCAGTCACTTTGCTCTCTGAGTCCTTTGCATCATGGGCTTTGGAATTTGAGCTATTTCCTTCCCTGAGTTGATGCAGTGGAGGTGAAGTTGCTTGGAGATCTGGGAAGGATACAGGGAGGAGGTGGCATTTGAGCAAGCTTGAAGGCCCCTTTGAGAGTCAGGTATGAAAGTGGTCTTCCCAGCACCCTCCCTCCTGGGACAGGCTGGGCAGGGCTGGGCCAGGAGGCAGATGGACAGAAGGATGCCAGGCAGAGAGCCTCAGGCTTCATCAGCCATGTCTGCTTCCTGCCCACTCTGGCCAAGGACGATGGCCAAGGATGTGAAGCCCCTTTCTGCTGCTGCCCCAACTTTCCTTTCCTGTGCCCCCGTCACCACCATTATCCTGCCCTTAGTCTGAAAAGTCATAGAAAGCTGACCAATCTGAACAAAGGCCAGACAGGCACCCACCAATTCCAGTAAAGGACAGGTCAGGGCATTCCCCAATCCCAGTAAAGGGCAGGTGGAGGTGCCCACCAATTGGAACAAAGGACAGACTATTCTCTCTAAGCCCCCTGGGAAGGGAGCTGGGGGGCGGGTGCAGAGCAGGAGCCAGACTGGGGCTGGACAGGCAGAGACTTGTGCTGTGGACCTGGTGCTGCCTGATGGGCTGGCTGACCACCAATGGGACATTCCTTTTCTTTGAGTCTTGGTTTCCTCATCTGTCAAATGGGAAGACTTAGCTGTCCCAAGATTATGGCTTTGAAGAGTTTCTGCCCCCACAGCAGAGCTTGGCCCCACTTCTCTAACTTCTATGGCATATACTTAATCAAACTGCACTGGAGGTCAAGGCCCCACAGGGCTCAGCTCGACTACCCTCCACCTCCTAATCCCCCCACCTCCAGGCAGGAAAAGACCTAAATCAGCACCACCTTCTGGGGTCCTGCTCTGGGAGCCTCAGCCTGAGGAGCCTGGGTTGGCAGACTTAATTTGGAGATTGTTTGGGACATGAGCCCTTTCTCCCTTCTTTAGTCTGCAGAATTGACCTCGAAAGGCCACACTAGCTTATGTGTATATTGTGTGTGCAGCTGTTACTAAGTCCTGGCCCTGTGAACACATAAGGAAGTAGCTGCACCTGTGTGTGTGCCTGGAGGTATCTGAAGGCATGTTGGGTGTTCCTGCAGAGATGTGGAAATCTGTGGCTGTGTGGCCGGGTATAGGTGGTGCTGAGAGTGTGTGAACTGGGATGAGGAATGCCCAAGGGTTAAAGGACAATTAACCCAATTTGGGGATTATAATGTTTGGAATCAGCAGCTTCTGATGTCCAACAGCAGAAATGGATCTCTGTGACCAAGATGTGTCTTCATTCTTGAGCAGTGGGAGGGATCAGAGGGAGGCTGGGGTTTGGGGACAGCAATGCCAAGTGAGCATTCGGGGAGCGAGTCCACCCCTGCCGCCCATTCGTGGAAACAGGACTAGGTGGCCATGGGAATGAGGGAGAAAACCGAAGCCAAGAACATGCAAGGGTGAAACCTGTAGCTGAAGCCTGGACCCCGGTACAGGACTCCCATATGTGGCCTCTCTGAAAGATGGGCACTTCGTCCATTCTTTCACACCCTTAGGGATAGGCAGCTTACTTCCTCCTTGTCTCCTGGTGGCCGATGCCTATGTAGCATGGCTCTGCATAGATAAAAGTCCTTCATCCCATTGGGTCAAGGCCAGCCTCTTTTAAACCTATGGGTCTCCAGGCTGTCCCTGGGGCCACGGAGTCCTGTCCCCTGCTCAGGAAAGCCTGACAGATTTGGAGTCAAAGATTGTGACCCATGGGTCTGCTCTGCTGTAGGCTGGGCACCCCCAGACTCTCCAGTCTCAGGCACATGCAAAACTTGGTTTCTAGTTCCCTCCTTACATGGGTCACCTGTGAATGAGTCTCATCTTGTCCTCACTTGGGAGGGACACAATGCGCTGGGGATGATCTAATCAGCCAATAGAGGTGGGAGAACTGTCATCTTCCCTATTTGGGATAACAGATCTTTATTAATATGGCCTGCAGTGTCAGCATTTTAATTTATTACCAGCCACACATACACTATGGGCTCAGACTGAGTTTGTGGTTCACTAAGACCCTCAACCCCGTAACATTTTTATATGAATGGGGGCCAAGCCATGTCGCCTTCCTCCTACAGTTAACCATTTTGCTTTTTGAACACAGACCCAGCCATCCACAGAAAGGAACTTCAAGGGCTTGTGGGGAGGGCATGGCTGAGTGGACGGTATGAGTCATGAGCCTGCCTTGGCCCTGGATCCCCTGTTCCATTACCTTTCTTTTTGATCCCTGTGGCTTGGCCAAGTTAATAGAGTGAGAAGCGTGGACGTTTCTTCTGTTCCGGCTCTCCAAGGACAAGGCCTGTTCCTGGGATGGGAAAGCTGTGAGGCAGTCAAGGCTGACTTCTCCTTCCCCCACTATCTTGCCAGGGGCTGGCCCAACTGTATTTCTCTCACCTTGTGGGCTCATGCACCCCATGGGCTCTCGCTAGCTCCCAGGATTCAAATTGAGGTTTTATTTGTTTGCTTGTTTTGCTTTGTTTTAATATGGAAGATTGTGCTTTCCCTACTGTGTCAGAGTTGTCCTTGGCTAAAGGACAAGAGGCCTGGGAGCTAATCTAAACTTGACCTCTTGGCTCACTGTGAGCATGTTAAGCCCCTGGCCCTTCTCTGAGCCCCCTTTTCCCATCTGTAAGATGAGTGGACCTGGATACTCTAGGGCCATAAGACTTGTTGGATTCTGAGATTTTAAGATCCCGGGATTTAAGTGTCTGAGAGACTTGGGCTCTGGTTTAAGCTGGGACTTTGTGCTCACAGCTGTCTGGGCAGATGGGGCTGCCCTGGCCTGCCTGGAGAAAACCCTCACTGCCCTTTTCTCTCTTCCAGGATGCTTTGCTGAGCCTGGGCTCTGTCATCCACATCGCGGGCTTCCAGCGGGCTGTCAAGGAGGCCCTTTCAGCTGTGCTCCCCAAAGTGGTAGGTGCCTTGCCCCACACTTTCCCACCTCCCAAATCTTTGGCCAGCTCCTTACTGTGTACCTCACACAGAGTTGAGAAGGAAGAGGCAGGGTCCCTGCCCAGAGGATTCTCGCCGGGAAGGGAAGGGTTTGGGTAAGTGTTCTGAGAGGGCATTCTGGAAGAGAAGGGCTGAAGCTAAGTCCCAAAGAATGAACTTACATAGGAATTCTGGAATATCAGAGACAGAAAGGGACTTAGAACTTCATTGGAAAGATCATGTCTCAGATAATGGAAAGGATTCTCCTAGGATAATAGCTAGAACATAGTGGAGTCAAGTGGGCTTTAAAATATATAGCTGGAGGGGTTGAGGGTAGACATGCAGAAGAACTTCCTTGATCCCAGATCCCATTCCAGAGGTGCTAGAATGAGGCTCAGCTTTATTGAGTGAGTCGTGTGAAGTTAAAGTGTCCTGCCTGGAGATAGGAAGCTGGACAAGGTGACCTCTAGAAACCTTTAGGCTTCTCTCTGACCTGCCCCAATACCATGGATGATTGCAGATTAGGGGCAGGTGGAGGGTGGCTGCTTGGGCCCTGGTCCCCTTGGTTGTCTGGGCTCAGAGTGCCTTGGTAAGGGAACTGCGCCCCTCCTGAGCTGCCCCCCAGTCATTCCCCAACCTGGCTCCAGTGGCTACTGCTCACACCTTAGGCTGTAGGACAAGTAAACTTGCCCTGAAGACCTGGAGCAGCACTGTCTCAGCTGTCAGCCTAGTGGGGGGAAGGGGAGCACAGTCTGAACCTGCCAAAGGAGCACTAAAGACTTCCAGGAGGAAGAGACGCCTCAACTGGGTCCCACAGCTTGGAATCCCTTCTCCCCTACTCTAGACACCAGCCAGAGTCAGCCTCTGCCAAAACGTGACATCCTCCACCCCCACCTCCACCCCTGCAAGCCTATCATATCTGAATCTACTTGATGGATGAACCACTAGAGGCCCAGAGAGGGAAGGCACCTCACCCAAGGTCACACAGCATGACAGGGACAAAGGGGGATTGGCACCTAAGCATCCCCATTCTCTCTCCTCTGCTCTGCCTTCTCAAACCTTCTAGAAGTTCAGAGCCCTGGAGGAGGGCTAATGAGTGAGCTTTATTGAGTGTGAAATTGGTAGGAAGTGGGTGGTGTGTTTGAGCCCAAAAATAAATCCTCCCAGAGAAGGGTAGGACTGAGGCAACATCTGGCCTGGGGTGGAGAAACATCTGGAAAGGAGGGGGTGGGGAGGTTAACAGGTCAGCATCTGCAAGGCTGCCCTGGGCCCCTCTGTGGCTATTGAGACTGTCCTGGGAGGGGTAAGAGGAGGTGACTGGCTACATCTTCATAGGCAGGGTGCCTGGTGGTTGTGCCAGTGTAGATGCCCTGTACTGGATTAATTGTATTTCCAAAGCTGGGGGCTTGGAAGACAGCTGTGGTTCAGACAGTTAGGTTCCTGGGACAACGGGACATGTCTACCTCAACTCATCCAAGAGACCTGTATGAGCTAGGGAAGCCCTGACTTTGGGCAGCCCTGCTTTAATTGCATGGAGGGTCTCAGTCCCTCTCCTCCCCCCAACACACACCCAGGAGGGGTGGGGAGATGGGAGGTGTGATCTGCACCCAGGGAGGGGTGGGTAGGCAAGAGGTCTAGTCTGTCCCCAGGGAGTGGGAGCAGGGATGGGGGGGAGCATCTGACCTGTCCCCAGGAAGTAGGGGAAGATGGGAGGGTCTGCTCTGCCCCCAGGAAATGGGGTGAGATGGAAGGTCTGGTCTGCTCCCAGAGAATGGGGGCAGGGACTGGAGGGGGTGGGTCTGGTCTGCCCCCAGGGAGTGGAGTGGGGGTGGGGGGAAGGGCAGATGGGCGGTCTACTCAGTCCTCAGAGGAGGGAGGGAGATGGAGGTGTCTGCTCAGCCCCCAGGGAGGGGTGGGGCGCTGGGGGAGGGGTCTCCACACTCCTCCTTGGTGAGGAGAGCCTCTGGCACCTGGCTCCCTCATCAGCACCCATTGTGGCAGGCAGCCCCGAATGCAGATGGTGCTGATGTGTCTGAAATGGTTCCCTCCTTCTCTCCAATAAACTCAGCTAATTTTAACCCAGAGGGCTGAGAGTGAGGGGGTGGGAGATAGAGGGACATCCGGAAGTGATGAGGATCTGTCCTCCCAGGCTCCCCACCCCTTGTGTACCCACCTCTCTCTCTGCCCGGGGAAGACTCACTGTGTGACCCCGTGTGCCGGGTGGTCTCTTAAACTCTTTGGGCCAAATCCCTCAGGCCCCTCCCAGGCTGCTGCAAGGATTGGAGGACAAGAAGGAGGCTGGATATAGATGAGGAGAGGCCTCCCTCCCACTGATTTCTCCATCCCTAAACTCCCAGCCTAGACCCTTACCCTGGAGGACAAGGGGCCTCCAGTTCTGGCCTGTGACTTGCCCCTGTCACCCTTCTCAGGCCCTATCATCCCCAGCCCATACCACCAATGAACTGGTTCAGGTTCTCTGGAAGCAGGACTGGAACTGGGGCTGGGAGGGTGGGGGCAGCCAAAAACAACAAGAGTGGCTGGCAGGACTGTGGACACCCACAGTGGCAGAAGGGCCGCTACTTCAGCTGAGAGGGATTCCACACTTACTGGCACACTTACTACGGGTGGGCCTTCAGCGCCTGGCTCCAGTGTCATCTCCTCCAGAAGCCCTCCCTGGCAGCGCAGCAGAGAGGAGAGACCTGCCTGCCCGCACCAAGAAAACAGCGCCCCTCGGGATACTTACCTGGGTGCGTGGGTACCCCTCGGGGTCTTCTGGACAGCACCGGCCTCTGGGTCTCCCTCCCTCCGCACCCAGAGTGTGCACGGTGGGGCGCTCAGTGAGGCTGGGCTGAATGAGCTGGTTACGGATCCCTCGGGGTGACCAGTCCTGTTTGGAGGGGATGTCGATTTTTCACCCGTGGGGTAGTGGGGTTGCCGTGAGGGCAACCACTTCTGCCAAGACCTGGCCTGCAACCGAGGCCAAAATGGCTCTGGGCCCTTGGGGAAGGCAGACTGACAAGCTGAAGACTTGACAAGCTTCGAAGAGAGCTTTGATCTCGCTCTGGGGAGTGATCACTCCAAAATGCGCACCTGCTCCTCTCTCTCAGGGCTCACAGCAGTCTCCTCCAAATGTTTATAGGCCCTGCTGACCCTAAGACAACCTCCTGTGTCCCCTGACTCCCCTGTCAGTTCCATAAATGCTCTGTGCTCTTTACACTGCCTGCCTGCTACTTGGCCCAGAAGCCACTCTTTGTGCCTCACCGACTCCCAGAATGTGTTTCATTTTTACTGTAGTTACAGATGTAAGGTCACTTCCTCCGGGAAGTCCTTCTGGCTTGAGTCACAGTGTGTGGTTTCTTGTAGAATTACTTGTGTCTCTGAGGTAGGAGGGACTCTTCCAGGGTGTTCTGAGCCCCTCTTGGCATTTAGCCCTGCGTAGACCACTCAGTTGTTTGCTGAGGCTAGAGTCCCAGCAAACTGAGGTGGGTGGTGGGTGAGATTTGTCTGCACCTTAAGTCCTTCAGACTCTTTCCCCAGCACTTTGGATTTGGGGTGATAGACAAGGAAAGCCTGCAGGGTCACGGGTCACTGCCTGCCCAGAGAACCCCCTCCAAGAGGAGAGGGTGAGGTGTAAGTTCATAAGGGACTTTTTCCACCATGGCTACATGTTAGAATCACCTGGGGAGTAAAAACAAACAGATGCTTGATCCCACTCCTAGAGGGTCTGTGACCTTGTCACCCAGATCCATGTCTGGGCTGGGACAGGGCTGCTGGGAGGGCTCTGTATAGGGTCTCATGAGTGCCTTCTGTCCTAGGAGACTGTCTACACTTACCTGCTGGATGGGGAGTCCCGGCTGGTGTGTGAGGACCCCCCCCACGAGCTGCCCCAGGAGGGGAAAGTCCGGTGAGCCATTTTGCACCCCACTGCCTCTAGCACAGTCAAGGATCTCAGGCCTGGGGGACCTTCCAAAGTCATCCAGTCTGATCTCCCCCACCTGACCTTGACCTCAGCTTCCCTGCCAGCTGGGGTTCCTTGGCTGGGTCACTGGCACCCCCCAGAGGGGAGAAGCAGTGTCTTTTCTCATGTTGTGTTGGGGCAGTGGACAGCACAGGGAAAGGGCCAACTGGTAGGTTTTCTTCTAGAAACCTGGAGAGCTCTTCTAAATTGCTGCAGCCTCCTCAGAGCCCAGTCTCAGAAGGTCAGGGCTGCAGTTTATCAGTTAGAACCCAGCAGGCTATGAGAACTGCCTGGGAAGTTCTCACAGAATCACAGAATGCTGCACCTGCGGGAGCACATGGTGTCAACCCGGTATGTGAGAGCAGGGAGAAGGAGATCAGAGACAGTGTCCTGCTGTGGGTTCTGAGCCTGACTGCCTGGGTTCAAATCCCAGTTCCCTTTTACTAGCTGTATAGCCCAGGGCAAGGTACTCAACCTCTCTGTGCCTCCGTTTTCTTGTTTGTAAATGGCAATAATAATAGTACTTATCTCATGGATTGTTGGGGGTGAATTAAATGAGCTTAACACAGCACTTAAAACTGAATCCATAAGAAATGCTAAAGGTCTGGTTTTACTTTTGTTATGATAGAATGTTGGAATCGCTGACTTTAGGAACATCGGGCTCAGTGCTCTGTGGTCCCCTGATACCTCTGAGCCTATTGAATTCAGCCTCCTTATCTTCCAGATGGGCAAACATCGTGAGACGTGTCCAAGGCCACATACCTGGTGTGAGACAGAGGCAGGCCTGGGACACCGTCTCCTGGCTCCTGGCCATTTGGGAGACAGCGAGGGGAAGTGGAGCTTGTCAGATGAGAAAGTGTTGACAGGCAAGAGTGCTGGTCCAGAGGAAGGCAGGCCACGGAGGACATGGTCACTGCCTCGTAAGCACTGCAGGGCCATCATGGGCCCAGGGAGCACTAGGCCGGGAGCTGAGGGCCCAGTGGGCACCAGTGGGGGTGTTACTAGAAGGGGAGGGCTTTTCCAACAGGCCAAGCAGTCCAGCAATGTGGCTTTTTCAGGTGGTAGCTGAGACTGGCGAGACGCTCTCCTTTCACAGAAGCCATGGAAAGAATTGCTGTTTAGGGATGCCAGAGGTTCCTGAGGCTAGGGATGTGGGTGGTTTTGAGGCTCCTCCTGGTACTTGGGACCCTGGATTCCTGGATGCTGGCCTCTCTCTAGCCCTTCCCCCGTGGAAGGGGCCGGTGCCTCTCCAACAACCCAAGAGCTTTCCCACCTCCTGTTCTCCCATTTGGCTCCCCCATGGCATGGGTGGTGAGTGACACTCTCCCCTTCAGTTATCTCCTGACAACTCCTCCCTTCAAGGACTGTGTGAACCCAGCCGGCCATGCCTTCTCTGGCTTCTACTGTCCCTTCTGTAAGACTGTAAAATAGGGCTGGAAGGTCTTTGGAATCTTAAGGAAAAAGAATGCTGTAATAACCCCCTTTCTCCTCTGAGCCAGCACACCTACTGCTAAGAACTTTGCTTCATATGAGCTTGCTCCGTCCAAGAAGTTTCCTCAAAGTGGCCCAGGAAGACCTTCCTGGGAGAGGGTTGCAGGATCATGGGCTCAGAAAGCAGGAGGGGAGCATGATGGGTTTACTCCGCCCCTTCTGAGCCTGCAAATGCTCCCCTTAGGTTTTCTGCTGTGTGTGGGGGGGTGGATGGGGTGACTTTGGTCCAGGCATCTTGGAGGGGTCTCAGATCTTTTGCATCAGCAGCTCTTTCAGTATCCCCTGACCCCCTGCCCCCACAACCACTTCAGACTCAGTAAAGCCTTTGGAAAAAGTAACAAGAAGGAAAGGGAAGGGAATGGGAGGGGAGGGGATGGGGGGGGGGGGAGAGGGAAAGGAAAGGAAAGGAAAGGAAAGGAGAGGAGAGGAGAGGAGAGGAGAGGAGAGGAGAGGGGAGGGGAGGGGAGGGGAGAGCATGGGGGGAGGGGAGGGGAAAGGGGAGGGGAAGGGGAAAGGAAACAGGAAGGGGAAGGGGAAGGGAAGAAGAAAAAGAAATAAAAGGCAATTAAAAGTGAGTGTTCCTTGGGGCGCCTGGGTGGCTCAGTCTGTTGAGCCACCGACTCCAGTTCAGGTCACGATCTCACAGTTTGTGGGTTCGAGCCCCATGTCGGGCTCTGTGCTGACAGCTCAGAGCCTGGAGCCTGCTTTGGATTCTGTGTCTCCCTCTCTCTCTGCCCCTCCCCCACTCATGCTCTGTCTCTCTCTCTCTCTGTCTCAGATATAAATAAACATTAAAAAAATTTTTTTAAAAAAGTGAATGTTCCAATGCAATTGGCCCAGAGTTCAGTGGAGATGGGGAGGTGAGTGCCTGCTGGGAGACAGGGCTCAGAAATCAGAGAAGTCAGAGGAGGAGAGGCTGGTAAGGGGCAAGAGGGGTGAGGCAGTACACATCCCAGGGGACACAGAGATCAAAGCTCCTTCAATCTGGTAAGGATGGGGGGTGAAGGTTGAGGTCAGTCCCGTCTTCTGAAATCTGTGCTATGCTTGCCCTCTCCGTGTCTGGTGTTGAGCCCACCCGCTAGACAAGGGCTAAGACCTAGCTCGGTATGTGGAAGAGGGAAGAACACTGGAATGGGAGTCAGATAGGCCTGGATCCTACCCTGGCCCCATTGCTGCCTCCCTGTGTCCACTTCCAAGCCTGTTTTCTTATCCCTAAAACAGAGATAACAGTAGGACCTGTCTTTTGGTGTCATGAAGTAATGGATACACAGTGCCCTGTACACAGTCAGAGCTCAGTGGTTGCTGGCTGCCCTCCACCCCCAAGTCTCAATTTCCCCATCTGGGTGACCTTGAGAAAATTACTTCCCTTCTTGCTTCATTCAGTCTTTTTCTATAAAATGGATGGGGCTTGGTACAGGATCCTTCCAATGGTGACCTTTGCAGTTCTGGCCCCAGCAGCACACTGCGCACCTGCCTGAGGCTGAGGCAGATGCCCAGTGGAGGGGGCCCTGCTCCAGGAAACCCTGGAGGGCTGGCAGGGCTGGCAAACAGCAGCAGGTGTGAATAGAGTCGGGTCATAAAGACAGATAAGGACCCGGGGGTAAGGGGCAGAGGACGGGCTCAGGGAAGTATGAGGGAGGCAGGGGAGACATCCAAGGGACAATGGAGAGGCCCCTCCTGCCACTGCCCCCTTACCCCTGTGGGCTCGCAGGTGCCCAGTTTCATCCTCACCAAGTGTTTTGGGTTCCCTGCCCCCCTCGTGCTGGCTCATGCCCGCTTGTCCCTAGCAAAGCCCTTCCCTGTGTGTCTCCATCTCAACCAGCCACATTTCCCTAATCTCCCACAGCCCAGCTGGAGGCGCTCTAGGAGGCCCGCTCCATAGTTCCCTGACACTAAGGAAGATCCAATTTCCAGAAAAGGTGTCTGGCCATGACAGCCTCCCTCAGGGATGGGTCTTTCCACAAGAAGAAACACGGGCTGGGAGTCAGGAGACCTGGGATCCGGGGAGGTGTCCTGAGATCGCGCTGGGCCCCCGTCCACTCCTGGGAGACAGTAAGACACTACAATGTCTGAGGGCTGGTCCAGCTCTGAATTCCAAGAACTGGAGGGGAGAACCTCCTGGAAGTCTCTCTCTTGTTGGAGCCCCCTCAATCTCCCAGCCTATTTCAGTCCCCAGCCCTGCCACCTTCCCCTTCTTATTGTGTCTCCTGCCATCTCGAAGCCTCTCGTGACCCAATGCTGAGTGTGGCAGAGTCTGGGGCCTTTCAGCTGCCACGGGGACACCACCCACACCCGCCCCAGCTGCTTGTCTCCCTCTGCTACCATTTGGGGGTCCCAGGGCCCAACCTTGACACATTCCTTCCTCAGAGCTGACCTGGTCCTCTTTTACCACAGAATCTGTGTTCCTCTGATTTGTCTCAAAGGACACAGGAAATAGTCTCTTCCCATCTCTGGAGTCTCACATTCTGGGAGAGGGAAGGGGAGGAGAGGGTGCAGGTTCTGGGCTGAATCATAATTTGTCCCCTAGAGAGATGAAAGGTCAGAGAGAGATTGAGGCCCTAGGAGGTGGGGGGGTGGTGCTCAGTAAAGGGGATGGGGCCTCACCAAAGAAGGGGCTCAGAGGAATAGAAGGGGGCCTGGGCACTCAGCTCTTTCCAGGCCATTGACCCTACCAACAGAGAGCCTTTTTCTCCACTCTTGCCACTAAACAAATAATTGTTAAAGGAACAGAACTGTCATAAAGTACACGCCCGTTCCTCCCCTCACTCTGTGCCCATCTGTCTTTATCGTCACTGGGACAGCCATGACCACCCAGGCACCAGGGCTGAGTCATTAGCCTTCAACCTGTACAGCTGGCCCCTGGCATGGAGTCCCCTCATCCCCACCATCAGCTTGGCAGGTGGAGGTAGGAGGCTGGAGTCGTCAGGAGGGGAGATGAGGCAGGCAGAGGGTCCTAAATTGAGGGAGGAGCCGTTGGGGTGTGAGGGTAGACAAACACCCACCCTCATCTGGGTGGAGGAGACTCAGCCTGGGCCCTCCCTTTCCCCTTCCAGTCTGTGGGTGTCTTTAAAACTTCCAGGGGGACAACAGCTCTGGGAAGGGTGCAGCAGAGGCAAAGGGCTTGCATGGGGGGTGGGCTGAGGTGAGCATGGCCCGGCACAGACCTGCCTGGGACTGCGGGATGTGGCCAGGCCAGGGAAGGCAGGTTGCGGAGCAAGGTGCCAAGGTTAAGGATTTCTGAGGGTTTAACCCCCCGGGAGGCCCCAGTGTTCAGTGAGAGATGTGGGCTCAGTCAAGGTTGACCTGCCCAAGCCCTGCCTCTCCTCTGCTGACCAGGGACCACTGAGACCAGAGGCCCTCCCTTACAAGAGGTTTCCAGTCTCTCAGATTCTCCCTCTGTAGTGAGAGTTTTGCCCAGCAGCTAAACTGATGCGCCTGAAAGCAAACCTGACCTTTACTTTCCCCAACTCAAGTCCCTCCTGGTGCTCCCACTGCCCTCAGGATCATGCCGAGCTCCTCAGGGCTCTCTCCAGCCTCGCTCCAAGCTGTCCAGACACACTAACCTTCTTGCAGTTGGGCCATCCGGCAGACACATGTTCTTTCTCTCCTCTGAGCCTCTACACATGCAGTTCCATCTGCTTGCACATCCCTTCCTGTCTGCCTTGACCCAACTCAGCATCACCTCCTCCAGGAAGCCTTCTCTGATACTAATTCCATGGGGAACAGTTGTGAGAGATGCATGGGAGGTGATTCACTCATTGGATGGGGGAAGTGAGGAAGAGGAAGGTAGCTGGGACAGTTTGTGGACAAGCCACAAGGGACCCGGGGGATGGTTGTGCCACTTTTTGGTGGTGGAGAGAATAAATTCAGGTTGGGACTGGGTGCCTTTGACAACCTTGGGACATCCAGGGCAGGCTTCCAGGAGGACTTTGGGTATCTGGGGTCTGGAGCTCATAGAGTTGGGGCTGGAGAGTCATGGAGCCATGAGCACAGAGGAGGGAGTTTTGTGCAGAAAAGAAGAAAGGCTTCATCAGGTTCCTGGGGTGTGGGGTAGAGGGCAAAGCCAAGGCAGCCAGCCCCTGGTTGGGGCAGGGTTGGGGGAAGAGGGGTGTCAGGGGTCAGAGAGGTGAAACTACAGCCATTACTGACCAGCAACGGAGGGACCAGTGCCACCTTGTGGTTGCCTAGTAACCAGACGGTGCGAGGCCAAGTGGCTGGGTGAGTTCGACAAGAGGGGTTTGGCTGAGGGTCACCTGCCTCCAGGTGGCCTGGCCCCTGCCTCCATGAAGACCCCGCCTTTATCAATTTAGTCTCCAGGACCATGGCTGCATTGCCCTCCTGCCACCCTAGATTCCTGTTCCTTCCTAGGGTGATTGGCACAGTTGGACAGGGCAGAGCTGGGGCCTAGCACTCCCAGAGCCTAATAGCCCAGCGTGTGAGGGCTAGAAGGTGGGACACCCCACCGGGTCTTGTAGATTTTGAACCAAGAGGCCAGGAGTGAATGGATCCAGTTCAGAATGTGGCATGAACTTTACCAAGAAGCTCAACCTCTTAGTCTTCAATTTCTCTAGAGGCCATGACCTCCTAATCAGGAGGCTTGTAGGCCACCTCCTCTCTTTTCCTCATCTGGCCTTTGCTTGGCTCCCCTTAGTGACCCCACATGCACACACTGGAGTTCCAGCCCCCCAAGGCTTCTCTTCTCTTCAGGCCAGGCAGTTTCTACAAACACAATTAAGTGGAGGCAGCGTGAGGGATGAGGAACCCAGGACAATTAATCATCAGGGAGTGACAGTTGGTGAAAAATCAGGCACTTAATTCAGCAGGAAGAGCTAGAGGCGGGTTGGGGGGGTAGGGTGGTATGTGTAGTGAGGGCAGAGAGAGACTCATTCTTCCTACATCACCTACCCCCGCCCGCTGCCCCTCCATCACACCTACACCCATTCATACGAATCCCGTTGGAAACTCACATCCCCTCAGGTCTTTAGGAAGGTTCAAACACACCAGCCAGTTAGGAGTATGGGCTCTGGTGCCAATTGCCTGGGTTCAAATCCTGACTCTACCACTTATTAACCATGGGATCTTGGAGAGGTTCCTAACTCCCAGTGCCTTAGTGTCTCTGCCTGAAAATGGAAAATGATGATAATATTTAATTCATAGGATTGTTGGGAATTCTGAGTCAATCTCTATGAGTTGCTTGGATGGTGCATGGCACATAGGGAACGGAGGGTACTTTAGTTACGACGATTACCTCTGGAGTCCCCCCTCCTGTGCTTAGCGCTGAAAGTTGCTCTAGAATGTTTTTCCCCCCCTTCTTTTAATTAAAGTATGGTTGACATGCAGTGTAACACTAGTTTCAGGTGTATAGAATGGCTTTCCTGAGGATTGAGCTGGTTAGGGTTCTCCTCTTCTCCACACTCTTTCTCCCTGGGAGGCTCAGAGAGGTAGGCCACTTGCCCAAGGTTAAGTAGTGGCCACAGCGGGATTTAAAAGAGGCGGCCTTTTAAAGTAAAGCTCTGAGCCCTTGCTTTACTTGCCCTGGGGGACCTGCACGGGGCCCCAGGGTACTTTCTCATACCCACCAGCAAAGAGGCACCAGAGGCCAGACTGTGGCTGCCTGCCTCTTCCACATGACAGGTCAGGGTTCCTATCTCTTCCCCTATGGCCGGTCAGCTTGTCTAGATCCTTGTAGATGTGCAGAGTCCAGCCTGCTGTGTGTCCCCAGGTTGCGGCCTGCACCTTTTTGATCCAGGGACTGAGAGGTGGGATCACATCCTCTTTTCAGAGAGGCTGTGATCTCCCGGAAGCGGTTGGGCTGCAATGGACTGGGACCCTCGGACCTGCCGGGGAAGCCGTTGGCCAGACTGATGGCCCCACTGGCTCCTGATACCCAAGGTAAGGACTGGGAACTGGGCAGGGGCAGGGAGGGACAGTGCCCCTGCTCCCCAGATCCCATCCGTCTTCTATCCCTGTCTTCATCTCTCTGTCTCCTTCTTCCTCTTGCTCTGTGTCTTCAGCAATCCCCTCATCTAATTCTCTCTCTATTGTGCTACTAACTTCTCTGAGCCTCGATTTTCTGATCTATAAAATGGGGGTGAGAGAACCTACTGTGAGGGGGTGTTTTGAGGAGGAGCAAATGAGATAACGCATGTTAAAGGCCGGGCACATACTAGGGCTCAGTGGCCAGTGGCCGCAATGGTCACGTGCTTGTGTCTCATGCTAGATGGGCTGTGTTGTTGTCATGCTTTCTCTGTCACTGTCTCTATTTTTCTTTCTCTTCCTCTCCACACCCCCTGTCCGCCATGTCTCTCTGCCTCGTGTCTCAGTCTCTCTAGGTCTGTGTCCTCTGTCTCGATGTGGAAAGTGCACAAGACTGGGAGTCAGGAGACCTGACTTGCTGTGTGATCTTGGGCAAGTCACTTCCCCTTTCTGGACCTCAGTTTCCCAATCTGTAAAATAGGGGTGCTCAGCCTTACCTGCCTCCTGCTCTCTCAGGGTTGCTGGGGGTGGTCACAGGAGAGTTGTAACATGAGGGGGCTTCCTTCCATGCAGGGGACATTGCTGTGGTTGTTCTGTTGCCGCCTCAGGACCCCCCATCTCTCTGGGTCTCTGGGTCTTTCTGTGTCTCTGTCCCGGCCTCTCTGTCTGTGTCTTTGTCTCCCCCACCCTGGGGCTTGGCTCCATATCTCTGAGCCTCATTGGCCCCACAGGACCACCTCATTGCCCTCTCCCCCTCAGTGCTGGTCATGCCGCTGGTGGACAAGGAGGCTGGGGCTGTGGCAGCCGTCATCTTGGTAAGAACAGTGTGGGGTGGGATGGGGGAGTGGAGACCATGGGAGGGATAGCGGATGGAGCCTGTCTAGGGTGTGTGTGTGTGTGTATTACAGCAAGCCGGGCTGGAGTTGAGGAAATGGGGTCTAGGAGGAGTCTGGCTTCTCCCACACCCCAGCACTCTGCCCTACCTTGAATGGGCAGGACTCAGTCACTGGCCCAGTCAGCAACTTCCAGAGACATGTACAAGTCCCTTTTGCACTTCTCAGCCCCATGGAGCTGTTGGTGCAACCCTGACCTTACTTCCTCTTTGGCATCCTCCCAGCTGGGTTGGGGGCCAAGAGCTTTGTCCACAGAGGGCCTGGAAGACACTGAGGAATGATGGATGGACATGGCCCTGACAAGTAGAGATAGTATGAGAAGTTCAGTCAGATTCCGGTGGCCAGAGCTCAGGAGCAAGAGGGGGGAGGCCCACCCGGAGGGGCTGCCTGGGAAGGCATCCAGCCCCATGGCTGACCAGGGCGGTCTTCCTGGAGAGGGAGATGGAGGGGGAAGGGGCTTTTGTGGGAAGTGGGGATGCCAGGCCTGGGCAGGGGGGCGGGGTTGGGGGGGGTGCAGTCAGGCAGAGAACCTAGGCCAAGACGCCCCCTGCCCTCTGCTGCCCCCTGGCGGAGCTCATCGGGTTTCCGCTCCACAGGCAGGGTTTGGCTGAGCCTGGTGGGGCTGGTTCAGCCTCTCTTTCCTGCTCTCCCATACGGGAGGTGGGCATTCAAAATCATTGTCCTGTCCTAGAAACCGAGGGTTAGCGCCCCCAAATCGCCACTATTGGGGGTCCGCTTCCACCGCACCACCTCAATAAGGCACAGACTAGGGGGCGTGGGCAGATGAAGAGTGGGTCCTCCTGAGCCCGTGGGACTCCTCCAGAGCTCATTAAAATGGAATTAAAGGTTTCTGAGGCGCCTGACCTTTCCTGAGCTGCTGGCGGGGGAGGGTGGTGGGAGTGGGGGGGCGGCCGCGGTGGGGGGCAGGAGAGGAGAGGAAGGAAGGAGTGCTTGGCTTGGTCTCCTAGAAGCCCCATCTGCCTGACTGAGGGAGCTGCCGGCCCCTCGGTTTCTCCGGTTTCTCCGGCAAGCTGCTCCCCCACCCCCAGCTTCTGTTCCCGCAGGGGATGGATCTGCTGTTGGCACAGAGTTCTCAGCACCGCTTCCCTCCCTTTTTTGGTCCCAATCTGTGCCAGAGCTGGTGGCTTGGAAGGGGACCAGGGCCAGGGGCAACGTGCAGAAGTGGGCAGCGGGAGGTGGTGGTAATTCGGTTCCCCACTTCTGTGGAGGGAGAAGAGTCTGGGGGTGCCTGAGAAGGATCTCCTATGGAGGGGCTGGGTCAGAAGGGCAGCAACTCCAGCAAGAGGAGGACATTTGGAGTTTGCTCATCTTGCGGGCAGGAGGATGGCTGCCATGACCGCTGCTCACCTTGGCTCAGGTTGAGCTGGGAGTCCAGGCTTCTGCTTTCTCCTGGGGGGGGGGGGGGGGGGGGCGGAGAGGGAAGGCCAGTGTGTATGTGTGTGTTGTGTGCTGGGGAGGCAGAGGGGCCACATTAAATTTAATTCACCCTAGCAAAAACCCTGCTCTAGGTATCCCAGCTGGGTGTAGGGAGGGTGGCAGAAAGAGGAGTGAGACCCATTTCTGCCTTCTAGAAGCTCGGTCTGGGGGAAGGCAGGTACAGCCTCAGGCTACAACTGGCCAAATGGAATAAATGCTGCTAGCAGGTGCTCCAGTGGCAGAGGCTGGGGCAACAAGGGGTGCCTCATGGTGGAGGCAGCATTTGAGTGGGGCTTTGGGGAGTAGGGGGGAGGTTGACAGGCAGAGAAGACTAGAAAGGGTATTCTAAGAGGAGGGAACAGCATGAGCCGAGGCAGGGTGGGGAGCAGGGTGGTTGGAAAAAGAGCTTGATCCAGGTGAGGCTGAGGTGTGGAATGTGTGCTGTTGAGCAAGGTGTTACCTGGGGCTTTGGCTGTTAGGAGGAGTTCCTGACAACTGTCTGCCCACCTCCTCCAAATACCCTGGGCAGTGAAGAGTTTGTGGTTTTTTTAGGAGCTCTTGACAGGTGTTTAGATTATTCACAGTCTGCCTCTACTCCAAGCCTGTGCCTTCCGACTCAGGTAGAAATGAACTTCCCCAGGACACCCCTCTCCCCGACACATACACATCTGATGTGGATCTCACGTCCTTCGAGAGGCAGC
The DNA here is from genome assembly GCF_016509475.1 of Prionailurus bengalensis. Classification (NCBI taxonomy): domain Eukaryota; kingdom Metazoa; phylum Chordata; class Mammalia; order Carnivora; family Felidae; genus Prionailurus; species Prionailurus bengalensis. Next base: position 59,327,714 of record NC_057346.1, read on the forward strand.
CCAGGCAGCCACAGCCCTCCTAACTGCTACCAGATCCTCAGGGCAGAGGGTACAAAGGGTAAAAGGAGTGCCACAAGGCAGATATTTTGGGAGGCCTGACTCACCAGCTACTTCCTCCACAAGCCCCATTCCCCTCTCGGAGTCTTTGTTTGCTCTTGGTACCCATCCTTCCAGCTGTCCTTCCATCTACCCATCCATCCATCCATCCATCAATGGAAGACATATTTCTTGAGCACCGCCAGGCATTGTGTGCTATAGGTGCTGCAAACAGCAGTGACTAACCCCTGCTTTCACAGACCGTACAGTCTGGAGGGGTTGGGAGACAGACCTCAAACAAGTGAGCGAAATAAGGATAGAATTAGAAATGATGGTGAATGCTAGCAAGGAAACAGGGAGCCCTGCAATATTGGAGCCTGATGGAGAAACGGTCAATGGAGGGCTCTCTGAGGAATATGCCAGCCAGGTGCCGGGCTGCCTGGCTGAGTGCTGGGCCTCTGCACCCTGTAGTTCAAGGTGCTTTGATTGCAGATTCTTCGTGTGGAAAGAGTCTTTAGCTCTATTTTTCAGTTCTGGGATAATAAGTCCCAGGAGTGGGCAGCCCTTGGTCTCTAGCATTTGATGCGTGATTTATGCCCATTCTTCTCTTCAGCTGTGCCAGTCACACCAGCTCCTTATGTGAGGATGAGGTGTTCGTGCAATTAGCCATGTTGAACTTCATGTGGGTGAGGGTTATAGGGGTTGTGCTGGGCTCTCAACCCTCTCCACAGCCCCAGTGCCCACTCCTGAGTGTTCCGCTGGACCCCAGACACATTCCCTAACTAACAAGAAAGAGTAGCTTGCAAGTGTGTGTTCCTGTTGGTGAGCAAAAAGCCACGTGTGGATGTTGGTGATTGTGTGTTTGCAAGTGGGGGGCCAGAAGTGTGTGCGTGGCTCTTGGGTGTGTGGACCCAAGTATCCTGGGTACAGGTGCGCATGTGCACGTATGGATGGTGTAGATGCTGTGAGTGTGCGTGTGCAGATGTCTTTGAGTCTGGGACTGTACTCTGTGTGCGCATGTGTGCACACACCCCTGAGTATCTCCATGGCAAAGCGAGTGTATGGGCAGTGCGGAGGGTTTTCATGAGACTGTGTATGTGCGCTTGTGCATATGCTGGGTGGGGATGGGCTGAGGCAGCCCAGGAGCGTGTGCTGGGCGGGTGGGGTCCAGTGGGTGGGGGTGGGCTCTGCGATTCCTTCCTTTTCTCCAGCCCTTCTGAAGCTCTCCTTCAGTCTACCAGCTCTGTATTGGCACCAGGCTGTATTGCCAACCCAGGAACTAGTTGTGCCCACAGCCCTGCGGTGGCGGGGGGGGGGGGGGGGGGGTCCCAGTCTTCCCTTTTCCTGAGAAATGGGTCAAGGCAGAAGGACAAAAAGGATAGCACAGTAAAATACCAACATGTTTATGTAAGCATACACAAATGAATCATGCCCTCAGTCTCTTTCAACTCCCTGTCCTATGGGAGTCATAGATGGCGCTTCATCCAGAGCTTAGCCTTCAATACCATTTTTGGTCCACAGATGCTAAAGTCTGCCCCATGGGTCCCCAGTACAATTAAGCTAAAGTCCAATTCCTTAGCCTTGCATTCAAGACTCTTCCCCCTGCGGCACCATGGACCCCACCCCGGCCCTGGTCCTCATATCCCCAGGCCACCTACCAGCCAGGACTGCCAGGACAGCCCCTGCCTGCAGTGTCCCCCCTCTTCAGGCCCCACATTTCCTCCTCATACTTCAGTGCCAGTTCTGGAACCCTCCCAGATGCCCTCCCCCTCTGAGTTCCCACAAGCCTTCGGTTCTCACCCACACAGTCTGCCCTCTCCTACTTCCTCAGGTATGAGGTTCTGCACCCCTCCAATTGTATCCCCCACTCCACCCCGCCCCACCAGACTGTGAGCTTTCTGAGAACCTGCTGGGCTCCTCCTCTCCATCTGCTCCAGGCAGGGTACCTAGAGCAGAGGCGGGCAGGGGCTGCTGAGTGGGGAGCTGAGGATGAAGGAGGGACCCCATGCAGGCACTGTGGGGAGCCCTGCAGGTGGTGAGCTGCCCTGAGTCAGCACAGGAAGCTGGTGACAAGGTGGGGAGCCTGGCTGGCAGGGCCCCAGACTACCACCTCTCTCTCTCTCTCTCTCTCTCTCTCTCTCTCTCTCTGTCTCTCTCTCATTTTTCTTACAAACTGCCCAAGCAGGGGTAGGGGGAAGGGCCTTCACAGAGATAAGATGGGCTGAGGATATTCCTGGTGACTGACACAGGGAAGTTGGAGAGGGATGGGATGATGGAGGTTGGGGGATGGGAGGGGTGAGAGTGGATCCAAAGAGGGGAAGGTATAGGCAGAAGAGGGGAGGGGGTAGGTGGTGCTGTCCCAACTCTGCCACTTCCTGCTGTGTAACCTTGGCCAAGGCAATTCCACCTTTCTGGGCCTTGCTTTATATGCAGGGTAGAAGCTTGCCTTGTGGGCTAGTGAGAGAATCACATGGAAGGCAAGCACTTTCTCTCTCCTTTCATTCATTCACCCATCTTCCTCTCAAGTTCTTTAGGCACAGCAGGTGCATCCTAAATGTTGAACCTCTTCCCTTACTCCAAACTTTGGGGTGGCTCAAACCCCAACTCAGAAAAGGTGGAGCTGGAGGCTGAGACTAATACCACTGATTCCATAATCAGGGCTTAAGGTTTCTACGGGCTGAGAGATGGAAGAGGGTCCAGGGTAACCCCCTTCCTCACTAAACACCTGGACTGTGTTGTTGATGGGACAGTGACTGAAAAGACAGAGATCAGAAAAGTTCTATTTCTTTGGGTTAGCCCCAGAAGGCTTCCTGGAGGAAGGAGGAGCTATCTGCTTGGTCAGAAGGATGGGCTTCTCATTGAAGCCCACAGACTGGAGTGTGTATGTGTTGGTGGGGACAAGCGTGTGCTGGGCATGAGGAGGGCACTCTGGCAGAGACAGGAGGCTAGGGGAGGTCATAGCTGGTCCCCCTCTCATATTCCTCCAGGTGCATTGTGGCCAGCTGAGTGACAGTGAAGAGTGGAGCCTGCAAGCCGTGGAGAAGCATGTGAGTGAGGGTAGGGCTGAGGTAGGATGGGGGCTGCTGAAGGCCCTCATCATAGCCGGTGGGGAGATGATCTGGCCAGGGAGCTGGACAAGCAGTGCAGCATCTTTGGGCTGTATGACCTTGAGCAAGTCACTTAACCTCTCTGAACCTCAGTTTCACATCTGAAAATGAGGATAAGGATAGCACTGACCTGCTTATGGTACCGGTGAGATGAGGCAACACAAACACCTTGTCAATACTTAGGAAAGACCATGCCCTTCACGATAATGAGGCTCTTTCCTGGGATTTTACTCCCGTGAGTGCTAGAGACACTGAGAAATCTGACCCTGCCCTGTCTTGTAAGAGCCTGGGGGCAGGCGGGGGAGACAACCCTGTACTTAGCTGTTCAAGGGCGGAAGGACGCTCCTGGGGCAGTGGGAGCCCACAGGCGGGGTGGAGCGCTGAGGGCTGCGTTGTTTGGGACCGGGATGGGGGTGGTGGGCTCCCCGCGACGGAGAACGGTTTGAGCAAGGGCGAGGGTCCCGACGCGGTGTGTGCGGTGAAGGTGGGACGAATGACTCGCTGACCGCCCTGCTCGTCCCAGGCTCTGGTGGCCCTGCGAAGGGTGCAGGCTCTGCAGCCCCGGGGGCCTGGCGCCGCCTCGGCAGCAGTCCGGAACCCCCCGGCGGGGGTGGCGGGAGACCAGAAGGGCGGTGTGGCTCACACCGACCAGGACCAAAAGATCCTGCAGCTGTGCGGTAAGGACTCCGCCCAGCGGGTCTAACCTGGAAGGGAGGGGCCCCTTGGAGGGGGTGCGGTCTGGGTTGGGGAGCCAGGTGGCAATTGGAAGGGAGGTCCATGGGCTGAGCGGACAGGTGGAGCACCTCTGGGGAAGTCTGCGAGCCTTCTCTCTGACCGGCGCGTCGCCACTGCAGGGGAACTCTACGACCTGGATGCCTCGTCCCTCCAGCTCAAAGTCCTCCAATACGTGAGTGCCCGTGCCTCTCCCCCTGAGATCCTCCAGGGACCTAGGTCCCAGTGAGCCCTCCTTCTCAGTTCAGATTCCGACGCCCTGCCCCTCCTCTCTCCTCCTTCTACCTGAGGAGCCTCAGAGAGGCGAGAGCTGGGGAGTGGGGGTGGCCCTAGATCCGCCGTCAGCCCCTCTCGGTCCCTGCATTTCAGCTGCAGCAGGAGACCCAGGCATCCCGCTGCTGCCTCCTGCTGGTGTCCGAGGATAATCTCCAGCTTTCCTGCAAGGTGAGGGCCCAGGTCCACTATGGGGCTGGGCAGGGGGCTCAGGTCACCGAGGGGAACAGCCTTGCCCACCCTTTAACTGCCCCCACCCCCACCCCCGCTCTGCTGCTCAGGTCATCGGAGATAAAGTGCTGGAGGAAGAAACCAGCTTTCCGGTGAGTCTCGCGACCGTCCTCTGTATTGGATTCTGTGGGAGCAGTTAAGGCCAGCTACGCACTCCAAGGATCTGCCCAGAGAGACTGGGGTCTCTACTAGAATCTCTTGGAATCTGATGGAATTATCTGGATCTTGGGATCTATTAAGAAATGTTATAAGAGGTCACGATCTTTCATGAACAGGATCCATTAGGAGAGCTCTCTTACAATCTATAGAAAGGCTTACTTGGGGCCAGTTCACTTCTGTTGGAACATTTCTGGATTTGGCTTTCTCAGGATCTTTGAGATCAATGAGAATCCTTGGGGTTTGCTTTTCTCTCTCCTAACTAGGGAAGACCCTAAAGTCATCCAAAGGGGATTCTAGTCAAGAGCAGACCCTCACCCCACCCCACCCTCCACCCCCGCCCCCCAGTGTTGACTCTACCCACCATTTGGACTTACTGAAGAAGGTGTCTGGAAGGTCTGGAAACTTCCAGACTTGCGAGGGGGGTTGAGTCTGAGGTCACCTGACCTTAGAGAGAACTAGGCCCTGGCTCAGCCTCTCTTCACTCTCCAGTTGACGACAGGACGCCTGGGCCAGGTGGTGGAAGATAAGAAGTCTATCCAGCTGAAGGATCTCACCTCTGTAAGCCATGGCCTGGCTGGACCAGGGGAGGAGGCAAAGGGACAGGGTCTCTGGGACAAGGCAGCCTGGGAATGGGGGAAACAAGCCCCAGGGACCTTCTCCCAACCCATACCCATGTCCTAGGGTTTCCCATCTCACAGAGGTCCCTTAGAACTGCCTGTTGCAGAGTGTGGTGGAGGGCTAGGGGAGGGAAGCATGGTCTCTCCCTCCTTCCCTGCCTTGACACACCTCCCCCTTTGCAGGAGGATGTGCAACAGCTGCAAAGCATGTTGGGCTGTGAGCTGCAGGCGATGCTCTGTGTTCCTGTCATCAGCCGGGCCACTGACCAGGTGGTGGCCTTGGCCTGCGCCTTCAACAAGCTCGGGGGAGACTTGTGAGTCTTGGTGGGGTGAGGTGGATCAGAAGCTGAAAGACTGGGCAGGGCTCTCTACTAGGGTAACAGGGAAGGGCACCAGGCAGGGGATACTGCCCCAGCAGTGGTGGGTCAAATGGTTTGTTGCTGCAAGAGACTATGGGATTGTGAAGGTGCCAGACCCTTGCAGCTGCTGGCTGGGGTGCAGGTAATTGTTGACTCTCCATCACCCATTTTGGCTTATTTAAAATCACGTTGAGGTCCAAATGAGTTCCCCTTCTGTCTGCCCACTGCCTCCAGTTTGGGCTATCCACTGCTAGAGTCCTGCTCTTTCCCCCACTTGCCATCACCCTGTTTTGGCTTTTCTGCTGGGAATTGGCTGATGGAGGGGTGGTAAGTTCTGGGATGGGTGAACTCCTTGGGACCCACAGAGCAGCAATCACACTGTGGGCAAGGGCTAAAGGGAATAGGCTGGGGGGCTGGGCTAAGCTAAAGGGCTTTAGAGACACTGATAGGGCAGCTATAAGGATCATTTGAAACGGAGGGGCAGGGCAGAGTCAGGTAAAGAGGCTTAGGAAGCATTTTGCAAGAACTGAGGTCAGATTGGGGTCTAAAAGTAGTATCACAAATAGATTTGCTGTTCTACTCCAACTCATTACTTGGTGGTAGCTGCCTGAAACAGTGAGTTGAGAATGAATATTAGTTTAGTGAGAAACAATGCTGTGATTGATTAGCCATGTCTATCCTGGGTGCAGGTTCAGTATGTGAATGCTGCCAGAGTTGGTCCAGATGGTCTAGCAGTTTGTGCCTGGATCATATAGGGAGGGAGAAGCAGGCAGGTGAGGGGTGGGTCCTGATTCTGGGATGCAGAGAGATACTGACAAAGAGCTTGGCCCCTGGGGCTCAAGCAAGCAGACTGGGTTTGAGGGCCTGGAGGTCCTGCAGAAAGTGGAGACCGGGATGTTGGGACTATAGAGATGTCAGAAGCACAGGGACAGAGTCTGCATAGGTGGGGCAGAGATATGAAAGTCATAGACCTGAGTAGCAGGACCCGCCAGCACAGAGCTCTGTAGGCAGTTGGACAGGCCTGGGGAAGTGAAGACAGTGATGAAGTAGAACTCGCTGAGGCAGGGAGGATGTGGATCTGTGTCATCTGTGGTTGGTATCCTAGCGGTGGGAGCATTTACACCATTCAATAAACACAAGTTGGGCACCTACTGTATCCAGCCCTGCATTGGTCAGGTGGCCCCGGGAAAGGCCTTTGGGGAGGGGAATACAGAGGGAAGGGGCTCATAAGGGGCTGCTGTCTGTGAGACTGGGTTCTGAGATGGCCCTAAACCTGGAGGAAAGGTGGTGTCAGAAGGGAAATGAGATGGGGCCTTGGTGACAACTTTGTGGCCATCTCTGGGTCCCACATATTTCAGGGAGTGAGTGCTGAATGATTGCATGAGCCAAGGTGAGGTTCAGCTCAGAGCAGTGACTGCAGACAAGCTGCCTGGAGCCCAGAGAACAGGGACTCCAGAGTCCCTTGAGCCGGGCGTGTGATGGGGCTGGTGGCCAGGGCAGAGGTAGAGTATAGTTAAAACAGTCAGCAAACACCTCCCATATAACTCCCTGGTACCAGGCTCTGCATTGGGTGGTACAGTCATGGTCCCTGCCTTCAAGACTTGGAGTTTATTTTCAGGGCCAAGAGGGAGGAGGGTGGGAAAGGTATTCTAGGCAGAGAGAACAGTGTGGGGAAAAGCGTGAAGGTGTGAAAGAGACTGAGGTTTTCTCAGAATGATGAGGATCTTAGTATGGCTTAGTATGAGAGATACCCATAGATTAGGGGAGAGAGGTGAGTGGGACCAGACTGAGGGGCCTCAAATGTCATGGTAGGGAAGGGGGAGACAGACACAGGCTGGTAGGGAAGGTGGGGAGACAGACACAGGCTGGTGGGGATGGGGATGTAGACCCAAATCATTGGGCAGCAAGCATGAGTGGGGGATATCCTGGCAGAGGAGCACTGAGACCAGCCATAAAATGGGAAGAAGCCTAGGCAGGGAAATCTGGGGGGAGAGAGAAGGTCAAGATCTTTGAGGTGTGCTCCCTGCTCCCCCTCACTCCGAAGACCCCCACAGGGAGAGGCTAACCCATCTCCCCAGAGCAGGTCCTGCCCCAAGTTGGTCCATCCGGCCCCACAAAACTCCCTAGTGATGAGTCATTTGGTGGCCAGATTGAATAACCTCAAAAAGGATTTGGGGCTATCTTGTCAGCTGAGAGCTAGCTGTCTGAGTAAGGTGGGCACTACCCTCCTCACAAACACCTCAGGATTTATGGAGGCACCAGATCAGGGCCTGCAGACTCAGGGTGAGTAGGACAGTGGCAGGAGCTGGACAAGACAGGGTACTTCGTGAGGCCAGAAGGGCCCCTGGGAAGAGCAGGAGAATATCCACCTCTGGCCTGGGCAAGTCTCTAGTCCGAGAGAAGAGACCCAGCCTCAGTCTGGATAAATCCGAAGTCAGAGGATGGAGACATGGCTCTGGCTTCAATCAACAATAGTCTGAGGAGGATTAGAGTCCTCCCCTCAGGGAGCCCCAAGTCTGAGGGGGAAGCTGGCCCAGCTGCCTGTGCAGGGAACAGCCCCAGTAGAGGGGAGTGATGGTTAGCTACTGCGTCTCTGAGTGGGCTTCCTGGAGAAATGGAAGTAGGGAGAAACAGGGAGAAGTCCATTGTCCACTGCCTCTCCAGTGACCTCTGCCCTCTGCCCCAGGTTCACGGACCAGGATGAGCATGTGATCCAGCACTGCTTCCACTACACTAGCACGGTGCTCACCAGCACCCTGGCCTTCCAGAAAGAGCAAAAGCTCAAGTGTGAGTGCCAGGTGAGTGACCTCCTGGGAGCCACTCTTGGGGATGAAGTCGCCCAGCTCTCAGCCCCAGAGCATCATCCATAAGGGAAAAGCCCATGTCTTTCTGGACCCTTGGCAGGAAGGTTACCTAGTGCCCTGGAGGCTTCTTAAAGAGGTAGGTCGGTGGGTCCTCAGGACAGCGCCGCTGGCCGCAGGCACTGTATGTGACCGTCCTCTAGTGTTCAACTTGGGTACTACAGCAACATCTGGGCAGCTAGAGCAGAGGTGAATGAGCATCTGAGATTCAAGATTACTGTGCACCTTCACTGGGGCTATACTTTCACTCCTTCACTTGGTAGCCAAATGATATAACTAGACTGTGCCAGTCCCCAGCCTGTCCAGAGAGCCCTAAAGGGGGCATGAGAAGACCCTGGAGCTACTGGAAGCAGGGGGATGGAAGGTGTGACACCTCTGCAATGTGAACCCCTATGATTTTCATTTCCTCCATTCCAGGCTCTTCTCCAAGTGGCAAAGAACCTCTTTACTCACCTGGGTGAGTGAACTGGCCTCCATGCCTGGCTGTGGGTGGGAGCGGGGACTGGCATTTTGGGGAAGAGAGGTGGCAGGGCTTGGCCTCGGCATTCTAGCCTGGTCTCACCACTGCCCTTCATGCTTCTCCCTCCCACAGATGATGTCTCTGTCCTGCTCCAGGAGATCATCACAGAGGCCAGAAACCTCAGCAATGCTGAGATGTAAGTCAGTATACCCCAGGGTAAGGTGAGAGAGGCCCCAGTCCTGGATCCTCATCCCCTTCCTTCTTCGCTTCTTTTTTCCCCTCCACTGCCTTCTTGCGGGACCCTATCATGTTTTGTGGGATCCTTTATTTCATGCCTGTGACCCTCACTAATAACGTTCAATGATAGCAGGGGCAGGGCTCACTTTGTTGGCCCTGGGTCCCCAGCTCCTAACACAGTGCCTGGCACATAGTAGGCACTACAAGAAAAAAAAAATCATTGGGATTAACTAATGTCTGGAGTCAGCCAGCCCTCAGGAGGGTCTCTCATAATGGATAGCACCTTTCAGGCTTCAGAAATCTAGGCTTTGCCTAAAGTCGTGAGAAGTGGGGGTGGTCGGAGAGGGCTGTCAGGGACCTGTGGACCGTGGCTGTCTCCCCACAGCTGCTCCGTGTTCCTGCTGGATCAAAATGAGCTGGTGGCCAAGGTGTTCGACGGGGGCGTGGTGGATGACGAGGTGAGGCACGGGCGCGCGGAGGGAGTGTGTGGCCATAGTCGTGGGGGCCGGGAGTCCACAAGGCGCCCAAGGAGGAGGAAGCGGGACAGTCCATGGTCCGTTCTGTGGCCGGCCGCTGACTTCCTCTCTACTCCATCACTGTCCTGGCAGAGCTACGAGATCCGCATCCCGGCTGACCAGGGCATTGCGGGCCACGTGGCAACCACCGGCCAGATCCTGAACATCCCGGACGCGTACGCGCATCCGCTTTTCTACCGTGGCGTGGACGACAGCACCGGCTTCCGCACGCGCAACATCCTCTGCTTCCCCATCAAGAACGAGAACCAGGGTGCGAGCTCCGGGCAGCTCCGGGAAGTGGGGCGGGCTCGGGCGGGGGCGGGGCCTGAGCAGGATGGGGCGGAGCCGAGCGGAGGGTCGGCGACCCTTCCCCACCGCCTCAGCGTCCGGGAGCGGAAAGGATAGGACGGGACTACCCTGGCTGGGACGTCCCTTGAGGACACCCTGGGAGGGCGGACGCCGCCGGACACATCCAGCAGCCGGTCCTAGCCCCTCTCCGGCCCCCAGAGGTCATCGGTGTGGCCGAGCTGGTGAACAAGATTAACGGGCCATGGTTCAGCAAGTTCGACGAGGACTTGGCAACCGCCTTCTCCATCTACTGTGGCATCAGCATAGCCCATGTGAGTGGGGAAAGGGCAGGGCCGGTGCAGGACCCTCTGTTCACCTTCACATTGGCTGTGTCCAGACGGGCCCTGTGAGTCTGAGCTCTGTTGCTGGGTTGCTGTGCAGCCTGCAGTTCCTGCTGGTCACCTCTAGCCTCAGATTCCCATCTGAAAATTGGGGATACTGTTTCCTATCTTGCCAAGTTAGCCTCCTGGGATCAGGGGGAAACCCCAATTGTCATTAATACCCACCCTCTTTGCCAAGCAGCCTCAACCCAAGCCCCTGGTCAGCTTCTTTTTGGGAAATGTTGGGTCTCATTGTCCAGAGTTGGCTCTGAGCCAGGAATCCAACCACTAGGTTCCTGAGGCTAACCCATTCCTTGCGTCTCTGTCTCTGCTGTGGGACTCAGGCTCCATGACTGAAGACTGGGGCAGGCTCAGGAGGGGGTGCAAAGTGCCAGATCAAATGCTAAGAGGACCTGGGGAGGAGGGGCAAGGGGGGAAGGTATGGGTGAAAGTCGGAGGGGGGTCCCTACTCTGGCTGGAGCTTGAAAGGTTAAACTAGAGCCAGCATGGGACAGGAACGGGGCGGGGGAGGGGGGCCTATATGATCCTTTTGTCCCAGTCCTGGGCATTCTGAGTTTCATAGCCACCTAGTTTGAGCCCCATCTTTCCCTCTCTCTCCTAGTCCCTCCTATACAAGAAAGTGAATGAGGCCCAGTATCGCAGCCACCTAGCCAACGAGATGATGATGTACCACATGAAGGTGAGGCCTGCACGGAGCTTCTGTCCTTCTTCTCAGGATCCCAGGGTCCCCTGCAGCCCACCTATTTCTTCCCTGCCTCCCAGTTTTCCGGGGGCCCAGGACCAGCCTGGGTTTTCTGATCACCCTTTCCTGAAGATAAGAAGATAGATTCAAAGCAATGCCTGGCCTCCTGCTCTCCTCTGGGGCAGCCTCTTCCAAGCAGTTTCCGGTTCAGCTCCAAGGCTGGCAGCAGGACCCATCCCGGGGAGGAATTTGGTTTGGCCAGGTGTTCCCCATGTCCGGTGATGAGTCCCACCTTGAGAATTACTGAAGACTAGGAAGCTCACTCAGGGCCCTTCCCACAGCTCGCCTACATTCAGTGGTCATGCACGCCTCCGTAGTCTACTGATATTCTGTCTCATTCCCAGACCCTGTTTCAGAAAAGCTGTCCTGGGCTTTAGTTCAGACTGTGTGGTGGTCATTTTCCTCTTCCCTGTGTCCAAACCGAAAGGTCCCAGGCTCTGTGGATAGGGTCAAAGCTGTGATAGGAAGGATTAAGGTTAGACTCTGGGATGTTAGCCCCGAAAGAAAGAATTCTCAAGTTAGTGTCTATGAAAGGCTGGCATTGTTTGGTGGTGTCCCGAAGTGGTGTTTCTCTGTCTTTCCTGAGGACAGGCTGTCACAGACGAGGGGTGTCACAGGCGAGGAGGCACAGTAGATGGGCTGTACCACAGTGGTCTCCTGCCAGTGATACCCCATTGATTGGAGTATCCATGCCCTGCCGTGGGTGCATTCTGGGCCAGGGCGCTCCCTCCCACTGTGGGATTTTGAGGGTGAGGACACTGGATGGGGGTGGAGGCCATCTTCTAATACTCTGGTTGCTCCCCTCTAGGTCTCTGATGATGAATACACCAAACTTCTCCATGATGGGATCCAGCCTGTGGCTGCCATTGACTCCAACTTTGCCAGTTTCACCTATACCCCTCGCTCTCTGCCCGAGGATGACACTTCCATGGTGAGCTGGCCCTCCCCCCATTTGACTGCATAGGTGGAGGGTGTACAGCCAGAGATTTAAGTTAGATGTGGATAGGAACTTCCTGGCAAGACAGAGTCATCACCAAAGGCTAGAGAGCCTCCCTGAGAGATGGAGTGGGCATGTGGTCTGCCGGTGTGGGCCACAGGGCCTGCCCAGGGCTCAGTGGCTGGACTGGGTGATCGCCAAGGGCTGCTCCAGAGCCCACAATGCCTGGGGCACGTGGCCTCAGGGTTGGTGCCTCCCTCCCTAGCTTTCTAAGATTTTGTGTGAGTTTGGTTCCAAGAGTTCTTCAGTCCCATTTCTAAAAGTTTGTGGCTCCGAGAATGCTTGTCTCTACCATTTTATGGTTCTCCAGTTCAGATCTAAAGTTCTAAGATTCCAAAAGTTTGGAAGCTTCAAGAAGGGGCAAGGCAGGGGACCCATTTTGAAACAGACAGTCCCTCTGAATCCTCCCTTCTACTCTCTCCAGGCCATCCTGAGCATGCTGCAGGACATGAATTTCATCAATAACTACAAAATTGACTGCCCAACTCTGGCCCGGTGTGTGCCCCAGCCCTCCCCTCCACGTGCAGGCAGCCCTGGTCTTTGCCTCCCTCTGTCCTCTACTCTCACATCCATTGCCCCAGCATTCTGGGAAGGGGTCTCTGTGGACGACTAGGAGTGGCCCAGTCTGTGGGAGTGGAGAGGATCCGTGAGTGAGAGGCAATTCACAGGCACTGGGACCATGAGTAAAGGGAAGGAATGGGGCAAGGCACAGCCTGAAGGGCTTCCTGAAAGAGGAGAGCCTGAGGCCCCTCTGCTGCCCTCTCCCCTCCGCCAGGTTCTGTTTGATGGTGAAGAAGGGCTACCGGGATCCCCCCTACCACAACTGGATGCATGCCTTTTCTGTCTCCCACTTCTGCTACCTGCTCTACAAGAATCTGGAGCTTACCAACTACCTCGAGTGAGTGTCTGCACTGACCCCCAAGTCTGGCAGCTGTTACAGTCCCCTGCTTTGGGATAGGGGAGGCACCTAAGGATGACAGGCACTTTACATACACCACCTCCCACGATCCTCTTAATGGTTCTGAGGAAGGCTACATTGCCCCATTTTCCAGGTGGGACTTGCTCACAGTCACATGTCCCATACTCATGGAGCAGTGAGCCTGTCAAACTCCAAACCAGGGCTGCTTTCCCAGAAGGGGACCCAGGTGTCCCCGGCTCCTGTCTGGTGGCTCCTGGACATCTCATGCAGCCGTTCTTCCTCTGGATGTGTGGAAGGGGCCTGACCTCCCTCTCCCCTCTGCCTCCCAACCAGGGACATCGAGATCTTCGCCTTGTTTATTTCCTGCATGTGTCATGACCTGGACCACAGAGGCACAAACAATTCCTTCCAGGTGGCCTCGGTAAGATTCTGCCCTCCTCAGAGTGGGCACCCTCCTCAGGGCATCTGGGAGTCTCATTCCTCCAGCCTGAGGAGAGATGGGAGCTGGTGGGACCGGGAGCCGGTTTGGAGATGGGAGGAGGCTCTCCAAGGCTTTGGCTGGGCTCTGAGATGGGGGAATGGTGAGGGCAGGGAGGACAGGGCAATGCCTAGCCTAATATGGCAGGCACTTGCATCTGGATGTAAGGAGTAATGGAGATTTCCCGGGATTTTCCAGAAATCTGTGCTGGCTGCTCTCTACAGCTCCGAGGGCTCTGTCATGGAGGTACCACCATTCTGCCCAATATCCCTGTGCCCATCATCCTCTTAAGGCTGATGACTTACATAGTTAGACCATGACCCAGCTCCTCCTGTTCCCAAGCCGTGCTCTCCAGACAGGCTGTGAGAGCTGTAGCCATACCCCAGGGCATGTCGGGCTCATTTTGCTGGATGGGCTCAGAGGGGTGCAGGTGTGGATGGGGATGTGGATCAACCTGAAGGTCCTGCCCGAGCCCAGGTTTGCACAGGGAGAACTTGTATTTAGCATGTCTCTCTTGGCATATCTGGGAACACCCTGTTCCACCCCCACTCCACCAGGCCTGGGATGGCTCCACCTCCCGTCACACCCAGTTTTGCCTTAGGTTGTTTGAATTGTGTCTGCCCACCCCAGGAGGGGAGCCTCCTGGGGCAGGGACAAAATCTGAGACCTCTCTGAACTCCCTGCACTTGGCATGGGGTCTGGCACAGAATAGGAGCCAAACCTGGGACAAGGTCACCTTGCCCCCTGCTGCCCCCTACAACATCCCTCTGGAGACTGCCCCTGCTTGCATACCCCTGGGAGATGAGGGGCTCACTCCCTCCCACGAGGCCTTGTGGCAGCCCCACTTCTGCCCTCTGCGTTCTGTGCTCAGCCTGCTCCTTCTCTCAATGACAGCCCTTCAGCATCTGGAGACAGGGGCCTTGCCCTCACCTCATCACTGCCTTTCTTTGTCAGCAAACAAATGTTTGCTGCATGAATTAGTGTCTAGGACTCCAATGGATCATTTCAGAATCATTCCGGTTTGAGAAGTCCTCAGAGCTTGCCTTGTCATGTCCCTTCATGTGACAGCTGAGGGATCTGAAGCTCAGAGCCTGCGAGGACTTGCCCAGGGTCACACAGAGGGCTGAAACAGAACCCAGAAAGGGAACTAGGACCCCCGACTCCCCGTTTCTGCCTGCTCTGCTCACCTTGGGGGCTGGGGCTGCACCGGTCCTGCTCCCTCTCTTGGCATCAGTGGTCAGCAGAGCCCCCGGCCCCAGCTGGGCCCCCATCATTCCTCTCCCCACAGAGGCACCACTTCGCTCAGGCCATCGCCATCCTCAACACCCATGGTTGCAACATCTTTGACCACTTCTCCCGGAAGGTGATGGGGCCAGGGTTGGGGGTGAGGGAGTGGGAGCCCAGAGCTGGCCTGAGGCAGGAGAAGGAGCCGAGGGAGTGGGTGGGGGTGTCTGACAGGAGGCCCTGACACCTCCTCGCTCCCCTGCCCACCCTGGCCCAGGACTATCAGCGTATGCTGGACCTGATGCGGGACATCATCTTGGCCACCGACCTGGCCCACCACCTCCGCATCTTCAAGGACCTCCAGAAGATGGCCGAAGGTGCCTGTCTTTAACCCCAGACCTTCGAGTTGGGAAAGGACCACCAAGAGGGGGATGTGCTGAGAGAGACCTACTCTCTCCAGCATCAACCCACCAAACCCAGGCAGATGCAGCACCTACCCTTCGGCTCCCACCCAGGGTGCCGAATTTCATGGACCACATAGGTGGGCCCTGGGGACCTTGCCCTCAGAGAGAGGGGGTGGGGCCTCCTCTCCTTGACCACACACTCTCCCCAACAGTGGGTTATGACCGAACAAACAAGCAACACCATAGCCTCCTCCTCTGCCTCCTTATGACCTCCTGTGACCTCTCTGACCAGACCAAGGGCTGGAAGACTACGAGGAAGATCGCAGTAAGTGCTGCCCCTCCCTGGGAGGGTGCAGGCTGCGCACCCCGCCAAGTTCTGTGTGGCTCCTGCATCTTGCTCACCCTCTCTGTGCTGAGCTCAGCCTGGCTATATTTTGGGGAGACAGAAACCTAGACCACCTCAGGGTGCCAGATGGGGAGATTCAGAAAGGGGCATGGACTCACCAGGGGTCACACAGCAAGTCAGTGGCTGGCGGAAGGTGGACCAGAACCCAGCCACTCCTCCCGATCTGGGCTATCCCCCTGCCAAACTGGGGATGGTGCGGACAGACCCTGAAGGAGGGCTGAGGGATGCCTCAGTTCGCCAGTTTGGGAATGGGCTGTAGAGGAGCTCAGGTGGACGGATTCCACACACAAGTTGTGATGAGAGTGTTGGCCTTTCAGGAGCTGATCTACAAAGAGTTCTTCTCCCAGGGAGACTTGGTAAGTGGGGAGTGACTGCTGGTGTCAGGTTGTGGGGAGAGGGATCCTGGGCTGGGGCTGGGAGGGGCTGGGTTAGCTTCATCCTGGTACCTGATGGAGGGAGGAGGGGACCAGGCCTGATGACTCGCTGCCCGCAGGAGAAGGCCATGGGCAACAGACCGATGGAGATGATGGACCGGGAGAAGGCCTACATCCCTGAGCTGCAGATCAGCTTTATGGAGCATATCGCGATGCCTATTTACAAGTGAGAGAGCTCAGGGGGTCGGCCGGGGGTAGGGGGGGACAGGGCTGGCTGTGGCAGTCACAGCAGATGCAGGTGCTATCTCCTGTGGGCCCATAAACGGGCCCTTCACTCCATTTTCTCCTTGAGCGTCCAGTCCTATGCCTCACACTCTCGTGGAAGTTCTTCCTGCGGTAGAGCCCTAATCCTTCTTGCTACTCACAGTCTGATTTGTGACCCTGTCCATGTCCGTTTGCACCCCCAGGCTGCTGCAGGACCTGTTCCCCAAGGCGGCAGAGCTATATGAACGTGTGGCCTCTAACCGTGAGCACTGGACCAAAGTGTCTCACAAATTCACCATCCGCGGCCTCCCGAGCAACAACTCGCTGGACTTCCTGGATGAGGAGTACGAGGTGCCTCAGCTGGATGGCACTGGGGCCCCTGTCAATGGCTGTTTCAGCCTTGATGCTGAGTGAGCCCCCCCCCCTCCCCAGGACCCTTCCCTGCCCAGGCCTCCTCTCACAGCCCCCCACTGGCCTGGCCGGGTGCCCTGGGACCAGAGCCACGGGTCCTAGGTTCTAGACCAGGACTTACCATGTGACCCTGAGCAAGTACCGACCTTTCTGGGCCTCAGCTTTCCTGTCTGTGTAATGGAAGCAAGACTTCCAGCCTCACCAAGATTTTGTCATTTGTCCTCTGAGAGCACAGGGGTGACTGATGAGCAGCGAGCCCTGCTCTGCACTTCTGACCACATCTTGGCAAATCCTCCCCAGCCACTCCTCTGAGGCAGCCTGGATGGTCTCTTCTGGGCCCCATTCCTGCCCCATTAGATCTGTGCCCTCTTCCCTCTCCAGGGTCCTCATGCAAGGAGAAGGTGGGACATCTGAATGAGCAGAGAATAGGTCTTAGAAACAGTCATTAGCTCTGCTGGACAACTAGAAATAGCCACGGGGCCACTGAAGGTGCCCCTTAGGATCGCCACATACTTATGGTGGGCACTGGGACCTGGGGAGCTGCCAGAGGGGCATCTCAGTGCTTTGGGCAGAGGGGGGTCAGGGAGAAAGCAGGATAGGAATGGTGGGCAGGAAGGATCCCAGGGCTGGAAGACAGGCTCCAATTGAGTCAATAATTCTTCCCCTGGCTGTGTGACCCTGGGCAAGTGACTTCCCCTATCTAGGTGAGACAGGAGGGTGGGACAATCTGTTTTCTAAGACCCCTTTTAGATCAAAGTCCCCATGGCTCTGTGGAGTCCCAGGAGAAGCCATGGAATGTCCCTGCCACCCTAGGGCAAAGAGCCAACCCTGAGTCCTTCAGTGGCCCCCTGAGTGTCCCCCCCCCCCGACTTAGTCCAAGCCCCTTCCCCATTCCTGCAGCCAGAGAGGGCTGCCTCAGCCCTGACAGGGCCGACTGGCAGGGCTCCTATCTTCTTCAAGGCCATATCTACCCGTGCCCTGGGGCTTGGGAGACCCCCCATAGGGCTGGGCTTCTTGGGTCAGCCCGGCTGCTGGCATCTCCCTTCTCTGTTTTGTTCTGTATGTGTTGTGGGGTGGGGGGAGGGGGGCCACCTGCCTTACCTATTCTGAGTTGCCTTTAGAGAGATGCGTTTTTCTAGGATTCTGTGCAACTGTTGTATATGGTCCCGTGGGCTGACCGCTTTGTACATGAGAATAAATCTATTTCTTTCTACCAACCCTCCCCCTTGGGGCTATTTCCAGATATTGTACTTGGGGATGAGGGGAACAGAACTGGGGTAGGCAAATGCCCTTTAGAACTCCTTGGCTACTGGAGCCTCCAGCCCTTGTGTCTAGCCCCTCTTATAGGAGAGTCACAGACCTCCTGTGCCAGACTGTAGGGGCTTAGAGATATGGCGGCAGATGAGGAGACCTGGGCATGGAGCAGTGAGAGGGCATGTTGGCTGGCAGAGATTGTGGACTAGAAAGAAAAGAATTGAGGGGCTTAAGCAACCAAGGAGGCTGCCTGGAGGAGGCAGCCTAAAGCTCCTCCTAAACCCTCTGTCTTCTGGCTTGCTGGTCATGAATACCCATATAGCCAGGGCCTGGGCCTCTGAACCCCCTCCTTTCTTCCCTATCTGTGTCCCCATAAATCCTCCCGTGAGTCTGACTGTACACCAGATGCAACCCTGGGTTGTGTCTATGGAGTTAGTTCCCTGCTCTTCTGGTTGTGAGAGTGTTTGCCTCTGCACAGATAGAGAGGGGCAGACCCCAGATTGGACCATAAGGAGGATCTGACAGGCAAAAGTCTCTAAACCTACCCCCTCTCTCGCCTACATCCACCCCCCCATTTCCTCTCCCTGTTCATCTCTTCCAGATCAGTAACGGTTGATATATTAAGGGCCGAACACTGGGATTTCCTTTCCTAGGAGATGGAGGAAAGAAGGACTGGGAGAAGATGATCGGGGCCATCCTGTGACACCTACAATGCCCCAGGTGCCAGCCTTTGGGACCACAGAGCCTATCTGTTTCTCCTGCTCCACAACTTGTGACTGTTTGGTATCTGCTCTTCTGGGCTATGGTCTCCAGGCAGCTAGCCTTCCCTTAAGAACTTGGGGTCCTGTCCCCTCCCTTGCCCAGCCCCTGCTTTGGGTTCCCCCCATGTGTCTCTGTCCTCTCACAGCACAGGACCCAGGCTGACCAGTGGACCCCCAGGTAGAGGCAGGTCAGTTCCTGATAGGGTCCAAGGCTGACAAGGGACGGACAGGGGACAGCTCTTGTAATGGTGTGCAGCTAACACCAGCATTGGTGTGAGTTGACATAGGTGCTCCTCTGCCTGTGACCACCCCCGCCCCCCCCCCCCCCCCCCCCCCCCCCCGTCGCCCACTTCAAATGTGTGACTCTCTTCTACCAGCCCTTGAACAAAGGAAGAACACAGACAGCCTGTGTGCACGCTTCAGGGACCTCACTCCCCTTCCCTGCATCTG
Organism: Prionailurus bengalensis; assembly: GCF_016509475.1. NCBI lineage: Eukaryota > Metazoa > Chordata > Mammalia > Carnivora > Felidae > Prionailurus > Prionailurus bengalensis. The sequence continues at coordinate 59,346,674 of NC_057346.1, forward strand.
TTGTCTGTCCCCAGCTCAACCCACACTTGAGGACATTTAATCCCACTTGAGGCCCTTGTGTGACACATCCTTTCTCACCACCTGAGTGGACAGCTCACAAGTCTTTCCTCGTGCATGCAAGACCCCATGCCAAGACCACATTAGCCAAGAGCTAATTGTGCTTGTCCCTGGTCTGGAGAGTCTAACAGCCTGGTCAGGAAGATCTGGTCATGGGACCTGACAACCCCATGGGATGCTTGGCCATGGGGCTCCAGGCAGGATTATAACCCTGAGAAGCAAAGTAGTGAGGTTTGGGAGATGAACAGGTATTGTGTTCCTGTGGGCAGAAGGGGCCAAGCACTCCTGGTGGAAGGAACTGCTCATTAAAGGCACAGAAAAGGGGAGTGACCAGCACGCAGGGAATGAAGAGACAGAGGGAAGTACAGCCAGACCAAGGAGAGCCTCGAATGCCAGGCTGTGAAGTTTGGCTTTACTCTGTGAGCAGTGGGGGGACAGCGAACGTTTTCAGTAGGAGAGTGACTTGGACATGCATTTTAGAAAGATCCTGCTGGAAAGTAGAGAAAGGACTGCAGGGTTGAGGTTGGGCAGGGATCATTCTAGAGCTGATGCTCTGTGCCCTGGGCTGGCTGAGGGAGGGAGGGATTCAAGACTTCATGGAGGTGAAGACAGAGGGAGGACTAGGGGGTGGAATGTGGGTCCCACGAACAGCCCTAGGTGGCTGCTCATTGCTACTCTAACCTGCAACCAGGTGTGGGGTGGAGCCCCTAGCAGGAGGTGAGCTCCTTGGGAAGAAGGAAGGAATAGCAGTTTGGGGCTGCCAGGGGAGGGGAAGGTCGGAGGAGGGGCAGGAGGATGAATGGGAAGACAGGTAGGAGGAGGGGGTCTGCACAGAGTCAAAAGGCAGGTCCCACCTGATCTGAAAACACTAGACTTAGCCCCATGGCTTCTTGTAGCTGCCCAGCCCTTCCAACTTAATGATTTCATTTTACCTAAAACTTTCCAATGATTCTTTGGAGTAGATACCACTATTTCATTCTGTAGCCAAGTAGCTTGCAATTCACAGAAGTAATCCGCAAGCTTGAGATGTGAGCCCTGCCTACCTGAATCCCCTCCAAGGGCTCTTTCTCTGGGAGAGAGGCAAGAGATTCAGGGGGTCAGAGTCTCTGTAGGAGTGTGGTGGGGGGTAGGAGTGGTGAGCAAGTGGGTTGGAGCCCCAAAAGAAGGATCTGAGATCAGTTCTATGTAGTTGTGTTGTGGAAGTGGGAGGGGCAAGAGAAAAGAGGTGAAGTGGTTGGTGGCCTATAGTTAGCAGCTCATGGTCACCAGATGGCGCTCGATCCTTACTCTCCTCACCTCCCCAGAGGTCTAAGAAGGGTGTGGGGGAGGGGGCGGGGGGCTCCTCTCCTTCCCACCCACTCATATACGCCCCTTTCATACTTACAGAGACACCTTCTCACACACAGACATGCACACACAGACCCACACGCTCATTCTCCTATAGGCAGACACACTCTTCAGTCTACACAGTCTACACTGACTGTACGCAGTCTACACTGGGTACACTGTACAGACTTCATAGGGAAAATGGGAAATGTTTCTTAGGGGCCTCCAAACTCCTTTAGCTGTTCACTGAACAGGACAGAGGCCTGCCAGTCTTACCTTAGTGAGATCCCATGTCTCCTGGAGGTATCTGTTAAGTGGCCCCCCTCTGCGGAAGGATCCCTGGGAAGACAGTACCAGCTTTGTGATCAGGCATAGGTGGAACTCCTCCTCTGGGCGTAAAATAACTGGGAGACGGCACTGCCACGCTTCGTCCTGTGCTGTTGAAGCTGGAAAGTCAGAGCAGGAGCTAGCTGGAATATGCAGGCGCCTCAGGAGGAGGCTGGGCTCCAGGGTCTTGATATGTGGATGGGGGGGACCGGGACAGGAGGTGAGGTCCAGCCTGCAGATAGGCCAGGAAAGCAGGCTGGGTGGTGGGGAGGCGCAGGGGATGTGCCCAAGGCCTCAGCCCTCCCTCACTGCTCAGCTTCCCAGAGCTCAGTCCACTTGAGACTGTGGGGCCTGGAAGTGGGGAGCACAAGCAAGCCAAGGATGCCATGAGGTGGCCCAACAGCGTAGGGGCATGATGCAGGCGGACTGCAGGGAGATGCTGTTTTCTTAGCCTCAGCTGCAGTCTCCTGGATGGAGCCCTGAGCAGGGAGGTGAAGGGGTTAGAGGCCTGAGCAGGAGCTGGGCCCCAGGGCAGTGGGGCAAGACGCGTGTCCAAGGCTAGACTCTGGACAGTGCCTGGAAGAGAAGGGAGAGTGGGTCAACGGGAGAATGAGAGGAGGGAGGGGGAGGAGGCGGCATGGTTGGTTTGGGGAGGATCAAGAACGTGAGGGGAAGCCTCCTATCTGACAGAAATTCGCACTGCTATGTTCTCTCTCCTGAAACACAAAGCAAGAGTTGTCACCACACACCACATCCCTCCTGGACTTCCTCTTCTCTCATGGCAGGATGAGCACTCGGATTCTTCCTCTCTGGTCTCAGTTTTCCTGTCTACAAACTGGGATGATGAGGCCCCTCTGGAGGCCTTCAGGAGGGTGTGCTGGGAGGGAAGCCCACTCTACTTCTAAGGAGCTGTGTGTGAGTGAAATCTGCATATAGATGCTGTGGCCAGACTGTTCTCTGAGGGCTTACAAGGATGGGTTCGTATTGGAAGCAGAGTACACCATCCGGTGTGAAGATTGGCGAGACAGGTGTGAAAATGGGAGGTGCTGCCATTCCTGCCAAGATGGCTGCCACTCTCCATTCCCAAGTCATCACTGGAGAAACTGCAGAACTGAGTGAGGAACGTGGGAATTCTGGGAACTAACAAAATAGCCTGGGATGCAGTGGGGTGGATAAGTTGGGGAGAGATAAAAGAAGCTGGATTGGAGGAAAGCACTTGCCTCACCCCATGTTGCCTTAGACGGTCAACCGTTGCCTGTCCCCTCACCTCTGCACAAACCCCTGGTGCTTCTTTATCCCCTTTTGGCAGTGGCTGGAGGAAAAGAACAATCTCTTAATTGGGAGGTTCTCCCAAGGCTGGGTGGGAATTATTGTCCCCTTTATAGACAAGGGAAACTGAGGCTCAGAAACTCAGCTGGCAGCAACTTCCCTCAGAGCAAAAGTTGCTCATAGAGCATCCCCGGGGTCAGATGAGGAAACCCAGAAAGGACAGGGCCCTCTAAGATCATATGATACAGAGGCCAAACAGGGATGGGTTGGGTACCAGCTCCCATTTCCTGGCCCGAGGTTCTCTCCCCATCCCAGGGAGGGTCGGCTTCACATAGGCCCCACCCTGCAGGCATGGCCCTGGTGAGCTGGTTTGTCTCTCCCACATCACAGTGCCCCTGCATCCGCCTGGTGCTGGGGTCAGAGAGGGGAGAGGCAGGTCAGAGCAATAGGCTCTCTTTTATCTCCACATCTGCTTCTGAACATCAATCTGGCTCTCAGCTGAGACTCTGCAGGCAGTGTGTGCCCTTTAGGGGCATGTGGTTTCTTTCCCCCTTTAGACTGGGCGCCCCTCAATGGCAGGAAGAGATCTGCCCTGACTCTGGCTCGGTTCACAGTAGGTGCTCAAAGCAGGAATGTTGATTGATGGAAAGTGACGGAATCAGGGCTCCAGTGTGTGCATTGATCACAACTCAATTGAACACTTGAGGGACACCCTCTGAAAATCTTCAGAATTCTCTCTCTAGGCAGCTCTTTCATCTCTGGCACTCTGCCCCGTAAACTCTAGCCAACTGGGTCTTTTCAGATTCCCAGCTCCATCCACTCAACTCAGGGAGACTTCCAGGCTTCACCGGGGATTCTCCCTCCCTGCACGGTGGCCTGGAAACTCTCTCTAGGCTGTCAGCCGGGCAATTGTAAAGCTTGCCACAATTTTCCTTTCTCTTAGGATCCCATTCCTTGCCTAGTAGTACCCAACCTCTTGAAAACTTTATATCATACATTTTGTCCATTTTGTTGTTGTTATTTCAAGGAGGTGGGTAAATCTAGCCTTTATGACTCCATCTTGGATGGGAGTACAAATCTATTAACTTTTGTTGAAGTTTAGTACTGCATGTATGAATGTTGGTAGTCATTTGGATATTAATATTTTGGCTATTAAGAACAATGTTCCCCTGGACATTCTTGTGTATGTATATATTGTGAATATCCCATCTTATGAATATATTTGTTTATCTGTTTCTACTGTTGACATATGGTATATGATCTGGAACCCTTGCTTTCTTCCTGAAAACACCCTTTTAGTGTCTCCTTTTGTGCAGGTCTGCTGCTGCTGAATTCTTCTGGCTTGTACTAGTTTGAGGATATCTGTTTCTCCTTCATTCTTTTAGGATGTTTTTGAAGCTGTTGAATTCTAGGTTAGGAAGTATTTTCTCTGAGCATCTTGGAGATGATTCTCTTTTGACTTCCATTGGTTCTGATGAGAAGTCAGCTATTGGTCTTGTTATTACTCCTTTGAAAGTAGTGGAATGCATCTCTGTGGCTGCTGTTAAGATTTTCTCTTAGTTTTTTATTTTCAGCAGTTTTATCACAATGTGCTTATTATGTATGTCTTTCTCTGTATTTATCCTGCTTGAGATTTCTAATGCATCTTGAATCCGTGTGATTTTCCCTTTCCTCAATTCAGTCTTCATCAAATCTAGATAAGTGCATTTATCTTTGGGACAAGTAGTTCCCAAAGCATGCTAAAGAAGTATTCTACAAAATTTTGCTGAAATCCTGTGATAACAAGAGAGAAATAGTGATGCAGATATGGAGAAAATTATTTTATATCAAATAAAAATTATTTTATATCAACTCACACCCCTCCTCAGGAGAGGAGAAGACTCACCAGTGGCTGTCTCTCTCCTTAGCTCCTGATCTATGAGCAAGGATCCATCCCTGACCAGATATCCCTACCTAGAATCAAGGCTTTCCACTTTCTGCCTAGTGGCTGGTGAGAAGGAAGAACTACTTTCTGTCTGTCTCCCTGGTTTAAGTTCACCCCTGATCAACACTTATGTTTTAATGCAAAACACTTCAGTATTTCATTGTTTAGAACTGCTCCATATCAGAATAGAATTTTGGAATTGCCTACGTGACAATCAGTAGATCCCTGAGTGCAGAGTTCTAGCCTAATGAACTAAACAGTAGCCAGCAGCAGCCAGGATTCCCCTTCCCTGGTGGATTTCTCACTTTCTAACTCCTGTATGAGTTAGGCAGGCATCAGGGAGCTACCTTCACACTGTGTCTCTCTCTCTACCACCTCATTTGCTGTTTCAGTGGTGAATTCAGTGGTGAATTGAAGTGGAAGCACCTTTGTACCTGGTCTGGGTTACCATCCTCACCAATCTTTGCACCCAGGCAAACCCTCTGTGACATGGCCCAGTTCACTGGTCCACATATCTTTCCTGAACCCCAGATACAAACATCCAATTGCCTGACCCCTTCTAGATTGCCTTCCTGTGGCATAGAGGCTGGAAAACATTTCCCACATTCCGCTACAGCTCGGATTCCATTAAGAAGATGTCCTTGTGGGGCACCTGGGTGGCTCAGTCAGTTAAGCGTCCCACTCTTGATTTTGGCTCAGGTCATGATCTCATGGTTTGTGGGATCAAGCGCCACATCAGGCTCTGAACTGACGATGTGGAGCCTGGCTGGGATTCTCTCTCTCTCCCTCTCTCCCTGCCCTTCCCCCTCTCGTGCCCTCTCTCTCTCTCTCTCTCTCTCTCTCTCTCAAAATAAATAAATGAACATTAAAAAACGAGAGAAAAAGTCCTTAAAAAAATAAGATGTCCTTGATAAGACACAGAGGTAGAAGTACATAATGGACATTGATGACTGCATGCAGTTAGACAGCATCACCTGAAAAGCATCTGTGATGGGGGTGCCCATGGAGGGGTTTCTAATAGGCAGCCATTCACATAGGTGCTAAGCAACAGGTGGCAGGGTGGTGATGTTTCCACTTGAAAACGGGTTGGGCGTTTTGGCTGGCCCTGACCTTCAGCTGTGTAGCACTGAGCCCGATTCTCTTCTCCTTCTACTTAAGCATAGATTACGGTGTGTACAACTAAGAATCTCAACTGATAGCATTCTCTCAAAGCATTGATCCCATTGGTTGTAATTGCCTGTCTCCCCCAATAAAACATGATCTCCTTGAAGGGAGAGACTAAGTCTGGCTTATTTCTCTATCCTTAGTACCCAACATAGAGCCTAAGACAGAGTAGGCACTCAGCAAAAATGCTTAAATGAAAAGTGAGTCGTTGTAAATCCACTCCGAGTGACTGCATCCATCGAGGGATCTGTGGCTGGCCTGCGTGTCTTGAGGAGTGTCTCAGTAGTCACGGACGTGCAAGAGTTACCTCATTCAACTGAAGAAAATAGCTTGTTCAGTATCACCACACCTGCGTGACGAACAGTCAGGCTTCCCTTCAGAGGAAATCATGTTCACGGTGGAGTCATGCTTGCATGACCAGTGCTGAACATCATTTAAAACAAACTGGCTTCCAGAACACTGGCAGGCTCCAGGATACACAGTGATGTTAACCGTGAGTGGGGCATGTAGAAGTAGGAACAGAGAAAAATCAAATTTATACCAGATCATCATCAAATGAATTTTAAAATATCACCAATGGAAAATTCCTCCCTAAGGAAATGCCACCCCAAACTTCTATGCATCTGTTTTCCATCTCCTAATGCAATCTGTGACTCCTTATTCCTGGGTCCTCCTAGTGACCAAACACAGGCCCCCAGTTTTGTAGTCTCTCTTATCCCCTTAGTTTTTTCACGACACTCTTCTAAGTTGCCAGATGGGTTTACTCGAACCCTCTTGGCAGCTGGCGGATAGCTCACCAAGGAAGTGTTTCAGGAGTAAGAGCGCAGTGGTTAAGGGTATGGTATCTGGCATAAGAATTCTGTGTTCTGCCATTCCTTGCTGTGTGGCTTTGTGTAAGGACTTACCTTCCCCAGGTCTCAATTTCCTCATCTGTCAAGTGGGGATAATAATAAATCTCCTCAAGGCTGCCGTGAGGATTAAATGAGAAAAGGCGTGAAAGCCTTTGGCTCCAGTCAAAACTGCCAGCTGTGTGAATTGAAGGGTTTCATCAGGGCATATTCCTGGGCATGAGGAGCATAACTTTGTCTTTGACAAAGGCTGAGGGGTCAGAAGAGAGCTCCCAGGGAAAGGACTTTGGCCTCAGAGACAGAAAGGGCAGGTTCAAAAGAGGTTTGGAAGAGGTTAACTGTGGCATTCTGGGGTAGTGTATTGAATTGTGTCCACACCCTGCCCCCAACCAAAGGTAAGTTCAAGTCCCAATCCCTGATAACTGAGAACATGACCTTCTCTGGAAACAGGATCTTTGCAGATGTGATTAAGTTGGGGTCCTTATAAGAAGAAGGAAATTTAGACATGGAGACACACAGATAGAAGGTCATGTGAAGATGGAGGCAGAGATGGGATGATGTCACAAGTCAATCCACACCAAGGACTGCCACCAGCACCAGAAGCTGGGAGCGAGTCAGGGCAAGATCCTCCCCTAGACCCCTCAGGGAGAGCGTGACCCTGCCAGCACTCACTTCAGCCTTCTAGACTCCGGAACCGTGAGACAACATGTTTCTGATGTTTGAACCCACCCAGTTGATGGTACTTTGTTTCAGCAGCACAAGGACACCAACACGAGGGTTTGAGGAAGGGAGGGGGTACCTCAGGGCACAGGGATTAGAGGGAGGAGGGGACATTTTTCACCTTTGGTGTCTTGGGGCCAGTTGGCAGGACAGCCCAATCACTGACCACCATCTGGAAGGGACACACAAACTGCTGGCTTCCTTGCCCAGAGAGGGGACAACTCCTCTGTACAATCTTTGATTTATGCTCCCTATTTCCTTCCCTCATCAGACCAAAACTAGGGTTTTCTGAGACCACACCCATCCTCAGCTCTTTCCCCTTTATTGTCCCACATGCTTCACTCCGTTACAGGTTGTTTCTGACAAGCAGCCCCATCCCTGTCAACCACGTGGTCATCGTCACTCAGAGTGTTCATTACAAACTTCCCCAGGCCCAGCCTTGTGTGAGCTGCTGGGGGCGGTGGTGACACAAAAGCTTTAAAGCAGGGCCCTGCCCAGAGGGAGCTCGGAGAATTCTGGGTGAAACCCTAATTGATTAATCAACCAGTTAATAGTGAAACACACATTTGTTGAAAACATACTATGTGATGTCCATGGCTGGGCATCGGAGAGGCTGTAGAGAGGTCAAAAAAATCAGACACCCAACTTACAGGCTAATTGAGGGATAGACATCAATCAAACAGACTGACAAGCAGGGACATCTGGATGGCTCAGTCAGTACAGCCTGTGACTCAATCTCAGGGTTGTGAGTTCAAGCCCTGCATAGAGCTTACTTTAAAAACAAACACAAGGACGACTGGGTAGCTCAGTCAGTTGGGTGACTGCTCTTGAGTTCAGCTCAGGTCGTGAGCTTGCGGTTCATGGGTTTGAGCCCCATGTGGGGCTCTGTGCTGACAGTGTGGAGCCTGGTTGGGATTCTCTCTCTTCCTCTCTCCCTCTAAATAAATAAATAGATAAATAAATAAATAAAAACTGACTCACAAGCAAATGTAAAATGATAGTTGTGCCAAAGGGACCGTTAAAGAAGAGTAGATGCTGTAAGAGCCTCTGACAAGAGGATTTGACCTGGTCATGGTGGTCAGGGAGTCTCAGCAGAAGGAGAGCACCCAGGCTAAGGTCCAAGGTAAGTGAGAATGGAGGAAACAGCATGTGTGAAGATTCCAAGGCAGGAGGAAGCACAAGAAGGAGGGACTTCAGGAAGGTCAGGGGAGGAGATGGTTGGGAGACTATGGACTATGAGAGGGAGCAGAGACAGCAGAAGATGAGGCAAGGGAGGCAGGCAGAGGCCAGGCTGTGTTACGGAGTTTGAGCTTTATCCCCAAAGGAATGAATGTCAAGGGTTTGCATTAGGCAGGTGAGCAGGTCGGAAACTGAGACAAGCACCCTGGCTGTGCATGAAGAAGAGACTGGGGGAGAAGCTGGGTGCCGTGGGCAGTTAGGGAGCTCTTGTAGCAGTTCAGGTGAGCACGTGATGGTAATGTGGGCCGAGGTCACAGAGGACTGAGAGAGGTGTACAGGTTGGAGAGACAGCCTTGGCAATGGGTTGGAGATGATGACTGGGAGGGAGAAAGAAGGTTGATGATGACTTTTAGTTTTCTGGTTTGTGCACCTAGTTGGATGTTGGTGCCACGTGCGGGGAAAAGGCGTCCTGGAAGAGGACCAGATTTGGAGGAGAAAACCCTAAATTCAAGCAAAGTTCTTTGTAAACTCTATGGTTGCAACGAGTATCAGCTGCTACCACCTACTCATTAAAAAATTTTTTTGAATAAATGCTTGTTAAATGCTGAGCCCTGTGCCAAGAGCTGGAGATGAAAGGGAAGGAAATTAGCATTTGATGCACAACTCTGTAAGGCAGCAGAGGCTAGAGAGATTAAAATGGGCATCGTGATGTGCGACAGACTTGGTTTTGAGACCTGGCTCTAGAACTTCCTCACTGTATGACCTTGGGCAAATCACCTAACCTCTGCGTGTCTCAGGAACATCTGTAAAATGAGATTTACATCCCTGTCTCCTAGAATGTTCTGTGGCTCTAGTGACAACACACGTGGTGCCTTTACCACAGTGCTTTGCATACAGTTAGTGCTTACTAAAAAGATGCTATTAAAAAAAAAAGATGCTATTGTTGGTTCTCTATGGGAGGCCTGGTCATATGTCATTTTATCTAATCTCTACCACTACCTCTTAAGCAGAGATTATCACTGTATCTCATTTTACAGATAAGGCAGCCCTGCTGATTGCCTAGCCAACCAACAGCGTTTCCCCTCTTCCTCGTAGGATTTGCCTGGGTGCTCATCATTCCATATTCAGGAAAGCTGCCCCCCTCTCTTGCCTCAGGGGGTGATCCTGATTAGTCTAAATTAATCATGGCAATTCCATTCCCCTATCCAATGACTGATTTAGGAAATTATGTGGTCCATTCCTACCCAGTTATGAACTTCGAAGCTGCCCAGGAATGTCCCTGTTTTAGTACTGGTAGTGCTGAGTCCCTGGAAATCTGTCAGTCCTGGGCACACTAGGATGGTTTGTCACCCTACTGGCCACAGAGACCTGAAGAGAAGACTTCTACAGGGATAGGGGTATGGGGGGGGGGTGCATCTGGAAATTTTTTTCCTTGTTAAGAATGAGTGGTAAAAAAACAACAACAAAAAGAATAAATGGTAATGACGTACACAGGAGAACACGGCCTTCTTTGCTGAATGTCTTTGTTTCACAGTACTGTACTTGGAGCTGCTGTGGCCATCCTGTGACCACCAGAGGAGACAAGCAGCATGCTGAAGATGGCAGGGTGAAGAAATGGAAAATAGCTGGGTCCTTGAGGACACTGCTGTAATGGAAGTGCTTAGCTCAGGAGTTCTTGCTATGACAGTAATAACTACAATACCTGCTAATATCTGTTACTTGCAGCCAAAAGCATCCTGGGGAGCCTGGGTGGCTCAGGTGGTTAAGCATCCAACTTTGGCTCCAATCATGATCTTGCAGTTCATGAGTTCAAGCTCCGCATGGGGTTCTACACTGGTGGTTCAGAGCCTGCTTGGGATTCTCTCTCTCTCTCTCTCTCTCTGCCCATTCCACACTTGTGCTGTCTCTCTCTCAAAAAACAAAAACAAACAAAGAAACAACAACAACAAAAAACCCAAAAGCATCCTGATGCAAAATGGCACCCAGCTGCAAAGAGGCAGAGCTGGTCTAAACCCATCTCCATCTTGGTGCTCATATCGCAATACTAAACTGTAGGACAGAGATAAGTATAAGTTCTGGGAGCAACTCCATTTGTCTAGGACAGTGTTGCATCAAGTGTGTTACTTCCATGGGATGCTCTCTGCGCAAGGATTCCATTGTCAAATGGGCTTGAGGGACATGACATGCTATACTCTCACCAACACATATTAATTTTGGGAAGTCCTACAGAAAAGAAATCTGTTTATCTTGGGTTAATTCAGAGTTTCCTAAAGTTACTTCAATGTGGAATTTTTAGTTTCTGTTTTGGTTTTGTGACTCTCTCAGGTGTTCCACGGAACACAGTTTGGGAAATGGTGAGGTAACCGATGAAGAGGCTGACTGGAGCATGAGACCTCAGCTTTGGGCTCTGGTTGGGAGACCACATCCCTCGGTTTGCTTGTGGTCAGATGTGATTACCAATAGTGGCCCCTCCCCTCTTGAGAGCCTTCCAAGTTAGGATGATCAACTATGTGATCACCTGGCTCCAGGTGAGGAGGGCTTCCTGAGAGAGGAGGAAGTAAGGGGCTCTTCAGGATGCGAGAGCCATGTCTCCTCAGCCTTCCAGCAGAAAGGTAAGGCCAGAGTGTACCAGCTGGGGCTGGGGCTGGGGCTGGGGCTGGGGCGAGGGCACTGTGTGGCCGAAAGACTGAGGGGTATGGAGTTAAGCTGTGGCATGTGCTGTGTGTGTGATTCAGAAAGGGAGATGGGGGTGGGTACAGGGCCATTAGCCTGGGTGGGCACAGAGGAATGGCAGAGGCTTGCAGGCTGCAGAGACATGGGGGTGGCCTGGGCCCGGAGGCTGCACAGCACCCACAGCAGGTGTCCCCTTGGGCCAGTACTGCTACCTACTCCAGGAAGCAGGGCTGTCCAATGAGTGGCTTGGACAAGGGGAACCGGATGTATAGTCCATTTGGGAAGGCAGAGGTCTAAAGGAAGGGAAGGACGTGACCCATTCCTGAGTTTGTTAATCCTGTCCCCTCCAGTCCCACGTTTTTCTTTTGTTTGTCATCTGTGTCCCTCATTGGAACTGATGCTCTTTGAGGTCAGGTACTGTGTGTGTTCCGCTCACACTTGTATCCGTAGCACCTGGAGCAGTTCCCCATCCATAGCAAAGGCTCAATAAATATGTGTTGAATAAATGCATGAGAGGGAGGAAAATATCTTTCTAAACCAGAAGGGCATTAAGACTTAATGAGCCTCTACTGTGCACTGGGGGCTTGCCAGCAGGCATCTCCTTTAGCTCACCTGCGTGGCAGAGATCACGGAGGGGCTAATGACAAGTCAGCAAATTCCATTCCTCTTCCGAGGCCCTGTTCAAGCCCCTCATCCTGCAGGAAACTTCTCCATCTCAGCCACTTCCCCTTCACTGAGCTTTCTCTCCTCCAAGCTTTATAAAATCCAGCTCTCAGCTGCATGCTGTTCAGTGTGGTATTTCATCAGACCTCCTCCCACTTGACTGTAAACATTCTAAGAACAGAGGCTACATCGCTGTTTCCAAGTCTCCCCCACAGCACCAAGAGCTGAAAAGAACAAAAACGAAGAAAAGCAACTCTGTGTATTTGTTACTTGATGGGTTTATCTTTAACCCTGGTTCCAGCCTGACCTTGACTCGGACCACTCTTCCGGCAGTCCTGCCATTCTGTGTATTCTGCCTCAGAGAGGAATGCTTTCTCCTCTGGAATAGAACACCTGACAAGCAGTGTCTTAAACAATCAGGTCACTTAATTATCTCACACAAGGAGAGGGCTGGAGGCAGGCTGGGGCAGGGCTTCAACGATGCCAGCAGACCCAACGTGGCTTCCAGCTCTGCCACCTTTAGCATGCTGGCTTGTTGCTTCATGGTACAAGATGAAGTTTTAAGCTTCACATCTATATTCCAGGCAGGAAGATGGGAGAAAGAGCCCATCTTCTAGCCCAAGTGTTCTTTTGATAAGAAAAGCAAGGGGCGCCTGGGTGGCTCAGTCAGTTGGGCATCTGTCTTCGGCTCAGGTCATGATCTCACAGTTCGTGGGTTTGAACCCCATGTTGGGCTCTGTGCTGACAGCTCAGAGCCTGGAGCCTGCTTCAGATTCTGTGTCTCCCTCTCTCTCTGTCCCTTATCTACGTGCACTCTGTCTCTCTCAAAAATAAATAAAGCATTTAAAAAAAAAGAAAAGCGAAGGCTTTCCCAGAAGCCTCTAGTGGACTTCTGTTTCATTTTATTGGTCACACTAAATAAAAGAATCTGAGAAAACAACTAGGTTTTCCAGACTTTATAGTTAGGGGACAAAGGAAAAGTGGTTTGAGAATGAGTGTTGCATTAGCCCACCAAGGGTGTTTGCTATATAAGCTATAGAAGGAAGAGAGAGAAAAAAATCATCAGATTTGTCATTCACTCAGACCAGCTATTCTGAAATCTCTTCATCCCACGCAGGACCCTGCTTAGATTGGTTTGTTCCCCGGGAGACACTCTACGTTCTCGGCTATACATAAACACAGATACTTACAGACATAAAAGGCATAGCCCCTGACTTTCAGAGCCACACAGTCAGATGGTGAGGATGTGAAGGGCTGGCAGAGATAGAGCCGTCATCTCAGGAGTGTGTGCTATGGCTTGTGCATAGAAAGGTAGGAGAGGAGGAGAGTCTAACTGTGGTTGGGGGTGGTCAGGGAAGGCTGCCCAGAAGTAGTGACACATGGGGTTGAAATGGCGGTTAAGGATATGAGGAAGGGGCTGGCAGGGTGTTCCAGATGGCAGAAAGCGCATAGGCAGCGGCACAGTGCGGGGAAGAGAGCACAGTGCAGTTGAGGAGCATCACAAAGTCCTGTTTTGCCAGTGTGTAGGATGCCTGGTGGAGAGATCATGAAATGCATGATGTCTGCTGCTAGAGGCTCAGGTCTCCAGCTTGGGCACCTGGGTAGATGGCGGTGCCATTTTGTGAGATAGGAATCACTGAACTTAGTTTGGTAATGTTGACTTCGGGGGTCTCAAGCTGTTCCTACTCCACATGAATTTCCAGGACAATCTCATCCACGTCAGTTACCATTGTATGACTCCTAAACCTACAGGCCTTGTTCAGATCTCTTTTCTATATTCCTGGCCTGCATTTCGAATGGAGCTTTAGCTACATGACAACCATGCCCAAAATTAGTAGCTTAAAACAAGAACCATATATTTAGTCTCCGAATATGTAGGTTGGCAATTTTGGGGGGGGGGTGCTCAGAAATTGTCTTCCTTGAAGACTAAAAGGATATGGAGTGCCTGGGTGGCTTAGTCGGTTAAGCGTCCGACTTCAGCTCAGGTCATGATCTCACAGCTTGTGAGTTCGAGCCCCGCATCAGGCTCTGTGCTGACAGCTCAGAGCCTGGAGCCTGCTTCGGATTCTGTGTCTCCCTCTCTCTCTGCCCCTTCTCCTCTCCTGCTCTCCTTCTCTCTCTCTTAAAAATAAATAAACATTAAAAAAAATTTTTTTAAAGACTAAAAGGAGAGAGGGTGGTGGTTCCCACTATATCCCCCATTTATTCTACCTGTACTAGGGTCTGCAAAAACCATGTGACTCATGTTGGATGATGTGATAACCACAAATGATAACTTCAAATGCAGCTCTTATGCTGGATGTAGTGTCTTTATTGGAATAGATCAGCACAATCTCTGGCGCTTCCCTTCAATTCTGTCAGTGTGTGCTTTCCAGTCCCCATTAGTAAAGAGATCCAAAAGCAGTTCACAAATAAATGAGCGGTAGTACTCATTTACAGTCTTGCTCCCAAGACTATAACTCTCCTTCTCTGTCACAAAGACCTTGGTCACCTTGACTTACTGCAGAACATCACTCTGGTCCACCATGTTAATGGGGGTCATGCTAATTGCACCTGGTAAACAGGAATACGATGTCACTCTGAATGTCTGAATAAGACACATACGTGCCAGAGGGTGTGAGAAAAACCCTACAAAGTTTCATTGGCCTGTTACATAGGTGAGGCTTTTAGGGGGGACTAGGTCTGAGACATGCTGGGCCATCCCTTCTGAGGCAAAGAACAAATTATTACACCTTATATTCCTTATTGCTAAGCGAGATATGCAAGTTTGATGGGTCCTTTGGAATTTGGAGGCAGTGTATGCCATATTGAGAATACTGCCCCAATCCATTTATCAGGTAGTCAGAAGTCTAACAATTTCAAGTGAGGCCCAGAGGAAGAGAGGACTCTGCATTAGGACCGGGTTGCAGTATAAGCTGCTTTACCCCTTGGATATAGTGTTAGAGGTGCCCATGGAAATTGGATGCTGGATGGAGTCCCTGGCAAGCCCCACAGGAGATGCATGGCACAGACCCTCTAGCTAGGCCATGCCTTCTGCACCAGAGAACTGTATATTTGAAAAGCAGATCCTGACAGACTACTGGGCCCTTGTAGAGACTGGCCACGGGATGGACAGTAAATGATTAGGAGAGAGGAGCTATCACGAGCTGGGTATTAATTAGATCCATCGAATCATAGCCAGAGCAGACAGGCACAGTAGCAACCCACTGTATGATGGAAATGGTACATTCAGGCCTAAGGAAGTCTATAAGACGCATACGAGTGTGAGTCATACGAGCAGGTGGCTCAGAGCCCCATGTCAGTAATCTGTTGCACTGATGTCTCTCCTGCCCTCAAACTCATGGCCTCATGGGGGCTTCCCTATGCCCAGACAATAGAGAAAGAAAACATCCACGTCTGGTTCACATATGGGTAGGCTCACCTGTAAGTTGATGTGGGCCAAGAATGGACTGTTGCCACACTGTAGCCCTAAACAGTCATGGCCCTAAAAGCTAGTATAGAAGGAAGATCCTCTTAGTGGGCAGAACACCAAGCCGTGCTGTCAGCTGTAAGCATTATAAGGAGTAAGATTTGACAAAGATAAAGATACGCACTTCTGAGCAGGGGTGAATCACTGGCTTGCTGGTCGGGGCCCAAAAGAAGCATCAGCAGAGGACAGGAAAGAGGCAGGAGGACGACCTAGGGGAGGGCAAAAGGAGTGGAATGTCAAGATGTTTGTGTCTCACCTCTATGTTCGCTAGGAAGCATCCACCTCAGAAGAAGCACTCGACAATCGGGTGGACAGGATCATTCCCTCTGGCACGTGTCAGCCAGCCTCTGTCCTTAGCCACTCTAGTGCCGGAGCAGTGGACCATGAGTGGAGGAGTCACAGCAGCAGGGATGGAGGCTATGCACAGGCCTAACAGCATGGGCTCACACTCACCAAGTCCTATCTAGCTACTGCCTCTGCTGGTTATCTAACTTGCCACCAAGGGTCTCCAGTGAGAATCCACCCCCTTGAGATCAAAAAAGTTGGTTACATCAGATCTCTTCTAACCTGGAAGGGGAAGTGATTCTTCCTTAGAGGAACTTAAATGAGCTCTGGGTGTGGGTTTGCCTTCTAAGACCTATCGGGCCTCTGCCAGCACCAATGCAAGGTGACCTATACCTGACTTCCTGACAAAGCATTCTGCCTTGCACTGCCTTAGCCTAAGGGCCTCCTTTTGGATGAAGATGTGACAACGGACACATTCCCACAAGATCCACTGAGCCTGGGGTGCCTGGGTGGCTCAGATGTTGAGGGTCAGACTCTTGGTTTCGGCTCAGGTCATGGTCTCATGGTTTCTTGAGTTCGAGCCCTGTGTTGGGCTCTGGTATAAGAAATAAGCCCACTGATCCAATCAAAGGAGAGACGCAGAGACTCGGAGAACAGTGAAGTGAGGCTTTAATCAATGTTCTCACAAGAGCAGGTATCTGATGGGTAGGCAACTTGGGGCAATTACAGCAGACAATTTATCTCCTAGCGTGCAAGTCCCTCCCCTGATTTCTCATCGGCCTCATTTCCTGAGGTGATGCAGAGACTTTCAGTCCCTCCTTTGTTCTTTGACACATGCTCGTTGCAAAGCGGAGAAACTAAGCCTGCAAAACGGGGAGAGGGAAGAGGAACCAGGAGCTGAAGCGTCCAAGGGTTTGTGACTCCATTATGGTGGGGAGTGGAGGTTCATATATATTTCCAATAGGTTGTAAACCTACTGTTAATTAGACAGCACAGATTTTATTTGTATTTCTGAGAATGAATCGTCTCCCTTACTTTTCACAGTGAGCGTGGGGATGCCACCTTGCTGGGTTGGGTGCTGTCCTGGAGGATATGCAGTATGTATGGAACTAATGGCTGTTATGTGGTACTCGGTTTCTTTTCTTTTTTTTTTTAGCGTTTGTTCATTTTTTTGAGAGACAGAGCGTGAGTGGGGGAGGAGCAGAGAGAGAGGGAGACACAGAATCTGAAGCAGGCTCCAGGCTCTGAACTGAAAGCACAAGGCCCGACGCGGGGCTCAAACTCACAAACCGTGAGAGCATGACCTGAGCCAAAGTCAGACACTCAACCGACTGAGCCACCCAGGTGCCCCTGTGGTACTCTGTTTCTGTTGGTTGGAATACAGAGGTCCAGGAACCAAAGGATAGAAAGAGGAGAGGCCCCTCTTCCCATCATTTCCAGTGTCCCACTTGTAGAAGATCATACAGCTTTCGGCTCTGCTGGGAAGAAGTCCTGGTTTCCAGGGAGGAGCCCTTCCACCAAGAGTCACAGGAGAGTTCCTTGAACCTGAAGCTATAACTGCCACCTGGCTCAGAAGGCAAAAATGTATTCACATTGGTGGCAGGGTAAAATCAACTCTGATTTTCATGAAGAGGCAGA
This sequence comes from Prionailurus bengalensis, assembly GCF_016509475.1. NCBI lineage: Eukaryota > Metazoa > Chordata > Mammalia > Carnivora > Felidae > Prionailurus > Prionailurus bengalensis. Next base: position 59,364,216 of record NC_057346.1, read on the forward strand.
ACTGCTGACATTGGGCCAGAAAGGAGAATGTCCAGACCTCAGGGGATTCCCTAGGATGCATCTTGTTGCTTCTGTGCTCAGCAGTAACGCTGCATGGGCAACTGAGGCATCCATAACCTACCAAAGGCAAGGTCACCAAGGACTCAGACCCCTCAGGGATGAAGGTCTAGATCATCCCCTTGGCAAGCAGCTAGGCCAGCTGAGGTGCTGGCTGAGGGTGAGGGAAATTTAGAATGGGCAGTGGCAGGGGGAGATGACAAGTATCAGTTAGATATGCAAATTCAAACTACACTGAGAGATCATTTCTCACCCAGCAGATGAATATAAATCCCACAGTTGGACAACAATTTCCCTTAGGAGGCTTTGAGAGAAAGGCTCACTCACACATTACTAGGGAGGGTGCAAAATGGTATGACCCCTATGGAGGGAACATGGCAACATCTAGCAAAATGACATATGCGTTTACCCATTTCTAGGAAACTATCCCAAATATAGACTGGCAAAACCCCGAATTGACGTTGGCACAAGACTGCTCACTGCAGCAGTATTTGTATTAGCAAAAGACCCAAAGGAATATCATCAAGAGAGCTACACTTCTTCTTTGCGGCAGCTGTTGGGAAGGAATTGGAATCCAGACAAAACATTGGGTGATTTACTTGTTCCTAACTAATGTGTACTGAGTGCCCGCTATGTGTTTGGTAGTTTACATACATCACCCCATTAAACTCTTTAGCAACCCTGCACGCTTTGTGGAAACAAATTTGTATCTGTGATCTTGGACACAGAAATTCTAAGAATACATCATGCAAACATAACCAAAAATGGCAACCATTCTTTATGCACAAAGATGCTTACTGCAGTATTATTTTTCAGGATTATTTTTTATGTTTTATCAAAGCTATGTAGGCACACAATTAAAAAAAAAAAGCAAGGGGCGCCTGGGTGGCGCAGACGGTTAAGCGTCCGACTTCAGCCAGGTCACGATCTCGCGGCCCGTGAGTTCGAGCCCCGCGTCAGGCTCTGGGCTGATGGCTCAGAGTCTGGAGCCTGTTTCCGATTCTGTGTCTCCCTCTCTCTCTGCCCCTCCCCCATTCATGCTCTGTCTCTCTCTGTCCCAAAAATAAATAAATGTTGAAAAAAAAAATTAAAAAAAAAAAGCAAGCAGTACACAAGAGCTTATAATGGTATCAACAATCTTCAGCTATGTACCTTTCTGTTCCAGTCTGGTCTCTACAGCCTACCCCTTTGAATCATTTCTGGTTTTATATCTTTCAGGGGTTCCTTCTATGTCTTTCAACAAGGTGTTTGTGTGACTCTGCCTTTATTAAAGCTTAGGTATTGTGTATGGGCCTCTTGCTACAGATCAGACTAGGACCTCTTCAAGAGCAAACACTACTTTTTAATTCTCTAAAGACAATGGCCATGGGACTAGCAGGAAGGGATTATCAAGTAAATATTTGTTAAAAAAAAAAAAAAAGAAAAAGGTAATAACCTGGGTGGTCAATGGAGGGAAAGCACTGGAAGCAGATCAACAATCATTGGCAAAAGGGCCAAGGCCTCTTCTTCCTGACTATAGGACCCTGATCTAGTTCAGAATGACTATGTCTCCGGCTCAAATTGCTTACCTCTCACACTCCCTTGTAGCAAGTAGAGACCATGTGACTTGTCTCAGCCAAAGGGATGTCAGTGAAAGTTGCTGAGTGGAGCTTCTGGAAAAGGTTTCCAAAGGGAACCCAAGGTGTTGGCATAATCTTGGGTCCCTTTCACCCTTCTTCATTCTTCTTTCCTGCAACAAGGATGTGATTTCTGGAGGCCTACCAGCCATCTTGCAATCACATTCTAAAGATGGAAGACCAAAACAATAGACAGAGCTCAATTTTTGAAGACATCGTGTAATTATACAGCTTGGACTGAACCTATGTCTAGACTTTATGTTATATGAGACAAATCGTGCTTTTTATTTGTTTAAGATCACATAGTTTTTCTGTTGCTTCATATGTTCTTAACGGAGGGATGTGGAAAAAGAATGGCTAAAGTCTGATGGTTGTTGATGGTACAAGGAGATTCTGAGAATTTTCTGTAATAAAAAGTTAAAAAAAACTATGAATATTTGTAAAAATAGATAAACCATCATGGCTAAAACAATTTCTGAAAAGTTTTGCAAGACATCTAGGTTTCAGTGATTGTTGCTATGTCTTGTGACAGTATGTTTTAACCTCTAGAGTCTGTGATTTTGACGGGCTGTTGATGAGAAAAGCAACTTTTGTTTTTCTGAGTTGCTGCCCAGGCATTTTACAGCATGATAACCCTGTTCACACCCAGAGTCTGGATATTTTGATAAGGACTTAAGTTTAGCATTCCCACCATAAGTTCCTGCTTTGTTTTTCCAGGACACCTTCTAAAATAAGCATGTGGAGGAGCACCTGGATGGTTCAGTCGGTTAAGCATCCAACTCTTGATTTCGGCTCAGGTCATGACCTCAGAGTTCGTAGGATAGAGCCCTGCATCAGGCTCTGCGCTGACATCATGGAGCCTGCTTGGGATTCTCTCTCTCTCTCTCTCTCTCTCTCTCTCTCTCCCCCCACCCCTCCCCAGCTCATGTTCTCTCTGTCAAAATAAACATTTAAAAAATACTAAATAATTTAAAAGCATAACCATGTAGAGTTAAGTCCACAAAAAGTGACCTCTGCCCCAGCCACCTTATAGATAATAAGTGCTTGCTACTCTGTTCTGTATCTCCCACTGGAACCTGACCTGGGACAGAGAACTGCCCTTTGTGTGGATGGTTGACCCTGCACCTTCGAGCAAAATGGCGCAGCTGTGGGTTTCACATCCCCAGAGTGGGGAGCTTGGATACTGAGGGAGCTACCTGCTGACTGAATAGGGGCCTTGTGCCATAATCTGCATATTCTCAATTCAACACACCAGCCCCAGCTTCTCAACACTGTTGTCTTTTTTACTATTAATAATTTTTTTAGGGGCGCCTGGGTGATTCAGTCATTAAGCATCTGACTTCGGCTCAGGTCATGATCTCACAGTTCGTGAATTCGAGTCCCGCGTCGGGTAAACATGAGCCTTGCCTCGGGTGAGCCCCACTTCTCCCTCTTTCTCTCTCTCTCTCTGCCCCTCACTCACTTGTGCCCTCTCTCTCTCTCAAAAATAAAATAAAATAAAATAAAATAAAATAAAATAAAATAAAATAAAATAAAAATTTTAAGGTTTTTTTCTTATTTTTAATTTTTTGACAAATTGGTTGACTTTTATTTTTTTATTTTACAGATAGAGTGAGTGGGGGAGAGGGCCAGAGAAAGAAAGAGAGAGAGAGAGAGAATCTTTTTATTTTAATTTAATTTAATTAATTAATTTTTTTATATATAATTTATTGTCAAGTTAGCTACCATATAGTACACCAAGTGTCCTCTTGGTTTCAGGGGTAGATTCCAGTGATTCATCACTTATATACAACACCCAGTGTTCATCCCAGCAAGTGCCCTCCTCAATGCCCATCACCCATTTTCCCTGCCTCCGGCCCCTGCACCCCCATTAACCCTCAGTTTGTTCTCTGTATTTAAAAGTCTCTTATGGTTTGCCTCCCTCCCTCTCTGTTTGTAACTATTTTTTTTCTTCAGATATCATGTTTTCAATCATATGGGGTATTTGAGAAACTTAACAGAAGACCATTGTCAGCGCAGAGCTTGATGTGGAGCTTGAACTCACAAACTGTATTATGACCTGAGCTGAAATCAAGAGTCAAATGCTCAACCGACTGAGCCACCCAGGCACCCCAAACACAGTTGTCTTAATAATGTTTTACACTGGGGGCGCCTGGGTAGCTCAGTCAGTTGAGCATCTGATTCTCGGTTTTGGCTCAGGTCATGATCTCACGGGTTCATGAGTTTGAGCCCTGCATGGAGCCCCGCAGGGCAGAGCCTGCTTGGGATTCTCTCTCTCTCTCTCTCTCTCTGCCCCCCACCCCCACCCATGCATTCCCTGTCTCAAAATAAATAAAACTTAAAAAAAAAATGTTACACTGGTGATGACATTTAAATTACCTTGGTTTTGGGGGGAGGTACAAATGCCTGTGAATTTTCTTTTTTTGCCAGGAGGGGATCACTGGCATGGCACCTTCTTCAATATACATGAGAGAAAGATAAAACTACTCCAGAGAATTACTATTTAAACAAATAATTTGAGAGTCTCATCTCATTTAAATTAATAAACTGATGTGAAGCTAACAGCAGAGGTTGCTGAACCCATGTGGAACTCAAATATGAGTCAACTGAAGGGAAGCAAAATTAACCTTCCTGGTTTGAACCCTTCTTTGCCCCACCTCGCACCCTATCAGGCCAGTTTTGACTCCAGCCACTGCTGCTGTGACCAGATCCGTGTCGGCGTGACCCCATGGTTATGGGCATCAGCTGCTTGTTTCTCAGGCTTTCTGCCCACGGCTTCTCTGAAGCCACAGTGAGAAATGCCTGTGGGAACTCACAAGCACTCATTCATGCATGTGCACCCTGAATGTGCGAGAAATAAACACCCCAACAGGCAATGCTTGTCTACTAGGGGATGAGAACCTGTGCATAAATGCTCCCCAGTTCTGAGCTGCACCCCCATGAGGTCCTGTGAGATCAAACCAATGCAGCAGCTCAGCTTTGCACTGGATTTCCCTCCTTCTCTGGGGCTAGCTCCCCAGTTCCCGTAGTGACCTACTCGTTCCAGTTTGCTTGGGACTTCCCCAATTTTAGCACTGAAAGTCTCACACTTTGGGGAGCCCCTCAGTCCCCAGCCAACAGGAAGGACTATTCACCCTACTGGTTCCTCACACCTGCACCATGGGATCATCTCCCAGATAAACTCTTCCAGGTAAGCCCTCATCTCAGGCTCTGTATACAGAGGGAACCCTCATAATGACAATCAATTTGGATCTTGTTGGGGAATCTGCCTGTCTCTGAGATCTGTGTCCAATTAGATCTGTAACCGATTAGAAACAAGCACATCAAGTTGCAACCAACTAAGAACATCTATAGAGCACTGGGAAGTGAACAACTGCAGTTTCTGTTTCCTGTTATTGTGGATTACTGTCTTGTGGCTTTTGCCAGATGTTCATGGGTATGAATCCAGACAATACAGGTAGTGTCTTATTTGTGAGCCTGCCTGCAGACAGAGCAGATGGAAGAGCTCTTGTGCTTCTGTCTCCTGGAATAAATGTTTCTAGTTTCTAGGTTAGAATTTTATCTGATTCGAAGCTGGAGTGTTTTCTTTCTGTTCGAATTAGGCCTAGCTAAGTGAATTTTCCCTAGAGGCTCCAAGTGGCAAAACTCTGAACTAGAGAGGGTTGTTTTTTCCCAGAAACAGGGAACTACCGCCCCCTAGAGGATAAGTATGTGTGTGGTGGTTCAGGCAAGCTCAGGGCAGCTGTTTTATGAATGCATACATGGTTTCTTCTCCTTAGGCGAGAAAAATGCTACTGCTTAATCTTTAGATTGCCTAATAATTTGAAAATGTCTTCGGTTGTTTGAGTGAGATATTTTCTTCCCCATGTAAAAGTCCAGATGAATTATGTTTAATTGGTATAAAGTAAAGGATCAGGAGTTGGGAATCCAAGGGATTGGAACCCCAACAGATATTTATTTGTTTCCGGAGGATTGGTCTGGGCATACTACGGGTGACACAAAATGAGTCTGATATCAAAGAGACTTTTTAATTAATTAGGCCTGCTCTGTAGAAAATACTCTGTAGAAAATACTTCTATAATGTCTCTCAACCTCAAAGCATTTCTTATTTGTGTTGGATCACTGAGCTCTTATATAAATCTAAGATAAAGGGATTCAGTGTCTCCCAAGGGGAAAAATTAAGAAATCAAGCCATACCTCCGATACTTTAAATGTGCTAGCCTTTTATGAAAAGCCCTCCAGGCTGAGAGAAAAATAAAAGAAAACCTTCCAAATCGCAGAACACCATGTTTACAAGAAGACTTAAGCTGTAAATTGCACTTTGTAATTTATGTTAATACATTTAAACAGAGTAAAGAAATTAGTCTTCAAGAGGATGACTCTTAACTTTTTTTTTTTTTTTTTTTTTTTTACTTAAAAAAAATGACTTCCAGTGGAAAAGAATGAAACTGCTCAATTGAGTATTAAAACCTTTGGGTAAAAGGTAAATTTTACGTTCTTACAAGAATCAAACAAAATATGTGTAAATAACCTACAAAATAAATGCAGTGTTGATACATGTTGAAACACTGTTCCTGTTTTCAGACCTAAACCCTTTCTCCAAAATGTTTTCGGGTGGGAACCGGGAAAATCTAACTTTAGTTTAATAGCTTCGTGGTTCCTGCTGAGTTACAAAATAAATATGCAGATCAGGCCCAATGATATGCAAATTCACAACAGGCCAAAAATTACTAGTCACAGAGATTTTAAGAAACGCTTCAGTACTAAGACTTCTTTCTAATCAAGTTTCAGAGAATTTCACTACTTTATAAAATAAATATAAGGAAGCCCTTGATCCTCTCTGCCAAGAGGCCTGTGTGCAACCACGGCCCAGGTGCTTCCTCCCAAGGTCTGTGAATTATGGGACTTCCTTTTGCTGCTCTTGCACATGACACTACCACCCAGCTTATATTTTTCTGAAGACAAAGGGATTTAGCATAGTCTATTTTTTTTAAGTTTATTTATTTTGAGAGAGAGCGAGACAATGCCAGTGGGGGAGGGGCTGAGAGAGAGGAAGACGGAGAATCCCAAGCAGGCTTTGCACTGGCAGCGCAGAGCCTGACGCAGGGCTTGAACTCCGGAAACTGTGCGATCATGACCTGAGCCCAAACCAAGAGTTGGATGCTTAACCCACAGAGCCACCTAGGGCGCCCCACTTTAGCATAGTCTTCATTTGGAATCTCCTGTTGGGAACCCCCAGGCTCCCTCATTTTCTCTCCAGAGTTCCTTTTATTTATTTTTGAGAGAGAGAGACAGAGTTCAAGTGAGGGAGGGGCAGAGAGAAAGAGAGGCAGACACAGAATCTGAAGCAGGCTCCAGGCTCTCAGCTGTCAGCACAGAGCCTGACATGGAGCTCAAACTTCCCAAGTGCTTGATCATGACCTGAGCCGAAGTTGGACGCCTAACTGCCTAACAGACTGAGCCACCCAGGCACCTCCAGAGTTCCCTTTCTCTAAAGTAATTTGTCCCTTAATTATCTGGAGAATATTACCAGTAAATGACAATGTGTACACGTATCACTGACATTACTCTTCAGTGTCTTAGTTTTGGATGCTTCAAGGGTTTTTTGCTCCTTATTTTGAGTTGATGACCCACCTCTTTCCCACCTGTTTCCCAAGGGAGACAAGTTACTGGCTTGAGAGTTCCAGATCCACCCCCACAGACTTGTGATACTTTGGGTGCTGGGAAACACCAGGGTTAACACGCACACACACCCCATGGCTGCATGTGGTCACCATCTGAGCTGATAGTGATAGACTATTAAATGCTAATGAGAAATCTCAGTTGCCTGTACATCCTGGAGGAAGCTCCTAAATGTCTGGATGAAGGCTAAGAGCCCTCTCTCCCCTGATTCAAACAACACTTGAGCATTTTTTAACCTGTACCCAAAAGGGCTCTGCGGATAGGAAGTCTTCTACCTTCTCCTGCACAGAGACACTTTTTTAGCCAGTGTATCTCCTGCATGTTTCTCATTGTATGACTTTCTAAGGAAATACCTGAAAGAATTCAGGTTGAATTCTAAGAGAGAAATGTTGCTTTCTGCTGAGTCAGTATCTGGTGTTTTAGTCCAGCTTTCCCTGCAGCACAGGCTAAGGGTAAGTCTTCCAAGGACGGAAGGACCTTCACTGCCCAGTTCAGTGGTGTGGACCAACTACTGATTCAGTTCCAGCAACTCTTACCCTCACCCTTGGGGAGTGTCTTCTGAATGTTGGTCTTGTTTGACCAAGAATCTTGCTAGAATCCTAAATCATGGACTCCTGATCTGTGTGGGTCCCTGAGAATCCTTGTGTTAAGGAGGAAGAACGTGTTCAGGATTTGAATGCGCATTTTATAAAATCCTTCTCAGTTTTGGAATTAATCTTAAGCAAGTGTAACAGAAGCCCTCTCAGCCATAGTGGGGCTGGGTGGGGCAGAGGGGGCTTTGAAATCAGCTGCTGTTTGTGATTTGGAATTGGGGGAGGAAAAGAGGAAAGAAGGAAGTAACCTGGCCATCTAATTTTGCCTGTGTACATTCTTTATCAGATGGAGTTCTGTCTTATTCCTTCAGGAGGTATTTTGCAACAATGTGCCTTTATCAGCTAGGACTTTTACAGGCAAAGCTCTCAAATAAACAGATATAAAATGGAAAAATAAATAAATGCAAGGAAATTAAATGCTAATGTGTTGCTTTTAATATTCTCCGTGAAGGTAAACCCTTTGATAAAATAAATTATGTTGTGAATTTTAGCTAAAAGATGATATAGGTCTTCTCCTTGATTTTACCACAGTAGGAAATGAAAATGCACATGTAGTATTTTAGTTCCTGCAAGACTTTGAATTTAATTTTTCAATCTCCTCCCAAAAGTTAAATTAAGTGGAAATTTCAAATTTCCTGATTATTATTACTTACACTAATATTTAACAGTATGTAGGGGCACCTGGGTGGCTCAGTTGGTTAAGCGTCTGGCTTCAGCTCAGGTCATGATCCCTTGGTCTGTGAGTTCAAGCCCCTCGTCAGGCTGTATACTGACAGCTTGAAGCCTGGAGCCTGCTTGAGATTCTGTGTCCCCCTCTCTCTCTGCCCCTCCCCCACTTGTGCGCATGTGCCCTCTCTCTCTCTCTCTCTCTCAAAAATAAATAAACATTAAAATAAACAAAATAAAAAAATAAGAGTATGTGAATATAAACACAAGTATTCTACTAAATTTACTTATTTTATTTTTTGATTTAATTCTTTTAAAAAACCAGTATTTTATAAATTGTTTCTTGTACTATTGGAACTTATAATATATACACAATATGACAAATTATGTGACTCTACAGTTTTCACCTAAAAGTGTATGTTTTGTTACCATATTTCCCTTATAAATCCTTAATCAGCCTGATTGATTGTTTAATGTTAACAGTGTATTTTCCAAAACCTGTACATAACTTTGAGTCACAGGCAATGAAATATTAAGCTAATTAATAAGTTAACATTGTTTATCTGGAGATTTAAAAAAAAATTTTTTTTTTTTACGTTTATTTATTTTTGAGACAGAGAGAGACAGAGCATGAACAGGGGAGGGGCAGAGAGAGAGGGAGACACAGAACCCAAAGCAGGCTCCAGGCTCTGAGCCATCAGTTCAGAGCCCGACGCGGGCTCGAACTCACAGACCGCGAGATCGTGACCTGAGCCGAAGTCGGACGCTCAACCGACTGAGCCACCCAGGCGCCCCGATCTGGAGATTTTTAAAGAAATTAAAATCCAAAGAGACAGAGAAAATAAAGCATGTGGTTATATAATCCCCAGGCAGATTTCTAACCTATGGATTATTTTCTATGTATAAACACATTTGGTCTTTGAAATATTCAAATGAAGAGGGTAAATTAATCCATGTATTGTAAATATTGCTTTATAAGATGATTGCTACTGGGGCACCTAAGTGGCTCAGTTGGTTAAGTGTCTGACTTTAGCTCAGGTCATGATCTCACAGTCTGTGAGTTCGAGCCCCACGTCAGGCTCTGTGCTGACAGCCTGGAGCCTGCTTCAGATTGTCTCCCTCTCTCTCTGCCCCTCCCCCACTCATGCTCTGTCTGTCTCTCTCAAAAATAAATAAACATTTAAAAAAATTAAAAAATAAGATGATTGCTACTATTCATTATGATTTTAAAAATAGATATTGTCATTTAAGCATATTGTTTGGTATGATTATATGTGCTTGTGTGTTTAACCTGAGGCTTACATTTGGAGGGGATCAGGGTATGCCACCCCCAAACATATCACTTGGGCATAGGAATTATTTTGAGCTGAAGGCATTTGAGTTCCTGGAATCCCTTATCTGCCTCCCAGAAGAACTCAAATTGTTATAAATCCTGTCTTGGGAACAACTCTGTATAATCTTGGAGACTAGAAATTGGCACCACACCCAAACAGACATTATCATGAGACTGTCATGTCTCTGATCTATTCTCCAAAGACTCATTTATCTTTCCCAAAAGTCATGTGTTTTTCCATAAGCGCCCTTTCTCTTTTTTCTCTTCATCTACTAAGTTAGGTATATAAGCCCCAAATTCCGAAGACCTGTTTGAGTTACTCATTGTTGACTCTTCCTGTGTGTGTTACACACATAAATAACCTGTTTTTTTTTTCCTCTCTTATGAATCTTTCTTTTATTGGTTTAATTCATATGCCTTAGGAACAGACCATAAGAGGGTAGCAGAAAAGGATTTTTCTGCCTTACCTACACAGTCAGGTGGCCTATTTAGGAAGTGATCTAGGGGCGCATGGGTGGCTCAGTCAGTTAAGCGTCAGACTTTGGCTCAGGTCATGATCTCACGGTTTGTGAGTTGGAACCCTGCATCCGGCTCTGTGCTGACAGCTTAGAGCCTGAACCCTGCTTCGAATTCTGTGTCTCATTCTCTCTCTGCCCCTCCCCCACTTGTGCTCTGCCTCTGTCTCTCAAAAGTAAATAAATGTTTAAAAAAAAAAAAAAGGAAGTGAACCTATAGAGAGCAGAAAGGGCAGGCCCTGGAGGATAGAAAGAGAGCTTTATGAAATGAGTCTCAGAATCATCTGACCGGGGGGACAAAAGGAAGACATTTTTATTGTCTGGCCTATGTCCTCCATTGGTTGAGAGTTGCCCCATGGAATTTTGACTTCCCCACACTTCGGGTTTGCATACCTATGAATGCAAAGTGGGTTCTCCCAGGCTTTCTGTGCCTCTGCGTCAGAGAAGCCGAGAGGCAGGAAGGGAGAGGCAGCGCGCACCTGAAGAGAGGTGTGTCAACAGGAGCCAGCATGGTACCGTTTACTGCAGATGAGACTGGAAACTGTAAGTGAGGCTGAGAGAATGTGAGGTGCAGAAAAGGTGTTCCACATTATGCACGTGCATGCACAGCAAGGCAAATTAAAGTTAATGGTGATAAAAACCCTCATGAATAGTGACTGATTGCTCAGAGAAAAGAATGGTCTTTGGTTATACAGTGTTTTCTCAACATGAGGTGGAAAAGGTTTTTCTGTCTTTTCTGCTTGGGTAGCAAACTTGTAGCCCTCCCTGCACCTGTGCTCTCACTTCCCAAAAGTTTGTTTGCCTTTGTATCAGTCCTCATGATGCTTTTGAGCGCTTCATGATTGTAGGCCAATTGTGGCAAAACCCCAACATTTCCCCACTGATAAAGGAACCAATATTTCTTCTGGTACTTTTGTTACCTTCTCCTATGTCTGTCGTAAAATATTGTTCCTTCCATGGGTAACTGAATAGGCTGTAACCATTTCCTGTTCTCAGGCGCATTTGTTCTTATTAAAAAAAAATAATAATAATGTTTATTTATTTTTGAGAGAGACAGAGACAGAATGTGAGTGGATTAGGGACAGAAAGAAAGGGAGACCCAGAATCCGAAACAGGTCCAGGCTCCGAGCTGTCAGCACAGAGCCCTACGTGGGGCTCGAACTCGCAAGCCATGAGATCATGACCTGAGCCGAAGTCAGCCTCTCAACCGACTGAGCCACCCAGGCGCCCCTCTTTCTCATTTTTAATCAACTGACATCTTCCGGCATCTCTTTCAGACATTGCCGTACTCTAAGGCCCCATACTCGTGACCTTTGGAGACTGACCAGGGCATCTTTTTGCCCACACCATCTTCGGTGCTCCCTAAACGGTTGTTGGCAGCACCAAGTGTTTTCTCTCACTGTGGACCTGTTACCCCAGGCATGGCACCCACAAACACCAAGGGAATTCTAGAACAATTAGCATGTTTTGAATGCACCAGTTTTCAGAACCTTTCAATGGTATTCTAAGAACCACATGCTTTTTAAGATTGCAGTGTGGGAAAACATGTTAAGACAAGGAGAGCAACGCAAGCCCCCACCCCCACCCCCTGTTCCCTTGGAAGGATGACAATATATTTTATTCCAGTTGTTTTTATTCAAGTGAAGCCGTTGACCACATGAATAGATTTCAGTAAATGTATGCCCTTTTAAAGCAAGCCCAAGCACAGGATTGATACTTTGTTGGCAAAAGAGTTCTAAGGGTTTTCTAAAGGTGTTTTTTAAAGCTTGGATACCCTTGCCTATGAATAGATGCAAAGCCTATTGATTCATGAATGCCTTTGTGGCTCACATTATCTGGAGTCAGGGAAAGTGGTGGAACTTCAAAATGCGATTCTAAAATAGATAAACTGGCCAGGGTTTAAGCAGAAACTGGACTAGAGTGGCCAGATGCCCTTCCCATAGCTCTTAGGAGCATGACATGCACCACAAGGTGAAAACGGTGATTCCGCTGGTGATCCATCATCTGTGGGAGGCCTGTACAATTTCTGGTTACTCCCCCAAGGCCTCTCCCTGGCAGAGCATTTGTGGGCCAGATGATGTTGTGTGGATTATTTTACAGCACTAATGATGCATAACTAAGTATTCTATTCCAGGTACAACCTACCAACTGATCTCTACAGACAGAGTAATGCCAAAGCTGTTGACTAAGATTACCTAAGGTTTATCAAAGGAAGACATCACTGGAACTTCATTGGAAAGAACCTTATCAAGCCTTGCTAAGTGTTCAAATGGATGACAGGTGCAGAGGCTTTCAGTCTTAGATCCTGTGTTCTTACTGTAAGAAAACGTACCCCACCCATTTGACAATTTCTTGCTGCGGTCTCTATTTTTCTTTTTCTCTTAAACACAGGGACCAATGCCTTGCTTGTCACTTGAGATCCAGGGAGGTATGACAGCTTCCAGGAAATTCCTGTTTCTGAAAAGAAAGCTAGTTTAGAATGAAATTGGGAGACAGCAGAGGGAACTTCCTTCCAAGCCCCACCCCTCCTTGTCAATTGCAGACCCAACAGGTGGATACTTCTTTACTATTCCCGCAGGAGGAATTAAGTTCCACCCACCTACACCACCCCCAACCACAACCGCGCAGCCAATGAGAGACAGTCACAACTCAGCCAATGAAGAGCCACTATATTTCGAACTCCCAGTTTACGCCAATGGACTTTTTGTTTATAATAGCCTGCTCGGCACCCTCCCCCCTTTCCTCAATAAAAGTCCAAGTGTTCTCTGGAAAGGCGGTATATACAAAATGACCTTAAAAGGTGGGATGCTGAAGAAAAAGGCTCACAAGTGCAGCTTGACGGGAAATGGTTTATTAAAGGGACTTACGGACAGAAGTGTGTCTTGCGGAGTGGCAAAACTAGTAGATCTCTGCAGTCCCATCTCTGGTAAGACCTGCTTTTGTAGCCCTAGAGTTTGGGGAGTACGTGCTAGTAGACCACCCAGGAGGAAATGTTTGAGAATAGTTGTGTCATAGTTATATCTCCAAGAGCAGATCAAGGACGTTATGCCCCGAGGGCGTACTTAAGGGTGTGGTTGGATGAAAAGAAAGAATTTGTGTGTGGGGTGGGGGCTATACTTAAGGCTTCAGGTGACTGTGAAGTCATCATGGCGGACTTGTCCAAGATGGTGTTAGTCTGGTTCACACAGTGTTCCTCTCCTTTGTTCTGCAGACTAGGCCATGGTTTTGCTACAGCTTGCTTGTCCCAGATTACAGTTCTCTGCTATTCCTGAATAAACCCATTTTTTCTAGTAAAATAATTGGCAGTTTTATTTTTAAGGTTAACACGTAGCAGCAGGCTGATCCTCTGCTCTAACCCCTGACCTGTGGCTAAATGGATATCTATATAGAAAACAATAAAATTTGACTCCTCCTTCAACCATAGTTCAGAATCCGTTCTAGGTAGGTTGTTGATGTGTATGTGAAAAAATAACAAGCATCCTAGAAGATAATGTGGGGAAGGAAAAATTCTTCCTCGAGCCTTCAGGGACTTCCAGCTGGACTGAGAATTAAATTTACCTGAGACAGATTAACAGAAAAAGCAAACAAACAACAACCCAGTTTTATTATGTGCACACAGAGGCCCAGTGATAGCATTGAGACCTAAAGGAATGACAGAGGCCGGCAGTTTTTACACTTTTTAGACAAAAGGACAGTACATTTGTGAGGAATTGACAGGATAAAAAAAAACAGATGTTTGGAATTTTTAGTTTGTAAGGAATTCTAAGTGGAATTTAGACTGAAGTAGTAGATTAGAAAAAAAATAATAACACGGTTTGCTTTGACAGCTTTCTGTCGCTGGGGGCACCAGTCGGTTAAGTGTCTGACTCCTGGTCTTGGCTCAGCTCATGATCTCACAGCTCATGGGTTTGAGCCCCGAGTTGAGCTCTCACAGCTCAGAATCTGGACCCTGCTTCGGATTCTGTCTCTGAGTTTCTCTGCCCTTCCCCTGCTCGCGCGTGTGCACATGCGCACACTCTCACTCTCTCTCTCTCTCTCTCAAATATAAATAAACATTAAAAAAAATCAAAGTTCCCATCTCTGGTGATAAGGATGTCTTTATATTTTGTACAGAGAAGATACCTTTTCTTTGGGAGGTTTATTTCCTGCTTTCAGGGGCACAGAGGAGGGTCTGAGTGTCCTTATGATGCAGGGAAACAAAGGCAAGAGAAATGTAGCTGAAATTAAATCTCCTTCCAGTTTGCAGCCCACTGATAGATATCTGAAACATGCAGAGTGTGACCTTCCTCAAGCAACTCATGGCTGCCTTATTTCCTTAATGTTTTTGTTTTAGTAAAGACTAAAAGTAACCTTATCTTAACAATAACTAGCCCCTCAAGGTCGTGAAAGCCTTGCTTCCAAATTCGTTAGAGACTTATGCTATCCCTAACCCCCACTAGCTTAAAATATGTAATCAGTCACTTTTCACAACCCCAGTGCAGCGCTTTCTGCCCATGGGTCCTGTCCCTGTGCTTTAATAAAATCACCTTTTTGTACCAAAGATGTCTCCAGAATTCTTTCTTAACCGTTCAAGAACCTCATCACTCACACCAGCTGTTTCTTAAGTGACTTTTATTTAAAATAATCACTACATGGGGCGCCTGGGTGGCTGAGTTGGTTAAGCATGTGACTCTTAATTTTGGCTCAGGTCATGATCTCACAGTTTGTGGGATTGAGCTGTGTGTCAGGCTCTGCGCTGATAGCGTGGAGCCTGCTTGGAACTTTTTTTCTCTCTTTCTGCCCCTCCCTACCTCAAAATAAATAAATAAACATTAAAAAATGTATAATTTTAAAATAATCACTATGCCAAACTGGCATATTTTGGGGCAGCCTGCCCTTGGCCCCTATGATAACATTGGCAAAATTCTTGGTCTTGGGGTAGAGAAAATTTTCTTAAACTGGGCATAAGAAACACCAATCATAAAATACTGAATAGGGGCACCTGGGTGGCTCAGTCAGTTAAGCATCTGACACTTTGGCTCAGGTCATGATCTCACAGTTCATGGGTTCGAGCCCTGCTGACAGCCCAAAGCCTGGAGCCTGCTTCAGATTCCCTCTGCCCCTCCCCCCTCGACTGTGTCTACCTCTCTGTCAAAGTAAATAAACATTAAAAAAATTTAAAAAAACTGAATAAGTTGGACTACATTAAATGAATGATTTTTTTCCATTAAAAAAAAATACCATTCAGAGTGGAAAAGTAAGCCACAGGTAATGTTTGCAACATGTATAGTCAACAAAGGGTTTGCTTCAGGAATGTATAAAGAATTAATGAATTGGGGCGCCTGGGTGGCTCAGTTGGTTAAGCATCTGACTTCTGCTCAGGTCATGATCTCACCATTTGTGAGTTCAATCCCCGTGTCTCTGTGCTGACAGCTCAGAGCTGGAGCCTGCTTCAGATTCTGTGTCTCCCTCTCTCTCTGCCCCTCCCCACCTCATGCTCTGTCTCTCTTTCTCTCAAAAATAAATAAACATTAAAAATTTTTTTAAACTTAATTGCATAACCCCTCCCAAGAGTTCACCACCATCACCCCTTCTCTGATATGTTCTCTTGTTTCTTGCCTCTGTTTTATTCACTGACAACCATTTGCATAACCTTAGTGCCTCGACTGTAAATTTGGAAAATGACAGAGCTCACCTCATAGGGTTATTATGAAGGGCTAAATGAGGAAACGTCTACAGTGCTTACAACAATGAATGCCTGACACACAGTAAGCACCCAGTACATTTAAGCTTATTGTTATTACTACAATTTATGTTTTGTGTGTTTTTTGGTCTTAAGAAATGTTTCCCCAATTAGTATTATCTTCTTCTAGGCACCTTGTAAGGCCCCTTTTGAAAGTAGATGTGGCCCGTGGCTTCACTTGATCTGCGTACTGGGGCAGAAGTGATGAGGTGTAGGGATGCAGCCACCTCTCCGTGCTCCCCATTCCGGGCCCCGTCACCGTGAGCATGTTCTGTGATGGGGCCTTCAGCATCCTGCTTCGTTGAGTGACGATGAGCAGAGCCCCATTGTGGCTCGAGTATGAACAAGAAATGAGTTGAGGTATGAACAAGAAATAAGCCTTTGCCTGTTCTATTTTTTTTTTTGTAAGAAAGAACTTCTTGCTCCGGGGTTAAAAAAAAATCCTTCCTCATTTTTTTTTGTAATTTAGATGTTTATGTTTCACATTTAGGTCTTTAGTTTCTTGGAGATTATTTTTTTTATTTAGTAAAAAAATTTTTTTTAATGTTTATTTACTTTTGAGAGAGAGAGAGAGAGAGAGAGAGAGACAGAGTGCGAGCTGGGGAGGGGCAGAGAGAGAGGGAGACACAGAATCCGAAGCAGGCTCCAGGCTCTGAGCTGTCAGCACTGAGCCTGATGCAGGGCTCAGACTCATGCTATGAGATCATGACCTGGGCCGAAGTCAGACACTTAACTGACAGCCACCCAGGTGCCCCGAGATTATTATTTTTTTTTAAAGGTTTTATTTTTAAGTAACCTCTAACACCCAACGTGGGGTTTGAACTTACAACAGCAAGACCAAGAGTCACATACCCCGTTGACGGAGCCTGCCAGGCACCCCAAGATTATTTTTATGTATGGTGCCGTGTGATGTGGAAATGTCAGAGTTCAGAGCTGATGGCCAAGAAAGAATTCTTGAAAGATCTTCCATGCAAAAAGGTGGTTTTACCAAAGCACAGGGACAGGACTTGTGGGCAGAAAGAACTGCCCTGGGGTTGTGACAGGTGATTGATTATATACCTTCAAGTTGGGAGGGCATTAGGGATAGCATAAGTCTTCTAAGGAATTTTGGAAGCGAGGTTGAGGGGGCTAGCTGGTGTTAGGAAAAGGTCATGTATTCCTGTCTAGTAAAACCTCATTCATGAGACCCTTCACATGTATATCAGGGGGCCATATGCTTGGAGGATGATTGCCAACATATATTTTGGGGGTAGAGATAAAGGAAGTTTCCAAAGGAATTTTTATATGTTCAAGTAGACTTACAGGATCCTGGGGGGGGGGGGGGGGGGGCTAAGATTGCCTTTTGTCCTTGGCAAAGTGTCATCATTGAGGCAGCTGGGTTCCTAGAGGAAGGTCTCTCTGTCGGTCTCAAGGAATTGTTAGTGGACTATAAGTTTAAAAAAAAAATTTTTTTTTCAACGTTTATTTATTTTTTTGGGACAGAGAGAGACAGAGCATGAACGGGGGAGGGGCAAAGAGAGAGGGAGACACAGAATCGGAAACAGGCTCCAGGCTCTGAGCCATCAGCCCAGAGCCTGACGCGGGGCTCGAACTCACGGACCGCAAGATCGTGACTTGGCTGAAGTCGGATGCTTAACCGACTGCACCACCCAGGCGCCCCTAGTGGACTATAAGTTTTAAAATGTTTTCCTTTTGCCTTTGTTTCCCACATCACTCTGTAGGAATCAAATTCAATGTTTTTTTTTTTAATGTTTTTTTTTTTAATGTTTTTATTTATTTTGGAGACAGAGAGAGGCACAGCATGAGCAGGGGAGGGGCAGAGAGAGAGGGAGACACAGAATCTGAAGCAGGCTCCAGGCTCTGTGCTGTCAGCACAAAGCCCGACGCGGGGCTCGAACTCACGGACTGTGAGATCATGACCTGAGCCGAAGCCGGACGCTCAACCGACTGAGCCACCCAGGCGCCCCTCAATGTTTTTTAATGTGGAAAGCCACCGGTCCCAATTCCACTCATTGAGGTGTCCTTTCCCCTGACTTGTGGCCCCACCTGTCACATCCAGAGTGCATGTACTTGCACAGGTCTTGACTCTGTTCTCTCCCATTGTATTCTTGGCTATTATTATACCATTTTACCATATGGTTTTACTTATTTCTTTGTAATATGCCTCACTAGCTGGTAGGCAAAGGGCAAGGTAGTCTTCAGGCATGGAGAGTGGGGAACAAAGAGTGAATTAAGCCCTCTGTCTCTTCGCCAAACCCACCCTTGGTGAGTAGAGCGCCACACTCTGGGCCTCGACTTCCTGGCTGTTTGCACATCAGAACGTGCCTGTCCATTTCCTTGGAGATAATCAGCGTGAGAAGCAAGCAGTAGTTTTGGAAGCTGTTATTAAAGTTAACTGACAGGGCTGGGTAACAGCTTGGATTTCTGGTGGGATAGTGTAGGGAGAGGGATTTCTCTGAGACAGCTCTTGTATTTCTGGCTCAATCAATCAAGGATGCAAGGATATCTGTGAGATGTATAAGTCATGAACCTTCTGAACTGTGAAAATACAGGCGTCAAATCTAATGCCTGGAGAGAATTTCTTGAGCAAATAATACAACCTGTAGAAATAACTAGTCACAGAAAAGCATGGTGTGATTATAAATGATTTATTCCATTAGATGATAACATTCATCACAATCAAAATCCTGCTGACAGTACATAAAAATATTGCTTTTTAATCATCATGAAGTGTCAAGAGACTAGTAAATTGGAAGACAAAGTACACACTTTTGCAGTCAGGGCCAGTAGCTCCCTTAGATGTCTTGGGGGACGTGAGCATTAGTGCAGGCCGCAGAAATAATCCTGTGTTCCCACCCTTCCCAATACTGATGCTGGCCAGCCAGCCAGTCAACTCCCTGCCCCTGTGCCTCCCTCCCATACCCCCTTCACAAACCCCGTGCCTAACGAGGCGCCAGGCTGGGGAGGGTTGCATAGGTCAGCAGGGAAGGGCAGCAGGATGAGGGGGCTAGGCATTAGCAAGAGGAATGAGCTTTCTCTTATTCCTGCAGATGGGAGGAGAAGGAAAGGTTTCTCTATGGGATTCCTCAAGATTTGGGCCCCTCAAACTTTTTGAGCTTCAACCTGGAGTCAGAAAACCAAGAGGATAGGCTCTCAGGGCTCCCTGTACTTGCCCGGCAGTTAGACTTCTCTTGCCTTTCAGGGATTGCTGAAGTCTCAGGAGAGCTCAGACTGTGAGGACAGATGCTTTAGTTCTCTGAATTTAAGGTCACCTCAAGTAGACTGGGCTTTCAGGCCTGAGGGTCTCCTCAGCCCCTCCCACCACCACTCAGGCTTCTGGGCTCCAAGCTACAGGGGCCTCGTAAGAGAGGCCTTTCCTACCTGAGACCTACAGCTCCCTGGCCACCATGGGAGTTCCTCCATGCTTGTCTTTGTCTAACCAGGAAGGTTTCTGGGTCTCGACCTCATGGAAATTCATCTTTCGCAGTAACATATCTTCACTAACCATTGTTAACTGGAGTTCTGACTCTTAGTGGGATCTGGCTTCCTCTCTTGGGGTTCTCAGCCTGCCTGAATCTGGGTGAATATCAACCACTGGACCCAAGATGGTGGGTGGCAGCTTCCCTCTGCTGGATTGTTTCCCTGGCTGTCCTGTTTTCATTAGGCTTGACCCAAATTCAAAAGTCCTCTGTGTAAAAGCTCAAAGTTTCCTGGTAATCGCTCTTTGTGGTCCCATTCCAACCCCAGACATTTCTCTTGTTTCTAGCACCCTTTCAGAGCAAAATTTGCTTGAAACTTGCTGGCTACTCAGTTCCTCTGCAGTGCAGATCCACTTCAGGCTGGGCCCTGTCATCTCAACAACATTCACTGGAGCCCTGATTCACGCCGGGCATTAATGACAGATGGGATGGGGAGACAAAGTCTCTGTCACTAAAGAGATCACCAGACTATAAACAAATGATTATCAAAGAGATGGCGGGTGTATGGCTAAGGTACGTTACAAGGTTCTCCATGGAGAAAAAGATGGTTTTTGTTAAGCAATGCCTATGTGTCAGGCAGTAAATTATAAACTTCTCTCTTCTAATTCTCACAGAAATACTACTGAGGTATTTATTGTTTGTATTTTCGTTTTATAAATGAGGTAATTGAGACCGAGATTACTCTTGTAACTTGCTCGAAATCACAGAACTAGTGGTGGTTGAGCCTGAATTACTACCATCGAGGTGAGGTCGTTGACCCGAACCCTGAGGCAGGAAGCATGATACAATGTTTAATTTTTGCCTGAAAATGTTGAGGAAGGCCTAACACTGGAAGTGATGTTAGAGTGAGGTCTTGAAAGATATTTAGTGTACTAAATTGATAGTGTCTTATGTTGGGTGAAATAGGATACGAAATGAAAGAGACTTCAGGCCAGGGGCACTTGAGTGGCTCAGTCGCTTAAGCGTCCAACTCTTGATTTCAGCTCAGGTTGTGATCTCACAAACTGAGATTGAGCCCCGGGTCAGGCTTTGCCCTGCCAGGATGGAGCTTGCTTGGGGTTCTCTCTCTCCCTCTCTCTCCACCCCTCCCCACTTGTGTGCATGTTCTTGCTCACAAAATAAATGTACAAACATCAAACAACAACGACAACAACAGCAAAACAAAGAGGCTTCAAGCCAGAAGGAACGATGGGTGTAAATGCACAGAAACCTGAGAGTCAGGACACCTTGGAAAGGGTTGGGTAGAGTGGAGCCTGCCCCTGGTAGCACTCCTCTCACAGGGCTGGAGAGAGAACACCCTTCTCTACACTCCCCATTCCTCTTCCAGCCATTACTGGTATGCCACCACTGAGGTTTGTGTCCTCTGGTTTTACCACCTCTGACCTTCGTCATGCCAGGCATCATCCTGTGTATATGGTCCACCCTGAGGCCCACTCATGCAAACCCTTTCAGATTTTTTACCCCCTCAGCTCCAACACCATTCAGCTACTCTTCAATCTAGACGACCACTTCTAGGAAATGTCCTCCAACCTACTCAGCATCTGCAGACTCTCTACACTGGAAATCTCAAGGCCCACCATCCTCTTTTCTGACTCCTCAGCCCACCAGCTTTCAGTCCCTTCCTGCTAGAACCCCTAGAACTTACACTTGTAGAGAGCACCAGTTCTCCAACCTCCCTCACTTACTAGGACACCAACTCAGTTCAGGCACCTGGATATTTGCTAAGATTACTGCAGCAGCCACGCCATTCCACTTGAAACCACGTCTCCCGACTCCCCTGACCTTTTCCATGGCCACACATTCTGGTATTTTCCATGCCTCATACTCCCTGGTGAGCCTTCTGCACAGCAGAGAGGCTGGGAGCTTGGCTGGACTAGAAACTGCCTGAGCTGCTTTCTCTTCCAGGATGTCAGCCCCGTCTTTTTAGGAACTTTATACTCTTCAACAGTTGGTCAGAGGCCCTGTTGTGGCTTCTGGCATCAGAACACTCCCTCTTCTATTTCATGATGGCCCCACTACTCCCACCTGGAACACCATCCCAGACTCACCTGAGCTACCAGAGAAACAGCTGAAATTATGGTCATTTAAAAAAATTGTTCAAAGTTAATATTTTTAAGGTTAATATTTAATTGTATTGTTATTTATCTTTTTTTCATGTTGACATCCTAAGATACCTCATAACCGGGAATCAGTGCTTCATCCTCACATGGATGAAAAACATATTCTTTATTTTTTTTATTTTTTATTTAAAAAAAATTTTTTTGTTAATGTTTATTTGTTTTTGAGACAGAGAGAGACAGAGCATGAGAGGGGAGGGCCAGAGAGAAAGGGAGACACAGAATCCCGAGCAGGCTCCAGGTTCTGAGCTGTCAGCACAGAGCCCGACGCAGGGCTCGAACTCATGGACTGTGATATCATGACCTGAGCCGAAGTCAGACGCTTAACCGACTGAGCCACCCAGGTGCCCCGAAAAACAGAAATTCCTAAGAAGGTTCTGATGTCAAAGCAAGAGCCCTCTCCATTAAAATAAAGTGCATGAGGGGCGCCTGGGTGGCGCAGTCGGTTAATCGTCCGACTTCAGCCAGGTCACGATCTCGCAGTCCGTGAGTTCGAGCCCCGCGTCGGGCTCTGGGCTGATGGCTCAGAGCCTGGAGCCTGTTTCCGAATCTGTGTCTCCCTCTCTCTCTGCCCCTCGCCCATTCATGCTCTGTCTCTCTCTGTCCCAAAAATAAATACACGTTGAAAAAAAAAAAAGTTTAAAAAAAAAAAATAAATAAAGTGCATGAGCAGCTATTTGTTGAGAGAAAGACGTAAGGTAAATTGCCCAAGATGTGTATTTTCTCTTCCACTGTAGTGAAACTTGGTGCAGAGCCCCTGTAAACTGTAACATTTCTCTAGATTGAGAAGCTGAAGAGCTCTTGTCAAATGATAATGGAACGTGTTGAACTGAAAGTTATGTGCATTTTGATGGAATTCTACAGTGCTGCTAAATTCTGTTGCAACGTGCCCAGTGTCAGTCACCGGGGCTGTTCTGGGGAAATCACTGCATTGCTTATACTGGCTTTTTTTTTCTTCTTCTTCCATTTTTCCTTTTGGTTTTATTTCATTTATTTTTAAAAATATTTTATTTTTAAGTAATCTCTACCCCCAGTGTGGGGCTCGAACTCAAAACCCCTGAGATCAAGAGTCACCTGCTCCACTGACTGAGCCAAGCCAGGCACCCCTTACGTTTGGTTTTAAAGTTTTATTTTGCTACCAGTTTTTCTTATAACAGCCGGAATGACTTTCCCTCCATTTCTTCAGTACAGCCCACACACATCATCAAGTGTGTAGTCAACCATGTCCATACATAGACCGTAACATGGACGTCTTGCTTAGCATAAAATTTCATACATTCCGCCAGCTCATATATGCAACATGCATAACAAATACATACTAACTTACCTATGGAGAATTAAATTGTATAGCTTTTAATTTTTTTTTTCAACATTTATTTTATTTTTGGGACAGAGAGAGACAGAGCATGAACGGGGGAGGGGCAGAGAGAGAGGGAGACACAGAATCGGAAACAGGCTCCAGGCTCTGAGCCATCAGCCCAGAGCCCGACGCGGGGCTCGAACTCACGGACCGCGAGATCGTGACCTGGCTGAAGTCGGACGCTTAACCGACTGCGCCACCCAGGCGCCCCTGTATAGCTTTTATTTAGCTTTAGGATTAAAAAATTCTTCCCCGGTGCCTGGGTGGCTCAGTCAGTTGAGCGTCCAACTCTTGGTTTCAGCTTGGGTCATGGTCCCAGGGTTGTGGGATCAAGCCCTACAGTCAGGTTCCATGCTGGGCGTGGAGCCTACTGCAGGTTGTCTCCCTCTCCCTCTCCCTCTCCCTCTCCCTCTCTCTCTCTTTCTCTCTCTTTCTCTCCCTCCCTCCCTCCCCCTCCCCCCCCCCCCCGCCCCTCTGTGCACACGTGCTCTCTCTCTCTTAAAAAAAAAAAAAAATTCTTCCTACTTAGGATCCACAGTCTCTAACAGACCCTTGTTTTGCCTCCCTTCCAGGAACATTTTGTCCCATGAGATATGAAGGGAGAGTAGCTGCCTGGAAGATGTGGGCCCAGGACTGGAAAACATTATCCATACTGTTTGGCACAAGGTTGGGATCGAGAGGTGAACTGTTATATCTAACGCTCATATTACCTACAAGTTGAACAAGGACTACAAAGGCTCATGAGACAGGAATGCTGGCACATCTTTTCTGTGCTAATGATTCTCAACCTCCATCCTAGGATCCGGAACTCCAGACTTGCATTCGTATCTCCATCCTGGACACTTTCAGTCTCAGGTTCCATGGAAAATTTCTCAAGGGTGTGATCATTTGCTTTATGCAATTGGCCTCATGATTTAGTGCATCTAAAGAAAATCCTTTACCTTTTTTTTTCTTTTTGGAAGATAGAAGCCCCATCCCTAAGCAAGGCAAGCAAGTCAAGGAATTCTTCACATTCTGGTGTTTTCCATTTCTTCTCGTACGGAGCTTTTATTTAATAACAAAATCTTACTACCATCTTTGAATCTGTGGTCAAATTTTCTACTGTGATCTGACCCATCTTGGACAAATCTGGAGCACCACAGAGCCCAGGAGCGTGGAGGGGCCCTCAGACCAGGACCGAGTATTCATGGTAAGCCTCTTTGTGGTCTTTGAATTCTCCCTGCTCTCTCTTTCTGAACTGCTTTTGTGTCAGAAGACTTTGTCCTTTCAGTCAGTGATCATAAACTGGGCTTTTCCACTTTTGATATCTTTCCTATGTGATTTGCAAAAGTTTGAGTTTTCTGTTTTTATCCATAGGCCAGATTAACCTTTCATAGGCTTTCCCCAGACCGAAGTTTATTTTTTATTCTTTTAAAGATTTTATTTTTAAGTAATCTCTACACCCAACAAAGGGCTCTAATTCACAACCCCAAGAGCAAGAGTGACACTTCCCAATGACTGAGCCAGGCAGGCACCCCTTCCTAGACTGAAGTTTAAAAAGGAATTCCCAGGGGCGCCTGGGTGGCGCAGTCGGTTAAGCGTCTGACTTCAGCCAGGTCACGATCTCGCGGTCCGTGAGTTCGAGCCCCGTGTCAGGCTCTGGGCTGATGGCTCGGAGCCTGGAGCCTGTTTCCGATTCTGTGTCTCCCTCTCTCTCTGCCCTTCCCCCATTCATGCTCTGTCTCTCTCTGTCCCGAAAATAAATAAACGTTGAAAAAAAAAAAATTTAAAAAAAAAAAAAAAAAAAGGAATTCCCAGGGTGCCTGGGTGACTCAGACAGTTAAGCATCCAACTTCAGCTCAGGTCATGATCTTGTGGTTTGTGAGCTCGAGCCCTGCATCAGGCACTGTGGTGACAGCTCAGAGCCTGGATCCTGCTTCAGATTCTGTCTCCCTCTCTTTCTTCCCCTCCCCTGCTCGCACTCTGTCTCTTTCTGAAAAAGACAGTGGCGTTTTGTAGCAACATGGATGGAACTGGAGAGGGTTATGCTAAGTGAAATAAGCCATACAGAGAAAGACAGATACCATATGTTTTCACTCTTATGTGGATCCTCAGAAACTTAACAGAAGACCATGGGGGAGGGGAAGGAAAAAAAAAAAGTTAGGGAGAGAGCCAAACCATAAGAGACTCTTAAAGACTGAGAATAAACTGAGGGTTGATGGGGGGTGGGAGATGGGTATTGAGGAGGACACCTGTTGGCATGAGCATTGGTTGTTGTATGGAAACCAATTTGACAATAAATTTCATATTAAAAAATAAAATTATAGTAATTGACATTATAAAAAATAAATCAATTAATTAATAAAAGGAATTCCCACCTCTGTACATTTCATGTTAGACCACATGTTCCTTTTTTTTTTTAAATGTTTATTTATTTTTGAGAGAGGGAGAGACAGAGTGTGAGCTGGGGAGGGGCAGAGAGAGAGAGAGAGAGAAAGAGACACAGAATCCGAAGCAGGCCCCAGGCTCCAAGCTGTCAGCACAGAGCTCAACATGGGGCTCGAACCCACAAACTGTGAGATCATGACCTAAGCTGAAGTTGGACACTCAACTGACTGAGCCATCCAGGTGCCCCAAGACCACATGTTCCTGAGTGTCAAGTTAATTTAAAATAAAATGATTGGTATACCAGAGACAACTTGAAATTAGAATTTCTCCTTGATGCTTCCTTAGACTATGATGTCCTGAAATATGCAATAATCTACTTACTCCTTAACATTAGGAATAGGTATCCCAGCCAATAGAAAACCCGTATCTGCCTGTTGGCTCAGTGTCATGAGGAGACCAAAATGACGACTGAGCAGTCTCAGCAGTGTGAGACCATGACTGTATTCCTTGTTGGAAGTGTCTTTTCACTTAGGAATTAAAACTTCTAAACCTGCCAACACTAAGATTGTGAGAACAAGGAGCAAATATTCTTTAACTGGATTGTAGAGGTACTCATAAGAGGGACTGTTCCTATCCATGTGTGTCTTAGCTATGGAGCAAACAACATCAAATATTGGTTGATGGTTTTAAACACGTGTTGCTCCTGGAGGATAGCTCCCCAGCTTGTTAGGGTGCCATATTCCTACTGCCACCATAATGAGCCTTCAGTAAGTTCATTCCACTGTTCTTTAAGGCCAGCTGTGTCTGGGTAATAATGTATATCCAAAACCAATAAATTCCATGGTATGAGCCAATTGCCACATCCTTTTCACTATAGAATTAGTTTCTTGGTCAGAATTTATGTCATATGGGGATTTCTTGGTGGTATTTTATAAAATATTCTTTGTAGGTCTTTGATGATTCTGATGAAAGCATTTGAGGCATGGGAAGAAAATCTGGAAATATATCTATTCCCAGGAGGACACTTTTCTGTCCTCAATGAGGGAAGAGCTTCTATGAAGTAAATTTAACATCGTTTGACTGGCTGGTCTCCCCAGGGAATGCTGCTATATTGGAGACTCATTGTTGGCTTCTGCTATTGGCATTCATGAGTGGTGATGGCCAAATTAACTTTGGTGAGGGGAATTTATGCTATTAAGCTTATGCATAGCTTCTGTCTCTGTCACCATGCCACTCTTGTACCTGACCATTGGGCAGTCAGTGGGGTGGATGGGGAAAAAGGCTAACTGACATCTACATGACCAGTCATCTTGTCCACCCATTATTGTCCATCTATTATGTCCACCTATTGAGTGACTTATCTACAGTATGTGCCTCCTATTGGGCATTTTTGTGAGACATGATTGTCTTCATACTCTGTGCCCATTCCAGGAAGTCCATCTACATATCTCCTCTCCAGACCATTCTTGTTGTAAGGCCATAGAGGCCATAGAGCGGATTAAATAAGAGACAATAAAAGAAGGGATCAGGCAACCAGTGGAGGGATTCAGCCAATGACCAAGTATGTCTACTTCATATATATATATATATATATATATATATATATATATATATATACACACACACACATACTAGTATATATATACACTCTGATTCTAACCTGGGTGGTATTTTGTACCCCAAATGAATAGCCTCAGCTAAGAAACAGTATCTACTGGCTCCCTCCCACTGCATTGTTATTTTAAAAATTGGATGTAAGTCTTTCTAGGGGAGGCTTGGAAGGTCCCTTGAAGGGACCCAGCCTTCCCCTTAATTGAGGGGCTCTAGGCTTGTGATCTGGCTTGGTTTGATAATTGGATATGAGGCAGTATAGTCCCACTGTGGCAACTTGAGTCAGGCTTCTGTTTTCCAAATATATAGCTAAAGCTACACCTTCGTAGACTGCCCATCTGTTCATTCCTAAGAACCCCATGATCATTTAGCTGCCACCACAGATCTCTGAAAGTGCAAACACTCTAAGAGCCTTTCTGTCCCTGCAGCCTATTGTGGTAATTCACCCAACCTGACCTTGAAGTTAAGAGCCACCACCTGGCCTTTGGCAATCCAGAATTCTAGTCCCACTGAAATCAGAAAGTCCAGTTCTAAGGTGGTATCTCCCCCACTACCATCTTTGGCCTTGCTTTTCAGGGTACTTCCATCACCTATGCGTAGCTGATGCCGTGGTAATGGAGCAGCCTCTGGACCTTGCCAGGGTTACAGATGAGGGTGGCTGAGATTACACACCTAGGTACACTCCCAAGATTCCCGTTACCCTGAGCTCTTGGACCTTTGATACCTTAACCTCATTGACTCTAGGCCAGCACTGAGTCCAGGCTTCAATAAACCAGCCAACATACTGTTAAAACCACTTGTGGGTACTCAAGTTAAAGAGTATAGCCTAAATCCACATTAGTAATTCACAAGTTTATGCCTGTTCATACTCACATTTCACCTCTTTGGTCTGCATGCACTTAACTTTGAATCCACTTCTATACATGCTTTCCAGCTTTTCCAGATTTAAAGCAACCATCCCTACTCATTCTGACCTACATACAGGCTAACCACTAGAAGAGAAATCAATTTTAGAACTTTCAAAATAACAGAGGGTAAATTGGGATTTTTTTTTTTTTAACCCATCTAAAATGCTATTGGACAGGACACTTCTCTTTTGGCTCACGTTGATCCCTTCTTGTAGAAATCCTCCCGTTTCTTTCTGACTCTCAAATCTTTCACGGTTATATTGAGGAACTCTCTCTTCCCCTTAAATATAGAAACAAGAGTGCCCCAGAAGAGTTAATGCTTTAAAACAGAACATAATGAATCAGAGTAGAACATAGAAAATCAGGGGCGCCTGAGTGGCTCAGTCATTAAGCATCTGCCTCTTGATTTTGGCTCAGGTCATGATCTCGAAGTCGCGAGATGGAGCCCAAGTTGGGCTCTGTGCTGAGTGTGGAGCCTGCTTGGGATTCTCTCTCTCCCTCTGCTCTTCCCCTGCTCACACACGTGCGCATGCACGCCCATGGTCTCACTCTCAAGATGAATAAACTTTAAAAAAAAAAAAAAGAAACCTAGATAATCATTCTAAGTGGGTACCCAGGTTGGCAGGACTTCACTTTGTTTCTATCTCTGGTTCTTAACCTTGTTTTGATAACAAATCACTTTGAGAGTCTGGTAAAATCTGTGAGTCCCCTCTAGAGAAAATGTTCGTAGACATAAAATACACATTCACTTTTCAGGTATTCAAGAATATCCAGTTATTGATAAACCCATAGTTAAGAACCCATACCTTTCGGGACTAGGTCAATGTATTTAAAATATCTAAAGAAAGTGTTCATCAGAAGGGGAATTAATGGTTAGGCATGAATATAGAAAAAAGAGAACCAAAAAGACAGACCCTATAGTGTCCTTCCAAATATCCTCCATGGAAGAGAGGACTGTGGAGCAAAAAATCCATCAAATGTTCTG
Organism: Prionailurus bengalensis; assembly: GCF_016509475.1. NCBI lineage: Eukaryota > Metazoa > Chordata > Mammalia > Carnivora > Felidae > Prionailurus > Prionailurus bengalensis. The sequence goes on from NC_057346.1 coordinate 59,393,227, forward strand.
GTCCTGAGAGCAAGATGAGAGTGTCATTCTAACTTAGTCTGAAGCCATTAACCACTCAAATGAACAAATGCCCTTATTTTGATCGAATACACACCAAACTTCTGATTATAATTTGACTCCTTGAGTAGCTTGCCTACAGGGCAAAAGTGCTCTGACCAGAGAATGTGAGTAACTAGTCCACTCTGCAGAAAGAGTTCCAGAGTAAATTAACAAGCCAGTAGTCTGTTTTTTAAATATGGCATTCTCTATGAGAATGGTTAATAAGAGTCTACGTATAAAAGATGATCCTAGGCTTCTGAACTTGTGTGACAAGGGTAAATACCTCTAAGAAAGATTAATCTAGGTTTCTAAGCTTGCAAGGCAGAGAGAATGTGATAAATTTGCCAACTATCTCATTTAAATTTCTCAAATGCGTTGTCTTAGGACAGAGTCTGCCAGAGTCGCTGACTTTATTAATTTTTTTCTGGCTTAAGTGAGAAGAGTCAGATGTAGAATTTTGAGACTCTTCTGCAGAACAAAGGGATTTAGGTTATTTATATACCTTTAAGGAGTTACAGACACCAGTTACAATCATGTGGTTTCCCATGACAACCAATTATTATGCAAACCTTTGGGATTCAAGGTTTCCTACCACAGGAAATAATACTAAATTTTTGAAATCTCAATGTTTTTAAGGAGACTTCAGATAACCTTACAAAGTCGCTTTTTCAAAAGGCTATAAAATATTGAATAGGATGGCTACAAATAAAAATCCTCACGTGGGTAGTCTCATCTATAGTCTTGTGACTGTTCTCAGCCTTCATCTTCTAACAAGCTCTTGAGAATGGCTTCATTGCTCTGACTCTCATCTCTGTCTTACACTGTGATAAGACTTCTCTCTCCAGAGTTTCTTTTTACACACAATTAATAGATAGGAAGTCTGCAGTTTTTGACTTCAGGCAAGATTTTAATAGCCAGAACTCAATGGAAAATGCAAGATTTGTAGAAACCTAGGAATTAGTACATCAAATGTGAACATAGTAAATTGTAAGAAAAATATTCCTATTTCACCCAGCACATGAATGGTCTCTTAAATCAAGTGTAAAGTCTCAGTCTGGTCTCTGAGTCCTTAAACAAATGCTCCCCTCCCCCCACCCACCCCACTCATGTATCCACTTTCCTCTCAATCCCAGACCAGTGCCTGTTCCAGCCAAGCAAACAGTACCTCCGTGTGGGTTCCCTCTGGTGCTGACAGGAAGATTCTAGTGCAAGTCTTTTATTTGGGAGGTTCAGGAGCCACCTGCTGGGGAGTTAAGGAAGTGACACAGGGAAAGGAACCAGCTGCCACAGAGGCCAACTACAGCTTAATTCCACAAGAAGATTCTGGAAAAGGGTTCAAAGCATACCTCACAATTATCTCACTAGAGAAATAGGAGCTCTGGGGTATTTTACACCACGTCTCATCAGTCATTGGCTGATGGCTGATCTGGGGAGTGTTAATTCCCCAGCACTTCCAGTATGCTGAGTTTGTTGAACAAGGCAGCTTTCCACAGTTCTGGAACAGCCTACAAGTGCAGAAGTGCATCAGATGCAGAGATGGCAGTCTGAGGGACATATAGGCAGGATGCTGAGAGTGTCTGCAATACCTCTTCCTTCCCTGATGGTTTTTCTCCAAAAATTCATCTTTTCTTCCTTCAGAATTGTCTTGAAATCCTTCTCTCCCAAGATCTCTCTGAGTAACCCTAACACACTCTCAAGACATCTGCTAAGAGTGTATGCCTGAACGAATGGAAGAAAACTCCTACGTGGACAAGTTGTTTTTTTTTTTAATTTTTAATGTTTATTAGAGAGAGACAGGCAGAAAGAGGAGGAGGCACAGAACCTGAAGCAGGCTCCAGGCTCCGAGCTGTCAGCACAGAGCCTGACACGGGGCTTGAACTCATGAGCCATGAGATCCTGACCTGAGCAGAAGTTGGATGCTTAACTGACTGAGCCACCCAGGTGCCCCAGCTATGTGGACAAGTTAGACAAAAGTGCCCTCCTCTGAGCAGACATGGCTCCTGGGGGCCATACAAAATGGCACTTTTGAAAGCAGCTCCCACAAGTAAGTGCACACAGTTTGATGGAGGGGTGAAGTAGGGACTGCTTTTGCTCACATAGTCAACCAGATATCTTTAGGCAGTGCGCAAACTGGACAATAGTACCATGGCAGCCCTGCCTACTTCGATCACTCCTTTCATCTAGAGCCATCCAGAAATTTCACGTAGTAGAGCTTTCTAGCGGAGTTTGATCAGATATTGAGTGTGTGAACTTGGCAGCAGCTCCCCAAGCATCTATTTGTATTAATTGATGTGTTTCGTGACTAAAGGAAAGGAGGAAGTAGGTGGTCCAGAACCAACTGGCAGAAGAAACTGAGGAAAACAGAAAACTGAAAATGATGCTTATGCTCCAGCTCTCCCTAGCTACTTCTCCCTGGAGGCCTACAAAATAATTCTCCACCTGACTTCCAAGGCAATGGAACAAGATCGCTGTCTAAACTTAATATGCCAAACACCGATTTTCTTTATCTTCAAAATGGTATAGGAAAGATAGGTGAGAAATTGAGAGGGAATATTCTGTCCACTGTTCAGAGCACATGGGGAAACCTAAATGAGGAGCAGTCCTGAATGTGGGTCCCCACGTGCTTTTCTCAAGTTAGTATCTGTTCACTGACTAGGCACCATGTGAAAAGTTCAACGAATTCTTTTTTAAACGTTTAAAATTACAATTTGCAACGTTATAAAAATAAATGAAATGGCACCTAAAATCTTTATACTCTATCACAAACTATTTTAACGTCCTTGCTTTCTTCTTAGTTTCTCTGAGACGTTCCAGTGCCTACTCAAACTTATTTCTTATTTTTCGCTATCCTAAGTAATTTTTTGTAAGCATCCTGTTTATATTTACCTGTAACAAATCAGGAAGTTAATAATCGTCGGCCATCGTCCCCATTCCAAAACTTCTGAAAAGCCTTTCTGGTTTTGACTTTTGGCAGCCCCTCTTCACAAAGAGCTTTGCCTCCCTTGCCTTTTTAGCCCTAATCCAGGCAACGTCCACTCCAGGCAGGGTGAATCCGGACTTAGGCACAAGGTCGTTAAGCACTTCTGGCTCAATACTCATTGACACTTCAGGCACTACCTTGGTACTGCGTATGTGCTAAATGCCCGACTAGGCTCAGGGACTTACAAAGATGAGTGAGATAGATTCCTGTTCTCAATTATTTTCTCATCTTGAAGTCTCCGAGTGCTATTTCAGATCCACACCCATCATGCTGAACTCAATAAAACTTAATCATCAGAATGTTCCATCAGAGCCTAGACATGGGAAGTCTGAGAACCCCTGACCTTCCTCTATAAATTACCCCTCACCAAGAGCATTTATTTTAACATCTTGACTGCACAGCTTTTATTTCCAATAAAAATCTGACTGAAGGAGAAAAGAGGGGGAACTTGAATTTGGAGATGAAAGAAAGGTGGGAAAATAGAATATTACTCATTCGCTTCACTGAGCATCTGGGTCCCAACCAGTTTGACTAGGGACCGTCTGAGGGTCAGGTAACCAGCACAGCTGCTTCAGGATTCAGGGGATAATTATGTGATATCGTTGAATTTTAGAGTTTCTAAGGGAATATTCCTCACTTGGAATACTTCTTGCCAAGTATAGAATTTGGTTCTTCACTCCCATACCACCCCCTCCCAAATATGACCACTCTCCACGCCCCCGCCTCCCAGTCTTCAGTTCTTCTCTCCCCTTCCCCTAAATTTTCATTTTCATAAGAGGATTTAGTTTCCCTCAACTCCAGCTTCTTATTCATAGACTCCACAAATTCTCTGATTTAGAACTGCCAGTTACCTGATTCCTTTTGCACTCTGACCCTTTATAATCTTGAGGGAAAATATACTTTCACTTTCACCATGAATTTTATGGCCATTTTTTTTTGATCACTTGATTACTCATATCTTGCTTGTTGCTGTCTCTCCTTAACCCCCGTGCTTTTCAGTGTAAATTAGTTTTGCTCACAAGTATGCCCATTTTGGTATATTTCAGGGACATGTTATCCACTGCCTTCGTTCAGTCAAGAAATCCGGATCCTGTTCCCACTATGCTTTCGGCCTTTCTCCTCTATCTTGACCTAGTAACTGTTATTGTACTCATCACCTGAGCTTCATGGAGATTCACATGGTCAAGTGCATCTTTGTACTTGACATTTTATTTTTTATTTTATTTTATTTTTTTCAACGTTTATTTATTTTTGGGACAGAGAGAGACAGAGCATAAACGGGGAAGGGGCAGAGAGAGAGGGAGACACAGAATCGGAAACAGGCTCCAGGCTCTGAGCCATCAGCCCAGAGCCCGACGCGGGGCTCGAACTCACGGACCGCGAGATCGTGACCTGGCTGAAGTCGGATGCTTAACCGACTGCGCCACCCAGGCGCCCCTGTACTTGACATTTTAATCAAAGGATATCTTCCAAGGAAGAGTACCACTTGAGGGGTTCCTCAAGTCTCAGTGATGTTTGTGGGATATTTACCTCCTTCATGGAAGTCTATTCTCACCTCAGGTCAGAGGGTTGAGTCCATAATGCTCCTTAATTCATGGTACGCCATCCTCATTGGTCCACTTGAAGACTCTCTCTTCTTTCATTTACTGATTTATTGTCTTTTATTCTCATTCCTCAGTCCCATTCTTCTAATTAAAAAAAATGTTTTTAAGTTTATTTATTTCTTAGAGAGAGAGCACAAAAGCAGGGTAGGGGCAGAGAGAGAGGACAGAGAGAATCCCAAGCAGGCTCCTCACTGCCAGCACAGAGCCCTACGTGGAGCTCGAACTCATGAACTGTAAGATCATGACCTGAGCCAAAATCAGAGTTAGACGCCCAACTGAGTCAGCAGGCACCCCCCCCAACCATTCTTCTCTTTAAATGAACAACACTCTAATATATGTGATGTGTATCCTTTTATTTGTATGTTTTTTATAAAATGTATTATGTTAGATACGTGTATTTTTCATTTATATATGTGGCCAATTTAAAAACATGTAGCTTACTATTTTTTTTTAAGTTTCATTTTTAAGGGGGTGCCTGGATGGCTCTGTTGATGAAGTGTCCCACTTTTTTGTAGGATTTTATTTACTTATTTATTTATTTGAGAGAGAGAGTGAGAGGGAGGGTCAGCGGGAGAGAGAGCATCTTAAAGCAGGCTCCATGCCAAGTGTGGAGCCTGACGCGGGGCCCGATCTCACGACCCTGAGATCATGATCTGAACTGAAATCAAGAGTCGGGTGCTTAACCGACTGAGTCACCCAGGTGCCCTGGTATCTGAGTCTTGATCTCAGTTCAGGTCTTGATCTCAGGGTTGTGAGTTCAGGCCCCATGTTGCGCTTCACGCTGGGTGTGAAGCCTACTTACCAAAAAAAAAAAAAAAAAAAAAAGATTTTATTTTTAAGTAATCTCTACATCCAACATAGGGCTCAAGTTCACGACCCCAAGATCAAGAGTCTTATGCTATATTTTATTTTATTTTATTTTTTTTAATTTACATCCAAAGTAGTTAGCATATAATGCAACAATGATTTCAGGAGTAGGTTCCTTAATGCCCCTCACCCATTTAGCCCATCCAGTAACCCTCTGTTTGTTCTCCATATTTAAGAGTCTCTTCTGTTTTGTCCCCCTCCATGTTTTTATATTATTTTTGCTTCCCTTCCCTTATGATCATTTGTTTTGTGTCTTAAAGTCCTCATATGAATGAAGTCATATGATGTTTGTCTTTCCCTGACTAATTTCGCTTAGCATAATACCCTCTAGTTCGATCCATGTAGTTGCAAATGGCAAAATTTCACTCTTTTTGATTGCCGAGTAATACTCCATTGTGTGTATATATATATATATATATATATATATATATATATATATATGTATATATATACACACACATCTTCTTTATCCATTCATCCATTGATGGACATTTGGGCTCTTTCCATACTTTGGCTATTGTTGATAGTGCTGCTGTAAACATTGGGGTGCATGTGTCCCTTTGAAACAGCCTACCTGTATCCCTTGGATAAATGCCTAGTAGTGCAATTGCTGGGTCGTAGGGTAGTTCTATTTTCAATTTTTTGAGGAATCTCCATACTGTTTTCGAGAGTGGCTGCACCAGCTTTGCATTCCCACCAGCAGTGCAAAAGCAATTGTCTTTCTCCACATCCTCACCAACATCTGTTGTTGCCTACGTTGTTAATGTTAGCCATTCTGACAGGTGTGAGGTGGTATCTCATTGTGATTTTGATTTGTATTTCCCTGATGATGAGTGATGTTGAGCATTTTTTTCGTGTGTCAGTTGGCCATCTGGATGTCTTCTTTGGAGAAGTGTCTATTCATGTCTTTTGCCCATTTCTTCACTGGATTATTTGTTTTTTGGGTGTTGAGTTTGATAAGTTCTCTATAGATTTTGGATATTAACCCTTTATCTGATATGTCGTTTGCAAATATCTTCTCCCAGTCCGTTGGTTGCCTTTTAGTTTTGCTAATTGTTTCCTTCGCTGTGCAGAAGCTTTTTATTTTGATGAGGTCCCAATAGATCATTTTTGCTTTTGTTTCCCTTGCCTCCAGAGACGTGTTGAGTAAGAAGTTGCTGTGGCCAAAGTCAAAGAGGTTTTTGCCTGCTTTCTTCTTGAGGATTTTGATGGCTTCCTGTCTTACAAGAGTCGTATGCTGTATTGACTGAGCCATCCAGGTGCCCCTGCTTACTATTCCTTTTTTATTAAATACTATGGTTCTAAGATCTACCTCCGGTGCTGATGTACATCTAGTTTGTTGCTTCTAATTGATACTGAGTGCTCCGTTGGGTGCATCCCCTACATTTTACTTTTCAATCCACCAGTTATAGGTAAGTAGGTTGCCTCAAACTTACTCTCAAAGAAAACATTTGCAATGAGCACCCTTGTACATCTCCCCATTCAACATGTATGAGAATATCCCTTGGATATAGGCTCAGGAGGGAAATCATTGGGTGATAAGGCACATGTAATCTTAATTTTACTTAGCATTGCCAGATTGGGGTCCAGAATGGCTGTACCAGTCTGTTCTGACACTGGCAGTGTGTGAGTGTCCCTATATTCCATTATCCCCAACAATATTTAGCATTAATTAGCTTTCTCATTTTTGCTGATATTAAGGGTAAAAAGTAATGTAACTCAATTTTAATTATATATTAACACAACGGAAATGCTGCAGATGGAGCCTTGGGTTCTCATTGACTCAGACCTCTTCTTCATATCTCACACCTACTCAGTTGTTAAATCCCATCTGCACCTCTCCCAAGCCCATTTCCTCCTCTTTTACTTTGCCATGATTTGGGGGGAAATTTTTCCCTTTCACTATTGCAATTGCTTCCTAATTTGTTTCTTAAAATTTTTTTTTAATGTTTATTTATTTTTGAGAGGGAGAGAGAGTGTGAGTGGTGGAGGGGCAGAGAGAGGGAGACACAGAATCCGAAGCAGGCTCCAGGCTCTGAGCTGTCAGTGCAGAGCCCAAGGCGGGGCTCGAACCCATGAACCGAGAAATCATGACCTGAGCCGAAGTCCGATGCTTAACCGACTGAGCCACCCAGGTGTCCCACTACTTTGTTTCTTAGTGTCCAGATTCCACCCTGTCAATACATTCTATATCTGTTACTAAGTATTCCAGAAGCAGGGCCCTTTGAGGCAAGAATGAGGATGTTATGAATGAATAATGGTGAGGATTTTTACCCTAAAACTCTGAGTCAGGGGTTAACAAAGGTTTCCTTTCTAGCAGGGATCTCTAAACTTAATGAAATGTCAATCAGTTAGAGATATTACACCCCTATAAATCTCCACAAGGGAATTTCTAAAAGGTGATTATCACACCCTCACAGAAAGAAAACTGGGACTCATTAAAGAGTTTATTATGTCTGAGTTTGGAATCCACTCTTTCGAGTCGAAGCAGATAAAACTTGCCGATCATTAGCAGGTGCCTCCTTCCTTTAACGTTTCTTTTTTTTTTTTTTTTAATTTATTTTTGGGACAGAGAGAGACAGAGCATGAACGGGGGAGGGGCAGAGAGAGAGGGAGACACAGAATCGGAAACAGGCTCCAGGCTCCGAGCCATCAGCCCAGAGCCTGACGCGGGGCTCGAACTCACGGACCGCGAGATCGTGACCTGGCTGAAGTCGGATGCTTAACCGACTGCGCCACCGAGGCGCCCCTCGTTTCGCGTTTCTAAACGTTGCTTCATCATGTTGGGATTCTTTAATAAGTCCTGAAAAACCAATTCAAATTAATTAAGCCAAAAAAGAATCGGGAGGCAGAAAGGGAGGGTTAATTATGATAAAAACACAAATGTATTTCACAGAACCCAAGGGGGAAGTGTAGGCAGAACTCGGGGCGATTTGAAAGCCGACAGAGTAAGCTCTGCAAGACGTCTCGGTTCATTCCTCTCCTAAGTGCTTCTTGCTCCGGTCCTCCAACCGTGCGGCCGACTGTCACTGCCCCACAGATTCCAGATCTAAATGCTGCAGATGCCGCATCCCACAGAGACCAACTTAATTCTCTTTTGGCTTCAGGATTATCTCACTTTGACAAACACTGTAGCTTTCTGTCCCCCAAGAGGCCTGATAATACAGAAATGAGTAAACAGAAATGAAGCATTGCTAGTGACAGACTTAAAAATTTCAGAACTGCTGGGTAGAGGTGGGGGGCCTTCATTACTTCATCCTGTTGGATGTTGGATTGTGAGAAACGATATCCAGACCTGAGACGGGTTGTACCCGGAGATCCCAGACTCAGAGTTGGATTCAGGGGTGTAACAGAAGTTACATGTGAGTAGTGAGTTGGAGGTGGTATGTGGGTTATGTTCATGGGCCATTTGGGATTGCATGTGTGAGAAGACAGGCGTATGTATGCTGAGCAACTCGGGCAGGCTGGGGGAACGTGATTCTGTTTCACCAACATTCCTCACTTGAGAAGTGGCACATATCACTTCTGCCCACGTTCCACCGGCTCGAACTCAGTCATATGACCACCCCCACCCGCACAGGAGGCTGGGAAGTGGACCCCAGATGTGTTTCCAGGAAGAAGAGGAAAGAAATTCATGAGTGTCTGACCACTCTCTTCCACCAACACCTTCCACTTCTACAAGATGGCTTTAAAACGCTTTAAGTTCCCGAAAGTCTGCTCTGTTCTCCCCTCTGCTCTGAATCCGGATGGCAGAGTATCTGTAAGCAGAGCCTGGACATAAGAGTTGCATGAATTAGTTCTACATGGTGGGGGTGGGGGGTAGTGCTTTGTTGCTGAAGAAAAGGGAAAAAGGTAGGTGCTTGGGGGAGAGAAAAAAGAAAAATAGAGAAATAACCACGTGGTGTTTATTCCCAATCTCTCCTCTCAACCTATTGAAGAATTAGACTTCTAGGCTCAGAAGTTGATAAGTTCCCTGTCTAAACGTGAAGTTCAAATACCTGCTTTATCTCAGTCTTAAAATGGTGGGCGGGAGGACGAGATGAAGACTTAAGAAGAAATGTCATTCTGTTCACAGCTCAGGATGTCCAGCCTAACCTCACGGGGGTCTCTCGGGGCCTGTTTGTGAGCCCCCATCAGCTATTTTGGAGCCGCTGCCTGTAGGCTGTTTATCTAGGAGTCAAAAACTGTGTACAAATGTGATGGGGAGAGGTGAAGGGTTCAGGATTTATAATTGAACCATTAATTAGAACGTGATTTTAAAAAGAAAACAATGTAAATATGTCCATTTCAACCATAACCTTGATGCCTTGATGCAAGTATTTTTATTTCCTTGTGTTTCTTTTTGGTCTTTATTACCTTATGTAAATACATTAACATTTTTAAATAAATTTATCATTTTTAAAAACAATGTTATAAACACCTGCACAAAGGAAGCCTGAGGAGACATGACAACTAAATGTAACGTATTCTGGATGGGATTTGGAACAGCGGAAGCTCACCAGGCAAAAACCAAAGGAAATCTAAAGTGTGGACTTTGGTTAATAATAAGATATCAATATCGATTCATTAATTGTAACAAATATACCATACTGATGTAAGCTATCAATAATATGGGAAACTGGGTGCAAGGTATATGGGAACTCCCTGTACTATTGTCACAAGTCTTCTGTAAATCTCAAACTGTTCTAAAAAATCGAGTCTATTTTTAAAAAGACTACATTATTATTCTATCCAGTAACTTTTTTTAGTGTTAGACATCCATTCTGTTTCTGGCTTTCCACTGTTAAAAATAATGTTCTCTAAACATCCTGTACCTTTTAAATGAATTCAGAATCAGAATCCACTTCAGAGAGAACCGAGAAGTAGTTAAACTCTAATGATTGCTCCTTCCCCTTCTCCAAACATTCAACTACAGTTTGCCTCTTAGACACCTGTCTCCCCATAGCTTACAGTACTTAATGCCACCTGCATAATGAGTGCTATTCTAGTCTCTAGAATGAATCCTGACCCAAGCAAAAGATATTTAAACAGTTCTGGCCCAATACTCATTGACTCAGCAAACATCTATCACACACCCATAGTGTGGCAGGTGCTGGTGGTAAATAGGAGGAGCTCTCTGTGGCACATATCCATTTGACTTAGGGCGAGGATATTGTAGAGGGTTATGTTTGTGGTCATCTGAACTTGAGGGTTTGCATTTTAAAAGATAAAGCCAAGTTTCATCTTATATACAGCAGTCTTTTCTTCAGATAGTTTTCCTCTTCCTTAACATAGAGGCAATGTCCAGAATATAAATAGTATGTCTTGGCTCAGAATGCATCTGAAATGAAAAGCCATTTTGGGGCATCTGGGCGGCTCAGTCAGTTAAGCTTCCAACTTCAGCTCAGGTCATGATCTTGTGGTTTGTGGGTTCGAGCCCCGTGTCAGGCTCTGTGCTCTCAGCTCGGAGCCTGAGGCCTGCTTTGGATTCTATGTCTCCCTCTCTCTCTGCCCCTCCCCTGCTTGTGCTCTGTCTCTGTCTCAAAAAGAAATAAACATTGGGCACCTGGGTGGCTCAGTTGGTTAAACATCTGACTTCAGCTCAGGTCATGATCTCACGGTTCATGGGTTCTAGCCCCGTGTCTGGCTCTGTGCTAACAGCTCAGAGCCTGGAGCTGCTTCAGATTCCATGTCTCCCCCTCTCTCTGCCCCTTCCCTGCTCGTGCTTTGTCTCTCTCTCTCTCTCTCTCGTTCTTAAAAATAAACATTAAAAAATTAAAAAAAAATGAAAAGCCATTTTATATTGGTTGACATGATACAGTCAGAAGTATATTATAGTTTATTAAACTTGGGGCCCTACACAAAACTAAATCATGGAGGTAAATGAGTATCAGATCATAACGAAATCTTAAGAAAAAGAAGCCAATGAATGATAAATTCACCTCTTCTGATGGGAAAGCTTTGGGGGAAAAAGCCCAGTGAGAGGCAGATTCAGCTGGACTGTTCAGGAGTGGTGGGGGTGGTATGGAAGAGTGGCATGAAATGGAACAGAGAGGATCCTGTAAAACATCAGGCCCCGGTCACATTCTCGGGCCCATGTGATTTATGTTGCATCCATCCCATCAGGAAGATCCTTTCATTTCAACCATTTCCTATGCTTTTCCCTGCGACAGGGAAGATGGAGACCTGAGATGAGCCATGACCCAGAGTAGCCATTACAGCATGTCCATGGTGAGTCACATCTATCTTGAAGGGGAGCATGCACAGGGTTTCCTTCTAAGAAGATAGATGGTACTAAAAGCTGGAGTCCTTTCATATTTTTTTCTTTTAGTGCTCATACACAATAATCTATTAACTTCTGATTCAAGATAGAAAACATGAATTTGTCTTTTCCCACCTAAAAACCCATTACATGACAGGGAAAAAAAAGATACAAACGAGAAAATGAGGGGGATATCAGTGTAACAGGAATGTCAACACATTTCTGAGAGAAAGGAAGTGGATGGAGAAGTAGTTCTGATGATGCAGGGTGCAGGAAGTTGCACCCTGGAATGTGCTAGAGGACTGAGAGACAGAGTTGGGTAGAGTCAGAACCCAAGAGAACCATAAGGCTTGGAAACACCAGGAATGGCCATTGGAAGAAAGATGACTTGGGCTTGAAAACTGGGAAATAGATGGCAGTTCTATAAGTAGAACATTGGACCCTGCTTACATGCTCTCCCACCCCATCCCCACACCAAACCCCCAGCTAGCAGGCATCTGCCTCTCAAGCGACTGTTTAGAATGTATTTCCAATATCTGCACGCTGGGCAGCTGATTTCTGGATCAGCCTGGAGTCAAGCTCTCCAATAAACAAGCCCAGCACATATTCACAGAGCCCCAATCAGGTCTTTGTGGCTCATTCCTAAAAGCAAATAAGTACCAGGTATTTGAAAGCCTGTAAGATCAAAGTGCTAAAACAAGAAGCTGCAGTTATGAAAAGAATCACCAGGGGGCACCTGAGTGGCTCAATCCGTTAAGCGTCCGACTTTGGCTCAGGTCACTATCTCACGGTTTGTGGGTTTGAGCCCCACGTCAGGCTCTGTGCTGACACCTGTCTGTCCCTGCCCTGCTCACGCTCTCCCTCTCCTTCAAAAATAAGTAAAAAAATTAAAAAAAAAAAAAAAGAACCACCAGGAAGCAAGAATGAGCTCTGGAATTAAATATATAATTGGTCAAATAATTCAATAAAAGAATAGTAAGATAAAGATGGAAGATATGAGAGGATTTGCAACACTCGAGTAATAGAAATTCCAAATGGGTCAGACAGGGTGGATGATTATAAGAGTGGTAAGAGACTTGGCCAGAGCTGAAGGACACTAGTTGCCAGACGAAAAGAATCCACCAAGTTCCAAACACGTGAATGATAAATCTGTGTGAAATTTCAAAACTCCATGAATAAAGAGAAGATTCTAAAAGATTTCAAAGATGGAAGGGAAAGAGGGGACTTCCAAATTAGACCTGAAAACCAGACTCACGTGGGATTGCTCATCTGTAGTCGTAGGTACTGGAAGACCACAGAAGAATAAAACCTTTTGAGTTCTGATGGGAAGTGTTATCAGTCTTTTACTTTTATATCCTGTGAAGTGCAAGGGCAGACTAAAAACATTTTCAGACAAACAAGTAACAAGGACTTTTATCTCCAACATAGTCCTGATGAGGAAATTCCTGAGGATGTACTCAAATAAGACCAGTGAGTAAATCAACAAATCAACAGACTTGGAATTCAAGCCAGGAGGGAAGTGAAAGGACAAGAACTCTGCAGCTAGGACAGGCTGGAGCAGGAGGATGGGGGATTACAGGAGGAGGGGGCTGCAGAAAGTACGGATTCCAGGGATTTGCTGTCCTTGAGGATTTGGAGACACTTCAGGAGAAAAGCCATGTTTATTTCTAGAAAACTATTTTCTTCCATCTCTAAAAAAAATTGCTTCAGAATCCTTCCCTGATGAATCTATTCTATAATTCTCTACTCAGTGTCCTTTCTAAGAGATTTTCAGGAGCTGGCTGTTCCAGCAGAACCTACTCAGAATTTGGGGGTGTGAGGCCTGAAACTCCCTCGCAGGCATCTGTTGACGAGAATTGCTATTCACAAGGGGGGATAGGCTTTGGAGCTGAGGAAAGTTGGTGCCTAGAGGAGAGAAAGGAAAACTACAAAGAAAGAATTACATGATACTTGTTTCCTAACTAGCTCAGGGTTCCTCTTCAATCAGCCATTTAGTCTGGGTAGGGCTCTGCCCTCAAGTCTAAGGAAGGAACATACACGCCAGGCTTAAGTCAAACAATACATACTGTTCTCTAGTGACAACATTGGCTAAGGGGCAGTACGTGCCATAAGATGTCCGATCACAAGGAATTTAGGACATTAGCTGGAAATGTTGAGGCAAAGATTTTCACTCTTTCCTGCTGGTCTTAAACCTGGAATGATGTAGTCTTAGAAGTTACTGGCTGCCATACGACAATAAGAGGGCAGAGAGAGCCTCTCTGTGGTTGAGACTGACACACAGTGGGGAGCAGAACCAAAAGATGGAGAGGACTTATGTCCTGATGATATTTTATCAGCTCCTGCTTTAAGCCACACCAATGGCCAACCCTGTTCTGGGACTTTTATGAAGTCCATAAACTCACTATCTGTGGAAGTCTGGGTCAAGTTTCCTCTTGTATAAAACAGAAATATTCTTACCTGATATAGACTTTATACATTTGTTTATTGATTTTCAGCTTTCTGATTGAACAGAATGTATTATGGCAACAGAAAAGGATATATAAATGCTTTTAACCTTGAAAATATAAAAATGAAAATACAGATGATAGAAACAGATGGAAGATGGAAGCAAAGGTAAATGAAGAACAGGAGCACTGATTTCTATAAATGTTGGGATCAAGAGACATAGTCTATAGGTGATGAAACAAGAAATAAAGGTGTAAATTAGCATGTGAAATTACAAATGTCATAGGGGTGCCTGGGTGGCTCAGTCAGTTGAGCGTCCGACTCTTAATATCAGCTCAGGTCGTGATCTCATGGTTGGTGGGATCGAGCTCCATGTTAGGCTCTGTGCTGACAGCATGGAGCCTGCTTGGGATTCTCTCTCCCTCTGACCCTCCCCCACTTGTGCACGCGCTCTCTCTCTCTCTCTGAGACAGCACCAAAGAGAAGGGAAACTATTCACGGGAAGTAAATAGGTTTAAATTGTGAGACTCAGGAGAAAACTAGAGAAGTTGAAGGGAAACCTTGAGGCTTTGTCTCTATTCTACCTTTGTGAAGCGTTTGCTCCTCTCTTTGAGCTGAAAGTTATCCTAAGAAGGTTGGGATTTCTTTTTCCTTTTGGATGATGCAATTGCAATGATGCTTATGAGTCAGGTTGTCAGGACATGCACACTTTGGAGCCCAGGGATGCTTAGCTGAGGGTTAAGAGAGAAAATCAAAGTGGAGACTTGGAAAATGGTGAGACAAAGCCATAACTAAACCGAATGGTTTGCTCTGACAATTTTGTCTGTTGGTATTGGTGGGAAAAAGGGAAAATTAGCTGAAAAAATGGAGGAGAAGTTGACTAATAATAGCTCACATTAGAGAAAATTAGCAAGAACTTTGGTAAAGGTAACTTGGAAACATGATATAACATACTCATAACTCCTTACACAATAGGGAGGTAAAAAAGCCAGAAGGAAAAGAACATGCTTTCTATGGCATCAAAGTGGCCTTAGAATACTCTAGCGTTGACCTGCCTTCCTCTGGCTGATGAGGGGCAGTAGCTAGATTTTGACTCTAATACTTTTCCCCTGGAAGAAAGGCTAAGACTCTAGGGAAGAAACACACTGGTTCCATCTCTCGAAGCAGGAAGCATTTCACACTGAGCCTGTAGCATCCTGTCATCTACTCAAGACAGCAAGGATGCACTCAGAGATACCTGGGCAGAACTGACAAGGTCTGAAACACCTGCTTAAAAACAGACCTGTGAGGAGAGACTGGCTGCCTCAGTTGGAAGAGCACAGAACTCTTGATCATGTTGGGTGGAGAGATTACTAAAAAAAAAAAAAACAAAAAAAAAAAACAAAAAAAAAACCTAATGAAACTTAAAAAAAAAAAAAAACAGAAACAAAAACAGGGCTGTGAGTGGCCAAGGAGTCACCTATCTGAATGAACCCCAGAGAGGGAAACAGCGACCCCAGTGAATCAGAGCTCATATGTCTGTTAAAGAACTGTGAGTTCACAAAAATCCTAAATAGGGGAAGATTTCACAAAAGGAACTAAAGGTGGTAGTACTGTGCACACTAGTTTGCAATATTATTGATTTAAAAATTTGTATCAATCATCCAGAAGTATATGAGTCATGCACTGGTATTTTGGTCAAACTCCAGAATGTAAGCTATACGAGTAGGTTTGAGGAGGAAAGAAACGCTGGAAAGACACAGGAGAAACATGGAAAATAGCTATCCATGGTGCTTATATAAGGTGGGGACATACTTGTAGAAAGTGAGGGTAATTTTGTAGAAGATGAGGGAAGTGCTGTGGAAGATGGAAAAATATAAGTAAAAGGTGAAGGGAAATACTGGGTGAGCACTGTTGAGCAGAGAGGAAAATCTGTATTAGAAGAAAGGAAGTATCAAGGTTAATTAATAGAAATATAATGCACAGGCAGCAAATTCAGATTTTTTTTTAATGTTTATTTTTGAGAGAGAGAGTGTAAGCAGGGGAGGGGCAGAGAGAGAGGGAGACACAGAACTGGAAGCGGGCTCTAGGCTCTGAGCTGTCAGAAACTTGAGCTCAGGAACCGTGAGATCATGACCTGAGCCAAAGTCGGAGGCTTAACCGACTGAGCCACCCAGACACCCTGCAAATTCAGATTATTACATATGGGTCACCGAGTCCTTCTGAAGAGTTGGTCAAAAGGAGGAAGGAAATTTGTACATTGTTTGGAAAGTGAGAAACAGTCTGGGCTAACCGTGTCAGGCCAAGCAAACTCACAGTGTACAAAGTCAGTTAAGGTAAGAGAAGGAATCAGAGTTCCAGGAAAAGAGAATGGTAGGTTATGAGAGAAATGTCAAGACATTAAAAATAGACTCCTTTTCATAAGAAGATAAAGATTAAAGAATTATGCAAACTAGGTGAAGGAATGAAAAGGATATGACAGTGTCTTAGAAATAAGCAGGCCTACACCGAACACCAGCAAAGGAAAACAGTCCCTTGCCAGAATGCAGAACCAAAGGTCAATGAGAAAACGGACTGGTCCACCTACAGTCAGCACCTACAAGACCTCAGATCCAGTGCTTATACCACTGTGACCAGCAGGGGGCGGGTGTACCCACTTAGCTAGGGTGGGAGGACACATCTGTGCTTCTAGAGGCCTCCCCGCCCACAGAAGTCCCCAGAGAGCTAGTGCTTTCAGAGCAGGACCCAACCCAAGGGCTGAACGTTTCCGTCTGCAGGGCCAGAAGAGCAAACTCTGGACTAGAGCCGGCTCTCCTTCCTCTTTCCTTCTTCCCAGCCGCTCCACCACTCTCTGCCTTGGGCTCATCAGGATGGATCTCAATAGGCCCTTTACCCTGTGGGTACGGCCAACCACTCGTCCTCATTCCCAGGACCTATTCCTGTTTGGCTTGGACATCACCTTTTCTGATCCCATCTGCCCTAACTCCTCATCTCCTAAAACCTCTCCACTGTGCCCTGAGAGCTCAAGGTCATTCATCAGCAGAATATTCTGCATTCTTACCCTCTTTATGAACGTTCTCTTCATCTTCTTGCTCTGCAACATAATTTTGGTCCAAAGATACTGCTTTCCTTGAAGTCCTCTCAAGAGGTAGTTGCTTGCTCTCCTACAGCCTCTGTATCTCTAGGCCTGGAGGTGATTTACATGTTCTCCTTGTTCCTCATTGCTAATCACAAATGCCTTCTCTTCCATAATACGAAGAGTCTATACTATCCACAACCCCTCTGTATGTGGGCATCTCTGACCTCCTCCCCATGTGTAGATGATTTTAGCCCTTGGATCACTCTCTCCAACACTCCAACATCATTCTTGGGAATTTCCATATCCACATTGATGATTATTCCAGTGCCCCGGATTCTTAAATTCCTCAATATTCTCTTCTCCATGAAATTGTCATCCATTCTATCTAAGCCATTCCCTTCCATGATAGTATTCTAGACCTTGTCATTATAAGAACTTCAGTCAGTCTTACCATAATTTCAATTTTAGATATTTCATTCTTTGACCACACCTCTTTCCTAACCCAGATTTTCTAGAACACAGAGCTGACCTGAGGCAAAACATATGTGCTGATGCTTTTTTGGGAAAGATGCAAGAGTGGGGGGAAAGGAATAATCAGGTAGAGAAGTCAAGAGAACACCTACCTACAAGGTGGTGCTTTACTGAGCTGGCACCATCTTTACAAGAATGCTAAATGGGATGGCTTACAGGACCCTTCCAGAGAAGCCATATGGAACCGCTGCATCTAAAAACATTCTGTCAGGGGAGGAAAAGGAAGCCATTTGTCTGTGGGTGCCTTGTCATGTTCTGTTTCTCATTGGCCAAAATCCTCCCCATGGGACAGTAAGTCCTTAGGATCTGCAGGTTGTGTATTTGACCCCTCTGAGAGGTCAGTGGGGGAAGCCAGAGCACTCAAAGGTCCAGTCAGGTCAGACCTGGTGTGGGAGCTGCTATGGCTCCCACGGCAGTGGGTGTGATAGAAGTTGTGCTGACACTTGGTCCTGAAGCCTAAGGGGGTGCCTGAGGCAACCAGAGCTGGAAGATATGGTGGTCAGGGCTATCACCACTGGAATGAAAGAAACCATATCCCAGGGCAGTCTAGCCAGAAAATATGGCAAGTGGTTTAGGTCCTGGAGAGAGGAGTGGGCAAGTCAGGCTGAGCACATCTGGGGTGAAATAAACTGGATCTTGTACATCCATCTCTTGTGCCACTTAGATCTGTTCTTACCCGTTTAGATCTGGATCTTGTGTGAGGAAAAATGATGCTCTCACTTTTTCCCCAGGAGAGAAGCTTAAAGCCGGTTCTTCAAGCTGATGACCAGTTGCATTTTTTTAGAAGGGACTATCAGACCAAGTTATATGCCTTTATTACAGCTGATCCCAGGGCCATAATTGACATTCATCATCTTCCTGCTCTAACAACCATTGTAGGTTTCCCTCACTCTCAACCGGAACTTTGGCTGATCTGGGTTACTTGCCTGGTGGGGTGATCCAGAATTCAGCACCCTTGCCTTCCTCTTGTCAAACAATGGTTGCAATGATCCGTTCAGAGTTATTCCTGGGCAGAGAAGCAGCAAGACTTGCCCCAGTGAATTCCCTGAATTGCAGACAGACTCTTTCTTTATCCATTATGAAATGGCAACCCTAGCTATTAATGTGATTCAGGGTCGACGACCCCTGCCAGTGTAGTAACCTCTTTGTCTGCTGGTCCATTGGCATGAGGAGCTCAGAGTGACCAAACCACAGTCATAGCCTTTAGTTACCTGGTAGAAGCACGTGCGCGCGCACACACACACACACACACACACACACACACGAATAGGAACTTGTCAGGCCCTAAGATTACGGAACAGAAAACATGAGTTCTGTAAGTGGGTCATTGGGAATAATGGTGATCAGGGACAATCCTACTTCAATCACCTTGTAGTTGCCCAGACTTATGCATTCTAGCTAATGAAGAGACAAAACCACCTTCCTCCCTGGCATCATTATAGTGATGCATTCCTGAGGAAATTGCAAGGATTAGCACCACCAACAGAGCTTGAAAGATACAGACTAGTTATTCCTACCACAATCCCATTTAATTTGTCCTTTTGGCAGATGCAAAAGCTTGATGGATTCTGGAGAGTGACTATGGATTATTATACACATATTCAGCTAGTGAATTCAATTACAGCTGCAACCTGGATGTGATGTCTTTATTGGAGCAAATCGATATAGCTCCTGGCATCTGGAAAATGTTTTGTTTTCAATCCAAAAGCAATCTGCCGTGATGTGGCATGACAGCTGTATTATTTCACTATTTTTTTCTCGTGGCTATGTCAACCTCTGGCTTTCTGGAATAATATAGCCAGAGGAGGCCTTGATCATCTTGATAACCCACAGATCATCATGCTGGTCCATTACATTGATGACACTATGCTCATTGGACCTGCTGAGCAGGAAGTAGTAAACATGTTAGATATTTTGGTAGGACATGGGCATTCCAGAAGATACGAGAAAAACTCTGTGAAAACTCAGGGACCTGACATGTGGATGAAGTTTCTAGGGGTCGAGGTGCCTGGGACATGTTGAAATATAGCTGTTAAAATGAGACACGGGTTGCTTCATCTCGAATTGACCACCGTGACTAAAGAGGCATAAAGCTTGGTAATAAGCCTGTTTGGATTTTGGAGGCAACATATATACTACTTTGGAGCATGTTGCTCCAACCCATTTACCAGATAATCTACAAGATTTCCAGTTTTGTTTTTTTTTTTTAATTTTTTTTTTCAACGTTTATTTAATTTTGGGACAGAGAGAGACAGAGCATGAACGGGGGAGGGGCAGAGAGAGAGGGAGACACAGAATCGGAAACAGGCTCCAGGCTCTGAGCCATCAGCCCAGAGCCCGACGCGGGGCTCAAACTCACGGACCGTGAGATCGTGACCTGGCTGAAGTCGGACGCTTAACCGACTGCGCCACCCAGGCGCCCCCAAGATTTCCAGTTTTGAGTGGGGCCCAGGGCCAGAAAAGGCTCTGCGGCAGGCCTAGGTTGGTCGTGAGACCTAGCAGACCCAATGGTATGGGAAGTGTCTGTAACAAGAGAGAGCGAGCCTCTGCCAAAACCCCAAGAAGATAATCACAGTGCAGACCCTTAGAGGACTGAAGTAAAACTATACCCTCTCTGCTGGCTGTCTTCCATTTGAAAAGCAAATCTTAACTTGCCATTGGGTTCTGGTGGAGATCGAGTATCAGAAACTGAAACATTAAGTGATGAGGCCAGCAGACTCCTGCTTGAGGTGGGATGCTGTTAGCACAAGATGAGTTTGCCATCACAAAGAACTGTCAGCCGCAGTAACGGCTGAAATCAGGTAAGCCAAGGAGATGTGACACAGGCCATCGTAGGCTCTGTTGTGGTTACTCCTTGCACCACTGAGATCCCCTTGGAGCCCATATTAAATCCATTCTGTGAAAGAGGATAGCCAGCTGCAACCTCTATGAAAGATTTAGTGTACAAGGATTACTGAGATAAGCTATAGCCCACTAGTTGGAACTAGATGTAAAGAGCCAGAGGTCTAAGAGGGCAGAATGGAGAGCATTTGGAGCAGGGGAGTGGGAAGCTAGGTAAGAGGCGTCTTTGGGCTCTGGAGAACAAGCAGTGTAGTAGTATTTCAAAATCTCGCTTCCCAAATGCAGCTTGTTCTCCAGGACTCAAAGATGACTTCCTCTTTCCCTGCTCCAAAATCCCTCTCCGTCTGCCCTCTTAGACCTCTGGCTCTTTACATTTAGTTCAAGAGAGAGAAACCACTTGCTCTATCTACCTCCTCTTAGTGCCTTCTGAGTCAAGGGGCTAATAGAATCCCGTACAACAACCGCAACATTCAGATATCAAGGACCACACAGACTCTCACTGGGGAGAGAGTTGGATGGGAAGGTATTCTCACAAAGAGCAGTTTCAGTGGAAGGGAGGGGAGGACACAGATGACATCGGTGTGGTGAGAGAATAGGACTGGACAAATAGGATGTGGAATCCTTTTTTTTTTTTTTTTAAGTTTATTTATTTTGAGAGAGCGCACACAAGCAGGGAAGGGGCAGAGAGAGAATCCGAAGCAGGCTCTGTGCTGTCAGTGCAGAGCCCCACACAGGGCTGGAACTCAGGAAACTGTTAGATCATGACCTGAGCCAAAGTCAAGAGCTGGACACTCAACTGACTGAACCACC
This sequence comes from Prionailurus bengalensis, assembly GCF_016509475.1. Classification (NCBI taxonomy): domain Eukaryota; kingdom Metazoa; phylum Chordata; class Mammalia; order Carnivora; family Felidae; genus Prionailurus; species Prionailurus bengalensis. Next base: position 59,414,643 of record NC_057346.1, read on the forward strand.
AGGTGCCCCAGATGTAGATTCCTTTTGAAAAGCTCGACTGAGAAGGACCCCTGGCAGAGAGCACCCCCAGCTAGAGCAGTGACTCTTGTCTAGACACTCTCGCTGCCCTCTGGATATACCACCCTGCTCCATAAGTATCTGATTCCTCTTCTAGACTAAACCTGAGGATAGGATTCACTTCTACTCTGTCCCTTATCCTCTTCTGCCCTCCAGCAGTCAGCACAGCAGCTAACACATAGCACACTGAATGATCAATCCGTGAGTGAATAACGTTACGCGTGTTGGTAGTCATGGAGACATACGCTCAGGTCCCCCTTCAAGGAAGGGGAATGCAGAGAGTGTAGTCAGCAGACAGATGTAGCCGTCAGCTCTTTCAGGATCTGCCTAAGCAGCCCTTAGCAGTGATTGAGTGAGCCATTCCAGCTAGACACAGAACACAGGCAATATTTCAGAGTAATTCCAGATTGACCAAGACTTGGGCAGGTCTGTTTAGTACTTTAGTTTCTTCTTCTGCCTGACCCTGCTCCCTCCTCCCACCCCACCCCATCTTTACAGGTGTGGATCCTGTGGAAAAACAAAATTCAGCAGACTAAATTTTTAAGATCTTATTGGCTTCATTCAACGACTCTTGAATCAGGCAGCATCCAATCTAGCATATAGAAAGGAGCTCTGATGGCACAAAAACAGACACTCAGATCAATGGAACAGAATAGAAAACCCAGAAATGGACCCACAAATGTATGGCCAACTATTCTTTGACAAAGCAGGAAAGAGTATCCAATGGAATAAAGACAGTCTTTTCAGCAAATGGTGTTGGGAAAACTGGACAGTGGCATGCAGAAAAATGAACCTGGGGGCACCTGGGTGGCTCAGTCGGTTAAGCGTCTGACTTTGGCTCAGGTCATGATCTCACTGTTCCTGGGTTTGAGCCCCCCGTTGGGCTCTGTGCTGACAGCTCAGAACCTGGAGCCCGCTTGGGATCCTGTGTCTCCCTCTCTACCTGCCCCTCCCCTGCTCATGCTCTGTCTCTCTCTCAAAAATAAGTAAACATGAAAAAAATTTTCTTAAAAAATGAACCTGGACCACTTTCTTACACCATAGACAAAAATAAACTCAAAATGGATGAAAGACCTAAACGTAAGACAGGAAGCCATCAAAATCCTTGAGGAGAAAGCGGGAAAAAACCTCTTTGACCTTGTCCACAGCAACTTCTTACTCAGCATGTCTCTGGAAGCAAGGGAAGCTAAAGCAAAAATGATCTATTGGGACCTCATCAAAATAAAAAGCTTCTGCACAGCAAAGGAAACAATCAGCAAAACTAAAAGGCAACCAACAGAATGGGAGAAGATATTTGCAAGTGACATATCAGATAAAGGGTTAATATCCAAAATCTATAGAGAACTTACCAAACTCAACACCCAAAAAACAAATAATCCAGTGAAGAAATGGGCAAACGACAAGAATAGACACTTCTCCAAAGAAGACATCCAGATGGCCACTGACACATGAAAAAATGCTCAACATCACTCATCATCAGGGAAATACAAATCAAAACCACAATGAGATACCACCTCACACCTGTCAGAATGGCTAACATTTTTTTTTTAGTATTTTTTTTATGAAATTTATTGACAAATTGGTTTCCATACAACACCCAGTGCTCATCCCAAAAGGTGCCCTCCTCAATACCCATCACCCACCATCCCCTCCCTCCCACCCCCCATCAACCCTCAGTTCTCAGTTTTTAACAGTCTCTTATGCTTTGGGTATCTCCCACTCTAACTTCTTTTTTTTTTTTCCTTCCCCTCCTCCATGGGTTTCTGTTGAGTTTCTCAGGATCCACATAAGAGTGAAACCATATGGTATCTGTCTTTCTCTGTATGGCTTATTTCACTTAGCATCACACTCTCCAGTTCCATCCACATTGCTACAAAAGGCCATATTTCATTCTTTCTCATTGCCACGTAGTACTCCATTGTGTATATAAACCACAATTTCTTTATCCATTCATCAGTTGATGGACATTTAGGCTCTTTCCATAATTTGGCTATTGTTGAGAGTGCTGCTATGAACATTGGGGTACAAGTGGCCCTATGCATCAGTACTCCTGTATCCCTTGGATAAATTCCTAGCAGTGCTATTGCTGGGTCATAGGGTAGGTCTATTTTTAATTTTCTGAGGAACCTCCACACTGCCTTCCAGAGCGGCTGCACCAATTTGCATTCCCACCAACAGTGCAAGAGGGTTCCCGTTTCTCCACATCCTCTCCAGCATCTATAGTCTCCTGATTTGTTCATTTTGGCCACTCTGACTGGCGTGAGGTGATACCTGAGTGTGGTTTTGATTTGTATTTCCCTGATAAGGAGCGACGCTGAACATCTTTTCATGTGCCTGTTGGCCATCCGGATGTCTTCTTTAGAGAAGTGTCTATTCATGTTTTCTGCCCATTTCTTCACTGGGTTATTTGTTTTTCGGGTGTGGAGTTTGGTGAGCTCTTTATAGATTTTGGATACTAGCCCTTTGTCCGATATGTCATTTGTGAATATCTTTTCCCATTCCGTTGGTTGCCTTTTAGTTTTGTTGGTTGTTTCCTTTGCTGTGCAGAAGCTTTTTATCTTCATAAGGTCCCAGTAATTCACTTTTGCTTTTAATTCCCTTGCCTTTGGGGATGTGTCGAGTAAGAGATTGCTACGGCTGAGGTCAGAGAGGTCTTTTCCTGCTTTCTCCTCTAAGGTTTTGATGGTTTCCTGTCTCACATTCAGGTCCTTTATCCATTTTGAGTTTATTTTTGTGAATGGTGTGAGAAAGTGGTCTAGTTTCAACCTTCTGCATGTTGCTGTCCAGTTCTCCCAGCACCATTTGTTAAAGAGGCTGTCTTTTTTCCATTGGATGTTCTTTCCTGCTTTGTCAAAGATGAGTTGGCCATACGTTTGTGGGTCTAGTTGTGGGATTTCTATTCTATTCCATTGGTCTATGTGTCTGTTTTTGTGCCACAGAATGGCTAACATTAACAATTCAGGCAACAACAGATGTTGGAAAGAAGGGAAAGAGAGGATCTCTTTTGCACTGCTAGTGGGTATGAAGGCTGGTGCAGCCACTCTGGAAAACAGTATGGAGGTTCCTCAAAAAATTGAAAATAGAATTACCCTACAACCCAGCAATTGCACTACTAGGTATTTATCCAAGGGATACAGGTAGGCTGTTTTAAAGGGGCACATGCACCCCAATGTTTATAGAAGCACTATCAACAATAGCCGAAGTAATGGAAAAAGCCCAAATGTCCATCAATGGATGACTGGATAAAGAAGGTGTGGTATGTATATATACAATGGAGTATTACTCAGCAGTCAAAAAGAATGAAATCTTGCCATTTGCAACTATGTGGATGGAACTAGAAGGTACTATGCTAAGTGAAATTAGTCAGTTGGAGAAAGACAAATATATGACTTCACTCGTATGAGGACTTTAAGATACAAAACAGATGAACATAAGGGAAGCACAAATATAAGAACAGGGAGGGGCACAAATAAGAGACTCTTAAATTTAGAGAACAAACAGAAGGTTGCTGGAGGGGTTGTGGGAGGTGGGATGGGCTAAATGGGCAAGGGGCATTAAGGAATCTACTGAAATCACTGTTGCACTATATGCTAACTAACTTGGATGTAAATTACAAAATAATAAAAAAAAAAAAGAAAAGAGCTCTGAGAAACTGCACAAAATGGGAGACTTTCATAAGCAGAAGGGAGCAGGAACAAGGAAGTTTTACTAGGCAAAAAACAAGATTGGTTACTGAGAGGTTACATTCAATGGCGGATGGCAGGGGTTTGTCTGGCAGATTACTTCAGGCGATTCCTGATTGGCTAGTTTAAGATTCCATTTCTGGGGGAGCCAAAACGGTAATTAAATTAAGTCTCAGTTTGGTGACATGGGCTTAGCACAAGCAACTTTGTTTTGGACGTGTTGTCTTATTTTCAACATTTTCTTTTTTTTTATTTATTTTTTATTTTTATTTTTTAACGTTTATTTATTTTTGAGACAGAGATAGACAGAGCATGAACAGGGGAGGGTCAGAGAGAGGGAGACACAGAATCTGAAACAGGCTCCAGGCTCTGAGCTGTCAGCACAGAGCCTGACGCGGGGCTCGAATTCACGGACCGTGAAATCGTGGCCTGAGCCGAAGTCGGCCGCTTAACCAACTGAGCCACCCAGGCGCCCCTCATTTTCAACATTTTCTAATAACCATCTGGTTACCCACACTCCAGCTTCTGCTTCCACAGAAGCCATTTGTGACAGGAGATAAAGGAGCTTGCTCCATAATCCAAGCAAGACAAAGATGAGATTGGGGGAAGGGGCAGGAGTTCAGGTGCCCAGGGAGAAGGGCCAGCCAAGCAGATCTGTGGCCAGAGTTCACCCTCCTTACTATCAAAAATATGCACTCTAGAATTTCATCTGTTCCTTTCCCCTTTTAAGATTTTGTTCTGTCAGCTTTCTAGTTAAGTTATGTATTAAAGAATGTCAGATGAATGAGAAGGGGTTTGTATTGTGCCTGTCAGAGAGACCAGAGCCCCTTTGAGCTTGGAGAAGCAACGGTGATCATTCCACCAGCTCTCAAGGTAGAGCTGGCCATATAGCTGAGCATCTGGGAACTCCTTCGGGTTGGGAGTTTTTCCCCCACACTTCAATTTGGTTCCGTTCTGCGGGAGTACATCCTCATACCCTAGCTCGGAATGTATCATATTGACTCGGCACAGTGTTGATGATCCTTTTGGTTCTTTTCTTCCTCCAAACCTAAGGCACATTTCAGAAGTGTCTATTACATCTATGTCACTTACTTCCTGCGAGCCAGGGTTTTGTAGTGATCAAGAGTCTGGGCTTTGGATTCAGACCATTTGAGACCCAGTTTTGCCATTTACAGGCTGGGGTGACACTGGTGAAATTATTTACCCCTTCCACACTTTGGTGGTTTTCTGATCTGTAAAATGGAGATAATACTGTTCCTCACAGGATTGTTGTTGGAGTTAAGCAAGATAATATATCATAAGCACCAAAAGTAGAGTCTTGCTCACAGTAATGTTCAGTAAACACACACACACACACACACGTTCATTTACACATGGATAGATGTAGGGCCACTACCCAGAGACACAGCTTCAATGCTGAGGTTCACCCCACTCTGTCCCAGACAAGACCCTGGCCTTACTAAGCTGGGGGGATGGAGAGAGGCTCTGATGCAGTCACTCTCCTTTATTATCAACATGGCCAGAATCAACAAAAACCAGAGTGGAGAGTTCCTCTGAGACTGAATTATCACTTTGTGATCTAAAAAGCCTTCCCTTGCTCCTCCCTAGTACCAAGGCTACAGAAACAAGCATTATGAAAAGGGAAGGAAGGGAAGGAGGGAAGGAAGGAAAAAAGAAAGGGAGGGAGGGAGAGAGGAGCCCCACCTTTGAGTCCGGGTCTGGAGGAGCAGAGCATTAGGCATGGGGCCCTGGAAAGGCTCACAGAGCAAAACATTAGTTGTCAGAAAGAGAACCAGTGGAGTTATTTAGATCTGGGTTTAAATTCTTGGTGCAGGGGCACCTGGGTGGCTCAGTCCGTTAAGTGACTGAGTTTCAGCTCAGGTCATGATCTCCCAGTTTTGTGAGATTGAGCCCCATGTTGAGCTCTTTGCTGACACCATGGAGCCTGCTTGGGATTCTCTCTCTCCCTCTATTTCTGTCCCTCTACCCCTCACTGTGTCTCTATCTCTCTGAAAATAAATAAACTTTAAAAAAGTTATAAAAACAGAAAATTTCTTGGTGCAGCGTGTACTTGCTGAGAGAACCTGGTTAAGTTGCTTTAACCTCTCTGGTTATGAAATGAAGCCTCATTTCTCACCTCTTAGTCTCTCCTATTCCGTGCTTTAGCCACACTGCACACACAGTTCCTCAACTGTGCATTGAAAAAAAAAGTATTGTTTCTGTGAATTTTCAGAGTGTTCCCTTTGCAGTAACCCATTCTCCAAGCGCCCCCCAAGCAAGCTACTTTATTCCCTTTTTGGGGGGTCAGTTGTAGCTCTTCCTGCAGAACTCAGCTCAGATGTCTCTTCCCCGGACACTTCCCCTGGGACTGCTGTGGGCTCCCAGGGAAACCTGAATTATCTCTGCTGTAGCGCTTAACAGCTATGCAATGACGTCTGGAGACACCTCCCCCGACTCCCCGCCAGATCTCCGAGACTTTTTGGGGACTGTAGTTTCAGTGCCTGGCGCTTCACAGATGTTCTGTAAATGAGGTTGAATATCACTGAAACTTTGTCAGCTTTAAACGATTGGACAAATGCACACGGTAGGCATCAACAAATGTTTGTTGGGAGGAATGGAGTGGAGTGAAATGGAATGATTTTAATATTTTTAGCAGCACTATCTTAAAAGTCCACAAGATGGCAGTGTTTCCACATGAGAAATAATGGCGGCAGTCTGAATGAAATTAAATGTACTCCTAGCTGGTGCTGGAAGTTAAAGTGAATATTGATATAGAAATAAGAGAAATTAAAACACAAACAACAAAACAAAACAAAAAGAAATAAGAGAAATTGGTTGGCTATTTGATTGGTTGATTTAACTGAATACGCGATATATGGACATGGTACAAAATGCCGAAAATGTAAACTCTCCTTTCCTCACTACTTCTCTTCCAGCTCCATTTTGTCCACTCCAAAGGCAACTATTTTTATTATCCTTCAAGAGATATTCTAAGTATTTAAACATAGGAAGGTCAAAGTGCTTTTTTTTTTTTTAAGTTTAATTTGTTTTGAGAGAGAGGGAGAGAGCAAGCGGGGGAGGGACAGAGAGGGAGACAGAATCCCAAGCAGGCTCCTTTGTTTAACAGCTATTTGCTGAGTGCCTTACTAAAGGATGAAGAAATGAGAAACTCCATCTCTGCTCCCAAGAAGTTTAGAGTAAAGTGCTTGCTTTGGCAGCACTTATACGAAAACTGGAATGATACAGAGAGGATTAGCATGGCCTCTGTGCAAGGGTGACATGCAGATTTATGAGCGTTCCGTATTTTTAAGAATGAAAATTTTCCATTTGCAATGACATGGATGGAACTAGACAGTGTTATGCTAAGTGAAATAAGTCAGAGAAAGACAAATACCACATGAGAGTATACCATATGAAGCATGCAAGAAACCAGACAAAGGGAGGAGGAGGAAGAGAGGGAGGCAAATCAAGAAACAGAGTCTTAACTATAGAAAACAGACTGATGGTTCCCAGAGGGGAGGTGGGTGGGGGAATGGGTAAAATAGGTGATGGGGATTCAGGGGGGCACTTGCTGAGGTGAGCACCAGGTGTTGTACAGAAATGTTGTATTAATATTACTATGTTGTACACCTGCAACTAATACTACACTGTGTGTTGACTAACTGGAATTTAAATTAAAAACTTCAAAAAGAAATGTTTAGAGTAGGGAATCCAATGCACCCCTAGAGCGGGGAAAGCGATGCCAGCTGCCATTTCTTCAAGACCTAAAGTGAGCCAGGGACAGTGGTGATCTACATATTATCTCATTTAATACAAGGAATTCTCCTTTTTAATGTTTTTTGTTTTTATTTTTTGAGAGCGAGTGGGAGAGGTGCAGAGAGGGAGGGGACAGAGGATCTGAAGGGGGCTCTGAAGTGGGCTCCGCACTGACAGCGGAGAGCCCAATGCGGGGTGCAGGGGCTAAAACTCACAAACCGTGAGATCATGGCTGAGCTGATGTATGCTCAACCGACTGAGCCACCCAGGTGCCCCAATACAAGCAATCCTCTTGAAGGTAGGTAGAGTACGACCGACCGTTGACAATGAGAAAATTAACAATGAGAAAGGGAAGGGAGTTTGTCCAAGGTCATACATGTAGTAAATGCAAGAGTCAAAATTGAAATCCAGGTCTGCTGCACTCTAAAGCTTATTTTCATTTTGCCACGATAATAAGGTGGCAGTAATCCTTCTACCGAACAAATATTTATTGAGTAGCTCTTTTTGTTCCAGATATCGTTCTGGGTGCTAGTAATGTAGAAGAGAAAAAACAAAGTCCCTATTTCCTGGGGCTCACGTTCTACCACCGAAAGACAGTAAACAAAACGAATTTTCAGTATGGCAGGTGGTAAGTACTGTGAAAAAAAGTAGTCAAGATGGTGGGAGTGGGGGGAGAGGATTGCTAATTTAAATCGTCAGAGAAGGCTCTGATAATGTGAAGTTTGAGCAGAGACTTAAAGGAAATGCAGGAATAAGAGATGGGACTGCCATAAAAAAAGAGCTTCCTCCTTTGCCTGCCTGTGTGTAGTTTAGAAGAGAGGGGAAGAAATGAGGGTGCAGGTATTCTTTTCCGAGCTAGAAGACCTGAGCTTTATTTATCGATTTATTAGCAATTTTTTGAACCTCTGAGCCCAAATTCCCTTTTCTGTAGACAGGAATAACATTCCTTGCCCAACTTCCCACACGCAGCCGCCATGAGATGCAAACTCTTTGAAAATACCTCGAGTGAGAAAGCGAGACTAGGAGTTAGCTCTTCAACTGAAAGGAAGTCTGTCTAGGAAAATAAAGAGAATTGCTATTACAGGTAGACTGGTTACCCTAGACATTTTTTGAAAAGCTGTCCCAGGCTGTAAAGAGAAATAAGCTAAAAGAAATAAGCATACATTTCATAATAGGCTTCTGCTGAAGATCCCTGTTTAACTTGCAGGAGTCAGAAACTGCGTCGCGTATTTTAACTGAACGTGGCAGAAAGCTCTGCCACTCGAACCTTTATTTTTTTTATTATTTATTATTTTTTTTAGAGTCTCTTATGCTTTGGCTCTCTCTCCCACTCTAACCTCTTTTTTTTTTTCTTTTTTTTCCTTCCCGCCCCCATGGGTTTCTAAGTTTCTCAGGATCCACATAAGAGTGAAAACATATGGTATCTGTCTTTCTCTGTATGGCTTATTTCACTTAGCATCACACTCTCCAGTTCCATCCACATTGCTATAAAAGGCCATATTTCATTCTTTCTCATTGCCACGTAGTACTCCATTGTGTATATAAACCACAATTTCTTTATCCATTCGTCAGTTGATGGACATTTAGGCTCTTTCCACAATTTGGCTATTGTTGAGAGTGCTGATATAAACATTGGGGTACAAGTGCCCCTGTGCATCAGCACTCCTGTATCCCTTGGGTAAATTCCTAGCAGTGCTACTGCTTGGTCATAGGGTAGGTCTATTTTTAATTTTTTGAGGAACCTCCACACTGTTTTCCAGAGTGGCTGCACCAGTGTGCATTCCCATCAAGAGTGCAAGAGGGTTCCTGTTTCTCCACATCCTCTCCAGCATCTATAGTCTCCTGATTTGTTCATTTTAGCCACTCTGACTGGTGTGAAGGTGGTATCTGAGTGTGGTTTTGATTTGTATTTCCCTGATGAGGAGTGATGTTGAGCATCTTTTCATGTGCCTGTTGGCCATCCAGATGTCTTCTTTAGAGAAGTGTCTATTCATGTTTTCTGCCCATTTCTTCACTGGGTTATTTGTTTTTCGGGTGTGGAGTTTGGTGAGCTCTTTATAGATTTTGGATACTAGCCCTTTGTCTGATATGTCATTTGCAAAGATCTTTTCCTATTCCGTTGGTTGCCTTTTAGTTTTGTTGGTTGTTTTCTTTGCTGTGCAGAAGCTTTTTATCTTCATGAGGTCCCTATAGTTCATTTTTGCTTTTAATTCCCTTGCCTTTGGGGATGTGTCAAGTAAGAAATTGCTGCGGCTGAGGTCAGAGAGGTCTTTTCCTGCTTTCTCCTCTAGTGTTTTGATGGTTTTCGGTCTCACATTCAAGTCCTTTATCCATTTTGAGTTAATTTTTGTGAATGGTGTAAGAAAGTGGTCTAGTTTCATTCTTCTGCATGTTGCTGTCCAGTTCTCCCAGCACCATTTGTTAAAGAGACTGTCTTTTTTCCATTGGATATTTGAACCTTAACTTTAATCGACACATCCCACCTAGGTATTTCCCTTCTTACCACGCCCCCTCACTCGAACTCCATTTCCCAACATGCCCTAGGCTCCTCTAAGTCGGCAGTCATTGTGACGCAAGTAACACAGCTTTCTGGGAAGTGTAGTTTATTTGTTCTCCAGCTGCAGAAAAATCTAAGGCTGTGGACTACCACTCCCGTGAAGTAGCGCGGAATTCCACCGCGTTCGCGGCGTCTTCGAACGCGCCGCGGCAGCCATGTTGGACGCGGCCAGCACAGGGGCCGGCACCAGGGGGTTATCGAAGCAGCTGTCACGATGCTGGGGTCCCTGGTGTTGAGAACAGCGCCGGCGCCCCGGCTCCTCCTCCAGCTGCTTAGGTCCCCATCGCTGCGGAGAAATGGAAGTGCCTCCGGCCAGACTGTAACCACCGCGGGCCGCGGGGAGCCGCAATGGCTGAGGGCGGCCGTCGGGGGGCGCCCTGCAACATCGCCGGCTTTCCTCACCCGAGGAGGGGCAGCCACCTGGGGGCGTCAGGGAGAACGCACCGAGACCCAGTGCTTCCTAGCCACCACATGGGGACGCCTTCCTAGCCCAGAAGAAACACTCCCGGGACAGGACAGCTGGAACGGGGTCCCCAACAAGGCTGGACTGAGCATGTGGGCCCTGGCCACGGCGCTAGTGGTTCACTGTTACAGCAAGAGCCCGTCCAACAAGGGTGATTATCGGGGCAGTCTGGGTTCGGGGAAGGTAGAGGCGGGAGGAGTGTCCTGACTCCAGGGTGGGAGTTGCTTGTAGATTTACACCAGCAGAGCTTCAGTCTTGGAGGAACCCAGACATCATCTGGTTACTGGGGCAGGGTGGTGAACTGGAGAGTTCAGTTGCCTGTGAGTTGTGTAACTTCCCATCGTAGGCCAACTCCCTCCTTTGGGCATTACTTTGTCCATCTGTGCAATGGACAAAACATGTAAAATTAGAGAATGGACCCTTTATGCTCTAATATTCTGCCTGGTCCAATTCCTACGAGGCCTCCAGGAAACCACGGTGTGTTCTAACGGCAACCACTGGGTAATTTAGAGAAGTTTTCCTTGTAAGGTGGCCTAAGAAAGGAAGTAGAGACTTGGTTTCAATGCCAGCTTTGCCACTGCTCACCCCTTGCTCCTCTCTGGCTTCACCGTCCCCCCCCCCCCCCCCCCCGCCCCTTACACAGTAAAGAATGATTTCTCAGTAATCTTACAGTGCTGTTATTTTGACTCTTGGAGTTCAGCAGCGTGGGTCTGCCCATCAGACTCCCATGGGTTTTGCTGTGCCTGGTCTCAGGTGTGAGGTGATCTTGCCAGGTGGGACAGTTGGCAGGAGGATTAGGCATGCTATAATTCTATAACTTTGAGCATTTTTTTTTTAATACCTTCTGTGAGCCCAATTTTGGGAGTTTTTGAACTCCTAACAAAAAGTCAGTTAAGGAGACAGTGCAGGCAGTTAGGCCTATGGGTGTGGTGAGTGGTCTGACAGTGTGTTGTTGGGGGATTGGAGGCACCAGTAGGATCAGGAAAGCATTCCTGGAAGATTGGAGACCGCTAGAGGATGGGGAATTTGAACTTGAGTTCTGTAGGATGAGGCAAGAGATGAAAAAGAGAGCGGTAGTGTGAGCTCCAATTGAGCAAGGAATGCAGCTTATCTTTTTTTCAGGTTGATACCAGCCCCTTTCCCTAATACTTTCACATCGTTTGTCCACCATAGATAGCATCTGGAACTTAGTAGGTACGCAGTAAATGTGTCTTGAGTTGGATTCTGTTTCATGCGAAGGCTTCACAGATAAGGGATTCACAGGTCAGCATGATGTGTATAGAGGTTAGCAGGGTAGCCAGCCTGGTTGGAGGACAGGGCGTTTTTGGAATGAGGTGAGAGCAGATGGAGTGGGGCCTGGGTGTCAGACAAGAGGGTTTGGAGGTTTTGGAATTTCTCCTGTAGGCAGTGGAGAGCCATGGAAAGTTCATGAGCAGGCAGTGTCCTGAGGCCAGTATGTTTAGATGGATTGGGGGAGGTGTCCAAGGTCTTGCCTTAGACTTTCCTGGGGGCTCCAGACTGGACTTTGTCTATTTACTAAAGTAGGTAATGACCAAAACCATGATCACTTCCAACCCTTCAGACTTTGCTAGCCTACCCTATACCCTGATTTGGAGTTACAAGCTCAGGAACTGTTCCCTGTAGGAGCCAGGAGGCCCTGGTTCTCAGCTCATTCCTCATTCCTCCTGTGACCATGCAGAAGCCACTTCTTTCTGCAGAGTGAGATCCCTCAGTGATCTCTGAGGGAATTTTGTTCTCCTTCCGGCTGAGGGCTGCCTGAGCATCCCTGGATGTGTGCTTAGAGAACCACTGGGGAAGATAACCAGGAAAGATCTGACCCTAGAGTCTAGGCCGGCAGGTGGGATGGAGACACTAATGTTTGAACCACACATCCGGTTTGCATATGCATGATAAGGTGGCCATCTTATCCCTGCTGTACAGGTAAGGAAATTGAGGCTCAGGAGGTTAGGTGAGTTGGCCAGGTCATATGGCAAGTAAGTGGCAGAATTGGGATGGGAACCTAGGTTTGTCTGGCTCCAGATCCTGCTCTTCCCACCCTACTGCAGTGCCTCCTCAGTGTTTCACTGGGTGAGTCTCTTGGCTAGACTGAGAACTCCTTGAGGCAGGGCTGGCTATGAGTCTTTCCATTGCTCAACAATGGAGCTTAAAACCATGCTGGGCAGATAGGGCTCCAAGGGCATTTGGTATAGACTATTTGAAAAAATGGTGCCTCTACTGTTGTTTTTTTCTGAGTCAGGCAGTTTTCCTTTTGGCCACAAGGTGGTGCCAGTAGCCTGCCAACTGCCCAGGCCACACCAGGCTTACATTAGGTTTAGGGTTGCTTTTCTTTTCTTTAAAAAAAATTTTTTAAATGTTTATTTTTGAGAGAGACAGAGTGTGAGTGGGGGAGGAGCAGAGAGAAAGGGAGACAGGTTCTGGAACAGGCTCCAGGCTCTGAGCAAGCCGTCAGCCCAGAGCCCAATGTGGGGCTCTAACTCACAAACCAAGAGATCACGACCTGAGCTGAAGTCAGATGCTTAACCAGCTGAGCCACCCAGGTGCCCCTAGGGTTGCTTTTCTGCTAGGTGGTTCCTAAGGGATTGGAACCCTCTGCTTTGGATCTCCTTTTGCTGATCTTGGCACCGAGGAGTTTGTAGACTTTTTGACCCTCATTTCATCTCCTCAGCATCCCTGTGAGGCTGTCGGGACAAGGATTATTGCCTCTGCTTTATAGTCCTGAAAGTGGGGGTTGAGAAGGAAAGGGGCTGCTACAGCACAGGGAGTAGGGGGCAGACTGTTGGAGCCAGGCCTTCTGATTCCTGGTCAAGGCTTTTAACTTTCAGAGAGCCCACACGCTTGCCTGTTCCCATTCTGTTTCTGGTGTTGGGTTGGTGACTTGTGACATGAGATTCAAAACTAGGCTGAGAAATTGGAGTTGGGGGTGAAAGTGGCACAAGGTAGGGGGGGATGATTAATAACAGTGGCAGCCATGTGAAACATTAGAGCTTTCTAGCTAATGAAGAGTGAAGGGATTCACACATCATGCATTTGCCATAGGTAGCACATAGTTGCTAGCACCTTACCTGAACCACCTGTATGATGAGAAGAGTTACGAGTTTGGGTTCCATAATGGATGTGGAAGATAAGTTAACAGTGGATACCATCTGGACAGAGGATGATTAGCTTTCCCTTTATATACTTTGGCGTAATTTCCCTTGTTAAAGCCCATGTTTCTGAAGTTCTTCCATTTCTATTGTTTTACTGGGTCCTCCATGCAGCTTTGAGGGTAGGTCCTGGATAGGGATCTGACCAGTGCCCCCTTTCTTTTCAGATGCAGCCCTGATGGAAGCTGCTCGCACCAACAATGTCCAAGAAGTCAGCAGGTAAGTGTTGAACCCCAGGACTTGCTCTCCCCCACCTGAGCTGGGTGAACCCCTTCCTCCAGTGATGATTGCTTTGGAGGAAATGCTCACACTAAGTTGGGAAGTGAACCCTGTGACTTCCCTATGGTCACAGTCACCTGGGCTCCCTTGGCCCAGGTCAACCTTTAAATGTTTTAAGGTAGGGAGTCAGTCCTGTGTCTCCTTTTTTTTTTTTTTTTTTTTTTTTTTAACCCCAAACAGCTCTGGATCCTTCCACTGTTTTATTCTTTGCAGGGCATGGTTTAGAGTCCTCCCCACATCCTTTGGGTCCTTTACTGAATCTTCTAACTTGTTCTTATATCTTTGTGGAAGTGGCCAGGTGTTATTGTTTGTTGCCTAGATGGGGGGCACCCATGAAAAAGTTTGGAGATTTGGGAGGGAGCTGGAAGAGGCCTTTCTGCCAGGTCTTTTGGTGTTAGAAAAGTCTGCCTGCAGGGCTGGGGTGTACACACTGGGCTCCTGCTCAGGGGCTGAGTGCATTCTTCCAGTCTGCCTGGCTCAGCTGTGCCTTTTAGGACCACTGGCAGGTTGGATTTCAGGTTTGTTCTTGGGCAGGGATGGGACACAGCCTGGGGCTCAGCCTGGTGCTGGGACTGGGCCGTCTGTGTCCAGGATAGGTGCACAGACAGGGACCAGCATAAGGCATCAGTATGGGGCTGTTGGTTAGGGGCAGAGGTTTTATTCTTGGTGAAACTAGTGGCCTACCCTGGGCCTCATCTTGGCCTTTTTGGCCCTTTGTATAAAGTGAGGTGGCCACAGTATACCCCACCTTCCCTGCTACCATGTGTCCATTTTGGACAGGAAACCTAGTGTTTGCAGTGGCTATCCCCACACCCAGTGCCACACACTCTTGGTGCTCCTCCCCACTCCAGCTGCCTGAATGTATAAGAAAGTGTTGAAAGTCAGCTGCAGCCCCCACCAAGACTTACTGCTTTGATTCCCTTTCATTTCATCTGCAGCATTATTATTGATTCTCAAGGGTGCTTTTGAGTATTAATGTTCAAGGCTTAGTTTTTAATAAACCACTTTTGGAAGTATGGGCTGGGAGTTGTTTCGTAGCCAAATAAATACGACGGAGCAATAGTTTAATAAACATGCGATGATGCATCTTAAAAACCAAGCACAGATGTCAGCTTGCTGTTATAAGAGCCATTCATAACTGCCAGCTGTGCGTGGCGTCTTCATTTCCCCAGAAACAGATGAGCCTCGCTTCCTTCTGCTGCAGTACAAGGGAGTGAGGGGGCAAAAACTGGCCGTGCCACCTCCTGGCAGGCCTTTGCTGACCCTCACATCACCGGTTGGTGACCGCTGAGGGATGCCAGGCTGCTGCTTTCCTGTGGCAACCCAATGTAGGTAGTGTATTTGCAGAGCATCAGTGCAGTGAATCCACTTTTCCATCACCCAGGGGAGGCTGAGTTTACCCTATCCCAGCGAGCCCCCAAGTGTTGATTATTTTAGCTCTTTCAAATACACATTTTTCTAATAGCAATAAACACCTGCCAAAAGAATGCAGAAAATGGTTGAATTCATGGTGTGTGTGATGCAGAATATTCCTTCTTGCCTGTGTGGATAGCATATGTTGGGGCCTTTTGTGTGTCTCCCCCGGTTTCCAGCTGCTTTTTTCCTGCCTGCTGTTGTTTCATTTCTTTTGGTCATGATGACTCAGAGTCTCCCTTCACCCCGTGTAAGGGAGTCAGAGATGAGCTAGGCACAGACTCTGCTTTTCAGCATGGCAATCTTTTTTTTTTTTCTTTTTTGAGAGAGAGTGCCCACATGTGTGAGCAAGCATGAGCCAGGGAGGGGCAGAAGGAGAGAGAGAATCGTAAACAGACTCCATGCCCAGCACAGATCCCCATGCAGGGCTCGATCCTGAGCCAAGCATCAGGAGATGCTTAACTGATTAAGCCATCCACACGCCCCTATTTATTTTTTAAGTAGGCTCCATGCCCACTGTGGGGCTTGAACTCAAGACCCTAAGATTGAGAGTCCTGTGCTCTACTGACTGAGCCAGCCAGGTGCTCCCATTCTGTTCTTTGTTTAAGAAGGTTGTGAGCTAGACTTCAGCTTAAACCAGTGGTTTGTGTGCCTCCCCAGGTCAGGGAGAGGTCTGGTTTCCCACATCTCTTCCCCAGCACAGAATTTCCCCAAACAGAATTTGGGGAAAGTTGCTTTTTACTGATTTTTCAGCAAACTTGAAGCAGAAAGTCCAGAATCTTATTTCCATATGCCCATTGGCTATATCAGAGGGAGGCTGGATCCCTCCCTTTTCCCTTCTTCCTCTCCTCCTTTCTCCCTGCCATTTCCTTCCTCCTCCCCCAAGGCACTTAAACCTTCTTAATGTGTTCAACTCTGACTCTTCAGGAGTGGAAGCCCTGTCCTGGGGCCCCTGTCCCACCTGTCAGCAGCATGAGCAGGTGGCCCTTCTCCTCGGCTCAGCTCATACCCAAGCCTGGCTTCTGGATGTAGGAACCACTCACCCGAAACATAGGGCACAGGGCAGACTGAAGGCACATCTGTCCAGGCTTGGGCTGAGCCATGTAAGGAGCTATCCAGGCTGAGAGAAATGAGGCCTCCTAGTCTCTCAGTGGAGATCACATTTCTTTCAGAACAAACTTGGGTGAAAGACAACACCCCCAACCCATTTCCCTTCTCCCAGCAGGAAGCTGGGCCTCTCTGCTTTGTGCCTAACTCAGTTTTTCATCAGCCCAAACGTTCTCTAATGAAGGAACCCTGGTGATACCAGTCTTCAACTTCAGACTGCTTTTACCTTCCATGATCCATTTGATCACTTGACAAAATTTACTGAGCACCTCTCATATGCTAGGCCCTATGCCTGGCATGGGGTACACCTGACCAGACATGATTCCTGCCCTCAATGTAGGTATTGGGGAAGACTGTGGCAACACAGTGTGGTCAGTGCTGTGAGACAGTAGCCCAGAAGATGCCCTAACCAACCTGGGAGACCAGAGTAAGCATCCTATTGGAAATGGCTTCAAATATCAGTAGGCCTTAGCAAATAGAAAGGGAAGGCAAAGGGGGTTGCATGAGTGGTAGCACTGAGGTAAGAATCAGCCTAGGGTGTGTGGTGAGGAGGGGGATTTATATATTTGTGTTGTTTGATCACAGTTTGCGGCTAGGAGGAACTGGAGAAAGGAAGGGACTTGGTCATGGACGGCACTGTGCATTTGTCCCTCAGTTGTTCATCTGTCTAGCCTGTCTTCTGTGCCCAGCCCTGAGCTGAATTTGTGTTGGTGGCAACGCCATGAGGAAGTAGAAGCAGTTCCTGTCCTGGAGGAGCGTACTAACTCCCTTCCCGGGGGAGGAGGGAACGCATGAGTCAAAATTGAGAACCAGCAAAACTGGGCACATATTGCCTGACTTTTATGAGCTTAAGTAACACAGAGATGATAATACCTTTAACCGGTAGAGTTGTAGAGTATTTGTTAATGACAAAATGTTGCTTCATTTGACCAGTGTTTGTGAGTGCTTATTAGGAGCGAGGCATTGGACTGAGTGCTTGGAGATACAGTGTGAACAAGATTGGCACAATCCCTGCACTCTTGGTACTTACAGTCTAACTGGGAGCCAGTGACTGGGAGCCAATACTAATTATGTACTTGAAAATGAATTGCAGTTTGTCTTTTCAACAAATGGTAGTGGGACAACTGTATATCCACATGCCAAAAAAATGCAGTTGGAGCCTTACCTTACCCATAGACAAATATTAACTCAAAATGGATCATAGGCCTAAATGTAAGAGCTAAAATTATAAACTCTTAAAAGAAAATATATGGATAAATTTTTGCGAACTTGGGTTAGGCAAAGCCATCTTAGATATGGCAACAAAATCACGAGAAACCAAAGGAAAAAATAGATAAATTGGACTTCATCAAAATTAAAAACTTTGTGTTCAATGGACACCTTCAAGGAAATGAAAACTTTCCCACAGAATGGGAGAAAATATTTGCAGATCATATATCTGGTAAGAGATTTTTATCTAGAATACATAAAGAACTGTTTAACTGGACAATAAAAAGATAACAGAATTTAAAAATGGGTAAAGGATCTGAATAGACATTTCTTTAAGGAAGACACTCAAATGAGTACATAATATTCAATATGCACATGGAAAGATGCTTAATATCATTAGGGAAGTGCTAATCAAAACCACAATGAGATATCACTTCATGCCTGGTAGGATGGCTGTAAGCAGAAGGATAATAGCAAGTGTTTGTCAGGATGTGGAGAAATTGGAACCCTTGTAGATTGCTGGTGGGGATGTGAAATGGTGTGACTATTTTGGAAAAGGGTTGGCATTTCCTTAATATGTTAAACATAGAATTACCTTATGATGCAGCAAGTCTATGCCTAGGTATATACACCAGAGAAATGAAGACGTGAACGTGAATGTTCATAGCAGTGTTATTCATAATAGCCCAAAGAGGGAAACAGCGCCCAAAACCCAACAATGGTTGAAGGGACAAATAAAATATAATACAGCCATATAGCAGAATATTATCAGTACAAAAGAATGAAGTATTGCTATATGCTACGACGTGAATGAACTTAGAAAGCATTATGCTAACTGAAAGAAGTCAGACAAAAGACCACATATCATATGATTCAATTTATATACAATTTTCAGAGTAGACAAATCCATAGAGACAGAAAGTAGATTAGTTATTGGCAAGGACTGCAGAGGTTGGGGTTGGGAGGGACTAGGGAGTGACTGCTAATGGGTCTGGAGTTTCTTTGGGGAATGATGAAACTGTTCTGGAGTTAGTAGTCAAGATTGCACAACTCAATATAATAAAAACAATTGAGTTGTACATTTTTAATGGGTGGGTTATATATGATATGTTAATTATATCTTCAAACTTGATTAAAAAGTGAAGTATAAGACACTTGGGAATCTAACCTTGAATCTGGGAGGGGTTGAGGTGAGGGTATGTATCAGTAAGGAAAAGCATTGGTGTATGTGAGATTGAAGTGAGCTCGAGAGGATGAAGGGAAAAGCAGAACATTCAGTTGGAAGGAATAGTAGGCGGAAGGCCCTGAATTAAGAACAGATGTGAAGAAATCAAGCAGTTGAGAGAAAGCCAATCTGGTTAGACTCTACAGAGCAAGGACGGAAGGACATGAAATGAAGCTGGAGAATTAAGCGAGGACCATACTACACCGAGTCTGTAGGCCGTGGTAATGATTTTTATTTTTACTAAGATTGCTGGGCAACCAGTGTAGAATTTTAAGCACGTGTGTGTGTGTGTGTGTGTGTGTGTGTGAGAGAGAGAGAGAGAGAGAGAGAGAGAGAGAGAGAGACAGAGAGAGAGAGAGAGGAAGGGAGGGAGATATGGTGACATGATCTAGATCTGTAATTTTAAAAGATCTCTGGTTGCTCCATGGAGAATAGATGATATAGAGAGCCATCCATGGTGGATGCAGGAAGATTGGATGAAAGTGACTGGAATAGTCTAGAAGAGAGGATGATGGCAGGTGATGACTTGGACTAAGGTGATAGCAGAGATGGAGGAAGTAAGCTAGACAGGACTTGGTGGTGGTTAGAGCAGTATCAATGCCTGATATGTCCTACATACTAATAAATGAATGTTGAATGAATGAATAGAATTGAATATCATTGATTAGGGAGAAGAAATTATTAAGAAGGAATTTCAGTTTTCTGGCTTAATCAGCTATGTAGATGCTATTCACTGAGGTGAAGGTGCTAGAGGAGAACTGAGTTGGGGGGAAAAGATTATGAGTTTGGTTTTAAACATGTTAAATTTAACATGCTAGTGAGATACTCAAGTGGAGATCTGACTCTTCCCACTGTATATACCATGCAGTCTCCCCCACCCCCCCCAAAAAAATATATATCAGTGATTACTCGAGAGATTGTTTTGTTATCTTTTTTTGATTTCTGGTTTCATGATTTTATTTTTTTTTTTTAATTTTTTTTTTTCAACGTTTAATTTATTTTTGGGACAGAGACAGAGCATGAACGGGGGAGGGACAGAGAGAGAGGGAGACACAGAATCAGAAACAGGCTCCAGGCTCTGAGCCATCAGCCCAGAGCCTGACGCGGGGCTCGAACTCACGGACCGCGAGATCGTGACCTGGCTGAAGTCGGACGCTTAACCGACTGCGCCACCCAGGCGCCCCTCTGGTTTCATGATTTTAGAAAATAAAGGAGTTCATACCAGCTCAAACTTGTTTAGTAGATGCCTTTGGAAAAAAGTTTGATTTGGTTTGCATTTCAAGAAAGAAGAAAGGGTTGGGTTTTGTTGAGGGCACAAAACATTTATTCTAGCTTTACATTGATGGCTTGGTTCTTGTCCCTGGATGCCCCAGCTTGGGGCTTGAGGCACTTGCTGTCCATGTGCCAGTGCTAAGGTGTCCAGAATGTGCTCAGCTACAGCATAGGTAAATGTTCTGCACATTGATCCAAGGATTTTATCTAATTAACAAAAACCCTGGCTGGTAAGTACATTTGACTGTCTCAGAGCCTCAGAGAAGCTGTCTGTTTATCGATTGTTGTATCATTTTGGCTGGATGGGAAGATATTAATGATGGCATCAGGGCAACCAAAACATCCAGCTCTCTTAACCAGTAAATATTTAAATGTCCTTGTGGTTTACAGTAGGTTGAAACTAAAGTTTATTCTAAACCAAAGGTCAAGGCTTCACTGGTATCACTCTTCTAATTTGATGCTTGTTGTGAGAGCTCCTTAAGATCATCACACTGTTTTTTGAATGCTAGGATGTAACGTGCACAGGCTTTTGAATAGTGGGATGTTAGAAGGCAGTGTAATGGAAAGAATAAAGGATTTTTAGAATGAGAAGACCTGGCTTCCACTTCTGACACAGCTATGAACTGGCTCTGGGACCCTTAGTAAATCATAGAATGCCCCTCTTTGAGTCTTTGTTTCCAGATCATGTTAATGGGGACCCCACTGAGAACTTTGAATATAGTCCCTAGTGTTCAACTCTGCAGAGAAAACTGAGTCTCTTTGGAAAGGTCCAGATCGCACACTGAAACACTAATTCAAGTGGACAGTTCCCAGGCAAGCAGTTCTTCAGAGTGGCCTGTACCTTTTTCTGAGGTGCGTGGACTGGATCTTTGCTTACTTTCTCCCTGGTGATGGCAGGTAATTGGGGAAGGCTGGATTAGCAGCTTTTTCGGAACTTCATGGGTAGGTGGAAGCAATCAGTCATCTGCATAGAAACCCAGCAGAGTCAGGTGGTTGGCCAACCCCCAGAGCACAGAATGGTCAAGGCCTACTGGGGTGGCTTGTAGGGAGGAGGGATGTCCCTGAAAGGGAGCCCAGCCCTGGGATGGAGCCTCTAGTGTTGGCCCTCCTGGTTCTTGGTTGTGTGGCCTTAGTCCCTAAACTTCCTCAGTGGCCTTACCTGTGAAGTATTGTTGATAATATTTGTCAGACCACCCTCCTAGGGTTTTATGAGAGTTCCAGGCAGGTGAGCTCTTGTCCGGAAAATTACTCATCCTTTGGGTCATCAGTGTCATGTTTTCCTGGAAGGCTTCAAGTACCCTAGCCTTCCCAGTACCTGTAGGTCCCCATAACACCCAGAACTTCCTCTGTGACAGCACTTATCACCCCCTGTTGGGGTAGGTCATCTATTTTCTTTCTCTCCCACAATACTGTGAGCATTGCTGGTTTTCATTGCTGTTCATGTGAATAGTTAACACATACTTACTGAATATTTCAAAAGTGCTTTGTAAATGATAAAGAGTTAGGCAAATGTTAATAGTTATTGATAGTTATAATAAACCTGTAAAAGAGGACTGACCTCCCTTTGAAAAAATAATATAAAAATGGAGAATTAGCTCTTGTATTCAACAAGTAATACCTACTATTTGCTGGCACTGTGCTAAGCTCTGATAGATCAGTGGTAAGCCAAAAATACATAGAGGCATCACCTCATGGAGCTGGAAGCCTACTCAGATGTTGATCGTGCCAATGTGAAATTACAGCTGTGACAGATGCTGCAAGGGAGGGTAAAGAGAATCCTAGAGCCTCTGGTGGATTTCCTCTGGTCAAGAAAAGCTTCCCAGGGGAAGCTTGAGCTCTGGTGAGGAGTTAACCTAGGTGAAGAAGGGCAGAAGAGTTTTCCTGGCAGAAGGAACTTTTATTTACAGAGACCCGTGGAAGGAGGAACGATGGCAAGTGTGAAGAACTGAAAAGGGCAGGCACCTGCAGTGTAGAGCGGGTGCCAGAATAAATATTGAAGCCGTCGTAAGGAGCTTTGTGTTTGTTCTAACAGCAGTGGTAGCTGATTTGGTGGGGGGGGGGGGGCATGGGGTGGAAGGTTGACATGATCAACAACCATTCTGATTGTTGAGAAACATAAGGAACCAATCTGAGTGTTACCAGTCTGTGTGTTGCCAGCGTCTTTGGCACTGATCCAGCCACCGCAGCAGGGTAAGTCGCAAAGCTGTAGTCCTCCAGGGCCCCGCAGCAGGGGCAGCAGTCAGGCTCTGTCTCCCCAACAGTATCGCTGTGGCCTGAGTGCCACTGCTTGTAAATCCCAGCTCAGTCATGACCATAACACGTCAGCATGGCTAGAACCAGTTAGATTTTTTTCCCACGGAATTTTCCTAGAAACAATGGGAGAGAAATCCAAGAATACTGAAAATAGTCAAGCTAAATGTGTTTCTGGGCTTACAGTATTCACTTTAGCTTCTTGCTTCACAGTTCCTGCTCTGTCCATGTCCTGTTTGAAAGCTTTCCCAGAAAAAAAATCTCACTTTTGAATTTTGAGGCTCTTTTACATCCTAGTTCCTTCCCTCCTCTCCCTTCTGAGCAGGAGTCCCAGGTCCAGAGTCTTCTTAAGGCAACAAGTGGTTCTCCCCTGTCACTCTGTCAGGGCGTCTGCCCAGGAGGCTCTCATCTCATTGGCAGAAATCCCGGTGGTAAGGACTTTGGGATGGGAGAAAGCAAGGTTTCATTCCCAGCTGTGAGTCTGAGAAAACAAGGGTTGAATTCCAGCTGTGCCGTTTGTCAGCTCTGTGACCTTGGGAAGTTGCCTAACCGCTTCTCGCCTAAAGTGAGATGATGATTGACCTACCTCACACCATTGCTGTGAGTACTAAATGAGAACATTAAATGACAGAAACTGCTTAGTGCTATGCCTAGTGCATACCAGATGCTCAGTGCATAGCAAGTTTTGTTACTAAGTGTTGATAATTACACCAGGTTTTTACCCCACAGCTAGAAAAATAAATTAAGGTAATGGATAGAATTTTCTGGATATTCAGTTGTTACCCTGTACATGTTTCTTAAACTTTTAGTGTGAGTATTCAGACACCTCCCAGACTAATGAACACAAGGTAAATGAATATTAAGCGGGGCAAAAAAACACAGCCTATCATGCTTAGTTTTACTCTTTTTTTTTTAGAACTCACATATATTCAGAATTTTATTTACTTCTTATAGGATATTACTTTAATGACATTTTTTACACCTATAATTTTTATATACTTTGGTACATGTATAAAATATTATAAAATAATATTTTAGGGGCACATGGCTGGCTTAGTTGGAAGAGTGTACAACTCTTGATCTTGGGGTTGTGAATTCAAGCCCCATGTTGGGTGTAGAGATTAGTTAAATAAATAAAACTTTTTCAAGAATCTTAAATAATATTTTAATAACAGTGTTGAATATTATTGATAGTGGCTGATGTTTATAAAATGCCTTTTTTGGGGTGCCTGGGTGGCTCAGTCGGTTAAGCGTCCGACTTCAGCGCAGGTCATGATCTCACGGCTCCTGGGTTTGAGCCCCACGTCGGGCTCTGTGCTGACAGCTCAGAGCTTGGGGCCTGCTTCAGATTCTGCTCTGGCTCTCTCTCTGCCCCTCCCCCGCTTGTGCTCTGTCTCTCTGTCTCTAAAATAAAGAAACATTAAAAAAAAAATTAAAAAAACCAAAAAACAAATGCTTTTTTTAAAGCAGTTGCATGAGGCTTTAATCACTAAATCCTCACAGTTGTGCAGGTAACAATAGCCCTGCTTCACAGACAATGAAACAGAAATGCAGGTTGCTAGAGTAATCCACAGTGGCCCACTTGGAAGTCGCACACCACTTCATTTTCCAGATGAAGCGGCCTGAAGCAGAGAGAGGCTTGCTGGGGTCACAGTTCCTCAGCACTCTTCCAGGCTCAGCGAGATGTTTTCTAGCTAGAGGAAGAACCATTTCTGTCCGCCTTATTGGGAGTCCACAAGGCTCCTGAAGAGAAACTGTCAAATCCAGATCCCTTACCTGTCCTCCCCTCTGCTCTTCACCCACACCCCTGCCTCCAGCCCCACGCTCCTGCCAGCCATGCCTGGCCCTTCCCTCCACCCCAAGAGCCCCATTCCACTGAGACTTGGCTTCTCACTGTCCCAAACATGCAGCTTACTCATTCTACCTGGAAGCCTTTGCAGTGATTCCAGTTCCACCCCTGTCCTGTCTGGATCCAACTGATGCTTCATCGCCCACCTCAAGCCCTTCTTCTTCCAGAAAGCTCACCCTCACTAATAATGATAGCTGTCATTTATTAAATACCCACTCCATGTGAGGCAGAGTACTAGATACTCTATATGTATTATTTTCATTTCTTGGTACGGTATTGCAAAAGCAGATTATGTTACATCCATTTTCCAGATGACAAAACTTGAGGCTCAGATTTAGTGCTTACTACCTCACAGCTAGTAAATAGCAGTGTGGTGATTTAAACTGAGGCCCACAGGAGTCCAAAGTATGCACTTCCCTTGCTTCAGTTCATTACTTGCTCTAGCCCATATTGAGCTTTCTTACCAGATTCCCACAGCCTTAAAGTCTGAGCCACACAATATCACGGTTAGTTTTCTCCTTGACTCTTGTGTCTGTGTCTCCTCAACCAGGCTGTGCTGTCACAGCAAGGTGGATGGCACCTCCTCCTGCCTCCACCGTAGCTAGTCACACAAGCCTGGCTGGGCACTCAGAAGGCACACAGTACAGATAGAGCCTTACTGGTTGATTGATTGGTTGAATGAAGCCCTGTTTATTCTCCAGAGGCTACCCAGCAGGAGGGTACAGCAGCTGGACAGGCTGACTGGTCTCCAGGATCCTCCATTCATGTGGATGGGAGGCCCAGCAAGGTTGCATAAGAATCCTCTCTGAGGCTGAGCTGAGGCTTCCATCTCAATGCCCTTTTGTTTGGGGGGGGATAGCACCCAGGCCTCCCGGGAAGTCTGTGTGTTTGACCAGCTTTTGCAGATGGACAGTGAGCAGGGACAGGATATAAAGCACAAACAATTGTGGGAGGCCTCTGAATTCCCAGGGGTTCAGAGTCCAGCAGGCAGGGCAGGATCCTTTCTAGGGCAAGTGACACTTAGTTATAGCCCCTGCATGGGTAGACTGGATCCAAGGCACTTTTTGTCTCTGGCCTCACTTCCTCTTCAGTATTCAAGTCCTTCTTTGGGTTTTCTTTTTTTTCCCCTTCAAGGAGGTTTTCTGCTGGACAGCTCCTCTAGGTATGAGGCCCTCTCTACCTCCCAAAGGATGCACAAACTCTGGTTGAATAAGCATTCTTTCTTTTATTCTTTTCTTTTTCTTTTTGAGATATAACTCACATACCATAGAATTCACTCTTTTAAAGGATGCAGTGGTTTTTGGTATATTTATAAGATTATGCAACCATCACCACTGCTTCATTCCAGAACATTTTCATCACCCCCTCACCCCAAAAAAGATCCTGGTCCCATTGGCAGTCACTCCCTGTCACTCCCCCCAGAACCTGGCAACTACTGATCTACTTTCTGTCCCTGTGGATTTGCCTGTCTGGACATTTTCCATAAATGGAATCATACAACGTGGTCTTTGGGGACAGGCTTCTTTCACTTAGCGTAATGTTTTCAGGGTTCATCCATGTTGTAGCATGTATTGGTACTTCATTCTTTTTATTGCTAAATAATATTCCATGTATAGATATACCACATTTTATTTATCCTTTTTTCATCAGTTGATGGGTGTTTATGTTTTTACTTTTTGGCTGTTGTGAATAATGCTGCTGTGAACATTCATGTACAGGTTTTTATGTGAATGTATGTTTTCATATCTCTTGGGTAGATACCTACAAGTGGAACTGCTGCACAATAGGATAACTCTATTATCCATTTGCCAGGCTGTTTTCCAAAGTGGCTGTGCCATTTTACATTCTCCCCAGCAATGTATGAGGGTTCTGACTTCTCTAGTCTTTTCAAAACTTGTTATTGTCTGTCTTTAATTATAGCCATCCTAGTATGTGTAAAGTGATATCCTATTGTAGTTTTGATTTGGATTTCCCTGATGGCTGATGATCCATCCATAGAGCATCTTTTCACATGCTTATTGGCCATTTGTATATCTGCTTTGGCATTTATTTTTATTTTATTTTATTTTATTTTATTTTATTTTATTTTATTTTATTAAAAAAAAATTTTTTTAACATTTTATTTATTTTTGAGACAGGGAGAGACAGAGCATGAACAGGGGAGGGTCAGAGAGAGGGAGACACAGAATCCGAAACAGGCTCCAGGCTCTGAGCTGTCAGCACAGAGCTCGACGTGGGGCTCGAACTCACGGACCGTGAGATCATGACCTGAGCCGAAGTTGGCCGCTCAACCGACTGAGCCACCCAGGCGCCCCTATTTTTATTTTTTATATTTTTTTGGCATTTATTTATTCTTAAGACCCCTTATAAGCATTATGCCCCATTTGGCATTGAGGAGGAGAATAAACATGCATCATGATGACTTTTGCCTTTCAAGAACTTGCAGTCTGGTAAGAGACTTGTAATTAGTATGTAAGAAAAGTTAAGGCTTCATAGAGAAGGTGGCATTTAGTCTGGGCCTGGAGATTCGTAGTATTTGGGTACAAGGAGCTTGGTGGAAAGGTTTTCTGGGCATTTGGAGTAATGTAAGCAAAGGCACTCGGTAATTAGAAAAACATTTATCTTGTGATGAATTCTGAAGCTGTATGTGTGAAAGCACTGGCATAGCACTTGACACATAGTGGGCTGTCATTATGTGTTAGCTTCCCCTGCAACTGCCCTTTAGTCCCTGCTCTGTCCTCCAGGACTGCGCAACTCTTTTCCTGTTCCAGACTTAAAAAAAAAAAATTTTTTTTTGGTAACGTTTATTTATTTTTGGGAGAGAGAGTGCGAGTGGGGGAGTGGCAGAGAGAGAGAGGGAGACACAGAATCTGAAACAGGCGCCAGGCTCTGAGCTGTCAGCACAGCTGACAACCCAATGCAGGGCTCGAACTCAGGAATGACGAGATCAATAACCTAGACCGAAGTCGGATGTTTAACTGACTGAGCCACCCAGGCGCCCCTCCAGACCTTTAAATATTAGGAGACAGACCTCCAAGCCAAGTAAGACTTGGTTCCCTAAACTGTTTTCAAGTCTTCTCCCTATCCTAGTCATTTCCTAATGAAATGGCCACAAAGTTTTGGTGCCCTTTCTGAATTACAGTGTGGCATGACCACAGTTGTGAGGAACAGGGCAGTCATCCCTTTTGTCAGAGATTTTATGCTTCTATTAATATAGCCTGAGCTTGCACTAGCTTTTTTGGTAGCTGTGTTGTGCTCCTAGATTCTGTAAGCTTGCAGTCAGCCCAGCCTGCTGAGAACCAGGGCTTCTGTACTTCTTTAACCTTTTGATTGGATTTGTTTAGCAAACTTGTTTTAACCTAAAGGCAAGACCACTTTTAAAGTATCGTATTGCCATGTATTGCTACATGAGTATGAAAGTAGTGCTGCTAATGTGGAGATTACCGTGAGGAAGAAGGGATGGATTGGGCCTTTCTCATCTTGAGTCTAGGAGAAGAGGGTCTCTTCAATGGGAGAAGGTTCTAGAAAGCAGAACTAATCAAAGGGGATCTCCATTCTTCAGATCCCTCCTTTCCGTTTAAGTCTTTTCCTTCTTTGTCATTTTTTGTCAGTTGATTAGTCCCATCAGATTCCTGTGGTGTGCTGGCCCCAGGCTAAATGTGGGAAAGGAGGGAAGAAATGGGATATGTGCCCTGGAAGGCAGTGTGGTTCAGTAGGGAGAGGTCCCAGTCCCGAGCTGCCACTTACTGGCTAGTCATCTTAAGCAAGTCCTTAACTAGTCACAAGATCAGATGAGATCACGTCAGGTGCCTGATACATAGTAGGCTGCTCAAGAAGTGTGAGTTCTTTTGACTTTACCATTCAAGAGCTCTCCACATGAGGAGCCAAGTATGTTGTGTGCTCACTGACCCTGAGTGAGCAGAGCTCTCAGAGCACCTGTGATACTTAAAGCATTTATTTGTGTACTTGTCCCATTTCCGCAACCCCAATTCAGATGGGAGCTGCTAGTGGACAAGGTCCATGTCTGATTCATATCTGTACACTTAGTGCCCAGCACAGAGCCTGACTTGGAGAAGATGCTACCTAAGTTTTGTTACTGGAATGAATCTGAATTAATGTAGGCCAGTCTTTGCCTCCACCTGTCTAGGGAGTCAGGTATTGTGACTGACTTTGCACAGTCCAGTATTTACTGAAAAGCATGGGGTTCTGGAGCTTGGCACTGGTGGCTCAAGTGCCAGCCCTTTTGGAGAAGTCTGAGTCACTTCTGTGTCTCACTGCCATATTGTGACAAGCTATCTGGCAACCAGCCAGCTGCCCAGCTAGAGTCCTACTGTAGTGCCAGTAGGTGGCGCCGGTGGCCCTTTCCCACACTTCAGCTACCTAGACCGGCATTTCCATCTTGTCACCAAGTTACCAGGGCAGCTGTTGACTGGGACATACCCTATAGCCCTGGGCAGAGGTACCCAGATAAGGGTGCTCTGGGCCACCCTCTCCTCCTTATAGCCTTGTATTGTTGCTTTTCATGTTTTATTGCGTCCCAGCCTTAACACACACTGCTTGGGGAAACAGGGATGTTTCCTTAAGAGGATTCGAGGAGGGGCACCCAGGTGGCTCAGTCGGTTAAGTGTCCGACTTCAGCTCAGGTCATGATCTCCCAGTCTGTGAGTTTGAGCCCTGCATCAGGCTCTGTGCTGACAGCTCAGATCCTGGAGCCTGCTTCAGATTCTGTGTCTCTCTCTCTCTGCCCCTCCTCTGCTCATGCTCTGTCTCTGTTTCAAAAATAAATAAAAACATTAAAAAAAAAATTTAAGGGGCGCCTGGGTGGCTCAGTCCGTTGAGCGTCCTGCTTCGGCTCAGGTCATGATCTTGTGGTCTGTGAGTTCGAGCCCCGCATCGGGCTCTGTGCTGACAGCTCAGATCCTGGAGCCTGCTTCAGATTCTGTGTCTCTCTCTCTCTGCCCCTCCTCTGCTCATGCTCTGTCTCTGTCTCTGTCTCAAAAATAAATAAAAACATTAAAAAAAAAATTTAAGGGGCGCCTGGGTGGCTCAGTCCGTTGAGCATCCTACTTCGGCTCAGGTCATGATCTCGTGGTCTGTGAGTTTGAGCCCCGCGTCGGGCTCTGTGCTGACAGCTCAGAGCCTGGAGCCTACTTCCAATTCTGTGTCTCCCTCTCTCTCTGTCCCTCCCCCGCTCGTGCTCTGTCTCTCTCTGTGTCAAAAATAAATAAACATTAAAAAAAATAATAAAAATAAAATTTAAAAGAGGATCCCAGGAGATCATTGGGGGAATCTGTGCTTCTGCCTGTCCTTTCTGGTGCAACTCATGTCTCTGCCTCCAGGAAGTTGTCCCTGTGGTTCTGTTGCTCTGACCTACCCTCACACAACACCTTCTCCAGGGTCCTTGCTTGTATTTTAGCTGTTTGCCAGGTGTGGAGCTGAACAGTGAATGCCTTGAAGGACACAGTGGAACTCAGCTCAGAGTTCTGTAATAACCAGTCTCATGGAAAGTTTGTGGAATGAATGGATGAATAATAGGAAATGGGTTCCTCAAAAAATCGTTACCCAAACTGAAAGACGTTCTACAAACAAATTAGCTTTCCTCTGTAAAAGTGTCAGAACTAAGAAAATCAAAGAAAGGCCCAGCAACTATTCTAGTGAAGGGAAACTGAAGACACTTGCAGTGCCTGGTTCTAATATTGATCCTGGCTTACATCTGGATTACAGAGGGAAATTTCTATAAAGGACATTATTGGGATAATTGATGAAATTTGAATATTAGATAAAAACATTTTATCCGTGCTAAGTGTTCTAAATTTGGTCATTATTGGTTAGTGGTTATGAAAGAGAATGACCTTGTACTTAGAAATATGTGCTGAAGTATTTGGGAGTAAAGGGGCACATAATGTCTGAAACTAACTCTCATATGGTCCAGGAAAAAAAATAGAGAAAAGGAGAGGCGCTTGGGTGGCTCAGTTAGTTAAGTGGCCAACTTTGGCGCAGGTTGTGATCTTGCAGTTTGTGAGTTTGGGCTCCACATTGGGCTCTGTGCTGACAGCACAGAGCCTGGAACCTGCTTCAGATTCTGTCTCCCTCTTTCCCTGTCCCTTCCCCACTCGCGCTGTATGTCTCTCTCTCAAAAATAAATAAATATTTTTAAAAATTTAAAAAACAGAGAAAAGGAATGGCTAAGCACAGGAGGCAAAATGTAACGAGAATCTGAGTGGAGGATGGATCTGAGTTTTTTTGTCCTATTTTTGTAACTGTTCTGTAAGCTTGAAATCATTTCAAAATAAAGTTTAAAAAAGTCTGTGAGGGGCACCTGGGTGGCTTAGTTGGTTAAGTGTTCAACTCTTGATTTTGGTTCAGGTCATGATCTCATGGTTTGTGAGATCAAGCCCTGCATCAGGCTCTGCACTGACAGCATGGAGCCTACTTGGGATTCTCTCCTCTCTCTCTGCCCCTCCCCTCCTCAAAATAAACAAATAAACTTAAAAAAATCTGTGCACTTTAATGTGTGTCAAGTTTCTGCTTGAAACAGGGAGATGGGACAAAGAATGGTCACCCAGCATTGGACTTCATTCCATTTCATCTAGTACTACTCAGTGAGGGTCTGATCCAGCTCCTGTGCTGTGTGCTTTTGAACAAATGAAAACTTGTGGTAATGACAAGTAACATTTGCAAAATGTAAGTGCTTTTGCATATGGTATTTCCTTTGCTCAAGCTCAGCACCCTTGTTAAGTAGGTCTGGCAGGCTGATAAGGTTAAGGTGACTGACTGAGGTTCAGAGAGGTTAATGTGACCTGCTATAGTCACGCAGCCTGGAAGAGACACATGCAGGTTCATATCCAAATTAGTCTAGTCTGAGGCTGATGCTTTCTGGACCTCCACATCTGTATCTGTACAAGGAAGGATTGGACTGATTTATCTCTGCCGATCATTTATTATGTCTAGAAATTTTAAAACTTTATATGATAGGAAATAACTAGTCAGGAAGCTTACAGGCACATTCTACACGTTTGTTGTAAGTGCTGCATAAGTGCCTGCCCTTCTCCCTCTCTGCCCACCTGCTTGCCTTTGGAGCAGTTTGGGTATGGCAGTGCTGGGGTGAGCCATATTC
This sequence comes from Prionailurus bengalensis, assembly GCF_016509475.1. Classification (NCBI taxonomy): domain Eukaryota; kingdom Metazoa; phylum Chordata; class Mammalia; order Carnivora; family Felidae; genus Prionailurus; species Prionailurus bengalensis. The sequence continues at coordinate 59,446,044 of NC_057346.1, forward strand.
CTGGCAGAAAGAGCAACTAGAGAGTTTCCTAGAGGAAGGGTCCCATGCAGGGCCTTAAAGGAGAATGCTTTGTTCAAGTAGCAAATGCAGAAGATGCTAGAGAGGCCTCATGTCTGTGAAGTTAGAGCACCAGGATCCTACCTAAAGTCCACTGGCCCAGGCTGAGTTCTGAGAGCAGCCTTCTTCCTCCCTGGCCCTGCCCCTCTCAGCCCAGGCTTACTGGGTAGATAAGGCGCAGATGGAGGCTGTGTGTGTGGATTCTAGCCCCAGGCGCCTTGCCTCTGTTCAGACAGCCTGGCCTGGTGCTGTTATTACTGTAAACAGGACCTTCTGCGAGGCTCCAGCCAGAGTCCTGTTGCCCAGATAGTGATCATGATTGAGTCTGCATGGCTCACTGCTTCCAGGCCTCTGATGCAGGTGGGCCAGGGCTCCCTACCCTTCAGCCCCCCTTCCCAGCTGCAGCTGAGAGCCAGTTAATGTGAAGGATCCGGAAATCAGTTGGAACAATGCACGATTGAAGTTCAGTGGCCGCTTTGTATTGATTGGTTGTAAAGAAAGAGGAAGAAAAATCATGTGGTACCTCCCTCCGCTGAGTAGAAGAGCTGGTTAGCCAGAATAACTCAAAACTGCCCCCATATCCCTGTCTGGGACTGTCTCCCTCCTACAGACAGCAGCCGGAGGAGTTGTCTTTTCTTTGGAAGTCTTGCTGATGCCTGTGTCTGTCAGGAATCCACTTCTCAAATTTTGACATTATACGTAATTAGAATCCTAAGATTGTAGAACTGGCAGGGACTTGAGAAATCATTGAATTCACGTCCCCTATTTTACCACACAGAAAAGTGAGGCCCGGAGAGACTGATTTATCCAGGATCACACAGCTAGTTACTGAGAGTCATGACTAGAATCCATGGCCTCTAGCCCCAGGCCTGCATCTGAAGTATCCCAAGCCCTGAGCCTGAGAAGCCACACCCACATACTCCCACATACACACAGGAGCCTAAGTTCTTTGAAGAAGACAGGCCTAACCAATATATAACAGGTAACTTCCAACATAAGACAGGTATTGGTGAGAGATATATGTCGGGAAGTGCTATATACATGTACTCATTCATTCAGCCCCTGAGCCTTGAGAAAGTGGCTGTGGTGCCAGCACAAGGAGTGAAGAGACAGGAGGGTCATGCTGACTGGAGGAGGGGGTGGGGGGACAAGGAAACTGATGTGTTTGGGGAGCCTGGGTGGCTTAATCGGTTGAGTGTCTGACTTCAGCTCAGGTCATGATCTCATGGTACGTGGGTTCGAGCCCTGCATCAAGGTTTTGTGCTGACAGCTCAGAGCCTGGAGCCTACTTCTGATTCTGTTTCCCTTTCTCTCTTCCCCTCCCCCACCTGTGCTCGCGCGCGCGCACGCGCGTTCTCTCTCTCTCTCTCTCTCTCTCTCTCTGCCTCCCTCAAAAATAAATATTAAGGGGCGCCTGGGTGGCGCAGTCGGTTAAGCGTCCGACTTCAGCCAGGTCACGATCTCGCGGTCCGTGAGTTTGAGCCCCGCGTCAGGCTCTGGGCTGATGGCTCGGAGCCTGGAGCCAGTTTCGGATTCTGTGTCTCCCTCTCTCTCTGCCCCTCCCCCATTCATGCTCTGTCTCTCGCTGTCCCAAAAATAAATAAACGTTGAAAAAAATAAATAAATAAAAAATAAATTAAAAAAAATAAACATTAAAAAAAAAAGGAAACTGATGTACGATATAGGTTAGCTAGCATAGGCCAATGAGGCAGCATCAAGGCAGTCTTAGGGAAGCCTTCTTGGAGAAAAAAGGGGTAAGGGGCTTTTTCCCCCTAAGAAAGTTTTGTTTAAAAAAGAAAAGCAATAGTATGTTCATTGTTGCCAAAACAACAATAAAACTTAAAAGAATACAGAAGCACTCACAGCAGGAAGGGAAAGTTTAATACCCCCCACCCCCTTTCCCCCTTAACTGTTTCATGTTTGGTCCATACCCTTCAGATTTCTCCTGGATTCCTGATATATCGGAGCAGCTTTGTTGTCCCCCTTGATTTGTTACTCTCCTATGGAAATCTTTATTTACTTACTTATTTATTTATTTATTTAATTTATTTTTAATATAATTTATTGTCGAATTGGTTTCCATACAACACCCAGTGCTCATCCCAACAAGTGCCCTCCTCCCTGCTCATCATCCACTTTCCCCTCTCCCTCACCCCCCATCTACTCTTAGTTTGTTCTCAGTCCTTAAGAGTCTCTTATGGTTTGCCTCCTTTCCTGTGGAAATCTTTTTTTTTTTTTTAATTTTTTAAACGTTTATTTAATATATTATTGAGAGAGAGAGAGAGAGAGAGAGAGACAGAGCATGAGTGGGGGAGGGGCAGAGAGAGAGGGAGACACAGAATCCGAAGCAGGCTCCAGGCTCTGAGCTGTCAGCACAGAGCCTGATGTGGGGCTCGAACCCACAAACCAGGAGATCATGACCTGAGCTGAAGTAGGACGCTTAACCTACTGAGCCACCCAGGCCCCCTCCTATGGAGATCTTTAGGTCTTGGGCTAGGGTGCCCTTTTCTACTGCTGGCCCTTGCCTGGGGATTTGAGACTGCTTATTTATCATTTCACAGAAAATTTTGAGCACTTATGTTCCAAGTTCTGTGTACACCTTTCACATATCCTGGTTTACTCTTGTTAACTTCCTTAAAATGGGGTAGATACTAATTGGGAAATGATAATAGTACAGGCCGTTGTTCTGTTTGTCCAGTGCTTTATTTTTATTGCATGTCAGGTATTTTTACATATTTTGCCTCATTGTTTCTTCATGGCACCCCTGTGTGACTTATGGAGTAGGGCTGCTGGGGTCCTCCATTTTTTTTAACAGATGTGGAAACAGGCTTGTAGAGCAGTAGCTGTCACTCAGATGAGGGGACCAAGTGAAGTTCAGAGAGGCTAGGTCATGCATTCATTCACTGCTACCCACCCAGTAATGCTGGAGCATGCATGTGGACCAAGTCTATCCTGGTAATTCCCCTGCTCCACCCTACTTCCTGAGAGCTGTGTGAGATCTGGGGTTCAACTCCTGACCGCTAGTGTGGCTTCCTTCCTGTCTGCTGCCCTGGGCCACCCCCAATTAGTGTCACCCACCACTGCTCTGCCAGGCAGGAGAGACCTAGTTCATTACGGAAGGGCCTTCCACAAGTCTGGACGGAGCCCAGAAAGGCCTGCAGTGCCCCACTCCTGGACAGAGGCTGCTCTGCCCTGAGTGGCAACCTGCATTAAGCATTCCACTCATCATCTCAGGGATGATGGAATCCTAACCTTTTCGGAGACACCGTGCTCTGTCACAAGCATTGCTCTTTTTAAAAGAGATTAATTCACTTGCCGCATTTTGTCCGTTGGTGAAAATCACAGGGGAGAGCAGGGGTGGCTTTCTCAGGCCTCAGAGGCCCTTTCAGCCACTCTCAGCAGGCAGCCACCCGCAAGCCCAGCTGGCCCGAAACTTTGAAATGACTGCCTACTGGGCATTCACTTGCAAAGGAACAAAATGAAATGGAGGAGACCTGGGTGTGTGAAATCCTAACTTTGAGCACAGAGGGGAAGTGGGGGAGGGGCCCCAGCCAGCTTTGAAGGAGGAAAAGTTGTTTGTAGCTGGGTTCACTTGTGATGGTTTGTAATGTTGGTACTGGTCCCGCCTTGAGTCACCAAGTGCCACCACTCCTTATGGAGTGCTACCACATGGTATCTCTTTTAATCCTTACAGCCACCTTGCACAATAGAGATTAATATCCCCCGTGCCACAGCTAGTAAGCAAAAGAGCGAGAATCTGAACTCCAGCCCTTGGACTCCAGGGTCATTGCTTTTTTCATTACATCTGAGCCCCCAGAAGGCTGCAAAGAATGGTGCTCAGGATGCTGTGCAGGGCTCAAAAGCTGGAGTGTCACTCAAGATTTGCCTTCTAGGAATGAGCCTTCGAGTTGGTGGAGCCCTTTCCTTCAGATTTCAGTGTCCCCTCCTGAAACCCATAAGAGCCTATGAGGAGGCTAAAGCTTGGGATGAGACACCTTCCGCAGCTTGTTAGAGTAGGAGGCGCCAGCCCTGGAACTAGAGCCCAGGCTGCCTGACTGCTGTCTGCTCTTTTGGCTCTGTTCATTAACAGGATAGCAAGTTTAGAGAAGCCCTCTTTTCCAGCAGTCCTCCTCTTAGAAGAAAACCCTGCATTGTACAGAAAAAAGATAACCCCTAAATGCTGATGGCCGTGTAACAAGTAGCTGAAAATTGTTGCTAATCAGAGACATGCAAACTAAAACAATAATGTGAGATCCCTTTACACTTATTGGGCTTGCAGTCAGTAGGAAGCTGGCAACTGCCGAGTGTTGGCTGGGAGAGCAGGACACAGGAACACCCTAAAACCCAGGGATCTCACTGCAAGTACGTGCCTCAGAAATACTCATACTGGTCCAAAAGGGCACATGTTCTTGTTCTTTTTGTTTGTTTGTTTGTTTTGTTTAATGTTTATTTATTTTTGATAGAGAGCTGGAGAGGGCCAGAGAGAGAGAGGGAGATAGAGAATTCCAAGCAGGCTTCACACTGTCAGCGCAAAGCTTGACACAGAGCTCGAACTCAGAAACCGTGAGATCATGACCTGAGGCGAAATCAAAAGTCAGATGCTTAGCCAGCTGAGCCACCCAGGCCCCCCGTAAGAGGATGTTCTTTGAGCATACTTTTGGTGGCTGGGAGATGGAAACTGCCTCAGTAGGTATCTCTGGGAGAGCAGAGAAGGAAAAAATCTGGTGAATGTGCCATTGAGAATTATATAGCAATTTTAAAAAATGGAATTATTGTATACTTGGCGGTGTGAGTGAATCTTAAAATGTATTATTTGTGAAAAAAAGTAATAAATACAACACGTGTGTGTGTGTACATATATAAAGAGAAAACACTGCTTGGCTCAGGCTTTGGAAAGCAAGAACCTCTGTCTTGTCTCCTTCCCAGGAGTCAGCATGCAGCTGGGCACAGAGTAGGTATGTACACATGTTTGTTGAATCAATGAAGAGAGGAGTGCCCAGAGCCAAGCTGAATGAATTACCCAGTCATCCTGTGTGACCCTGTCTTAGAATCCCTGGGTATTGGCCAACCTGCCACTGCCAGCGTCAGACTACAACACTTCGTTCCATCAAAGAGGTGGAAGTAGGGCAAGGTGGCAGGTGGAAGCCACCCTGTATCGAACACCTGCTATGTGCCAGGTACTGGGCTAGGATCCCAGCAAATTCGAGGTTAGTGTCTCTATTTGATAGGTGAGAAAACTGAGACTCAGAGAATTGATTGGCCTAGGGTTATCTAGCTGGGCTAGAATGTGAATCCAGGTTTGATTTATTACAAAGTCCTTTTATTCATCCTTTTCATTACACCATACTCGGTCCTCAAGGGGCATGAGGAGGAGGCATCTCAGTCCTGTTTCTTCAGCCCTACTTCCAGATCAGAGCTGCTTCCAGAATTCTCAGGGCCCAGGCAGGGGAAAACGGCTCACTGTCCCACTGGAGACAGGAGGGATTCTGGCTGCACTCAGTTTTTCCTGGCCATGCCCCGCTTTCTCATTTTCCTGCCCTGACTTGTCTCCCTTGTCTATGTTACAACAGCTCCCAAACTGTCTTCTTGTCCCCACTTTCTACTCTCTCCCCTTTCAGAGTCAGCTTGCTTAAGCTATCAGGTTACTTTTATAATTTCTTTTACACAGAAACCTTCAGTGACAACCCTTTTGCCTGTGGTAAGAGTCTTAAGGAATGCCAAATAGGTTTCTTCTCTGTTGCCGGCTTTAGCTGATCGGTGATGCCTGATTAGAACGAGGGTTGAAAAGGATTCTGAGGCTTGTTCAAAGGCTCCACAGAAAAAACTTCCGGGAGAGATTCATGATTTCTGACTTAGATGCAGGAGGCAGGACAGTAGCATGCATGCCAGGCATTTGTCAACTCTTCAAGTTGGGTTTGTAACCTAGGATCTGTTTTTGATTTCATGAAGACTTGTGAACTCCTGAACATTGAAAAAAAAATCTTTTTTTTTGAGTACCTGTGCTCTTGTGCACTTTTCTGGAGAGAATCGTCAGCTTTGGTCATATTCTCAAAGAAGCCTATGTTTCAAAAGAGATTTACGCCCACTGCCTTGGCCCTGTGTCTTGACTTTAGAGGCTCTGTTGTAGGCCCTGCATACCTTGGCAGCTGCCTGTTTCTCTGCCAAGAACTGTCACCTGGATGGATCTACTTGATGATTTCCAAATATACCTTCCCATTGCTTCCCTGTTTCCTGATAGTGTCTTGGTCCTTTTGTCTTGACTGTTGCGCACTTCCTCCCTCGTCTCTAAACTGTTTCCATTCTTCAAGGCACAGTTCAGGCTTTTCCTTCAGAAACCTCTTTGATTTGCTTCAGCTGGTCCTGATTTTCTGGCCTTCTGTACTGAGGACCAGAGAAATGAAGCCATCCTATCAGAATCACAGTTAGGATCAGAACCCCAGGCTCTAAACTCTCATACCCATGCACTTTCCACAGCACCTGCTAAACCAGGGAAGGTTTTGTAAGTTAGGAAGGAGGTTTTGTGCAAAGAGATTTTTGTCTCACAGGGTTCTTACTCTCTTTAATATTCTTGGCCATAGAAAATTGTTCCTGCAAAAAAAAGGCTTAACTGTGTGTGGTAAAGAGGCCCAGGAGTTTCACTGGAAGAAATCCTCCAAATTAGAGATCAGAGATGAGTGACTTCCCAATCTCCTCTTCAACACTCTTCCCTCATATTTTGTGCCCAGTCATGCTGCCTTCTCTTCTGGGGGAGAGGCTTTAGCCTCTGCCTCATGCACTCCTTCCTCTCCTTCGACCTCATTTGTCGGGCTAACTCTCTAGCATCACATCCTCAGGAAGGACTTCCAGGTCACTAAGACTGGGTTAGGTCTCCTGGGTGTGCACCTGTAGCCTGTGCTCCCCATTCACAGCGCTCCTCTGATGCATGCTTATGTCCTTGCTGGCCTGTCTTCTCCCCTGCGTGAGCACGGGCCAAGTGAATACATACTTGATATGGCTTTTCCTCAAGCCTTCATCACCTGCTTACTTCAGCAGCACAGAGCTTTTATTTGGCTTGGTCCAGAGGAGCAGTGACTGCAGATTGTGGCACAAGAATGGCACTAGGACTCAATTCTAAGCCTCCAGACTCTCTGCAGGTGCCCTTTCATTTGCTCCCCTCTAAAGAGTCCTCCTAACACCCTCCCACCCAGTCCTCATAAGCAGATCCTGCCTTGTTGGTGAATTGCTCTTGCCTTTTGGTCCCCCTCTCTCCTGGTCTCCTGTAGCACTTCTGGTGGAAAACTATATGCTGCAGGCTTTGATTTCCTGCTGTCCTGAGTCTTCCTTCCACAACTATGTCATTTGCTCTCTAGGGTACACCTGTGTCTTCTCACCCCCCCCCCCATCCCAGAATCTAGCACAGGACCAGGCACGTATGGTGATTGCTAAAATCAGTTGAGTATCTTGTCTTCCATGTGCCATGGCGTCAGGTTCAGTTTGGAGGAAGGGTGGTGAGGCGAGAAGGGTTCCAGTTCTAGAGCCTTTATCAGCCTGAACTTCAGTCACTGATCACTCCTTAGCTAGCTTTGTGACCTTCAGCGAGTCATTTCACCTCACTGAGCCTGTTACCTCATCCATGAGAAGAGGAGGTTAGCGTCACTTCCTTAAGCGTCTATGAAGAGCAAATGAGAGCAGGTGTGTCAAGTTCTGAAGGCAGTTCCTGCTTATAGTAGGTGTCCAGTAAGAGGTTGATTCTGTTTACTCCCCTTCTCTCTATCCACCCCCACATTGTAGAACCCCTGTTCCCAGGACCCGGAATTCAGGATTTTAGTGATATATATAAAACTGTGTTTGTTAATTTATCCAGCAACTATTGAGCTCTTACTATGTGTTAGGCACTGGCATAGAGAGTCAGGTTTGTGTGGACTCTCCTAGAAACCTAATGTAGCATTTCTTTCTTTTTTTTTGGTAATATTTATCTATTTTTGAGAGAGAGAGACAGAAAGACAGAGCACAATTGGGGGAGGGGCAGAGAGAGAGAGAGGGAGACACAGAATCTGAAGGAGGCTTCAGACTCTGAGCTGTTAGCTAGCACAGAGCTGCCGCAGGGCTCAAACTCATGAGCTGCGAGGTCATGTCCTGAGTCAAAGTTGGAAGCTTAACCTACTGAGCTACTCAGGCACCCCAATCTAGCATTTCTAGCATTCTTTCCATGTTTCCTTGGGTTTGAGATTTTGAATTTCCAAATAAGCACCATACAGAGAAACTTGAGTGTGATCCTTTTGCACACTGGGAATTACCTAGATAAGCAGTGTCATTGGGCATTCAGTGCTAAGCATGGGGAAAATCTAAGGATGGAAAACAGATCTGTGGATTGGATGAGCTAAGGAAGCCTTCTCGGGGGAGCTCTTAAGCCAGGATTGTATTCCATACCATGGAAGTAGGATTAGAATAGGCAAAGAATCAGGGAGAGAGCATTCTGGACCAAGGTAGTGGGAGTGTCAGGGTATTAAGATAGAGAAGGCACATTCTTTCCTCAGAAGGCTGGAAGGATAACAGCAGGGGTCAGACTGAGTAAGGGAAGAAGGAGAGGGATAGGGGATACCTGGGGAAGGGGGGGAGACTGGCCAGAGGAGCTAGAGTGGGTACTTAGTTCTCAAAGGCCTCTGTTTCCAGATTCATGTAGCCTCCCTATTTGTTGACTGTCTGTCTCATTTCTTCCACTCTTACGTCCATGATATGCCATACACTGAAAATATTTCTCTCTTTCTAGGCTCTTGTCAGAAGGTGCAGATGTCAATGCAAGGCACAGACTTGGGTGGACAGCACTCATGGTGGCAGCCATCAGCCGAAACGACAGGTGAGAGATCTCCTTCCACACAGGGCTCCCTTAGCCAGATCCCTGCAAACCACATTCCAGAACCCTCTCCCACCCTTGCTTGTCTCCCTGCTGTTTTCTCCAGAGGCAGGGTGGTGGACTAAGGAGAAGGTCAGGTCTACACCTTGTGCAGTGGAAAGTATAGAAGATGTGGAGAGGGAAGAATATAACTCTGGATCCTAGCTCCATCTTTCATTGGCTTTGTGACATTAGGCATGTCATTTGCATTGTTGAAGTCACAAAATGTTTGGAAGTGTGTTAAGTGGTTGAAGGTACACATTTGAGTTACCTCCATGTTTTCTTATTCCACCATCTGTCCATGTGAGGAATCTGTAGTCACAGTAAGGGCCCCGCTAGGCTGTTTCTTTGGAGGTTCTGATGGAAACTAGGGAAGGCTGGGGGCATTCTCCCTCCCATGGGAGGCCGTGTTCTTTTCCTGCCCGCTCCCGCGTTTCCTCAAGGGATAGCTGTTTTGTAAAGACTGAAATAGTCCCCTGTGTGTAGAGAATTACTTCAGTTCTCACACCTGACACAAGATAGGTAGGTAGGTAGGTAGGTAGGTAGGTAGGTGGTGGATGGATGGATTTCTCATTTTGTAGCTGAGAAAACTGAAGCCCAAAGAGATAAGGTGATTTGTCTGAGATCACACAGACGAGTTAGAGCCTGGTCTGGCTGCCTACAAAGTTTGTGTGTTTTACTGTACCTCATTGCTGCCAGATCCTGGGCTAGTGCTGCATACTGCCTCTCCATCCCAGTCTCTAGCTGTAGTTATGCAAAAGAATTGATTAAAAAGGAGCAAAAAGAAATGCTTTCAAAAAAAGTAGACTGGGCACTTAAGTAGCAGCCACTGAAATTGATAGTTTGAGTTACCAGTTTTAATTTTTCCTTTAAGCAGATCATTAAGGCTTTTGTCTGCCAGTACTGGCCTCCTTTGGAAGGATCATAAATGTGGTGGAAACCAACAAAACGGGTTTTCTAATATAAAGATGGCAGTGCTTCGGACTGGCTGAGAGACTTAGCTATACGTGAGATAGGTCTCCCCTCTCTGCTCCTCTGTCCTGAACTTGTTTCTCAGAATTCCATTTCCTTATTTGCCACTTAAGCTCCAAGCCCTTAAAAGAAAACTTGGTGTGGGGCGCCTGGGTGGCTCAGTCAGTTGAGCATCCGACTTTGGCTCAGGTCATGATGTCATGGCACGTGAGTTGGAGCCCTGTGTCAGGCTCTGTGCTGACAGGTCAGAGCCTGGAGCCTGCTTCCGATTCTTTGTCTCCCTCTCTCTCTGTCCCTCCCCCACTCGCACTGTGTCTTTGTCTGTCTGTCTCAAAAATAAACATTAAAAAAAGACAAAAAGAAAAAAGAAAAAAGAAAACTTGATGTAAATAGGCTTTGCAGTTGAGAGTCCTGGAATCCAATCCTGGTTCTGACCCTTTGTTGAATTGAAGAATTCTGTGGGCACTCTATTTCTTCATCTGAAATCATTTATTTTTACAAACATTTGGTAAACGTCTACTCTGAGCCAGACTCTGTGCTCATCATTGGAGAACCAGAGACCTTGGGAGCTCAAGGTCCAATGTGAAAAAGAATGGCAGGTAGAGAGACAGAGTGTAGTGTAATCAATGATGTCAGAGCCATGTGGACAGGAAATTATCAAAGCAGAGGTTAGGAGAGGACTGACTCTGTGAGCTGGGTAGATTCTTGCTATATTTTTGTGAGAACCCAGTGAGATAGTGTTTGTGCTACCTGTTACAAATGGTGAGTTGTTATTCTCTGTTGCCCATATTAGATGTCTCTACACATAAACACATGTGTTTATTCTACCAGTGATACTCCACCCACCACTACCTCCACCCCACCCACCAGTTTTCTTTCCCAGCTTGCAAGTGTCTCCATTCACAAGAGATAGCAGGTGGTGGAGAAAAGAGAAGGGAGTGTGTGCCCTTCTTTACATAGTATTTTCAGCGCTGAGACAGAATAGGAAATAACACTATACTTAAGAGTACTGTCAATCAGTGAGCAGATAGCTGGTAGATGTGCTTTGGGGACATTTCTCTATAAATCTAATGAGTTGTTGGCTTAACTGATTGTCCTGTCTTTATCCAGGGCCATTAGCAAATCAGCGTTGCTTGTTGAGCGAAGTGAGAGTGTTGGCTAGTATTTACTTGTTTTGGTTCCTAGGACTAATTATTGGTGTTTTAAACATCCATTTTGTGCCCTCCTCTTCCTTCCAGGGCCCAGGGACAGATTTTTATTGCAAATAGCAAACTTAGGTTAATTTATTCATATCATATATATATATATATATATATATACACACACACACACACATATACGTATACATATATATGATACATATCATATATATACATATATATATATATATATATATATATATATATATGTATGTATATTTGGTACCTACTGTTTACCAGTCACTGTTCTTGACAAAGATTCCTGTCCTCACAGAACATATTTCTTTCTTTTTTTTTTTTTTTCCCCACAGAGCATATTTCTATACTAGTGGTCCCTGCGTAGAGAGAGGCAGAAACAGACAATAAATAATAAATATAATACATAAGTAAACTACATACCTTATTAGAAGGTAAGAAGTGCTATAGAAAAGGAAAAATTGGGGTGCCTGGGTGGCTCAGTCAGTTGAGCGTCTGACTTAAGCTCAGGTCATGATCTCAAGGTTTGTGGGTTCGAGCCCCGCATTGGGCTCTGTGCTGATAGCTCGGAGCCTGGAGACTGCTTCGGATTCTGTGTCTCCCTCTCTCTCTGCCCCTCCCCCGCTTGTGCTCTGTGTCTCTCTCTCCCTCTCTCTCTCTCTCTCTCTCTCTCTCTCTCAAAAATGAATAAATGTGAAAAGAAAAGGAAAGGAAAAATAGGAGCACCTATGTGGCTCAGTTGGTTGAGTCTGACTCTTGTTTTCAGTGCAGGTCATGATCCCAGGGTATTGGGATCTAGCCCTGCATCAGGCTCCATGCTGAGTATGGAGCCTGCATGGGATTCTCTCTTTCTCCCTCTGCCCCTCTCCCCACTTGCCCTCTCTCTAAAATTAAAACTTAAAAAAAAAAAAAAAAAAGAGAGAGAGAGAGAGAAAGGAAAAATAGAACCTGATATAAAGGAATGCCAGGAGTACCTTGGTCAGAATGAGTAGGCCTCATTGGTAAAGTGCCGTGGGGGGTGGTCTTGAGAGATGATCATGTTTATGCCAGCACAGTCTGCCAGTAAGTTTCTCCTGATTAGAAGTGTGCTGATCCTCATTTCATCAATCACCAAGCCCTTCTGGAATCAGGCCTGAAATACCACCACCTTTCAATTGGATTTGGATGAAAGGAGGGTAGAGGAACTGCACGTTTTGATTCAAAGCTGAGAGCAGAGAACCTTCACCTCCTTTAGATGTTGGCAGCTTGCAAGCTCAAGGGAGAGAGGTCCTAAGACCATCTGATCATTTCACCTCAACTGCCGTTAGTGAGTGCCTGCTTCATGCCTTACATCCTTCGGGATAGAGCACAATAGTGTCTATCCATAAGGAGATTAACATCTTGTGAACTGTTATTTATGTATGTATTTGTCTTTTAACTTAATTTTGAATAGTAAAGATAGTACTATCTTATTTAATTTTGAATAGAAAATACAGTACTGTAGAAAAAAATTTTTGAAGTATGTATGGGAACTTAATTTATTATTTATTCTCACCTTTAATTTCCAAAAGGGTTTGCAGTGACTCAAATTAAAATACAAATATAAATGTACACGGGAGAGTTAAAACTGGATCAGAAATCATATTGGTAAAAGGAAAGATAATTGTATCAGGATTGAACGAGAGATTTTCTTTTCTGAAAATAGGTTTATTGTTTTTATAAAAATAATATGGAGAAGAAAGTAGCAGTCAACTAAATTCCCTCTGTCTAGAGATTGATCTGTGTGTGTGTGTGTGTGTGTGTGTGTGTGTGTAATTTTATATAAATGGGACGATGCTGTACTCACTGCAAATCAGGTAATTAGTGGAATTAAGTGTTAATTTGAATTGAAGTTTCCTGACGAACAAGGCAAAAAAGGGATACAGAGAGTTTGGTTCATCAGGAAGGAGGAACTTTGTTCTGGCACCCCTTTATACTATCATTTTATGTATCCAGCAAACATTTTTAAAAACTATACTGTGTCTGGTGCTGATGTGCTAGGCTGTGAGGGGATTCAGATAATAAGCATCACAGCCTTTGCCTTAAGAAGCTTACTTGGACTGCTGACATCAAGGATGCAAGTAATGTGATGGCCTTTGTTTTCAGTAGCCGTTCTGCCAAAGATTTACCAACATTCTACTAGGATGATCCTTTTGCCAGCCCTAGTAACAGCTTGGGTGTACTAGCGACTTGAGGAGCAGTCGCTGGGGGCTGACCCCTTTTCCACAATGAGACCTTCATAAGCCTCATGCCACAGGCACTTGTTTAGCCTGAGTCTGGGTGCCTCATTCTGTGTTGCACTTTGACCCAACCCAACTAAAGGCTAAGCCACAGGGTCCCAGGATGATCACTGTGACTTAGCATAGCCTTCACCAGCTCGTGCAAATATACCCAGCCTTCAGCTAAATTCAATTAGTTTTTCTTTAAGAAGGGAAAGAAATCCAATTTTACCAAACATGGACAGACGGTGGAAGGCACTTTGATGTTACAACCTCTCAGTGATGCTTTACTTAGTCACAAGTTCATAAGCAAGAAGGCTTAATTACTTGGGAAAACACAGGATTAAAACTGGATACAATGGCTGAGTATCCGCTCTTGGGCGACTTGATTCGAACCCATGTACCCAGTTCGTGTGTGGTGCGAACTTTGATGTGTGCTATGACAAGCTGAAAGTCATGACCCCCTCAGGGAAGCTCCTTCACATGGCGTTTGCAGGATGTGTAGGCGGAGAGGCAGGGCCTGCCCGGCCTGTTTGCTCAACTTTGATGTCCAAGCAGCCACAGGCCCCACTGTTTGCTCTTTCACTGAAGGATGGATTGGGAGCCTCCTACCTTTCCCAGTGGACAATGGCCAGCAGTGGAGTGTGACGACTGTTGACCATTCCAGGAGCCTGGTGGACCAGAACAGGGCTTTAGGAGGTGCAGAGCCTGGGGGGCCAAAAGCTGTTTATAGAAGAGTCATTTCTCCAGATGTAGCTTTCCTTAAAGCCTAGTGTTGGTTAGGTGCTTATTGTGGAGGTAAAAATAGTCTCCTGAGTTTTAGCAGTTACCAACTACTGCTTGGCCCTCTGTCCAGTGTCACTAAAGTATTTGTAAAATGAAGGTATAAGTCTGTCCTGTTTACTTCATCAGTGTTTACATGCAAGGGATAGCGGTGTGATGGAAGTACGGTATGATTTAGATCCTTATAGTTTTTAATGACTTAAAACACATGTCTGATAAAAGAAATAGTGTCCAGAAGATACAAAGAAGTGTTACAAATCAACAGTAAAAAGACAACCCAATTTTTAAAAAATGGGGAAAAGATGTGAGCAGACATTAGCCAAAGAAGAGATGGATGGCAAATAAGCACATGAAAAGATACTCAGCATTCGTCATTTAGGGAAATGTGAGTTAAAATCACAAGGAGAATCCGCTGTATACCTGCTAGAATGGCTAAACTTTAGAAAACCTGACGGTACCAAGTGCTGACAAGGATGCAGAACAACTGCCATCATTGCTGATAGGAATGCATTATGCTATAAACCACTTTGGCAGTCTCTCATAAAGGCAAAACATATATTACCATCTAGCCCAGCAAAACCAACTCTTATACCAACTTTGTCCATGAGATATAGAAACATGAATCTTGGGGGCGTCTGGGTGGCTCAGTCAGGTAAGCATCCGACTTTGGTTCAGTTCATGATCTTGCAGTTAGTGAGTTTGAGCCCCGCATTGAGCTCTGCGCTGTCAGTGTGGAGCCTGCTTCAGATCTTCTGTCTCCCTCTCTCTGCCCCTCCTCTGTAAATATGTTTTAAATATGTTTAAATAAACATTTAAAAAGATTAAAAACAAAAACAAAAATCTTCAAAAAGACATTGATAGTAGTTTATTCATAATTGCCCCAAACTGGAAATCATCCAAATGTCTATCAACTGGTGAATGGACAAATTATGGTACATCCATACAGCGGACCACTATTCTGCAGTTAAAAAAAAAAAAATTACACGTGCAATAACAGGGACAAATATTAAAAGCCTTATGCTAAGCTAAAGCCAGACACAAAAAACTAGCTATGATATAATTCCATTTATAGGATGATCTGGAAAAGGCAGTACTGTAGGGACAGAAATCAGGTTAGTGGCTGCTAGGGTTTAGGAGTAGGAGGAAGGGCTCAAAGGAACTTTTGGGTGATGGAAATATTCTAAATCTGGATTGAACAATCAAAACCCATCAAATTGTACATCTTAAAAGGGTGAATTTTACTGTGAGTAAATGATACTTCAGTAAATTGACTTAAAAAAAACTTTTTAAAAAAGTCATCATCCCAGGGCACCTGAGTGGTTTGGTTGGCTGAGCATCTGACTTTGGCTTAGGTCATGGTCTCACAGTTCGTGGGTTCAAGCTGTGCATCGGGCTTTGTGCTGACAGCTCGGAGCCTGGAGCCTGCTTCGGATTCTGTGTCTCCCTCTCTCTCTGCCCCTCGCCCACTCCACTCTGTCTCTTTCTCTCTCTCTCTCTCTCTCTCTCTCAAAGGTGAATAAACATTTAAAAAAATTTTTTAAAAAGCCATCATCCCTGTCTAATTTTCATTATTAATTGTGACTGGTGGCACACTGAGAATTTGTTTGTCATGTCAAAATGAATTCGTATAGTTCCTGGTCACCTGGAATGTTTAGATTTCCTCTTGTTGATGGTATTTCATGTGTATACTCTAATTGTTACTAGAGAATAAAGGTTTGTGACTTCACATGATTTGTGATGTCATAAAGTGTAATTCCTGATGAACAACGACAAATTCATTTACAAGCGATACACAGGGAGCTTATGTAAATTCACAAAGTATCCTATGATTCTTCATAGTAAGAAAAAAGTACAGGATACAGGACTGGGAGCTTGTCTTCCATCCCACATGATCCTCAGACTCCTTGTCCCTGGACTGCCAGGCAGTGAGACCACCTAGATAGTGTGGCTGTTGTGCCTCAGGAACCAAGAGTGGGATGGTGGGGGGGAGATTCAGATAAGTCCACTTGGGCTTGATGGTTACTCTGAAAGCCCCTGCCTCAGAGAAGGTGAGGTTATGAAGCAGAGCTCCAGCAAAACTGTTTGAAATTCCCCACAAGAGTCTCCCTCCCTCCTCTGCTTTTTCTCCCGGAGTGCATTTCATAAGCATCGGAAGGACTGCTTCCCGGCACTGCCTTCCCTGCTTGGCCGGGGTCCCTGAGGAGCTGATCTAATGAGTGGATAACACGCATTTGCCAAGGCCTTCCTGGATGTGGTACCTGGGCTTTGTTAATTTTAAAATGCCGCCATCCTTGGCTGAAGACCATTTAATTTCCTCTCATAGCAGTCATTTATTTTTAGCATTTGCTTATTTTCCCTCCACCTTACTGAGATGGTGGGTGGGCATTAAAACCTGTCTTTAAGAAACCAGTAGCTCAATTGAGATTCCTGGCTGTGCAGACCTTTCTTTATGGGGTCAGTCACTGCACAGGTGTTCTTAGAGTGATGCTGCTCCTGGAGCTGGACCAGGGGCAGCTTCCCTGAGTGGCTCTCCTTCCTTGTTGGCTGGCCAGAGGCAGTGCTGGTAGAGCACCCTTGCACCTGTGCTTCAGTGCAGGTCCTTCGGGGGCCCAACCATGTAGAGGTCTATCCTGCCTCAGAGTTCTGCAGCCTCTTCCCAGGGTCCCCATCCTGTTCTTGGCCTGGCTGCTTATTGCCTGTGCTGTGCTGGCTGATCTTCTGACTGTAGTGGTGATCACGGCTATGGTTGTGATTGAGTGCCTTCTGTATGCCAAGCCTATGTCAGGCACTTCTCAGGTTGTCTCTAATCCTCACTGCAATCCTAATAGGGAAGGAATATTATCCCAATTTTGCAGATGGGGAAAGTGAAGCTCAGGGATACCCAGGGTTGTCTAATAAGTGAAAGAGGGAACCAGGATTTGAAGCCAGGTGTCTTTGAGCCACAGATTCTCATTTTTTCCACTGGAGTATGCTGCCTGTGGAGGGAGATGGTGGGGAGCAAGGCTATGGGTTGGCCTAAGGGGTGCTGGGACTAGAGTGAAGTCAGCTCAATTAGGGTTTCTTGATGATGTGCTGGATGATTATGAGAAGTCTAAAAGCAGACAAAACATTCTCCGTTTCTCAAAAAGCTGACAATTGGGGGGTGCCTGACTGACTTAATCAGTAGAGCATGCAACTCTTGATCTTGGGGTTGTAAGTTCAAGGCCCATGTTGGGTAGAGAGATTACTTAAAAATAAAAAAATCTTGGGGCGTCTGGGTGGCGCAGTCGGTTAAGCGTCCGACTTCAGCCAGGTCACCATCTCGCGGTCCGTGAGTTCGAGCCCCGCGTCGGGCTCTGGGCTGATGGCTCAGAGCCTGGAGCCTGTTTCCGATTCTGTGTCTCCCTCTCTCTCTGCCCCTCCCCCGTTCATGCTCTGTCTCTCTCTGTCCCAAAAATAAATAAACGTTGAAAAAAAAGAAAAATTAAAAAATAAAAATAAAAAAATCTTAAAAATCTGGCAGTAAAGGGATAAACAAGTCCCACTTTAACTGTAGAATGAGGCAGAATGTGGTCAGTGCCTCAGAGAAGATCACCTATAGTGCTAGGTGTAGATCACGCCATGTAGAGGCAACATCATTAAGGGAAGCCTTTCATACGAGGTGGGCCTTGAAAGTTGGACAGGATTTTGATTGATAGAGGTGGGGGCTAGAAAGACAGCATTTCTGAGAGAAGGACTGTGGTGAGCATAGGTTCACAAAGGTGAGAAAGTAGGACTGTGCCAGATCTTGTTGGAGGATCTAGCAGAGGCTAGAGACCAGAGAATGTGAAGGAAAGGCCTTATCCAACACAGGCCATGATCCTCTCAGTCTTTGGTAGCCTAGCATTGGTACAGCTGTAGCTCTAGAGCTGGATTATCTGGGTTCAACCACATTCTTTCTCTTACTAGTTATGTACCTCGGCAAGTTCTTTCATTTATCTGTGATTGTTTCTTCACATCTACTATAAAATGGGGATAATAAGTAGATCTACCACAAAACGCTGTTTTGAGGTTTAAATATGTAAGTATATGTAGTGTTAGAACAATGCCTACCATACTGTAAGCACTTGATAAGGGTTTGTTACTTTGGTTAATGGTAGTAGTGGTGCCTTAATTATTATTCTTGTTGTTGATTATTGGTCACTCCAGGAGGAAATTAGCGAATGGTCTACAGGTAAGCCTGTCTTTGAATGTAGGGTATTACTTGTCTCTTATCAATACCTTTAGGTGACTCAGAAGTTGTAGGGCTTTGGAGATTCTTTTTCCACTCCTTTTCATCCTAGAAGCTGGGCCTAGAACATGAGACCCCAGAGCAGGACACTTTGATATGGGACTGGCTCTTGTCCCAGGTGGCCACCTGCCCGATGCTGGACAGTGCTCAGTATTTCCCAGCAAGAAAGGGTGGGTGAGAATGCTGGCCAGGTGCCCGGAATGCCAGCATCATGTCCCCAGAAAAGTGTGCCGAGTTTGATGTTTCTCCCACTGCTGCTGCTGTGGCCGATTATGTCTGAGTAACAGAGTCATTTCTAATCCCATTTGGAATCATTGCTCAAGATAATCCTGTTTCATAGTAATGATATTCCAATTCCAGCATGCACCGATTCTAGTTTGGCAGATGCATGCCTTGACCTCAGGCAACCCAAGACAGTGGTCCCTGGAAAGCAGTGCCAGCTCATTTGCCTAACATAACAATCTCAGGATAACCCCCCTTCTCCAACACTATATCTTGTTCGGGAGTTCTGTGTTTAGTGATCTCCTGGAGAGTTTCAGTTGGGACCAACAAGGAGAGCATCCAGTGCTCATCCTGGTCATGGGGAAGGATACATTGGGAAGGATGTTCAACTTCTAAGGACTGTGATATGGTTCACTCCCACATCTTTTCTTTAAAGACATCAGATCCACTCTCTGCCATGGGCTCGCTCTTTCTTTCTTTCTTTCTTTCTTTCTTTCTTTCTTTCTTTCTAGCTAAGAGAACAAACTATACCTTTATTTACTTTTCATTAAGTTTAAATCCTTGAGGGGTACAACATCACACGGATTCTGTGGCCAGAGGCTTTAGCAGGAAGATTGCTTCAGAATTTGGCATGAACCATGCCAGTGGTTCCACAAGCACAAGTTACTTTTCTCCAGATTGCTCTGGTTTTGTTCGGTTTGCCATCAGGAGTCACTGTGTTGTTCTTTGCTTTGTACATATACGCATATCTCTTGCCTAGATAGAATTCAGTTTTATCTAGAGCATAAACATCTTCAGTTTTAAAAAGAGCTGTGTGCTCCCTCTGGTTCCAAAGACCTCACTTATAGCCAACAAAAATGGCCTTGGACCACAGCCTAACAGACATATTTGTTGTTTTAAGAGTCCTGTTCCCAGCAGGCCTCCACAGGGTCCAAGGGTCCAAGATGGTGGAAAGAGGTGAGCTGCTTATTTAAATAAGGCTGCAGGCTAGTGGGTCAGGAGTATACAAGCAGTATAGTAGGTGTGTGTGGGTTTCAGCAAGGTATTTGTCTCTCATGACATTTCGCATGAATAAAGTATGATGTGGAGAATAGTTCAGACAGACTAATAAATGGTGAATGACCTATTTCATATGTTGTGTATATATGATTGGAGACTGGAGAGCAGACTCAAGTGGTGAGCCACAGGGCCTCGTCCTTTTCAGTAGTTACATCAGTGATTCTACTGAGACTATGGATAAATGCCAACCCAATTGGCAGATTAAATGAAGCTTAGAGAGAGAGCTAATATGTTAGGTGAAAGAATTGTGGACATGAAAAAGAACTCAGTGGGTTAGAACAATGGTTAAATCTGTGGTGATAAACATTAATAGGGATGAGTGTTTAAGTCTACAATTAAAAAACCAAAAACCAACCATAAAATGCAGGGTGAGGAAGTCCCAACTTAGCAATACTAGCAAATAAAGCCCAGGAGCTGACTAAAAACTCAGTGTGTGTATCAGCAGTGCAGTGTTAAGGCCCCAGAAGTGAATTGATTCAACAAATATTTACTGGTCTGTACTGGGTCTTATGTGTGAGAAACAGATGGTCAAGCACAGTCCCTGCTTTGGGGAGTACACAGTCCAGTTATGTGTGACAGTGGTGAGGAACAAGAGCTCTGGAAGGAGACTGCCTGAGTTTAAAACCTAGCTGTATCTCTTAACTAGCTCTGTTTTTGCGTCGGCAAAATGCGAATAATAATAGCACCTACCTCAGCAATGGTGATTGTGAAGATTTAATCTCCACATAAGATGCACATAAGACTATTTAGTGCATAGATACCTGCTTGTGTTATTAATATTTTTTGTTTTCTTGTTGTTATTTTCATCCAGAGTTGAAGAAGAATACCAGCCCCAGCGTGCTCTTATAGTCATTTGCCTAGAGAGAGCCTAATCAGGCCCATACTGTGGTGAAATCCCTACCATCAGAGCTTGACCACATTAGCCCATAGGTTTGACAACCATATATTATAGAGCACAGATTGAAAGACATGAAAGATAGGGAATTACATTTGAAACTAGGCTAAGGATGTGAAATCGAGATTGTGTTGGAAACCCTGTGATGGTGGTCTTGATTCCTTGCCCCTCTCCTTAATGTGCCATGTCTTCCTTGAGCCTTGCCCCAAATGATCTCACCACTGATTTTGACCCTGTCCATCTGAATGAGACTCCCTTTTAACCCAGCTGGCTGCTATGACCTGCTTTACTATACCATCTGAAAATGTCACTGTCCCTGGTACACAGTAGGGGCTCAGTAATTATGGGATAGTAAGACACACTAATGGATGGATAGTTGGATGAGTGAGAACCACTGTAGTTTAGTGAAATATGTACTAGGTTTGGCCTTACACAGACGTAGATTTGAATCTTGGTTCCTATGCTTAATTAATGTGTATACTTTGGCAATTCACATTATTTTGCTGAGCCTCAGTTTATTCACTTATAAAATGGGACTAGTACCTCATTGCAAGTGGTTATATGGAGCTGAAATAGTGAATGTAAAGTGCTTATCACACTATGGCTGCTGTTACTATGATTATTAACTTTTACCTTTTGAGGGAAGTAAACAAAAGATTATTATCCTCTTTTGAGAAAATTGGGGCACATTTTCTATACAGGTACTTTGCCTCCTACCTGATCCTTAGTTTGTTTCCTAAGGAACCTGCTTTATTATTACTATTTTTTTAACTTTTCATTTTTTTAATTAATTTATTTTTTTAATATATGAAATTTATTGTCAAATTGGTTTCCATACAACACCCAGTGCTCATCCCAAAAGATGCCCTCTTCAATACCCATCGCCTATCCTCCCCTCCCTCCCACCCCCCATGAACCCTCAGTTTGTTCTCAGTTTTTAAGAGTCTCTTATGCTTTGGCCTAAGGAACCTGCTTTAAAAAGAAAACTGCTTTCCTCACCCTCTCCACTCCCATTTCATGCCCCCATACCAAAGGACCTTTAGATTTAACACATGCCGGTGCCTTTGGTTAGGCCACCCTGCTTTCCTGACCAGCTCATAGACCAGCCAGTAGGCTGAATGAGCCACAGCTCATTTGACTTCCCAGCAAACCTCCTGAACTCTGACCTCTTTGCTTCCTCCCTTCATCGAGGTGTGCACTGGGTTGAGAATAGGTCAACTCTTTGTCTTCTCCTTGGGACCCGTGACACTCATCACAGTGACCCTATGCTTTGGATGTAGGGGGGCGGGTAGAGGGGAGGAGGAGTTGGAGGAGCTTCTCCTGAAGCTCAACATTGTGTGGGGACGACCTGGAGCTGGGATCACTGCCCTTCTTGCTTCACCAACTCCAGCTGCTCACCAGCTGTCTTTGACACGTGCCTGCCCAGCATAGGCCTCGGCCCACACCACAGGTTTCCTTGCTTTTTCCTAAACAATGTGGCAACCCAAAGCCCCTCCGGCCACTGAGAGCAGAAAGCCTTAACATCGATCGATGTAACTATCTTCCATGCATTGTGACACCCCACTGTCCTGAAACCAGGAGCTCATCAAGGTCGGTGTGAGCCAACCTTCCTACATGAGCTCCCACCTCTAATCTAATGATAATCTGATCAGCAAATTAAAATGTGCCTCTTGGGGGCTGTGGTTCCAAAGGGAGTTTCATGAGTCCCAGGAGCTTCCAGTTAGGGACCACTCTCCTATTCATTTCCTCACCTTTGTCTGGGAACTGCCTGGTGGAAGGCAGGAAAGGCCTCATGCTCAGGAGAGGAAGATGAAGGTTTTCCACGGCTAAACCACCTGTGGCCTAGTTTGGAACCTCAGATAGGAGATGGCTAGGCAGGGCTGAGACAGTTGCCATCTACCATTCTCCATTTCCCATCAAATAAAATAATGATTGGAGTGCCTGGGTGGCTCAGTAGGTTAAGCATCCAACTTCAGCTCAGGTCATGATCTCCTAGTTCGTGAGTTCCAGCCTTGTATCAGGCTCTCTGCTGTCAGCACAGAGCCTGCTTCAGATCCTCTGTCCCCCTTTCTCTCTGCCCCTCCTCAGCTTGTTTTCTCTCTCTCTCAAAATAAATAAACTTATGGAGAAAATAATAATTTTATTTATTCATCATTTATTCATGCACTTATTCAGAAAGCATCTACTGACCACTTTGACCCAGGCACTGGGCAAGGAGCTGGGAAGGAAGGTGGAGACATGGTCTCCATGCCTCATGGTCTAGCAGGAAAGGTAAATAGGCAATCATGGTACAATATGATCAGGGTCACCTACCCGTGGGTGTGGCTGTTGCAGTCTGTAGACAAATAAGAAGGGCATGGATCCAGGCTGGAGGTCAGACAAGACTCAGTGAATTGGTGACCTTATCACTGAAGAGCCCTGAAAGTGATGAGCACTAACCAGTTGAAGGAGAGGGGGGGCACTCCCAGCAGAAGTCATGGCACATTTGACGGTCTTTGGTGTACTTCAGAGAATTCATTGTTTTCTCTGGGTCCTTAACCCATTAGTCCCCAAGATCTACCAGATCATCATAGGAATTAGAAGTTCTGCAGTTGAGAGACTTCCTAAAGGAATAAACTTTTGGAACAAGTGGTTAAGTTCAGTTAATGATTAATAGAAGGGGATAGGGAATCAACCCTTCTAAAAGATCATGTTAGTGTTGTTGAATGTATATCTAGTCTGTTGCTTCTAACTGCTATATCAGATAGTGTGTCTCTACCACATTGAACTTAACTCATTCCCCAGTGATGGATATTTGATTGCCTGCAACTCCCCACAGTCACAAAATGCTGGGATGAACATCTTCCATGTTGCCTTTTATGGATCTGTGTAAGAATTGCTCTGGGATATATATATTCAAGAGAAGTGCTGGGTCATAGAGTAAGGTACTTTAATTTGACAAAGTGTTACAAGCTTGGCTTCTAGAGTGGCTGCACCAGTCTATCCTGACAGTACGTGAACAGTCCCAGAACCCCATGTCCTCTCCAACACTTGGCATTTTTTAGCTTTCTAACTTTTGCCAATATGTTGGATTTAAAGTGATGTTTCGTTGTTTTAATTTACATGTCTCTAATAACATAAGTTTGAGGATCTTTTCATATACTTAATGATAATCTTTTTTGTTTGTTTCTTCCTCTGGGAATTCACTGTTCATACCCTTGCCCCATCTTTCTGTTGGACTTTCTGATCCTAGCTTTGCTGCTAAAAACTGACTTGAGGCACAGCATTCCCACAGATTGTTAGCTCTTGGGAGTCAATACAGGAGCGTGAGGGGCAACATGGCAGAGGGATAAGGACATGGACTTTGTAGCCACACTGCCCTGGTTTGAATTCCACCTCCACTCCTTACAGCTGAATGAAACTTTGGACACGTTACTTAACCATGCAGTGCTTCAGTTTTCTTAATGCATAACATGCCTCATTGTGTTGCTGTAAAGATTGAATGTGTTATTATAAATAAAGTGTTTAAAACAGTGTGTGTCATGGGGGAAGTATACACAAATGTTAGCTCTTACGATTAGACTACTACCTTCCTCCTACTTAGCCATTCTGTACCCTTAAGAAAATAGATATTTGTACTAGCAGGCAGTAGAAACAAGGCAGAGAAAAAAATAGCTCTCAGCCTAGAATCAGAGTTTACCCTCACTTCCTTCACCTTCAGTATTCACAAGACCCTGCCTTTTTGGTGAGTACTGGGTGGAGATAAGAACAGAACAGATCCTGATGGGCACACAGGAAGGAAGTACTGCTGCTAGAGTCAGGTCATTAAAGGACGGACTCCTGTCCTCTTGGGCTGTACACATCCTCTGAATCTTGAAATTAGGGAAAGAGAGTCTGGAAATTATCTCTAGCCTTTGAGACTAATCCTCACATTGGTAGGCATATCTTTCCACAGACCACCAGAGACCAAATCCTGAGCTGGCTTGGAGAATTGCTGATATTCTTAAGTCTTTGCCTATGGAGAACTTGAAGAGTAGTTGACATAGATCCTTTGAGTAGAAATGTTTCCTGTTGTAGAAAAACGTTAAGTGCATGGAATGACTTACTCTGCCCCCTTTAATCCAGATGTTAAGACCACGAAGGCCTAGCCCGTACACCAAAGTCTGTTTGGTACCAGCTATCCAAATTTAAGGCAGTAATATCTAAACCCAGATGTACAAAATGGCACCTAGTATGCTGGCACGAGAACAGAGGGGAGGCTGCAGTTGTCCTTTGATGGATCACCTCAAATAGCAGTGTCTGCTTCCCTTTGTGCCATCAGATTCTCATTTTACTCCTGACCTTGTACTCCCTTTGTCAGCCAGATGGGCCAATTCACCTTCTCCCCATGGAAGTCACCTTCTCCCCGATACAGTTCTGAACCTGGGGATTTGTTTCTGCTTCAGCAAAAAGCATCAAAGAGACAGAAATCACTTCATTTCCAAAGTCTTACTGCTGCTCCTGGTTTCTGCTTCTTTTGCCTTGCCTTGACCTCTGGTACCTGGATATTCCTTAGTTTCTGGCTGCTTACTTCGTTTGTGGCCTACTGTTCTCCTTTAGCTCCTAGCCCTTAACATCTGACCTGGCTTTTGACTCTCTACCGCGTATCAGTGCTGCCTAGTCTGTGGCCCTTGGTTCTATTTTGACTCTGAACGTTTTGATACTTGCTGGGCATGGCCAACTGCTAAGTCTGTTCTTACCAGCTTTGCCGTAGCTTTCTCTAACCTGGCTAGCCTGTTTTTGTCCTGCTGTAGCCCACAGGTCTGGACACTTCTTTTGGTCATCAGAGCTAGCTTTGATTACCAAAGCTAAGCATAGTCATGTAGCCCTCTGGCCTGATCTGGGCTGGCTTCTCCAAGAGGGGTTTGATCCCCGTGAAGCTCTGGATTAGATGCTTTCTAAGTACGTAAATGGCCCTTGGACAAAAAGCCTCCTAGCCATCTGGCAAGGTGTTTGGTGCCATTCTTGGCCACTAAGCAGCCACAGTTCCTTTAGTCCTAGCAATATCCCATAGTGGGGCTGCTGCCTTTTGAGTTTTATTAAAAGTGAGGGAAATTTTCTCTGAGGTTTCAGAATGAGTCACTAGCTTGGTTGCTTACCCTCTTTGGCCTCCAAGTTTGTGAAGTGAATTGCCCATTCCCTTTGATTGGGTTAGCTGCCCGAGGGCCGAGCCTAGTCACTGTCTTCTCTCCATCCTACCAGACCACTGTCTGCCCTCCAGGGCCAAGGGCGGCATACTTGGTTGCTTGGACACGTCTTGCAGCCTACAAATTGGACAGACGGAATCAATACTCATGAACCTGGAGAGGCCCAGGTTAGCACAGTTAGTGACACTAGCTGCCTGGAGGGACAGCCTGCCATGGGAGGGGTTGTGATTGAATGGTGATTGGATACAGCATCTGAGGATTAACCAAATTATGTCCCTTTGAGTTTAGATCGACAAACCTTTTTCACTTGGATTTTATAACAAGCTGACTCGTGCAGAATATAGAAGAGCTGCCTTCTTAACACAGGGCTGTGCCGGCATGAGTCCTGGGGGAAGGGTGGTCAGGTATACGTGCCCACTGTGGCCCAGATTCATGTTGTTATCACTAAGATTATATGGAGAAAGGGAAAAGAGCTCGTATTTGTGGAGCTCCTTCTATGTGCCATGTGCCACAAAGTTTCACATACTTTCTCATAACCTGAAAAGGAGACGTCATTATGTCCATTATTCTGGTAAGGAAATGGAGTCTCAGAGGTGAAGTAACTTGTCCAGGGTCACAGGCAGTAAATGACAGAGCTTTAATTTAAACCCAGGTCTCTCTGTGCTTTTTATAAAATATCATTCTGTCTTCCTAATTTAAGTGTCTTAATTCACATTTCTCTTGACTTCCCCACAGCCCAACCACAGAGTCAGGTACATAGTAATAATAATAACCAATGTTTATTGAGCACTTATTGTATGTCAGATGGTGTTCTAAGCACTTTACATGTGTTAACACAGCCATATAAGCCAGATGCTCTTATTATCCTTGATAATTATGAGATTGCAAAATGATGATGTTCTAATTTCATCATACCTTCTACATTTATTAGTTGTCATTCTACAGTAAGGAAGAGCTTTCCTTTCTCTCCATTAACTTGTTTTCAGTATGGAATTATGGAATCTTATTTTACTCAATGGGTTGTAATCCGTTACTGTCATTATTCATGTTGATGCTCAGATTGTCCCAGATTTTATTTTGTTTATTTTTATTTTATTTTTTTATTTTTATTTTATTTATTTTTAAATGTTTATTTTTGAGAGAGAGAGAGAGAGAGAGAGTGAGAGCAGGGGAGGGGCAGAGAGAGAGGGAGACACAGAATCTGAGGCAAGCTCTAGGCTCTGAGCTGTTAGCACAGAGCCCGACACGGGCCTCGAACTCACGAACCGCATGATCATGACCTGAGCCGAAGTTGGATGCTTAACTGACTGAGTCACCCAGGCAACCCAGATTGTCCCAGATTTTAAAGCCATATTCTTTTTTTTTTTTTTTTAAGTTTATTTATTTTGAGAGCGCAAGTGAGCAGGGGAGGGGCAGAGAGAAAAAGGGAGAGAGAGAATCCCAAGCAGATGCTCTGCTGTTGGTACAGAGCCCAACACGGGGCTTGATCCCATGAACTGTGAGCTCATGACCTGAGCTGAAATCAAGACTCGGATGCTTAACCAACTGAGCCATCCAGGCACCTCTTAAAGCCAGTGTTCTTAACCTCTATATCATACTACCTTTCTAGCAGATATTTTTTCTCACTGCCGTCAATTGATTTGCCTATGTATAACAGCCTTTTTGTACCCTTTGGCTTTTAATCTTCTGGGAAACAGTCTCATCCCACTTATGTGTAAACTAAGAACAAATATGTCTCCAAGTGAGAACCTGACAGACTCTGCTATGAATTCAGTATCTGAGTTTTAGATGTGGATTAGCTGCTTACAGACACTTCTCATTTCTCTTTGGAATTATAATCCATATCCTACAAGGATTACCTGTGAAAGGTACTTCTTAAGATCCTTGTAGGTAAGGTGAATAGACACCTGAGATTCAACCTGACCATGCTAGATCAGTTGTAGAAGCACCTCAGCTACATGTCTGGTTCTTTGATCTGTCTGTGAGGAGTGTGTGTCTGTGGACATGGGAATTACTAAAATTCGTTCATTTATGCAGCAAGTAATTGAGCCAGGTTGTTTGCCTGTTGAAGGTAATGAAATTCAAGCCAGTTAGTACAGGGAAAACCCTCAACACTGATGGTTACAGATACTGAAAATCTAACAAAGAAGAGAAAAACTAAAACTACTGTTTGACTTTTTAATAGTTATAATAATTAGAGTAAATTTTTGAATTGCTTACGCCTTCAAAGGCATTAACAGTTCTGAAGGCCAGTAAGCAAAAGATTAACATACTAAGAGAAAAATGGTCAAAGGACATTATGAAAATAAAATCAACTGTTGTGATTCATTAAAAAAGAAACACAACTAACTACTAAACATTTTTTTTTTTTAATGTTTATTTTTGCGAGAGAGAGACAGAGGGCGAACAGGGGAAGGGCAGAGAGAGAGAGAGAGGAAGACACAGATCTGAAGCAGGCTCCAGGCTCTGAGCTGTCAGCACAGAGCCTGACATGGGGCTTAATCCCATGAACCACAAGATCGTGACCTGAGCTGAAGTCAGACACTCAACCAACTGAACCACCCAGGTGCCCCCTAAACATATTCTTTTAAGTCCAACCTCATTAGTAATCAAAGAAATTCAGTTGAAACGGCAGTGTGATTCCATTTCTCTTTACCAGATTGACATGTGATGAAGAAAAATAAACACCCTATTTTGAAAAAACATTTTTTTTAATGTTTATTTATTTTTGAGACAGAGAGAGACAGAGCATGAACGGGGGAGGGGCAGAATCGGAAGCAGGCTCCAGGCTCTGAGCCATCAGCCCAGAGCCTGACGCGGGGCTCGAACTCACGGACCGCGAGATCGTGACCTGAGCTGAAGTCGGACGTTTAACGACTGAGCCACCCAGGCGCCCCGATAAACACCCTATTTTGGAGAAAGGAAGGCCCAAGTTACTCTCTTTTTCCTTTGCTAGTAAAAAAAAAAATTGGTACAGTCTTTCTGAAATTCAGTTTGGTGATATTTATCAAAACCCTTAAAAAGGTTTAAGCTTTTGACCTAGGACTTCATCTCCAATGAATTTAGCCAAACGAAATAATCAGACATGTGTTACTGAAATATTAAAAATAATCTAACGTTTTACAGTAGGAGATTGGCTAAATAAAATATACAATAGTCTTATAGTAGAACACTGTGCAGCCATTAAAAAACGATGTGGTAGACAGGGGATCCTGGGTGGCTCAGTTGGTTAGGCATCTGACTTCAGCTCAGGTCACGATCTCACGGTTTGTGGGTTTGAGCCCCGCGTCGGGGTCAGAACACTGTGCAGACACACTCGGTGTCTGGAGCCTGCTTCTGATTCTGTGTCTCCCTCTCTCTCTGCCCTCCCCTGCTCTTGCTCTGTCTCTCTCAAAAATAAAATAAAACATTAAAAAAAAAAACCCCAATGTGATAGACAAACACTTAAAACATGGAAATATGTGTGTTTGTGTGTGTTCAGAGAAAATTTATGTATGATCTTATTTTTGTAAATAAAAATGTACATACATTGAAAAAATGGATGTTTTATATTCTTTTTTAAAACATATTTTTTACAGGTTATTTATTTATTTAGAGAGAGCCCGTGCATGTGAGCAGGGGAGAGGGGCAGAGAGAAAGAAAGAGAGAGAGAGAGAGAGAGAGAGAGAGAGAGAGAGAGAATCCAAGTAGGTTCCATGCTGTCAGCACAGAGCCTGACATGGGGCTCAGTCCCATGAACCATGAGATCATGACCTGAGCCAAAAGCACAAGTTGGTTGCTTAACTGACTGAGCCAGGCGCCCCTGTTACATATTCTAAAATATTTCCTTCTTTTTAATTATCTATATCTTCTGAATGTTTGATAGTGAACACATTTTTTTGTTGTTGTTACAGAAAAAATAAAGCATTGGCAGGAATATTCTGTAATACGAGTGAAGTAAACGTATATATGAACACTTCCTGGGTCACGGATACTATGCTTGGTGCTTTATAAATTTACCTAATTTAACCTCACTGAGTCTGTAGAGGCCCCTGCCTCTGGTCCTCCTCCCTCCAGTCCATTCACACACAGCTACTGGAGTGACTTTTCTAATAGCAGTGGTTTGGAAGGATATACCAAACTGTGAATAGTGGCTACTCTTGGAATTTTAAGGAGGTGGATGTTTTAATTTAGTATTTCAATATAGTATGTATTTTTCTAAGTCTTTGTATTTTGAGGTGGGGAGGAAAGGCGTATGTTGTCAGGTCCCTTCCCCTTTAAGCCCTTCAGTGGCCTGCTTCCTCTCCCATGCTTCTCTCCCTTACACTCTCTGCTCCAGCCCTACTTTCTTCAGGGGAAGCCCCGTGCTCATTTGCCTCCAGGATCTGTAAACGCATTGAGTCCTCCCACTTCCCCATCCCAGGTCCAACTCTGTAGCCTTCAAGTCTTAAATACCTTAAATACCACATCCTCTGGGAGGCCTTTCTTGATCCCTTTCCTTGGTTTCCCACTGCACATGGTACTTCTTCCATCATAGCCTTGATCATACATTGCTACAAATTTATGCTAAATTGTCGTCCTCCCCAGAAGACTGTAACCTCCATGAGGGCACAGACCCTAGCACAGTGACTACAACACAGGAAGCATTTGACAACTGATTGTTGAATAAATACTTTGTATTTTGTAGTTGTGGAAACCTATAGGGCCTTAGAAAGGTGTTAAATAACTTGGCCAGAGCTTCTCAGCTAGTAAGTTTCAGAGCTTTCCTACCCTTGACTTTCACACTGGCAGAGTTCATGTTGTTTCCCCTGTACCACTCACTTGAACAGACGCAGATCCAATCCCCAAACAGGTATCGGAATCTGAGACTCTACTTCCTAGGCGTTTCCAGCTTTTGACACTTCTGTCTTTCTGATTTCTTCCAGTGTGGTGCAGGTCCTCCTTGCTGCTGGTGCTGACCCAAACCTCGGGGATGACTTCAGCAGTGTTTACAAGACTGCCAAGGAGCAGGGAATCCATTCTTTGGAAGGTAAGCGTAGACTCCCCTGCTGTTCTGAGCACTCTTCTCCCTTTGGCTACCAGGCAGTCTTGCTCTGTGCCAGCTCTACCAGAAACTCAGAGTGAGAGTCTATAAGTTCTTTATCCTCTGGGAACTCATGGATAACCCAAAAGGCTTGGAATAGATGCCTTTCACAGTCCCTTGTGGCTCTATAATTTAATTTATGTCCCTTCAGAAGTCTCGGGGAATAAGATAGAGGCCTGACTTCATGACCACAGCAGGGAGTGGGGGTACTTTTTACCTGGTGTTCCGAAAGCGCCTCAGCCTGTGGAGCCTCAGAGGAGTGGACAATGGAGCAGGTTTCCATAAAATAATTAAGGCAACTGCATGGAATGTGGCTTTGTTCCTCTTCTACTTCCTGCAGACTTACCCTGTTCCGTCCCTGCCCTAGAACTAGAAAGTAGCCTCACTGATTTCCTCCGCCTCAGAAGTCCCTCTGAATACTACTCCAAATACTGCTTCCCCGCCTTCTATATGCGAAATGCAATCCTGTCTCTGGGACTGGCCCCTCAATTTACCATTATGACCCAGAACAAATGTGGACCTTCTCTGTGCCTTGATGTTTATGTTTGTAAAATGCAGTGGTCATAAGCACCTCCCAAAGGTGTCATGTGGGTTGTTTGGATTTTAGAAGAAAGAGGCAATGTGCACCCATACTAGGGTTTGTCACATGTCTGTCGGAGGGTAGTCAGTGAAGTCAGTCTTGGTTGCCTGTGGTGAGTGGTTCTTTGAAAGTGAGGTCTAGGAGAGGATGGGTTGCTTTGGCTACAGGCAGAAATGAATATTTCACTTTTGGGCTTTTGCTTGTTCGGGCGGTCTCCTCCCTCCCTGTCTGTTATCCTGTGTTGCTTACAGAGGCTGAGATACCCCTGTTTCTAGCAACAGGGCAGCCGAGCAGTGCTGCTTCAGGGTTGGCAGTGATGCCAGGAAGACAGCCAGCCACACTGGCTGCCTGAGGGTCGGAACGTTGACTGGAGGGACGTCCAGTCAGGGGAGTGGTGCGCTCAGCCCTCGGAGCTGTCAGTGAGGCTGCCAGACTGACATAGCTCTGGTAGCCCAGAGCAGAGGGGTTGTTGCTGCCCCAGTGAGGTTTCTCAAGTCAGCAGCACGAGAGCAATGTTAAGAGCATCAGAGCATTGCTGCCCTGGTGAAGTGTCGAGTTGCCCTCCCCCTACTTCTCTACCTCTCTACCTCTCTACCTCTCTAAACCTACTCCTTGTGTCAAGCTCCACCGCTGTGGCTAGACCCTCTACAAAGCCTTTAGTGTCCTTGGCAATAATTGCAACCTGCCCTCAGCTGTTCTTTTGAATGTTCTCTAAATCTTGACCTTTTATATGGTTATTTGAACTCTCATCTGCCCATATGTCTGTTCTCTCCTCCTCAGCTGACAGTTCCATGTGCAGGCCATGACCTATGCCTCTTTGGATTCCCCACTGAGCTGGAGGAATTATGTTCACTTCATGTTTCAGAGGAGAATTTCATAAGTACCAAACTTGCCCTATATTTGCAGCTTGCTATGTGGAGACTTGCTTTGTGGGCTATCCTCTCTTTACTCAAACACAGTATTACTGTCCTCAGCTCTGTCTTCTGTCCAGATGCTCTCACCAAAAAGCAAGGAGGAACATTTGCTGAGAGAGCAGAGCCAGGTGGAAGGGAAGGGATTGTTCCTCTCACCTGCTCTCAGGATTCCAGCAGGGTTCAGTCATTATTTAAAAAAAAATTTTTTTTTTTAATGCTTATTTATTTTTGAGAGAGACAGAGTGCAAGCAGAGGAGAGGCAGAGAGAGAGAAGATACAGAATCAGAAGCAGGCTCCAGGCTCTGAGCTGTCAGCACAGAGCCCGATGCAGGGCTCAAAACTCCCAAGCCGTGAAATCATGGACCTGAGCTGAAGCCGACGCTCAACGAACTGAGCCACCCAGCTGCCCTTCAATCATTATTTTTGATTTCACAGAATCTCAGAGCTGTGAAGCCGTGTAGTCTAACCTTTACTTTCACGCCAGTCCCCAACCTCTGCATTCTTTTATGTCTTTGTTATCTCCAGATTGATGCTCATATCCAACATTCTATTCTAGATCCATAGTCAGTATACTTTTCCTAGAAAGAGCTGTATAGTGGCTTTTAAGCTTTGTGGGCCTCAGTTTTGATTACTCAGCTTGGCCACTATAGTGCAGAAGCAGTTACAGACAATACACAAATAAATGTGCATGGATATGAACCAGTAAAACTTTATTTACAAAATAGGCAGTAGGCTGGATTTGGCCCATAGACTGTAGTTTGCTAACCGTGTTGTAGATATTTTCTTTCTTCCTTCCTTCCTTTTTCTTTACTTCTCCTCTTCTCTTCTTTTTTCTTCCTTCCTTCCTTCCTTCCTTCCTTCCTTCCTTCCTTCCTTCCTTCCTTCCTTTCCGCTGCCTGCCTGCCTCCTCTGAATTTTTAACTCTCACACTAGCCATACTGCATTCTGTATAGGTAGGTAGATAGACAACAAAAATATTGGAAAAGGCTATTATATTCCTTATGAAATAAAGATTAAAATGTTAAGTATCTCATTTTGTATGATCTGCAAATTTGGTGTGTAGGCTTTCTATGGATTCATATGACATTCCTATTTAACAGGCGCTGTTCTAGGCATTGGTGAATTAGACAGACAAGATCCCTGCTCTCATGTACTTTATGTGCTAGTCTTTGGTTTAAATGTTCATAAGGATTCCATTCAGTACAGAGCCTTGGACCTCATAATCAGGACAATTTGGAAGCATTATTCAACATTTACAACTGAATCCACCAAACTTCATTTATCTGTAGCCTCCATTTGTCCACAGAATTTTAAGAGATTTTCTTAGATTTCTTGCGAAAATAAAAATGTGTTTAGCATTTGCCATATATATATATATAATTATTATTATTATTATTTTTTTTTTTGCCCAGTAACCCTTTCCCCAAAAGATACTAAATTATTCTGGCATGGCCTTGTGTTATCCATAGAGAACCCATATTGATACCCAGTAATTACCTAAGTGTTAAAGAACCATTAAAAAAAATACTAGAATTTTGTCAGAATCATTGATGAACTCAATCTTGTAGCTTGCAGAATATGCCTGTCTTTGCACTTGTTTTGTTGTTGTTGTTAAATTCCAGACTGCGTCATTGCCTGCCACAGTTTTCTGGCAGCTTCTCTGATTTTCCCTGACCTATCAGTTTGAATGTGGTCTCCCCTCCAACTTCATGTATGCTAAGTCCTAAAAAGTGACAGTCCTTTAGAATCATCCCAAGACTCTCCTCTCTCCTTACCAAGACTTTAGCTCCTTCTTAACCAGATTTTCTTTCTTTTTTTCATTTAAAGATATCTCATTCTTTCATCTATTCAACCACTATTTATTGCCTACTGTATCCAATTCTGGGTCATTCTCATTGATGAAGTAGACAGAAACAAAAGAATCTTGTGGTTCTCTTTCCTTTGGATTGGACATACTTTTTCACAGGAGGTTACCTGACTTATGGGATGTGTGAGGAAGCTAGAATAGAATACGAGATGTGAGCCCCTTGCCCAGAGTGTGTCCAAGCAAATCCAGAGGAAAGTCAAAGGCTCAGTTGGACAGTCCTTCACCTTTGGAGCAGAGGCCATGCTAAGTCCATCAAATTTACTAAATTTCTAGTAGAATTTCTGTGGGTCTTATACTGTGCTCAGTACTGAAAGGTGAGTTGTAGTTTGTGACCTTGGAAGGATCTCCCCAAATCCCAGTAATAGATCATTTTTCTGCCTTATTGGTATCGTGAACATCAAGAGATAAAGTATATGACGTGTGAATTGTAAAGTGCTCTACAGTTGTAATTGCTTATTAGTTTTATTTCTTTATAATTCAGTAGCATTTACTGAGTGTCAGGCACTCTGCCAGATGCTGGGAATGTAGAAATGAATATACATGGTCTAGCCAGTCAACAGTGCTCCCAGTCAAGTGAGAAGACAGACCTATGAACAAGACACCACAGTACAGGGTGATAAATGCAAAGGTAGACGTACAAAGAATATAGATAGCCCTGATAAAGGCAATGATGAGTTCTACTTGAGGGCAGGCTGCTATCTAGGAAGTCACTTTGAATTGGGTCTTAAGTATGAGTGGGAGATTGACGGGCAGACTAAGAGGGATGGATCTTCCAGGCAGAAGGAACAACACATGCAGAGACATGGGGTGGGTGGGTGATAGCAGGTGGACTCATCTGCCACAGTGCTGAGAAAATAGCAAGAAGTAAGACTAGAGAGGGAAGCAGGGTTCCACATGAGAAGAACATTGTAGGACAGTTCTAGGGTGCTCACACTGTTTTCTGGAGGCCATTAAAGGATTTTAAGCAAGGAGATGCTCAGTTTACGTTTGCATTTTAGATGGATCATTCTGATGGGGTGGAGGATGAAATTGGAGGGGAGTGATCAGCAATGGCTCTTGACCTTTAGGGGATGATAGGCCCCTTTGAGAATTGGATGAGAAGCTATGTTTGTCTCCCCCAAAATGCACTTATAATTTCTAGGGATTCTTAAAAGTGATCT
Source organism: Prionailurus bengalensis (assembly GCF_016509475.1). NCBI lineage: Eukaryota > Metazoa > Chordata > Mammalia > Carnivora > Felidae > Prionailurus > Prionailurus bengalensis. The sequence goes on from NC_057346.1 coordinate 59,481,313, forward strand.
TTGGGAATGGAGAAAGTAGATACGAACAACATACTATGAGGTTGAGTTCTTAGCCGAATGTGGAAATTGGTGGAAAAGGAGGTATCCATGGTGACATCCCAATTTCTGATTTGGGTGAACAGTTGGATGTATGGGTCTGGAGCTCAAAGGAGAAGTCAGGAGATAGGGATGTAGGAGCCCCCTGCGTTTACTTGGTAGGGATTACAGTGGATGTGACTAAAATTGCCCAAGGAAAAGAGTTAAGGTAAGAGGTGAGGGGACAAGGTGTGAGGTGGAAAGAGGATCCAAACAAGGGGACCAAAGGTATCAGAGAAGTGCCCTTGTTATCTCTGTTCTGCCTGCTCAGCACAGGCACAGTCTAGAAAGGAAAGAAACTTCTGTGACCTCCTTTCTGAGACTTTATTATTGGTTGCCCCATTCCTAGTGAAACCCTTCTCCTGTTTTACATATGACCATTGCTCCTTGGCAAGAAGCCTGCTCAGTCAGGCACATTACAGTATTTCCCACCTTTGTCAGAGTTGGTGTTTCTGGGCAGAGGGCAGGTCTGCTAGTGCAAGTGATACAGGAGTGCGTGGCATAGAAACCCTGCTGGCCTGACTGTTCTGTCCATTGTCGTTAGCCCTCAAGAGTGGCATCTTCAGAGGCATAATGGTGTCCTGGAGAAAGGTCAGACTTTGGTGCCAGGCAGTTATCTAAGCTCTATTCGTCTAAGTTCTGTAACTTACAAGCTGTATGGTCTTAAGCAAGTGACTTAAGGTTCTTGAATATCAGTTGTCTCCTCTCTAACATAGGGATAACAATACTCATCTACAGGGCTATTAGGATGACTAGAGATAACTAAAGCATAGTGTAAAGGATAATGTCATTTGATGAAGAATTTCTCTACTGTAGTGGGTTTTGACTCCATGCAAACCTTCCTTGGAGGTACTGAGCAACTCATCACTCAAGGAGCATTGACAGAGGCTTGGATGTCTGCCCATCAGGGATTCTGTATAGAGGATTCTTGCCCTGGGTCATTGGGCAATATGGCCTCCAAGGCCCCTGTCAGCCATGTGATTTCTAAGATTCTAGAAACTCCAGGCTCACCATCAGAGCAGGTAATGTACTTAGAAGTAGGATTTGAGCTGGGCTTTGGAGGGTGGAAAGGAAAGGAAAAAAGAAAGGATATTCTAAGCAGGGACATAGCTTAAACAAAGGCACATAGAGGGGACAGATGTGGAGGGGAACGTGGAGATCACTGCTGCTTCTCTACCAACTCATTCCCCGATCTTGACCACATTCCATTCAGTGCCTTGCTCCCCACCCATGCTCACTCCAGGAGAGTTCCACTTGTGGCTGGCCGATGGGTGGTGGGTCCCAATCCTCAGGTGGAGGAGGCAATAAATTAACGATAACAGTAAACAAGTCGCCCAGCCAAGGATGCCGCAGGCTGCTTGTAAGTAACTGTTATAAACATTGGGTGTCTGGGGCTGTCAGAAATGCAAGCGAGCACTCTGAGCGCCTCTCATATGTACAATTAAAACAATAAAACACGGCAGAAACATGACCAGAATAGGATATAAATCAACTTCTCTTCTCAGCTCCAAGTGGTGGCTGAATAAAGATGAGTCGTGCAGAAGCTGGGTTGGTATAGGACCCTTCTGGGGAGTAGGCCGTACCTCCCAAGGCTAACCCCAATAGCCTGGGTGGTCCCCTTCCCACAGCTCCAGGGGCTGTAGGCCCTGGCCTGCTCCAGCTGACCTCCCCATCTCTGTGTCTTTAGATGGGGGACAGGACGGTGCAAGCTGGCGCATCACAAACCAGTGGACAAGTGCCCTGGAGTTCAGGAGATGGCTAGGAGTTCCCACTGGCGGTAATGGAACGGCTCTCTATAACATTTCTCCCCCTCCCCAGGACGTGCCAGGGAGTCGTCTCATCTTAGCTCATCTATTCAGTATAAGTTAATCACCCAGCACCTACTGTGTGCCCAGCCCCTCTATCCCCTTGGAAAGCACAAATTTAGATGGAAGAATAAGCCTCCCAAGGGCGTAAGAGAGGTCCCCAGTCTTTGAGTAGCATGATTTAAGTCTACAGATGTTAGTTCTGGCCTTGGGGCTTGTACTGCTTTTAAAAACTCGTCTGGACTTTCTCCCTGGAAGAGACCCTATTTTGCCACTTTAAGCTTCACTCCTAGTGAGGTTGTGGGCTAATGCCATAAGTACAGAACACTTAATAGCTATGACACCTGCAGTATTTTTTTGTACCTCTCTGAGGCTCTGTCTCCTTATTTGTAAAATAAAGGTTACCAGAAGAGTTAGAGATAGTATATTTATCCCTAGCCTAAAACCCAGAACATAGAAGGAATTCCACTAATGTAAATTTCTGTTTTTATATCATCATCATTGTCCTCACCATACTTTTATGGAACTTCATTCAGAATCTTTGACATGGGCTTCCAAATGCTATTCAGTGGTAGCAAACTGTTGTCTGTAAAGAGCCAGATATTTAGAGTCTGAGGAGTGGCCTGGTCATCACCTAACTGTGTGACTTTGGGCGTTTCTCTTTATTTCTCTGAGCCTTGATTTTTTCATCTATAGAAAAGAGTAAACTATTGGTTTATTATAAAGATCAAATTGAAGTACTTATGAAAGCACTTGAGAAGATACAGGGCATTGTGCAAATGTGTGAGATACTAGTAAGAAAAGTAAATCGTAATAATAAAGATTGAAGACTGGACCAAGACAGTCTTTGACAAGTGTCCAGTCAGAGGTGCAGATAATAAGGACTATCAGAGCTCAAAGAAGAGAATCTCTGGTTGAAGCAGTTAAGGAAATAAAATGGTATCTGAGCCCCAAAGTATAAGAAGGTTTTATGGAGGGCCTGAAGGTGGGTGCAGTTGGGTGTGAGGGGCTGAATTATATCCACAACAGTGAGGAAAAGAAAAAATGTGTTTCAGGCTGTTAAGTGAACTTGTCCAGGTGAAGCAGCCATACAGCAGGTTTATTTTGAAGAGTAGTGAATGGGAAAGATGTGGCATTAGTAGACTGGGGCCAGGTCTAGATACTTGGACTTTATCCTTTAGACAGAGAGGAGCCTTGATGGTTCTAGAGGAGAGGGCACCACAGGAACTGATCCCTTGCAGGGTGGAGAAGCAAGGGGAGGTAATAATAAGATAATGGTGATGAGGTGGCTGCAGCAGCAGGTAACACTGATGCTGTGTGCCCGTAGCAGCCCTGTGATGTAGGCACTAAAAGAAACTGAGGCAGAGAGATGCAGCCAAAATGCCAGCGGAACTGTCTCCTGCTCTTACACAGAACCTGGCCACCAGAGCAGCCTCTAGGTGTCCCACACTTAGCCCAGAACCTCTGCTGGTCCAGAGTCTTGGAAGGCTTGGGAATCTGCCAAGCCAAAAGCTATTTGGGCAAGTTATTATTTTTAATAATGTCCCTGCCTCTTCCTCATCAATGTCACAGCCTTGTCACTCCTCCAGGGCCAGCAGTTCTACATCTCATTTCTCAGCAGTGCCAGCCACTACAGAGTCACCAGGATGGACAGTGCACTGTGAATCCATCACGCCTGTTAGCCAACTTCAAGATGAAGTGTATCAGCCAGTTAGGTTAATTGTTCCCCTCCTTTTAGCCATATTTATATATGGTTGACTAGGAGAGGGAGATAGACGAGTTGACATGTTTTGTTAAAAAGAATAAATTTGATACATTTATAAAAATAAAGGAAAAGTGGGATGAGGTGGCAAAGGACTAGTCTTGTGATTTTTAACTGATTTACATATTTTGTGTATAAATATTTTTTCATCAAAAGTTCCAAATCAGGGATGGGTCCCACACACCACACAAAATATATTAGAGACATTTATATGGATAGCAGGAAGGGAGACAGAGGGCTGAAATTTTCCAGGCACCCAGTGATTGATGGGGGCTGAGGCTCCCCCTGACGCTTTATTGAGTTTCCGATGATTATCTCTCGCTGAGACATTTTTTACAGATGACGGTCGAGCTGTCACAATGGACCATGGGGGAAAAAAAAACAACAATAATAACACTTTAATCTTTTTACTGCACTGCTCCCTAGTATCTCAGATTCATCTTCCCTGACGCACGCAGTTCATTATTCTGCCCCTCCCTGGATGGGAAATAAAGGAAAATAAATATATATGTAGACACACTTACCCACATACATACACACACACGGACTGGATATAAAAGAGACCACCTCAGAACCAGAGAGAGGCAGAATTTATTGTTCTTTTTGCAAGTGTTGAGGTTTATTAGTAGAGATGCTGGGTTGGCTTGGAATTGGCTATTAATTACAGCATTTTGTATTTGTTTTTATTGCAAGTTTTTAACATTTTGAAGAAAAGGCAGAGAAGAGGCAAGCAGGTATAGAGATGGGGAGCACAGAGGGACCAGGTTTGGCCAACCAAGTAGCATAACTGGCTGAAAGGCAGAGAGGGCAGGCTCTTCCTCTTGTTGCCAGCCCTACCCGGAGGATCCCTGGAGCTGAAAGGATTCTGCTTTAGTTGGGATGGGGGCAAATCAGGGGCAGTGGGGGAGGTTTAAGCTCAGAGTAATGATTGACCACCTCAGAGGGACTCTAGATGGCTGTGAGATGTTACTGCTGTGAGAGTTAGATGAGATGGGAAGAAGAGGATCAAACACAGTGCCAACGTGTCTACAGACAGCAGAGTAACACATTCTTAAGAGTTTGCCCCACTCTCTGAATATGATGGTATGAAGGTGACATGTGGGCTCTGGAAAGCTCGACCTAGGTCTATGTTCAAAGAAGGGGTCTTGGCCCAGAGAGGATGCCACACTGCCTAGCACCACAGGCAGGGTCAACAACCTGTCTTCTTGAAGTTCTAGGCCAACCTTTCTGTTCTCCCCCTTCCCTTTCATGGGGGTGAGAGAAGATGAGTTTGGGGTCCTTGGGGGAAGGCTGCCCTTGATGTGCCTTCAGTAGAGTAAGTACGGACCCAGTATTACCTTTAATTCTTCAAACCTTTTCTGAGCTCCTAGTAGAAGGTAATAATGAGATAAGCAGAGTCCTGTTCTTAAGGAGAAATTTTCCGGTCCATGGGCAGAGAACATGGTGTCTGTGAGAACCATTTTCAAGTGGGGTCTGGTATTCCACCCATAGGCCAACCTAGAGACCATGGGTGCCTTCTTTGTATGAAGGATAAAAAGATGTGTAAGACACAGTATCTGTTCCTTCAAAAACCTGTTTTCTGCTTGGGGAGACAAACTCCAACATCCACTCACTAAGGAAGTATTTATTGAGCACCTGCCATGTTCAAGAATATACATAAGAGGCAACTGAGAACATTTAAGACTAAAAAGAGAATGGTAACTAATTTGATACAGACTAGACATTACTCAAATGCACAGAGGGAAAGGAGATCGGTGAAGATCAGCCTGCTTAAATCATAAAGGATGAGTAACATATAGATAAAAGGAATAATGATGTCATGTAATCACATAGAGAAAAGAGTACAAGCCTTGGAGTTAAACAGAGCAGCTCAATTATTAAATATCATTGTGACCTGAAACAATTTATACAACCCTGTAAGTCATGGTTTCTTCATTAATTAACTAGGAATAATAATAATAACAGCCTAATGATTCTTGGGAGGAAAATAGTTGTAAAGTGCCTAGCACAATACCTGGCATATAGTAAGTGCTCAATAAATGGAGGCCATTTTTTTCTTACTTCACCAAGAGTTATATATTTATTTGAGTATTGGAGAAAGACTCTAAGTCCTAGGGTATTAGGCATCAGGACTCACCTGTGACCCTCTACTGAGTATGAAATGGGCTCTTGCAATGAGCCTGACACATTGTACAGTGTTAATCTGAGAGGTGACTCTCGTCAGAGTTGGAGTGGCATCAGGAAGAGGAAAGGGCACAATAATAAATGTATTGACATTATTGACTATCTACTGTATGTCAGGCAGTGTGCTCACCTCCTTACATACACTTTTTAAAAATATAACAGCTTTGTTGAGATTTAATTCAGATACTGTACAGTTCGGTCATTTAAAATGTGTAAGTCAGGGATGCCTGGGTGGCTTATTGGATTGAGCGTTGGAACTCTTGATTTTGGCTCAGGTCATGATCCCAGGGTCATGGGATCAAGCCCCACGTCAGACTTTGCGCTGGGTGTAGAGCCTGCTTGAGATTCCCTCTCTCTCTCTTTCTCTGTCTCTCTCTGTCCCTCTCTCTCCCTCTATCTTTTTTTCCCCTTCTCCTTCATACCCACTCCCCCCCCCCACTTGTACACATGCTGTCTTTTTTTTTTTTAAGTTTTACATTTATTTTTGAGAGGCAGAGAGAGACAGAGTACTAGTGGGGGAGGGGCAGAGAGAGGAGACAGAGAATCCAAAGCAGGCTCCAGGCTCCCAAGCTGTCAGCACAGAGCCCAGGGCTCAAACCCACAAACCGTGAGATCATGACCTGAGCCGAAGGCAGACACTTAACCGACTGAGCCACCCAGGTGCCCCAACATGCTCTCTTTCTAAAATACATACATATATAAATATATAAAGTCAGTGTGTAAGTCAGTGGCTTATAATATATGCACAAGAGTTGTGCATTCATCACCACAGTCAAGTTTTAGAACATTTCCATCACTCCATAAAAAGAAATTCCATTCTCCATTTCCTCTCAACTCCTCCTAACTTTAGACAGCCACTAAGCTACTTTGTTTCTGTAGCTTTGCATATTCTGGACATTTCATATACATGGAGTCATACAATATGTGATCTTTTGGACTGACTTCTTTCACTTAGCATGTTTTCAAGGTTCATCCGTGTTGTGGCATGTGTCAGTGCTGCATTCCTTTTCCATAGCTGAATGGTCCGTTAATGAATGGACCACATTTCATTTCTCCATTTATCAGTTGAGGGACATTTGGGTCGTTTCTCCTTTTGGCTACTATGAATAATACTACTGTGAATATTTGTGTACACGTTTTTGTGGGAACATAATGTTTTCAGTTTTCTTGGCTTTATACCTAGCAGTAGAATTGGTTGGTCATAGGATAACTCTCTGTTTAACCTTTTGCAGAACTGCTAGACTGTTTTCCAAAGAGGCTGCACCATCTTACATTCCCACCAGCTGGGTATGAAGGGTCAAGTTTTTCTGCATCCTCAGCAGCTCTTGTTACTGCCTGTCTTTTTTACTTTGGCCATCCTGATGGATGTGAAGTTGTATCTTGTGGTTTTGATTTGCATTTCCTTGATGGCTAATGATGTTGATCATCTTTTCATGTGCCTCATGGCCATTTGTATATATATCCACTCAGATCCTTCATCTGTGTTTTTTTTTTCCAACGTTTTTATTTATTTTTGGGACAGAGAGAGACAGAGCATGAACGGGGGAGGGGCAGAGAGAGAGGGAGACACAGAATCGGAAACAGGCTCCAGGCTCCGAGCCATCAGCCCAGAGCCTGATGCGGGGCTCAAACTCACGGACCGCGAGATCGTGACCTGGCTGAAGTCGGACGCCCAACCGACTGCGCCACCCAGGCGCCCCTTTCATCTGTGTTTTAATTGGGCTTGCCATTGAATCTTGCAAGGTAGGTGGTGATATCTGTTTTACAGATGAGGAGACAGATTCTGAGAGATGTTAAGTATTTTAATCAAAGTTATACACTGAGTTTTGCTCCCCAGTCTCCTCAGTCATTATTGACCTCTGCACAATACTGCCTGCTAAGGATTCATGGTAGGATCACCAGGGTCCTCTTATGGGGAGTCTTGCCAGCAGGAAGGGAGGAGTTGAGACATTAACTAGGACTAGGTGGGAAAAGCCTCTGAAAGTCAGAGGAATATGGATATATTAACAGCTCCAGGACTAGGAAAATGGCCATTTCCTAGGTGCCAACCATTTCCTGTGCCCCTTACTATACCACATCATCTCTGATTTTCACAGCAACCCAGTTCATAGATATTTATGTTCCCATTTTACCAATGATGAATTTGAGGTCCAGAGGGACAAAGTAATTTTCCAGAGTCAGTAGGATCAGAATTTGGTTCTCTTGAACTCAAAATTCTGAACTCTTTCCTGCCAGAGATATTTTATAAAAGATGGATTTCTTTCAGTGTTACTTGCAGCATTTACAAGCTCTGCAGGCCATGGCCCAGCCCATGGAAAGTACTTAATAAATGTTTGGTGGATGAATGAGGAGATAGACTAGAGTATATGGTGTAAAAGGACCAATTCCAACTGGGATTCTGGAGGCAGGCAGAAGGAGGTATAAGTGAGATATTGGAGGTCTCATCCCAAGGCTTGGTGTCCTGGGGGCTTTGCTCTAAGTTTCTAAACATAGGGCTTGGGAAGAGTGCTCTGATGCCCAGACATCCTTAGCTTCTCTGGAGCAGGACGAAGCAGGTGGAGGTGGGATGGGTTTGACTAGCCTTGTATCTTTCTTGTGTTTGTCACAAGAACATTAGAGTGGGAGGGACCCTCAGAGACCATCTAGTTTGATGCTTCTTAGAGTTTTCTCTGAGGAGCAACACAAAGGGCTTTTTTAAACTGTACATTCCCAGGCCCTGCCTACTAAAAATTGCTGAGATGGGGGCCTAAGAATCAACATTTAAAAAAAAATTTGTTTTTAACGTTTATTTATTTTTTAGAGACAGACAGAGAAAGAACATGAGCCGGGAAAGGGCAGAGAGAGGAGACACAGAATCTGAAGCAGGCTCCCGGCTCTGAACTGTCAGCACCGAACCCGACTCGAGGCTCGAACCCATGAACTGCGAGATCATGACCTGAACCAAAGTCACATGCTTAACCGACTGAGCCATCCAGGTGCCCCAAGAATCAACATTTTTTTTTACAAGTTACCCTCGTGGTTTTGTTCCCGCTAAAGTTTAAGAACCACTGGTGTAGAAAAACTCTTCAACTTTAAAAATAGGGAATCTGGGGGTGCCTGGGTGGTTCAGTTGGTTAAGCATACGACACTTGATTTTGGCTCAGGTCATGATTTCGTGGTTCGTGAGATCGAGCCCCATGTTGGACTTTGTGCTGACAGTGTGGAGCCTGCTTGGGATTCTCTCTGTCCCTCGCTCTCTGCCCCTCCCCTGCTCACATTCATACTCTCTGTCTCTAAAAATAAATAAACTTTAAAAAAATGAAAATAGGGAATCTGGGGGCACAGAGGGATTGAAATGCATCTTCAGTTAGTGAAAGAGTCATTTTTTTTTTTTAATTTTTTTTTTTCAACGTTTTATTTATTTTGGGGACAGAGAGAGACAGAGCATGAACGGGGGAGGGGCAGAGAGAGAGGGAGACACAGAATCGGAAACAGGCTCCAGGCTCCGAGCCATCAGCCCAGAGCCCGACGCGGGGCTCGAACTCACGGACCGCGAGATCGTGACCTGGCTGAAGTCGGACGCCTAACCGACTGCGCCACCCAGGCGCCCCAAAAGAGTCATTTTTGAATCCAGTTCTCTTGTCTCTTGATCTTTTTTGTTCTTGCTGTTCTCCATGCTGCTTAATCTCCTAAGAAAAATCATTGCATTGCATGCCCATAGTTTTCAAGGTAGAATCCAAATACTCTGAGTCAGGTCTCTGCCTCCCTGAGCAACCTCATCTCTGCCCGCAGCATTCTAGGCTTACTGAAAGACTCAGTTTCTCCAGGGGCCAGGTAGTGCAGACTTCATGCCCTGGCCTTTGCACATACTTTCTTTCCTAGAATGCCCTTCTTCCTCTCTCCATCTGGCAAGATCCTCTTCATCCTCAAGACCGTTCTTCTGGGAGGTTCCTCCCCAAGCCACATGACCTGTGCCTGTCTTTGCTGCCATTAGACCCTGTGCATGTATGACTCTCATAGCACTTACTCTTTTGAGGAGCTCAGTGTTGGTGTGCTCATGGGCAGGCAGATGGTTGAAGGTTCTCATGTTGAGTGCTATAGATGCATAAAATACTGAGGTGATGCTATATGAAATATATACAGAAAATGTTATGAACTAGTTACTGTTATCCATGATCTAACTGGGGGTCAGAGGGAAATTTTAACACAAGAAAGTATTACAAGGGGTATTGTTAGGCAATAAATGATTAACTGGTCAGATGGGTATGCCTAATCAACATGACAGGCATCCAGAGCAGAGCTGGGAAGAAAGGACTTCCTGGAAGAGGAAGCTTGAACAGGGCTTTAAAGAACAAGTAGGATTTGGAGAGGAAGGAGGGTTTTCCAGGCTGTGGAAGAAAATGAAGGGCCTTGCCCTTCCCAGGGATAGTCTCGTGGTGACCCCGCACAGGAGGTCTCTCTCCTGCCCCATCCCCTGCCTGAAGACAAACACAAGAAGCAGAGCTGACAGTGTCCACACGGGTTGAAAGGTCGGCCTGCCCATGCTGGCAAGGTGCTGTCTCTCAGGTTATAGCGAGGATTTAAAGAGGTAATAGATGCACAATATCTTTTTTTTTTTTTTAATGTTTATTTTTGAGAGAGAGAGAGACAGCACTTGAACAGGGGAAGGTCAGGGAGATGGAGACACAGAATCTGAAGCAGGCTTCAGGCTCCAAGCTGTCAGCACAGAGCCCGATGTGGGCCTCGAATGCACAGACTGTGAGATCATGACCTGAGCCAAAGTTAGATGCTCAACCGACCGAGCCACCCAGGTGCCCTGATATAGAATATCTTGAGCGGGGGGAAGCTAAGAGCCCAAGGCTTCTTCCCCGAGACTCTGATAAAAATTTAACCTACATCCTGAGCTTCAAACCAGGTTGAGCAACCCTGGTTTATGTGAGGCTTGAGCCTGCAGGCACTGACAGAAGCTGGGCATTGAGAAGTATGAAGGATAGGGCCAGGCAGGCTCCAGATCTTGTTCTGGTCCACCACCAATTGGCAGTGTGCGTTGGGCAGGCCACCCAGCTTCTTTACCTCTGTCTTCTAATCTGTTGAGTAGAGCGATGGCATCTGTCCTAAGTTGTCATGGAATGAGGAAACAGTCACATTGAAGTACTCTCGAAACTATAAAATGCTGCACAAATGTACGGGGTTGTTCTCGCATTTGTCAGATTAGTCACAGACATTTACTTTCGTGGAGACATGCCCACATCTTTAAAAGCAAAGGCACCGCTAGACACTCCATGACATTAGATGGCACAAGTTCTGGAGTGGCAGGTAGAGGCTGGCTGAGCCTGAGGGAGAGGCACTCGTTTCTAGGGTTGCCTTTCCCCTGTACAAGGCAGTGGTAATAAAGCTTTTGTTAACCAGAGACCACCCATCTTGCCTCATATACCTTTTTTCAAAGTCTCCCCCCGTAGACTTTGCAAATGAGGACAAGTGCCATGTCTGATTCATGTCTGTGTCCCAGTGCTTAACCCAAGGGAGAGCAACATTAGTAAATATTTGTGGTGATGATGTCTTAAAAAAAAAAACCCTGTTACCAGATTTGATTGTCATAATATTTAAACACATAGTGTTCCTCAAATGATTTCTTATCATACCCATTTTACAGACAGAAGAACTTAGTAGTGGCAGAGCTTAAAGTCAGGACTGTATGACCCCATTACCTTAAATCACTTTCTCACTGTGGGAGACGGTGGCTTTTTTTTGTAATTTCAGCAGTGCTGGCAAGTGGCCAGGGCTACATGAAGGGCTTCAGGTACTACTTTCACCTCTGCTGACTCCTTGACACTGCTGAGTCCAGGGAATCCTGCAGAGTGCACATCAGGCACATACTGGCCACACCACCCAGGTATAGACTTTGCAACATCAAAAGACAAAGGTGGGAGCAGAAGGATGACAGTGGGATGCGTTATCATTCTCCCTGTGGTCAGAGGGGTGAAGAGACGGGAACGGCTGACTTAGAGGAGAAGCAGGAGCCTGAGCTCATCTCTCCCTGGGCTGGTAGAGGCCGGGAAATGTCTTCTTTTAGGAAGGAGTCAGTTCGCTGGCTGAGGATTGGCTCACACAGGGGCCTCGAAAGACCACCTTGGTGGGCAGCTGGTGAGCCAGTCTTGAATGAGTCACTTTAGCTTTCGTGGATTTACTTACTCTTCCTCAATGAGAGTGGGTAAATATGTGAGGGCACGTGCCGCACCTCTCCCCACACCTCCTTTCCACCTTTAGCTACTTGTTTTGGATAGAGAATAGTATGACATCATATGATCTGGGGGCTTCAGCAAGATCTTCTGGGAGAGGCTTCTCAAATTGGGTGATGTCAGGAAAAGAGCTTCCTGCAAGAGCACAGAATGGGCCTAGCTGACCTGCACTGGGTCCTAACTGATTGTAGCACCCTTCTCAACTTCAGTGCTCTCATCTGTGAGATGAGAAAATAAACTTACACCTCACAGGCTTATTCTGAAATAAATAAGGAAAGGAAAATGCTCTAGAGGTTGTAGTACACTACTCACTTCCAAAGAGTATTCTGTGGAACACTAGTGCTATAGGATTTTAACAAGGACAAGGGAGAAAGAGCTGTCAAACAGGGTACTGCTAACACCAAATTAAACAGCTGGTTCTTAGTCAGCAGTGCGCCTTTCAGAAGGGAAGAGTGTATGCAGGATTCCCCAAATGGGACCACTTTTCACAGACAGAATGAACTTTGGAAGCACAAGACCAGACAGGAAGGATAATGGCTGACATTTACTGAGAGGTACTATATGCCAGGCACTGTTCCAAGCCCCTTTGCTCATAGTGTCTTGTTTAATCCTTAAAACATCCCATGAGAGGGTACTGCTATTTCCATTTACAGATAAACTTGGCACAGAGAGGTTAGGTAAGTTACCCAAGATACACAGTCAGTAAGTTCAGAACTGGGATTCAAACACCAGGGTCTGGCTCCTGAGCTCACTTATTTAACAGCCACACTCTAAAACAAGGTAATATTAGGACCTTATTTATGTATTACACATTTATTCACTAATTCATCAAGTATTTGTGAAGTGTGTATCTATGTCCAGACACCAAACTGGACACTGGGGATACAGCTCTGAAGACAGTCACACTTCCTGTCCTCAGTGAGCATTTGGTCTAGTAGGGAACATAGTCAAGTACACAGATGGTTACAACAGAATATGATAAATACTGTAATTGGGAGATGCTTAAGGTGCCAAGGAAGCCCTTAGGAGGAATAACTGCCTCAAATTTAGGAAGAGTAATACTGGAGGAAGTGACTTCTAATCAGAGGCCTAAAATGAATTGGAGTTAGTCAGCTGAAGGCATGGAGAGGGAAAAGTGTTTCAGGCAGTGGAATAGTATTTGTAAAAGTTCAGAGGCAAGAAAGCTCATTAGGAAGGGCATGGTGAGAGATGAGACCTCAGAGATGAGCAGGGGTCCTCCTCACAGACATTCCTTATTAGGTAGACTATGACGCTGGTACTCTGCTGACAAAATTTGTCCCTGAACCGAATAGCCCCAACTGTGTTCCTTGAGTTCATCTGCTTTTTATGGCAAACATCCAGTGTATACCTCTGTCATTGTCCTCACAAAACAGTGTTATAATTTGTCTGTTCCTGATTCTTGCATCAGACTGTTAATTTCTTAAAGTCAAGAATCATGTCTTATTCATTAGTGTCTCCAGAAACTACTACTATGCGTTGATGCTCAGTAAATGTTGTTTGTTGAATAAGTGATGTGTTTTCTTTGTAAAATGGATTATATCCTTCCTGCTTTTTTGAGCCAACTATCCCTTTTCCTCAGGTTCATCATTATATTCAACAGCTAATGTCCTGTGTGGCAGTTCAGTGATACCCTTAGGGGCTTTTGAGGTGCTGTATTCTGTGACTTCCTCTTTCAGCTTTTTATTGTGCTGTTCTTTTCCCTTCCTGCCTGGGCAGCGCTTGATTTTAATCAGTCTGCTGGATTCTGAAGCCTCCTCCCCAGGCTTCTTGTTTGTTTCTCCTAATCTGCAGTGGGCTGGAAACAAGATCACTTACTATGATTTGATAAGACTATTTGTGACTAAGAGTTAGTCATTTCTGAGTTAGGTCCTAAAGGCGACCTATGGGGAAAATGCAGATGCACGTGGGACTTGTATGTTAGCTATTCAGAGGCCTTCTTCCTGTTCTTCTTGCTCCAGGAAAGGTCAGATAACACTCAGGGGTTGGGAGAGGTCATCAGTCTGGAGAGCCTCTGTGTGGTGCAGAAGAACTGATCTATCATTAATTGACTAGACTACAAGAAAGTCTGTCTGTTCTTCAACTATACACTCCACCAACTTCATTCTAGCCAAACACTTGAAATGCTTCTACCTAAGCTCGCTTATCCTGGTGCTAGCTACAAATCTCAGACCGATCTTTATTAAGGCAAGTTCCAAGGAGAATGTGCTTGTACCTTCATTTGAGCAGAGAAAGAAGAGGGAGTGGGAACCAAGGCTAAAACCAAAATGTCTGGGCTCTGGGCTCTGATTCCCTTATTTGCAAAATTAAGTGGCAACATGATATGATGTAAAGAAAGAGGACTTGGGGGTGCTGGTGGCTCAGTCAGTTAAGCCTCTGACTTCGGCTTACGTTGTGATCTCTCAGTTCATGAGTTCAAGCCCCACGTCGGGCTCTGCACTGACAGCGTGGAGCCTACTTGGGATTCTCTCTCTGCTCCTCCCCCATTTATGTGCACTCGCTCTCGCTCACTCTCTCTGTCTCTTAAAAAAATAAAATAGAAGAAAGAGGACTTGGATTACACCTGGGTTTTAATCCTCACTCAACCACTCATTGACTATGTGACCTCTCTACCTCAGTTTCCTCATCTGTAAAATGGAAATTATAATACCTACTACAGAAGTTAGTTAGAAGAATTAAATAGATTGTGTGAAGTGACCATTCCAGGCAAGAGTAGAAGGTCAGTAAGTGAAGTCTACTAGTATTAGGAAGAGATGTGACAGTCTTCTGGTTTGGGGGACTTTTAAATAGGAAGTCTAGTTTCACAAGAGGGGAATTGCATAGACTCCATTCCATGACCACTTGGAAAAGAATGATTTAGAAATGGTATGGTGCTTTTAACTACCTAGGCAAGGTTACCTGTTGACTAAATTATACCCTTTATCCAATGAGAGTTAAGAGGAGCCTACCTTTGCAAGCCCTATGGGCTAGGGAAGAGGGTGTACAGGTAGGTAGACCCAAATTCTGCCCCCAACAAACTCAACTCAGGTGGGAACATAGACAGTAGCTCCAATAATTTCTCCATGAGGCAAAAAAGAAACCCTATCCTCTATGCAGGATACTTACTGTTCTAGGTGGTCTCATTTCCCAAGGTGGGGCCCCAGAGGTGGGATAACCTTACAATTTATTGTCCAAACTGGGACTGTCCAGGACAGTAGGCATAAACCAGACCCATCCAGGGTACACTGGGACATCTGTGGTCACCCAGCCCAGAGGGTCCTGCAGAAGTGATGGAACTGGTTTTAGATTCTTTCGTATCAAATTAGAGAGAGTCATGAATATTAGCACTGGACCGAACCAAGGGTTTTTGGCTCTTTGACCACATGAAATACTTCTCCTTCTTACCTTAAAAAAAATGTTCAGGGGCGCCTGGGTGGCGCAGTTGGTTAAGCGTCCGACTTCAGCCAGGTCACAATCTCGCGGTCCGTGAGTTCGAGCCCCACATCAGGCTCTGGGCTGATGGCTCAGAGCCTGGAGCCTGTTTCCGATTCTGTGTCTCCCTCTCTCTCTGCCACTCCCCTGTTCATGCTCTGTCTCTGTCCCAAAAATAAATAAACGTTGAAAAAAAAAAATTAAAAAAAAATGTTCATAGTACATCATAAAAAGTGAAAAAAAAAAGATAACAAAACTGCAATATAGTAAGCTCTAATATTATAGGACCTATATGCATGTACATATAGAGAGAGATACATATATATGTGCTTTGTACTATTTATATGTAAGACACACACACACACACATATAATATATATATATATATATATATACCAAAATATTAAATGTAGTTTCTTGAGTTGCTGAACTGTTGATGCCTTTTCTACTTTGTATTTTTCTGTGGTTTCAAATTTTTAATGGCTTTTTTAAAAAGTTCTTTCCAAAATACTTTTAAATACTCACTAGATTGTAAAAATCTTCAGATTAGAGAGATGTATGGCTGTTATTAGCAGAACAGTCTCTTTCTCCCACCTGACTCCTCCGTTAGCCTACCCCAACCTTCTTTATTCACCTGGATAGTTTCTCTTCACCCTTCAAGACTCTCATTTTTTGGGATACTCTCTTCATGCGCAAAGTGAGCTAAGCTCCCCTCTGCTTTCTATATCATCCTGTTATACCTCTAACATAGCATTTATCTCCGATAACACTGTAAATATCTGTTTGTTGTCTGCCTCCTTCATTGGATTGAGTCAGGGATCATATCTGACTCTTTTCTGTGTACCCAAATGAATCCTAACACATAATAAATGTCAGTAAACATTTGTGGAATTAACTGGTTTTGCTTTACCACCTCTTGCCCTGCACAGATGGCCCAGCACTTAGTAGGTACATCATGTGTTTAGTAAGCAGGTACATGAGTGAGGGAGGAAAATAAAGAACCAAGAAAAAGGTGAGATTGGTGGCTCATGGCATTTGTTGCTAATGGAAGGGTTTGTGTTGCTGTCCCTCCAGTCCTGGTCACCCGAGAGGATGACTTCAACAACCGGCTGAACAACCGCGCCAGCTTCAAGGGCTGCACAGCCCTGCACTACGCCGTCCTTGCGGATGACTACCGCACAGTCAAGGAGCTGCTTGATGGAGGTGAGCGTGTGGGTGATGGGGGTGGGGGTTAGCAGGGAAAGAGTACCTGGCAACCTCTCTGCTCTGGAAATGCTTCCCCAGAGCTCTGTTATGTTACTCTTCCAGAGCTGGAAATGCCTCAAGGATGGCTGCACTTCATGAGAGTGGCTCTGGGCATGTGTGATTTGCCCTTCTGTGCCTGGAACATGTTCTTTTCCTATGTGTGTGTCGTATCCCACAGCATCTCCTTGTCTGCACACACTCTGAGTTTTGATTGTGACTCTCCCCATAAGTGTCCTCTCTTCTCCTTTGTGACCTCCAGAGCAGGGCTAGTGGAACAAGACAGGAGGCCTTCAAATCCCTACCAGTACAGGTCTCAAAGATATCCTTCTTGATCCCATCCCCCCACCTCAGTCTAAATTAGGCCCTTTCCATTACTCTGGGTCATGGCACCCTGTTCTTTCCTTTAATTACTCTTGTCACAATCTGGAATTAGTTTAATGTGTTCAGAAGCCTTCTCCCAAACTTGACTCTGAACTTCCTAAAGTCAGGAACCATGACTAATTAGTCCCTAGCACCTAGTACAGTACCTAGCGTAAAGTAAGAACTCAATAAATCTTTGTTCAGGACTGAATACCCTCCCTTTGGAGAGCATTGGTTTAATTGGAAAGGCAGTATATGCCATCCCCAGACAGGCTGGACTCATTCTGTCTAGGTCTGGTACAGAGTTACCTGCCACCCTGCCAAATACTTCCCAAGCTGTCACTTTCCCTCCCACTTCCCCCTATCCCACTCTGGCCTCTTCTTGGGGTAGGGAAAGAAGCATCTTGCCAGGATGTGACATGCCCAGGCCTCTGAGTGAGTGTGGCACATGACTGCCTGTGTATGCCCTTGTTGCCACTTCTTGAGAGCCTAGGGACCCTCTCTTGGGCCAAGATCCTTCTCGGTGGTCATTCTTCTTAGAGCCTGGGCTCAGGAAGGGGCCTTAGAGGTCCTCTAGGTCACCCTGATTGCCTGCTCCCTCTCCTCCTGGCAGGAATCTCCAAGAGCTCACAGGGTGGCATTTTCTTGGATCCTGGCAGAGACTGAGGGAACCCTACTTCTTCCCCAGGAGTCCATTCCATTTTAGTTCTTCTCTGACTGGTTGAAATATCTTTTTTAAAATACACTGTTATTTTCTTATCTATAATTGCTGCCAACTGTCCTCTGCAACCTAATCACTTTTTCAAAATCCAGTATTCAAAGAAGTTCTTTCAGTCCTAGAGCCTTTGCCTCCCCAACCTAATATTCCCAGATCATATTCTAGTCCTTGTCATGTGCTGGGCTGGAGGGATTTCCAGTAATCCCCAAACCCTGCCACCTCCTGTCAGCCACAGCCATGCTGGCTTAGAACCCAGGCCTGGCCCATCCCCCCAGCCTAGGCAGCAGAGTGTGCCTGGGCCTGGGACATGAACACTGTGAAGCATAGGACTGCTCATGGATGTGGTGACAGTGCAGGGTTGTCTGCGGATGGGATGACTGATGCTTTCAGAGCAAGAATTCACTGCTCTCAGAAGCAGAGACTTAGAAAACGTCTCAAGCAAGATGCTACTCACTTTGTCCTTTGGAAAGATCTCAGGCAAGACATTTGTAGCTAAGAATTGGAGCATTCACCATGGGGCTTCTCTCTGCTGTGCCTTAAAAATCAATCAATACTCCCAGCCATTGTCCAGTGGTTTACATTCCCTGCTTCCCCTCAGCCCCCAAACAGACAGGGAATTCACTCTACAGAGACACCCTCTCCCCAGTCTTCCAGATCGAACACCTTTGAAATGAAGATGCACGGGCCTTTTATGAAGCACTCCCCACCCTACCCCTCCAGGCCAAGGCTGGTCCTTTGAGCCGTTCCAGGGGCATGGTTCCTGCCTGTTGACTTGGAACAGATGCCCTTAGCCCCCAACTTTACAGTTGGCCCACCTGCCTTTTTACCCAGCATCTAGTTACACCCCCTGCCCTAGTCTCCCAGCCTCAAGGGCCAAAACCATTAACCCACTTATTTCTCCTTTCCCAACCTGAACAAGTGGCTGTCACTCAAGGCCTGCAGGCCTGCCAACTTCTAACCTCCCTCCCCCTTTGACCTCTCTTGGTCTGCCTGTATGTGTGACCAGCCAACCGAGAGGCAAGATCCTGCTCCCTTGTCCTAGAGGCTATTGCCAGTCACATTTCCAAAGTCTTCTGACCTTAGGTGACCTCTTCCAAAGGGTTTCAGGGAAGGCAGCAGGGCCTGTATTTGCCACCGGCTTTGCTGCAGCAACTTAGAGGGAGGCTCTCTGTGAGATCCAAGGCAGGCATAGGCACAGGGCAGCCTATGCTCACGAGATCCACACAGAACCCTTGTCTTTGAAATTACTTCATCCATAGGGATTTGGGGCCCCCAGATTGTAGAGGGTTAGAGCTAGAGTAAGCAGCCGCTCTTGCCCTCTGGCCAGCGGTCCCCATATGAGAACTGGGAGGTGGTCCAGGCAGCAGCATCAGTCTGTTAATGTGGGAAGTTCTCTGACCCCTTTAGAGGCATGGTCACTTCAGGAAAGTGTCTGAGGAGGATACCTCAGACTTCAGAGTCAGGCCAACCTGGGTTTGAATCCCACTTCCCTCACCTACTAGCTGTATTGCCTTGGACATGTCAACTTAACTCTCTAGGCCTGCTTTCTTGTCTGTCAAATAATACCTGGGAAGTATCACAGGGGTTAGGTGAGGACCAGTGATCATGTCTGTAAAATCCACGATATGTGGAAGGTGCACCATGATTGTATAGAGAAGTCAGGCTCTTCCTCTGACAGTTCTAATCCTTCTTATTTCCTCCCCATGCTAAACCTCTGCTCCTGCCTAAAGGTTTCTTAATTCTGTCTCTGCCACAACTTATTTAAAACACCCTTGTGTTCCCTCTCTTCTCATTTAGACCCTTGGGCTCTTCAAGGTCTCCCTTTCTCAGGAAGCTTCTTCTGATGTTCTGGTCCATTCTGATTGCACCACCTCTGAACTCTTGCAGGGTTGGGCTGGGTGCTTAGCACGGGCTATGTCTTCATCTTTAGGAGGTCCTGAAACATAGTGAAAAGAACACAAACTTGGGAGTCTGACAGACCTGGTTTTATTTATTTTTTCTTTTTTTGTTTTTTTTTTTAACGTTTATTTATTTTTGAGACAGAGAGAGACAGAGCATGAACAGGGGAGGGGCAGAGAGAGAGGGAGACACAGAATCTGAAACAGGATCCAGGCTCCGAGCTGTCAGCACAGAGCCTGACGCAGGGCTCGAACTCACGGACCGTGAGATCATGACCTGAGCTGAAGTCGGACGCTTAACGGACCGAGCCACCCAGACGCCCCTGACAGACCTGGTTTTAAATCTCAGCTCTGCATTGTCAGTGTGGGCTAGCTAGTTGTCATCTCTGAGGCTGTGGACTTCAGGGCATCCTAAGATGGATCAGGCAGATTGACCCTGACCCTGAGAGACTCTCAGACTGGTAGAGGAGATAGATACGGAAACAGGCAGTGACAGCTGGGTGGGTGTCTGGCTGGGAGCTGGAGGACAGGGGCTCTAGGAACAAAATACCTACCTCTGCTTAGTGAGCAGGGAGGTGGAGTCAGTTACAGAAAGCTTGGGAGGAGGGGGCAGGGGTTGTGCTTAAGTCCTATCAGGAAGGATAATGAGAGTTTGCCAGACAGCTTTGCGTGGACAGTACTGAGTTCTGAATTCACAGGTAGCAATTCTCTATTCTTGAGCTCCATACAAAAGTGGAAATCTTTGTGGTTTTCATTCTGTAAACATGCTGCTTCTGCCTGTATTGTTGGCTTATGAACAGGAAAGCTCTGCCTCTGCTCTTGACTGCCAAGTACAAGAAAAGGTTGGAGGGACGCAGGGAGGGAGAGACAGGATGACTGGGATGAGGAATAATTGGGGAAGGTAGGGAGCCGCCTCCCTCAAGCCCCTGGAGCTGACTCATCCCAGTATTTCTAGGGCAGTTAAGGGTTTTTGCAGCTGTTTCCTCCGAGGGATGTGATCCCATGGCCAAATCCATCTTCCTAAGACATACCTCCAGTCATGGCAGCCTTTCTCAACTAGGATTCCTCCAGAGAATTGAGCCCTAATGCTCTAAGGCATCCACAGTACACAGGGAATAACTCCTCTCCCAGGCAGCTGAAATGGTACGAGTTATTCACCACCATTCATGGGAGAATTGAGAAAATCATTACTGAGATAATTTCCTATGTGTGGTTCAGAGGAGAAACCCAGTTGAAGAAAGCTGCAAGGAAAGAACACGAACTGTGAAGTCAGGATGTCAATGCCAGCCCTGCCACCAAATAGTGTGTGGTCCTGGGCAAGCTCCTGACTGCCCTGAGGTTGTCTTTCCTCTTCTGGAAATGGGAGTATGCCACCTGCTGTCTGTGGTTTTGTCAGACTTAGGGCATGTGTAGGTTCTACAAAGTAGTCACTTTATAGATGGTCTTGTATTACTTACTTCAAAAATACTCAGTGCTTACTTGTTAAAAAATAAATACAAAATAAAAAAAGAATCCTACCCATCCTAACTTTTTTTTTTTTTTAATGCTTATTATTTTTGAGAGAGAGAGAGAGACAGAGACCAAGCAGGGAAGGGGCAGAGAGAAAGGGAGGCACAGAATCCGAAGCAGGCTCCAGGCTACGAGCTGTCAGCACAGAGCCCGACGCGGGGCTCAAACCCACAGACTGCGAGATCATGACTTGAGCCATCCATAGTCAGCCACCCAACTGACTGAGCCACCCAGACGCCCCTACTCATCCTAACTTTTTAACCTGGTTGTTCTAGTCATGAACCTCACCTAACTTTTTTCCCCACTGCTACCATAATATCCAGCTATACAATAATGTCGCTTCAGCGTTCCCACCTTGGTGCCTTTACTCATGCAGGTCTTCTGCCAGTCGGTCCCCATCTTGAATGCCACCTCCCTTCTGAACTCTTCCCTGCTCCCTGGGATTTGGGTCCAGTCCCCATTACTAGATTGAGGTAGATTGAGGACAAGGAGTGTGTCTTATTTGCCCCTCCCTCCTTTGCCACAGTGCTCTCTGCACATAGTTTAGCGCATGTCTAGATGCACTGATCATCTCTAAAGCCACTGTAGACTTTCTGTTTGGAGATGTGGTACTCTTGCTTCCTGGCCCACTTGTTCTTAGTGTCAGCATGTATCTGGTTTTTTGGAGCTTCACATATGAGCAGCCTCTTTGCAGCTATGTTTGTAGTCACAGTACCACTGCCTTTTCAGTGCTCATCCCCTCAGAAACACTTGGCCTTTATGAAAACTAATAGCACTTTCCCCGGGGCTTCCCTTAGCCTCTTCTACCTACTTTCATGGCTCTTCCTTGTCCTTCTCTCCAAGTGTGCAGCTCAGTCGTCAGTGTTAACCAGCCATCATCAAATGAGTCAAATTCCCCACCATCTCTGCCTAAGGCAAAGAGCCTTTCCAGTGCTGACATCTTCCCTTTAACAGCCTGTTAGTTTGTTTTTGGGGCTGGAAACTTAGAGTTCCATTTCTTGTTCTACTTCACTGTCTGTCCATCTGGCTGTACTGCCAGATGCTGAGGGAGTCGGCTTTGCCTCAGGCTGTCCTCTGGAAACTTCGCCCTCTGATTCTTGCCAGCAGTGCAGAGAAGGGGAATGAGCACTGGGCTGAAGATCAGATATTCAGGCTCTGCCACTAGCCAATCCTTTCTCCTTTAGGCAAATCCTTTCTTCTCAGTAAAACAGAGAAGTTGGAGTAGCTGATCCCACGGACCCCTTCCAGCGAGCTTCAGCATCCTATATAACCCCTAGGCAAGTCTTTTCATTCATTTTGTAAACACTTACTGAGTACCTCTCCTGTCCTAGGCCCTACCCTAGGCACCTGGGAAATAAAGATGATCCAGACGTGGTCTTTGCCCTTAAGGAACTCATAGTTCAGAGAGGAAATCAGACATTTTAACAAAGACTTGCCATCGGGTATATTAATGGAGATATATAGGAGGTACTGAGGGATCACCAAGAAAAGACCTTTTCTGTCTCTGGGGAGGGCAGGGAAAGCATGGTGTAAGGAATGGTGTCTGCACTAAGTCTTACAGGATGAATACAAGTTTACCAGGTAGATGAGGGAGAAAGGCAGAGGGAACGGCATGTCCAGCGGCATGGAGTTTGAAGCAGTATGCTGTATTTAGGACATTTCAGGTAATTCAGAAGAGCTGAATCTATAGGGTATGGATAGAAGGCTCAGAAGTCAAGAATGAAAAGCAGGAGTCGATAAGGGAGGCCTATACCAAGATCTGCTAAAGAAATTGGACTTTATCCTTCGGTGGGAAAGCATTAAAATTTAGGAGAGGGAAGGATTGGATTTATGTTAATGTGAAAAATCATTTAGGAGTTTCAGAAATGTTTATCAGTAATCAAATGGATAAATTCAAATTAAATAAATTATGAAATGTTCACACAATGGAATAATCAAATGAATGAATGAATGAATGGATGGATGGAATGAGTGAATGAACAAACAAATGAACGAACGAACGGTTTCTTTCTCTGTACAACAACACAAATGAGTATCACAAACCTAACATTCTGGACACAAGCCAGACATGAAAGAGTACTTACTATGTGACTGCAATTATATACAGAGTTCAAAATAGACAAAAGTAGCCAATGGTGTAAGAAGTGAAGGTAGTAGTTACCCTCAAGCGGGCAGATAGTTACTGGGCACCAGGGGGCTTCTGGGATATGTAATGTTCTATTTCTTTATCTACATGCTGGTTGTGCAGGTGTATCCACCTTGATGAGATTTCTTTGAGCTATACCTTTATGTATTTTTTTAACTTTTCTGTGTATATGTTATACTTGAGAGAAAGGTTAAAGAAAATGGAGAAGCATGGATAAGAAGAGGGCATGATTGGAAAAAGGGAAAATACTTCATTTAAAAGCTACTGAAATTTTCTAGGTGAGGCCTAACCCAAGACAGTTGAAGAGAGAGAAGACTGATCCCAGAAAGAGTGAGGAGTAGGATCAGACAGTGAGAGGGGAGGAGGAGTCAAGATGAGGTCCGAGTTCTAGGTTGGCTGTCTGAATAGATGGCGTGTACCTGCACTGAGATAAAAAATATAGGACTGGAGTGGCTCCTGGGTGGCTCAGTCGGTCAAGCATCTGACTTTGGCCAAGGTCATGATCTCGTCGTTCCCAAGCTCGAGCCCCACATTCGAGCTGTGCTGACAGCTCAGAGCCTGGAGCCTGTTTGAGATTCTGTGTCTTCCTCTCTCTCTTTGCCCTTCCCCCACTTGAGTTCTCTCACTCTCTCTCTCAAAAATAAATAAACATTAAAAAAAGAAAAAGAAAGAAAAAAAATACAGGACTGGAGGTACAGGGGAATGACCAGTGCTATTTTGAATGTTTACTTCTTCCCTCCCTTTTCCCTCTCACTTTTAGGTTCTGACGTCCAGTGTTCTAATGATTCCATTGCTGCTTTCTCCCTTCTTTGCACTCATCTGATGAAACACTAACTGTAGTTTGTTGTTTGTTTGTTTGTTTTAAATATTTATTTTTTTTTTTTAATTTTTTTTTCAACGTTTTTATTTATTTTTGGGACAGAGAGAGACAGAGCATGAACGGGGGAGGGGCAGAGAGAGAGGGAGACACAGAATCGGAAACAGGCTCCAGGCTCTGAGCCATCAGCCCAGAGCCTGACGCGGGGCTCGAACTCACGGACCGCGAGATCGTGACCTGGCTGAAGCTGGACGCTTAACCGACTGCGCCACCCAGGCGCCCCAATATTTATTTATTTTTGAGAGAGAGAGACAGAGCATGAGTGGGGGAAGGACAGAGAGAGAGGGAGACACAGAATCGGAAGCAGGCTCCAGGCTCTGAGCTGTGTCAGCAGAGAGTCCGACGCGGGGCTCAAACTCACGAACCTTGAGATTATGACCTGAGCCGAAGTCAGACGCTCAACTGACAGAGCCACCCAGGCGCCTCAACACTAACCGTAGTTAAACCCAATTTCTCTTCACTTCATGTCTGAATCTGAAGAGCTGAATACTACTGGGGGAAAGAAAAAATCATACAATCATGCTAACTGGACTCACTTCACATTTATGACCATAAATGTGGCAGCTGCCACAAATGTGGCAGCACTGCCAGCTGCCCCACTGTACTTGTGATTAAAATCACCATCTTATTCTGGACCAGGACACCTTTTTTATGCCTTCTTTCTCCTCAGACCTCCAGTCCTCTCCTTTAGCTCCCAAGCAAATGATCCCACCTCCTGCTTCCTATAGAAAATACATTATAGTTCGAAGGGAACTACCTCATCTTCCCACCGCTTCCACTAGCCTACCACATTTGTACTTGAATGCTGCCTTCCTTCCTCTGTAGTTCCTAATGCAGCCCTGCATTTGGGCTCAGGCTCCTATTTTCAAGGACTTTGCTCCTCTGGGTATCCCTTATCTCTCCCGTATTAGCCGTGTTCCCCTCTCTGCTGGCTGATTCCAGTCAGCACAAAAACATGCCCTGGTTATCACCCATCTTAAATAAAGCAAACTAAAAGTTTCCTGGGATCTCCCTCCAGCTGCCACCTCATTTCTCTACATCCCTTCATGGTAAAAGTCCTGATTACGTCCCTACCCACATAATCCACTCCCCCAACTCCTGTTTTTTCCTCTGTCTCAGTGTCACCCTGGCCAGAATATTCATCTATTTTTCTCCCAAAATTGGCATGTCAGGGCTTCCCCATCTCAATAAATGATACCATCATCTGTGTAGTTTTTAGGCCCCAAATCCTGGTGTCATCCTTGAATTCTCTTTTTCCCTTACATTCCCTGTCAGGTCCTTCAATAAGTACTGTCAGTTGTGCCAGTCAAGCACATTTTGAACCCATTCCTGTTTCCCCTGTTCCACTGCCTCACCTGTAGTCCCCGTGCAGGGTGACAAGCACCACAGGTTGGCTAAGTTCTGCCATTTCCACTCTTGTCTCCCCGAATCCATCCTCCAAAAAACAGCTAGGCGATCTTTTTTTGAACATAAATGCTATCATTGTCCTACCTAAAACCTAACATTGGTATGCCACTGACACCAAAAGGAAATCCAGACTCCTTACCAGAGCCTATAAGGCCCAGAGCCCAGACTCTTGCCTGTCTGTGTGACCTCATCCCTAGCCATTCTCCCCCGTTTTCACTCTTCCCTAGTGACACTGGTCTTCTCTTGTCCTGCAGGCACACAGAACTTCTCATGGCAGGGCTTCTGTACCTGCCTCTCCCAGAGATGGGATCATTTCCACCTTGGGAATTCAGGTCTCAACTCAAGTGCTGCCTCCTCAGAGAACCCTTCCCTGAGCACCCTAGGAAAATAGCTCCCTGGTCACTTTCTATCATATTACCCCACCTTATCTTCTTTATCAGTTCCCAAATGATCACATTTATTGGTTATCTTTTTCTCCCCCACTAAAATGTAAGTCTTACAATCATAAGAGACCTTGTCCCTCTATTTTACTGCTATAGTCGCAGCTCCTAGGGAAAAAAACCTCACAGCTGGCATATGGTAGGCGATTAATAAATAGCTGTTGACCAACCAGGGAACCAGTGGGACAGTGTTGTAGAGATGTGCAGCAGGCAGTAGGATAAATGAGTCTGAAGCTGAAGAGAGAAAAGACTCTAAGTTGGCCATGAAAATTTCAGAGTTGGCAGTCTCTTGGGGGTGGTGGAAGCTGGCTGAGTCTGTGAGTTGCCCGTGGGAAGTTACAGAGCTAAGGAGACCCAAGGACACAACTGAGAGAACCTGCATTTTTGATGTGAGCGTGAGAGGGAGAGCCAGTGCAAGACATTCAAGGAAACAGAGAGGGAAAAGGGGAAGCAGAAGAGAGTGGAGAATGGGTTGCTTTAAGGCAGTACTTCTCAAACAATCTATGAAAGACTTGTCTCTTTTTGTTGTTGTTTGATTTTGCAGTCTGTCATGAACCAATAACCAATACTTTTGTAAAATACAATAAAAATAAATTACTGGCAAAATTATATTTTTAAAGGCATACAAAATAGAGCTCAAATGTGCCTTTAGGTTTGACAGATATAGAATAACTCTGGGTCCCTGTGAAAGTTTCTAGACACTTACTCTCACCGTACTTACCTCGTTGAGGACTGGTATCAAGGCTCACAGACTGGCACCAGTGTATGGACCACACCTGAGGCATAACTGTTCTGATGGTACTCCTGGGCAAGAAGGGAAGACAGATGGGCAGAATATAGCCTCTGCCTTCATGTGGCTTGAAGTCCAGTGTGATAGACCATTTGGGAGACACAGTCATACTGTGTAACAGAGAGCTCACAGCACTGCCATTAGGATGTGGGCACCCAGCTCTGCCACCATCTCACCCCTGTAGGACTTTTGGCAGATCACAGTCCATCTCTGGCACCACTTTTTCCATCTGCATGATGAAGAGATCATGTCAGATAATTGGACACTGAAGGTTTCCTCATATTGTTTGGATACAGAGCTAAAATCCCGCCATGCCAGTAGTTGTCTGTGAGAAGGATGGGGAGTAACTGCTAATGGGTTCGAGGTTTCTTTTGGGGATGATGAAATATTCTAAAATTAGATTATGGTGATGGTTGTACAACTCTGTAAATATACTTTAAAAACATTAAATTGTATATTTAAATGGGTGAGCTCTATGATATGTAAATTATATCTCAGTAGAGCTGTTATACGTGAAAGAAAGGAAGAAACAAAGAAAGAAAGAAAGACCTCGATGCCACTCAAAACTAGGAAAAATGGGCTTGTGTGAGTAACTGGTTGCAGGTCAGAAAGCCAAGAGGACCTGATTGGCCCCAAAGCTAAGGTGGTGGTCTAGAGGAGCCCCTCTATTGTATATAAAAGTTTCCTTTTAAAGAATACTAGTCAAAACTTTCCTATAAAACTATCTCTTTTTGCTATAAAACTGGTCTTTTTGTTGATTTCCTCTTATTACCTTAACAACTGTTTATGGCACTCCCCATCCTTGTGAAGCTTAAGCTCTGGCAGAATATAGAAATTAGGCAAATAATTACAAAATTATTAGCTAATTGCCACTGAGATAAGTATTAGGGAAGAGTAGAGGGTACTGTGAGGGTGTAACGGGGACCTAATCTGATCTGAAGCCTTCCCTGAGCAAATGTATTGAGACCTGAAGTATAGATGTTAGCTTGTTACTTAACTTGAGAAAGTCCCGTGGAGAGCGACAGGCACTGGTCATCCAAGGGGACTCAGCAGTCCAGGCAGGGGCGTTGTGGGGAATGGAAGAGTTCTGTGGTGTTGTAATTGGAGTCCATGTGGTAGGTCAGGGCTAAAGGGGGCCTTCAGTGACCCTGAGTCCTATCCTCTTCCTTTGGCCTACTCAGACCCTTACCCAGGACAGAATGAAGAATTGTCCTTGCTCACTCCCCAAGGAAAGATATTTCTCTATCCCAGATCCTGTGGGTTTGGAGGAGTCACTGCATGGTTGAGTTAGAGATGAGCGCCTGGTCACCAGAGCCCAAGCTCTCCAGAGCCACCTGCCATCCAGGCAGGCGCATTTCATCAAGGCTGTAATCGGCTCCAAGCAGTCATCAGATGAGCCTGGCTGGTATCCGGCATGACCTCATCACTGCCAACAGTGGCAGCTGGAGGCCAAGGCTCCCCTGGGTGAGGGAAAGGTCAGCATCAGCTAGGCCAGGTCTGTTCTGTGTCCAGTGTGCTCCTCCACCTGCACTGGGCCTGGAAATAGAGCTGAGTAGAATTCAGATTTCCCAAGGCAAGGCCATCTGCCCCTTGCTGGCCCGTTCTTGCCCCTTCAGTGAATGTGTCATGGACTGAATGCACAGAGTAAGAACAGCACTGCAGCTTTAAGAAGGGATGTCAGTCTGAAGGTCAGGGTCTGCAGAATAGCAGCAAAGTTCCTGTCCTAGAGTCAGACTGGGAGTTTGCTCAGAACCAAGTTTCCTTTCCCCAAAGGAGTTTTGCTTCTAGCATTCATGCCCTCTCTTCCTCTACACAGAGGCCTGGCAGTGTCCTAGAAAGGGCACAGCAGACATGCTCTCTGTAGGTCTATAACCACAGACTCCTTCCTGAACATCATTTTGGAAATGAATTCTTTTAAATGTAGTGGAAGAAGGAGTTTGTCCCTTCAGGAATGCTTCAGAAACTCCCTTTGAAGTAATGAATGCTGTGTTGTTGGGAGTGGTGGCTGGGGGTCAGGTGACCTGGCGCCAACTCGACCTTGCTGTGCAACCTTGAGGAGTCCCTCCCCCTCACTGAGCCTCATTTTCCCCATCTGTAAAACTAGATAATTGGACTGCAATCTCAAAGCTCCCTTCTACTTTCATATTTTGTGATTCTCAATAAATAATTGCCCTCTGATTTGTCTAATTGCAAATCTAAGTGCTCATAGTTATTCAGCAACTATTAATTATTTTCCTGCAGCTGACCACCAGTATCCCTTTTCTAGGTTCCTCCGATATGTGCTCTTAAAGTGTCCTGTATAATTTCTTTCTTACACTTACCACAACATGTAGACATATAGCTGTTTGATCAATAGATCTGTCCTTTGTTATATAATGCATTCCCTGAAGGTAGGGTCTGGATCTGCAGTGCTTATATTCCCCGCACCTTGCAATATTGTTAGCGCATGATAGGTGCTTGGTAAACATTTTTTGAATAAGTGTATTTATAAAGGGGCATTACAGGAAATAAAAAAGAAAAAGATATAGGCCCTTCCTTCAGACTGCACCCTGTAGAGTTCTAGTTTGGTAAAAAGGTTCATACACAAAGCACACTCAGGACAGTGGCAGGACTCTGAATTAAACCTAAGCAAAAGGCAGAATGAATTAGTGTAATGAATGAGGAGGGGAAAATCACTGTTGGCATTGTAGAAGCTTCCTGGAGGAGGAGGACTGGAGGCAGTCCCTGAAGGACAGGTAGAATTCAAACAAGCAGAGGGAAGGAGGAAAGTTTTTCAGGTGAGTCAGTAAGCCTCAAGTGAGAAATGAGGCTTGCATGTTAGAGACCTGGAAGAAACTGGCCACCTGCTAGATTATGGATAGGGAGGCTTGAGTGTGGAGGGCCTTGGGGATGAGCCAGAGGACTTGTACTCCACTTTGAAATCCATAGAGAGTTCCTAAAGTGACTGACTGTTGTTTATTTAGTGACTACAGTGATTCTTAACTTTAAAAGTTGTACATGATAAAAACTTCAAGCAGTACTAGAAGATATATAGGGGAAAGGAAGTCTCCCTTCTGTGTCCCTGGTCCTCCTCCTCAGAGACAACCACTGTAACTTTTCTTATGTATCCTTCCTATTGCTGCTGTAAACAGATTATCAAAAACTTAATGACTTAAGACAATGCAAGTTTACTGTCTTAAAGTTCTGGAGATGAGTCTGGAATGGGTCTCACTGGACTAAAAGCAAGGTGTCAGTAATACATTCCTTTTTGGAGACTCAGAATCTGTTTTCTTGCCTTTTCCAGCTTCTAACGGCTGCCCACATTCCTTGTCTCATAGCCCCCTTCTGTCATCGAGTCAGCAGTGGTCAGTTGGTCTTTCTCTTTTTTCACTCTGACATTGAGTCTTCTCCCTCCTTTCACTTATAAGGACCCTTGTCATTACATTGGGCCCACCTAGATAATCCAGGGTAATCTTCCCTTCTCAGAGTCAGCTGATTAGCAGACTTAATTCTATCTACGACCTTAATTCCCCTTTGCCCAGTGATTTAGCATATTCACAAATTCTAAGGATTAGAATGTGAACATCACTGGAGGGCTGTTATTCTGCCTACGACAATCTCGGATATTTTATATTTATTTTTCTTCCTGTTTTTGAATAGTTGATACTTGTACACAGTACAGAATTCAAAAGAGTTTTCAGTAAAAAATCTTACTCCCGTCCCATCACCAACCCAAGTATTGCCCTGTTTCTCCACTGCACCTTTATTACTTCTTCCTTTGAAATTAATAAGCACTCTGTGGGGAGACAGTTTTAAGACCATGCAGGTAATCCTGCTCCTCATCAAAATTTCCCCCCTGGACTTAGCTTCCATTGATGGTTCTTTCCTGAACCAATCTTTATAAGTGGTTGCAAAATGAATATTTTGCATCTTTCCCAACTCCAGCATCACTCCACATTGACCACTTAGGACCTGGCATCCTGTGGTAAGCAAAAGCAAGAACGCTTTCTCCCTCATTTATCTATGTGTTGTCAAAATGTGCTCACAGATACTATTGCTTTAATTGTTCTGCAGCTCATTACTATCTTTAGTTATGTTGGTGCTAAAATTATCTCAGATTTGGCCAGTGTGGCAATTTTTTTTTTTTTTTTTTAGCATTTCCATATTTCCTGGCATAACTAGGTGTTTTAGTCTTGTATCCATCTTGGTGCCCCTGGAATCAGCCATTTCTCTGAGGAGCCCTAAGACTTTTTAGTGAGCAATTGTATTAGAGACTGACACCTGAGTACCAGGCTTGCTCATCACCCCTTCTGTTTATAGGACCATAAGATACATATGGTTATATACACATGTGCATATAGATCCCTCACAAGATACATATACATGCATATGCATATATACACACATGGGCATATGCACATACGTATTTTCGGAATCCTGAACACCACTACCTCCCATTCCAGTTCATCCTTACAGGGTTCTTCCTTGTCTTCATACATTTCTTATTTGTATGCCCCTTCTTCTATAGTGAGAGTGCTGGCTCCAAATAGCAATGATACATTTACTCATTTGTTTACTCCTATAAGACGTCTAAGAAGGCTTGGGCCTTGCCTCACCTATACCACTATAGAAAACAAGCATACTATTGGGGCACCTGGGTGTCTCAGTCAGTTAAGGGCCGGACTGCGGCTCACGTCATGATCTCACGGTTTGTGGGTTTGAGCCCTGTGTCAGGCTTTGTGCTAACAGCTCAGAGCCTGGAGCCTGCTTTGGTTTCTGTGTGTCTCTCTCTCTCTGCCCCTCCCCTGCTCACACTCTGTCTCTCTCTCTCTCTCTCTCTCTCTCTCTCTCTCTTTCAAAAATAAGCATTAAAAAAAAAAGCCTACTAAACAGAATTCCAGTTAGGATTTGTTTGCAGTTCTCATGCGTATTCCAACCGTGGCTAAGATTATATAGTCAAATACTAGGTTCATTAAGTTACTTGGATGGTATTTTTCCCCTTCAGTGTGTATGTTATTCATTTGAAATACAGTTGGATTAACTTTTCAGTTTATTTTCAGTTTTAGGGTTTTTCTCCCCTACCTGTTTTTGTTTTAATTTTGGTGTTTGAATATGTAGAAGATTCACTTTTGTCTAAAAACTATCCAGAAAGATACACTCAGAGAAGTTAGACTTTCCTGTATCCCTTTCAACCTTTTTCCACTCCCCTCAGTGAGCCCTAATCCCATGTTTCTTAGTATAAGCAAATACAGTATATGTATTTTTTAATTTACTTTTTTCCTACATAAAAGGTAGCACACTATATATGCTCTTCTGCAGTTTGCTTTTTTTTTTTTTTCTTTTTATCTAACTGTATTTCCTGGAAACTACTATCAGTTCACAGAGATCTTCCTCATTCTTTTCTTTTTTTTAACACCTGCATAGTATCCTGTTGTGTGTTTGCACTATATCCCCTATGCTCAGACATTGAAGTGTCCAGTATTTTTTAGTTACACATAATGCTTTTGTGAATAACCTCTCGCATGTATATTTGAGATTCAAAGTCCTAAAAGTGGTATTGCTGGGCCAAAGGGTAAATACATATGTCCTTTAGTTAAATATTGTGAATTTCTCCTCCACAGAAGTTGTACCATTTTACGTTCCCACTAGCAATGTATGAAAGTGCTTGGGTGGCTCAGTCAGTTGAGCATCTGACTTGACTTGATTTCGGCTCAGGCCATGATCTCACAGTTTGTGGGATCCAGCCTCATGTTAGGCTCCGCACCGACAGCATGGACTTGTTTGGGAGTCTCTCTCTCTGCCCATCTCCTGCTTGTGCATGTGCTCTCAAAAATAAACTTTAAAAAAAGACAAAAAAGAAAGTGCTTGTTTTTCTCACAACATCTCCAGCAGAGTGTATTGTCAAGCTTTTAGATTTTTGCCAATCTGATAGGTGAGATATAGTATCTCAGCATAGTTTTAGTTTGATTTTCTTGTCATGAGTGAAACCATACACCATTTCATGTGTTTAAGAGACTTTTTGTATCTCTTTTTTGTGAATTGTCTATTCATGTCTTTTGCCCATTTTTCTATAGGACTTTTGGTCTTTATTTTTCTCTTGATTTTTAAAATTTCTTTGTTGAATGGGGTTGTTGAAAGGGATCCCTTTCTTTGTTCAAAGGGATATTGACCCTTTACGTGTGATATATATCACAAATATTTTCTCCAGCCTTGGTTTGATAAGATTTTAACACTTCCCATATAATTCTGCTATACAGCCAGGATTGCAAACCACTGGGGTAGTTTAAACTGTGCCAGTTGGAACTGTTTCTTAAAGGAGAGCGCATACAGAAAGAAAGGATCATGAGCTGAGGACTTAGTCTTGGGTGTCACCTGTAACTTGGGACAGAAGAATGAACAGGAACCTTCAAAGGAGATAAAGTCATATGTATATATATCATGGAAATCAAGGTGGAAAATAATCGAAAGGAGGCAGGATTGGCCAGCAACATTGATTACTGTAGCCATGAGGAAGAAGTGGAATCTCACGAACCATGAGATCATGACCTGAGTTGAAGTCAGACACTTAACCAACTGAGCCACCCAGCTGCCCCATATTTTATTCTATTTTGAATTTAAATCCAAGTTAGTTAACATACAGTGTTAATTATTTTGGGAATAGAATTTAGTGACTCATCACTTACATATAACACCAAGAGCTCATCCCAAGAAGTGCCCTCCTTAATGCCCCATGCCCATTTAGCCCATCCCCCCACCCAACACCCCTCCAGCAACTCTCAGTTTGTTCTCTGTATTTGAGAATCTCTTGTGGTTTATCTCCCTCACTGTTGTTATGTTATTTTTGCTTCCCTTCCCTTATGTCCATCTGTTTTATATCTTAAATTCTACATATGAGTGAAGTCATATGATATTTGTCTTTCTCTGACTTATTTTGCTTAGCATAATACAGTCTAGTTCCATCCATGTTGTTGCAAATGGAAAGATTTAATTCTTTTTGAATGGAATTGCCAAGTAATATTCCATTGTATATGTATACTACATCTTCTTTATCCATTCATCAGTCAGTGGACATTTGAGCTCTTTCCATACTTTGGTTATTGTCTATAGTGTTGCTATAAACATGGGGGTGCATGTGTCCCTTCGAAACAGCACACCTGTATCCCTTGAATAAATACCTACAAATGCAATTGCTGGGTCGTAGGGTAGGTCTATTTATAATTTTTTGAGGAACCTCCATACTGTTTTCCAGAGTGGCTCCACCAGTTTGCATTCCCGCCAGCAGTGCAAAAGAGATCCTCTTTCTCCGCATCCTCGCCAACATCTGTTGTTGCCTGACCTCATTTTAAATTTGTGCTTCTCTCTCACCACTTTCTGAAAAGTTGGAGGTTTCTTTTTCCCAAGTCCATCTATCTGGTTTGTTGTGCAGCCTCAACTGAGACAAACTTGGTGAAATCCTCAGAATTAGGTAGAGAAAAGCCCTTTTGAGGGAAGTGGAATAATTAGCACCAGCAAGAAGCTCCAGGTCAGAAATGGGCCTTTTGGTGTAGGCAGCAAGTCCCTGCCCTCTTCCTCCTAATCTCCCCACTGCCATTCCACTTTTATTTTTGGTGACTGTTGCCTGGTGACTGGCTTTGGCCATAAAGGAAGGAGCATAAACTGAGAGAGTCCTTGTTAGCAGTGGCTTCTGGTTTAAAAAAAAAAAAACAAAAAAGAAAACCACAACAGTTTTATGAGGGAGATGAGTAATTCAGCCTTGATGTGGGGTTGAAAAGCAGACATCAGCAGATGAATGGCTCCTGCACCCAGGTCTGGAGCCTGTAGCATTTAATATTGTAAAGATACTCACCTCTGCACTCTTAAATTCTCTCCCGACTAGGAAGTACAATTAGCAAAATTATTTCATTGGTTTCTGTTTTTGCAAGTGTTCTCGAAACCACCTGTAAAGAAGGCCTCCTGCCTTCTTGAAAGTCAAAGTGAAAGTCTGTATATTTGAATATACAGTTGACCCTTGAACACCGTGGTGATTAGGAATGCTAATGCAGGCAAAAATCTGCATATAACTTTTGACTCCCCCAAAGCTTAATTACTAATAGCCCGCTCTTGATCAGAAAAGTCTTACCAATAACATAAAGTTCATTAACATACATGTTGTGTTATATAACATATTCTTGCAATAATGTAAACTAGGGAAAAGGTGTTATTTAAAAAATCTGAAAAAAGTGGGGCGCCTGTGCGGCTTGGTTGAGCACACAACTCTTGAGTTTGGCTCAGGTCACGATCCCAGGATTGTGAAATTGAGCCCCATGATGGGCTCTGCACTGAACATGGAGCCTGCTTAAGATTCTCTCTCTCTTAGGGTGCCTGGGTGGCGCAGTTGGTTAAGCATCTGACTCTTTTTTTTTTTTAATTTTTTTTTTAATGTTTTATTTATTTTTGAGAGGGAGAGAGACAGAGTGCAAGCTGGGGAGGGGCAGAGACAGACACACACACAGAATCTGAAGCAGGCTCCAGGCTCTGAGCTGTCAGCACAGAGCCCGATGCGGGGCTTGAACCCACAAACCATGAGATCATGACCTGAGCTGAAGTCGGATGCTTAACTGACTGAGCCACCCAGGCGCCCCAGCATCTGACTCTTTATCTTGGTTCAGGTCTTGATCTCACAGTTTGTAAGTTTGAGCCCTGCATCGGGCTGTGTGCTGATGGTAAGGAACCTGCTTGAGATTCTCTCTCTCCCTCTCTCTGCCCCTCCCTCTCTCTCTCAAAATAAATAAATAAACACACACACACACAAAAAAAGATTCTCTCTCCCCATCTGCCCCTCTCCCCCGCTCACATTCTCTCTAAAATAAAAGTAAATTTTTTTTAATTATAAGGAAGAGAAAATATGTTTATAATACTGTTTTTGTCAAAAATAAATCCACACGTAAGTGGACCCACACAGTTCAAACCTGTGTTGTTCAAGGGTCCGCTGTACATCATTTCAGTAAGCCTGGATTAACCACCACTTAATGGACTGATACGTCTCATCCAAGCAGAAGGCTTTGCTTAGCTTTGAGAGTAGACATGTGAGTGGAAGCATAAGCCATCTCTTGATAACCTCTCTTGTCTGCCGTGGACATTAGGCTGGGATTGGTCAACAGAAGCTTAAACATCTGGTCAGGTCAGTCCTTTGGGGTGGTTGATGTTTTATAGACAACCCATCAAGATTGATTGGCCTCATAACTGAATTAGCCAGATGTGTGGGCATTGTGTGCCCTCTCCTCAGCCTCCCTTCAATGTTGTTAGATGGAAGCAGACATGAGATTAGCATGTTTGAAGATGATGTGTTTTTAGTGCATGAACAAAAGCTTTGCCTTCTGCAGAGACTGTGGCTGTGCCCCAGACGTCAGCAGTATAATTATGACTGCTAAATTCAGCCCAGACCCCAGGCTCGGTTGCCTTGGTCTCAGCTGTCATTTGTGGGAGGGGGCGGGGAGAATGCACAAGCCCAGGGACCCAGGCTCTTATTATGTCCACTTTGAACTCTGCTTTATCCAGAGTCATTCCGTCCCATGACAGTTGCTCCCAGCTGCTTTCTGGGCACAGAGCTTGCTGCCATCTCTGGGGGTTAGTCCGTGCTGGATTATGGGGAGAGATGGAAGTAGAGCTGGCCTCCTGAAAGCCCACAACTTCCAGGAAACTTGCCCAAAATGAAAATGAGCTGAGGCTCCCCACACTTCCATTGCCTATGTCACATGCTATTCAGAACATTATCTCTCATCTAGAAAACCTCTACCTTAGGTTGCATTGAGCAGAAGTCCTTGGCAGGAGTTTTTGCTTTTGCCCTTTTTCCCACTTAACTCTGTGTATGAGTTATGTTTGAGCATTTATTTCCATGCTTTTGTACCACCACTTTTCTTTTTTTAAGTTGATTTATTTATTGGGGGGGTGGGAGGGGAAGAGAGAGGGAGACGGAGGAAGAGGGAGAGAGAATCCCAAGCAGGCTCTGCACCATTCGAGATTATGACCTGAGCCAAAATCAAGAGCTTAACTGACTGAGCCACCCAGGCACCCCTGTACCACCTCTTTTCTAACCAGACTAGCCTACATATTTGCCTTAGAACAAGCCAGGCACTTTCATGTCTCCAGTAGCTCTGCTGATGCTTAATATTCTGTAGACATCACATATTCAGTGTATCCAAACCCAGCCCTCCTCAGACTCTTCCCATATTCTCCTATTTGGTGACTGGCAGCATCATCTACTGGTCACAAACAGAGCATTATAAGTAAGTCTGATGATTTCACTCTCACTTTCCATCAAGCCTGTCTTAGAATTTTCTCTCAAGTCCATCTTCTCTCTTCAGTCTTCACTACCCTAGTTCAGATTTCATCACTGTCACTGGGCCTGTTGTAACAGTCTTCTTGTTCATCTCCCTTCCTCCAGATTCCCCTTCAAACCAATCTCTACCCTGCAGGTGCTCCCCTGTTTGAAGACCTTCAGCAATTCCCAGTGCCTGTAAGATAAGCCTAGATGTTTAACCCCATGCACGTCTTCCTGCAGTGCACCATGAGTCTTCTGCCGCCCTGTCTCCAAGAGGGGCTGGGGATGATGGTTTGCTTCAGGACTGGGACCAGAGGTTGGTGGGCCTACCAGGGGGATCCTTGCAGCCAGGTGGGCCCAGAGAGACAGGAACTATTGTTGCCATAGGCCCACTCAGGTGCGTAGGATAGAGTCTTTCCTGCCTCTAAACCTTTGCTCATTCACTTTTCTCTGCCTGGGATGCCCCTTCCCTGCTTCTCCCCCTATCAAACTCCTGGTCTTCAGGAGCCAACTCATTTATGTCTCTTCTCTGTAACTTTCCCTGACTTGCCCACATGAAGTGTATCACTTCTCACTCTATTCCCCCACAGCAATTTCAGGAGGTTATTTTGTTGTTTCAGAGATTATAGTGGAAGCTTCAAAATACAGAGTTTCAACATATATCTCCACCTCGTACACCCTCTGTCCTCTGCTCCACTGATTCTGCTGCCAGTAGCCCTGGTCAGGTGTCTAACCTGTGGAAGGCCGTCCCAGTCTCCTTCTGTCTGCTAAAGAGATGAGGTGGCTGGCTCCCTGCTCAATACGCCATCTCTGTAATAGACCATTGGTGAGATGGCATTGTAAGAAGGAATGCCTAATCATGGTAATTGTAGTAACCATAACAATAGCTATCATTTATTGAGTTCTTACTGTGTATCAAGCTCTGTACTAAGGCTTTTATCTCTTTTAATACTTAAAATAACTCTGTGAATTTGATACTCTTATTACCTATATTTTCCCTATGTATGAACAAAGGCACTCTTAAGTAACTTCCCCAAGTTCCACCACTCACTAGTAAGTAGCACAGCCGTTGTGGCATATCTCGCTTATGATCTCGTGAGCAGAATTACCAGTCTGTATCCCCAGAGCCTCTACAGAATCTGGCATAAAATAGGTGTTCTGCAATGTTGGTTGGTTGATCGAATGAATGAATGAATGAATGAATCAGTGTTCTTCCCATTGAACTTGCTTCCAGGCTTAAGAGGGACTGGCTGAGCATCTGTAGCTTATGCCAAGAAGTATGGATTTTGTCTCCTCTCCTAATGCCCAGCTGTACACAGACATGTTCCCTCCCACTCAGTAACAAACTGCCTGGAACTCTTTCCTGGCTCATATTTACAAGAGAATGTGATAAATTCTGTATTGATCCCTCCTGTTCCACTGTAAATTTTGCAAAAGATGATTAAATAGAGCAATAGAGTCTGCAGGCATTGTGGCTCAATATGTTGTGGAGTGGTGTATCGACCTCCTCCATCCAAAGGCAGCCAGCGCCTATCCCTGCTGCCCCAGACCAGTAATTAAAATCCTGTGAGACTGGGATTTAAAATCCAATCATATCCCTGAATCAAGCCTTCTAGCCTCCCCATGTGACGAGTGCAATAAGGTAACGGCAGGAGCATGTTTATGTCCGTGCTGAAGCAGTCCCCATAGGGTGGGTAAGAAATGGAGAGTTGGGTAGCCCTGCTGGCTAAATCACTTCACCCTGACATCACAGCCACTTGTAAGACAATCTGTAGGTACATAAACAAGTCCCAGCCAAAGACCAAATCTCAGATTTATAAGAGCAAAATATCATGCACAAAAATTCACAAATGGTGTTTCACTGTACACTTCTGTGCCCACAGCCAGTAGTTGGTTTAAGCATGTGCTTTGGCTTGATTAAGCTCTGGCCTTCAGTAACCAAATAAGTGTTTGAATTTCCACAGGATCTCTTTGGTTTAATCTAAGCTGAAGCACAGCTTCCCTGTGCTGAGGCCTGTAATCAAGGCACAAGATACTATTTAAATAAACTTACCCATCTTCTCCTTGCATGATTGGGAGCTGTTTAAGAGCTGGGCCAGTGTTTTCTGATTCACCTTTGTATTCCTGGCGCCTAGCTTGATGCCAGACACCCAGAACATTCTTAAAAAGTATCTCTGAATGAATAAGCACAAGTTAAGCAATAAGTCTTGGAAAAAAACCTCTGTAAGCTGATGTGTAAGTGTTAGACCTACCAAATGGTCATTCACTCGGTGCTTGAATACTTCCAGTGCTGGGGAACTCATTTGTTCCTCAGCCTGCTCAGAATCTATCTTTGGATTATGGTTAGAAATTTCGTATATTCAACCAAAATCCAAGGGTCTTTAATTTTACCATCTGGCTTATGTAGAATGAATCTAATCCCTATTCCACTGCCAGCCCTTCAAATACCTGAAGTTGCAGTCATATTCTTCTGAGCTATCTTTCTCCAGCCTGAACCTCCAGTTCCTTAACCCATTATTCTCATGTGGCTTCCCAACCCTTTCCTAGTAAGTAGCACAACAATTGTGGCATATCTCTGCTTGTGATCTTTTATTAGGTTTGTTTTTTTAGTAATCTCTATACCCAACGCGAGGCTTGAACTCAAACTCTGATATCAAGAGTCACATGTTCTTCTAACTGAACCAGCCAGGTGCCCAGCCCTTTCCTATTTTGATCCCTCTTCCCAGAACCATCTCTACTTTGTTTCTCTTCTGAAACCCATGACTTCCCACTTATCTCCATTACTTTTCATCTCGTTTGTTTCAGCTCTTAATGTCAACCATCCACCAGGTGCATCTCGTGCTCTTCCCAACCCTAATCTGTTGTCTGCAGATTCAACGAGCAGACCATGCCTTGATATTTGTGTCAAGGATAAATGTACTAAACAGGACCAAGCCTCTTTGCTGCCTCTCGAAACTTCCTTCCAGGTTACTTATGATCTATTAGTGGCTCCATTCCCCTTGGGTCTGGTTAGTCCACCAGTCACTATTAACTCTCCATACTGTACTGGCACCCAGCCCACAATTCTCCATCATGTTCTCAGGTTGTCCTCAGATACCCCAGCAAATCTCTGATGAAGTCCACATTTTCCCTGGCTGCACCTGATTGAGCAAATAGATAACCCTGATGAAGAAAGGAAATGAGGTTAGTCTGGCATGACTTGGTTTCCGTGAACCCATCGTGATGCCTGGCGATCATCACCATTTCCTTTTCTAGGCATTCACAGAGCATCCCTTTTGTAATACATCTGATTCTGGAGATTCTTTTCACTTTTATGTGAAAAGTGTATGATCAGATAAGTGCTCTAGGCGTTCAAAGGAGGAGGTGGTCTACATAGGCTAGAGTGGTCTGGGAAAGCTTTGGGATAGGGGAAATGGATCTGGGCTCACCACTGAAGAAAGCAGTGACAGCTCTGTGTAGTCCAGTCCTCTGGTCAGTTGGAATTGAAATCCTGGGGTGTGGGACCCAAGACTGGGCAGGTGGAAAGAGCCCTGGACTGGAAGGCCAGCTCCCACTCTCCCACTCACAGTCTCCATGACCACCTTGGGCTCCAACCTTCTGTTACCCAGGCTTCTCCAGTCTTTTTTTCCTTTGTGCTTACTCAGTGCAACACCTCTGCTCTTCTCCAGCTGGTGCCATGGTTTCCCATCTCCCCAGTTACACAGTATGTGCTCCCTTGTAGTGAGGGGAAGGAAGTCGTCATCCTCATCCCCTTGTCTGCCTTCACCACACTGCGTTGTCACTGTTTCTGTCTCTGTTTGTGTCCCATCAGTCTTGGTTCTGCCCAAAGGCAAGAACTGCTCTGATTCTGTGTGCCCAGCACCTCGCCCAGCATCAGTACTCAGTGGGTTTTAATG
Organism: Prionailurus bengalensis; assembly: GCF_016509475.1. Taxonomy (NCBI): domain Eukaryota; kingdom Metazoa; phylum Chordata; class Mammalia; order Carnivora; family Felidae; genus Prionailurus; species Prionailurus bengalensis. Next base: position 59,522,351 of record NC_057346.1, read on the forward strand.
GAATGGCTGGATTCAGCCATGAAGCAGTAGCTCTCTGTTCCATGAACTTTAGAAATCCCCCTCTTTGAAGGTAAGGGATCCCACCTGTCTAGGTCCACTGGGGAGTTAGGACTGGTAGATGACCTTCTGGGGGGTCAATTAATGTGAATCACTGTTCATCTGGTCCCCAGATGGGGCAGCCCTGAATGAGAGGAAAAGGAACCCCATTTTGTACCCTTTCCATAAAGCTGTCTATCCCAAGCCTACTTCTAGAAACCCCCCTATATCTTGGTTTTGGAGCCTCTGAGCACACTGGAAGGGAAGAAGAGCGATGATTTTTTTTCCTCTTTTTGAGTCATCAGGTCTTTAGAAGGTAGCACCATGTGGTGGAAAACCAGACCTGGCTTCTTCAAACACAACAACAAAAAAACTTATTATGGAAGATTGCAAACACATACAAAAATACAGTCATAAATCTCTGCTTTAAATTCCATCTTTACTATTTGTCTGCTGGGTGACCATGGGCAAATTATTTCAGCTCTCTGAGCCCGTATTCTCTGAATATTTGTATGATGAATAATTCAGACACTGTATACAAAGGCCTTACACACAACAAATGTTAGCTTGTCTCTTTTCATCCTGCTCTTCTGCCAGACTCAGTTAAATCATCTAGAAAATGGGAAAAATAATACCTCTTCTACTTTCTTCAAATTGTTGTTAAGAATGAAATACATGGAAGGAGTCAGCACAGGGTATGGCATGTAGTGAGTGCTCAGTAAAGATTGTTGGTTAGAGGGGAGGCGTATCTATAGGTGCACATGTATGTGTGTGTACATATCTTGAGAATGCTCAGTGGTATGGCTTATGGAAACAGCTCAAGATTAGATGTCAGGAACTGGGGCTCTTTCTGGTTCCACTCAGCTTCCTGCAGCATTTTGGACAGGTCTCTTCTCTCTCACCTTCAGCCTCAGTGAATGGAGAAGAATTGGTTTGTCTCTGACCTGAGGAGCTACATACATACTAGCTGTGAGGATGAAACAGGGATGGGCTGCCAGGAAAGGGAGGGAGTTGAGAGGACAACAAGAGCCAGCAGACAGATGGGGAGAGCATGGATAGCTAGAGGGTGGTGGAGGCTTCCCAGAGAAGGAACCTTGAAGAAGGGGTAAGATCTAGATGGTCAGGGAGGCAAGGAGTGAAGTTCCAGGCAAGAAGAATGGCGCAAGCAACACTGTGGAGACAGGGAAGGTGTGCGGCTTCTTTGAGGTCGTTATTCTGTCTCTCTGGGAATGCTTCCTTGATGGGGAGCACACAACCAAAAAGATTTCGCTGCACCCTGACAGATACCTCTAATTATGGGAATGATTTCCCTTATATTTAGCAAAAAAAAATTTTTTTTAATTTTTTAAAATATTTGTTTAGTTTTGAGAGACAGAGACTGAGAGAGGCAGAGTATGAATGGGGGAAGGGCAGAGAGAGAGGGAAACAGAATCAGAAGCAGGCTCCAGGCTCTGAGCTGTCAGCACAGAGCCCGATGTGGGGCTCAAACTCATGAGCCATGAGATCATGACCTGAGCTGAAGTCAGACGTTCAACCGACTGAGCCACCCAGGCACCCCAGTTCCGCAAAAAAACTTCCAATTGGAGATAGTAAACAGACTGTTGAAATAGTGAAAATCAGGATGAAGGTGGTACAGGAGCTCGCAGTAAAAATGGGAGAGTGAATATAAACGTTATTACAAAGAACAACGTACAGTCTTTTTTTCCCAATCATTTTCGAGCTTTTTATTTTACTCAGTCCAAACAAAACCCCTAGAGGTGGGCAAGGCAGCAGTCATTACCACCAGAGAAGTGAAGCAGGTGCCCTCGATCACACAGCCAGGGAGAGGTAACCCCTACTCCTGCAAGCTCCCCCACCCAGTGCTCTTTTAAAGGACTGGGAACCAGCTGCCTGTAGGGGAAGGGGTGAGTCATGGAAACTGCAGTGGTGGTAGACCTGGATCACTAGAAGGCCAGTCTGGCTGAGAGAACTGTAAGGGGCGGTGGGGAGTGTGTGAGCATGCTGATATTATCGATAATATAGCCTAACACATTTGTATAGGGCAGTTACTCTGTGTGTGTGTGTGTGTGTGTGTGTGTGTGTGTGTGTGTGTGTTTAAGCCCTCTTATCCTAGCATTATCTTCTTTGATATTCACAGAGGTAGGCAGAGGGCCAAGACTGGTAGTGACAAGGGAGGAGGCCTCCTCCCCCACCCTAACTTTAGTCCTCTCCCAGGGAAGGGCATGTGAGCCTCTCTCTAACCACTTTGTCCCCACTTCCCGCCCACAGAGCCCAGAAAGTGTTGGGACTTGACATGATATAATTTTCTAGAGAGGTGTTTGGGACCAGAAAAGAGACTAGGAGCTTTGGCCTACAGGTGTCAGCAACATGGGGCATGCACTTGCTGTCAGAGGGCTCTTCTGAGGCAAGAAGAACAGCCATGTTTTGTGTGGCCTCAGAAGATAATCCTTGGGAAGAAGTCCATTTATTTGGTAAATTTTAGTGAAAGCTATTCTGTGCCAGGCCCTGTGCTGGCTCGCAGTGGGTCAGACATAGTCCCTGACTTCTAGGAGCCCTCAGTCTTGGATGCAGACAGAATGTTTAACTGCAGAGTGATCGGTAAGACAGAGCAGAGGGCCTGTGGGAGCACAAATGATGGTACCAAACCTGGGGTGGGAAGGAAACCAGGAAGGTTTCTTAGAGAAGCCTGAACCGGTCTTTAAAGATGAACAAGTATTTGCAGGAAGACCAAGGTGGGAGTGGGGATGGAGGGACAGGTTGGGGTTTGTAGGAAAAGGATCTGCCCTCAGTTTAGTGGGGGGAACCCTGTGGAGGGCCATGAGCATGAGGCTAGGTTCTGAACACATTCAGGGGAGTCAGGGTGACCACCTGTTTCTGATGTAGTAGGAGGGGTGTCTCTTTGTAGGGAATTAGAAGAGCTCACTACTAAGGTGTTTTTCCACTCAAAATCTATGATTTTGTCAAACCAAAGGCACTGTGCCAGTGGGCTCCCTGGGTCTTGGTGGGCCAGCCTTCTCTTCTGCCGGCACCATTTCCACTGCTTTACATGGTGAGACCCAAGCCAGCCACTGGTACCAACCAGGACCAGCCCGTACCCCACCCCACCCCCCTTCTCTCGTGGCCTATTGACAGATCCTCCAGAATCTGAAGGAATTCAAGACAAATGGTTAAGGGGATGGAGTTAATAAAATTTGAAAAATTGAGGCCTGTCACTCCACTAAACTTTTTTCAATACCACTGACAGAAACATATTTCCCCAATGAGTGACCTTCCACAGCTGTAGCGGGCAGGCGCAGCCGCAGCAGTGCTGCCAGGAAGCCAGTCTGCTATTTATCAAATATTATAAGCTGGGACACACTAATCTGGAGCAGGGAGAGGAGGGGAGGGGTCCTGCACTATACTGCCTGGGGTGCTCCAGGTGTTGGCCCCAGCCCCAGACAGCCAGTGGGAGGTGACGGATGGCCTGCGATTAGCACTCCCCACCTCCATTCGGCCCTCTCACTTGCTCCCAGAGGCCTGACCCTCTAGACCAGCTGCTCGGCCCGGAGGGGCCCTGGGTGGGAGACAAGGGGAGGTCAGGCCAGGGCACGGGCCATCCTGATGCCCCTGGAGAGGGCAGGCGGGTGAGACCCAATGTGGTTATTTATTGGAGTATAATGGTTTGTGGCCGTTGGTCGTGGAGGTGAAATCGATCAGTTGTAGAAGTCAGGTTCTATCAATTATTACAGCAATTAGTCAAGTCAGAGCATCAGTGCAAGGGTGCGGGGGCTGAGGGACTAATATTAGATGGACATTTTCCATGATGCCCCCACCTCAGCCTTCCTAAAGTGGGAGCAGAAGTGCTGCCCTGAGGCTCCAGAACCTTGGGGAACCTGGCTGGCTTCCCCCCTCAGGAGTAGCTGGGGTGGGGCCTTCTGGGCTAGAGATAGGCTCAGCACTGTTTTAAAAGGCATCCTTGTGCTGGCTGCCCAGGTGCAGAGATGTCCTACCTGTCCCCATCCCATCCTTTATGAGAAGTGACACGACTCCTACTAGAAATTACTCAGTGGCCAATGTTTATGGCACACATTTTTCATTCTGTAAGCAAATATAGATCACTGACAGCACTTGTTTGATGCAACTAATCTCACCCTATGTTCTTTCTCCCATTGTCTTCCTCTCTTACCTTCTCTTACTCTCCCCCCCTCCCCTTTTCTTCCTGTTTCTCTTCTCTTCTACTCTTGGTCCTCTTTTCTTTCCCTTCTATAGGTCTCTGATTCCCCCTTTATTCTTTTCTTTCCCTTCTATAGGTCCCTGATTCCCCTTTTACTCCAGTCCATATCTAGTGACAGAGCTCCCCTTGAGGCTGCCTAAGAAAGGAGACCTTTCCACTCTGCTAAACTATAGCTCCCTTTCAGCTCTAGCTATGGTCCCGGAAATAGGGGTGGTGGGGCGGGCAGTTGCCATCTGCCACTGGCCCTTGGCCCTTGTGGAGCCCCTCAGTGTTGAGCACCAGAGAGAACAGGAGTGGGCTGGGAAAGCCAGACCATGTGAGCAGGCCCCTTGGCACTCCATTCCTTCCTGGGCCCCCACAGTACTGTCTGTCCCTCCTTCAGCCCAAGTTGTAGTTGTATGGTCGTCTTCCATCCCCATTAGCTTCTGGAAAGCGGAAATTGTTCCTTTACGCAGACTCTAGATAACAGCTAGTCTTAAAGACAGGAAGAGGAGCCTGCAGAAGAAATGGTCACAGAGGTGTGAGGAAAACCTGAAAAAGTGGTTTTATAGAACTCAAAAGAGTGGCCAAGGTATGAGTTGCTATAGAGTGGTCAAAAAATACAAAAAAGAAGACTGTTCACTGGCTTTGTCAATCCCCGTCATCCTACATACAGAGCCCTGCTGATACAAAGCACCCAGTCACTGCCAATAGAATTGAAAGAGTGAGGTTCCAGCTGAGCCCCTAAAGACCCACCTACTAGTTAGGAAGAACACAGACACCCTCCTTACCAGGGAGCTGGCACTTTATCCTATAAGTAGTGAAAAGCCAGGGAAGGATATTTCAGCAGGAGTATGTTTTGGCTGCCCTTTTGGGAGTGTAGAGAATTGGAGTTGAGAAAACCTGGCCATGGGTTTGACTCCTGGTCCGAGCAAATAATTAGCTTTGTAACCTTGGGCTATGATTTCACTTTTCTGAGCTCTAGTTTTCATGTCTATAGCATGGGGATTTTAATTCCTACCTCTCAATAGTGGTTGTAAGGATTAAGTGATGTAATGTACATGAAGTACAGAGCACAGTGTCTGGTACATAGTAAGTGCTCAGTAAATACCTATTATTACCACCACTCCTAGATATATAACCAAGAGACATGAAAACACATCCACGCGAAGACTTGTGCACATACTTTCATAGCAGCATTATTCATAATAGCCAAGGGGGAAACAGCCCAAATGTCTATCAACTGATGAATGGCTAAACAAAATGTGGCCTATGCACAGAATGGAGTTTTATTCATCCATGAAAAGGAATGCTGCATTTCTGCTTTCATGTTGTAGCATGAATGACACTACAACATGGATGAACCTTGAAAACATGCCAAATGAAAGAAGCCAGACAGAAAAGGCCATATACTGTATGTTTCAATTTATATGAAATGTCAAGTATAGGCAAATCTATAGGAACAGAAAGTATAGGTTAGGGTGTCTGTGATAATGGCTATGGGCTTTCTTTTTGAGATTATGAAAATGATCTGAAATTAGTGGTGATGGTTGTATTACCCTGTAAGTATATTAGAAACCACTGAATTATACACTTTAAAAGGTTGAATTTTATGGTATATGAATTCTATCTCAGTAAAAATTATATATATTAATATTTTATATCAAATTCCTATTAGAAAATAGGAATCATGTATAAAAGTATTAATTTTTCTCGTTGATAATAAGTGTCCCTGCCCTAGATCATACTTCTTGCTCTCTCCTCCACTCCCTTCTCCTCCCACACCTCTTCCCCTGCAGCCCAGGCAGACAGCCACATGTAAATGCTTAATAAAGCTTACAGTTGTTGGTTGATAAATTTATAGACCTTTAAGAAGCAGAGAGCTTCAGTAGGAATAGTTTTAGATCATGGAACAAATGTTCCACAGCCTAGGATTAAGAAATGCTGAGTTTTGGGGCACCTGGGTGGCTCAGTTGGTTAAATATTCCACTTCAGCTCAGGTCATGATCTCACTGTTCATGGGTTCAAGCCCCGCGTTGGGCTCTGTGCTGACAGCTCAGAGCCTGGAGCCTGCTTCAGATTCTGTGTCTCCCCCTCTCGCTGCCCCTCCCCGACTCTCACTCTCTCTCAAAAATAAATAAATGTTAAAAAATTTAAAAAGAAAAAAGAAGAAATGCTGAGTTTTTATAGTCCATCAGTAAACAGTAGCGGGACACACGCCTTGAGCCAGGCCCCATGCTGATGTGCATTGGCCTGCATATTTAGTGTTTCCAACCAACCCATTAGATCCTTCTGGCAGGGACTGTGTCTTAACCCTTCTTTACTTCCCGACAACACTTCCTTAGCAAGAAAGAAGATCGAGGAATATTCCATTTAACACATAGTTCTTGAGTATCTGCTGTGTCCAAGGCACAGCTTTCTTAGGTTTCGGTCTCCCTGCTTCGAGAGAAGTGCCTTTGGGGCAGGCCAGATCTGATTCTTTTGTGTCTCAAGCCCCACACATTCAAAGTTTGACAAATTGAATGGAATGGACAGTGTTTGAAGAGGAGAGTGAGGGTTCAGACCTGGGCTTTGAGAAGGAGACTCTAATAATGTGGGGGTCAGAGGAGCCTTTCTTCCATATCTGCCAAGGCTTTGCACCAAGTAGACACTTTATACAGGCTTGTGAGCTGCCAGAACTTAAAAGAGAAACAAGGTAGATGCATGGACCCCAGCAAGCCCCTTCTTTTTATCATACTTCAGGTTCTTTGTCCTCCAAGCACAGGAACTGATACAGAAAGAAATGCCTGCCCACATGCACATAGTCACCAACAGTTGGAATTGGTAAGGGCATCAAACCTTGGGGCTAGCATAGCCAGGTTCCTGGTAATGCCCACTCCCTTCCAGAGGACTCAGCTAACTCTAGTAAGCAAGAAATACCAGAGGTAAAAGACATTAAAGAAGAGAGAGGAGTGGAGAACAGAAAGAAGGGGGCTGTTTCACCTTTTTTCAGAAAGTCTGTGCTTTAGAAAGGAACCCTATTATATGGTTTTATTAATGAATATTCATGTGTATGCAGATGAGTTTGTTAATGACTAATGCATTGGCATTAGGATATGTTTATGTCTTTGGTATATTTTTTAGCATATTCAGCTGTGTGTGTTTGTTTTCTGTGTGTGTGTATAGAGTACACCTGTGCGTACATAACACATGTATGTGTGGGTAGTGGTAGTAGTGTGGGTAGTATGTTTCTGCACATATGTGCATGTGCATGTAGGAACGCCAGTACCCTGACCTCTGTGTCAGAATTAAGAACTCTCCTGTCAGAGCAGCTTGATGTTTGTCACACCATTCTACAATCTCTTAGGGTTTTGTTGCTCTCTATTTCCATGGGAATTCCTTACTTTGAAATCAGGGCCCAAGTCACCTTTGAGGGAAGGCTGAAGCCCCAATGATCACTCATAGAGTCTTTAACTACTTTTCTTCTTCCTGCCAGGAGCCAACCCCCTTCAGAGGAATGAAATGGGACACACACCTTTGGATTATGCCCGAGAAGGGGAGGTGATGAAGCTTCTAAGGACTTCGGAGGCAAAGGTAAATTTCGGAGAAAGGAGAGGGCCTATGGGTACTCCATGCTGCATTTAATCGTTTGCTCATTAAATGATGTCTGGCTCCACACCAAAGGCCACTTCTCCTTAGGTGATTATTGTCTGTTTTAATACAAATCCAGGGGGAGCCTGGGTGGCTCAGTTGTTAAGCATCTGACTTTGACTCAGATCATGATCTCATAGTTCATGAGCTCGAGTCCCACATAGGGTTAGCTTGAGCCCCACTTCGGGTGAGCTCGTGCCCTGCTTCGGGTGAGCTTGAGCTCTACTCCAGGTGAGCACGAGCCCTGCTTTGGGTAAAACACAAGCCCCGCTTTGGGTGAGCCCCACATCTCTCTCTCTCTTTGGGTGAGCCCCCCTTCTCTCTCTCTCTCACCTTCTCTCCCTCTGTTCCTCCTGTGATTCTCTCTCTCTTGCCTCTCGCTCACTTGCACTCTCTCTCTAAAAAAAAATACACACACACACACATATGTATCTATATATACATACACATAATGTGTATATAAACACATACATAAATCTAGTCCCCAGTCTTAATAAAAATAGGAAGCTACCCTTATCATGACCAGGCAGAGGCCTGGGCCACTTCTGGGTTCTGAGGACTAATCTTCAAATTCAGTTTTTGAGCTAATAGACCTTCTAGCTCCTTTTCATAGGACCGGGATAGTTAGACAAAATCTTTAGCCCAAGTACTGTTTCTTCACTCGTTATGTATTCTATAACCTCAGCAAGTAATCCTTTCCCATCATCCCTCCTTTCAGAACCATTCCCTGACCCTTCCCCTCCACACACAGTCCAGAGAGCCTGGTATAGTCTGAGCCAAAAAAATCTCCATCTTAATTTGATCTTCTCAACCAAACTTTTGAGCTCCCTAAATACAGGCAGCTTTCTGCTCTTCCCAGCCACTGAGCTATCAGTCAGGAACTACTTGGCAGAGTCCAGGCATTAGAATCACAAATCTCAGAGCTGCCAGGGACCTCAGAAATTGTCAAGTCCAGTGGTAAGAAATTTTACCAAAGCCTAAACAATTAAGTCAGAGGAAATTAAGGAGAAGTGGACCAGAGTTGCACCCAACTGGCCTAGCCCTTCTCTCCTGAGCAGCCTCAGGGGAGGCTCTGCTGTGAACACACGTTTTAAATCTCTGAAGCCTAAATCAATGGACTCGTTTTACTCCTGGGGAAACTAGAGCTGAGGGATGTGACATGACTTTGGTCCCAGAGTGAGTTAGTGTCAAACCTAAGCTAATAGACTTGAATACAAGGTCAGGTGATAGGTTCCGTGGTAGGACTGGAACTGGAAGACTTGGTTGCTGACTCTCATTCTTGTGTTCTGTCCAGGATCATGGAGTCTCTATTGGCATATTGGCTGATGTACCTTGAGATGATTCAGTGTGACAGGTCCCACCTAGTGGCAGATATTCTCTGTGTCTTGAGTAAGAGCACTTAGGTCATTGGACTGAAACAGACAAGATACGGGTTGTGATCCCAACTCTACCACTCACTAACTGGGTGATGTTGGGCTAGCACTTGCTTTCACTGAAGCTCAATTTACCTCTGTGAAATGAAGACATTGGACAGAATGGTTTCTAAGGTTCTATTCTGTATACAATTGTCTACATGTCAGGATAAACCAGATTATGTTGTAATAACCCAGAATTTCAGTGGTGTAAAGCAATAAACATTTATTTTTGGCCTCATGCAGCCTATCCATCATGGGTCAACAGTGGGGGCTCTGTTCATCAAAGGCCTGTAGAGACCAGACTGGCATTGCAGCCACCCTCTGGGATGTTGGCAGGTTGCTTGCCAGAGGGAGAAGAATGCTCTGGAGGGTCTTGCATATGCAGTTAAATGCCCAGTCTGGAAGTAGACCCTTCCACTCACAGCTCACTGGACAGAACTAATCCCTGTTCCCACCCAATCACAAGGGACCAAGGAGAGTAATCCTACCATGTGCCTACAAGGGGGAGACTGGAAATGTCTGGCAGCCAGAATTAACCATATAGTTTGTTTCCCTGGGAGCCTTAGTAACTACCCTGCAGTAGTTTCCTCCAGAGGAGAAGAGGTAGGAAGGGAGATGGGCTTTCACAGCACATCCTGAGGGGTGCTTGGGACCAGCAAGAGTGAAAATTCCTAGAGAGCAAGTAATTCCCTCCTCTCTGTTCAGATTTTCCATCCCTAGGAATATCCCTAGAGGTAGAGTCAGTTTGCCCAGGTGCCTTAAAGATATCCCTAAACATGTTTCACATAACCTTGGACTGCACTCCCGTCATCCCTCAGGTGCAATAGCTGTCCCATGAGACCATGCCCTAGACTTGGCCAAGAGAACCCATGGTGTGTCAGATGGTCTGACATAGGGCAAGTCTCTTAGTGCCAGCATAGGTGGAGGGGTTAGAGCTGCTGTGGGATCCTTAACAAAATTCGGCTGCTTAAGAAGTGGCCTGATGTTGGCCATGTTAGTACAAGGCTAGTGTCCCGAGTAAATAAATGGTGGTTGTGTTCCTCTGTTCCAGTCAGACCCTTCTGGACCACAGAGGGCAATCGGAGACACTACCTTCTGAGTAGACATGGAGCTCTTAGAATCTGTGCAGAGTAGGGCAGCTAAGGGGAAAGAGGAACTATGCCAGAGAAAAAGCCAAAGGCAGTGGGGACATCAGGCCCAGAAAGGAGAGACCACATATAGACACAGGAATAGCTGTGAGTGAAGGGGGGGGGGGGGGGAGATTCATTCAGTGGCAGAGCTGGGACAGAGCCAGGCTCGGTGGCAGCTATCGGGAGGAGCTCCCTAACAGAGCTGTCACACAGTGCACGGGGCTGCCTTTAGAGGCTGGAAAACCACGTAGAGACTGCTTGGGGTTCTGTAACCTCTCCATGGAAGACTATTTCTCTGTTGTCACCTCTCTGTACTTTATGTTTTCATCTGGTCTGAAATGTCCCAACTGTCCACTGAGCATCTCTCCTTGATTGCTGTACAGTCCTGTCACCCCTCAGTTCTCCTTGGGTATTAGCATTGTCTTTCAGTTGCTTAGCATCTACTTTGTCACCCATTCTTCTCTGATTTTTTTTTTTCCTCTAAGCTGCAAAAAAACACTACCTCTTCAAAATCATGAGGCAGAGCTTCATGGGAAGAACACTGCTATAGACCTGGTTCTGTCCCACTTTGCCAATAAGTAAGCAGTAGCTGATCCTCTCTGAGTTCAGGCCTTACGTCTATAACCTAATGACTCAGGCCTGGAGGGTGCTGAGGCTCCAGCCTGAGACCTCATCTCCTGGCTCTTTGTCTAGACATGGGTGACTGCCACTCCGATCTTATCTTACTCTCCTTCTATGCACCCAGCATCCTCCTGCTTCTCAGCCCAGCCTTCTCCACTCTGTAGTCAAATATGTGTTCGTTATGGAAAATGTGTAAGTATAAAAGTCATATGTGTCATTATAGAATATTTGGAAAGTAAATTGAAGAGAATTAAATAATTTAGTACATGTTTATGAATGTCTGTGTGCCAAGCTCTGGGCTAGGTAAGAAGAAGACAGGTGGGTGAAACACTCAAAGAGCTTACCGTCTGATGAAGAGACAGGCAAGTGAACCATGAAAGTGAACCAGGGAAGCCCAGGGACTGTGGGAATCCAGAGGTGGCTTCGAATCCTACCCGGGGAGATCAAGGCAGTCTCACTGGAGAACAGGGCAACTGAGCTGAATTTCAATGAACATTTTAGCCCTACTATCGATATGTGATCACTGTTAATATTTTTAATTATTTATAATAATAGTAGGTATTATTAAGTGCATCTTTTATCAAGTGCATCTAGGTACTATGCCAGGTGCTTTCTCTGCATTTTTTATAACCCTCTAACAAATCCTTGAAGCAGCTCTTATTACCCCTGTTTTATAGATGGGAAAACTGAAGCTGAAAGAAAGAAAGCAGATACTTAACAGAAAATCAAGTTGTTAAAAGTAACTATTGGGGTATGAATCAGAGGATTTACTTTCATGATACTATATTTCCCTTTTCTGAACCTTACCTATATATATGTATATAGATGGCCTTTTTTTTTTTTAACCTGGTTGATAGCCTACGGTACATACAGGGGTCTTAAACTTGCAGCCATGTTTTATTTTAACAATCCAAGAATTTATTAAAAATGTGACCCCGTAAGGGTTGGGGGTGTGGATTCCTCCCAGCTCGCTATTATATTTTGTGCTAGTCTAACAGACATTTATATTTCCTACCTGGCCCTGAAGGTGTTTGAGTTATGATCCTAGTCCCATATTTGGAATTTGCTTTTTTTTTTTTCACTTAATATTATTTCTTGTTTTTTAAGTTTAATTATTATTATTATTATTTCTTTTTAGTAATCTCCATACCCCAGCATAGGGCTTGAACTCGCAACCCTGAGATCAGGAGTCACATGCTCCTCTGACTGTGCCAGCCAGGTGCCCTGCTTAATATGATTTCTTGAAAATTTTCCCATTTTCAAGTTATCCATAAGCCTAATTTTTAATTTCATTCTGCCTTTTAAAATGTGTCACGTATTTAAGAATCTCTGTCACTTTTTTTTTTAAGTTTATTTCTTTATTTTGAGAGAGAGAGAGAGAGAGAGTGAGCAGAGGAGGAGCAGAGAGAGAGGAGAGAATCCCAAGCAGGCTCTGTGCTGACAGCATTGGCTTGGACCATGAGATCATGATCTGAGCCAAAATCAAGAGTCAGATGCTTAACCAACTAAGCCACCCATGCACCCCAAAGAATCTCTGTCACCTTTAGTAGCCTACATGATTTTCTCCTTGCTGCCGGTTTGCTCAGTTTCTCTGCTTTCTCTGTGCAGAAGCTTCCTTGGGCCCCCTAAGAAGATTCAGAGGTGGATGAACCCCAGCCCCTGTCCTCTGAGCTGGCCATCTGGAAATGGAGGATGGGAGAGAGGCAGGCACCCTTGGTTCTGATACCTACAGACTGATTTGTATGTTAGGAGGGGTCCACAGAGAGTTTGTGGGGGCTCCAAGAAAGCATGGATCACCTTCAGGCAGAATGAGCAGGGCAGGCTTCATAGAGAAGGTAGTTGTGATCTCACTTTGAAGGATTTCGTTACATGGAGAGTTTAATACTTAAAGCTTAGACCATTTTCATGTTTTAACTAAGAGACGAAGGAGAGAGGTAGAAATATATCTCTGTGCACACGATGGCAGATAAAACAAAAATATGGGGAGCTAGTCCATGATGAATATTCAGCTGAGGGGGACGTGCTGGTGCCAGCCCGCATCTCCACTCCCGGATCCTCGTTCCGCCGAGACTCACGAGGAATTTATTGCTCATTTTAATCACACCCAGAGAATGAATTGGCAGGAATATTAGGCAGATAGGCCTATCATATATATTTTATTTGCATATCCCAGTGACAGAATCACAAGCACATTTCCTGTATCCATATTTTTTCATTTGCTTCAGGGATAGCTGGGGATGCAGTGCTCCCCTGGGCCCGCATTCTGGGCTGTAAACCTGGGTGCTGAGGAAAGCCCTCTTGGAGACAAGGGGTGAGGTACACAGGAGAGTAAGAGGGTTATCTTGCTCCTGTCATAGGGTGAAGTGATACCCTTTCCCCACTTTGCCCAGCCTGCTCCCTGCTGCATCTCATTTCAAGTGCCAATGTGCCCCATGCCTGGCCCTGTGCTTGGCCTTACGGGGATGACAGCACCATCTGACCTTCATTGCAGCTTTACAGTGGGCCAGACACGGAGCTATGTGCTTTATGAGGACAAGCTTTTGCTTTCTCTTTTCTTTGTTTTTAACTTTTAAATAAGTTTTTATTGCAATATACTTGTATAAGGTGCATATATCTTAATTATATAGCTCTCTGTATTTTCACAAGCTAAACACAGCTGATCAAGAAACAGACCATTATAGACATTCAGAAACCTACCTTATACTTCCAGTCACTGCCCATCCCCCAGGGGTAAGCATTACCCTGATTTATTTTAATTTTATTTTTACATAATTTCAAAAATAGTGCGATGAATTCTGTAAATTCTTCACCCACATTACCAATTGTTAACATTTTATCACATTTGCTTTATTATATATATATATATATAGAGAGAGAGAGAGAGAGAGAGGTAATTCTTTCTGAACTGTTTAAGGGTAAGTTACACACGTGATGCCCCTTTATCCCTAAATACTTGTATTTCCTAAAAGGACAATTTCTTACCTCAGTACGGTCCTCAAAAGCAAGGCATTAATATTGATATTAACTAATCTGTCAATGTTATTCACACTTCACCAGTTTGTCCCAATGACTATCTTTACAAGAAAAGAAAATTCTGGATCCCAAATTGGATTTAGTTTCATATCTCTTTAGTAGTCTCCGTTAATCTAGAATGGTTCCTCAGTCTTTCCTTGTCTTTCATGACCTTGACATTTAATGGGTTCAAGCTGGGTATTTTGTAAAATGTCCTTCAGTTTGGGTTTGTCTGATGTTTCCTTATGATTACATTTAGATTACACATTTCTGGCAAGAACACCTTCTGGTGTTTATTTCAATAAAATCATTAGGTAGCCCCATGCTAAAAGTAGGAATAGGAGATTAGTGTTTTAAGTCTCATCTCCCTAAATAGACTGTGAACTCCCTGGGGCAGGAAACAGGTCTTTTGTTATCTCCAGGGTGTAAAGTGCAAGCTCTAGAGCCAGACTGCAAAGGTTAGCATTCTATCTCTATTACTTGCTACTGGTAGACCCATGCTTTAATGTACTTCATCTCTGTGCAGAGGAGGAAGAGATACACTGAACTTCTTATGGCTGGGAGGATTAGAACAGCTGGTTTCCAGTCAGATGAGACTCAGCAATTGATGCTAACACTAGTGAGTGAGAGTTTGAGGAGTAACAGGATTATTTACATAGGCTCAGATCCTCACCCCACAGGATACTTATTAATTACAAAGGGGAAAATGGTAGTGGAAAAACATGGCACAGACCACCTCAACCCAGTGATCAAAGTCAACATCACCAGTTATAAAATAATCAACATCCTGTGCCTCCTGATATGATGCACTAAGAACACAACTCATCTTCTCACTTGAGCCAGTCCTCTTAACCTTCTCTCACCAGTCTTTGAATCAACCCAGCTATTTGCACAGTGACATGATCTGATTTACATATTGAAACATCACTCTGGCAGCAAGGAGGATGGGCTGGAAGAGAAGACAATAATCCAGGATGCTGACATAATGGTCACTGAGTGTAATGGAAGTGACACCTGCTATGTGCCCTAACTTTCTCTACAGGGATGTATACTTTATGAGCTAGTTCAAGAGATTTTCAAGTCCCTTGGGTCCCTCTCTCTTCCTCCAGGCCTCTTTGGTGGCCCTCCTGGGCTCCTCTTACCATCATTCCCCCACTCAGCGTTCTTTCCATCATCCCCTGACCCTAGTCTCATCTGTTGCTCCCTGTCCTTTTGGTGACTTTCTTACCAAGTCCTTTCTGTCATTGCAGCTTCAGAGCATGGGAGAAGCCCCGAGATGCGAATTGGGGTCAGCGTCAGGAACATGGGGCATATCTGAGTATATCTGAGAGCAGCCTAAGTGGGCTCTGTGACCCTGACCTCCCATGAGAGGTAAATGGTAGCTTGGCCTTTCTTCTGTTCCCTCCTCCATACCTATTGCATGCTTGCCCAGGGTCTCATTCTGTCTACTCACCACTCCCACCTTCACCTCAGCTGCCCTTTCAGTGAACACATTGCCACTTTCATTGTCAGACCTGTTCCTTGAGGGATACCCAATAATAGGGTTGCCTGACATACCCCTTCTCCCTGTAACCCTCCCCCAAAGAACCACTCATCCCAGCTACCCACTGTTGAGGGCGTGCAGCTAGGCTTCACCCCAGCCTCCCAGCCCTTTCCTGTAAATGCACTCACAGCCAGGAGGGGTGCCATATTAAATCAAGAATGATAGAAACCAGTGGCCACGATTATCCGCCAAGATGCAGCATGGGGAGCTGGTTGCTGCCGGCTCCAGGTGAGGACTTCTGAAGCTAATTGCATGTGGCTTTTATTAAGAAGATGATCACTCCCCCACTTCTGCTCTTGTGGGTGGTTTCTTCCTAGTGCTCTCAGCCCAGTGTCCTCTCCTTCTGCAGGCTGGGTCACCTGCCCTATCTTCTCCTCTAGTGGAACTGTGTCAAAGCAGGGCCTCGACCTCAGTCCCTATAGGCTTCCTCTCCATTTCCTCAAAAAGCCGGAAACAGTAGTAGCCTACATTTATGGAGCCCTTACCAAGTGCCTTCTCCCATCTTTCTCTCCTTCCCCAAAGAGAATATATCCAGACCAAATATTTTCCTTTCCTATGTTCTTTCACAAGCCTGGGCTCATAGCTGATGCCTCAAAAAGCCATTCATTCAGGGGTGCCTGGCAAGCTCAGTTGGTGAGTATGATACTTGATCTCAGGGTTGTGAGTTTAAGCCCCATGTTGGATGTAGAGATTACTTACAAAATAAAATAAAATCTTCAAAAAAAAGGCCACTCTTTCATTCAACACATTTTTAAAAAAATACAAACTCTGTGCTAAGCATTAGGAAAAGACCATGAAGCAGTAAACTTTAACCTGGTTTAATCCCAGCATCCTATATATTTTTATCAAAAAGTCCGATTCATTTTCAGAAGTTTTTCTGAATAGATATTGAGAACTGGGGGAGAGGCTGGGGGAGAATCAGGATGTGTCCTGATTTAGGCCACAGGTTGGATCTTTCCCGGGACCATCTAGAAAGCTCCTGAGAAACCGGCCAGATCACAGTATAACCTTTTCCCTATACTCACCCCCATAAAAGCCAGGGACCCTTTACCCTTGCCCAAGAAAATAACAGGAATACTAAACTCATGACATCAGAGAAGAGTTATAGGAGTAGAAATGTTTCCCTGGAGAAGACTTAGGAAGACCACAGGGTCCTACCCAAACCAACAGAGTGGCAAGAAAAGTCATGTTGCCTGTGACAAATGAAAAAGATATGTTCTGTGAGGCCCCACACATCAATGCATGGAAAGCACCTAGAGGCTGAATTTCTAACAGATAAGGAAAACTGGCAGGCAGAGATGAGCTGCCTTGTGCAGTTGGAGGTATCCCCAGAACCTCGCTGGTGTTGAGACTGTATCCTACAGACCTAGGCTTCCTAAGGAGGGAGCCTCAAGAGCCATTTTTGGGGTAGTGGGGCATCTAAGTGGACTAGGCTCCTAGCTTCTGCTTGAGCCAGAGCAACTCTTCATCTGTGGAGCCCATACAGGTTAAATTAGTTAAAAGGGTTCCTGTGTCCCCATCCCACCTCCAAGAAAGCACTGGGTTAAATAGTTATCAAAATGCAGTGAAGGAGAGAAATAACGTTTATCAAAGGCCTTCCAAGGGCCAGCTACTGTGTTCTCTGCTTAAGTCTCTCACACTACCACTTCTGCTATACATTTGCTATGTGCCAGAGACTCTGCCGAGTTCTTTGTGTATGTTATCTCACCTGATTCTCCCCAGCATCCCACCAGGACCCTGGAAGGTGGGTGTGAGTCACCGTCTCCGTATTAGAGATGAGGAAATGAAAATTCCGGGAGTTGAATGAACTTCCCCAAGGTCAGCTAGCTAGTAAGTGGATGAGGTGAAGTTTGAATTCAGGTCTTCATGGAACAGAGCTGCTTATTTCTGCCACACAGCTTGCCCCACTATGAGCCAGAAGAGGAGACAAACTTCAGGTGGGGACAACTGTAACAATTAAAGACACTGTTTTTAGAGGGCAGTGCCTTTGTATGGTTCCCGGCACTCAGCCCCTGCTCCACAACCAGTAGTAACCTCATTCAGTTGGCAACATGTATTGACTCCTTCTGTGAGCCAGGCCCTTGCTATGTGATGGAGCTGTTGAGATGAATAAGACATGGTTTTTGTCACCAAGGACCTCATGGTTGAGTAAGGAGAGACAAACAGGCAGTTAAATAAGTGCTTTGGAGGTCCCAGGGGCAGGCATGAAGCCTTACGATAGGGTCCTTAGACAATGTGGTATTTAGGTTGAGATCAGGCA
This sequence comes from Prionailurus bengalensis, assembly GCF_016509475.1. NCBI lineage: Eukaryota > Metazoa > Chordata > Mammalia > Carnivora > Felidae > Prionailurus > Prionailurus bengalensis. Next base: position 59,540,190 of record NC_057346.1, read on the forward strand.
CTTGTAGGTGGGAATGCAGAAGACTTTTGTGGTGAGGGAGCGGTGTGACCAAGGGCTCAGAGGCAGGAATACTCTGAGACCCATCACTAGGAGAAGGAAGGGAAGCAGACTCAACAAACCCTGGCAGTCAGCTTCCATTGCCTCAAGCTGCTTTTGTGACCTGCCTGACTACAAGCCAGCAAGGCCACTAGCCAATGCAGCACCAGGCAGTATGTGTACATGTCACCATCAGAGCCTTCCAGCCCAGTGGACCTAAGTGCTGAGAGGGGCTGGGTGGGCAGGGAGGAGGAGGAGGCAGATATATGGTGGAGTCGTCAGAGCCAGGTGATGTATGTGGCGCCTGAGGGAGCTGCACAGTGACACTCTGGATTCCAACCGGCAAGCGTCGCTCCACTGGGATTGGCGCCGAATTATTGCTCCATATGAAACCCAGGACTGATGGGAGCTTTCAGTTACAGACTGATAGCAACAGCCAAAATTGGATTGTTTGCTATTTATTTTTTTTAACTTCTGTCAAGGTCACTACTGTAACAGGAAAACACTGCCCAAGCAGCAGGTATTTTTCATCCACTCTGCCTGCAAGAGCAATCTGTAGCCACAACTTTTGTGACAGGGCCTTTCCTTGGCAGCTTTCTTTCTAGAAAGCTGTCAGTGTTACAGGGTCTTAGGGGAAAGGAGCCTCCTGAAGATCCATGTCTCTCTGTCCCAGTCCAAGACCTGCTCCCTTCCACCATCCACCCTGCTCCATGCGCACTTTATCATCCCACCTGCGCACTCACCCTCCCTGCCTGGCCCCCAGATAGCCCTCCATTTGCTGCCTGGCCCAGTACTCCAGCTTCAAGCCTCCAGTCACCCAGAAGCCTCCCCAGAATGTTCTGGGCTTTGTGTATCCTTCCTTCTCTGGACTTCTGTGCCACCCTGTTTGGCTGTCAATTCTTTCCTCTTATCTATCATCAAATTCACTTTTGCAAACATTCACCAGCTGCCTCCGCTGTGTCAGGACTCATGCAGGGAGTAAAAGACAGCGCTTGCCCTCAGGCGGCTCATAAATAGATTTAGAGGACAGAGTCACAAACATGCAACAAATTTGTTTTCAATAGTGGGAGGTTTTTGTTTGTTTGTTTTTTAGAGATGGGTGTAGGCTAGAAATAGGCACACATGCTTTGGAGGGAAATGATCAGTACTGCCTGAGAAATATTTGTGCACAGGCCCTGCCTCACCTTCCTCCCAACTTAGAGCTCCCTGAGGACAAGGCCTGGCTCTCCTCTCTTCCCTGCAGTGTGATCATATTCAGGCTTCCTCCTTCTGCCTTCCCTGAAGTGGACCAAGCCCAGGGCCAGACACATACCAGGCACTCAGCAGTGACTAGAACCCTCTGGGTTCTAGTCCTCCTCTCCACCCTGCCTTTTCCATCATGGCATGCACAGGACAAAACAGACAGCAATTAGTGAATAATCGTGTTTAATTGAAATGCAGTATCATGGAAGTGGAGGGTGTTCATAGCTCTGGTTTAAAAACCAAAAGGGGGGCGCCTGGGTGGCTCAGTCGGTTAAGCGTCCGACTTCAGCTCAGGTCATGATCTCACAGTCCATGAGTTCGAGCCCCGTGTCGGGCTCTGGGCTGACGGCTCAGAGCCTGGAGCCTGCTTCGGATTCTGTGTCTCCCTCTCTCTCTGACCCTCCCCCGTTCATGCTCTGTCTCTCTCTGTCTCAAAAATAAATAAACGTTAAAAAAAATTTTTTTAAAAATAAAAACCAAAAGGTTTTTGGGGTACCTGGCTGCCTCAGTCAGTGGAGCATGTGACCATTGATCTCCGGGTCATGAGTTCAAGCCCCACATTGGATGGAGAGCTTACTTTTAAAAAAATGAAAAACAGGGCACCTGGGTGGCTCAGTCAGTTAAGCGTCTGACTCTTGATTTCGATTCAGGTCATGATCTCATGGTTCATGGCTTTGAGCCCTGCTTCGGGCTCTGTGCTGACAGCATGGAGCCTGCTTGGGATTCTTGGTCTCCCTCTCTCTCTCTGCCCCTCCCCCACTCACACTCTCACTCAAAAACAAACATTAAAAAAAAAGTAAAACCAGAAAAGTTTTCAAGAGGGTAAGTGGAAAGGGAAATAACCTATTTTTATTAAGCACTTAAAACTGAATGCCAGCCATGATGTTAGGCACATTATGTATATCATCATATTTAATCCCCAATTTACAGATGAGAAAACTGAGGGGGAGTAACTTGCTCCAGATGATAAGCACATCTTATAAGTGATAAAGCTAGGATTCAAACTCAGGTCTTCTGTCAGACTCCGGAGTCAAGGGTTACTTTACTAGCAGTACTTATTTTACTAGCAAGATGAGCCAGGACTCCTGAGCAGTGGCCAACTAAAGTAAGGAGAATGAGGTGAGGACTAGGACAAGGGGACAGTGGGAAGGACTGGGCCAGCCTCCAATGACCAGGAGCCAGAGTGTGCATTAGGGCCCCTGGAGACCCAGAACTGTGTTTTTTACCCCTGAGTTACAGGGTAGAATGAAACTGGGATCCTGTTGGGCCCTGTGCTCCTGAGCCACCTGCCCTCTCTCCCCACAGTACCAGGAGAAGCAGCGGAAGCGTGAGGCCGAGGAGCGGCGCCGCTTTCCCCTGGAGCAACGGCTGAAAGAGCACATCATTGGCCAGGAGAATGCTATCGCCACAGTGGGTGCTGGTGAGTATCAAGATGCCAGCCGGTGCCAGAAAAGGGCTGGGGAGCTCATGGTCTGCTGCAGTGAGGTGTGCATCCTGCTGTCACCATACCAGGCAGAAGTGACTAACATTACAACTTAACATTTGTTGTGTACTTTCTGTGTGCCAGGCATTGTGATAAGCTCTTCATGTATGTTGTCATTTAGTCCTTACAGCAACCCGGTTAGGGTAAATCCCCATTTTACAGATGAGGAAGCGGAGATACAGAGCACTCATAATAATTGCTCAAGGCTGCTTTGCTATACTCTGACTCAAACCTTGATCTGGTCCACTGTCCCCACCCCTAACTTTTCAGGTAGGCAGACTAAGACCCAGAGAGGAGTAGGAACTTGTCCATCACTTGTAATGTGGCAGCTGAGTCAGAACTAGAACTTCTGTCTTTTGTCTCCCAGCCTGGGACTCTGCCACTTTTCAGTGTTTTTTGTCAGCATCTGGTTCAGTTTTAGGAGAAATACCCTGAACAAGCCTTAAGCGCTTTCTTCTTGACCCTAGAAGCTCTTAGGTCCCATACTGGGAGCCGGAATGCTCTCTGGTATAACCCCTACTCTGATGGCCCTTCTGCCCATGCAGACCCCACTAGAGAGAATTATAAAACTAGGGTTCTGCTCAAGATAGTGGTCTCACTTCTCTTCTCTGACTCAGGTGCATGATGACTCTCTGAAGCTGTCCTCAGGCAGATGAGGCAAGGGCAGAGTAACCCACACCTGGCTTAAACGAGCAGGCAGTGGTTCTCAAAGCATGGTCTCTGGACCAGCAGCATCAATATCCTCTAGGACCTTGTTAGAATTGCAGATCTCAGACCTCACCCCAAACCTATGGAATCAGAAACTCTGGGGTGGGGCCCAGCAAACTTTTAACAAGCTGTGTAGGCAATTCTGATGCTCAGCTCGTGTTTAAAAACCTCTGCGCTATGGTGTCAGGACATTCTATTCATGTTGCTTACCCCTTCTCTCCAAGCATCTGGCCCCACCAGATGTGATCCAGCAACTACCAAAGACAGCACCTGATAAAGGCTTAGTGATAAAAGAAGACATCAGGCTGTATTGTGATGCCCCTCTGGGACATTCTGGAGCAGCATATCAGCCCTAGGATACCAATTAGAGGAGTAATTGAAAAATGAAGGCAGCCACCCCTGCAACACAGCCCAGCCTGGTCTCCATCATCCTCACACACCAGTGGGACTCATGTGGCAGTCATGAGTCCCTCATCAGCGGATAAAAGGAGCCCACGGACCAGAACTGCCTCACCAGCTAGAAGTCAGGAGGCTGCCTAGAGGCATACACAGGAGCCAAGGAAAGCTTTTTGAACACACAGGCCCCACTACTCAGGCCCAAGCCACACCAGGCTGCCCTTTAGGATCTGGATACAGACATCCACTCTCAGCCACCACCTTACAGGTGGCGACACCTTACTTCTTTGCCAAGGCTGTGGCTGAGGTGGAGGGAAGGGAAGCCCTGGGAGTTCCTGAGGGCTGAAGAGAGGAGTTGCCCATGGAAAAGGCATTACCTGCACAGAGAGCTAAGAAAGCAGTCTCCTGTCCACCTGGGCCGCCACTGCAGCTGCCATCATAGTGTTTTCCCTCTGCTCCTTACAGAGCCCTTTCCCAGCAGGCTGTCTCCTCCTCTCTGACCTCTTGCTTCTCCCCAGCTTCTCAAGCCCCATAAGATGTGATGCTCCAAGAAGTTGGAGGGAGGGGAGAGGAGGACATGGGAAGGAGAGATTTAGACCAACGTGGGCTAAAATAGCAGGTCTGCACTCTTTAGCTGTGCAACTCCAGCTAAACACATGGCTTGTTTGAGCATCAGCTTTCTCATCTGTGAACTGGGGAGCCAAATCCAGGACTGACTGACTATAAAGTACATGCTCTTTCCAGTCCCTGTCGTCAAGGTGTTTACCAGCTAGAGTGGGGCACTATGTTCTTTAAATTAGGCCCACAGTTGTTTCCTTCAAGCCGAGACTGATCCTTAGTCTCAGCCCCAGGCTGGCCTCTTCCTCTGATCCTACACCAACCTCTGATGCACCACCCACTTTGTCTCTCCTTGTTGTTGGCCCATAGCCGGAGTAAATGATTCAGTTGCCCACTTCCGAAGGGCTGTCAGAATGCCTGCCCTGAGAGCTTCCCTCTACCCAAAACTCTATTCTGTTACCCAGACTTTGCCTCGGATTGGGAGGGTCCTACACCTTGTCCTGTGTTATGTAGGTTGACCCTGCTGTGGCTTCAGTGACCCTTGAAAAGACAGACAGGTATTGGGGCCTGAGCTGTGGGCTTGTGTATCTCCTCCATTTGTATGGTGATAACTGTATGCCCGCCTAGCTGAGAAGCCTGTGGCTGGTCATCACACTGATAAAGATCTGATAATGTTCACCTACCAACCCAGGTGAAGCATGAGGTACTCTCTGGGCCAGAATTTGTGGCAGGCAAGCAGCAGCCAGTGCTTCAAGATCTCCAGACTGAAGCAAGTATAGGAGACAGACGCACATCCAGAGGGGTAGGCCAGGCCTCTCTGGATCCTCTAGGCTAGCGTCAGATATATGCTAGGGACTGGCTGGGTGGAGCCTGGCACCCCAGGGGTACCATGAGGATGGGCAGCCAGAGAAGTGCCGCAGAATGAATTGATTTGATAAATGGCCATTTATTACCCACACGAATTGGCTGAAACCAATTTCGGTCACATCAACCCCTGGTAAGTGCTGGGATATTGATTTGTGCAAAGTAATACAGTGAATTTATCAGTGTGATCCCCAGCTGCAGGGCTTCTAGCAAGGCTGGCGCACAGTTACCGCCTTACAAATGGAGGAGATAAAGCACCAACCCCATAGCTTAGGCCCCCATGGCCTCTCTGGTCTTCTAGGGTCACTGGAGCCAAAGCAAGGCCAGCCTACATACCACAAGCCAGAGCCTTGGCATTGAAAGTGAGGCTCTCCTTACAGAACCCAGAGCTACTGTTGGTCATGGGAGGGGGAGGATGCCTACCCTGTTGAGCAGACCTCCTGGGATCTCAGAGACTCTACATCCCACCGTTCTCAGAAAAGCAACGAGCTGTCTATTCAGCACATTCAGGACTAGACTCCACTGCTTCCTCCAACTTGTCCACATCCTGTGCTCCTGTCTCAGTAAAGGCACCACTATTCACTTATCTCCTAAAATAAAAACTTAGATTATTCTTTGCCCCTCCTCCCTCTCCCTCACCCCTAACAGCCCATCAAATATCAGGTTCTAGCATTTGCCTCTTTTTTTTTTTTTTTTTTTTTTCAACGTTTATTTATTTTTGGGACAGAGAGAGACAGAGCATGAACGGGGGAGGGGCAGAGAGAGAGGGAGACACAGAATCGGAAACAGGCTCCAGGCTCTGAGCCATCAGCCCAGAGCCTGACGCGGGGCTCGAACTCACGGACCGCGAGATCGTGACCTGGCTGAAGTCGGACGCTTAACCGACTGCGCCACCCAGGCGCCCCTAGCATTTGCCTCTTAAACGGGTCTCAAAACTTACCCTCTCCCCTCCATTCCCAATACCACTGTCCTTGCTCAGGACCTCAGGATCTCCCATTTGAACCATATAGTGACCTCCTCCCTGGTCGCCCTGTCTCCTTTCCTTCCCCTATAACCACTTCTCCTACCCAGCTGGAGTGAGCTTTGTAAAATGTAAAAACTTCCCTGTTTAAAATCTTTGAGTGGCTCTTGCTGCCCTGACCAGTATACAAGGCCCACCCCTGCAGCTGCCCCACCTTCCTCTACCATGCCTCCCCCAACCCAGCTCTGCATTACATACACCAGCTGCTTCTGCTTTCTGCATTTGTTGATGCTGCCCTCTCTGCTTGGAATTCCTTTTCTTCTGGCCCTTTCCCCAACCTAGCCCAGCCCTGCCTATCTCCCACATTCTGGCTGGTTTTTACTTAGCCTAACTCAGTTCAAAAGTAATAGACTGTAGACTCCTGAAAGCAGAGATCATGCCTCAGTCGTTTTTGTTTTCGCAGTTCCTGGCACAGCTTTGAAGTAGATGTGTAGTGCAGTTTGTTGAATTAGTTTGGTTGGGCACCATGTCTGTCTCATGCTCTGAGGAGAGAAGAGAAGCTGTAAGCCTGCCCTCTAGTAGCTCACAAGCATACTAGGAACAAGAGTATATTGATAGTTAATAACAACACACATACGACTTGACCTTTGGCCCCTTGGGTGGATAGGCCATTCCCCAGCTCTGCTCTGGGTCAGCCTGCACACCTGGAAGCTTCCCTGCAGCTCCCTCTGACCAGGGGCTCATCCTCAACACCCATTGCTCTGTTCCCACTTGACTCTCCCTCAGGAGACCTCTGCCAGCTTAAATGCTCTACCATGCTGGGGTCTGGCCCGAATTCAGAATCTCACCATTGGCTGCGTGGCACACGGTGGACTGTCTCGTGCTTCACTTCTCTTTTTGACAGTCCAAAAACGTAATCACCCAAGCCCACCCTATACCTTTCTGGACCCCTCTTGGGGTCCTGTTTCTGAGCTGAGAAATATAATCAGGCCATCCCTGAGTCATGGTGTGGCAATGATTAATTTAGAAAACTGCTTGCAGTCCCACCTTCACGTCATACCACTTCACATGTTCTCGTTTTCTGGACCACCCTGGTCTGCTGAGATACTCAAGACCCAGGCTATCTCCAGGAAGCCTTCCTTAGCCCTCCACCTGGACAGAGGGCCCATTCTTGGGGCTTCCCACGGACATCTTTTATCAGTGCACTTAACAAAGGGCATCTATTTGATGTCTCCCTCCAAAGGTCAGGAACTACCTCTCCTTCAGCTTTTTCCCCAAGGTTGGGCACACAGGTGTATAAAAGATTGCTGAACTCAAGTGAATTAAGCCTGAGCCCATCTTCACACTTAGCCTCTCCTCAACACAGATTCTCAACCCGTCCTCTTTCTGGAAGGGTGATCCTTCTAGTGATTCCTACCCCAGTACACCCACGAGCGGGGGTTGGGGGGTTTCGCAAAAGCCAGTCTTTGCATTTTTTATGTGTTAACCACTCAGTAGCAATTGTTTGCCTTCAGAAACACTAATCCTTAGAGACTAAGAAAAGAACCGTTCTCAGGCACCTGGTTGGCTCAGTCGGTCAGGTGTCCAACTTCGTCTCAGGTCATGATCTTCCAGTTTGTGAGTTCAAGCCCTGTGTCGAGCTCTGTGCTGACAGCTTGGAGCCTGGAGCCTGCTTCGGATTCTGTGTCTCCCTCTCTCTCTGCCTCTCCCCTGCTCGCACTGTGTTTCTCTCTTGTTCTCTCTCTCTCAAAAATAAAAATAAGCATTAAACATTAAAAAAAAAAAAAAGGAGAGAACTGTATTCTCATCACCCTCTCAGCCTGAGGCTCCAATCAGTATCCACTCATCCAGCAAGTACTTCTTGAGCACTTGCTGTGCTCCTTGAACCTATAAGGTATAGACAGGAGATTGCTAATAGATGTGCAGGTGACTCAACCACAGGAGTCCCTCTTAAGGACTCGTTCCCATAGGAGATGCCACAAGCATGGGACAAACGTGTTCCAGGTTAGGCTAAAAAAACCTCCCACACTAGATCACTAGAACTGATCAGGAAGGAGGAGTCAGCCCACCCAGACTGCCCCAGAACCTTGAGCCGGACAGAGGCAGCTGTCTCCTGTTGTTTTAGTTTGGCATACGATGGTTCTTTCTGTCTGGAATGTTCCATCATACCCCTACTGCCTGGCAGTCCCCTCTCATCATTCTCGCCCAGATGCAAATGGCTCTTCCCGCACTTCTCCCAGTGTTCCCATTCCATTTGGAGCCCACAGTTGGCAGAGCAGCATTCACCTGAAAGGAACAGACCTTACTTTAGGTGTCTTTTTAGGTATCCCAGCACCTGGCTCAGAGCTTGTTTGCTGCACAAATGGAAAAGGCTGCCTGGAGAGGGGTTATGAAGAGAGAGGAAGCCTTATTCCCCCAAGGGTAGTAGTAACCATTTGGAGCACTAACAAACTCTTGGGTCAGGCCTTACTCTTCTCATTTGTAAAATGGAAGTTGAAGCATCTCTTTTTTCCTCCTTGTGATTTCAGAATGACCAAGAATTAATTCATGTAGTCAGCAATGTTATACCACCTTTGGGCTAGTCCCAAGGGTCCCTCAGGAAATGGAACTCCTAGCATCTGCTCCCACAGATTACACAGTCTGAGCAGGGAACACCCTCCTCCAGGAAGCAAGGGCACAGGTGGATGAAACCCCTTACGCTGCCCCTTACTGAGCCCTAGTCTCCTCTTAAATGGAGACAATACCTACTTCTCAGGACTAGCATAAGGATGAAAAAGATATCTATAAAATACCAAAGCTGGTGGCAGCTGCTTTGACTACCGTTATTTGTACTTTTCTGATTATCCTCTCTTACGGAGTGCCTTCATAACCCTAGACTCATTTCATCTACATGTGGGGCTGGCTTAGCATGTGTCTGACTACTCCCATTTCACAGATGAAGAAATAAGGCTCTACAGGAATAAGTGTTTTATTCAGATTCAGTCAGCTAGTAAGTGGCAGAGCCAGGACTCCAAACTAGGTCCTATAACTTCTACCATGTCTATTATACCACCCCATAGGTGAAAGTCGACCAGGGAATACAGACCCCGAGAGTTAATGGAGTAGATGTGGGGTGGTAGAGTTAATCAAAAAGGTTGTTGCATGTGAGTTTTAAGATGGTCCAGTGGTGGTGGGCATGACCAGGAGAAGGCAGGCATTCTGCTAAGGGGAAGAACACAGCAAGGAGGCACTGCTGCTCGCCCAGCCTGTGTAGAGGCAGCCGGGCCTGTTGGAGCTCACAGAGATGGGACCGGCCAGGGAAGGGGCTCAGCTGCCCACTCGGGGACCCTGACACCATCTTAGCCCAGAGAGCAGTTGTCAGGAGACTGTTGGAGGACAGGAGCTCCTGAAGCCATGTGTCAAAGGCTGAATGAGCCAGACTGGAAGACTACAGAAAAGACAGTTTTCTGGGTGAGGCTAGGGTACGAGAAGGTGCTGTGGCCAGGGAGAGCCAACTTCTTTCTTTAAACTCTTGAAGCACCAGTTCAGGCTCCAGAGTCAGCCAGAATTTGGGGTAAAGCCCAGGGTCTTCATTTATTTACCTGTGTAACTTGAATAGGTTACCTAACTTCTTTGCACATATTTCCTCATCTATAAGAAGGGAATCAAGTTCCCTGCCCTGCCTGCTTTGTCATAATGAGGCTCAAATGAAGTTATGTCTATGCAAGTTGTTGATACACTGGAAAGTGCTAGCAGAGTAAGTTGCTGTTGCTGGTCCACAGCGAGAACATCAATACCTATGGCACATCTCAAGTGGCCCATCAGGGTCTCTGTCCCAGCCTCTGCCCCAGCCCAACAGGACCAGCCATGGTCATCAGCCACCCTGCCAACCACACACCCTGAGGCCTGCCTTCCTCAGTCTTTCCTAGCTGCTTCCATTTTTCATTCTGTCGGACTCCATCTGCTTGGTCGTTTTTCTCTTCAGATATTATTAGAAATATCCAGAGTTGTAATTGTTTAATGGTTGGCATTTCGCCTGTTTCACAGGGGGACCAGATCAAGCCCACCCCAGATCCATGCCCTGGGTCTGGCAGAATTGGCCAGGGACAGCTGTGCAGTGGAGTCTGCCTGGCATTATAAAGAGCTCTCTCCCAGGTGCATTATTAGAAAAGAAGGGGAAAAGATGGCCCCAGGCATAATCCAATTTCACCTTCTCCATGGCGCTTTTGAACTGCATAGCCCAGCAATGTGCAACTCTCAGTGATTGGGAAGCTTTCCTGAAAGAGAAATCAAGATCAGAACCTCAGCTTCATGACACCTAGAGGATCCCAAATTCCCCTAGGCCACCTATCTAAGTGATGCCTGGGCACTTCTCTCTCCCCCCAAAACCCCAAGAAGCCTGAACCCAGTTCATGCTCAGCTTTTCAGCCTACACTCTCAATTCACCCAACTTTTTAAAGAATGTGACTCCTTTCAGATGACCCCTGCCTCACCCCTGCCCCAAAACACATCCACACATCATGTTCACAGTCTAACCTTTGCCATCTTGTATCTCTACGTTCCCCAAAGCCCCTACCCACAGGTTCTTATTTCTGTCAGGACACTGGGGACTCCCTCTCAGCCAGGCTTGGGCTGCCCCTTGTCATTCCCAGCCTTCAGGTATCTGTGAGGCCAGTGGATTCCCCTGAGAACCAAGCCTTCCATAGGGCTGGATCAGCTAGTTTAGAGAAGCTAGACTTGAGTGTCTTCTCAGGCCCCCCTCATGATTCACAGAGAGCATCTCCCAAAAGGTTGCACTTCCATCTGTTCCTGCTGAGGCCAGAACTAGAAAGTTCTTTAGGTAGCAGCATTAGAGATTGAGTTGAGAAAGACCACAGCAAAGACCTAAAGTGCTATGGCAGGTATTTGAGACGGTAAGCTGATCCCACCCACAACTATTCATGTTCATTCCTGTTTCCCCATCTGTGTCATGCCAGCCACCTTTGCCCCTTCGGATCCTTCCTGGCCTTCATGATCCCTTATTAGTCCTACTTCTTCTAGAAAGCCTTCCCTGATCTGTGTAGCTACTTCTTTGAAACCCAGTCACAGATTGTACCACACAGGATCTTTGTACCTCAGGACCAGCAGACACTTCCCTAAGGCTATCAACTCTTTCTCAGTTGACTTGTTTTCCAGGCCTTGTCTTCTGACATATATCCCTTTGTTAATCTCCCCCTGACACTCTGAGCATCAGAGCATACATGTTGTTCCATCTGTAGACCAACCCTGCACAGTCCTCTGTCCCCTTCTATCTTCTGACTGCCACGTTCCCATTAATGCAGTCCGAATGGATACTTTTTAAAAGCAGCCATATGTGAGCAAAAAAAAGAAAACCTGTTTAGAGAGAGAAGTAACTCTACCATCTATGCCAACTAGTAGTAATCTACCAGTTATGTGACGTGACGGTCAAATCTCTTTATCTCTGGCCTCAGTTTCCTGCTCAGTATAATGGAGTTAAGAATAATACTTTACTTCTCAGGGTGTTTGTGTGGGTCTTGAGTAATAAAAAAATGTTGACAGTTTTTCTAGTTGTGCCCGGCAGATAGCTTGTCCAATAAATGGTTCTTTTTCTAATGGCTCTGCCTCATTCTGCCCCCTGGTCTTATACTTGAGTGATGCTTCTGGAGCCTGATTCTCCCACTCTGTAGTTGGACACTTAATTTCCTCACCTTGAATGCACAGCCTTTGATTATATACTTCATCCTAAAGAGGGGAGGTCATGGGGTGCCTGGGTGGCTCAGTGGGTTGAGCGTCCGACTTCGGCTCAGGTCATGATCTCGCGGTCTGTGAGTTCCAGTCCCGCATCGGGCTCTGTGCTGACAACTCAGAGCCTGGAGCCTGTTTTGGATTCTGTGTCTCCCTCTCTCTCTGCCCCTCCCCTGCTCATGCTCTGTCTCTCTCTCTGTCAAAAATAAACATTGGAAAAAAAATTTTTTTAATAAAAATAAAGAGGGGAGGTCAGGTCTCACTCTGGCAGAGCTGAACTCCCAGGGAACTTGGGACATATCTGTCCCACTCCCGCACCATTTCTCCCTGATGGAGGTCATGGTTAGTGACAGTGCCAACCATGTGGTCCACCCCTCTGTGCCCTGAGCTCCACACTACCCTTGATTGGATTCCAGAAAGTACATTTGGCTATGCTTCCAGACAGCAGACTAGGTCTTGGTTTCCCCAAGTGGGAAAGAGTCCAGAGCTCATACCCCAGATCCCTCAGGGCCTGCCATGGGCTTCTGTCTCTTGCATTTGCATAGGAGGCAGGCTCAGTCTCCCACCAGTTGTGAGTAGAAGTGGAACCAGCCCTCTGAGAGCTAAAGTTCCTCTCCAGTTCTCCTTCACCAGCCCCCTGCCCCCTTCACCTCCATTCACCATCCACCCGCCTTTCAGTTTCCCTGGCAACGCTGAGTGCTCATCCTGGAAAACTTTATCCGAAATCTGCTCTGGGCAGCTTTCCAAATCCATGCTAACCTGATTAGGTGTCTCTAGGGGCCTTGCCAGCTAATCAGATTAGGCAGCACTAATGGTAGTGAGGACTTTGAGTGGGCGCAGAGCAGTAAAACATATTGTATACTTAGTGATAATTATCCTGCCTTTTGTGTCATTGATTTATCTGCCTCCCTCACTGTCCCCCCCCCACCCCCCGTCTTGTGTGTTTGGCCCTAGCGATCCGGAGGAAGGAGAATGGCTGGTACGATGAAGAACACCCTCTGGTCTTCCTCTTTTTGGGATCATCTGGAATAGGTAACTGGGAGCAGAACGGCAAGTAGGGAAGGAGTGCTGAGGGAGCCCCAGCTGCTATGGGCCAGGGTCACACAGCCCACTTCTGAATTCCCGCTCTCAAAACAACTGCCTCCAAATTAGAGCCAGAAAGAGGGTTGTCTGTCACATTAGGAACAGCTGGAATGATGCCCCTCCCTCCAGAAGCTGTGGTATAGGGCCTGATGCACCTGGACAACCAGGCCCTTTGGGGTCTGTTAGCCCTGGTCCAGCCACTCTGCATCCCCAGAGGCTGCCCTTTGGGAACAGTTGAACCACCTCCACTGCCCAGCACACCAACCTTATTTATTAGTACAACTTGGGACATAACCTTCTAGCAAGCTAAAGAAAGCCCCTGGTGGCCAACACAGTGTGGGGTGCATAGCAAAATTGGTTTCAGTCAAATGGGTTTGGTATTTTTCTAGCCAGTTGGGCTGGATTATCTGAGGCATTCTCACTCCCTCGCTCTCCACCCTCACAGACCCCTGACCTGCACCACCACCTCCCACCATTGTCGTTTTGGGGAGTTTCATGCATTTGTTGTCTCTTCTTCCCCTCTCAGCATCTTCATGGGCCTAGCTCTCCCCCAGATGTAGATTACTGCCACCTCACCATGATACTGTAGAACTTGATTTCCTATACTAGACAGTGACTTCCAAAGGTTTGGCCATCATACCAAATGGCCCTTAGAGCCACCGCTTTGGTATTGTCATTGTTTCTTTATGTTACAAAGAAAGGCTGTGAAGCCAAGGAGAGGTATTCTTTATCCTCTCCCAGCCTCTGTTTGGCCTATGGCTCCAGGGCCTGGCTGGATGGCAAGACCATGGGTGTCCAAAGAGATGCAGTGCAGTGACCAGGAAGTCAGGGTGCTCCTGTCAGAGGCAAGGTTTGCACTGGGCTTCAAAGAATAAGTTGGCTCTGGATTATAAGTGTCAACCTCCCACTGTTAGGATGCTGCTATAGAGAAAAAGTCTCAGTCTCCATCCACAGAAAAATCAAGATGCAACGCACTTTGATTCTGGTCTCAGCACCACCTCTAATTCTCCCAGTGACATTGGGAGAGTCACCGACCTTCTCTGAGCCTCAGTGTTCCCACCCATAAAATACATTATTTCCAGTGTCCATGCGTTTCTAATATTCTTTCATTCCAGGAGATAGTCATCTGGTCCTAACCGAACACCTCTTCCTTCCATCTTACTAGGAAAGACAGAGCTGGCCAAGCAAACAGCCAAATATATGCACAAAGATGCCAAAAAGGTAAGGGCCAGGATCTGGGCCTGAGGTGCAGGCCATAGAAACCTCGCCATTACTGCTAGCCTCCAAAATTCTAGGCTCTCTGAATCTGTTAATAGTGAATCAAAAAGATGGGCCCTGACCCAGGAAGCAGGCCTCAGCTCTGGCCCCCAACTTGGCTACCAAATATTCCAGGACTTTGGGCAAGTTATCCAATCTCCTTGTGCCTCCATTTATTAATCTATGAAATGGGAAAAATAATCCTTGCCCTGCCTGCTTCCTGGGGCATTTGGGAGAACCCACTGAGATTCATCCATACATTTTCAGGCATCTACTTTGGCCAGGTACTGTAATAGATTCTAATAACTCAGCATTTAAGACACTTTCCCTTACCTGAGGAACTCAGGCTGAACAGGGAAACAGCTTTAGAAACATACTATTACTGTCTAGTGCATCAAGACCATGCTAGAGTCTTGGGGCCTATAGAAGAAAACAAGAATGAGAAGATGCCTTATTGCTTCTCTCCATTGTATATGAGCTTTTAAACATGATTTCTTATGCCCTAACCTGTGGTGTGGTCATAGTCCCCTTTGCCCCATGACTCAAAGCCCACGGACTCGTCATAGGAGAAGGCTGTCCCTGTCCCATATCTATTCAGACTCTAGCTTTCCAAGACCTGCTTAATTTGACTTTCTAGGCAGACTTAACCAACTGAGCCACCCAGGCACCCTCTAGGCAGACTGTAAATGTTTTCACGCAGAGAGAAACGTCCAAGAGATCCATCCTTGGAGATTGTAGAAACATTTCAACTAAAGCCAGACATTCTTCTTTCCACCAGTCTTTCCATTGTGGAAGCTAAAGTCCCCCTACTCACCACCTGAGATTGCCCATGACCCCAGATGCCCTCACCTAATTTCTATGGAAGACCTCTGCAGCTGAGGCAATGAGGAATTGCTTAGGCCTCTGCCAGCCAAACTGCCACAGCAGCAGAGTCCTGGCCACCTTTCCTCCTGCTTCTGGCCTCACCACCCCTTTGCCACCTCCCTGAGGGCCTGGCACCACAGAAACAAGGTAGCTCAGGCTGTGTCCTCTGGAGCCACATCCCTGGCCCCCGTCTGCCTAATAACTGGCTAAAGGCTCCTAAGCTTTCCTGGCTCTGCCAGTAGCTGTGCTCTGCCTCAACCAAACCCAAAGCAGACCCACTTGACAGGCAGTAGGCAAGAAGCAGCACACAGCATGCTAACATACTGCAACCAAAATAGCATTTTTAAGACAATTCATCAGGTTGGCAGCGATTGAAACAATTAGCACTCTGGAAAGAGCCATAAACTAGCAGGACTATTAGGGAAGATACAGTTACGGGCAGGAACCACCTGATTAGGGATGAAGAATTCTGAGTGGTTTAATTTTAATACTGTCAGAAAGGTTAATATTTAATTACAAATTATAATCTCCTTATCCAAGCTGTCTTAATATGTCTTCATACACAGTGGAAGAAGGGAAAGCATGGTCTGATTTGCTGGTGTAGGAGGCAGGCGGGGCTTGCTAAGAGACTGATGATTCAAGTCATTTTTCAGTTGGAGCATCTGAATGAGGGGCAGACTGACACCAGTGCGGGGGCTCCTAGAAGCATGGTTATGGCATTCTGCAGTACACCGTCACCCCTTGGAGGCAGTGGGCTGGGCAGTCAGGGCCCTGGAGCCAGCCATTCCTCAGTACAGGCTCCAGTTCTCCTTTCTCCTGACCTTAGGTGGGTTACTTAACCCCTCCAAGTTTGAGCTCTCTTGCCTCAAAGTGAAGCTGTCCAATCCTGTGTCTAAGATGGTTGTGAGCATGCAGTGAGGTAATATGAATCACAGTGAGCTCAGGCTCTGGCACGTTTAAGTAAGTGCCTGATCCCTTGTCTCATGTGTGTTCATCATCTGGTACTTTCTGCAGCACTCCCCCATCAGCTGTCTTACTTGATCCTGTGATGCTAAATTAGATCCACTTTTCAGATGAGAAGACTGAGATCCTACAACATGTAAGGGCTTGTCCAAGTTCATTTGTGAGGGGAGGAGGTAAAATCAGAATCCAGTCTCTCATCTCTTCTCTCAATACAACTGTTCTCAGCTACAGTAGGAGACTAGATTGTAAACTTGTCAGTTTGTCCCCACGTCACATAGGGAGATGAGAGGCATGAGAAGCCCAGAACAACTGTCTCTGTATTTAATTTTCATTTTATTTATTTTGTTGTTTTTTAAGTAGGCCCCACACCCACTATGGGGCTTGAGCTCAAGATCCTAAGGTCAAGAGTCATACGCTGTACTGACTGAGCCAGCCAGGTGCCCCTAATTTTTAAATCCTAGGCGGTGCTTCCGTAAAACTCCTACTTGTACCAGCCTGTGGGCCAGCTCACCTCAGAGTCTGTGTTTAGTAGAGACATTTTCTGGCCATATAACAGGCAAGTTTGAGACCTACCTTCAAAATCTGAGAGTCTTAAACTGTACCCAACACCAACAGGACCCAAGGAATGATTTATAGGAAGTGTCGTGTCATAAAAAGGGTAGAGTAGGGCTGACTAAATGAAATGCATGCTGGCCTGGGATTTGGTGGCTTGAATTTAAATTCTGGCTTTGTGATCCTTAGTTTCCTCATTGGAAAAGGGTCACTGGTACCTCTGGACCTGGTTGCCTCACAAGGTCTCATTTGTACAATTTTATAATTTCTTTATTGGAATCAAGGGTAGTCCACCTGCCTGGGTTCAAACCCCAATTCTAAGCTACTCTGGAGTTTGCTGGGATCTCTGTTTACATCAGTTTTCTCATCTATAAAATGGGTCCAATAATGGTGCCTAACTGATTAGATTATTGTGAAAGTTAATTGAGATAATAATGTAAAACGCTAGACACCATCATTATCATGTAGTAATCAATCAGTACATGTTGGATATTACTGTCATAATTGTTGTCTCACTTCATCCTAAACTAAGATCATGTGAAACCAAAAGTATTCAAGCCAAGAAACTCAGGCCCTGAAACTTGTTCAAAGTTACTTAGCAAATCAGTAGGAGAACTAGGATGAGAACCCACATTATTTGACATAAGTGAGCAGTAGAGCCCATACTTCTGGATCCTGGGACAATTGACATCGGCACAAAGCCCAGGATTCTTCAGATGAAGACTGCCAAGAGCCCTGCTGATTGACAGAGCAGGAAATAGGAGGCAGTAGAGTTTAGTGGCTAAGAGCACAGACTTGGAGCTAAATTGTCAAACCTGAGTGACCTTGGTCAAGTTACATTAATCTGTGATTCAGTCTTCTCTTCTGAAAAGTATAAGAATACTTACTTTACAGACTTGTACATGTTCTGAGCCCTGTAGAGCAGCTGGCTTAGAACATTGCCAGGTACTTAGCACACAGTGACTGTCAGCTATTATCATTAGATACCCATCTCATGGGTTCCAATGCTTTGCTCCCTCTGGGAAGCACTCCCGGCTTCTTCATGTCTGTCCTCCCATTCTTCCTCAAGTCTGTGTTTCTCTTGGCTGAGCTGCCTGGGACCCTCTGAAAATGTTTTCTGGCTAATGCCCCATGTTCTCGGATAGCAGTGGTCACCTCCACATTGCCTTACTACTTCTCCAGCCCTCCTCTACCTCTTGGGTTAGGTCTCTCCTCAGGCCCCTGGTGAGCCAGGGAGAGGAAACAGGGCCTGTGTTACATAGGAAGAAGCTGCAGTTCAAAAAGGGGGAGGGGGGCAGCATGCCCAGTGCCACACAGACAGTGGCCAAACTGGGACTGGAAACCAAGGGCCTGCCAAGGCTCTTCTGCCGCGCTCTACCTCTGGTACAGAGTGAACAGAACAGAGAAAAACTACGTCACCGAGTGAATTTCTGACCAGCAGCAGAGCTAGAATGTGGCCTGGATTTCAGACATAAATAGCTACCTCCCTCTAGGCTCCTGGCACCCTGTCATCCCCAGCCCTCAGAAGAAGCATATTCAGTGAGTGCACTTTCTAAGGTGGAAGTATGTGCCACTAGGAGAGGAACCTGGGAAACCCAGGCTGTGAGTAGAGAGACAGGCTACCTGTGAATCCCCTTTTCACTCCCTAAATCCATTGTGAGAAGGAGTGGATACTCTGCCTGTGTTAATTCACAGATCCCATACTATACACATACACACACACATCCGCTCCCTCTGAGGCTAATCATAGTTGAACCTCACCCCAGAGGTTCCCTTCAAATCACTCCTAGGCCCAGTGGTGGAGAGAGAGGGGCTGTAAGCTGCCATATGGATAGCTGTTAAATAAATTAAAAGATTTCTTAGCATAAAAGAAAACTAAAACAAAGGGGCATGTCCCTATAAAGACCTGCACAGCTGAGGGCACCATGGAGCTGTCTGGGTATTTATTGTACCCTTCCTTCTCATCATGGTCCACACTGATGGTGACCGAATTTGTCCATGTATGTCTGCCCCTACTTGAGGTGTTCTCCTTGAGGACGGAGACCAAGACTTGTTCACAGCTGTAGCTCCAGTGCCCAGCACACACAAGATGCCCTCAGGAAATGTGGGATGGGTGGGAAGGTGGGTGATACGGTAATCAGACCAGTAGAAGCCTGAAAAAAGAGACATTCTGAGCCAGATTTAGAAGGGCAGGGATATGACTTAGGTTTATTAAGGTAGCAAATGGGGGGGATCATGTGGGGGAGGAGTGAACAGAAACCCACTATGGTGAGAATGGGGTAGAAGATCTTGGTTGGTGTGGTCTGAAACCCTAGGGCCTATTTGAGCAGCTCTCCTCCTTAACCCTTCCCTCTACCTTCCTGCCTCCAAATGGACTCCTGCTTGTTTCCACACAGGGCTTCATCAGGCTGGACATGTCTGAGTTCCAGGAGCGGCATGAGGTGAGTGAGAGTCCTTGGTAAAATGTGGTTTGGTGGATCTGTCAATCAACATGATTCTGCCTTGGGATTTGTCCTTTGGGGACATATGTGTGCAGCAGGATCACTGATCTGTTTTGTATCGGACTTGCTCTGAAAAACAAGCATAAAGAAGATCTGTCTGCTCTCTCATTACAGCAGGATTCCTGCCACCCCAGGAGGAAGCCTGACTGTCCCTGTTGACACATGCAGTCTTTTTTTTTTAAGTTTATTTATTTATTTTGAGAGAGAGTGTACAAGAGTACACGTGCACACGCACACAGAGGAGAGTTAGAGAGAGGGGGAGAGAGAATCCCAAGCAGGCTCCATGCTGTCAGCATGGATCCCAACGTGGGGCTCAGACTTACAAATTGTGAGATCATGACCTGAGCCGAAAATCAAGAGTCAGACGCTTAACCAACTGAGTCACCCAGGTGCCCCTTGACACAGGCAGTCTTAATAAATAAAGCCATTTTCCTATGTATGCCCATATTGGAAACTAAAAGCATAGAAAGGCTTTTTCAATATGTTTCCTTGCTTCCTCCAGGTGGCCAAGTTTATCGGGTCCCCACCAGGCTACATTGGCCACGAAGAAGGTGGCCAGCTGACCAAGAAGCTGAAACAGTGTCCCAATGCTGTGGTGCTCTTCGATGAAGTGGATAAGGCCCATCCAGATGTGCTTACTATCATGCTGCAGCTGTTTGATGAGGTGAAAGTGACTTTGGGCTGGGATGGAGGAGGGGACCCCAAAAGTATGGGGTGCTGTGAATCAAGAATCAAGGGCCCAGAGGCTTGTCTGATCCTTTCACTTGCCATTTTGCCCCCATGTGTATTCAGTCACTTAGCAAATGATGCTTTGCCCCCTTTCTGGACCAGGGCCTGGGCTGGGCACTTGAGGACAGACCAGTACTACCCAAGGATTGACATTTTCTGGCTGCCCAGACTGCCTTCTAGAGAGACATGGAGCAGAGATACCAAGACAGAGACATGAATTTTTAGTTCCAGCTCTGCTCCATCTCTAGGCATCAGGGACCTCATGTGACAAAGAAGGAGGCTGTATCCAAGATAAGCTCCAAGAACCTTTCTGGCTTGTGAAGCCCTTTTCTTCCAAGGAGTTCCAGGCTCACCACAAATTAGATAACCTCCTTCTGGTAGGGTAAGCTCTAAATAAGAACTCTGCTTTTCAGTACATTCTGTGTACTAGGCTTGTGCTAACAACGTCACCGCTAATCATCACAATAGCCAGGCAGTGACAGCTGTCTCATTTTTTATTTATTTATTATTTTTTCTAATTAAAAAAAAATTTTTTTTACATTTATTATTGAGAAACAGAGACAGAGCATGAGCATGAGAGGAGCAGAGAGAAGGGAAGGCGTAGAATCTGAAGTAGGCTCCAGGCTCTGAGCTGTCAGCACAGAGCCCGACGCGGGGCTTAAACTCATGGACCATGAGATCATGACCTGAGCCGAAGGCAGACGCCCAACCAACTGAGCCACCCAGGCACCCCAGCTGTCTCATTTTTTACAGAAGAAGAAACTGAAGTTCAGAGAGGTTATAAATGACTTGCCTGAGGCCATGGAGCTATTATACAGAGGATCCAGGTTTGGGCCACAGATACATTT
This sequence comes from Prionailurus bengalensis, assembly GCF_016509475.1. NCBI lineage: Eukaryota > Metazoa > Chordata > Mammalia > Carnivora > Felidae > Prionailurus > Prionailurus bengalensis. The sequence goes on from NC_057346.1 coordinate 59,560,959, forward strand.
GATTCCAGAGCCCCAGTTCTCCTACTCTGTGCCATTCCTTACCTCAAGCAGGGGAGGGAGAGCTTATCATAGGAGGATTGGATCTCTTCCTTTAGAGGCCGGGCAGAACTGAGCATGAGGCTTCTCCTCTGCTCCCAAGCCGGGGCTATATTAACCAATATATGTCCAGATGGAGTCCAGCCCACTTTTCCACTTAGCCCCTTCCAGCTCTGGGACAGCAAGGAGGGGTTTTGCTTCCCATGTCGCAAGTGTACTTGATGAGGTGTGGGAAGGGACTCCTCATGGACCAAATAGCACACCAGGTGCCAAACCAAGAAGACCCAGATCCAGATATCCCCATAGCTGCCCATCACCTTCCCCACATGGCCCAGTATCCTTGTCCCTGCCCTAGTTTCATTGCTGTCTTCCTAGCCCCCCAGCTCTTCCCTGTCCCCAGACCACCCACTGAGGAATAAAGGCCAGTCCTTCAAAAGTCATATATTAGTTACCCACATCTGTGCTGTAAGACCTCCCACTTTATTCTAGTCTCTTGATGGGATTCAAGTACACAGCTATGGACTAGACCCATACCTTCTCTCTGGGAGCTCCCTGCCTAGGTAGATAAGTGGAAAGGAGACATGATAATGTTGAAATTTTTGACTTTATGTACCAGGCACTGGTCTAAAACAGTTACTTGTATCAATTCATGTGATCCTCCCAACATCCCTACGAAGATAGTTCTTATTACTGCCTCTGTGTAAGATATGGAAACTGAAGTAAAGTAAGATAAGTAATTTGCCCATGGTCATACAGCTGGGAAGAGAGAATCCAAGGTTGGAACCCAGGCAGTCCAGTTCAGAGCCTACAGCTTCACTAAGAACTACCATGCAGGTAGGACCAGAAGAGAGAGGTAGATCTGCAGTGAAGCATTCACAGGAAGGGAGGGCCCAGCTCAGGGAGCGTGAGCACAACAGTTTCTGACATCCCTGGAGAGGTACCTCTGATGACCCCCTTGGCCCAGAAAGAGGGAAGGCAGCTGCTGACTGAAATACAACCAGCACCACCTAGAACTTGTTACCACCTCCATATGTAAGCCCTGTCCACCCATTCCCTGCTACTGTCACTCCATTGACTACCTTTTGGGAGTTGATAATAATCCCTTCCTACAGCCCCCACCAACCTACTGTCATTCCTGAAATTTATATCCTTGATTCCATTGACCAAAGCTGTCATCCAAGATTACTTAGCCAGAGTTATGCTTATAGGCTCCTTGTGGACAGGGACTTTATCTTAGTCCAACCATTCCCAGAGCCCATGAGGTCAGGGGAAATGCTTTGTTAAGTAACTTAATTCAACAGGAATATAGTATACCTTTCAAGGATAAATCAGGAGGTTCTAGGCGAACGAGCGGAGAAGGGCTGGCAGCAGACACCTACTGTGCCGAAGCACGGGGGCGCGAGGCCGTCTGGCCTGTCCAGGGAACTGCAGCTGCTCAGCACTGCTCGGCTACAGAAGGGAAGTGAGAACAGAACAGTGGAGGTGAGTGGGTAAGTTGTCAGGGACCAGTTACAATCCCAGGAGATGAAGTATGGGTTTACTTGTTAGATTGTAAGGAGCTTTTAAAGACTTTAAGCAAGAAAGAAACATGGCCAGGTTCTTACTTTATAAAGATCTGTCTTCCTAGCCTGAGAGAAGGCATTGGTGAGAGAATGGACTGGAAGGCAGACGGGGAGCAGCAAGGAGGCTGTTGAAGCCTCCGGGCTAGAGCTGAGGATGCCTTCTCTAAAGCAGAGCCACAGGCTAGCCAGAACTCCTGGAAGGCTGACTATGCAGGGCTCAGTGATTTGATTGAATTTGAGGGGAGACAGAGGGGCCAGGGGTGGCCAGCTGCAGGGTTTCTGGCCTGGGTGACAAGACGGCCGCTACTGCCATTGACTGAGGCAGGGAACACAGGAGGATGAGCAGCAGATTGGCGAGGAAGGTGAGTTGCTGAGGTTTGAAATCACTGAAAATGAGATGCCTGAGGGACGACGACCAGATGGAGGTGTCCAAGAGGCCAGTCATCAGTTGGAGAGATCTAGAGCATAGTACAATTCTGGACTGGAAGCAGAGATTCAGGAATGCATCAGCACGGACAGGGTAATGGAAGCCACAGGAAGGGATGAGATCTCTCAACTAGGGGGTATGTAGTATGTAGAGAAGAAAAGGCTAACCCAGAGCCTTGTGACCTATCAGGAAAGTCAGAGGGAATGTGGTTCAGGTGGGGCAGAGGGGACACAGGATGCACAGTGTCTGCCTTGGTGTTCATGAATGAGTGGAGCAGACTGGCAGCAAAAAGCATTTTAGCCCACTGTGGTGCATGCTGAGCTAGAATAAGTTACAATTGTCAGGAGTTGTGGGGGCATATGATCCAGTCTGGGGGCATGAAGGAAGCACCCTCGTTCCCACCTAGCCCAGTTCTCACAAGCCTGGATCCAGAGAAGCAGGAGCCCTAATGTTCTCACCAAAACACCAAGCAGGACTATGACCCCAGAGCCTGTAGCACAGGGAAGAAGTCCCAAGAAGAGACTGGCTCCTGAGGAGCCCAACCTGCTCTTCCCTTCAAGGATGGAAGCAGTGGGAAAGCAACCCCTATAACCCAGGGTAGCATTCACACCCACCCAGTCACTGCTGGGAGGTATGCCAGTGACAACTCCCTCTTTGGGACACATTCTATTGCCAAAGACTCTGAGGAAGAGAAGACATGAACACTGTAAGTCATCCTTTGGGTCAGTCTTACCCTGCATCTGTTCCCGTCACCCCTCTAGGACCCATCCACAGGCCCAGTTAGAAACAGCGCTTTGATCCTGGAATGAAATTGCTGTTGGTTGTTGCTCTAGCCAGTATAGCAGCATGTGTACTCAGTCCTTGGGGTTGAGCTCTGTGAACAGTGTCCTATGCGCACATTTGGACACATCTCACACACACACACACGCACACACACGCACAGAACAGGTCTTCAAAACTACAATTGCCCCCGGGTACCTGGGTGGCTCAGTTGGCTGAGCATCTGACTTCGGCTCAGGTTATGATCTCATGGTTCGTGAATTCAAGCCCCGCATCAGGCTCTGCGCTGACAGCTCAGAACCTGGAGCCCGCTTCAGATTCTATGTCTCCTTCTTTCTCTCTGCCCCTCCCCTGCTTCCACTCTGTCTCTGTCTCTCTCAAAAGTAAGTAAACGTTAAAAAAGGAAAAAAAGAATTGCCCCCAGGTAGATTCTGTTGATCTATAACTCATAGATAGGGAAGCTAATGGCAAAAGCTAAAGATTATCTGCTTCCACCCTTGCTTTCCCTTCTTCCCACCCAAGGCAGGGACAAGAAAGTGATTAGGACTTGAGCTGCACATCTATTCTAAATAGACCCCCTTGGAACTAACACTTTCTGAGAGGCCTGTGTCAAAGACCCATATAAAGCAAGGCTAACAAGCACCAGATACCATGCCCAGCATGGAGTAGGTGCTAGGTTAATGCACATTTCTTCCCCTTTAGCCCCTGAGGGCCAGGGCTAGTCTGCCGTTGCTTTGGCTTTAGAAGCAAGGGCTGACCCTGAGTCAGGTCCATACCACCAGGGAATGGGAATTGTTAAAGGAGGACTAGTTACCATCTGAGCCTGGGGCAGGCAGGAGCTGACAGGTTGAGGTCAGTGACCTGTCCCCAGAGCCATGGTCTCTGGCCTGGCATGAGTTTGTGCTTTGTGGGAAGAGTATGGGAGCACATGGAAAGCACTAAACAGGAGACCTGCAGTGGATGTAGAAGTGCCCCATCGGTGTCCACTGTTGTTATTCCCATCAGTTCTGCTCAGCGAGGCCCTGACCATTGCTTTTGTCATAAATGACTATAAAATGCTGTTGTTGTACAGTCATAGCCTTGATGTTTGCTGAGTAGGTGGAGCTTCTTGCCCTTGAACTGAGTGGCCCCAGACAACTATACTTTCTTCGTTGTTCTGTCCCTTCTACTGTAGCTCCTTGTATCTTTTCTCGGTGCATCTGTCTCCTGTATAGATGGTTTCATCTGTGTCACTTCAGAAAGAGCTAAAGATTCCAAGGAAACTTCCCACACTGGCTAAAGAGGAGCCTTGTTTTCTCTTCCTCTCTGTCAGGCAAAAGGATGGCTTTAAAGATGGAGAGATTTGGGGACACCTGGGTGGCTCAGTCAGTTAAGCATCTGACTTTGGCTCAGGTTGTGATCTCACTGTTTGTGAGTTTGAGCCCCGCATCAGGCTCTGTGCTGATAGCTCAGAGCCTGAAGACTGCTTTGGTTTCTGTGTCTCCCTCTCTCTCTGCCCCTCCCCTGCTTGCACTGTCTGTCTGTCTGTCTCTCTCTCTCTCAAAAACCAATAAACATTAAAAAATTTAAAAAATAAATAAAGATGCAGAGTTTATACTGGTTTCAGTTCATGTCATTCATTTCGATACAGCAAATGTATATTGTCTGCTGTCATAATAACAGTTCAGGACATTTGCATAGTTTGGTTAACTAAGGGTTTTTAACCAACATGACCATATTAGTCTTCACAGTGGCCCTATAAAATACCCTCCTCTGAACTCCTACAGTGACCTTATACCACTTAACTCACTGAATTGTCATTGCTGGTTTCTTGAGTGGCATTTCTTCTCTTAAGGAGGAGAATGTCAAAGGTGCGGTGAGCCTCGAGCCTGGCCTGGACTGGGCCGCCAAGGAAGTGTGTTGGATAAATGCATGTTTAATCAGGCTGACTTCCAGGGTGCCAGAGAGGAATCAAGGGCCCTTATTGATGACAAACAGAGGTGCAATATTGCCTGAAGTCACTCTCAACAGGAGGAGTGGTTGCAGCCCAGGGCAGTGAGCACTGAAGCCTAGGTGTGAGAATAGTGCTCAGAGAACTGGGAGGAGGGAGCAGCTGAGAGTTCTAGAGAGAACTTCTGGAAGAAGTAGTCAGGCTTAACCCTCCATGAACATGGAGTCACTGTTCTTTCCCAGGGCCGGCTGACGGATGGAAAAGGGAAGACCATCGACTGCAAGGATGCCATCTTCATCATGACCTCCAATGTGGCCAGTGATGAGATCGCACAGCATGCCCTGCAGCTGCGGCAGGAGGCTTTGGAGATGAGCCATAACCGTCTTGCTGAAAACCTTGGTATGGCACACAGCCTGAGCTGTCTGGGCAGTTGAGCAGGTGCCCAGACCACCAGCACATCTCTTCCCCAGGAGGTGGAGGATGACATCAAGCAGGAGGCCACATCTGTCATCTTTCTATTTGGAAGTGAACCCTCCAACCCCTCTTCCAAGTCAGAACTCAAGTCTTGTCTTGACTCTTCTCCCCCTCTGTTCCTCCCTCACACAACTCCTACCCTAAGGAATCCTGAGCTTTGGATTTGTAGCACATAGAGATGGAAGGGCCTCAGGAAGTGCCCAGTTCTAACCCTCTCAATATTCAGGTGGAGAGCAGGCCAAGGCGTAGAGAGCCTGAGACCCTGACCAGGATCACACAGACCATCAGGGGCAGGACCAGATCTCTTTTCATAAATGGGGCCACGAGGCAGACACAGTTCCCAAAGCTCCCTAGGTGTGGGGAGTAGGCAATTTATGATTCTTTTTCCACAGGGGATGTCCAGATTAATGACAAGATTACCATCTCAAAGAACTTCAAGGAGAATGTGATTCGCCCCATCCTGAAAGTAAGAGGTCTTTGTCCTTCCTATTGGAGTCTTGGGTGGGAAGATCCCCCTTAGCCATCTCTCTGTCTTCCCCTTTGGGGTCTAGTAATTCCCTTTACCCCTTCTGGGTCACAGAGCTCACCCCACCCCTAACCTGGCCCTACAGGCTCACTTCCGGAGAGATGAGTTTCTGGGACGAATCAATGAGATTGTCTATTTCCTCCCCTTCTGCCACTCGGAGCTCATCCAACTTGTCAACAAGGAACTGAACTTCTGGGCCAAGAGAGTAAGAATAGGAACTGCCTATGGGTGGGGATGGGTCATCTGCCTGTTGGAAATTGGGGAACACTGGGTTGGGAGCACCCCCTTCCTAGAGGCTTGGAGAACAGTGGTGTGGGTCACTGGCCTCAGGGGCACACAGTCATTCACAGGCCCAGGCCTCAGGCCAGAGTGGTGAGAGATGGAAAGCACTGGGCCACATGCAGGCATGCTCCTATCTGACCTGTCTCAGGCCAAGCAAAGGCACAATATCACGCTGCTCTGGGACCGCGAGGTGGCAGACGTGTTGGTCGACGGCTACAACGTGCACTATGGCGCCCGCTCCATCAAGCATGAGGTGAGCACAGGATCCTTAGAGAAGTAAGGCACCTCTACACTTCCCACCCCAGGGCCCCCAGACCCAGCCCCTGGGCTCCCAACCTGAAATAGTTCATACCCAGAGCAGATGCTCCTTCACAACCAAAACCAGAAGATGATCAAGTAAAACCCCTGTCCTGAAGGATAACCGAGTATGAATCCCTGCTAGGAGTGAGGAACTGAGCTGGGAACCTCAGAAACTGACACCCCTGAGTCTTTAGCATAGTCCTTTAAACTGTGTGTTTTTAGCCCCACTCTGCAGAGGGAAACTGAAGCTCAGAGGTTTCTGACTTGCCCTAGCAGTAAGTGATGGAGCCTGGGCTCCAGGCTCAGGCCACATGCTAGCCCAGGCCACAGCGGTGACGACCACTTCACCTGTCACCTGCAGGTAGAACGCCGTGTGGTGAACCAGCTGGCAGCCGCCTATGAACAGGATCTGCTGCCAGGGGGCTGTACTCTGCGTATCACTGTGGAGGACTCAGACAAGCAGCTGCTCAAGAGCCCTGAACTGCCCTCACCTCAGGCTGAGAAGCGTCCACCCAAGCTGCGGCTGGAGATCATCGACAAGGACAGCAAGACCCACAAACTGGACATCCGGGCACCGCTACACCCTGAGAAGATGTGCCACAGCCTCTAGCTTCTACCTACCTACCTATACATGCCCTCAACATCCAATAAAGGCCCCTCGGCTGTGGCATGGCAACCGCCCTATCTTCCCCTCATGCCCTTTACCTCGTCTCCACCCAGCCTAAGGCCTGTTTACCTCCACAGCCACAGGAAGACCCCTCCTTAGCCTCAAAATCAAAAATAGGGGTTTTTCCCTCCCCTGGACCATTTGTTATGGGCCCAAAATTTGTTAACAGGTCCCCAGGAGAGGGGCTGTCTTCCCACCCTCTTCAGAGCAGGGAGGAGAAGGAGGTCCCTTTTCTCTATCCTTCAGCATGATCCCCATGGCCTGTATACTTTCTGGAACTTTATCACGGTCTGAGGAAGCTCAGAAGTTTGACAGCTAAGAACAGATCTGGCTCAGGAAAGACAGGGACCAGGCTGTGACCTGTCTGCCACCCTCTGCTGGCCCTCATGCAACTAAGTCCCCATAATGTCTGCACAGATTGTGGAGAAAGAATGCAGAGGCCCAGGCACAGAGGTTGTACAGTGTAGGCTGAGGCTACCTCTTTCCCATGCCCTAAAATTCCAAGGAGAAGGGACCCATAGAATCCCCCACTCCACTGCCATGTGGTAGCTACTCCCCCTCACCACACATTCTGGTGTCAGGCCAGACCATGTTTCTCCAGCTTTGGAACAAAGCCAGAATAAGGCACCTCTAGGAGGAAGGCTGACTGGGTCACTACCCTGCTCTGCTCTGGAACTGGACAACAGTACCAAATGACCAAGCAAGCTCAGCTCTATGGGACCTCCTTCAGGAATCTAACACAGACATTGGGGAGCTGGAGGGAGAGAGAGAATGAAGTCAGTCCTGTGCCCAAGTGGCCATGATGTCTGTAGCAGCTCTGTCTATCCTGCTGTCCCAACTAAGTCTGGAATGAATAGCTTCCCCATGCAGTCTCCTTCTTTGTCACTAAGCAGAGGGGCTGCACACCATCCCCCAAGGGCATTCCACAAACCAGCCACGTTTCAACCCCAGCTTAGCAGGGCACAGCAAGGCCTGGTGCATCCTTGGGCTCCATCGACAGTAGCCACCATTGATGACCACTCCGTCACCCTGCAGGGCCATTTTAGAACTCTCCTTTTGTGTTAGCTGATGATCTCTTTCAGGAAGCAGAAAATGGGGGCAGGTAATGGAGGAATGCCATGACAGTATGGTGGGTATGAAGCAGACCGAAGCTAAGACATGGGCTCCAGCAGATGCTCCAGTAATCACTGTCCAGCCCTTCAAGGAGCTGCCTGCTGTTCCCTACCTCAGTGACTGCTGTTCTTTTTTTTATTACTACTACTGCTACTACTACTACTACAGCTTCTTGTTTTGAAATAAGTTTAGGCTTATGTTGCAAAAATGGTAGAGTTCCCATATACCCTTCGCCTCACTTCTTGTAATAGTAACATCTTAAAAACTGTAGTATAGTTATTAAAAGCAGGAAATTAACATTGATGCAGTACTAACTACTCTGTAGACATTCAGATTTTGCGAGGTTTCCCGCTGATGCCCTTTTTCTGACCCAAAGTCCAATCCAGGATCCCATGTTACATTTTGTGGGGGTTTTTGTCTTGTTTTGTTTTTCTGTTTTTAATTGTTTTAATGTTTGTTTATTTTTGAGAGAGAGAGAGAGAGAGAGAGAGAGACCGAGCACAAGCGGGGGAGGGGCAGAGAGAGAGGGAGACACAGAATCCGAAGCAGGCTCCAGGCTCTGAGCTGCCAGCACAGGGCTCGAACCCAGGAACAGTGAGATCATGACCTGAGCCGAAGTCGGATGCTTGACCAACTGAGCCACCCAGGTGCCCCTGTTTGTTTTGTTTTCAAAGTTGGTCTATTTTGAGAGCGAGAGTGCTGCGTGCACAAACACGCATATGGGGGAGGGGGAGAGCGACAACCCAAGCAGGCTCTGCACTGTCAGCGTAGAGCCAATGCAGAGCTCAGCTTCATGAACTGTGAGATATGACCTGAGCTGAAATCAAGAGTCAGATGCTTAACCAACTGAGCCACCCAGGTGCCGCCCCCCTTTTTTGTCCATGTTACATTTTGTTGTCCTGTTTCCTTCATCTCCTTCACCCTGTGACAATGCCTCCATTTTTCTTTGCTTTTCATGACCTTGACACTTTTGAAATGTCCAGGCCAGTTGTTTTGTAGAATGTTCCTCAATTTGGATTTGTCTTCTGTTTTCATGTGATTAGATTGAGGGTTTGCATTTTTGACAAAACTACCCCAGAACTGATGATGTGCCCCTCTAGTGCCTCATAGCAGGTGGTGATGTTACTTTTGATCACATGGCTGAGGTGGTGTGTACCAGGTTTCTCCACTGTAAAATTACTAATTTCCCCTTTGAAATTAGTAAGAATCTTGTGGGGAGATACTTTGAAGCTGTGTCAATGTCTTATTTATTCTTAGACTTTCTGCCCACTAATTTTAGCATCCAAAAACCAAGTGGCTTTTGTTTACATTAATGCTGTGTTGACCTAATGATGACTTTCTGTTTACTTATTTTATATGTATTAGTTGGTATTCTGCTGTGGGGAAGAGCTATCTCTTTTCCCCCATATATTTATCCAATAATTTATATCAGTATAAACTAATGGATATTTGTTTTATTCTATGGGTTATAATCTAATACTAAAATAGTTCATTTGTTGCTCATACTGGCCCAGATTTGGCCATCAGGAACTCTCTCAAGTTGGCTTCTGTGTTGTTTCAGCATTGTCCCCATCATTTTTTTTTTTTTTTTAAGTACTTCCTTACTCTTTAGCACCACAGGATGTTCCAAGCTCACTCATATTTTTCTTGTTCTAGCCCTGGCATCAGTTATTTCCCCAGGTAGCTCCTGGTTCCTTTCACTTGAGAATGGGCATCAGATGTATTCATTGCTACTGGGGTGTCATTATTTCTAGGCCCTTTCAGCATACAGAGCTAAAGAAATATGTGTATTTATGTTAACATGCACATCTGAATTTATTACTGTGTCTATATGTATATTATTAAAAATCATGAGTTCAGGTGATACCTACAGTTCCAATCCAATACCATAGGATTTGTGACACTATTATACTTTACTTTTCTTTTTTTCTTCTTCTGCTATCTCTGTTTCTTCTCCTTTCACTCTGTTTGGTGTTCAGACTTCCCTTAGGGGCTCTAATTCAGTCAGTTAGTGACCATCCTATGTGGAACATTCCTATTGGATTAAGTTCGTATGCCTGGCTGTCAGTCTTTGGTTCAATCCACTGTGACTAGGAGCACTAGGCATATAACTCAAGACCAGACAACTTTCATATTAGAAAACCCAATGGCCACCTTCCTGAGAGGAAAGTAGGAGACAGAGTAGATCCTCAGATTTTGAGGAACTTAAGTATTACCACTTCTACAGATTCTTAGGTAGACCTCCTAAGTGATGTTGGGTCCCTATCATCACTTCCAGAGCATCCTAGGCAATTCTTAGTTCACTTGTATTACTTGTTCTGTGTCTGTATTTGTCACTAGAATATAAACACCCAGAGGGCAGATACTTGTTTAGTTCACTGCCCTATTCACAAGACCTGACACAGTGCCAGCATATGACAGATGCTCCAGGTATTTGGATGGGTGGGTGGGCCTTGCAGCAAGCACAGATCTTCACAGTGGGTCCCAGGACAGAACAGTATCATTTATTCAACAAGCACACATTTATTTGTCATGATTTTGTGCCCAGCCAGAAGGACCTGCCAGGATTGGACCCTCAGTAAATGGGGTAAAGTAAGACCCTGATCCCATACTGAGTATCCTGGAATGCGTGAGACTGGGCTCGAAAATTAAAATGTAACACTTATTATTCAGAAAGAAAAACTCAAAGATGGGTAGTGATTGTTTTAGAGATTTAGGAAAGAAACACATTTAAACCATACAAAAATAGAAAATGGACCAATAAAGATAAAACCTGAAGTTAAAAAGTAGGAAAACTGGGACACCTGGGTGGCTCGATTGGTTAAGCGTCCTACTCTTGGTTTCAGCTCAGGTCATGATCTCATGGTTTGTGGGAATGAGCACCATGTCACGCTCTACACTGACATCGAGGAACCTGCTTGCGATTCTTTCTCTCTCTCCCTCTCTCTCTCAAAATGAATAAACTTTTTAAAAAAGTAGGAAACCAAAAAAAAAAAAAAAAAAGGACAAGTAGAAAAATGACTCTGAAAACACCAATAAAATAGATAAAACCTCAGCTTGATAAATAGAAAAACAGCAAAAAAAAAAAAAAAAAAAAAAAAAAACCTGCAGAATTAGGAATGAGAAACCATGTAAATATGGAAACTTTTTAAATTTTAGGAGAATTCTATGGCAACAAATTTGGAAACAATAGATAATTTCCTAGCAAATACTGACCCAAAACATACTTTGAATAGACCAATTAATTACCAAAGAAAAAATTGGAAAGGTTATTAAACATTTATCCTTTTAAAAATCATGTTCTTTTAAACTTTTTTGTTTTGTTTTGTTTTTAGAGAGAGAGCACACATGAGTGCTAGAGGGAGAGAGAGAAACTCTTAAGCAAGCTCCACGCCCAGCACAGAGCCCAACACAGGCTCGATCTCAAGACCTGAGCTGAGATCAAGAGTTGGACACTTAACCGACTGAGCCACACAGGCGCCCCTACTTAAACTTCTTTTATTGAAATATATGTGGAAAAATGCACAAATCACAAGTATACAGTTCATTGAATTGTCACAAGGTGAACACCACTTGAAGCTGTCATCCAGCCCAACAAATAGATGAGTTACAATTTTTAATTATAAGTTGCTTCAGACTGTGGGATCAGATGGAAAGATGCTTGGTTGATTTTTAAAGGCCAGCATAAGATTAATACTCCAACCTGATAGTGCCTAAAAGAATGTCCTAGCCTAATCTCACCTATGCCTATAGATTAAAAATTCCAAATAAAACAAAGTTGAATTGTATGCTATGATCATATTAGGTTTATTTCAGTGGTACAAACCTCAGTATTAGAAATTTATTAATATAAGTCACTACATCAAGAACGAAGAGGGGCACCTGGCTGGCTCAGTTGGTAGAGCATGCGACTCTTGATCTCAGATTGAAGCCCTGTGTTGGGTGTAGAGCTTACTTAAAAAAAAAAAAAAAAAAAAAAAAAAAACTGGATTATTTAAATGTCAGATCAATATCAATTTTCTTATTTTGATAATACATGATTAAGAGAATGTCCTTGTTTTTATAAAATATACATTGAAGTATTTAGAGGTTAAAGGTAAAAATTTGCAAATGTATCTGGAAACTTTATATATATATAAAACTATATACATATACATACATACATACACACATACACACATACATACATACAGATGCATGGACTCATATATGTATACACATGTACACATACACACCCACAATGATAAAACAAAAGAGTAAAGTATTAACAGGTGGGAAATCTGAGTAAGGATATATAGGAATTCTTTATATTGTTTTTGGAACTTCTCTCTAACTCTAAAATTATTTCAGATAAAGTTTGCTAAATTAAAGGAGATAAAATATTTTATCAGTATATGCTGAAAAAGCATTGAATAAAATTTTTCAGTTTTAATGATTTATGATATAAAAATAAAGCTCTAAGGGTGCCTGGCTATCTCAGCCAGTAGAGCATGTAACTTGATCTTGGGGTCCTGATTTTGAGCCCCATATTGGACATAGAGATTCCTTAAAAAAATTTTTTTTAATGTAAAATAAAGTTCTAAGTAAAAGGAAAAGATAATTCATCAAAAAACAATCGCAAACATTTCTAATAGTGAATACTAAAGCTGTTTTTATTGAAGTCTGAAATAAGACAGGATTCAACATTGCTTTGAAAATTCAACTGAAAACAATTAGGCAAGAAAAACTAAATAATTGATGAAAATACTGGAAAATAATAACTTATCTTGTTTTGGTGAAATACGATTGTGTATTTAGGAAATCCAAGAGACTATACTAAGACCTAGTAGCATAATAAGGAAATTTGGTAAGTGTATGAATAAAAGGTAAATGTATAAAAATCAATAGCTTTTTTTCTATTCTAGCAGTAGTCAACTAGAAAACAGTAACAAAGGAAAGGTATTTCATTCAGTTGCAACAAATACATATATATATTTGTTCATATATACAAAAAAAATACCTGTGAAAGGGGAATTGGGTAGAGAGAGGGGGATAGCAATGGAAGTGGAAAATTCACGATATTCATTTTTATACTTTTAATTTTGAACCATATTAATGTGTTACCTATTCAAAATTATAAAATATTTAACAATAAACTTAATAAAATCCTACTGAAGGGCATAAAATGAGAAGATATACCAAGTTCTTGAAAAGTATGACTCAATATATAATTCAGTGTAAACCTAACTAGACTCAACTGCATTTTTAATTTAAAGTTAACTAGGGGTGCCTGAGTGGCTCAGTCAGTTGAGTGTCCAATTTCAGCTCAGGTCATGATGTTGCGTCTTGTTAGTTCTAGCCCCTCATTGGGCTCTGTGCAGACAGCTCGGAGCCTGGACGCTGCTTCGGGTTCTGTGTCTCCCTCTCTGTCTGCCCCTCCCCTGTTCATGCACGTGTGCTCGCTCTCTCTCTCTCTCTCTCTCTCAAAAATAAACATTAAAAATTTTTTTTAAGTTAACTAAACTCATGTTACACTGCAGTGTCTAGATGTGAAGGCACCTGGAGATACTGTTTTCTGGATCTAGCTCTTAGAACATACAAGCTACTGGCAGTAACTACTTAATAGTGTGCAAACTAGCGAATGAGTCCATTTAACTCCCACCAACACACACCCTAGGTACAATGAGAGAGAAAGGAAAGAGAAGAGTCATCTATGACTAGAATGTGGAGACTGTATCTGGATGTGGAAAAGAGGAGAAAGCAGTGAAAAATGAAGCTAGAGAAGCAAGTTTCCTAATTTCATAGTGCCTTGAATGCCATCTAAGGGAATGAAATTACCATATTTATGTTTTCAAAAGACCCTTTGGACTGACTTCGGACCAGTTTGCAACAGATGGAGTAGTTACAGGCAAAATCCCTTCCCACCCTCAAACGTGGAAATAATATGTAACAACAAAAAGCTTAACACATAACTGGGCTTGAAACTAAAAATGGGCGATCCCAAGGTGCCAGAAATGAATGGGAACCCAAAAGTCAAAGGATTTGTGAGAGTGGAAGTCAAGGAGTTACTGTTCTTTAAGGATATTCCCATAATCAGCTTTTCACAAAGGAACCCATGGGAAAACAAGTCCTATTAAAAATGAGCTTACAGGGAGAAATTGAAAAAGTTACAAAAGAAGAAGGAGAAGAAACAACAAACCAAGGAAAGAACAAATGGGAGAGATTACACTCCAAGAATTGTTTTTAAAAGAGTCTGAAGGGTGCCTCACTGGCTTAGTTGGTGGAACCTGCAACTCTTGATCTCAGGGTTGTGCGTTTGGCCACTACTTACATGTAGAGATTACTCAAAATTGTTAAAAGAATCTGAATTTATATATGTTTAAAATGTTCAGAGAGATAAAGGGAAGACTGGAAACCATAATGCAAGAAAGGACAGTATAAAAAATAGGTGAATCTGAAAAGAACACTCCAGAACTTTCCTCAGATTTATTTCCATGTTTTTTACATCTAAGCAATTTTCTATTTTGTTGTGGTCCTAATTGATACTATGTATTAGGTATTAGATACTAGCACCACTCGGATTTTTAAAGAACAAAGATTTGGATCACCTACTAGGCAAAGAACACTAATGATCTAAGGAGATGACATAGGGCAAGGAGAATATGGAATGAGTAGAAGAGGAGGGAAGTCACTGGAGTGCCACCCCACCCACCCCCACCTCTGGGCCATGACCAGTTGCAGAAATAAGGAATGTAGCCTCGACCACAGTCCTGGAACTATTTGCTCACCATCGCCTAAGAGTCAAGTTTAATCCCACCATGCCTCACAGGTTTGTCACAGTAATCCCAAGCGTCTGAACCTCATTGGTCATCTACCACCACATCACACATACTGCTCCCCTTCCCAGCCCTTTGCCTGTGCCTTCCAGCACTTGCCTTCTATAATCAAATTCTTTTTTTTTTATTAAAAAAAATTTTAACGTTTATTTTTGAGACAGAGAGAGACAGAGCATGAATAGGGGAGGGTGAGAGAGAGGGAGACACAGAATCCGAAACAGGCTCCAGGCTCTGAGCGGTCAGCACAGAGCCCGACGTGGGGCTCAAACCCACGGACCGCGAGATCATAACCTGAGCTGAAGTTGGATGCTTAACCGACTGAGCCACCCAGGTGCCCCTATAATCAAATTCTGTGTAAGCACCTTCTTGTTGGAATGTTTCCATCACTCTTCACCTTAATTGTCCCCTAAAGGGACTGCTTACTTTGGCTGTCCCATAAACTGTTGCTTCCCCTGTAGCCTTCCTAAGTGGAGGCCGCTTTTATTGTCATACCCAGGAAGTGAGCCCCCCACTGCTGCTTTGTGATTATTTCTCATCCTTTCTTCCAGCTTTTAAAATTAAGCAGTCTGACTACTATCCCAACCCTTCTGTCATTGTTCTTTCTACTGAATTCTCAATGTCCCTCATACAGGGAAGGTTTTAGCTCCTGTAGTATCACTTTCTCTTTTTCCCACACATGCCATTCTTGGTGGCTTTAACTTACCATGAATGACTGTTCCAACTCTCTGCTTTACTTATATTTAATGGTCTTTTTCTGCCCCTGCCCACTTCACTCACCTATGTCACTGTCATATCCTACATCTTATCAACAGTAACTACACTTCAAGAACTTTTACAACTCAACAATAAAAAGATGAATAACTTAATTGTAAAATGGGAAAAAGGTCTGAAGAGATATTTCTCCAAAAATGTACAAATGGGCAATAAGCAAAACATCATTAGCCATCAGAGAAATGCAAATCAAGACTGCAATGAGATACCACTATACACCCACTATAATGGCTATAATCAAAAATATAGACAATAACAAGTGATGAAGTGGAGATTTGGGAATGTAAAATGATGCAATCACTTTGGAAGAGTCTAGCAATCCCTGGGAAGATTAAGCAACTTTCAGGGATCCCTGGGTGGCTCAGTCGGTTAAGTGACTTAGTTTCAGCTCAAGCCATGAACTCATGGTTCATGAGTTCAAGCCCCATGCCGGGCTTTGCACTGGCAGTGCAGAGCATGCTTGGGATTCTCTCTCCTCTCTCTGCCCCTTCCCCACTCGTGTGCATACACTCTCTCTCTCAACATTAAAAAAAAAAAAAAGTTTCTATAGGTCCCAGCAATTACAATCCCAAGTATATACCTGTGTCATAAAACACACACAAAAACTTGTTACATGAATGTTAAAAGCAAAAAAGTGGAAACCATCCAAATGTCCATCAAACTGATGAATAGATAAAATATGATGTATCCATACAATGGAATACTAAGCCATAAAAAGAATGAAGTACTGATGTATGCAACAACATGAAGATGAGCCTTGAAAACATATTAAATGTAATGGGATCCAGTTACAAAAGATTACATATTCTGATTTCATTTATATGAAAATGTCCAGATAGGCAAATCCATAGAGACAAAGTAGATTAGTGGTTGCCAAGAGGAGAGGGAAATGGGAATGATAATAGGTTTCTTTTTGGAGTGAGGAAAATTTTCTGTACATAGTGGTGATGGTTGAACAACTTTGTGCAAACCAGTGAGTTAATTGTACACTTTAAAGGGTGACTTTTATGACATGAATTATCTTAGGTTTTTTGTATCAAGAAAATTATACCTCAATTTAAAGAAAAAATCATTTAGAAAATAAGCTTTTTAAAAAATGCATCAAAGCTAAATGTCAAGAGAATGAGAATACAAATCATAGACTGGGAGAAAATATTTGCAAACTACATAATCTGATTAAAGACTGGTACCCACAATGTACAAAGAACTCTTAAGATTCAACAAAAGAAATGAACAACCAGATTACAAAATGGGCAAAAGATCTGAGCAGACACCTCTCCAAAAAAAGACATACAGAGAGCAAATAAGCACGTGAAAAGATGCTCAATATCCTACATCACTAATTAATTACAAATTAAAACAATGAAATACCACTACACACACATTAGAAAAGAATCTGAAGCACCAGTGCTGGTGAGGATGTGAAGCAACAGGGACTCTCATTCATTGCCGGTGGGAATACAAAACAGTCCAGCCACTTTGAAACACAGTTTGACTATTTTAGTTCTTACAAAACTAAAAATACTTTACCATAGGATCCTGCAGGTCATGCTGCTTGGTATTTACCCAAATGTGTTGAAAAATCCACACAAAAGCTACACACAAAATTTATAGTAGCTTTATTCATAATTGCCAAAACTTGGAAATAACCAAGATATTCCTTAATAGGCAAGTGGATAAGCAAACTGTGGTACATCTATTCAGTGCTAAAAAGAAATGAGCTATCAAGCCTCAAAAAGACATGAAGAAACCACGAATTCATATTACTAGTGAAAGAAGTCAATGTGAAAAGACTACATACTGTATGATCCCAACTATATGACATTCTGGAAAAGACAAAGCCATAGCGACAGTAAAAAACATCAGCAGTTGCTGGAAGCTTGAGTGGGGCAGAGAGGAAGTGGAGCATAGGGGATTTTTAAGGCAATGAAGCTCTTCTGTATATTAGATATTGTTGAGTGCATGCCATACATTTGTCAAAACCCATGGAATGGACCCTGCTGTAAACTATGGACTCTGGTTTATAATGACATGTCATCAGTTGTAACAAATGTACCACTCCAATGGTGATGTCGATAGTGGGGAAGCTTTCTAGGGATGGGGGAGTATATGGGAACTCTATACTTTCCACTCAGTTTTGCTGTGAACCTAAAGCTGCTCTAAAAAATAGTCTATTAATTTTAAAAAGTTAAATGAACTTCATTTTAATACAGCTTATCAAAGAAGTCAAGGTTCATATCCCAGCAGGTTAAAATTACAAAACTGTTTTAGAGTCTAACTCTGCTTAATTTCTGTGGTTTATCTGGACATACTCAGACACAGTATAAATGCTTACCAGGTGCTTTCTGGAAGAGCAAATCACTCAAGCTTTCTGTGGCCTAATGTCACAACTTGGGTTTTTATCTTTGATAGTTTCTTCCCATTACAGTATCTCTTCAGTCAGCTGACTTATTCTAACAAATATATAAAACAATTATAATTTCCTGGTCACTAAAGCATACCAGCTTAAAATCCTCACAGTGTGGCAGTTAGTATCCCTAGAGCAATCTAAGAGTGAAGCAGAAGCAACCTTATCTAGTATGATCTAGGTCTCAGAAGTAGCACACCATTATTCCCACCATATTCTCTTCATTAGAAGTAAGTCTCCTATGGAGAACAATAGGGAGGTTCCTCAAAAAATTAAAATTTTTTTTATTTTTAGTTTGGATCCTGTGATCCATCAATTCCACTTCTTGGTATTTACCTGGAGAAAACAAAAACACTAACTCAGAAAGATATATGCACCCCATGTTCACTGCAACATTATTTACAATATCCAAGATACAGAATATTCAGCCATAAAAACAATGAAATCTTGCCATTTGTGAAAACATAGATGGACCTTGAGGGCATTATACTAAGTTAAACAAGTCAGAGAACGACAAATACCATATGATCTCACTCATATGTGGAATATTGAAAAAAAAAAAAAACTTACACAGAGAACAGTTCAGTGGGGGCTGGGGAAAATGGGTAAAAGCAATCAAAATATACAAACTTCCAGTTATATAATAAATGAGTCATGGCGATATGTAAATAAAAAATTTGTATAATGATAGATGTTAACTAGATATTGTTGTAGTTATTTTGTGATAACATATAAATGTCAAATCATGTCATATACCTGAAACTAATATGTTATATGTTAATTATACCTCAATACAAAAAAATTACTACAAATTAAAATACCTGAGGGAACAGGAAGTAAGTTTCTAAGTCCATCTCAAACTTAAAAGAAGAATAAAGCTCCACCTTTTAAAGCATCAAAGAATTCATATATATATTTTTAAACTACTACACATGCCTGGACACATCATATATTTAAAATTCCAAAAACCAAAAATAAAGAGAAAAATCTTGAAAGCAGCCAAAGAAAAAAAGACACATTATACAGGGAACAAAGCATACTTCTCACCAAAACCTCTGCAGGCCAGAAGACAAGAGAATAACATCTTTAAAGTGCTGAAGGAAGAAACTGTCAACTCAGCATTCCATACCCAGTGAAAGTATTTCAAAAATGAAAGTGAAACACTTTTTCATACAAATACAAACTGAGAGAATTCATTACCATCCAACCTGCATTACAAGAAATGTTAAAGGGGGTTCTTCAGAAAGATGGAATACGGGATCAAAAAGAAACTTTGATCTATATTAAGAGATGTAGATCTCCCTCTGAGCCATTATTTAACAATAATGCCTGCTGCTTTCCACTTTTAATTGGAAGGATCACACAACATTGGAGGCCCAGAAAAGGGTGTGTTGGTGGCCTCCAAACTGGTAAAGGCATCTTTGGCTATGGTCTTTCTGTGACCTAGGGAACCTTGGGAACCTTCGCTGAGGGCTTTGATTTTCTTTGAATTATGGCACCACTGAAATCTTACCCCTTCTAGGAAGTGTCCATCAAGAAATTAGAAGACTTAGTAATGGAAGACTCCTAGGCAACAGTCTGCTCAGGATTCTCCTTCTGATAGCAACGTTGTCCCCCACCCACTAACACCATCCAAATGCTTTTCAAGGTTGCTGTCATGTTGGTCCATTCATGGCCATCCATTGCTCTCTGGATATACATCTGGATATATTTTACTGGTCCTAATGTGATAACCTACTATGACCCAAGCTGGACCAACCAGACTCCCCTTTCTCCCCCCACCAAGAAATTTTAAAACCAGAGCTTGAGAGAGAACCCCAAGGCTCTCTTTAGAGTATCTAAGATGTACAGCTCTGGAGCTGGCCATGGCCAAGTTATCTGCTCTGGGGGCCAGAGTAGTGGAAGAAACTGATGAGCTGAGAGTAAAGAACAGACTGCAGAGAGGAGCAGAGCTAAAGGTCAGAGAGAGTTACAATGGTGTCTGGGTCTCTGGTCCCAGTTTTCCCTGAAGCCCACCTGCTGTTAGGTCCTATAAGACAACAGAGTATCCCTAAAACCAACTTTCTTTTTTCATTTAGCTGGAGTTTACTTTCAGGTGAAATTTCTGTTTCTTGCAACCAAAAGATTCCCAAAAATCTTGCTCACTGCCTCGCTGAGCATTTCACCTGAAACCCTTGTGACTATATATGTGGCCATCTGTTATTTGCAGGTGGGATCATTTTAAGAAAGGTTGATATATTGGGGCGCCTGGGTGGTGCAGTGGGTTAAGCATACAACTCTTCATGTCAGCTCAGGTCATGATCTCACAGTCCTGAATTCAAGCCCCACATAGGGCTCTGCGCTGATGGTGTGAAGTCTGCCCAGGATTCTGTCTCTCCTTGTCTGTGCCCCTCCCTCACTTGTGTGTTCTCTCTCTCTCTCTCTCTCTCTCTCAAAATAGAAAGTTTATTTAAATTTTAAAATAAGCAAGTTTGATGTATTAAAATACAAGTGTACAGAGACACCTGGCTGGCTCAGTCAGGGGAATATGTGACACTTGATCTTGGGGTAATGAGTTTGAGCCCCATGTCAAGTGTACAGATTACTTAAACTAATAAACTAAAAAATAAAGTGCAAGTGTACATGCCTGGAAAAATACTGGGTAAGTATTAATTAGCTTGAAATAATTGTTTGCTCTACAAAAAGAACTTACTAGGAAGGATTCTATAATTTATAATTTGCATAGTGTTCTAGAAATATTGTTTCAGGGGTACCTGGGTGGCTCAGTTGGTTAATCATCTGACTTTAGCTCAGGTCATGATTCCACAGTTCCTGAGGTCAAGTCCTGCATCAGGCTCTGTGCTGACAGCTCAGAGCCTGGACCCTGCTTCGGATTCTTGTCTACCTCTCTCTCTGCCCCTCCCAGCTCATGCTCTCTCTCTCTCTCTCTCTCTCTCTCAAAAATAAACATTAAAAACTGTTTTCAAAAAAAATATTGTTTCAAAACCATTGTGTTCATCACAATAAATTATAAATACTACACAACTAATAAGAACAAAATGAATCTGTATGTGCCAATAATGAAATATCTCCAGGAATATTATGGGGAAAAATCTAGTTCATATACATTATGGTTTTATCCCCTTTGTGTATGTGTATGTACACTTACACACACACACACACACACACACACAGCCTTTTTTTTTTTTTTTTATTTCTAGGAGAAATAAAAGTATTCACAAAGGTTACCTTTTGAGAGAAGGACTAGGGGAAGAAAGGAGGAAGACACTTTATATATCACTTTCTATTTCTTTTTTTTTTTTTAATGTTTGTTTATTTTTGAGAGACAGAACCCATGGACCACAAGATCATGACCTGAGCCAAAGTCAGTGCTTAACCCACTGAGCCACTCAGGCACCCCTGTCTTTCTTAAATCATCTGGCCTAATATATGTATTTTTATTTTGAGTTAGTGAAATTATAAACTTTTTCTCTCAGTACATTTCTGTACTCTATTAAAAGTGGAAACTGAATAGGGAAAGCAGAACTGAGAAAAATGAATAGCAGAACTAAGAAAACTAAACGCCCAATAGCTACAGAGTGAATGTAAAAAAAAAAAAAAAAATCAAATTTATACCACAGGACTCCAGGAAACTCCAGGACTGTAAATATATTTTATTTTTTAAATGCAGTAAGACTGAGGTGCCTGGGTGGCTCAGTCAGTTAAGCGTCTGACTTTGGCTCAGGTCATGATCTCGAGGTCCGTGAGTTCAAGCGCCGCTTTGGGCTCTGTGCTAACAGCTCAGAGCCTGGAGCCTGCTTCAGATTCTGTGTCTCCCTCTCTCTCCGCCCCTCCCCCGTGTGCTCTCTCTCTCTCTCTCTCTGTCTCTCTCTCTCTCTCTAAAAAAAAATAAGTAAACATATGGGGCACCTGGGTGGTTCAGTCGGTTAAGCATCCGACTTTAGTTCAGGTCATGAACTCAGTCTGTGAGTTTGAGTCCCACATTGGGCTCTGTGCTGAAAGCTCAGAGTCTGGAGTCTGCTTTGGATTCTGTGTCTCCCTCTCTCTCTCTGCCCCTCCCCTGCTCTGTCTCTGTCTCTGTGTCTCAAAAATAAATAAACATTAAAAAGAAATTTTTTTTAACATAAAAATTTTTTTTGATGCAGTAAGACTTCCAGGTCTCCTCCTACATCCTGGTCAGCTAATTACCCCCTCCCTGAAGAAACAGGAAACTGAAGTGATAGCCTGTGGAAGAAGCCAACCAGAGAGACTTCAGGCTCAGGACCACCAAGAACAACAAAAAGTGAGGTATAAAAGCTGTTCCCAAAACATACCCCGGCTACTTCTGCCACATAGCTTCAAAAGCAATGGCAGCCAGGCACATTTCCTTCTTGGGCAGAACCTTGAAAGATTTCTCTCTAGAGATACTAAAAGATCATAGAGAAAAGATCTATAGATGCAACATTTCGCATAAAAAAAAAAATGGATGAGTCCTTATCCAATGACCATACAGAGAAACCACATTTCACAAGCTCTGGGCACACAGAGCTCCCAACAAACTTTGATACTTCACTCCTAAATATGAAAGGAAACAAGGGTCACCAGACATGTGAGGAAAGCTTGAGCATAAAAGCCAAAAATATAATCAAGAAGAAAACTAGGGGCACCCAGGTGGCTCAGTTGGTTAAGTGTCTGACTCTTGGTTTCAGTTCAGGTCATGGTCTCACAGTTTGTGAAATCAAGCCCCGTGATGGGCTTTGCACTGAGAGTGTGGAGCCTGCTTGGGATTCTCTGTCTCCCTCTCTCTCTGTCCCCCACTTGTGTGCTCTCTATCCCTCTCTCTCTCTCTCTCTTTCTCAAAAATAAATAAATAAAACTTAAAAAAGAAGAAAACTAGAAGAAAGCAGAAAATACAGAAAACAATAGAAAAAAATTGCCCAAAAAATATAAAGATGAAGAATAAAAAGAGAGTGATAAGAAAAAGAAAATAATATTAACCATGAAACAAAAAATAAGATTCTTTTTTTTTAAAGTAACAATAACAGAACAGAGATAACTTCTGCAATTTTAAGATATGTTAACTAATTTTTTAAATCCATAAAATAATTAGAAGATAAACTTGAGAAAATCTCTCAAAAAGTAGAACAAAAAGAAATGGAAAATGAGAGGGGTGGCTGAGTGGCTCATTGTGTTAAGCATCAAACTCTTGATTTTAACTCAGGTCATGATCTCATAGGGATCAAGCCTCACATCAGGCTCTGCACTGACAGCAAGGATCCTGCTTGGGATTCTCTCTCTCCCTCTGTCTCTCTGCCCCTCCCCAGCTCATTCTCTCCCTCTCTCTCCGTCTCTCAAAACAAACTTTAAAAAAATTAGGGGCACCTGCATGGCTCAGTCATTTAAGTGTCCAACTTCAGCTCAGGTCATGATCTCATGGTTCACAAGTTGGAGCCTCACCTCTGGCTCTGCACTGACAGTGCAGAGACTGCTTTGGATTCTCTCTCTCTCTCTCTCTCTCTCTCTCTCTTTCTGCCCACCCCTCAAAATGAATAAATAAAGTTTAAAACCATTTTTAAGAGTAAGAAATTATAATTACATCCCTCAGAAACAACATAGGAAACTGAAAGACAATGGTGAAATGCCTTCAAATTCTGGAAGAAAATTATTTTCAACCTGGAAATTCATACCTGGCCAAATTCTTAATGAAATGTGATAGCCTAATCAACATGTTAATCAGATATGAAGGGGGCTCAAGAAATGTGCCTATTATGCACCCTTTCTCAGGAAGCTACTTTAGGATATGCTCCATTCAAACAAGGAAATAAACCAAGAAAAAGGAAGTCACAGAAATCAATAAATAGGGTATCTGGCCTGATAGATGGGCAAAGGAATATCTCAGGAAAATAGCTCTGCAAAGTAACAATCCAGGAAGATTTTTTCAGGATTTTGCAGGAAGACAGAAGGCATTTAGTCAATTTTTTCTATGTAATAAAAGAAAACCTCAAAATTTCAGTGGCTTACAAAAACAAATGTTTTTCATGTCCATGGGTCTACATATTGGCTCGGGTTCAATCAATATAACTGGGCTCAGCTGGGCTTGGCTCTGGACTGAAGTTTGAGTTCAAGTCTTCTCACCATGTTTTCTCATTCTCTTGAAACCAGCAGCCACCCAAGCCATGTTATTTTCATGGCAAATTGCAGAAGCAGAAGAAGCAAGCCAAATTACACAAGTACATTGAAATATTCTGCTCCTCTCATGTCTATGAACATTCTTGAGCCAAAGCAAGTCACAGGGCTAAGCTCAACATCAATGAGGTGGGAAAACATACTCCCCCCTACTCTAATGGAAGATACTACAAAGTCACATGGAAAAAGCATGGGTGTATAATTGAATAACAGGAAGGAAGTGAAGAATTGGGAACAATAATCCAGCCTAACCCATAAACTCCAGGAGAAATGTCTCCAGGAAAAAAATAATGGGACTAATAGAAGACATGTCTGTGTGGAAAAGAGTATTTACAAATGTTTTACAATTTCTTAGGAGAGAAATAACTATGGAGAATATAGAAAAGTAAGCAAATGAAAAACAGGCTATTATTCTAGGAAAGCAAAAATTCATATGAAGAAATTAATCATGTTACATATATGATACATGGCTCAGGTATAAAGTCTAATTAAATGTTGACATAACTAAAATTTGCATACAACTACTGTTCTTCATGGATTCCAAGATACACAAGTTATCAAACTGAAATCTGAGAATCTGAAATCAAAGTCTGTCACAAGTGCTAGCAGATGGGCAATGATCATGACATAGATGCTATTTCATATGCAACTGTAATGGTTAATTCCTATCACATGACTGAATATGCCACTCCTGGACATTTTAGTCCACAACCCATTTAAGAACCATTTGAGGAAAGGAGAGAAGTCCAGGTTTTGTCTAAGAAGTTTTCATTTATATCTTCTGGAAAAATCAAGTAAGTACCAGTATCGAAACTTGTAGAATGAATATCAATGGTTTGGAAGAAAATCCCACTGATGATAGTGGATACCTCTCTTTTTTTTTAATTTTTTTTTCAACGTTTATTTATTTTTAAGACAGAGAGAGACAGAGCATGAATGGGGGAGGGGCAGAGAGAGAGGGAGACACAGAATTGGAAACAGGCTCCAGGCTCTGAGCCATCAGCCCAGAGCCTGATGCGGGGCTCGAACTCAGGGACCGCGAGATCGTGACCTGGCTGAAGTCGGACGCTTAACCGACTGTGCCACCCAGGCGCCCCGTGGATACCTCTCTTAAAAAAATGCTATATTGGGGCGCCTGGGTGGCTCAGTCAAATACCCCACTTTTGATTTAGACTCAGGTCATGACCTTGCAGATCATGGGATCAAGCCCTGGATCAAGCTCCTCACTGCCAGTGGAGTCTGCTTGAGAGTCTCTCTCCCTCTCTGTCTGTCCCTCCCCACCTCTCTCTCTCTCTCACTCAAAAGAAATAAACTTTAAAAAATGCTATATCACCAATACTCTTGAAAGTATGGGGTATGACACTGTATTAAAAAAATAAAATGTGGGCATTGTGAGGCAAAAAATTAAAAAGAATGAGACTCTGAAATAAATTTCAGAAATACTTTAACCAATTTATTTGCTTATCTTTTTCTTTTTGCATGCATGCACAAAAGTGTATAATAAATTATACATCTAAAGTATAGATGTATAATGTAAAGTAAGTGGTCTCTTTCAATAAATATAAAAATGTTCTTTTTTTGTTAAAATTTTTTAAATCTTTATTTATTTTTAAGAGAGAGACAGCATGTGAACAGGGGAGGAGCAGAGAGAGAGAGACAGACAGACAGACAGACAGAATCTGAAGCAGGCTCCAGGCTCCAAGCTGTCAGCACAGAGCCCGATGCAGGGCTCGAACTCACGAACGGTGAGATCATGACCTGAGCCGAAGTCAGACACTCAACCGACTGAGCCACCCAGGCACCCCTAAAAATGTTCTAAGTGATAAGAGAGTATAATGGTTATTTTGGTATTTTTTTTTCTTTTTAGTGATATATAAAGGTGTATTATAGTCAGTGAGGTCTTAGATTCAGTGAAATAAAGCATATTGGGTTAATATTGGGAGACACACTGGGGACTTAGGTGGTGTGAGTGGTAAATATTCATACTAAGAATCCAACAGTCTAAAATTAATAAGGGGTGTCTGGGTGGTTCAGTCCGTTAAGTGTCTACCTTCAGCTCAGGTCATGGTCTCACTGCTTGTGTGTTCAAACCCCGCGTTGGGCTCTGTGCTAATGACTCAGAACCTGGAGCCTGCTTCAGATTCTGTGTCTCCCTCCCTCTCTGTCATGCCCCTGTCTCTCTCTCTCTCTTAAATATAAAATAAAACATAAAAAGTTAAATTAAATTAAAAGATTAATAAATCAAGAAATCACAGGGTAAACATTATACTGAAAAAACATACTACCTAGGATTAAATCCCAACTCCACCATTTGCTAACCATGTGACCTTATGTAAGTACCTAACCCCTCTGCGACTCAATTTTTCTCATTTCTAAAATGGGAATGGAAATAGTACCTACAATATAAAATGATTATAAAGACTAAACATGAAAAATGCTTAAGATAAAGCCTGACACATTGTAAACAATAAATGTTAGCTAAAATTATTTATCTAAATATATGGAAGTCAATACCAAAAGAAACAGCTGAAATGTTTTGCAAAGTGAGGTGTGGGTTCTGGGGATACAAAGGGGTAGAGAGGAGGACTGGTGTTTTTCATTATAAGTCTTGATTTTTTTAATTATGTACATTTTAATTTGATAAAGTAATTGTTTAAAATATACATGTTAGTTGACCAAAGAACCTAAATGTAAAATGCAAAACTATAAAACTCCTAGAAGATAACATAGGAGAAAATCTAGGTGACCTTGGGTTTGGCAGTGACTGTTTAAACACAACACCCAAAGCACAGTCCATAAAGAAACAATGGATAAGTTGGACCTTATTAAAATTAGAAATTTCTGTTCTATAAAACACACTAGTAAAAGAAAGGACAAGACACACAGCCTGGGAGAAAATATTTGCAAAACACATATCTGATAAAGGACTAGTATCAAAAATATACAAAGAATCCTTAAAACTCAACAATAAGAGAACAAACAACCTAATTTCAAAACAGGCAGTAGATCCTGGCCCCAGACCCCCTCCCTGTCCTGGAAGCCTGGGGAAGTGGCTGGCCTTGGGAGGAGCTGTGGAGGTATCACCTCTTTCTGCTGTTTTACCCCACCTCCCCAGAGGGCCTGGTGGCTACCCACCTGTCTCTGCCCCCCTGGGATGTCTCACCCAGACTCTGACATTTCTGCAATCCAGAGAAACGCTAAATAAAGCAATATGTGTTTAAGAAACAAGGAAGGAAGGGAGGGAAGGAGGGAAAAGAAAAGAGAACCGGACTTCAAGCTGTATTACAAAGCTATAATCATCAAGACAGTATGGTACTGGCACAAGAACAGACACTAAGATCAATGGAACAGAATAGAGAACCCAAAAATGGACCCACAAACATATGGCCAACTAATCTTTGACAAAGCAGGAAAGAATATCCAATGGAATAAAGACAGTCTCTTCAGCAAGTGGTGCTGGGAAAACTGGACAGCGACATACAGAAAAATAAACCTGGACCACTTCCTTACACCATACACAAAAATAAACTCAAAATGGATGAAAGACCTAAATGTAAGACAGGAAGCCATCAAAATCCTCGAGGAGAAAACAGGCAAAAGCCTCTTTGACCTTGGCCGCAGCAACTTCTTACTCAACACGTCTCGAGAGGCAAGGGAAACAAAAGCAAAAATGAACTATTGGGACTTCATCAAAATAAAAAACTTCTGCAAAGTGAAGGAAACAATCAGCAAAACTGAAAGGCAACCGATGGAATGGGAAAAGATATTTGCAAGGTACATATCAGAAAAGGGTTAGTATCCAAAATCTATAAAGAACTTACCAAACTCAGCTCCAAAAAAACACAAATAATCCATTGAAGAAATTGGCAAAAGACATAAATAGACACTCTCCAAAGAAGACATCCAGATGGCCAACCAACACATGAAAAAATGCTCAACATCACTCATCATCAGGGAAATCCTAATCAAAACCACAATGAGATACCACCTCACACCTGTCAGAATGGCTAACATTAACAACTCAAGCAACAACAGATGTTGGCAAGGATGCAGAGAAAGAGGATCTCTTTTGCACTGCTGGTGGGAAAGTAAACTGGTGCAGCCACTCCTGGAAAACAGTATGGAGGTTCCTCAAAAAAATTAAAAATAGAACTACCCTGTGACCCAGCAATTGCACTACTAGGTATTTATCCAAGGGATACAGGTATGCAGTTTCAAAGGGGCACACGCACCCCAATGTTTATAGCAGCACTATCGACAATAACCAAAGGATGGAAAGAGCCCAGATGTCCATCAATTGATGAATGGATAAAGAAAATGTGGTACATATATACAATGGAGTATTATTCGGTAATCAGAGAGAATGAAATCTTGCCGCAACTATGTGGCTGGAACTAGAGGGTGTTATGCTAAGCAAAATTAGTCAAAGAAAGACATATATCATATGACTTCACTCGTATCAGGACTTTAAGATACAAAACAGATGGGGCGCCTGGGTGGCGCAGTCGGTTAAGCGTCCGACTTCAGCCAGGTCACCATCTCGCGGTCCGTGAGTTCGAGCCCCGCGTCAGGCTCTGGGCTGATGTCTCAGAGCCTGGAGCTTGTTTCCGATTCTGTGTCTCCCTCTCTCTCTGCCCCTCCCCCGTTCATGCTTTGTCTCTCTCTGTCCCAAAAATAAATAAACGTTGGGAAAAAAAATTAAAAAAAAAAGATACAAAACAGATGAACATAAGGGAAAGGAAGCAAAAATAATATAAAAACAGGGAGGGGGACAAAAACATAAGAGGCTCTTAAATATGGAGAACAAACAGAGGGTTATTGGAAGGGTTGTGGGAGGGGGGGTGGGGCTAAATGGGTAAGAGGAATTAAGGAATCTACTCCTGAAATCATTGTTGCACTATATGCTAACTAACTTGGATATGAGTTAAAAAAAAATTAAATAAAAATTTTTAAAAATGAAGAAAAAAGAAAAGAAAAGATTTGAACAGATGCCTTACTAAAAAAGATAGCAAATAAGCATACAAAAATATGCTCCTTATCATATGTTATTAGGGAGTTGGGGAATTGTAAACTAAAACAACAATGAGATACCACTACACACATCGTAGAGTGACTAAAACCAAAAACACTGAAAACACCAACTCACTAAGACATCTGGTTTTATCAGCATTTTGTCATGATTATAGTGGACTTGTGTGATATCCCTGTGATGTTAAGATGATCGAAGTGTCTATGGGACTAAATTGCGTCAAAATGATGAAGGTGTACTTCTGCCCTTGCCAGATTAAACAAAAATACCTTTGCCTTCTCTTTGCCTGCTGAAATAGAGAAAAACATTTGCAAGCTAACAACTTTATTACAGGTGGCTGAGTCTCTGTTGTTTTGCTCTAGTAAAGAAACCATATCTGGAGTCATCACCTCTCTTAACCTTTCAATAATTCACTGCCATTCTCCAAGCATCTTCTGACTATGCATAAGCCAGACAGGTGAGTTAAGAAGGTAAGTAACAGCAATCGCTACCTCTGAATTTTCAGATCTTTGATGGCTGCACTAGTCTTACGTTTCCCCCAGCAATACAGTATTATTTTTGGTTTATAATTTTCATAGGAAGGAAGTTGTAGGGCTTCCACTTCACCCTTTCAACCATAATAGCCATATTCCATGGATTAGAGACACATTCTGCCACTTGCTGAATATGCCTAGTCCAACTATACACTCTGGAGTTGGAAAAATCATGGGTTTAAAAATGGGTTTAAGGGGGCGCCTGGGTGGCGCAGTCGGTTAAGCGTCCGACTTCAGCCAGGTCACGATCTCGCGGTCCGGGAGTTCGAGCCCCGCGTCAGGCTCTGGGCTGATGGCTCAGAGCCTGGAGCCTGTTTCCGATTCTGTGTTTCCCTCTCTCTCTGCCCCTCCCCCGTTCATGCTCTGTCTCTCTCTGTCCCAAAAATAAAATAAACGTTGAGAAAAAAAAAAAATTTTTAAAAATGGGTTTAAGGACTAGACTGACAGTGAGGTAGATGACAATCAAAAGTCAATCTATCACTTGACTCCATAAGCCTCCACTCTTGAGTGGTGGATCACTGTGCCAACTACAGCTCCAATTTGCATTAGAGCCGGTGTCAACAATACCTAAGGGCACAGTTACTCTTAGTTTCCTAGGGATGCCATAACAAAGTACTACAGACTGGGTGACTTAAAACAACAGAGATTTATTCTCTCACAGTTCTGGAGGACAGAAGTTCAAAGGTGTTGGCAGAGTTGGTTCCCTCTGGAGACTCTGAGGGAGAATCCATTACATGCCTCTCTCCTAACTTCTCCTGGTTTCCAGCAATTCTTGGCTTGTAGATGCATCTCTCCAGCCTCTGCCTCCATCCTCACATAGTGTTCTTTCTGTGTGTCTGTATGTCCAAATGTCTTTTTATAAGGACATCAGTCATTGGATTAGGGCCCACACTAATCTAGTATGACCTCACCTTAACTTGATTACATCTGCAAAGAACCCATTTCCAAATAAGGCCACCTATTCCACAGGTATTTAGGGCAAGGACTTCGACATATCTTTTTGGAGGATGCAATTCAACTCATAAGTTATCCTGAGAAATGACTAGAATTCCCACTGGGGAAGCCTATAAGGAATATATAGACAGATCTTTATACAACTTCCTTAAGTGTACTTGTCTTCACTTCATTCAAGGAACTAATCCAGGCCTGAAAATTGGGTGGGAGACCATAACTCTTTATCTTAAGTTGGCCTTCTGTTCACAGATTCCAAAGGATTCTTGGTTTTATGAATCAGTTAACACCTTAGTGAAATGCCCATATTCTTTAGTCCCATCTGCAGTGTCTTCCCCCAACATCCCTGGCCTACAGAAAACAGTTACTATGCATTTTCCAAAGATGTTATTACTCTCTCACAAATATGTTTCTCAGTGCCTTAGTGAAGAGAATGTCATCTGGACCCTCTCAGGGGTTGGAATTGGTTGTAGATGAATCACGCTTTCCTAGAAGGAAAGATTTATAAACCAACATTCCCATCTCCCTAAGTGTTTGGATTCTTTCTTCTACATTATAACAAAGGATTCTTGGCATCTCAATTTCATTTAACTTCATCAATGAATCCAGGTTTCAGTCAACCAACTCAAAAAAAAAAGCAATAAAGTCCACTGTACACCCACAAGGATGGATAAGATTTAAAAGACTATTTGTGGGGTGACTGGGTCGCTCAGTCAGTTGAGCATCCAACTTTGACTCAGGCCATGATCTCACAGTTCAAGAGTTTGAGCCCCTTATCAGGTTCTCAGCTGTCAGCGTGGAGCCCACTTCAGATCCTTTGCCCCTCTCTCTCTGCCCCTTCCTGCTCATGTGCACTTGCTGTCTCTCTCTCTCAGAAATAAATAAACATTAAAAAAAAAATACTACTTGACAATGAAAAAGGTTGTGGAGCAACCAGAATTCACATACATATTGGTGGGAGTATAAAATGGAATAACTACTTTAGGAAAAGTTCTTGTAGTTTCTTATAAAACTAAGCATACATCTACTCTATGACCCAACAATTCCATTTCAACAGAAATGAAAACATACATCCACCAAAAAAACTTGTACATAAATGCTCATAGCATCACTACTCATACTAAGACAAAATTAGAAATAGTCCATATGTCCATCAAAAGAGAATGGCTAAGCAAACTGCATATTAGATTAGTTTTATGTTACTGTGTAACAAATAATCTAAAGCTTAGCAGCTTAAAATAACATTCAGTCATTAGCTCACAATTCTGTAAGCCAGAGTGGTATCTCAGAGTTGGGCACAGTACTCATCTGCTAAGGATCTCAGAGTATCAGCCAGGATGCATTCCTTTCTGGGGGCTCTGAGGAAGAATCCACTCCCAAGTTAATTCAGGTTCTTAGCAGAATTCAATTCCTTGTAGTTGTAGGACTGAGGTCCTCTTTTCTTATTGACTTTCAGCTGGAAGTCACTCTCAGCTCCTAGAAGTCACCCACATTCTTTACCATGTGGCTCCTCCATTTGACGATAAAGAATCTTCCTCCTGTTGAGTGATGCTTCAAATCTCTCTGACTTCACTGTTTCTGACCTTCTGACCCAAATATAAAGGGCTCATTGTTATTAGATAAGATCTACCCATTTTCTCTGGCTCTCCTTATGTGCTTGCCCTGATGGAGAGGCAAGGAACTGAGGGCAACCTCTGGCTACCATCTGGTAAGGACTGAGCCCTCAGTCCAACAGCCCTGGGTGAATAGAGTCCTGGCAACAACCATGTGAGTGAACTTAGGAAGCAATCTTTCCTAAGTCAGGGCTTAATTTGAGACTACAGACTTGGCACATTGACTGCCATCTTGTGAAAGGCCCTGAAGCAGAACACCCAGGTAAGCCACATCCAGATTCCTGATCCACAGAAATTATGAGATAATAAATGTGTATTGCTTTAAGCTAATAAGTTTGGGGGTTATTTGTTATGCAGCAATGGATAATATCCATTCTCTCCTTATTCCTCAGCAACGCAGACTCTATTTTGGGCTGGGGAATACTAATATGCTCAGTTAAAATCTTGCCTTTCCTAGTCCCCCATTAAGTTTGATGTGACTATATAACTAAGTTCAGACAAAAAAGAAAAAGTAGATGTGTTGCATGGAACTTCCAGAAGGTTCCTTATAGGGAGATGTCTCACTGAGTGATGCACTTTTTCTTTTCCTTCTTCCTCATTCTTGATGCCTAGAATGGAACTCTAGGACATGAAATAAACATGAAGTTAGAAACCACATTCTAGGGGCGCCTGGGTGGCGCAGTCAGTTAAGCGTCTGACTTCAGCCAGGTCACGATCTCGCGGTCCGTGAGTTCGAGCCCCGCGTCAGGCTCTGGGCTGATGGCTCAGAGCCTGGAGCCTGTTTCCAATTCTGTGTCTCCCTCTCTCTCTGTCCCTCCCCCGTTCATGCTCTGTCTCTCTCTGTCCCAAAAATAAATAAACGTTGAAAAAAATTAAAAAAAAAAAAAAAAAAAGAAACCACATTCTAGGAAACAGAAAGAAGGAAGGAATAGGAGTCCTTGATGCCCATGAAGCAGCCACACAAGCACTGGACTCCTTACTTACAGTCTTACCTTAAGTGAGGAAGAAATAATCTATTACTTTTTTTTTTTACAGTATTGTTATTTTGGATTTTTTCTTATGTGCACCCAACCTAACCCTAACTCATAGAGGGCTCATGGCTTTTGTAGCCATCCGGATCCTTTCATCACCACCATGCTGTCTGCATCACTTCTTTCAAGCCATTCTCTCACATAGGAGCAAACTTCCTCACAATCCTTCAATTCCTCATTCCCTTCATACTGATCCCTAACAGCCCCCCGTTATGCTCTTTATGGCCACTTCATTCCAGGTGGCCACTCGTAATACATTGATGAACTATTTTTGCCGTTGAATGACACTCTATCTCTGGATT
The DNA here is from genome assembly GCF_016509475.1 of Prionailurus bengalensis. NCBI lineage: Eukaryota > Metazoa > Chordata > Mammalia > Carnivora > Felidae > Prionailurus > Prionailurus bengalensis. Next base: position 59,594,673 of record NC_057346.1, read on the forward strand.
TTCACTGCCTTTGGTCACAACCAGGCATCAAAATTATTCCAAGATTCCAATAGTTTTGAGACCCTGATGCCCTCAGCCAGTCTAGTACGAATTTCTGTATCAGTCAGAGTCATTAGTTACAAGCAACAGAAATGAACTCCATCTTATTTAAGCAAAAAATATATATATTAGTATATTACATTTATAAAATATATTAGATATATTAAAGAATTACTGGAATGCCTGGAGGACTAAATACAGAACCATAGATCTAGAAATACTGCCCTAAATTAAGCTGCATTGTTTTCTCCATGAAGACAGCCCTGCCACCACTGTCCCTTGCACAGCTGATGTGGTTGGTGCCAAACCCTCAATGCTGCCAAAAACAAGCTCTGTAGGGGCCCTCCTGCACCTAGAACTAGACCTTGTCACAACCCCTTGCCCCTGTAGAGGATTCTTATGGTCCCTGTGTCCTCACTACTACAGATTCCTTAACTTAGTCTGTGATGAGTGTACATGATTGGCTGAGACTAGGTCAAGTGTCTGCATCTTGGTTGTAAGGGAAGTTTAGAAAGCAAGTATCTGACATCTGTTAGGTGGGGAATTCCCCTAACTTAGAAAGTGGTTTCAGATGCTAGATAACAAAAAAAGAATAATGAATGTCAACTCTTTCCTGCTGTCAGGCCAGAGTGCCAAGAAGGACTGGGAGAATCACACTTTTCTGATTCCTCTGGATTTTCCCAATTATCTCCATTTCACCTGTTACACATTTATTATTTCCTAATCAATACATTCATTCACCTTAGGATGTGGCAGAAAACTTGACTATGAACAATCTGCCAATCACATGATTATACTCTTGTTGCAGCCTTAGATTGCTGCCCACAAACAGACATATCCTTACCAAAGTTACAAATTGTCATGCTGTTCCTCATCTGCTTGTACCCTCTTGACCCACCTTCCTGAGGTTGCAAATGTAGACAGTATACACCAATATTTTACCATTTTTCTACTTAATCCTCTGAAATTGAAACCTCAGGGCAAGGGGGAAAACTGAGGTCAAGTTCTGAGAGACAACATGCAGTAGTTTTTCCAGCTACTTTATTATCACCTAACAAGGTCATCTCATTTCTAGGGTCAGGATGGAGAGATTCTGACTACATTTCACCTGATATCAACAAGGCCAGTTCCATATTTTAGGGTCTGCTCTTTGCATCACTATGTGCTTAATTCAACTTGAACTAGATTAAATGTAAAGAAGAATGTGTTGGGTGGGGGGCGCCTAGGTAGCTCAGTTGGCTGAGTGTCTGTTGATTTCGGCTCAGGTCATGATCGCCCATGGTTGTGACATCAAGCCTGTATCAGGCTGTGCACTGACAGTATGGAGCCTGCTTGGGATTCTCTCTCCCTCTCTCTCTTCCCCTTCCCCACTTGTGCTCACTCTCTCTCTCAAAATAAATAAATAAACTTAAAAAAAAAAAAGAAGCATGTACTGGATAACAAAATTCAGTGGAGGGCTGAACAACTAATTTGCAAAAAGAGTAAAGATGTCTCAGGAATAACTGGAATGAGGCTCCTAAATTCTAAGTCTCTATATCTTTTGCCTCAACTTCTTATTTATTCTTTCTACACTACAGACCATATTCTTTCTCTTTGTTATAGGGAAAATGGCTGCAAACAGTTCCTGAGATTTATATTTACAGCTTTTGCCATCCAAAAGAGAAGGTCTTGTTTCTCAATTCAATTAAGAAGAAATGATGAGGAGCACATGGGTGGCTTGGTTGGTTAAGTGTCTGACTCTTTGTTTTGGCTCAGGTCATGATCTCATGGTTCATGAGTTTGAATCCCGCATCAGGCTCTGCACTAACAGCAGGGAGCCTGCTTGGGATTCTCTGTCTCCTTGCTATCTGCCCCTCCCCCACTCGTGCTGTCTCTGTCTCTCTCCAAAATAAAATAAAAATTAAAAAACAAAAAGAAGAAATGATGGGAAAGGGTTTATTGACCCATCTTTGGACAAGTATCCACACCTGGACCAATTATGGCTGAGGGTAGGATTGTATAAGAGCAATGATTCCCTAGGTAGCCATGTGGATGGAGGAGACAGTTCCCAAGAGAGGAGTTGTGCTAGGATGACCACACCATAGATGTCCACTATGGCAGTCCTTATGCTGTTTCCTTCCCATGCACAAAAACTTGGATAAGCTTGTCAATATAAGGCATAGTTGTTAGGATCAAACCTTTTTTTCTTCTTCCCTTTTTAAATGTTTATTTTTGAGAGAGAGAGAGATTGGCAGAGAGGGAGAGGAGGAATTCCAAGCAGGCTCCATGCTGTTAGCACAGAGACTAACATAGGGCCCAAACCCACAAACCATGAGATCATGACCTGAGCTGAAACCAAGAGTCAGTTGCTCAACTGACTGATCCACCCAGGAGCCCCTTCTTCCTTTTTTAAGAGTCCACTCACGGGGCGCCTGGGTGGCACAGTCGGTTAAGCGTCCGACTTCAGCCAGGTCACGATCTCGCGGTCCGTGAGTTCGAGCCCCGCGTCAGGCTCTGGGCTGATGGCTCAGAGCCTGGAACCTGTTTCCGATTCTGTGTCTTCCTCTCCCTCTGCCCCTCCCCCATTCATGCTCTGTCTCTCTCCCAAAAATAAATAAAAACGTTGAAAAAAATTAAAAAAAAAAAGAGTCCACTCACCTCACCATCTATGTACCATTCTCTTGTCCAGACAACTAAAACATTCTAAGGAGAACTTCCCCATAGATAAGAACCCATGTACCCCATCAGACTAGGAGATTCTTAAAGAAAGCATCCAGGGTTAATTTATTCTCATGTGTCTAGTACCCCATGAAATGCTATCATGGATCAGACCCTAAAAATATTTGTAGAATTGGGTTAAGATCTTTCCTCATTCTTCAGAGATCCTTGATGGTTGAACATTTGGGGACCTGGAAAGAAGAGGCCTAATGCTAGAAGCTAAAAACTAATGCTAAAAGCTAAATAGGTGGGGTGCCTGGGTGGCTCAGTCGGTTGAGTGTCTGACTTCGACTCAGGTCATGATCTTGCACTCTGTGAGTTCGAGCCCCGCGTTGGGCTCTGTGCTGACAGCTCGGAGCCTGGAGCCTGCTTCAGATTCTGTGTCTCCCTCTCTCTCTGTCCCTTCCCCACTCATGCTTTGTCTTTCTCTCTCTCTCTCTCTCTCAAAAATAAATAAACATTAAAATTAAAAAACAAAACAAAACAAAAAAGTAGAAATTGGTAGTATACTGGGTAGCCTAAGGTACTAGTGGGAAGAAAAGAATGGTCAACAAGGTTGTCCCCTTAATAGATGAACAAGAGACTATAGGTTCTAATAGACATGTTGGGAGGATACACAGTTAGTGTGTTTGCTTCCAACACTCCCTGGAGCAGAGAGTCACAGCAGGAGAGAATAGGGATTTGGAAAAAGGATGCTTGTGGATTTTGTTACCCAATACATTCTTCTTTATGTTTAATCTACTTCAAGTTGGATTTCTGTCACTTCCAAAGGATGCTTCATAGATAAATGGGTGGGGAGGAGTTCTAAGGTCCTCATGCAGGACCTGACAGTGTGTTAACTTTTCACTGATAGATAAACTCTCTTCCTTTTTAGAAGTTAGACATGGATGTCTGATCAAGCTTTGCTTCCAGTCATGATTGGACAATGATGACACTGAGGACGTTGCTTCAGAGGGCAAGAAGATAAATTTCCATGGTAGGGAAGAGCCACTGCTCCATTTTCTTTCCATAGGAGAGAAGGACTGGTGAGGGGTACCCTGGATTAATAAGTCAGCTTGGCAGCCACATTCTGAGCCTAGGCAAGCCTGACCTCAGAGGCTACTCATAGAAGTTGGAATAAGGTGGTGGTACCTGGGAATTCCCAGGCTATCATTCTCCAAGTGACCACAGGCAAAAAAAGTTCTCCAGAACATGGGTCCTTCCTCATCCATTTTCAGGGCTCTTCCGCTATCCAGGGTCACAGAGTAAGTTAGTTGTCAGAGCAGAAGAAAAAAAGTCTCTCCCTACATTCCTTTTTCATGCTGCTCCCTCTGTGGGGGATTCCTCCCATCCTGACACACTTCACTGTGTGGAAGTGACTCTACAAGACCACTCCTTGGACTTCTGTCTCTTCATCTGTAAAAATTAAGAGGTCAGTCTGGGTAACTGCTGAGCCCTGATTTCTTCTGAAATCTTAAGGATAGAGGTGATGCTATGGTGCAATGATAGGAGTTTTTGTCCAGATTATATACCCAGGTATGAGGTGTAACAAGCCAGAGAAGCCTGACCAGAGTGTGGTCTGGGTCTCTGAGTCACACAGGGCTGAATCAGTTGGTGAGAGGGAGAAGGAAGTGTGCATATGGACAGTGGTGGTGGCAACAGCAGCGGTGGTGGTAGCTAACTTACTTAATGTTTACTATGTGCTAGGTACTATTCAAACATTTTATATATTTTAATTCACCTAATCATTAAAATCAACCAGTTTATGCAGCCACTCTGGAAAACAGTGTGGAGGTTCCTCAAAAAATTAAAAATAGATCTACCTTATGACCCAGCAATAGCACTGCTAGGAATTTACCCAAGGGATACAGGAGTGCTGATGCAGAGGGGCACTTGTACCCCAATGTTTATAGCAGCACTTTCAACAATAGCCAAATTATGGAAAGAGCCTAAATGTCCATCAACTGATGAATGCATGAAGAAATTGTGGTTTATATACACAATGGAATACTACGTGGCAATGAGAATGAAATATGGCCTTTTGTAGCAACGTGGATGGAACTGGAGAGTGTTATGCTAAGTGAAATAAGTCAGGCAGAGAAAGACAGATACCATGTTTTCACTCTTATGTGGATCCTGAGAAACTTAACAGAAGACCATGGGGGAAGGGAAGGGAAAAAAAAGTTAGGGAGGGAGGCAAACCATAAAAGACTGTTAAAAACAGAATAAACTGAGGGTTGATGGGGGTGGGAGGGAGGGGAAAGTGGCTGATGGGCATTGAGGAGGGCACCTGTTGGGATGAGCACTGGGTGTTGTATGGAAATCAATTTGACAATAAATTTCATATTAAAAAAAATCAACCAGTTTACAGGTGAGAAAACTGAGGTATAGAGAGGTTGAATGACTTACCTTAAGTCATAAGCTTGTAAGTGGCAGAGCTAAAACCAGCTATCAGGCTCCAGAATCTGTCATTACTCATGGAAGTGAAGACATTATGCTCAGCAAGAAGGCATCACAGCAAGACTGCTGCAACACTATTTTGTGCTAGAGCATCTTTTTTTATTCCCCCAGGAATGCATGCATATGTGGGAGGGAGTTTTAGTCAGGACAAGCTCCCCACATCAGCTCTCAACCACTAGCCTCTTGAGCGTGAGGTCTTTGCAGAGTCCAGCCCACTCTGTTTCTTTCTTCTTTTATGAAGAGTTCTCGGGAAGCCCCCTTTCCTGCCCCCATATCACTTACACACCACCACCACCACCACCACCACCACCACACCACGCAGCCTAGCCTCCAAAGTCCCCTTATTTCCACCATCTGGAAGACCTGAATCCAGTAGTCGACAGGATTCAAAGCATTTGCGGGGGCGGGGGGGGGGGGGGGGGGGGGGAGGCTATGTCTGTTTCTTTGCCAATCAGCAGGATGCAAATGGCTGCCTGCTGAGAAAAGAACCTCCAAGTCCACAGCCCTGAGTCATGGGAAGGTCAGCTTCTGCCCTGCTAACTGTGCAACATGCACATTACAATAAAATTTCTAATCACCACTGCGATATTTGATTACCTATAAAGGTGTCAAGCACTCAGAGATTATATTGGTCAGAACTTTTGACTGCAGGTATCAGAAGCCCAACTTAAAGTAGGTGTAGACAGAGAGGAGACTTTATTGGCTCAATGACCAAACCCAAGCTGTAGAAATGATAGGGATGGATCATGGTCTCTGAGAAAACTGGAACCAGAAGCTCTTTGCCTCTCCTCAGATCTCTATTTGTCCCTGCCTACAAGCTTCAATTGTTCCTTTGCTTCAGCTTTGTCATTGGAGAAGGGATCAGGCACCCTGCAAATTCCTCAGATGAGGGAGAACTTTCTCGCAGGCAGAAGGGTGGCTCAGCAGAAGGAAGTTTCCTGTCCCTGCGGAATGAGGGTATGAAAAGGGGAGGATGATCCCTTTCCAGTGAGTGGAGAGTAAGAATCAGGGGATGAGGATTCCTTCCCCAGAAATAAGGGCGGGATTCCCCAACACAAAGATTCCAGCTTAGCTTTCATTAACTCAACAGGCAGACATGAGAAGACCTGTGATGTACAGAATCATGAGCTCGACAGTGGTAGAACTGGGAGGTAACAGTTCTGTCCTGAGACGTTGCACTTTATTGTGAATATTGGTGACATGAGTAACCAAAAGAGAGGGAGGTACTATGGGACACTCAACATAGTCTAGGAGTATCACAGAGGGCTTCCAGGAAACAATAATGTCCAAGTTGAGACCAGATGGATAAACAAGAACCCACCAGGTTTGGGTGTTTTGGGGAGGTAAGGGGGAGTTGGATGGGGGAGGGGGTAGTGGAATGAACATTCCAGCTAGAGAGAACAGTATGAACTAAAAGATCAATGTGTGAGGGCTTCAAAGAAAGCCAAGGTGAGGTAGAGGTAGAGGTAGGCTGGAGCACTGGTACAGAGGACACTGTGACCAGAATGAGGGCTTGGATTTGATCATGAGGGCAATGGAGAGCCACAATAGGTCTAAGGAGAGCACCTCTGATTTCTCAATTCTGAGATCCCTTGGACTTCCTGTGGAGGATGTGTCTGTCACAGGTGAGCAGTACGCTTCACACACCAGTGGGGAGGACTTTTGAAGCAATTTTGCTGCCAGTTTTAGAAGTTTATATCTAAAAACTAATTAGACAAAACACTTCAAAAAAAAAAAAAAAACACCCTGTGGCATGGAGCAGTTACAAAAATTGGAGATAGGTGGTCCTTTGTGAAGCAAAGAACTGGTGGCCAGGGAAGTGGGTGACCTGAGGGTAGTCACGTTCCCCACTAAGTTGGTAAATTGGGAGAAGATATTCCCAGAGTCCTTCTCTCATCCTGCAAAGACTTTGGTAATAAGGTGCCAACCTCCCCTGGCCTTCTTCTGGGTCTTCAGTCCCCCATCTGTAGGACCTACCAAGATTTGGGTGGAGGAGGCTGAGGGCTGGGTGAGGAGGCTGTCCAATCCACCTCAGGTAAGCTGCCAAGGCAAAAAGCTTTTCTCTTCTGTTCTAGAAGGGAGTCTGTGTTGGTTTTCCCACAGTGTGAAGGTCTGTGTCTGAATCTGCTGAGGGCTAGGTCTGTGACCAGCTCCAGAAAGAGTCTAAGTGGTTTTCCTGATGAAGAAAGGGGGGGGGGGGTTAAGAGGCTTAGGGAAAGTGTGGGGGTCACTCAGTTACTCCTGATCCTGACATTCATCGCAAACACAGTCTGTGCGGAAGGTGCTGAGGACCAGTGAGTCACACTGTGTGGAGGCACACAGGGAAGACTGAGCTGGGGAACTAGAGGAGGGGAGAGGCAGGCTGGCCTGAAGGTACAGGGCACGGTTTTGTGGCCAAATCAGGATAGAGGGCTATCGGCTGCAGCAACCCTCCCCCTCAGCAGCCTCCTGTGGCCCCTCCACCGGAATCCTACCACCCCCTGGGTGATCCCGCTGTGGGTCTCAGCTCTCCAAAGGCTCTTTCTCTCAGCCTCTGTTCCTCCTCTCCCTGTCTCTGGCCATGTCTCTCTGAGACTGTCTCTCCGTGTGTGTGTTTCACTGTCCCTGCCCTGTTTTGTCTCCTCTCTCTCCTGATCTCCATCTCAATCCCTGATTCCGTCCACATCTCATGCGGGTGCCTTCTCTGTCTCCTCATTCTCTTTCTCCATTCCCTCTCTGTCTCTTTCTTATCTTTGTCTGTTCTGTTTCTGCCTCATCCACATCTCCATCCCTGCTTTTCTCTTGTATGCACTTCAGCTCTGTCTCCATCTCTGCCCCTGTGCACCTCCTTGGCCCCATCTCCAATCTCTTTCTGGTCCATGTCTCATCCTTGTCTCCATCTGTGTACTTGTATCGCTCTTGTCCCTTTCTCCATCACGTTTCTGTCCCTTTCTCTCCCTGGGTCCTCTCTTCATCCACGTCCCTATTCCAGGCTCCGTCTCTTCCTTGTCCGTGTCTCCATCCCCCTCCTGGGCTGCTTCCGTGGTCCCCGCCGGGATGGGGACCTCGCTGGGGGCGGGGCCGAGGGGCTGGATCAGAATAACTCGGTTATCGGGACGAATTAAATTAACTTCTTCACAAGAGCGCCGCCAGGCCTATTTCCCCTCCCTTCTGCTGGGCCGCAGGTGGGGAGGCCGAGGAAAGGGGTTGGGACCCTCCAGCCTGGCACTATGCGTAGCGAGCGAAGGTCTGGTCCAGATTGGGGCCCGATGGGGACTCTAGGGATCGGTCCCCGCGCCACCCCTCCCTGCACCTCGGGAGCCCAAGGAGGGTGGCGGGGACCCTTTGGGGTGGGGGTCTGGTGTGGCTGGGGGTGGGGCCTGGGAGGCCCAGGCCCCGCCCCACAGAGCTCGCCCCGCCCCGCCCCCTCCGCGGGGTCCTGAGCGTTAAAAGGCGCGCGGGCCCGGTCTGGCTGCACTTGCATTGCACCCGGGCGGAGGGTGGCCGCGACGGGGCGGGCGGACTCGCGGGCGCTCAGAGCCGGCCTCGGGTCCTCGGCGCCAGGCGCTCGAACCCTTATCCCGACCCCCACCCGGCCCGGGACCCGGACCCCAACCCCAACCCGACCCGGCCCGGTCCGGCCCCCGACCCCGACCCCCGGGCCGATGGACTACTCCTACCTCAATTCGTACGACTCGTGCGTGGCGGCCATGGAGGCGTCCGCCTACGGCGATTTCGGCGCCTGCAGCCAGCCCGGCGGCTTCCAGTACAGCCCCCTGCGACCCGCCTTCCCTGCGGCTGGTCCGCCCTGCCCCGCGCTCGGCTCTTCCAACTGCGCGCTTGGCGCTCTACGCGACCACCAGCCCGCGCCCTACTCGGCAGGTGAGCCCAGCCCCGGCCCAACCCTCCCTCCAAATCCTGCGGAAACCCCAGCCCCTGGTCTATGTGGCAGGTGACTGCGACTGTCCCCCACAGCTGCCACCATCCTTGTCCTCCAACACCCCGCGGGAACCCCAGCCTCCCTGTAAGATGGGGTTCCCCTAGACAGAGTTGAGCCCCACCCTCTCATCCTTCCCCTTCCTCTTTCTCACTGCCAGATCCCTATCCTGTGCTCTTTAGGTCAGGGAAATAGATCCCTGGTGCAGCCCCAGACCCCTCACCAGGTCCACTTGTCCCCACCTGCAAAGACTTACCACCAAACCTCTCCATCCCCGTATCCTTAGAAGATGCGCCCGGCTCAATCCAATCAGATCCCATCCTTATCCCCACCCCACTTCATGTCTGACCCCCAGCAAGGGCTCCTGCAGCAGCTGAGCTGCCCACATGGAAACCTTCCTAGAGCCCCAGCATCATCAAGCCCCTCCTGCTTGGTTTTGAACCCATCCTGCCTGTGCCCTGACCCTCTTGCACCACTGAATCCCATTCTGTTGCCGGAAGAAAAGAGTTAAGCCACTTTCGTTCCCCCTGGGGCCTCTCCCAGCTAGAGTCCTGCAGAACCCAGAGGCAGCCCCCACCACTTCCAAGCCTCTTGATTCAAGTGCCCATCTGAACCCTCAACCTCATGGAGCCTCTCAGCCATCCCCATCTCATGGTTAGAGTCCAAGCTGCCCCACCCAATGTCCTTATCTCCTTCCTTCCTGGGAACACCACTGGGACCCAAGTAGAAGATTGGGGCCTGAAGGGTGGGGAGGGATGGTGCGATAGGAACCTAGATTTGGAGAAATGAAAACCAGCAAGATGGAGGCAAACACTGGAACAAGGATGGGGAGATTGGGTAGTCTGGGCCAGATGAGGACGGGGATTGGGGAGATACAGTCAGGAAATGGGGATATGGGCCCCAGAGAGATGGAGTTCTGAGATGGGGAGATGAGGACAGATACAGAAAAGTGTGAGCAAAGATGGGAAGATTGGGGACCATGGGAGAAATGGGGACCCAGGGCTGGGGAGATAGAGATAAGAACTAGGTGATGGGGACAGGAATTATGGGAGATGGGGACCAAGGAAGACTGGCAACAGAGATGAGGAAGATGGGATAGGAATGGGGTGTTAGAGACAAGGATTAGGGGGGAGATAGAGAACTAGGGACATAGGACAAAGATGAAGGATATTAGGGACCCCTAAAGGATATGGACACCTAAGCAGGGCTTGGAGACAGGGATGAGGAGACAGTGTCAGCAACACTGGCTGTGGGGCAATGGGGATTGAGATGGGGTAAATGGGAGACAAGGATGGGAAGAGAATGAGGGAGGGGGATAGGGCTGGCTGTGGGGGAGTTGGGACACAGAGGTGCCTGGGAGGAATGAGAAGGGCAAGAAGAAGGTGAAGGAACCTGGGTGGGGAGAAATACGGACTCTTCTCCATGGCCACAAAGAGAAGAATGGTTCAGAAGGGGAAAGCTGAAGAGAGATGCGGATGGAGAGAGATGAGGAAGAGAAGAGGGGGACCAACATCTGGAGGAAAATGAGGCATGAGAGGGGGCTGAGAAAATGAAGCCTAGGAGAAGAGAAATGGCAGGGTAGAGGGGGCCAAGTCCCTACATGGCAGAAAGTACACAGGCAGGGCTGAAAGTAGACCCAGGCCAGGGAGTCTCAGTCGCCCAGCCAGGTCCAGAACTGGTACTGGGAAGACTCACGATACTGATAAGACGTGACAGCCAAGGTTAAGGTGGACATGGCACAGCCTGAAGCCAAACGGGCAGACTGACCAAGGCAGAAACACCCAAGCGGAGGTCGGAGGAGCAAGTGGACTGGAGGGAGGTTAGGGAACAAGGCGGTGGGTGAGGACAGGTCAGCGGTCTTGACCTGAGGATCAGGTCCCGGTTCCTTTTCCTCTGCTCTTGGGCCCCATGTCTACCTGCGCCCTGTCCGCCTTCATTCCTGCCAGCTCCACTGAACGGTAGGGAAGACGCTCAATTGGAGACTGAAAGGAGGAAGCCGAGGGGCCAGGGAAGGGGCAGGGACCGCGAGCGATCTCAGGGGCAGGACACAGCCGGCTGAGCTCTGCCCCTCACACCTTCACCCTCTTTGCTCCCCCTTCCTGCACACACCCCTAGTGCCCTACAAGTTCTTCCCGGAGCCGTCGGGCCTGCATGAGAAGCGCAAGCAGCGGCGCATCCGCACCACGTTCACGAGCGCGCAGCTCAAAGAGCTGGAGCGCGTCTTCGCAGAAACTCACTACCCCGACATTTACACGCGCGAGGAGCTGGCGCTCAAGATCGACCTCACGGAGGCTCGCGTGCAGGTGCGTGTTTTGCGTGTGTAAACGGGAGTGTGCGCGTGTCAGGGGGTGGGAAGACAGTGCCCGACACCTGGGGGCCACGGGACAGAGTGGCAGGCAGGTGCAGCCTGGGGGCGGAGAGCTGGGACCAGGAGCTAGGGCGCGGTCTGGGGGTGGTTGGGAAGGAGAGGATGGGCAGCTGCGGTAGGCGAGGGGGCCAGGACTCGGCAGACCTGAGGCCCTAGGGAGATCTGACGTGTTCAGCCCCCCAGATTTCCCCCTCAGTCTCCCTAGCAGGGACAGGCGTGCGGAATCCTGGAAGGAGGCCGAGTGGGTAGAGCGGGAGCCCGGGGAGGCTTCAGTGCCAAGTGAGGCAGACGAATACGGGAAAGCCAGTGAGCGCCTCCACGTCCCCTCCCCAGGTCTGCAGCTGTGAAATCCCCGAGCCGGGAAATCCCGGGCTCTGGGCAGGCACAGGGCCCAGGAGAGCCAGGCCAGGGTAGATTCTGTTGTCTATCTCAGAAATCCAGTACAGAGGTTGAGCTGGTCCGCCCTTACTGGAGACCCTGAACAAAAGGTTTCCCCTGTGCCCCAACCCGTTCTCAACCGCCGTTGGACACCCCAGGTGGAAATTCCTGGAGCTTCGTGTAGGAAGGACTTCGGGGCAGGGCTTTGGGTGATGAGGGGAGCGAAGGCGGAGTCCCCGAGACCAAGAACACTGGGTCCGCGGGTGAGCAGATCCCAAGGGGGAAGACCTGGAAGGAAAGGGCAAGTGGAGGAGAAGAGGTGAACAGAGAGGTGAGGAGGGCAACGGGTCAAGTGGAGGGCCGAGGGGCCAACGCTCAGAAAGCTGGCAATAATCCTGATCCGGTCCCTTCTGGACTGAGGGCTCACCCGCGCCTTGCGGCCTCGGCCTGACCGGCCCCTGTGCCCGCAGGTCTGGTTCCAGAACCGCCGGGCCAAGTTCCGCAAACAGGAGCGTGCCGCCAGCGCCAAGGGTGCGGCGGGCGCGGCGGGCGCCAAAAAGGGCGAGGCGCGCTGCTCGTCCGAGGACGACGACTCCAAGGAGTCCACGTGCAGCCCTACGCCCGACAGCACCGCGTCGCTGCCGCCGCCGCCCGCCCCCGGCCTGGCCAGCCCGCGTCTGAGCCCCAGCCCGCTGCCTGCCGCCCTGGGCTCCGGGCCCGGCCCTGGCCCCGGGCCACAGCCGCTCAAGGGCCCCTTGTGGGCCGGCGTGGCGGGCGGCGGGGGCGGCGGGCCGGGCGCGGGCGCGGCGGAGCTGCTTAAGGCCTGGCAGCCGGCGGAACCCGGGCCGGGGCCCTTCTCGGGGGTTCTGTCCTCCTTCCACCGGAAGCCTGGGCCGGCCCTGAAGACCAATCTCTTCTAGCCGCCGGACTCTGGAGGCTCCGGGCCTGCCCCCCAGAGACGTCCTTGCCCCTCCAGGACCTGACAGAGTCCCTCCCCATTCGGGCACCCGCCTGAAGTGCCCATCCGTCCCTACCCCTACCATGTCTGACCCGTAGGTGTGCCCTCCCCAGCTTTGGAGAGAGATCAAGTCAGAGACACTCTCCTCCTCACCTACCCTACCCAGCAGAGCGGGGTACTTTTCACTGGGGCCGCCCCCCCTCCCCTCCCCACTTCCAGCTTGGTTTTCTTTGGAACCGGGATGAAATGACAGCGCTGGAATGTGAGGGTCCTCAAGTTCAGTAACAGCCTAGCTCTGCAGCTGGCTGGGTCACTTAGCCACCAGCCTGCTGCCCTAGCCCCTGGGCCAACCCACACTGACCCCACCCGTTCTGGTCGTCGTTGGGATAATGAGCCGCCTGAAGGGTCCCACTGCCAATTTGTCCCCTCCCATTCCCAGCCGGTCTGGCGCAGAGGTTAGGCCGGTTCAGAGCAGAGGGGCTGGCTGCCAGGGCATCGGGACAGAGGGGTTACCTCTTTCCTGATTTTTTTTTTTTTTTTTTGGTTGTTGTTCTTTTCCTTTGAAAACTTGTAATTTATTGAGGTGAGTTTTGCTCAATCCAAATAAAACTTAATTTATTGAGAACATCACGCTGGCAACCCTTCTGAGTACTCAGGATGGGGCTAGGCTGCCTGCAAGAGACGGTCCCCCTTGCAACCAGTGAGGAACCCACTGCTGCCACGCATCCGCACCCCATGGTGGTATAGACCAGGAGACAGTGAGAACTAAGCAAACTAGCACTTTATGGCCCCAGATTCTTCTCCCCACCCCCAACCGGCCCCAATAATATTAAAGTGCCTGCCCTCCCTAAACCCACGCAGAAAAGCTTAAATAAACCCCAGCCCGGTCCTTGGGCTATTCCTTCATTTCCGGACGGACACCCCCAGAGTTGGGGTTGGGAGAGGTCCTAGCTGAGAACCCCCCACTGTGGTTCAAGGCCAGATAGAGGGCAGCAGAAACCGCGGTGAAGTGGGGGCCCAGACTACCCAAATGGACCCTACAGGCACCCCCGGGACTGGGAGTAGGGGTCCAGAAAGGGAGGTCAGCACCAGAATAACCGAAGTCCTTGGTAATTACGGCAACTGACTCTGCTGTAAAAGGTGAAGGGCAGGATGTCCTAATTAGGGTATTCCAACATGATTGGGCAGTGGGGAACGCAGATCCCCAATAAATAGGCAGAGAGGTACTGCCCCACCCCTCATAATTTTCAACTTTGGGGCTAAGGCTGGGCCTTAGTAGGGGCGGGGAGGGGCGCTGAGTTCGCAGATTCGCAGTGCCACCGCTTCACTTGCTCAGCTGCAGGGTGTCCAGAAGGAGGCGCTTGTGAGCCGGGTCCTGCACCCCGGCCTCCTCCAGGTCCTCCTCGGTGATGTCGCTGTAGGGGTAAGATAGGCTGGGAGATCCGCGAAGTGGTCTTGAGGGCCCGTAGCTCCGCCCCAGGGGTCAGACCCACCCATCCGCCTCCAGCCCCGCCCCCACCTGAGAAACTCCAGGTCGTCCCAGCCATTGTGCACCAGGCCCTCCTCATAGCGCTCCAAACCGATGGCCCGCAGCCAGGCGCCCATGCCCGCCTCGCCCAGCCCGCTGGCCCGCCCGCCCTGCGGGCACGGAGCCTGAGGGAATAGGGCACGTCAGGGGGAGCACCGAGGGTACCCACACAGAGAAGCACCTGCAGACAGCCACTTTCTACCACGTGCTCTCGGGAAGGAGGCAAGAACTAGGGCTGATTCAAGTATTCCCCTCCCCTCCCCCAAACTCTCCAGTGCCCAGCTCAGGGCAGAGGGGACACTACTGAGTGCTGAATGGTGAAGAAGATACCACCTCAGGTACACACAGACAGCCACCCCTCGTCCACACACCTCCTCTGCCAAGTCCTCCTGGATGCTCTCTCTGATGCGAGGTGGAGGGAAGCTGAGAGGCCGACCATAGTCTGAGGGCAGTCCTCGGGGTGGCTGCAGCTCCAGGGGGCCTGGCAGAAGCACTGAGCGGCCAGGCCCAGCAGGAGCATAGTCCACCTCACTCAGCGTCTTGGCCATCTGCAGCACTGAGCAGGAACGATCGTCCCCACTGGCTACCTCCCCCAGGAAAGTGCTGGTAGGTGAGGGGCCTGGGGGTAGTGGGGGTCTTGGATGGGCCTTGGGAGGTGGTGGGCCACGGGCCTCACCCCCACTGCGGCCCCTGACCACTGGCCCTGTCAAAGGGTCCAGGCTGGGGGGCAGGAAGATGGCCGAGTCTGGCAGTGGTGGTGGTGGAAAGTCTGGAGGGGGCAGTGTGCCCCCAGACTCCTCATCTGATGAGCTCCCCTCTCCCACACGGGGGGGCCGGTGGCGCCCAAGCTGTGGAGCAGGCACTGTGATGGCCACTTTGTTCTTGGTGGCAGGTGGGACAGGGGTCCTGGCAGGCGAGGGTGGCTCCGGGGGCAGCAGCTGGTGTGGGACCCCTTCAAGGACGTAGTAGGCAGGGTTATTGAAGCTGTTCTTGGGTGGGGGGGCCGCCACCCCGTCCGGCTCTGGAGCCCCCTCTGCCTTCAACCTGCATTTGGGAGCAGGATAATTAAGTCAGGACCCAGAGACCAAAGTGAAGGCAATGGGTGCAGTGGAAGGAGAACTGGACTGGGAGTCAGGAGATAAGGGTCCCTGGTCCTAGAATTGCATGAGACCTTGAGCACATTGCTTTCCCTCTCTGGCCCTCTGGTCTTCATCTCTAAAATCGAGTAGACATGGCAGTTGAACAGATAATCCCTAAACTTCCTAGCCTTACTTGCTAAAATTCTCAGAGCGTAAATCAGTGAAAACAGGTGCCAGAAGTCAGGGCAATGAAGGCCAATGAATGATCAGCCAGAGTTTGAAAGCCTCTGGAGGCATCTGAGGCCAATCTACTGAGGAATCTTACCCAGGGATTCAGGTTAGTTTTACTCAAGCCTGAGGATAAAACCAAGGCGACTGATAACAGGTGAAGATGAGTGAAAAAGCACCAAAACGTACCTAACAGCTTTTATTGAAGTTCAATCGACAGTTGGATATAATTAGAAAGTAAGCCTCACTTTGCAAGAGTATGAGCCACAGAATACTAGTTCCCCAGGGTATTAATAGTTACTGTGTGGAAAAGAAGTTTCCTAGCACATTAAGTTTGGGAAACTATATTCAACAGAGTTGAAAAACAGTTTCCTTCCTGTCCACATGCTCAGAGCTTTTGCGAACACTAGTGTGCACTGGACTATCTAAGAAAAGAATCTAGCAAGAACCGTTTCCCAAACCCATTTCCAATAGGGCACCTTGTAGGACTGTGGTCCCATAGTATGCACCGAGGGAAATCCCAGACTGAAGCCAAACAGAAAGCTCAAGCTAAATCTGTTTACATGGAAGGAACTATTGCAAAAACAACTTCTAATTCTATTTTTTAAGGCAGAATGGGGAGGAAAGGCTCACTGTGCTCCTTTGGATTCAGAGAGCCACGCTGAAGAGGGGACTGGCTGGCCAGAGTGGCCACAGGTGTAGAGCCCCAGCACTCCCAGCCATGGGGCATCAGAACACTCAAGCAGCAAATGATCCCCAGGCTGGCTGTGAGAACCAAACATAGCAATAGTTAAAGTGGGGGGATAACAGGTTCCTTCTCTCACCTGGAGGTCAAGGGCTCCTCCCGGGGAGCGGCTCGAGGTGGGGCTGGGGGCCTCCCAGTTGGTGGTGGTTTCTCTGGTTCTTCGAATAACCTGGACAGTGGGCAGGAGGCCTCTGCGGGGGCTGGCTTGCGGTTCCCTGACCTGCCGGGGGTGTATAGGGAGGAGATGCGGTAGAGGGTACCCAAAGCCCCCGGGTACCCCTTCACGGGACACCCAGCACAACCCCAGCTCACCTGGGATCCTGGCTGCCTCGAGACACAGAGGGGGCTTTGCTCTTTGCTCCTGCCTCGTCCTTATCAATGCTGATCCACTCTGGGGGAGGAAGAGAAAAGAGACTCAGAGAGGACCTGGGGTCCTGGACCCTAGATACCCACTGGGCCTACCAGCCTCAGGGCAGGCCCACTCCCAACCATGGCTGCAGAACTTCCAAATATTCCAGGGATTCTAACATGCTCTCCCCACACCCCCAGTTCTCCTTTCCTAGACCTGCCCACACCACCCCATCTCATGCCCCATATCCCTCCCAGTGGAGCCCCCACCGTAGAGTCGCTCACGGGTGCCCAGGCGCTCTGTGGGCACCCGCACCTTCATGGAGCCACGGATGTTGCCTGTCTCCTCGCCACGGTGGGACAGGAAGGTCAGGAACTGCTGTGCTGTGCTGCCAATCATGGACTTGAGTGCAACCACACACTCCCCTGAAGGGCAGATGGGGTAGACCAGCAGATTGCCAAACCTTTCTAGGTCTCTGTTTGGCTTTCTGTGCCCCTTGGCACCCCTCACCCCTCACCCCTCACCATAGGATTCGTAGCCATCCATGGATTTGACAGTGAGCAGGAGGTGCTGGTCCTGCAGGTACTCGATGTCAGCCAGAATTGGCTTGAGCTAAGGAGCAGAGAGACCCAGTGAGGAACAAAGCCCCAACCATCCCCTCCTACCCGACACCACTCATCCCTACCCTTAGGCTCGTCCATGCTCACTCCCACTCATCTACTAGGGAAAAATCCCAAATCCTTAACACAGAGGACACAGCCCCACACGGGCCCTTCATAACATTTAACAGCATCGTAATTAATTTTCTGCATCCTCAATGGCTAACACAGGACCTGACATTTAGCAAAAACTCGAAAAGTTTTTGTGAACAAATAAATGAACCTATAACTTGGTCCCACACCCCTCAAATAAAGCAAATGCCCTCATCCTCATTCATGCCCAGCCCCCACCACACACATGCACATACACACGCATGCACGCACACACATGTGCACGCACACCCATGTGCACGCACATGGACGTACATGGACATGCTCCACTGCACCTCTCCCTGTGCCCTCACCTACAAGCCCAGGCCCTGACAAAAGCCTCACCGTGGGCAGCTGGCGTGAAGACCACTGCACCTTGAGGAAGTTGATGTTGTCACTGCTCTGGGCATCATTCTCAAAGCTCTTCTTGTACTCTGGGGTGAGGGTGGGGAATACCAGACTAAGTGCCACCTCCCGGCTTCCCTTCCCCCTATCCAAGGGGGCTGACTGTCTGGGCACCTCTGGCTCCCCATCCCTCTCAGGCCACACCCAGCCCGGGGCCCCCCTCTGACCCTCCAGGCAGGTGGAATAGAATTCAATGAAGAACTTGGTGCGGCTGGCTGTCTTCACAATGGCCTCAATGCTCTCAAACTCAATGTAGGCCTGGTCTGAAGTCTTTGAGAGACCTGAGGGGTAAAGGGAAGAAGGCAGTCAGGAGGGCTGAGAGGGTGACAGGAGGAACAGGACAGAGACTGAGCCCTGGAAAGAAATCAGGGGTCATGGCAGAGCACTAAGGGAGGCCCCAGGAAGGAAGGCCAGGAGGGGCCTCCCCAATCCCCAGCAACCAATGGGGAAACCCCAAAGCCCAGACCACGGACCAGGGCAAACAGACAACCCAAGGATGAGAGACCATCTAAGAAAGGGCTGGAGGATGAGAATGGCTGCAGGGATGGCCTGCCAACAATCCCCCACACTACCAGGCACACTAAGCGGTACACATGTGGTTCCAGGCAAATACAGATACACATGCACGTTTACACTCACACACATACACACATTCATGGACATGTACTTCTCATGATGCCCCAGGCACAGACACCCTCACACAGCACACGTTCAGAAACATTACCGCATGTCCGTGTATACACCCAAACACACGCACAGATATATTCAAACCTATGCACATCCCCAGGCCACCACCGGTGCCTATCCACCCACAAGCACATCCAGAATAGTCACCTTTCTTAGAGATGAACTGAGAGGTAACTCCAACCTCAAATGTCCCAAACACAGGGGAGTGGTCGCTGGTGACGATGTCATCAGTGCAACCTGGGATAGGAATGGGAGCTCAGGGGCAAGCTCTTTATTCTCCGTTCCCACTTCCCAAAGCTAGGGCAGTGTCAGGATAGTGACCACCCAGGACTGCCCATCACCCTGTCCAGGAAACTCTGACCATAGGAATTGCAGATGATGTGGGTCTCAGGGTAGGATTTCCAGAGAATCCGGTCACACCATGAAGGCACATTGGTCCGGACCTGGGACAGGAGATGGCAGCATGGTCAGGTTCAATAGCTGGGGTTGCTCAGCATGAGCCCCACCCAGAGCTGCAGAGCTGATGAGGCCCTATACTCCCACCACACCAGGCCCCCGTGCCTACCTCCCTTCTTGGGTCCTTGTAACACTCAGGATCACCCCTAAGGCCTCAGAGGAACCACAGAAGCTGGAATAGTAACTGCCCAGACCCTTGACCAGACATGTACCCTTGATTCACTGCAGGCCAGGGGAGTCTCCCAAGCACTCCGCCCCCAAACCTGCCTCGTTCCCTTCACTCACCCCAGTTGGCTTCTGCTTGTGCCAGGCATATGTGTCCCGGGAACCCCGCTCATAGCGGTAGGTGGGTGGGAAGGAGATCTCCTCCTCACCTAGGAAAGGCAGGGAACAAGTATGGGTCAGGGCCCTGAAGACCCAGAAGTATCGTAAAGGCCCCATCCCTTAGAGACCTCCTGACAGGCCCACACTCACTGAATCGAAGAAAGACCTTGTGTTTCTCACGCTCCAAGTTGAGCTGGTCCACTCTGAGCAGGGGCTCAAACTCCTTCCTGCTGATGTAGTTCAGGATCTCCTGTGGTGAGGATACAAAGACTGAAAACTCCCTCTTGAGCCACAGCCAGAGTCAGAGGTAGGATCCCAACTGGCCCCCCAGCCCAGCTCCCCTAGCAGTCACCACTGGCCCTGTTTGCACCTGGATATCCATGTCCAGGCGGTAGTTGAGGTCCCCAAACCAGAAGAGGTGAGTGAAACGCAGAGAGATGTCAAAGGCACTGAGCTGTCGGTCACCTAGTGAGAGCAGCCGCAGGATGTCCAGGTAGTTCTGGTTCCGCCTATGGTGGGGGTGGGGGGAGGCCTCCAGGGTCACGAGCCAGGGACTGGCAGAAAGGTAAGTCTCTGGGGTCAGGTACGGGGTAGGGCTCAGGGTGCCTGGGGACAGAGGATATAGCTGGGAACAAGATCAAGGTCAGGAACAGACAGCAGTCTCGGGTTTGGACAAGGGAGAAGGGGCTCTCTGGGGACAGGGAGGTAGGGGTCATGGACTGGGATATGGGAAAGGGAATAGGTCTCAGGTGAATAGGGAATGAGGGTAAAGACTTGGGGAGGTGCCCCCCTCACCGGGCAGTTTTCTCATTTCCCGAGGTAAGGTGGCAATTCACAAAGCCAAATGAGGTGCCATTAAACATGAAGGAGACACCCACAGCCCCCTTGTTTCCTGTCAGGGCAAGCAAGAAAAGAAGGCCTGTGTCACATCTAGAGGGCTCCCAAGTCTCCCCTCTGCCCCTCGAAGCAGCAGTGGGAAGGTTCTCCCAACTCCCCCCCACAGAGGCTTATGAGGCAGGCAGGCCCCTGAACACATCCCCTCCTTCCCTGGAGGTGCCACACAGATCACACGCGGTCCATCTGGATGGCTCGAGTTTCTCTGCATGTGTGAACAAGGCCCCTGGAGATCACAGGGGATCCCAAAGGTGACGCTGAAAGGACTTGCAGATTCTGAGCAGACTCTATGCTGAGGGACCACTGGACCACAAACCAAGAGACCTGGGCACTCTGCCAGCTCCTCCACGTACTAGTCGTGTGACCTTGGACAGGTCACTCAGCGACTCTGGGCCTGAGTGTTTTTTGGGTCTTTTTGAGTTTTATCATCTATGAAATAGAGGGATAAATACCTCTATTATCCTGGCCCTGCCTTCCTAGTGATGCTGGAAGAGATTTAGAATATGAATATGCTTTACAAAGGGCTCTCTATAGGGGTGCCGGGTGGCTCAGTGGGTTGAGCCTCTGACTCTTGATTTCAGCTCAGGTCATGATCTCACATTTCATGAGTTTGAGTCCCACATCAGGCTCCATGCTGACAGCACAGAGCCTGCTTGGGGTTCTCTCTCTGCCCTGCCCCCTTCCCTCCTGCTAACTGTCTCTCTCAAAATAAACACACTTTAAAAAAAATGGGGGGAGGGCTCTCTATATAAGAAAGCTGGGAACAACCAAAAGGAGGAGACTGAGCTGGAGAGGAAGCAGGAGGCATGGACAGAGGGACCCTGCCCACCCTGCTCACCCAGGGTGTTGGCGATGCCAGTCTTCACGCTGGATGTACTGACGTGGCTGATTCGGTTCTCGTGCTCTGGCTTGACCAGCACAGCCACCTTGATGTTCCACAGTGACTGCATGGCAATCTGGGTAGAGGGTTTGGGGTCACTCCGGCCCTGGACCGGGGCCACTGTCCGCATTCCCCTCCCACCCCCACCTACACTACAGACTGTTCCGTCAGTCATAGGATAGGAAGGTCTCTACTACCCTTTTTCCTGAGGTGCCAGAGAGAAACACAGCACGTTCCCATAGCATGAAGGACTCGGGTTAGACCTCCTAAAGGATATGCCCAGGGACCAAGGGAAAAAGCCGGTCAAGTTGTACTCCCCAGGGTCACCCATGAGGTGAAGCAGGATAGTTTGGGGTGGTGTGTGAGGAGGGGGACTGGACAAGATGACCCCCTCACCGGGCGGTAATCCAGATCTGTGAGCTCCTTGAGGCTCCCGCGTAGTAGGTCCAGCCATTCGCGGTCGCCCACCGAGTTCTCCTGGGTCCCAAAGACATAGATGTCATGGGGTATGGTCACTGTGACTTCATCCAGGGTTTTCCCTAGACCCTTCGATGTGAACCAAGATGTCACGTTTTTCGGAGGTGGTACGCTTCCTGGAGGCGAAGGGGATGGGGGTGGTCAGGCCCTTGACCTGGGGCTATTCCTCTCTCCCATCCCAGCCCCAACCTGGGCCTGACCCATATTCCAGGTGCCTATGAAGACAGAGATCATGTCGGGCTCATCTTGCTTCGAGTGCTTGTTCTTCATGAGCTGCAGCAGCTGGCAGAAGGCCTCCCGCTTCTGGGGGGACAGCAACTAGTTAGGGGAGGTCCCTGGTAGGTGGTAGGTCCCATGAGGTCATGCCTGTGAGTCCACTGCATATCCACTACTCAAGCAGACAACAGGTGCTCAATAAACGCTCACTGAATGACCATTTGACTCTGCCCTCAGGCCACCCATTTTCAGTACACATACTCTCTACCCTGTCAGACCCACTCCTGCCAAGAGGGATGACCGGCCTACATCACGTGTTCCCTCTCTTCCCATCCCACAGGGGACCCCTGCAGCCCCCAGGGCCTAGCCCAACATGCCACTCACCCGGGCACTGACAAAGATGAAGTCCTTGCGCTGCGTCCGATCCTTCTCCTTCTCAAACACAACTCCCAGCTTGTTCTGGACACGCTGGGACTTAATGAGCTGGCGGACTAGGGGATGGAGGATGGTTACACTGGCCTGTGCACCAAGGCCTGGAGGCCACCCTGCCCACCACCCCAGGTTGCGCCCTGGCTCACTGCGGTCGTGTGTGAAGGTCGTCCAGTCCTCCTGTGAGTCCCGCTGTCTCCGCAGCAGCACCAGCCTCCCACCCTCCACATCCACGCTCAGTGTGAACTTCTGTGACTTCCCAATCTTGGTCAGGTCACCCAGGGTCACATCCAGCTTCACCTGCAGGTCAGGAGGTGTGTAGGCTGCTGAAAAGACCTCAGGGCAGGTGACACCCTCTTCATCTCCAGCTGCTCTTTGGCCCATGAGGCCCCACCTGTCACCCCTCCATGTACCTCAAAGGCCTGCACGGGGATGGTCTTGGCCTTACGTATGGATGGCTGCAGCGGCGCCGGCGGGGCTGTGGAGCTCATGTCCTGCAGGGCCTTCAGGGCCTGGAGTGGGGAAGGGCAGGGAAGGGCGGGCAAGGTCAGGGGACATGCTGAAAGCTGGGGCCAGGGGGGACACAGTTGATGTGGGATCAATGCTAAACTGTAGATTCAGGGTTGAGATCAGTTAGGCCAACGCAAATACTCAGAGACTGCTAGGTCAGGTCAGAGGTCAAGGTTAAGGCTACCTTTTTCTGGATGCCTGACAGAAAATCCTTTAACACGGACAGCTTCAGCACCAGGCTCTCTAGTTCCTGCTCCCCAGTCTGTGGTGGATTCTGCACAGAGAAAGAATAAGGTTTGTAACATGCGGCCACCGTGCAGGAGGTCCCCCACCCAACCCGGAACATGAACCCCTTCCCCACAGGTCTCCTCACAATCCCACCTGCTGCTGCAAAAGGCGGGTCACCATGGGAGAGCTCTGCTGGTCAAACACCTTGGACAGGATCTCCAGGCCCGACAGGACCTTGTCCACCTCACTAGGGGAGACAGTAGGTCAGAACTCCCTACCCCGACCCAAGTATGGGGAAGGGGGGCTGAGTGTGCAGCTTCAGCCTCTACGATGAGGATACGAGGGTTCAGGTGAGGACAAGTCAGGAGGCAACAGCTGGCTCCCTGTTCAGGGCCAGAGATCAGAGGTCAGAGCATTTGTGCAGCAAGGGGGCAGGCAAGGACAGGTCAGAGGAGAGGCTGCATGCATGGTGTTGGGTGTCCCAGGTACCTGTGCAGCCTCCGGCAGGAGGTGGCCAGGGTGCGGGTAAGATGGGGCAGGTTGCTGGCTCCACCTCGCACAGCCTCCAGGTCCAGTCCATAGCTACCCTTCAGGTACTCATGCGAGACAGTACTCAGCCCATTGGGAGCACTTCAGGGAGGGGTTAAAAAGTCAGTGAAGAATCTGCTGACCCTGTCCCAGCACCGCCACCCTATCCCTAGAGGAGATAGTACTGGTAGCAATTGGAGCACCATGGATCAGGGAGTCTACCTCTGGGGCTGAGATGGGATGAAGGTCCCTGGGGGAAGAGTGGGGGCTGGGAAGGTCTCTCTACCTTTGATGAGGACAAGTTCTCAGAGGAGAAAGGGAATTCCTGTTCGGCGTAGGGGGTTGCGGTCTTACCTCTCAGCAGCTGGAGTTGTGGGAGTCTCAGGGGCTGCTGGGGGGCTGCCAGGCCCCATGGGGGCAGAAATACTGGTGGAGCCAGAGCGCGGGGGCAGCGGGGGCTTCTCATCCTCCCCATCTGTGGACAGGAGTCAGTGGGGTAGCTGTTTGGGCCTCCCCATTCTCATTGAAGTATGGGGGGATGCTGTGGCTATCAGAGACTTCCACGGAGGTGGGGTAAAGGGCTCTGGCATCATGGTTAGGGGCAGGGGGCTTTAGGGCAGGCAGGTTGAGAAGATGCGATGGGAAGAAGCAGGTGGTGTCTGGGGAAGGGACAGAGAAGACATATGCACATGGCACAGCAGGCAGCACCTGAGGCATCACGGTCGTCTGGTGGGTCTGGCTCTCGCTCCCGCTCCACAGGGAGCAGCAGGGCACACACAAGGCCCTGGTTGGGCTGGGCATACAGGCCGATGAGCTCACCCAGGGTCTGGAAGCGGCGCACGGGCACGCCCTGCGAGGTCTGCGAGCAAGCAAGGGTGGGAGAAAAATCAGCCAGTCACAGGCTGGCATCAAGGTCAGGGGTCGGGGTCCAAGCTCCTACCTGCACGGCCAGGAAGTCTTCCCCATCAGGTAGAATTCTGTATGTATGCACATGCTTCTGATACCTGATGACAAAGCAGGGGTCAGAATCTGTCGCCCCCAAGCTGGGGTCTAAGCCCCAAGGTACCCTCTCCTCCTGCCACCAGGCTCAGCCCCCAGCCCACTCAGGTTAGTTTTCCTAAAATCCTTTACTCAGTCCACACAGGGTTAATGATGAGGCCAGTCTACTTCTAGCCTGCTAGTGTTGCCAACAAGAGCAGGAACGACCAGCAGCATACCCCCCGCCCACCCCAGCCAGACCTACATAGGCTCCACACCCACCACAGGGCCCGGGAAGCAACAGGCAGCTCTTTTGTGGCCTCCACAGCTGTCTAAACAGCCCCTCGGGCTGTGGTACCAGCTCTGGCCCCCCGCCAGAGTAAGAGTCCTCAGAAGCTTGGTAACCTCTGTTTGCATGCATAGGCGATGTGCTAACACACGTGTGTCCCTGCTGTCTGTGTTTACGTTGGTGTCTGTCTCTACTGGAGCTGGCTGTGTCAGGGGCCATTTTTGCTAGGGAGTATGTGGGTATCCCAGCTTCTGTCCCCCTTCCCCAGATACCAGGAAATTGGGATGACCCAAGGGGTCCCCTGTGGCAGACCCAGGCTTGTAAGAGCCCCAAACTGAGGAGGGGCAAGAGGGGTACTGACAGGTGGCAGCAACAGCTGAGCAGGTGACAGCTGAGCCAGGCCTGGGCAGCACAGGCCACACTCAATGGGGGCAAAGACTCTCTCTTGCAGCCATACCTCAGGTAGGCTTGCTCAACGGTGCCAGCCGGGTCCATGTGTGTGCTGGGCAGGAGGGGAGCACTGGCACCAGAGGACCGAATGCCTGTTTGAGGAGACCCTACACCTTGGCCACAGTCCATCCCCCACCTCAAGTAAGCCCCCTATGGGCACTCTCCTGGATGCTGACGGGGCAACATTCTGTGCGGGTGTCTTTGTGCACTGGTTTGTGGACTGTGGGTCTGTATTTATAACATTAGCATCCCATGAACTGAGCCCTGTCTGCATGACAGGCTGGGTACTCAACACCCCACAGATGTGATCTCATTTAATCCTCACATTTTGGTACAGATATGAGCACCAACCCCATTCTCCAGAAGAGGAAATAGGCTCAAAGAGGAAAAGTGATTTGCCTCGCTTTTAAGTAAAAGGCAGAGCTGGGACTTAAAGCCAGGGCAGAGCCCAGTGCCTTGTATCCCGACCTGCCGGTCAGATTGCCTGTGCCTGTTGGAGCAGGGGTGTGTCCGGAAATGTTACCCACCTACAGGTAAGCAAGTATGTTTCTCATCACCTACCCCCAGGCTTCTATCCCATTTCTGACCCCTCCCCCCATCCCCGGGCTGTAGAGATGCCAGGAGGAGCCAGAGTCAGCTGGCAAAGCCAAAGCCCCTGACACAGACAGACCCTCACTCCACCCATCTCCTCCCCTGGCAGTGGAGTCTGGGCTCTCCCCTCCTGGGACAATAATGTTCCTCCCCTAGACACAGGCCCAGCTGTCCCCCTCCCACTCAACAGCTGACCCAGCACCTGCCTCCCTCCCCTCTCTAATTAGGGGATATGCCTCAGAGGGGGCTGGGAGGCAGGACTCCATGATATTTATCTGCGGAAGCTGTCCCTTGTTAGTCTCTCCTACTGGATGTCAGACTTGGTGCATAAGCTGAGATTTAGGGGACCCCTTCCTCTTCGTCTTCAGGTCCACTGCCCAGGCCGGGGTTTCTCAACGCCAACACTACTAAAATTTTGGACTGCATAGTTCTTTGTTGTGAGGGACTATCCTGTGCATTTTAGGATGTGTGGTGGCATCACTGGCTTTTACCCACTAGATGCCAGTAGCACTATATCCCACTTGTGACGACCAAAAATGTCTCCAAACATCGCCAAGTGTCGCTGAGGGGTAAAATCAACCCCAACTGAGAACCATTGGCCTATGCCCATGTACCCCCAAAGAAGTGAGGAGAACAGAGGGGTAAGGGACAGAACGACAGGGGGTTGGGAGGGTTCACGAGGCTGAGGAATATTACCAGATCCTAACAAGGCCCACAGGAGCCCACCTAGTATCAGACCACGGGGCGCAGGAGACAGCTCAGGGAGAAGGCTCCAAACATACCAAACGCACCCGGCACAACTGCCACATACAGCTGATGGGTACAGGCACAGGATGAGATCCGTTCGGGGAGCTGCCAAGTCTGGCTCCACATTCAGCACCCATAGCTCAGGGCTAGGGCAGCCAGGATGCCCAGGACTGGGGCCCAGAGCCAGGGCACATGAACGCGCCCATTGATTCATGAAATAATGACACGGCCCCATATAGCCTCACATCCCCTTTTCTCAACACCACTCTGCTCCACCAGCCCCAGACATCTACCGCCAGGCAGGTCCCAATTTCAGTCCTGGCAGCACAGGAAGCTGCTGGGCATCCTCACATATCCATCAGTCTCTCTGGCCCCAACTCCCTCTATGCCTACAGCTCTTAACACCCAATCCCTGTATAAACAGAACTGCATATAACACCGGAACACACATCCACACATCCTCACTCCCGCCCCTCCTGCCTGGAGGGTCCCTGAGGGGGTCTGCCAGAGACTCCCTGCATTTTCCCCTATTACAGCCACCCTGTTTAACAGGACCCCACATACTCTGCCCTCCCTGCCCCAGAAAGTGTCCCCAGACACAGCAGGAAGGAAGTGCCCCCTGCATCCTTCCTCAGTCCCGGCTTAAAGCCAAAGCTCCCACTGTGGAGGGCGCAGACGTCCCACTGTCCCAGGCCCTCCGCGCACATGCAAGGAACCTGGGCCGTGCCCCCGCCCGCCAGGAGCCCCAGCCCACTCACAGGACACAGAGCGCAAAAGCTCCCGCCACGCTCTCGCTGTCTCGGACCAGGAAGCTGCCATCGCGGCCTGCCCGGGCCAGCAGCTCCTCGGCGGCAGCTCGGCTCAGGTCGCGGTGGTACCAGGCGGGGGCCGGGCTGCCCAGCGCGCCCCCGGGCCCCGCACCCCCCGGGCCCGGCGCCCCGCAAGCCGAAGCCATGGCGCGTGCAGGGCTCAGCGCCTCCCGCGCCCACCGCCCCGCGCCATCCGCCCCAGGACGCTCGGGGCTGAGGCTGGGGGCGGGCCCGGGCCCGGGCCCGGGCCCTGAGGATCCGCGGACCGGACCGGGCTGGATGTCTGGGGCTCCGCGCTCTGCCGCGCAGGCCGCCTTGTTCGCCGCGCCGCCGCCGCCGCCGCCGCCGCCTGCAGCGCCGGCCTCAACTTGAAGAGAAAGAAAAGTTTGTTCAGAGGCGGCGGGGGAGGGGCAGGAGCGCAGCGCTGAGCCGGCGGCCGGCCCCCTCCCCCTCCGCTCGGCCCACGGCCCGGCCCGCCCCTACCCCCACCATCTTCCCCGCGGGGATGATGGCCCCCACATTCCCGCAGGATTCCCCAAACCCACAATGATCCTGCCCTGCCATCACCACCCCTTAGAGATCCAGCCCCCAACCCTCCCCCCAACGAAGGTCAAGTTCCCCCACCCTGCTTCTGGACACTTTGGATCCCGGCCCCCTCTCCGGAAAATAAGCCGTCTCTAGTAATCGCAATGATATGACCCCCAATTCCCATAATCGTCTAATTCCACCCCAAATCCTTTCCATTCAGCTCCCTTGCAGCCTCAAAGGGTCGAGTTCCCAAAACCCGCGAGGGATCCAAGATGAACCTCTTCCCATCCTTATCCTCGTTATCCGAGCGGCCTGGACCTTCAACTCCCATGAAATCTAGGCCCCTCTTAGACCTGAACCCTCAAACTCCACTGGGGCCAGCCCCCGACAAATCCCGCGGGCGTAAATCCCCCCTCCCCCCATTGAGACCTGGTCTCCCATACACCCTCAGACAAGGTCCAGTGTCCTCGAATCCCCGGGCACAGTCCCTGGCAGCCCCTCGCAGCCGGGGCAGAGCCCTTCCCCCCTCCCTGCCAAGTTCCCTGGCACCATCCCCCATACACGCAGGCCGGGGCCTTGAGGGGTTCAGCAGTCCGAGATCAGCACCCCCAACTGCCCTCTGGAAGAAAGTTCCCTCAAACCCCTGGTCTCCCGACTTCTCCCCAGAACCGCAGCCGCCGCGCGCAGACCCCCACCTCCTGGGCCGCTCCGATGCCCCCTTCCCGGGGGAAGCGGCCCTTGACTCTCAACGGCCACTTAAGATGGCCATCCTCAGCCGCCGCACCCCCCCTCGCCTTCCGCCCCGCCCGCCGCTCCGCCCCCGCGGCTCTCCGCGGAGCCGGGGGTAGCACCCGCGCCCCGCCTACCCCGGCCCCCCGATCCTGGAGCCGCTGACCCGCCGAGTGACCTCGGGCCAGTCACAGCACCTCTCCGCGCCTCGCCTTCCCGCTCTGCAAAGTGGGGGCAATGTTATTTGGCCGACTCAATGGGACTGCTTGTAAAGCTCTCGGCACGGGGCCTGGCATCCAGTAGGCGCTCCAGAACAGCGGCTATTTTTATTATTAATTAAGGAGTAACGAAGGTGACAGCTGTGTAAACTGTAAAGCGCTGCGCCTGAACGAACGGGTATTATTAGCACCCGCCCCCGCCCCAACTACTCCCTCCAAGACAACAAACTTGAGCCTTTGTGGGCGGGACGCCGAACCGGGAGCTCCCCTTATCGGGTACGTTCAGACACCCCCGCTCAGACGCCCGCCCTTGGCGGGAGGGTGGGGGGAACACGGTCGCCGGAAAGGGGGCGGGGCCCATGGAGGGTCTGGCCCGCCCCTTCCCCCCAAAAAAGACCTAGCCGGTGGCAGCGTCTCCCGGGAGTCCGCTTCCTGCCCCGCCCCTCCGCCCCTTGGCTCCTTAAAGGCGCAGGCCTCCATCCTGGCTCCCACTGCTGCCAACTCCTGAGCCACCGTCGGCCGATCCCCTTTAACCTGGGAGAGAACTTTCACTTTGCTCAATTGAACCTGTGCCTGGGTCAGTCCCTACAAGCTCCTTCCTCTATTTCCAATAAGCATTGGTTTCACCCAGCTGGACCAAAGCTTGGGATACGGAATGGGCTCTGTGGGGGCTTTCCCGACTAGGTAAATATAGTGACTAAGAGACACCCCCCCACACCCAACAGTGTCTCTAGACCCCTCCAGGAACCCCATAAGTCATCCTCCAAACTGCCCGACTTCTCCCGTCACTCAGCTCTAGAAATGAGGGAAGGTGAGTCTGCCATGAAGGGGACACCCTGGTGCGGTGGGGAGGGAAGAGACCTGGACTAGGAAACTTCATACCTGGGTTCTAGTCCTAGCTTGATCACCCACCTGCCTGGTGTCTCAGAGAGGTACCTGTGCCTTTTTGGAGATGACTGTGAGGGGGATGTAGAGACAAAGACTTCCCCAGGGGAAAAAGGCAAGAGGGAGACCCAGAGATCTACTCAGGCCTAGTTCCTGGGGGATGTGTAGAGACAGAACAGGCGTATCTAGCAATCGCCAGAGGAGAGGCCAGGCTTCTGCCCCTGGGAAGCCCCAAGACTTTCCAACCTTTTCCCATCCTCCTGGCTGCAGCAGGGCTAAACCAATTCTAGACTCTTGAACATTTCATCTTTCAGGAACCTCCCACACTGCCCTCCCCATTCTTCTGTCTTCCTCCTCTGAGGGTTCCTAGTCTCAACTCTGTCCCTTCAATCCACATCACGTGAGAATTTTTTTCACCCCCACTGGGAATCCAAAGCCTTCCCTGGACTTCCATCCCCAGCAGAGCTGACCACAAAGCCAGGCAGACAGGACCTGAGAGGAAGTGGGGATATTTGGGGACCAATACAAGTAACACAGTCCTGGACCTGTCTCTCATTTTTGGCTACAAGAGAACAGAATCCCCGAGGACTATTAAGGGCGCAGACGCTGGGCTCACATGCTTTCTGGCAACATCTCCTTTGTACTTCACAACTCTGAGGGAAAGAAGGATTATTATGCCCATTTTACTGAGGAAAAAACTAAGCTTTAATGTAGACAAGCAACTGCTTCACTTTCCATAGTCAGTAGCAGAGCTAGGATTCAAACCCAAGTCTCATTTCTCTCATCTGAAGGAATACAAAAGCTATGGAAGCTGTCCTCTACTTACTGAAACCAAAACCGTTCATCAGACACGGATAGGTCTGTCTCTTTGTTTGAACTGACTGTCAGAGAAAGCCCAAGGCCCACCATGGAAGCAGGAACCGGATGGTAGAAGGATGGATAATGAGTGGAGGCATGCTTAGCACTCCCTCATTTGTGAGAGCTATGCTGAGCCAAGCTTGGTCATCAAAACTGGGGACATGCAGGGAACATGCCTGAGGAGGGCTGGACTCAGCTGAGGAGCCAGAGGTGCAGCATAGGGACCAGGCTGAGCAGGAGAAGCCCAATCCCATGGGACATGGCCCCCGCACTCATGGCCAAGGCATAGAACCTGGCCACCTCCTCGTTGGGGTTGCCCTGGGCCGGGTCGAACCACATCTGGATGCAGCGGCCGCTCCCTCGGTTGTAGTTGCTGAGCTTGTAGGAGTGGCTCCAGATGCCCTCACACAGGGCTGCGGGCGTGGGAAAGTAGGTCTCAAATGTGCGGCAGGCGGCTCCGGCCGGACACTTGTTCGATCCTGCATGGGGAGAAAGGGTGGACACAGACATTCAGCCCCTGGGCCCAGAGCCCATTTCTGGCCACCCCCCTGGAGATCCGCACCCAACCCCAGATCCTCGGACCCCGCCTCCATCTCCGCACCCCCAGGCCCTCACCTGAGCTCCAGTCCCAGCCCTTGTGCCAGTTGTTCTTGCAGGTGTAGGAGGTGCGGCAGTCCTCCCACCATTGCTGACAGTCCTCCTTGCACAGGGGCACGTCCAGGAAGCGTTCCTTGCGCCAGCTCTGGTTCACCTGGGGGGGGGGGGCGGAGGGAGGGCTCCTCTCAGCCAGGGGTGCTGGCAGCCACCGCCTTGACCACCTTGACCGAGCAGGATGGCAGCCCGCTGGGCTGGGGTGAGGGAGAGGCCCGTACCTCCTGGATCCAGGGCCCCAGATTGGGTGAGCACTCGTACAGACAGTTGTCCTGAATGAAGTGGCGCTTGCAGGCAGGCTCTATCTTGCCGCAGTGGTCCAGGTTAAAGTTATACAAGAGGGAGGGGTCCTTGTGCAGCTCCTGGCTGGTGTTGTGTGAGCAGCAGGCGTTCTTCCTCCAGGGAGTGCACTGGGTGGAGAAGACACTGGAACACATGCCTCCCCCACCAAAACCTTCAGCCTCTCCCTATTTGGTGCTTGGTCTCCTGCCTCAGGTGGGTTGTCCTAGGAAAGTTTACTGTGAAGACCCCTCTGTCCTTGGCCTCCAGGAGCTCCCATCTTGGGGGAGACTTAGTTACAACAGTGTAATCAGGGGTTGTGGGAGCCGGAGAGAAACCCTGTCTTGGGAGGACAATAGCTATCGTTTAAGCAGCACTTCATATTTTATAGGGAGTTCTTTGATTTATTTATTCATTAAAAAATAATTACTGAGTACCTATTTCTATGCCAGTTACTGTTCTAGATGCTGAGAATACGGTAGAAAGCAAAACAGAAATATGTGTTCATGGAACTTACATCCTGATCAATGGACACAGACAGTAAGAAACTAAAAGAGAAAAAATATAGTGTCAGGATATGATCAATTACATGGAGAAAATTACAGCAGGGAATAGGGATGTGGAGTATGGGGTGATTGTTGAAATTTTAAAGAAGGTGGTTGTGAAAAGCCTCACTGGAAAGTGGCATTTTGAGCAAAGGAGGAAGGGAATGACCTATGCAGTAATGTATGTTGAATAACTTTCTTCTTTGTCTGTATTAAGTTCTGTGTCCCCAGCGGCGAGGCCATTGCCAGACATGTGGCAGGCCCGTAAAAATATTTGCTGAAAAAAATAAATGAAAGACCTATTTATGATTTCCTAAATCTAAACTCCATCTTACATATAGATGCATCATATTTTAGTAAGCTTTAATAGAGACTGGCTTTTTCAGGACTGTAAGTACTATGAAAAGGAAGGCCGTGCTATGTGTTTTGTTTTACTGGAATTATTCACTATTTTAGAAAATTATGTCATCAATGGCAACACTGCATAGAGTATCTTATAGCATTTGAGTTGTCAACAGAATATACCTGTATCCATCTTCATTTGTAGCTGCCCCATTCCTAGTGATTTGGTGAATAAAAGCAAACATTGGGGCACCTGGGTGGCTCAGTTGGCTAAGCTCCCAACTTGGGTTCAGGTCATGATCTCACAGTTCATGAGTTTGAGCCCACGTCAGGCTCTGTGCTGACAGCTCAAAGCCTGGAGCCTGCTTCAGATTCCGTGTCTCCCTCTCTCTCTCTGCGCCTTCCCCTCTTGCATTCTCTCTCTCTCTCTCTCTCTCTCTCTCTCTCTCTCTCTCTCTCTCTCAAAAATAAAGATTAAAGAAAATAAAGCAGTAACTTAAAAAGCAAACATGCCATTTGATAGTGATTTCTAACGTAGTCATATCAGAGAATTGACATATGGAAATATATTTTATTATAAATTGCTTTCTTTGTGCTTCTCTTTTGTATTACAGATAGATAGAGTCATGTTGATATTTTTTAAGTTAAATGTACAAATAGGTCCTATTGGCTTTGAATTTTATTTCAGAAAAAAAGGAGACATGGAGTCTCAATAGAGTTGAAACCAACTGGCATCCGCTTGTATAGAGTGAGTGAATGTGCAGCAATCGTGCCCCTGGGTCACAGCCGTAAGAGCCCTTGTCCTCTACTCTGACGCTTCATGGACTGGCACGTGATGAAGGTAGTGAGAACCATCCTCCCCGACAGTCTCTTACCCTCTGACATGCTGGGAGTGCCCACCCCAGTCCTACCCCCACACCACAGGGGCTTCTTATGTCCAGATCTTCTGTGTGTCCTCTGCTTCTCCGGGCCCATTTCCTCATTTGGGTTCTATGGGGGGGAACATGATCTCCTACATTGAACGGCTACTGGGAATGTGAAATCACGTGCAGAAAACTCAACGCGCTGGGGCGCCTGGGTGGCGCAGTCGGTTAAGCGTCAGACTTCAGCCAGGTCACGATCTCGCGGTCCGTGAGTTTGAGCCCCGCGTAGGGCTCTGGGCTGATGGCTCAGAGCCTGGAGCCTGTTTCCGATTCTGTGTCTCCCTCTTTCTCTCTGCCCCTCCCCCGTTCATGCTCTGTCTCTCTCTGTCCCAAAATAAATAAACGTTGAAAAAAAAAATTAAAAAAAAAAAAGAAAACTCAACGCGTAGTAAGTGCTCAACAAGTGATCATATCATATCACTGCTGACATTATCCTCTGAGGAGGCCACCCCTAAATCACCTCAACCAATACCCCCCACCCCACCCTACCTTCATCTTCTCCCACAGCAGTAACTCAGGATGTGGGGCTATCTGATCAGTCCGCCCTTCCCCCACCACCCTGACTTCCTCTTCCCCATTAGAACCAACCCCCTCCCCAACTCGAGCCATACTGCGGCCATACCTGGTCATGCAACTTGTCCTCGGGGCCTGGCTTTGTCTTGTGGTGCTTGGCATCCATGCAGACGTTGAGCAGGTCTACCCTGTTCCGGGCACTGCACATGGAGGCTGTCCAGGCCAGCAGCAGCAGCAGAAGTGGTGTCAGTCTCCAGGCCATGTCTTTGTGTCCCTGCAGATGGAGCTGTGGTTAGGGAGGCCGAGGCCTGAAGGGAGAGAGCCTCATGCGGCGTCCCCCTTGACCCCCTGCATCAGTCTCCCCATCTCCACAGTGGAGGATGGGGTCAGACCCTGTTCCTTTAGTGCTGGGGTCCTGAGGCTCCCTGAAGCTGAAGTAGAGAAGGTTGGCAAAGGGGGCTCCCCATTCCAGGCTTGGCGGGCTCAGAGGAGATCTGGGGTTAGTGGACTGGCTCTGGGGGAGTCTTCCTAAATTGGAGGAGATGTTTTTGTGCCCTCATCTTCTCTCAACTTTACCCAAGAAAAGTAATTAAATAGTTCAGGTCCATGCCCTCCTGCCCTGAAAGGGGCCAGGGACACCCATTGCCCTTATGCTGTGTCCAGCAAGTGCTCCACGAGGCACTGAATCACCTGGGTTCCCGTGCCAGCTTAGAGACCCTGTTAGCCTGGGGAAGGCAGTGGCCCAGCTCTGCTGAGTTCTCCCGATCACCATGAGGGTCAAGGGATGTAGCACATGGGGTGGTATTTGGTTAAATAATACAGAAATAGAAAGAGCGGTGGTTTCTAACTTTTGCTTCCTCAGACTTTTTCCTTCCTTGTTTTCTGAAAACCATTTCCTCCCTCCACCCCATCATGACTTTGGCCTCCTCAGCTCTCACTAGGCTAATGCACTTACCCCTGCAGATCCCCCTTCCTTACCCTTCAGAAAACAAGTGCAGAGACCCCTGGGCCCGAGGGACAACATAAAAGTACCTCATGTTGGAACAGCCAAATAGACGAGCACTTAGAGTCATAGGAGTCACCCAGCAAAAGTGACGGCCCGCTTCTCTGTTCCTGACTGACCCTCACCCCCCACTCCCATCTATTAAAGATCTATTCCTGGGGCGCCTGGGTGGCTCAGTCGGTTAAACTTCCGACTCTTGGTTTTGGCTCGGGTCATGGTCTCACGGTTGGAAGGTTCAAGTCCTGCATCAGGCTCTGTACTGACAGCCTGCTTGCAATTCTCTTTCTTCTCTCTCTCTCTCTGCACCGCCCTCCCATGTCTTTCTCACTCTCAAAATAAATAAATAAGGGGGAAAAAAAGATCTGTTCTTTGGGCTTTGTCACTGAAGTACCGGAAGGGATAATGGAGACTCCTTCCTCTCTCTCACCATCCCTACATGCAGCTCATCATCACAAAGTCCTGGTCAAGGGTCCTTCCAAAGATCTTTCTGGAATTCACTTCCCTTGGCTCTGCGTTTGGGGTCAGGTCTTCCCTCCTCCAATTTCTTCCCCTTAAAGTCACCTTCCCCGCAGGAGCCCGAGTGATCTTTCTAAAGAAAGATCTGCTCCTCCCCTACACAGAAACCCGCCAAGTCTCCCCAGTGTCCCTGTCACCCTTCCCTCTTAGGGCATCTTGCCTGAGCCTCCTTTGCGGCTGGGAGCACACACAGCTGTGTCTGAATTGGCCTCTTCTCAGGCTGGCAATGGCTCCAGGCCCTTTGACTTTCACCAGTGGTCTCTGACCTCGGTGCAAGACAGACTGTAAGAACTCTGGTTAGCACAGTATAATTTCCTCATTCGGCTCTTCTGGTCTTTCCTCTCTTCCAGGCCCCACCCATTCAAGGCTCCATTAGTCTCTCAGTGTATTCATTCCTGTTTCCATTCAACTCTTTGTTAATTTATTCATCACAGGATTCACACATCCAAGATTCATCAAAACCTAGAGAAGCTCATCTCTAAGGGGGATCTGAACTTTTGAGGTAACCCACGTGGTTGTTAGGATGAAGCGGGTTTGTTGGGTGTGAGGTGCAGTAGGGAAAAACCCAGGCCTTAGGGTCAGGCCATGGGTCCCAATGGTAGCACCGTACCTCACACAACCTTGGAAAATATCACTGAGCCTTTCTGAGCTTTCGTTTACTCTCCAGGAAATTGTTGAGAATTATATATGGAAAAGCCTGGCACAAAATGAGTGGGCTTAAATGATAGCTCTCAGGTTACTTTTTGAGTAGGTAGCCAGGTAGACATAGGTAGAGGTTGAAGTATAGAAGTCAAGGGTCACAAAGAAAAATGGTCTCAAATCTGGTAAATGATCATATCTCACCACCTAGCATTTCTATGAACATAATTGAACATGGGGTGCCTGGGTGGCTCAGTCAGTTAAGTGTCTGACTTCAGCTCAGGTCACGATTTCATGGTCCATGAGTTTGAGCCCCGCGTCGGGCTCTGTGCTGACAGCTCAGAGCCTGGAGCCTGCTTTGGAGTCTATGTCTCCTTCTCTCTCTGACCCTCCCCCATTCATGCTGTCTCTCTGTCTCAAAAATAAATAAACATTAAACAAAATTTTTAAAAAAATAATTGAACATTTTTTGATAGCCTTAAAAAAATGTGGTAGGGGCACCTGGGTGGCTCAGTAGGTTAAGTGTCCAACTCTAGATTCAGCTCAGGTCATGATCTCATGGTTCATAGTTCGAGCTCCACATCGGGCTCTGCACTGGCAGTGTGGAGCCTGCTCTGAATTCTCTCTCTCCCTTTCTGTGCCCCTCTCTAGCCTGCGCTTGCTCTCTTTCTTTCAAAGTAAATAAATAAACTTTTTAAAAAAATGTGGTAAACATTATGTAAAACTTAACATCTTAATTATTTTTAAGTGTACAGTTCAGTAATTTTAAGTGTATTTATGTTGTGCAATCAATCTCCAGAAACTTTGTGTCTTGTAAAACTGAAACCCTATTCTCATTAAGCAACAATATCCCATTTCCTCCTCTCCCCAGTCCCTGGTAGCCATCATTCAACTTTCTGTTTTTATGAATTGACTACTTTAGATATTTCATATAAATGGGAATCATATAGTATTTGTCTTTTTGTCACTGGCTTATTTCTCATAGCATAATGTCCTCAAGGTTAATCCATATGTCAAAATTTCATTTCTTTTTTTTCTTTTTTTTTTTTAACGTTTTATTTATTTTTGAGACAGAGGGAGATAGAGCATGAACAGGGGAGGGTCAGCGAGAGGGAGACACAGAATCCGAAACAGGCTCCAGGCCCGATGCGGGGCTCGAACTCACGGACCGCGAGATCATGACCTGAGCTGAAGTCGGCCGCTTAACCGACCGAGCCACCCAGGCGCCCCTCATTTCTTTTTAATAACTGAATAGTAATTCATTATATGTATATACTACATTTTGTTTCTCCATTCATCCCTTTATAGATCCTGGGATTCGTCCACCTCTTGGTATTATGAAGAATGCTATTACGAACATGGATGCACAAATATCTTTTGAGGCCCTTGCTTTCAATTCTTTCATATATCCAGATATGGACGAGCTGGATCATATGGTAATTCTACCTTTAATTTTTAAGGAACTGCCATAATATTTGCTGTAATAGTTGCACAGTTTTCCATTCCTACCAACAGTGTACAGGGTTCTAATTCCACCACATCCTCACCAACACTTGTTACTTCCTGTTGGCTTTTTGTTTTTTTAATAAAAGCCATCCTAGTGGGCGTGTGAGGTGGTATCTCATTGTGGTTTGGATTTGCATTTCCCTGGTGATGAGTGATGTTGAGCATCTTTTCATAGGCTTATTGATCATTTGTATATCTCCTTTGGAAGATATACAAATGTCTGTCCAAGTTGTTTGCCCACTTTTAAATTGTATTCTATGTCTTCAAAAAATTTTTTTTAACGTGGGGCGTCTGGGTGGCTCAGTCGGTTAAGCATTTGACTTCAGCTCAGGTTATTATCTCAAGGTTCATGAGATCGAGCCCCTCATTGGGCTCTGTGCTGATGGCTCAGAGCCTGGAGCCTGTTTCAGATTCTGTGTCTCCCTCTCTCTGCCCCTCCCCTGCTCATGCCCTGTCTGTCTCTCTCTCAAAAATAAACATTAAAAAATTTAAAAAAAATTTTTATTTAAAAAAATTTTTTTTAATGTTTATTTTTGACAGAGAGAGAGACCTAGCATGAGCGGGGGAGGGGCAGAGAGAGAGGGAGAACAGAATCTGAAGCAGGCTCCAGACTCTAAGCCGTCAGCACAGTGCCCGGATGCAGGGCTTGAACTCACAAGCCGTGAGATCATGACCTGAGCTGAAGTCAGACATTTAATCGACTGAGCCACCCAGATACCCCATTTGTATTACATGTCTTTTTATTGTTGTAGGAGTTCTCTATATATTCTGGACTGACCCTTTGTCAGATATATGATTTGCAAATCTTTTCTCCCATTCTGTAGGTTGCCTTTTCATTCTGTTAACTCTCCTTGGATGCCTGGTTTCCCATTTTGATGCAGTCTAATTTATCTGTTTTTTCTTTTATTGCCTGTGCTTTTGCTGTCATATCCAAGAAATCATTGCCTAATGCAATGCCGTGAAGCTCTTCCCCTGTTTTGTTTTGTTTTTTTAAAGGAGTTCTATAATTTTTAAAGGACACCTGGGTGGCTTAGTCTGTTAAGTGTCCGACTTTGGCTCAAGTCATGATCTCGTGGTTTGTGACTTTGAGCCCCACATCGGGCTCTGCACTGGTGATGTGGAGCCTGCTTGGGATTCTCTCTCTTCCTCTCTTTCTCTGCCCCTTCCCCAATTGTGCTCTCTCTCTCTCTCAAAATAAAGAAATAAACTCTAAAAAATTAAAAAAAAAATAAACAAGTTCTATAGTTTTAGCTTTTACATTTAGGTCTATGATCCATTGTGAGTTTAATTTTTATATAAGGTATAAAATGAGAGTGTCCAACTTTATTATTTTGCATGTGAATATCCAGTTGTATCCCAGCACCACGTATTGAAAAGGCTATTCTTTCCCCCACTGAATTGTCTTGGCACAATTCAAGTTGTCAAAAATGTGGACTCTCAGTTCTGTTTCATTGACCTACATATCTATATTTATGCTACTATCACATTGTCTTTATTATTATAGCTTTGTAGGAGGTTTTGTACTCAAAAAGTGTGAGTCCTCTAATTTTGTTCATTTTCAAGAGTGTTTTGGCTGTTATGGGTTTCTTCTATGTCCATAGGGATTTTAGGATTAGATTGTCAATTTCTCCAAAAAAGCCAGCTGGCATTTAGAGAAGGATTGAATTGAACCTGTAGATCAGTTTGGGGACTAATGCCCTCTTAACAATAGTAAGTCTCCTGATTGAACGTGGGCTTTCTTTCCATTTATTTAGGTTTTACATTTCTTTCAACAATGTTTTATAGTTTTCAGTATATAAGCCTTTTACTCTGTTAAGTTCACTTCTATGTATTTTATTCTTTTTTATGCTATTGTGAATGGAATGAATGGAATGATATTCTTTTTTTTTTTTTAATTTTATTTATTTAAACAACCTCTTCACCCATTGTGGGGCTAAGAACTCATGACCCCAAGATTAAGAGTCACATGCTTTTCCAGGGTGCCTGCGTGACTCAGTTGGTTAAGCATCCTACTCTTGATTTCAGCTCAGGTCATGATCTCATGGTTGGTGAGATGGAACCCTGCACTGGGCTCTGTGCTGGAAGTGAATAGCCAGCTTGGGGTTCTCTCTCTGCCCCTCCCCCACTCGCTCAAGCTCCGCCCCCCCTTCTCTCAATATAAATAAACATTTAAAAAAAGAAAAAGAGTCACATGCTTTTCCAACTGAGCCAGCCAGGTGCCCCTGGAATTATAGTCTTTTTTTTTTTAAGTTTATTTATTTATTTTGAGAGAGACCAAGCAGGAGAGGGGCAGAGAGAGGAAGAGAGAGAATCCCAAGCAGGCTCCTCGCTGTCAGAGTGAAGCCCAACATGTGACTCAAACTGACAAACCATGAGACCATGACCTCAGCTAAAACCAAGGGTCAGACGTTCAACTGACTGAGCCATTTAGGCGCCCTTTTTTGCTTTGTTTTGTTTTGTTTTTAATGTTTATTTATTTTGAAAGAGAGAGCAAACAGGAGCAGGGGAGGGGTAGAGAGAGGGAGAGACAGAATCCCAAGCAGGCTCTGTGCTGTCAGCACAGAGCTGGACTTGGGGCTCAAACTCAGGAACTGTGAGATATGACCTGAGCTAAGATTAAGAGTCAGATGCTTAACTGACTGAACCACCCAGGCCCCCACTCCCCCTGGAATTATTTTCTTAAATTTATTTCTTTTTAATAAATTCTTTATTTTTTAAAAAAATGTTTAGATTTATTTTTGAGAGAGACAGCGCAAGCCTGCTTGGAATTCCCTCTCTGCCCCCCCCCCCAAATAAGTAAATAAACATTTTATTTTATTTTATTTTTCAACGTTTATTTATTTTGGGGACAGAGAGAGACAGAGCATGAATGGGGGAGGGGCAGAGAGAGAGGGAGACACAGAATCGGAAACAGGGTCCAGGCTCCGAGCCATCAGCCCAGAGCCTGACGCGGGGCTCGAACTCACGGACCGCGAGATTGTGACCTGGCTGAAGTCGGACACTTAACCGACTGCACCACCCAGGCACCCAGAAAATAAACATTTTAAAAAAGAAAAGAGTCCTATGCTTTTCCAGCTGAGCCAGTCAGATGCCCCTGGAATTATACTCTTTTTTTTTCTTTTAAGTTTGTTTATTTATTTTGAAAGAGAGCAAGCAGGGGAGGGGCAGAGAGAGAAGGGGAGAGAGAGAGAATCCCAAGCTGATTGGTATAGAGACTGATGGTCTCTATACCAATATAGAAACTGACTGGTATAGAGACTG
Source organism: Prionailurus bengalensis (assembly GCF_016509475.1). Lineage (NCBI taxonomy): Eukaryota > Metazoa > Chordata > Mammalia > Carnivora > Felidae > Prionailurus > Prionailurus bengalensis. The sequence goes on from NC_057346.1 coordinate 59,635,440, forward strand.
ATGTGGGGCTTGAATCCACAAACTGTGAGATCATGACCTAAGTTGAAGTTGGACACTTACCTAGCTGAGCCACCCAGGTGCTCCTTAAGTTCATTTTTATATTTTCATTGCAGGTATCTAGAAATACAATTGATTTTTGTGTTTTTATCTGCTATCCTACAAACTTTCTAGACTCGCTTATTAGTAATAATATTTTGTGGATTCCTTAGGATTTTCTATGTACAATGACATCTGTGAATAGAAAGTTTTACTTCTTCCTAGAGAAACATTTCCTAGATGGCATCCCTTTTATGCCCAGGCTTGTACTTGAGTTTCTCCCTGCAGCCTCTAGGCAGCTTTTTAAGCTGTGGACCAAATGGAAATGATAAAGCTTTTTGCAGCAAAAAAAGGAAGGAAGGAAGGAAGGAAGGAAGGAAGGAAGGAAGGAAGGAGAAATAGTTTTGCTTCTTGCTTTCAAATCTGTATACCTTTATTCGTTTTTATTGACTAACAGGCTTAGCTACAACTTTTTTTTTTATTAATCTCTACACCAAAGTGGGGTTCAAACTCACCACCCCAAGATCAAGAGTCGTGTGCTCCATTGACTAAGCCAGCTAAGTACCCATAGCTACAACTTTTGTACAAGTTGAATAGACATGATGAGCATGGATATACTTCCTTATTCCTGATATTAGTGGGAAAGCCTTTTGATGTTGACTGTGATGTTATCTGTGCCTTTTCATAGATGACCTTTGTCAGGTTGTGTGAATTCTCTTCTATTCCTAGTTTGTTCAGTATTGGGTTTTGTTTTGTTTTAAATCATGAAAGTATTTTGGATTCTGCCAAATTATATTTCGACTGAGATGATCATGTGGGTTTTGTCTTCTATTCTAGTAATATGATATTTTGAATCAATTAATTTTTGGATGTTAAACCAACTTGCATTCTGGGATTAATCCTATTTGGTCATGATGTGTAATCCTTTTTATATGTGGCAGGATTCAGTTCTGGGTTGTTTTTGTTTTTTTGTATATATATATATTTTTTTTTTTTTTTTTGAGAGACCACGCAAACAGGGGAGAGGGGCAGAAGAGAGAGAGAATCTTAAGCAGGCTCCATGCTGAGCATGGAGCTCAATCTCATACCCTGCGATCATGACCTGAGCCAAAATCAAGGATCAGATGCTTGGGGCGCCTGGATGGCTCAGTTGGTTAAGTGTTGACTTTGACTCAGGTCATGATCTTGGGTTCAAGAGTTTGAGCCCCACATGGGGCTCTCTGCTTTCAGCACAGAGCCCCCTTCGGATCTTCTATCCTGTCCCCTGGCCCCAGTCTCTCTGCCCCTCCCCAACTAATGCTCACTCTCTCACTCTCTCAAAAATAAAATAAACATTAAACGAAAAAAAAATTTTTTTAAAGTCAGATTCTTAACTGGCTGAGCCATCCAGGCTCCCCTGGCTGGATTCAGTTTGCTAGTATTTCATTGAGAATATTTATGTCTTTATCCATAGTGAATATTGGTCTGTAGTTTTCTTGCAATGTCTTTGTGTGATTTTGTATCAGAGTAATATTGATCTCACAGAATGAGTTGAGATGTATTACCTCTTCTTTTTTGAAAGAATTTCTTTTTTTGTTAAAGTTTATTTATTTTAGTAATGTCTACACCCAACGTAGGGCTTGAACCCCAAGATCAAGAGTCACATTCTATTCCAACTAAGCCAGTCGGTGCCTCCAAAGAGTTTCTGAAGGATTGGTAGTAATTATTCTTTAAACATTTGGTAGAGTGCACCACTGAGGCTGTGTGAGCCTGAACTTTTATTTGTGGGAGGTTTTAAAATTATGAATTCGATCCCTTTCCTTGTTATAGGTATATTTAGATGTTTTACTTCTTCTTATGTCATCTTTGGTAGTTTGTATCTTTCTAGGAATTTGGCCATTTCATTTATGGTATCTAATTTATTGGCATACAATTGTTCATAGTATTCTTTTACAATGCTTTTTATTTCTGTATTAGTGTCGTCTCCTCTTTTATTCCTGATATTAGTAATTTGACTCTTCTTTCCTTTTTTTCTTGATCAGTCTAAATAAAGGTTTTTGTTGATATTCTCAAAGAAACAACTTTTGGGGGCACCTGACTGGCTCAGTCAGTAGAGCATGTGACTCTTAATCTTGGGGTCATGAGTTTGAGACCCATGTTAAGTGTAGAGCTTACTTAAAAATTAATTAATTAATTAATTAATTAAAAAAAACAAAACAAAGAACCAACTTTCATTTTCATGGTTTTTCTCTATTGTTTTTCTATGCTCTATTCCATTTATTTTTGCTTTACTCTTAATTTTTTTCCTTCTCACTTTGAGTATATTTTGCTCTTTTTCTATTTTTTAAGGTAGAAGGTTAGGTTTTGATCTAAAATCTTTCTTTTTGGTGTGCCTTTGTGGCTCAGTCAGTGGAGTGTCTGATTCTTGGTTTTGGCTCATGTCATGATCTCATGGTTCATGGGATTGAGTCCCATGTCAGGCTGCATATTGATACCATGGAGCCTGCTTGGGATTCTGTCTCCCTCTCTCTCTGCCCCCTCCCGTGTGTGCACACACGTGTGTCTGTCTCTCTCTCAAAATGAATAAACTTTAAAAGATAAATTAAAATGCCTTTCTTTGCCTCTTAACAATTTTTGTCTTAAATTCTATTTGTCTGATACTATTATAGCCACTCTAGATATCCTTTAGTTATTTTTTGCATAATGTATCTTTTTCCATCCTTTTAGGTTCAGCCTTTTTTGTGTCTATGAATCTGAAGCGTGAGTCATGCAAAGAGTGGATAGTTGGGGTGCCTGGGTGGCTCAGTCCATTAAGTGTCCGACTTTAGGTCAGGTCATGATCTCACAGTTTGTGAGTTCAAGCTTTCTGCTGTCAGCACAGAGCCTGCTTTGGATTCTCTCTCTCTCTCTCTCTCTCTCTCTCTCTCTCTCTGCCCCTCTCATGAGCTCTTTCTCTCTCAAAAATAAATAAACATTAAAAAAAAGAGTGTATAGTTGTACAATGATTTTTTTATCTGCCAATCTTTGCATTTTTATTGGAGAATTCAATCTATTTATATATAATGTAATTACTAATAACAGGTTTTACACCTGCAATTTTGTTTTATATATGTATTTTGGTTTTTTTGTTCCTCTATTTCTCCTTTACTCCCTTCTTTTGTGTTTAATAGATATTTTAAAATGTACCCTTTTAATTACTTTGTTGTTTCTTTTATTATATTTTTATAATTTTTTTCTTAATAGTTGCTCTGGGGTTGCAATTAACATCATAATTTATAACAATCTAGTTTAGATTAATACTGAGTTTCAATAATGTTCAAAATTTTACTCCAATATAGTTTCATTCCTTCTCATACTCCTTTGCTGTATTATTATATAAATTACATTTTTATACACTATGACCATATCAGTACCATTTTAGGGGCACCTGGATGACTCGGTTGAGCATCAGACTTCAGCTCAAGTCATGATCTCATGGTTTGTGAGTTTGAGTCCCGCATCTGGCTGTCAGCGCAGAGCCCACTTCAGATCCTCTGTCCCCGTCTTTCTCTGCCTCTCCCCTACTTGTGCGCTCTCTCGCTCTCTCTCTCAATAAAAAAAAAAAAAAAATATATATATATATATATATATATATATATATATATATATATACCATTTTATAGTTATTGCTTCATGAAGCTATCTTTTCCCATTAGATAGGATAAGAAAAGAGTTACAACATAAAAACATTTATACCGTATTTTCTATTTCTTTATGTAATAACTTTTACTGGTGCTCTTTATTTCTTCATGTGGATTCAACTCACTGTCTGGTGTTCTTTCATTTCAGCCTAAAGGGCAATCATTAGTATTTCTTGTAGGGAAAGTCTGCTAGTGACAAATTCTCTCAACTTTGGTTTATTTGTGTATGTCTTCATTTCTCCTTTGAAGAATAATTTTTTTGGTTATAAAATTCTGGGCTGACAGTCTTTTTCTTTCATTACTTTGAATATTTCATCCCATTGCCTCCTGGACTTCATAGTTTCTAAATGAGACATTAACAGTTGGTCTTATTGAGGATCCTTTATAAATGATGAGTCGTTTTTCTATTGTTGCTTTCAAGATTCTCTCTTTATAGTCCAGTAGTTTGACTCTGATGTGTTCAAGTGTGAATTTCTTTGAGTTTCTCTTACTTGGAGGTCACTGAACTTAGACGTGTAGATTAATTTTTTTATTTAAAATCTGAGTGGTTTTGGTCTTGATTTCTCCAATTATTTATGCTCTTATTCTCTTTCTACTCCTTCTAGGACTCCCATTGTGCATATTCTGGTATGCTTGATGGTATTCCCACATGTCCCTGTGTTCTGTTCATTTTTCTTCATCCTGTTTGTTTTTAAGAATGGGCAATTTCGGGGCGCCTGGGTGGCGCAGTCGGTAAGCGTCCGACTTCAGCCAGGTCACGATCTCGCGGTCCGTGAGTTCGAGCCCCGCATCGGGCTCTGGGCTGATGGCTCAGAGCCTGGAGCCTGTTTCCGATTCTGTGACTCCCTCTCTCGCTGCCCCTCCCCCGTTCATGCTCTGTCTCTCTCTGTCCCAAAAATAAATAAACGTTGAAAAAAAAAAATTAAAAAAAAAAAAAAAGAATGGGCAATTTCTGGGGCGCCTGGGTACCTCAGTCCATTAAGTGTCTGACTCTTGATTTTGGTTCAGGTCATGATCTCACTGTTCGTGGGTTCAAGTCCCACATCAGGCTCTGCGCTGACAGTATGGAACCTGCTTAGGATTCTCTCCCTCCCTCTCTCTCTGTCCTTCCCCCACTCATGTGCTCATGCACGCTCTCTCTCTCTCTCTCTGTGTCTCAAAATAAATAAGTAAACTTAAAAAAAATGGACAATTTCTATTTCCAAGTCTGTAGATTCTTTCTTCTACCCCTTCAAATCTACTGCTGAGTACCTACAGTAAGAAACTGTTTTAAATTCAGACTTTACTTTTCCTTAAAAAAGGAGCTTAGGGTTCACAACAAAATCAAGGAGAAGGTATAGGGATTTCCCATATACCCCCTGCCTCCAGGCATGCATATCTTCCTCCATTATAACATCCCCAACCAGAATAGTACGTTCGTTCGTTACAACTGATAAACCTACATTAATGCATCTTAATTACCTGAAGTGCATAGTTTAGATTACAGTACCCTTTTGGTGTTGTACATTCTTTGGGTTTGGACAAATATATCATAGCACGTGTCATTATTATACAGATTATTTTCATTGCCCTAAAAATACCCTCTTCTCTGGGGCACCTGGCTGACTCAGTAGAGCATGTGACTTTTGGGATTGTAAATTTGAGCCCCACGTCAGATGTACAGATTACTTCAAAAAAATAAAGTCTTAAAAAAAAAACAAACCTCTCTGCTCTGCCTATTTATCCCTCCTTCTCCCCAGCCCCCAACAACCACTGATCTTTATAATGTCTCCTAGTTTGCACCTTTTCCAGAATGTCATGTAGTTGGAATTATATAGTCTGTAGCCTTTTCATGTTGGCTTCTTTCACTTAGTAATATGCATTCAAGGTTCCTCCATGTCTTTTCATGGCTTGATTATTCATTTCTTTTTAGTGCTGAATAATATTCCGTTGTCTGGATGTACCACAGTTCATTTATCCACTCACCTACTGAAGGACATCTTGGTTGCTTCAACATTTGGCAATTATGAATAAAGCTGCTATAAACATCTATGTACAGATTTCTATGTGGACATAAGTTTTCAACTCCTTTGGGGAAATGCTGGATTATATGGTAAGAATACGTGTAATTTTGTTAAGAAACCACCAGTCTTTCAAGGTGGCTGTATCATTTTGCACTTTCACCAGCAACGAATGAGAGTTCCTATTGCTCCACATCCTCACCAGCATTTGGTGTTGTCAGTGTTTCAGATTATGGCCATTCTGTTAGGTGTATAGTGGTATTTCACTGTTGTTCTTGCTTTAATTTTTTTTTAATGTTGAGTTATTTTTGAGAGAGACAGAGAGTAGAGGAAGGATAGAGAGAGGGAGACACAGAATCTGAAGCAGGCTCCAGGCTCTGAACTGTCAGCACAGAGCCCGATGTAGGGCTTAAACGCACGAGGGGCGAGATCATGACCTGAGCCGAAGTCGGAGGCTTAACCAATTGAGCCACCCAGGCGCCCCTCACTATTGTTTTAATTTGCATTTCCCTGAAGATATATATGTGGAGCATCTTTGCATATGTTTATTTGCCATCTGTGTATCTTCTTTGCTGAGGTGTTGGCTAATTAAGGTATTCGGCTTATTTTTAATCAGGTTGTTTATTTTCTTATTGTAGAGCTTTAAGAGTTCTTTCTATTTTAGAAAACAGTCCTTTATTAGGTATGTGTTTTGCAAATATTTTGTCCCAGTCTGTGGCTTGTCTTCTCATTCTCTTAGTATCTTTTACGTATCAGAAAATTTTAAAAATTTTGATGCTTATTTATTTTTGAGAGAGAAAGAGAGAGAGTATGCACACACACACGTGAGCAAGCAGGGGAGGGGCAGAAAGAGAGGGAGACGCAGAATCTGAAGCAGGCTGTCAGCTGTCAGCACAGAGCCTGATGCAGGGCTCGAACCACAAGATCATGACCTGAACTGAAGTTGGAGGCATAAGGGACTGAGACACCCCGGCACCCCAGAAAATTTTAATTTTAATTAAGACTAGCTTGTCAGTTCTTTCTTCCATGGATCATGCCTTTGGTTGTGTATCTTTTTTTTTTTTTTAATGTTTATTTATTTTTGAGAGAGAGAAAGAGTGAGCGGGGGAGGGGCAAAGAGAGAGGGACAGAGGATCCAAAGTGAACTCTGTGCTGACAGCAATGAGCTCCCCCTCGGCTGGAGCTCACAAACTATGAGGTCATGACCTGAGCCGAAGTCCTATGCTCAACTGATGGATCTACCCAGACTCTCCTGATTTTGTATCTTACAAGTCATCACCAGGGGCACCTGGGTGGCTCAGCTGGTTAAGCATCCACCTCTTGATCTCAGCTCCGATCTTGATCTCAGGGTCATGAGTTCAAGCCCCGCGTCAGGCTCTGTGCTGACAGCTCAGAACGTGGAGCCTGCTTCGGATTCTGTGTCTCCCCCTCTCTCTGCCCCTCCCCCACTTGTGCTCTGACTCTCTCTCAAAAAATAAAATAAAATAAACATTAAAAAAAAAGTCATCACAAAACCCAGGTCACCTAGATTTTCTTATACATCATCTCCTAGGAGTTTTATAGTTTTGCATCTGTGATCTATTCAAGTCTGTGATCCATTTTCAATTACTTTTTGTGCCTTCACAAAAAGTGTGACGTGTATCCAGATTTATCATTTTGTATGTGATGTCCAGTTGTCCTGGCAACATTTGTTGAAAAGATTCTCTTTCCTCCATTTTATTGCCACTGTCCCTTTGTCAAAGAGCAGTTGATTATACTTATGTGAGTGTATCTGTGGACTCTCTGTGTCATTAATCCGTTTATTTATTCTTTTGCCAATACCACATTGTCTTTTTTGTGTGTGTTTATTTTCTGAGAGAGAGAGAGAAAGCTAGTGAGGGAGGGTCAGAGAGAGAGGGAGACAGTGGATCCAAAGCATCCTCCTCAATGATAGCAGAGAGCCCGATGCAGGGCTCAACTCATGAGCCCTGAGATCACAACCTGGACTGAAGTGGGATGCTTGCCGCTTAACCGACTGAGCCACCCAGGTGCCGCCCACATTGTCTCGATTACTGTAGCTTTGCAGTAAGTTTTGAAGTCAGGTATTGTCATTTATCCAACTTTGTTCTTCTCAATATTGTGCTGGCTGTTCTGGGTCTTTTGCATCTCCACATAATCTGTAGGCTCAGTTTGTCAATATCTACCAAGTAACTTGCTGGGATTTTGATTGGGATGACATTGGATCTATAGATCAAGTTGGGAACAACTGACATCTTGACGATATTGAGTCTTCCTTACATGAAATATCTCTCCTTTATTTAATTCCTTGATTTCGTTCATCAATTTCATAGTTTCCTCACATAGATTTTATACATAGTTTGTTAGATTTATACCTATGTATTTCATTTTTTTCCAGATGCTATTATGAATGATATATATTTTTTAATTTCAAATTCCACTTGTTCATTGCTAGTATGTGGGAAGGCAGTTGACCTCCACATATTAACTTTATATCCTTCAATCTTGCTATAATCACTTATTAGTGCCAGAAATTTTTTGTCATTTCTTCAGATTTTCTTTTTTCTTTTAATTTTTTAAATGTCTATTTATTTTTGAGAGACAGAGAGAGACAGAGGGTAAGTGGGGAAGGAACAGAGAGAGAGGGAGACACAGAATCCAAAGCAGCCTCCAGGCTCTGAGCTGTCAGCACAGAGCCTGATGTGGGGCTTCAACTCACAAACCACGAGATCATGGCCCGAGCAGAAGTCAGATGTTTGACCAGCTGAGTCACCCAAGTGCCCCAGATTTTCTTTATAGATGAATATGTCATCTATGAACAAGGACACTTTATTTCTTCTTTTCCAATCTGTACCTTTTATTTCCTTTCTCATCCTGATCATCCTGATGCATTAGCTAGAACTTTCAGTACAATGCTGAGAAGTGAAAGGGACCTCCTTACCTTGTACCTGATCTTAATAGGAAAGCTTCAAGTTTCTCACCATTGAGTATGTTAGCTCTACCTCCAACTCTTGATTGGGTTGGGTTGGGGAACCAAGGGTTCCTAGCATCGTGGGATCAAACCCCATATTGGGCTCTGTGCTGAGCACGGAGCCTGTTTAAGATTCTCTCTCTCCGTCTCTCTCTCTCTCTCTCCCCCTTGCCTATCTCCCCCACTTGTGCTTGCACTCTCTCTCAAAAAAAAAGTATGTTAGCTCTAGGTTTTTTGGTAGATATTCCTTATCAAGTTGAGCAGTTTCTAGTAAATATTTCATTTCAGTTATTGTACTGTTCTACCCTAATTTCTATTTCAGTTTTTAAATAATTTTTATTTCTTTTTTAAATTTATTTTTATTTTTTAAGTAGGCTCCATGCCCAATGTGGGGCTTGAACACATGATCCTGAGATCAAGAGTCACATGCTTTACTGACTGGAGCCGGCCAGGCATCCCAATAATTTTTATTTCTTTATTGACGTTCTCTATTTAGTGAGACATCATTTTCATATTTCCTTGAATTCTTTAGACATAGTTTCCTCTTTTTTTAAAAAAAAAAAAGTAGGCTCTACACTCAACACGAGGCTTGAACTCATGATCCTGAGGTTAAGAGTGTCACACTTTGCCTACTGAGCCAGCCAGCCACCCTACTTCTTGCTTATAATAGCTGGTTTAAAGTCTTCGTCTAATAAGTCCAGTGTCTGGGTTTCCTCAGGGACCGTTTCTTCTGAGTGCTTTTTCCCCCCTGTGTATGACTCACACTTTCCTGTTTCTTTGCATGTCTCATATTTTTTGTTGAAAATTGGGTAATTTTTATTTATTTATTTTTTTAATTTTTTTTCAATGTTTTTATTTTTGGGACAGAGAGAGACAGAGCATGAACAGGGGAGGGGCAGAGAGAGAGGGAGACACAGAATCGGAAATAGGCTCCAGGCTCTGAGCCATCAGCCCAGAGCCTGACGCGGGGCTTGAACTCACGGACCGTGAGATCGTGACCTGGCTGAAGTTGGACGCTTAACCGACTGCGCCACCCAGGCGCCCCGAAAATTGGGTAATTTTTAAAAAAGATTTTATTTTTAATCTCTACATTCCATGTGGGGCTTAAACTCACAACCCCAAGATCAAGAATTGCACACTCCACCAACTGAGCCAACTAAGTCCTCAAACATTGGGTGTTTTAATTAATGTAAGATGGCAACTCTGGAAATCAGATCTCCCCAACCATGGCTTGAGTTGTTGCTGCTTATTTGTTTATCAACTTTCATGGGCTAATTCGGTAGAGTCTTATTTTCTTTGTCATATGCGGTCGCTGAAGTTTCTGCCTGGTTTGCTTAGTGGTCAGTTAATGATTGGACAGAAATTTCATTAAATTCCTTGAAGCAGTATGTTCCCTACTTTTTACCAAGGGTTCAGGCAAGCCTTCAACACTCTGGCAGTTTACTCTGCCTTATTCCTCACTTCCTGCATGAGCAGGACCTCAAGCTCACCAGAGTTGATGGAGAGATTGGAACTTCCTCAGGTATTTCTTGGATGTGCTCACAGTTCTGTAAACATTTGCAGATTTCTAGATCCCGAGGTAATCAGAGATTTCATAGCCCTCCATCGACATTTCATTCCCCAATATTCCTCTTAAGTTTTTTAGCCAGCCTCTTGTTTGCTTCAGCTGGTGTTTCTGCCTCCGGCAGCTGGGACGTCAGACAATTTGCTGCTAATTGTTTAGACAAACAAAATAGAGTTTCTTGCTGTGAGAGTTCTGAATCAGGTCAAATAAAGACTAGTGCTATGAATGGGACTCTTCAAGGGAGCTTACAGATAGATCAAACGGTGACAGTTCTCTAGGGATGGGGCTGTTTGGGGAGTTCCACACCCATGCTGCCCCCTCTAGTGGCTGCTAGGCCAGTGTTTTTCAAAGCTAGTGTAGTTGTGAGGCTGCGGATTTGTGGAGCTCCTGTGGAGTTGGGGAGAGGAAGATGGGGAAGAAGCCGGTCAAAATTCACTGTTCCTACTGACATTCGACCATTTTTCTTAAACAAATTCTCCTTCGGTTTTTGAAAGCCTTGGTTTCCAGACTCCTAAAAACTTGATTTTGACAATTTTTACCAGTGTTATTGCTTTTATGGAGAAGCAGGTTTTCAGATGTCCTTACTCTGCCATTCCAGAAGTGCTTCTTCAGACCACTTGTACTTTAAGAAGTATCAATGTTTAGATGCTATGGTCACTCATAAGAAAAATGGTCTTTGAGGGGCACCTGTGTGGCTCAGTCGGGTTAAGTGTCTGACTCTTGATCTCAGCTCAGGTTTTGATCTCTGGATAGTAAGTTCAAGCCCCATGTTGGGCTCCACACTGGGAGTGGAGCCTACTTAAAAAAAAGAAAAAGCAAAATGGTCTTTGAGTATACAGTCTATACTTAACATGAGGAAATAAAAGTTATTTTGGTGTGTTTTCTCCTTATAGCACAGCTTAAGTCCTTGCATAATGTGAAAGTGAACTTTCACTTCTTAGAAAGCATGTTAAGTTTTCACGACTCACATTATCCATCCCCTTGGGTCAAGATAGAACAGAAAACATTAGGATTCCTCGCTTCTGGAGAAGTTAACATTTTTAATGTTCTAAAATATAAAATTATAAAATATAATTTTCTTATTAATAACACGACCGAGGCTGAGGTTATTTCCTGACAACACTTTTTTTTTCCTGTTTCCCTTATGCACGATCAGCCCCTAAATTCAGAATAACAAAATTATCAAGGCATCTTTTACACCAAAATCATCTTGATGCTTCCCTGGAAGCTGTTAGAATACACAAAAAATTTGCTTTCTCACTGCCTGGCACTCAGAAGGAAAGGCTACAAGGAGGGAGGCTAAAAATAATTCGGTATGGTCGGTATGCTCCATGTTTTTAAAATTAGCTATCAGTATTCTAAAGAGCTGCCTTGGGGCACCTGGGTGACTCAGTCAGTTGAGCACCACCTCTTACTTTCCACTCCGGTCATGATCTCACTGTTTGTACGATTGAGCCCCCACTTGGGGCTCTGTGCTGACAGTGTGGAGCCTGCTTGGGATTTTCTCTCTCCCTCTTTCTCTCTGCCCCTCTCTGCTGACATGCTCACTCGCTCTCTCCCTCTCAAAACAAACAAACAAACAAACAAAATCTGCCTTGTTCATCATGTCCATAATGTAGAGAAAGATGTCAAAGCCAAGAGAGGAGCTCATCCTTTCCAGATGACTTTTCCACAGGGTGAAGTTTGTGGCTGTGAATGGTCAGTGACTGCGAACTTTCCCAAATTGGTAAAAACATACTCATGTTCACATGCAAGAGCTTGCATGATGCCTATCAACAAATTTATTTCCAAGATCATTTTATGCCTTTGTTTAAAATAACTTTTTATTATCGATAGTAAGTTTGGTGTACATCTTACACAATAGACTGTAAGGCCCTCAATATTTCTAAATATATCCACTGTCCATATCACCCAGAGCTCAAGGCAAGTAAGGAAGGACAAATAGAATCATCAAAAATAAGTTGGTTGCAAAGGTAACTCTCCTTCCCCAGATCCTAATATTTCCTCTTCAGAGTAGCCATCAACTGAGACTTCATGAAATGCAGCAGTCACCAGTAGCTTCATGCTCTGTTGTCTTTCTCCTCGATGAAGCTTCTCTCTTTCACTCTGATATTGGACATCAGTAGGTCTCTAGATCATTCGGTCCTGCCAACAAGGAGGTTCTATTCTCTCCTTTTGTTTTCCCAAAGATTCTGCCATACTTGACAGGAGAACAGACTCATGGGTCTGACATCACCACCATAGCTGACCCTTGGACAGTGCAACCCATTGGAGCTGTGAGGCTTGAGGTTTCCAGAAAAATTTCAGTCCTAAAACAGAAGACTTCTATGGAGGGAGAAGCTAACCCACAGACGAGAAGCAGGAATATTTTTAAAGGAATTAGTGAAATTGAGAAGGCAAGATGGTTGTGGCTATTGTGTTGGTATTTTTGGTAATGTGCTTCATGATCTTTTTTTTCATTAGTCATATGATGTAGCCTTTTTTCTCTCCTGGCTCTGGTTTCTAACCCTCAATTTAATAGACCATACTTGTGCCAACTGGAATAAACCCCTTCTCTAAAAAAAAACCCTTGGTCAATGGGCCACACTCCTAAATATCTCTACTGGTACTGTCCATACCACACCAAGCACAGAGTCCCTCCTTGATTGCTGCATTTTCCCAACCAGTCTCTCAAAGTTTCGTTGTTTTTGATTTTAAAGAGCAGGTGGGGCTTCTGGGTGGCTCAGTCGGTTAAGCGTCTGACTTCGGCTCAGGTCATGATCTCACAGCTCATGAATTCCAGCCCTGCATTGGGCTCTGTGCTGACAGCTCAGAGCCTAGAGCCTGCTTCGTATTCTGTGTCTCCCTCTCTCTCTGCCCCTCACCTGCTCGTGCTCTCTCTCTCTCTCTCAAAAATAAATAAACATTAAAAATTTTTAAATAAAAATAAAGAGCACATGAATGGGGGAGAGGGGCAGAGGGAGAGAGAGAGAATCTAACGTGGGGCTCCATCCCACAACCCTGTGATCATGACCTGAGCCCAAATCAAGAATCAGACACACAACCAACTGAGCCACTGAAGCACCTCATCTCTCAAAGTTTATGATGGGATCGAGTTTGGCTCAGATGATAGATTTTTGTGGAGCCAGATTCTGAATTCTTCAGAATCTGTCACCTCATGAACACACCCCACAGAAATTTAGAATCATTTAAGATTCTCTATATGCTACCATTGCAGGGGAGAGTATCATATAGGTAATCATTCACTCTTTTACAGATCATAAAATTTACTTATTTAAAGTTTACAAATATTTTTCCAGGTGGTACAACCTCACCATAAATGGGTTTTAGAAAATTTTCATGCCCCCTCATGTCCATTTAGAATTAATCTTGGTTCCCAAATCCCAGCCCTAGGCAACCACTAATCTACTTTGTCTCTATAAATTTGCCTTTTCTGGAATTTTCATACAAATGGAGTTTCACTTAACATAGTGTTTTTAAGGTTCATCCATGACATTAGCATGTGTCAGTAGTTTGTTACTTTTTATTGCTGAATAATATTCCATTGTATGGGTAAAATATATTTTGTCTATACATTGGTTGATAGACATTTAGGTTATTTTAAGTCTTGACCTATTCTGAATAATGCTTCTTTTTTTTAATGCTTATTTATTTATTTTGAGAGAGATAGAGCATGAGCAGGGGAGGGGCAGAGAGAAAGGGACACAGAGAATCCCAAGCAGGCTCCACACTATCAGCACAGAGTGTAATGCAGGGCCCAAACACATAAACTGTGAGATCATGACCCTGCCCAGATCAAGAGTCGGACGCTGGACTGACTGAGCCACCCAGGCACTCCGCTGAATAATGCTTCTATGAACATTCACATACAAGTGTTTATGTGGATGTATATTTTCATTTCTCTTGGGTAGATGCTTAGAAGTGGAATTGCTGAGTTGTAAGGCAGTCTTACATGTAACTGTTTTTGCAACTGCCACACAGTTCTCCAAAAGACAGCACCATTTTACCTCTCTTTCAACAATGTATCAGAGTTCCAATTTCTCCACATCCTTGCCAACATTTGTTATTGCCTTTTTTACTATAAACATTCCAGTGGGTATGAAATGGTATCTTATTGTGGTTTTAATTTGCATTTTTCTAATGACTAATGAATGGTATCAAGCATCTTTTCCCTTTTCACTTTTCTTATTAGCCATTTGTGTAACTTCTTTGATGAAATGTCTGTTCATTCTATTGCCCATTATTTGATTGAGTTGTTTGTTTTCTAACTATTGAGTGGTAAGCATTATTTATATATTATGGATACAAATCCTTTATCAGATATGTGTTTTCCAGATATTTCCTCCAGTCTGTAACTTGTCTTTTAATTTTCTTGAAAAAATTGTTAATGTTTATTTATTTTTGAGAGACAGAGAGAGACAGAGCATGAGTGGGGGAGGGGCAGAGAGACGGAGACACAGAATCCGAAGCAGGTTCCAGGCTCTGAGCTGTCAGCACAGAGCCCAATGTGGGGCTCAAACTCACAAGCTGTGAGATCATGACTCTCAACCGACTGAGCCACCCAGGAGCCCCAGTTTTCTAAATGATATATTTTGAAGTGCAGAGGTCTTGGAATTTTGATGATATCCAGTTTATCAGTTTTTTCAGTCATACAGTTTTTTTCAGTCATAGACTGCTTTTGGTCCAACAGAACACAGTCCATCTTAAAAAGAAAGAAAGATGGGAATGCAAGCTGGTGCAGCCACTCTGGAAAACAATATGGAGGTTCCTCAAAAAACTAAAAATAGAACTACCCTACAACCCAGCAATTGCACTACTAGGTATTTATCCAAGGGGTACAGGAGTGCTGTTTTGAAGGGGCACATGCACCCCAATGTTTACAGCAGCACTATCAACAATAGACAAAGTATGGAAAGAGCCCAAATGGCCATCGATGGATGAATGGGATAAAGAAGATGTGGTATGTGTGTGTGTGTGTGTGTGTGTGTGTGTATGTATATATATATATACACATATACATACATATATATATATATATACACATACATACACACACACACACACACACACACACACACACAAAATGGAGTATTACTCAGCAATCCAAAAGAATGAAATCTTGCCATTTGCAACTACGTGGATGGAACTGGAGGGTATTATGCTAAGTGAAATTAGTCAGTCAGAGAAAGACACAAATCATATGACTTCACTCCTAAGAGGACTTTAAGAGACAAAACAGATGAACATAAGGGAAGGGAAACACAAATAATATAAAAACAGAGAGGGGGACAAAACATAAGAGACTCTGAAACATGGAGAACAAACTGAGGGTTACTGGAGGGGTTGTGGGAGAGGGGATGGGCTAAATGGGTAAGGGGCATTAAGGAATCTACTCCTGAAATCATTGTTGCACTATATGCTAACTAATTTGGATGTAAATTTAAAAAAATAAAAAATAAAACAAGTTAAAATAGAAAGAAAGAAAGAAAGAAAGAAAGAAAGAAAGAAAGAAAGAAAGAAAGGAAGAAATACACTGTCCATCTTAGAATAGGTAGAAGCTTTTTTTTTTTAAGATTTTTTTTCTTTAAGTAGTCTCTACACCCAATGTAGGGCCAGAACTGATGACCCTGAGATCAAGAGTTGCATGCTCCACTGACTGAGCCAGCCAGGTGGCCCAGTAGAAGTTTGGGCTTTTTTTCAATGTTTTATTTTTGAGACAGAGAGAGACAGAGCATGAGCAGGGGAGGGGCAGAGAGAGAGGGAGACACAGAATCCGAAGCAGGGTCCAGGCTCCGAGCTGTCAGCACAGAGCCCGATGCGGGGCTCGAACTCACGGAGTGTGAGATCATGACCTGAGCTGAAGTCGGACACTCAACCAACTGAGTCACCCAGGCACCCCTAGAAGTTTTAATCTAAGAAATCTTTGCCTAACGCAACGTCTGTTAACTATTCTCTTGTTTTCTTCTAGAAATTTTGTTTTAGCTGTCACACTTAAAAAGACTTTTTTTTTTTAACATTTATTTATTTTTGAGAGACAGAAAAAGAGTGCAAGTGAGGGAGGGGCAGACAGAGAGGGAGACAGAATCTGAAGCAGGCTCCTGGCTCTAAACTGTGAGCCCAGAGCCCAACATGGAGCTCTGACTCATGAAGGGCAAGATCATGACCTGAGCTGAAGTTGCACACTTAACCACTAAGCCACCCAGGTGCCCCTTGGCTGTCACATTTAAGTCTATGATCTTTTTGAGTTAATTTTCTGTATATGGTATGACTTGAAGGTCATACCATAAGTTCACCTTTTTGTGTGTGGATAATCAGTTGTCCCAACACATTTGTTGAACAGACTATCCTTTCCCCCCAGTGAATTGCCTTAGCACCTTTGTCAAATATCAATTAAATATAAATATAAGGATTTATTTCTGGACTCTCAGTTCTGATCCATTAATCTCTATGTCAATCCTTATGCCAGTACCACTGCTGAGGAGATCTTAATATGGAAAATTATTAATACATTCTGCAAGCTAATGACTCCTCAGAACTTGAGAATGGCAACTCCAGAAAGTGGGACTCAGACAAGTATTCTTATACATGGTTCAGAAACAGCACAATAAGCTTTTAATAAGGCATGTTGGCTTGAGGTGATACCGATCTTAAATTTCACTCATTCTTTTTTTTTTTTTTTTAAGATTTATTTATTTTTAAGAGAGAGCTCAAGCAGGAAAGGGACAGAGAGAGAGGGGGACAGAAGAGCTGAAACAGTCTCCACACTAACACCAGTGAGCCCAATGCGGGGCTTGAACTCATGAGTGGTGAGATCACAACCTGAGCCTAAGTCAGATGCTCAACCAACTGAGCCACCCAGGTGCCCCAAATTTCACTCATTCTAACACATCTATAAGTAAGTTGCATTTGTAAATAGTATCATTGGTTCCATATTAAATGTAATACATCAGTTGGCCTTGTTTGCAAGACTATCTAGGATGGTGGCCAGTGGAACGCTCCATTTTTCATGTTGATGTAGTTCTTTGCGTAGGGTTCAAAGGGCTGGTTCTCTTTCTTACCTGAATCAAGCTGAAAAATTAAATTTGTAACCACGACCATGCCAGAAACATAAACTGACCATAACATTACAAGTTGGTAGGTCTTTTGACAAACATTCTGCTCCCCTTCTCCTTCCAAGAACTTGTTAGCATTGTATTTTCCTCACCTCCTGGAAGTTAGTCATGGCAATGACTTGATGTGGCCATCAAAATTAGTGATGGGTGGAAGTTTTGTAAGCCTGTAGAGAATTCACCAAGCTTCCTATTCCTGTCTCATGGAAGTGTATGATGAGATGAAGCCTCCCTCAACCTTGGGAATCCCTGAGTGCCATGCAGAAATCCCCCCCACCCCAACCCCGCTTAACCCACATTAAACTCTGTGGCTTGAATAAGAAATGTTAGTTGTGCCAGGGAGATATTTGAGATGTTACTGTAACATAGCCTAGCTTATTATTTTTTTAACCTAGCTTATTATAACTGCTACAAGCTATGCTTAATGTGAAAACACTGCCTAAAAGTCTGTCAAATTGTTGGTTTGGAACCTGATCTAGGAGCTAGGTTTGGGTTCCATTCCTGGCTCTGCTAGACCAGCTCAAGCGCACAAGTCTGGTTAAGCATGAGGTCCATTATCCCTTCAAGATACACATATTTACCCAGTCTGCAGGGGAAAGAATTTATTCTCAAGAATCAGATTGCCTGAGTTGGAATCTCAGCTTTTATGCAGGGGACAGTTTTAGCCATATTTCTTACTTTATGTGGCCATTTCCACATATGTACAAGGCACACAACAGTCTATATACCCTATAGGAATAAATGTAAAGCATTTAGGATAGTGCCTGGTAGATAGTGCTTTGTGGGTGTTAGCTGTTGGTGAGGAATGGCTCTTGCTGAACCTCTTCATCTCTACCCAGCCATACATCCAGAACATGCCAGGCACACCCATTCCTCTCTCTTCTATTGGAGAGCTGAGCTCGGAGCAGAATAGTCAACCTGGGGCGGGGGGGGGGGGGGGGGGGGGCGGGATATAGGTCCAATTCAAATTCTAAAATTCTGAGCCTTGGGGCACCTGGGTGGCTCAGTTGGCTGAGCGTCCTACTTTGGCTCAGGTCATGATCTCAAGGTGCATGAGTTCGAGCCCCGCGTTGGGCTCTGTGCTGACAGCTCAGAGCCTGGAGCCTGCTTCAGATTCTGTGTCTCCCTATCTCTGCCCCTCCCCCACCCATGCGCGCGCTCTCTCTGTGAAAAATAAATAAACTTAAAAAAATAAAATTAAAATAAAATAAAATAAAATAAAATAAAATAAAATTCTGGGCCTGGCTCTAGATGAGAGCTGTAACAAAAAATGAAATTGAGAGCTATGAATATGTCCTAGGTTATAAGCGCAGTTAAACATCTAGAAAGTTCATAGTAAGTTTCAGAACGTGGAACTGACCAAGTCTAACTGGCTTCAATCAGCGGGAACCTGAAAGCAAAAGTCACATTCCCATTTCACACCCAAAGAATTCACTTAATACATGTTGGGTGTCTGGTTTATTCAAACATGGGGCAGAGCCCCGCCCCCATCCAAGGAACAGGAAGTGAATAGCTGGGAGCTATGGGGCTGAACAGGGCAGGGATGTGCAGATATCACAAGGTAAAAGGAGCTCAGCTGAGCAACCAGAGTTGCAGCATGGGGACCAGGCTGAGCAGGAGAAGCCCAATCCCATGGGGCATGGCCCCCGCACTCATGGCCAAGGCATAGAACCTGGCCACCTCCTCGTTGGGGTTGCCCTGGGCCGGGTCGAACCACATCTGGATGCAGCGGCCGCTCCCTCGGCTGTAGTTGCTGAGTTTGTAGGAGTGGCTCCAGATGCCCTCACACAGGGCTGCGGGCGTGGGGAAATAGAAATGGAAGTGGTGGCAGGCAGCTCCCACTGGGCACCGGTTATGCCCTGTAGGGGAGATGGAAGACCTTCAGCCACTGGGCCCAGAACTAACTTTGTTTCCACCAATCTCACAGCCCCAATATGCCAGCTCCACACCCCACACCTCTGCCTCCAAATCTCTCCCTCCCTGACCTGCCCAGGCCCTCACCTGAGCTCCAGTTCCAGCCCTTGTGCCAGTTGCTCTTGCAGGTGTAGGACGTGCGACAGTCCTCCCACCATTGCTGACAGTCCTCCTTGCACAGGGGCACGTTCAGGATGCGTTCTTTGCGCCAGCTCTGGTTCACCTGGGAGAGGTGAGTGGAGAAAAAGGGCTGAGGTTCAAGATTCTGGGCAGCTCTGCCCTGAAGAGAGAGCTGGAGAGGCAGCCCGAGGAGTTGTCTGGGAGGCTTAGCTCCTCTGCAAAGTTGGGGGTCCAGGGGAGGACACTCATACCTGCTGGATCCAGGGCCCCAGGTTGGGGGAGCACTCATAGAGGCAGGTGTCCTGGATGAAGTGCTGTTTGCAGGCGGGTGCCATCTGTCCACAGTGGTCCCAGTTGAATCTGTACAGGTAGGAAATGTCCTTATGGGCTTCCCGGCTGGTGTTGGCAAAGCAGCAGGAATTCTTCTTCCAGGGGCTGCACTGGGTGGGGGAGACACAGGCACTAACTCCCATGCCTGGCACAGCCACAGTATTCCCATGTGGAACCTCTCCCCCTTTAGTCTTTTTTAAATTATTTATTTATTTATTTATTTATTTTTTTAATGTTTAGTTATTTACTTGGGGGTGGGAGAGCGAAAGAGAGAGAGAGAAAATCCCAAGCAGGCTCTGCGCTGTCAGTACAGAGACTGACATTGGGCTCGATCCCATGAACTATGAGATCATAACCTGAGCTGAAATCAAGAGTCCCACACTTGACTCACTGAGCTACCAAGACTCCTCCCTCTTTTATCCCCTAACACAGTCAGTCTTTCAGAGAAATACTTGCCACTGGGGGACCCTCTTTGGGGGAAGTGCAGCCATTATAAAATTCAATAATCCAAACCTCTATTGAGCTCCTACTTACTCTAACCCAGAAGGTAGAGGTAGAGACATAACAATGAAAACTCATTGACTGCTTTGGAAAGAGATTAAGCAGGGGAGAGGGATGGGGAAGGGCAGTTTTCTAGACTTGTCAGACAAGCCTCATTTAGAAGGTGGCAAAGACCCAGAGGTGAGGAGGCAAGCTAAATAAATTGGAACCTCAGAATAGATCTAATTACATAAATACTCAAAACAGTGAATGAATGAAAACCCATAGTTTAGAATTCAGTTTAAAAGCAAAATATTAAAATGTGCTCTTTAGGGGCGCCTGGGTGGTTTAGTTGCTTAAGTGACTGACTGACTTTGGCTCAGGTCAGGATCTCACGGTTTGTGAGTTCGAGCCCTGCATGGGGCTCTGTGCTGGCAGCACAGAACCTGCTTTGGATTCTGTGTCTCCCCCTCTCTCTGCCCCTCCTCTGCTCATGCTCTATCTCTGTCTCTCTCAAAAATAAATAAGATAAACATTGTTTTAAAAAGCTTAAAAAACCACAATAAAAACAAAAAAACGTGCACTTTAAAAGAAGTTAAAATCAAGGCTGCTCAAAGTATGCAAGTTACACCGTCACTTAGCTGCAGGCTCAGTGATTCTGAGCAAGCACTAACTGGGGACTATGATCATTATCTGCTATTGAGGTCAAAATGAACATTTACATATTGGAATGCATTTTACAAGTGACTTCCCTCTTGTGTTTTCTTTACAGTTATGCATCATATTGCTTTTTTTAATGCTTAGATAGGTCCAGGATATTAAAGGGGTTGTGACAAAATAATTTTCATAGAAAAGAGACCTCTGGTCCAACAAAAAGGTCAAGAGCCCCAGTGGAAATGATTGCTAGATGCATGAATCAATGTGCCTCACACCCAGCCTCAAGACTGTGAGAAATCTACTTTTCTCGAGCTGTTTGGGGCTGGAGGGAAAGAAACCACAATGTGTTGTGTGCATTTGCTGCTCTCAGATTCTTGGGTCAGTTTCCGTCTAAACTCTGAAATCAAAATCAGCCCCATGGGTCTGATGTGCCTGACGGGTCTCTCCTGTGTCATTTCCCAGGCTCCTCTCTGGACGTGCTTCCTGATCTGTGTAACACGGAAACCCAACAACCAAGGAGCTGAGGTGCTGACATTGTACTGGCGACACTGGGCACACAGTATGTGGTAAGCCAGTAGTTGCCCGCATTAGTGCAAACTCAAAGTCTCTCAGGTGGCCTTCCTGCCTCCACCATGGAAAGGGTTTGATGCTTCTATCTCTCGCTGCCCTCTTCCTGAGTCAGCACCTCCCCACCTCGGATCAACCCTCCGCCCACCTGCTCATGCAGCTCGTCTTCTGGGCTTGGCTTTTCCTTGTGGTGCTTGGCATCCATACAGACATTGAGAAGCTCAGTCCTGGGCCGGGCTGCCCACACTGCGGCCACCCCCGCCAGAAGGAGCAGCAACTCTGTTGTCACCAGCTGGGCCATGTCAGTGTCTGAAGGAAGACCTGTGGTCAGTGGCACCAAGGAAAGCAGAGGTGGGGCCTCCAGGTGTGTGGGAATAGCCCCAGGTGGGTGGAGCCTCCAAGAAGCCTGGGCCCCGTCATGCCCCACCCCTTCCCCTATCTTCATAGACTCAGGGAGAGGAGGGATCAGACACCGCCCTCTGGGACAGTCCTTGCTAGTGTCATTAGTGATTTCTCCAGGTGGACAGGAGGATCAAATGATGAAACTAAGGGATGGAGTTTGGGCAAAATGAAGAAATAGCCGGGAGATTGCCATAGGTCCACAGTCTTGTTTGAAATCCTTGGAGGCAAGTGTTTCAGAATACAATCCACCTGCACGCAACAGTCAAGCATACATTCTGTGCTGAAATAGCTACACTGGTGGGAGAAATAAAAACTATAATAACCTCACATTAATTTTCAGGTCAGATTTTGACACCAAATGACTTCGTGCAAACTTTGACAATAACCTCAGTTTTGGAGCTCCAGATAAGCCGCAGACCTAAGTTTAAAACAAGACAACAAAACCCAGCCCCAGTTCCAGCCCTTCCCAGCCTCATCATTTGGCCTCTCCCGGAGATACTGCGCCTCGGGGAATGTCCCAGGGCAGAGAGGGCTGTGGGCAGCCAGCTGGACAGCCTCCGGGGCCTTGGGGAGGTTCCTGCCCCGGACCACAGAGCTGGCCTCCCTTTGGCCTTCGTAGCACCTGAATCCTCTGAATTCAGACACTGAACCTTGGGAGGGAACTGACCGTTCCTTCACCCCACCGGTCACCAGGCGCCTGGGCTCTCCTAAAGTTTGGCATTCGTTTCCCATGGCTCCCAAAGCGCACACGCCCCTCTGCTCAAAGTTGCCTTGTCTCCACACTGCCTTGCCCTCCCCGCCCTGTCCTGTGGAGCTCAGGCAGCTTCCTTGGCCTCCTGGAAGGGACCTGAGCTGGGTGGCCTCCAGGCTGACTGCCTGGCAGGGCTTGGGAAACCTGGAATTGAATTCCCACCTCCCCTCTCCTCCTCGCCCCTCACCTTCCCACAATCCAATATTCTGCTGCTCTATTTACTCCAGTGTTTATTCATTCTCTCACTTGGTAATTCATTCATTCCAGGACCCAATCATCCTTCTAATGACCCAGTCACTCACTGATTGGGTCACAAGACAAATCAGTACTCTCGGGAGCACCAGGTGACTCTTTGGATCAGGTTCTTTGGGGAAACACGGTCTAGCAGTTTAGAGCACAGTTCTCAGCCCTAACACACTACCTCTGGCTTGACCTTGGGGGAAAATAACTCAAATTATCTTGAGCTTTAGCGTCCTCATCTGAGCACTAAATGTAGGGGAGAAAACCCTAACAAATGAGAGTCAGCTGGGCACGGATTGTGTCATCAGTTGGCTCAGGCTGAGGGATGTGCCCCACCTACCATAATAGAGACCCCCCAAGATTGATACAGGCCCCTCGATTCCAGAGCTCTTTCAGCTTTGTCCCTTGCACCTTCGCTGTGCTGAGGCTTTCATGGGGGCCGCTGATGGGGAGTACTAGGGAGGCCTGGGTGGAGGCTGAGAAGGCCCTTCCCCAGCCTTGGTGGGCCCCACCTGGTCGGTCAGTAGTTTTTCTTGCTGTGGTGGTTGCTCTCTAGAGTCAGAGCTCTCTTCTCCCTGCAACCTATGCACTCTGCAAGTTGCTCTCCACATTCCTAGTCTCAGCTTCAGATACTGGTGCAGCTATGCCCCCACCAACCACCACCACCCTGAACACACACAACCCAGGGCCCCAGACGTGAAGCGCCGCTAAGCACCCAGCACTGTGCTGAAAGGTAAAAGTCCGCTGGTTCTAGTTCGGTGGTGGACACCAGCTTGCGGTTTTAACCTTGGGCAGAACCTACTCTGCTCTGGGCCCTTAGCTTCCACTTCTGGATTCTCTAGGATTTAGGCAAAGT
This sequence comes from Prionailurus bengalensis, assembly GCF_016509475.1. Lineage (NCBI taxonomy): Eukaryota > Metazoa > Chordata > Mammalia > Carnivora > Felidae > Prionailurus > Prionailurus bengalensis. Next base: position 59,659,093 of record NC_057346.1, read on the forward strand.
GGATCCTCTCGGTGCAGCAAATTCTTTAGCACATGCTGAGAGCACAGCGGGGTGTGTTGCCTCTACTAAAGGGGTGGGGAGTGGCATACCTGGGAGAGGAAGTGGTTCTGGTCTGGCTCAGGCCTCTGCTCCGCTCTACAGTCCCCCTTGCCTTACTCCGGGGCGCAGCCGCGGTTTAGTGGCCTAGGAGACGGGCAGTAGGTCAGGCAGCAGGGAATGTGGCCCAGGAGTGGAGCCGGGATCGGGCGAAGGCCACTCAGCAGTTAATTCTTTTTTTTTTTTTTTTTTTTTTTAAGTAAAATAGCTATTTATTCAGCCTCTTGTCATGCCAAAATGTTTTGTGCATATACCACTCTAATTAGCACACCCTCTGTAACAGGCAAAATTGTACATCAAATTATATGTCATGTTACCTGATTATATAAAAATATAAAGTGAAAATGATTTTTCAATTCCTGTTAACGTTACTAGTAAACAATTCAGCAGTAGATATGAGGCACAAACTCTTAGTAAAATATGGCACAGGAAGAGCAATAATGTAATTCTCACTTAACTTGTCACAATTTGTTATGAATATACAAAGACAAGTTTCTAAAGTGTTATATTTACTAAGATTCTGGCAATAGCTTTATGTAACAAGACACAGCATACCAGGCCTGCCACTCAACTTGTTTATGGTAAGACTCAGCTTCAGTATGAAGCTGTTAAAAAAAAGAAAAAAATTAGAAGTCTGCTTTTTTGTTTTACATGCTAAGTATCTTGGCAAGTATGCCATTAACCACAGTATGGAATTTAAGAGCAGGAATAAGGGGTTAATAAAAGCTAAACACGGCAGCCTAAACAAAATTCATACAAAAATAAAATAACTATCACGGGTCACATAAAATTTTCCTGACTGGTTAAAACTAACAGTGTAAAACATGCGTTTTAGAATCTTTAGCTATCAAGTTCAAAAAGTACCAGTGGCTATTTGAAATGATTCCTCTCCAGAGCCAAAGTGTAGTCAAAGTTAATTCAAATGTTATAACACATTCTAATGCTAAAAAACATTCAGTATTATTGAAGTGGAGGTAAATCCCAGAACTTTTGGGGCTTTGTTGTGCTGCAAAAGGCTGTTACTCTGGTTCACTTAAAGCAGCAAATGACAAGAGTCTAAGGATGCCTAAGGGCAAGACTGCTGTACCAGCTCTGACCTCCCCATGAAGCATGGCTACTGTGTCCACAAAAACAGGATATGTGAGGATAAAAGGCACGCTATTCTTCTAGCTAAAGAGATAGCAAACCACCCCCCCCCCCAAACCTAAAAGCTCCTTCCCCAGGTAAATAAAAGTATATAAGGGGAAAAATTAAAATACACTTATCTACTGAATAAGAATTTTGAAATATCAGTGTAATCCCTATTTCCAAAATGTTAACTAGAGTCATCTGGTCATTTCTAATTACATCTTAAATGATATATCCAGATTTGATTTCTGTTGATGTATCATTAGACACTTCGAGTCAAAAATAGTAATTTTATCCCCAAATCTTAACCACTAGCACAACTGCAATGTATTATCTCCCAGAGTTGTTAAGCACTGGAAGAGAAAAAACTGACGTTCAAGCAGCAGGCAGCAATTATGGCCCTTTCACACGGAGGCATCCGAGTGGCTACTGAATAGTCCAGTAATAATTCTAAAAACAAGAAAATTCATGCATGTTAGTAATTATGTCATAATTTTCGCCGTTGAAATTTCCTTAGACATTGCACTTTCTTTATAAAGGAATCCTGATTTTTCTTAATATTATGACAAGTCGGGACTTGAACTAGCAGCCTTCTTTTTCTTCTTTTTACTGTGTTTCTCATGCTTCTTTTTCTTTTTTGTTTTTTCTTTTCCTCGTTCTTCACTGCTTTTCTTCTTTTTTGCTCATACTTCTTCAACATAATCTGATTCTGATAAGGACTCAGACGATAAAGGTTTATCTTCAGGACGCATCTTTCTTTTTTGCTGAGTCCTTTAATGCCCTTGTCTTTCTCAGTTGCCTCCTTTGACTTCTTTTTCTTTTTTTAAACTATCCTTACTGTCCCATTCAGTTTCTGACATGGAGCTTTCAGAAGATTTATGCGAACGATTCTTCTTTCTCTTTTTTCTTTTTCCTTGTTTTTTATCCTCATCTTCAGAATCCAAAGAACTGCTGGAAGAAGCAGAGCTTGATGAAGAAGATGAATACCTACCAGATTTCTTTTTTTTTTTTCTTTCTCTGTTTTTTTTGGATGAGCTCTCACTTCCACTTACTAATTTCTCCCTGTGTTTTTCCAGTTCTTTCTTCCAATTCTCATTTTCTCTTCAAATTCAGCCAATGCCTTGGAGCCTTTCTTTTTCTTCTCTGGTTGTTCTTTCACTTCTTCCCAGGTAGGCCTTGGTCGATTCAGATAATTTTGGATCATTGGGCCTGAAGACTGGATTGGACCCCTGGATCTGGCCATTGCTATTGGGTTCATAGAGGCCACTCGATTTTCCTGCTGCCCCATGGTGCGGGACTAAGCACACAGTCAGGCACAGAGGAAGATCAAGCCAGAGAGGTGGCCGAGGTGGGCCCACCGCAGGTCCTTCGGCCTACTCAGCAGTTAATTCTTGCACGTCAATTATTGTGGACACTAGCCAGCTTCCACAGGAGGTGGGTGGATTAATAGTGCCGGCCTAGGGCCAGTCCCCAGCCCCACTGACCCCATTTTCTCCCCCAGACTCAGGTCTGATAAAACCTTGCAGCCTGAGTTGCCGAGTCCTTTAAAACAATCTGATCCACTTGCAGCCCCCTGTCCTTGTGATACAGAAGAGAATGAGACCCAGAGAATCAGGATAGAACCAACTGCAGGGCAAGGGCTGGAGTGCAAGCTTCCAAGCTCCCAGCCAGCTGTAGAGAGCACAGAACTCTCCAGTCCCCAACTTATAGATCCAGCAACTCCTCCAAACTCATCAGCCTCAGGCATTGCTCATCTCCAGCTGCACAATCAGATGTTCAGATGCCCAGAACCCCAGGCCCCAGCCCTCCTCTCTCCACTCCCCTGCCCCCCACATCTACCCATACAGGTGCCCCATCTATGGCATCATCAGAGTCTGGTCTCATGTAGACCCCTCCCACCTCTCTCACCCTAGCCAAGGACACAAGCCTTCCTTTTATCATGGTGGTACCACTTTTGGGGAAAGGGAAGAGTAGAGGAGCAAATTTGGGCACGAGAAAATACCAAGCTTTGTTTTGTCACAGTGCCTGTGTGCGACCCAGGGAGAAGTAGTTACAGAGACGAAAGCCTAGAGGAAGGATCTAGGTTGGATGCAGATGTGGGAGCCATCAACCTATGGATGGCAATAGAAGTTTAAGGAAGATGGAGCCTCAATACCCTGGGGAAGGCCATAGGTCTGGGCCCATGGAACAGGGAGGGGGTGGGATTGCTGGGGGAGCAGCCAAGCCCTAAAGGGTCTGCAAAGAAATGGACTCCCAGGAGACCCCAGCTCATGCCCTGCTTTCCCTCTCCCTCAGAGTGATCCTTACTTGAATCCTGTGACAAGCAGGGAGGGTTCAGCCCTCTGAAGACCTTGGCAGATAAGGCACCATTGGACCCTTCAGACCTCTCTTCTGGCTTTATAGGACCAGACTGCCTTCTCCTGATTGGGGAAGAATGACCAGAGATCTAGGAATGTCTTAAGGTGGGAGCTCTTTCAGATTGGACTTGTCCCTGCCCGCACCCTCCACCCCTGCCCTGGGGGCTGATCATTAACTGGGCTTTGTGGCCCCTCCACCAGGAGAGTAAGGCCCTGGGCCCTGATGGCTTCAGAAGTAACCAGCCACTGGGAGGTGATTTGGGGGTGGGGTTATGACCTGTGGGGAGTCCCTGCCCTTGTTGAGCCTCAAGTCTGGTTCTGAATCTGAGATCTGGGTGCTGGGGTGGGGGGTGAAGCAGCCACCTAGGAGCAGATCCTGAGAGAGTTATCTGCCTGGACCGGAAGCTTAATATCAGCAAGGTGAGCTATCCGCATCCTTGTAGAACCCAATCTGTAGGCTGCCCTGTGACCAGACAAAGATAACAGGAAGGTGTTTGGCCTACAAAGGGAGAGGCCCTGGGCTGCAGGGAGTGGGGGTAGGAGAAATTGGAGCTTTACCTGAGTGCCAGCCCATCGGCTGTGGAAACTCTGGTTCCCAGGCGGCAAGGTGAGGCTAGGATTCAGATCTGAGTCCCATTCCAAACCAGATCCTTTCACAAAGAATGAAAGAGAAGCTTTGTGAGAGGCACTCAGGGCATCAGCCTAAGGCTTGCAAATCCAATGTTTCTCCTCTGGCCTCAATCCCTGCCCTTGCTGTCTTAACTTCTATTTCAGCCATCTAGAAATTTTTGCTTGTGCTTTGGTCCCACCAAGTTTTTGTACTTGCTGAACCATAACCATGGAATACCGGTCCGCCCTCCGTTTTCTGCTTGACAAACATTACTCCTCTGGAAGCCTCCTCTAACCTCCCTGGGCTTCCATAGGCTACTTGTGAGGGCTTGTGTTGTCAGGGACAGCAGATGATAAACACAGTAGGTAGGTGTTTGTACAAAGGGACTGGAGCGATGTGATAAGAAAGTGCCTGGATGACTTCTTTTGGTTGAGTGGTCAGAAGTCCTGTTAGTGGGGAATTGTAGGTTGAAATCTGAGAGACTATTAGGAGCCAGCCCACAGAGGACAAAGGAACGTTCCAGGAACACAGAAAGAGAATTGCCTGAGGAAGGCCCAAAGTGAAAAGTGTGAATGGTATGGAAGGGGAATAGTTTGACAGAGTGAGCTCTAAGTTGGGGCGGATGGCAGGGCTTTCTATGCCATTGAAGCTTAGTTTTTCCAACAGATACCATGGAAAAGCCTTAAAGCTCTGGTAAGGGGCTGTCATGTAGTAAGATATTTTTTGTGTTTGTTTTACTTTTTTTCCTTTTTTTAAAAATCTTTATTTATGGGAGAGAGAGAGACAGATTGCAACCTGGGGAGGGGCAGAGAGAAGAGAAGCAAGCTCTAGGCTCTGAGCTGTCAGCACAGACCCTGACGGTGTGACTTGAACCCATGAACTGTGAGATCAAGACCTGAGCCAAGTCAGACGCTTAACTGCCTGAGCCACCCAAGCACCCGAATGCATATGCTTCTTGACCCAGCAATCCCTTTTCTGAAATTCAAGTATAGCATTCTACCATGCATAAGATGATTCAGTGTAGCATTATTTGTCCTTTTAAGAAAGGGAAGCAATGCCATTGCTCTTCATTGGCATTCCCTACCCACTACCACCACCAATAGCTCCACCCTAGTCCACATCTAGAAAGGGAAGGAAGGGGCAAGAAACTTTTATTTCCCACCAGGAGCCTGATGACTCATCTGCCAGTCTCTGCCCACCTCTTCCACCAATGCCCTCATCATGCCCTGTGATGTAGGAGTGATGAACTTGGGGGAGGGAACTTGAGGGGGAAGCCTGGTGTAGAAGTAAGAACCTCAGACCTAGGGGTCAGCTTCCACCCCTACTTACTGGTGAACTTCAAGCCAGTCCCAGTCCCTCTTTGGGCCTCTCAATAGGAATGATAAAGCAATGAGGCATGTTGCCCCCCAAACGACTCATCTCCAAATTATTTTCGAGACACAAGATATACCTGGATCTGTCTATTAAAATAGGCTGTCAGAGGAACCCCATATGACCCATCCTGGATCAAGAAGCATAATTACTAGGGCATTGGGAGGCCCCTTTATCTGAGATTGCTGAGCTGGGCTGAGGCTGGGTCACCTAGGCTGGGTGCAGTCAAGGAAGATGTCCAGATGTCAGCAGTGGGAGGGACTCAGCTGAGGAGCCAGAGGTGCAGCATAGGGACCAGGCTGAGCAGGAGAAGCCCAATCTCATGGGACATGGCCCCCGCACTCATGGCCAAGGCATAGAACCTGGCCACCTCCTCGTTGGGGTTGCCCTGGGCCGGGTCGAACCACATCTGGATGCAGCGGCTGCTCCCTCGGTTGTAGTTGCTGAGCTTGTAGGAGTGGCTCCAGATGCCCTCACACAGGGCTGCGGGCGTGGGAAAGTAGGTCTCAAATGTGCGGCAGGCGGCTCCGGCCGGACACTTGTTCGATCCTGCATGGGGAGAGAGGGTGGACACAGACATTCAGCCCGTAGGCCCAGAGCCCATTTCTGGCCACCCCCCTGGAGATCCGCACCCAACTCCAGATCCTCGGACCCCGCCTCCATCTCCGCACCCCCAGGCCCTCACCTGAGCTCCAGTCCCAGCCCTTGTGCCAGTTGTTCTTGCAGGTGTAGGAGGTGCGGCAGTCCTCCCACCATTGCTGACAGTCCTCCTTGCACAGGGGCACGTCCAGGAAGCGTTCCTTGCGCCAGCTCTGGTTCACCTGGGGTGGGGGGGAGGGAGGGCTCCTCTCAGCCAGGGGTGCTGGCAGCCACCGCCTTGACCACCTTGACCGAGCAGGATGGCAGCCCGCTGGGCTGGGGTGAGGGAGAGGCCCGTACCTCCTGGATCCAGGGCCCCAGATTGGGTGAGCACTCGTACAGACAGTTGTCCTGAATGAAGTGGCGCTTGCAGGCAGGCTCTATCTTGCCGCAGTGGTCCAGGTTAAAGTTATACAAGAGGGAGGGATCCTTGTGCAGCTCCTGGCTGGTGTTGTGTGAGCAGCAGGCGTTCTTCCTCCAGGGAGTGCACTGGGTGGAGAAGACACTGGAACACATGCCTCCCCCACCACAGCTGTCTCCTCCATATTCTGGCTCCTTGGCCCCAGGTAGGGCATCCAGAGGAATACTTGCTGGGGAGGGTGCCTCTATGCCTGGCCCTTGGGGTAGTTATAACAGAACTTTTAACAGAGAGTAAAACAGAGGATGTGGGAGGTATGGGAACCACTGTCTGGGGGAGCAATTATTTTTACAGCTCTAAACAGTTTACAAAGTTATTTCACATGATTCAGGTTATTTATATTACTCATTCCACATCCAGCCCATATTAACTGAATGCTTACCTTCAATCAGGCGTTGTGCTAGGTGCTGAGAATATAGCAGTGAACAAACAGATCAAATCTCTACCTTTATGGAGCTTATAGTTTTAGTCCCGGGCAGAGGGAAGATACAGATCATTGTAGGCACAGAAAACAATAAGTGCAAAGTCCCTGAGGCTTTGGCACTTTATGCCTTCAACGGTCTAGTGAAAACATCATTACTTCAACTTTGACAGAGTTTACCCTGGGAAATGGTAGGATCAAGATTTTAACTCAGGACAGGGGTGGGGTTGAAAAGCCTGGCTCCAAGCTGTGGTAAGGGTGGAGATGACGGGGGCTGATATGCTGTCATCTGGTCTGGAATCCCAGTCTAGTGGACTTCAGATAGGTCCAGAAAGCAGTGGGGAACAGAGGGGCAATGTCTTGCACATGAACCCCAGTGTGGACCTGACTCAACGCGGGAGGCAATCCCAGAGAGGTAAATTCAAGACAGCTAAGATAGAGGAAGTGGTGAAGGTGTCTGAAGAAATCGTTCTAAGCTGGTCCTCCAGAGCTGAGTGATTATGAGCCGATTGCTTAAAATCTCTGAGATGACCTCTAGCACCCAGGGCCAAGTGACAGGGGAGATGTGACAGGTCTGGGCACTCAGGAGAAACTCAGGAAAACCCATGAGGGTAGAACCAAACCTACGCTTCTCCAGCAACCCAGCCCACCCCCAGCACGGCTGACACAGAACATGCTTCCAGGCCTCCCTAACTTCATGCACACTCCTCCTCTGATGCCCCAACTCATGGGTTGCCCTGCAAGAACCCATGCACCTCATCCCTGACCTGCCCACCACAGTCAGTGGTTTCTGCCTCCACAAGATTAATTATATAATGAAAATCACTTGCTGGCCTACAGCAGGGGCTCAACATAGATAAGCACTCTCAGTGCAGCCCCTGTCTCTCAGAATTACAGAATCATCTGTCTCCCACAAAAGTCTGTGTGCCATTTCTTGGAGAAGAAGAAGTGCTCCAGAGGGTTCTTCAAAGCACCCTCTAGAACTTAAAAGGTTCTGAAAATGAAGTGGTGGATACAGACTTCCGGTTTTGGAAGATAAAAAGCTCTGGAGATGGGTGGTGGTGATGGTCCCAAGACAATGTGCATGGATTTAATACCCCTGAACTGGATACTTAGACATGCTTAAAATGGCATATTTTATGTTATTCATATTTTAGCGCATGCACACATGCACAAAGCAAATGATACATCGGAAATGACTCAGAAGTCATGGGGCTCTGGGCTTCCCGCCCTTCACTTCCAGCCCCTGGGTCAGTCTATGCCTTCTTTCCCTGGAAACATCCCCGGCCCTCTAGCAACGTGAGATTTTGTGGGGAACAGAGGAGGAGACCAGGAAGAGTGAAATACTGACATCTCTCACGATCCTGGAGTTCAACCTCAGGCTCGGGTTCCCTGAGTGGCTTCAGGGGCTTTACCTATAAAAGGAGGGCCCTCACCTCCCCTTCTCTGTGGGCAGCAGCATCCTTGGCTCTTGCCTCACTACGCTTGCCACGGCTTGTGCTGTAACCCTGCCACCCGTGTACATGCTGTTCTCTGCTAGGCTGCCCTTTCCTGCTTTGTCTTCCTGGAAATCTCTTACTCATCCTCCAAGGCCAAGGCTGATGGCACCTTTCCTGGGAAGTGTTCCCAGCGTTATCTGATTTGTCACTGTCTCTTCAGGACTTAATAGCCGTTCAGAACCTGGACTGTTCATATGTGTTAGCCGCATTGTGACCTTGAGGGACCTGTCTCCCCTGTACCTCATCTTTGAGCTGCATAGGCTGGCACATAGTTAATGCTGGGAAGGGCACTGCCCAACTCTGTCCTAAGCCCTGCTAAAGACTAGCCTCTCAATTCCCACATGTACCTGTGCCCTCTCTGGGCCTCATTTCCCATTTCCTTATCTGAATGAGTAGAGACCATCCACCTACCAATTAGGCCCTTTGGGCATATTCACTGACAAGGTGTGAGGAAAGCACTTGGCCCATAGTGGGTGCCAGAAAATGGTCCCCTCACTACAGTAAATCTGGTGACCTCCTGGGGATTGCCTCAGCCACCCTCTTGACTCCATTGCTCCCCAAAACTGATCTTCCCATTTCCCAACTTCTTCCATTCTCCCCAACCCTTGACCCCACTCCATCCTCACCTGGTCATGCAGCTTGTCCTCAGGGCCCGGCTTTGTCTTGTGGTGCTTGGCATCCATGCAGATACTGAGCAGGTCTCTCCTGGCCCCTGGAGTCCTGGACTGGGCACCCCACGCAGTAGCCACCGAAACCAGAAGCAGCAACTGTGTCATCTGCCAGGCCATGTTCATCCGTTCCTGCCAGAAAGCCACAGTCAGAGGTGGACACAGCCTGAGAGAGAGGCAGCAGCCATGAGACTCTCCACCGAGTTTCTTGTCTGCCTGCCAAGCCCAGATCTCTGCCCTCCTCACCCAGCTTATCCCCTAGGGCACCTGAGTCAAACAACAAGGCAGATGTAGAGGTCTAGGCCAGAAGGCAAGACCCAAGGGCCTTCTTCCAAGGGCCCTCCAATGCTAGCTTGCTCTACCTTGGTGGGAGCCACCACCCTTCTCTGGATATATCCTTCTGTATTTCACTGGTGGTGTTTCATCCACAGTCTGAGAGTCCTGCCAGCTCGGCAAGTCTTCTCAGATCTGTACAACGGGAACCACAGGAAGTGGTCTGCTGATGAGGGTGGGGAGTGAGAGGAAGAAGTACCTGTCAGCTTCAGCCCATCCCCCACCAGTCCAAGGTAGCCTAGTTTCAGGCCCCCGGAGACTGCCAGTGGGCAGACAGGGATGCTGACCTAGGGCCAGCTGAAGGCCACTGAGCCATTCAGTTACCGCTTATGGTCCTGGACCCGGTGACACGGGAGTTGGGAGATGCTAGGGGTGCAATGTGGAGAGCCAATGAGGGTGCAGGCCCGGAGAGTCAGAGCCCGGTTTCTCACACCTCAGCAACCCCTCCCCACCACACAAGGGTCTTGGGAAGTTACCCTGGTGGAGCCAGGCGTAGAACCAGGGGAAGGCCAAGAGTAAGGCACTTGAAGGAGGGAACGGAGCCAGAGCAGTGGGTGGTGGGAGTTACCAGAGGAAAATTCAGCAGACACACGAGACCCCAGGAGAACTGGGAAAGACTTCACCTTTCCTCCCCTCTCCCTCCCCACTTTCCCTCAAAGCCTGAACTTGCCTCTGCCCTCAGCCCACCTGGGAGGGACAGTGTCTCCCTCCTCCTCTCCACTCCCTCTTATAAACCTACCTGGACTGCTTCTCCAGTGTCTCAGTCAGGCGGGGTGGTCAGGCTCTGTCTAGGAAACAGCTCAACTGTTTTTCAGTGAGAGGCCAGGTAAATAAATTATGGTCCACCCAATGGGATCTAACCTGGTATAAAAGATTGAGAAATCTTGGTGTACAAATATGGGAAAACCTCCAAGTATATTGTTAAGTGAAAGAAGGAGGGTGCAGAAAGGTGTTGGTAGAATGCAATCTTTTGTGTAAACAAGGAAGAGGGAGAATGTATGTGCTTGAGTAAGAAAATTCTGGAAATGTAGAAGAAAATTTTTTAAGTAGTTGCTTGGTGGGATGACACAGGATTAGGAATGAGACTTTCTTCTATTTTTTAAAAATTTTTTAAAGTTTATTAATTTTTTAGTAATCTCTACCCAACAGGGGGTCAAACTCCCAACCCCAAGATCAAGAGTTGCATGCTCTTCTGACCGAGCCAGCCAGGTGCACTGAGACTTTCTTCTATAAATCTTTCTATGCTGTTTTGATTCTTTGAACCATATGAGTATATACCTTATGTAAATATAACATATATGTTTGTATGTATATGAATATAAATATATAAAATATTGAATGGAAAGATAAAATACAGAAGGATGCATCTGATTTGATACCATTATGTACATTTCAGTAAGAAGGATATTTATAGAATAATGCTATGTATTAGTTATGGATACTATAGATATGTTTGCAGAAATGTGAACATGAGGCTACCATTAGTCCTAGGTCCTTGGGTATACTACCATAGAAATTCTGTGCGTTTATGCCATGTGCAGTTGACCCCTTGAACAACATGGATTTGAACTGCACAGGTCTACTTAGACACAGATTTTCTTTGGATAAACAGTACAGTACTATAAATGCATTTTCTTAATAACATTTTTTCTCTAGCTTACTTTATTGTATGAATATGGCATACAATACACATAACATACAAAGTATGTGTTAATTGTTTATGTTACTGGTAAGGCTTCCAGTCAACAGTAGGCTATTACTAGTTAGGTTCTGGGGGAGTCAAAAGTCACATGCAGATTTCTTTTTTCTTTCTTTCTTTCTTTCTTCTTTCTTCTTTCTTCTTTCTTTTTTTTAATTTTAATGTTTATTTTTGAAAGAGAGCATGAGCGGGGAAGGGAGAGAAAGAGAGGGAGACACAGAATCTGAAGCAGGCTCCAGGCTCCGAGCTGTCAGCACAGAGCCCGATGCGGGGCTCGAACTCACTGACCGTGAGATCATGACCTGAGCCGAAGTCGGAAGCTCAAGGACTGAGAGCCACCCAGGCGCCCCTGGAGCACGTGACTCTTGATCCTGGTGTTGTAAGTTCAAGCCCCACGCTGGGTGTAGAGATTACTCAAAAATAAAATCTTTAAAAAACAAAAAGTAAAGGAAGAAAAGTTCATTTTTTCAAGTCAGAGATGCTTGTCCCTTAGTCTATTTCTCAAACATTATTTCAGATAGTAAAATTGCTGCTAGCAAGAAGATAGATGGTATTGCCCCTGTTTTTTTCTTTTTTTTTAATAACGTATATTGATGTTTTCCCATTATGATTTTGGGAAAACCTCCAAATCTTGTCCTCACGTACCCAACTAGTGGAATACCTCTCCTGGGGCAAGGTCTGTGGTTTCAGTCTGTTCTCAGCACATGGTCCTGCCGCGGGTATGTCTGGGATGACAAGGTCAGAGTCTGGTTATGAGATGCTCACCTTGCCCCATGTGCCCACTCCGGGCGCCATCACTGCTGAGTACCAGACCATGGTCAGCAGCACTATTGAACCAGCCTGCAAACCAGCCTGCGATCTTCACTGTGCTGCTGGTCTTGGTACCTTCATTCCCTAAACTGGGACATGTATCTGTTTTCCTTCTCTTAGGAGAGGTTTGAAGGTGTAAATGAAACTAAACATGTGTTACATAATCACATCAGTCATCATACATTGAGAACTATTCTACCCCAGTTAGAATAATGGATGCTTTACTTACCTTGTTGTGCCTGTAACTCCCACAACCCACTGCAATATTAACTCTATTACTCCCAACATACAGATGAGGAAACTCAGGCCTTGGGAGTTAGGTGACTTCCCAGACAGCTAAAGAGTAGAAGAGTCAGGATAACCCAAGCTGATTTAGCTACAAAGCCCATGCTTTTTTCACTGTAATGCTATCTCCAGATACATGGTCTCATTTTGTTGCCTTGTCTCTAGGAAATTTAGCTGAGAAACCACATTCTATGTTTACTTTTGAGAACAGCCTTCAGAGCTTCTCTCCCTAGAAACCTCTTTGTACAATATTTTTTCCAGTTCTACAAAGTTTTGTCAATGTAAATAAAAGAAATATAATATTTTAGAAAGAAGAGTATCATGTTACCCCATTCCAACTAGAGGTAAGTTTAGATTTTTCATTAGAAGTTCTTCCTAGCCATGTTATCAAGCAGGTATACAAATCACAAACGATGCAGAAAGGGAAAACGTAAGATTTCCGTTGCTTTTTTGAAAAAAGCTAAGCAAAGACATAAATAAATATATAAAGGCGGTCATGCCTGGACCAATGCTGTGGTCCAAGAAACAAAGGTTATGATTAATCTAATCCTGTGCAATGGAGGGGAAAAAGCCCTTTCCCATGAGGAGGGGTTAGAGAAGAGTACAAATTCTTTGACTGTTGACAAGTGAGGTCTGTGACCCTTCCCCTCGAACGTGGACAGGCTCTGTGACCGCTCTGACCACTAAAATGTGATAAAGCTGATGTTTTGCCAGTTTCTAGCCCCAGGCCTTAGGGATTATTAAGGACTGAATGTTTGTGTCTCTCCCACAGTCGTATGTTGATCCCTTACCTGCCCCCCACTATGTGATGATATTGGGAGGCAGGACCTCTGGGAAGTGATTAGGCTTAGATGGGATTAGTGCCCTTATAAGAGTTATTTAGAGAGCTTGCTTTTTCTTTCTGCTCTCTACCCTGTTTGTGGTATTCTGTTACAGCAGCCCAAACCGATCGAGGCAGGGACTAGCAGCTTCTATTTCCTATCTCTTAGATCCCTGAGCCACCGTGTGAGGAGACTGACTACCTACTGGAGGGGCCACACTGAGAAGCCCCTGGACTACATGGAAAAGAGGGGTCTAGGAAGGATGGCCTTCCAGCAACCCCTGCCCAAGGGCCAAGCACATGAGTAAAACCATCTTGGATGTTCAAGACCAGCTCAGACATAAGCTGAACACTACCAAGTGACCTTAGCCACTGCCACGTGGAGCAGAAGGGTTATCCATCTGAGTCTTGCCCAAATTCCTGACTCATAAAAATCTTGAAATTTAATAAGATAGCTATTAAGTCACTACATCCATTTGATTTTTTAACTTCGCATTTTGGAATAATCTTTGACTTACAAAAAAATTGCAAAAGTAGTAAATAGAGTTCCCATATACTTTTCATCCATGTTCCCTGAATGTTGGCCTCTTACATAACCAAACACATTTTGGCCAGAAAATCAGAGGAGCATTGGCCCTTTCTGAGTGTATCATATCAAGGGGTATGTGATGTGCAATATGTCCTATTGCTAGCAATAGTTTGGTTAAGGTGGTTTCTCTCCATATAGTTATTAGTTTTCCCTTTGTGAGTAATCAGTATTTTGTGGGAAAATACTTTGACACTATGCTTATATCCTCATCACACTGTCCTCCCATCCCATCTTGCCTGCAACAATAAGCCACAAAGCTAGGAGATGGGTGCAGCAATAGAAAACTGATAATACTGTGACAGTTAGTGTTGCCTTTTCCAGGCTCTGAGAAATAATTTGGGTTATCGTCTTTTTTTCTGTTTATTTATTTTTGAGAGAGAGACAGAGCATGAGTGGGGGAGGGGCAGAGAGAGACACACAGAATCTGAAACAGACTCCAGGCTCTGAGCTGTCAGCACAGAGCCTGACATGGGGCTCGAACTCTGGAATGGTGAGATCATGATCTAGGCCACGGTCGGATGCTTAACCGACTGAGCCACCCAGGCGCCCCTGGCTTATCATCTTAATACAGCCAAATAACAGTTAATTCTACAGAATTAGCAAACTATTTCCACAGGCTTCCTCATCACTGCAAGGGATGATCAGATTATTTAATTATTGAAGAGTTTTAATCCGAGGAGTGACATGATTCAATCGGCAGTTTTGAAAGATCTCCTTGCTGAGGTGGGCAGAAGAGATTGGGTGTGGGCAGGTGGGTGTATCAGATAGACCTCAGGAGTCCAGGCCTGGGATGATGGTGCCTTGGACCAGCAAGGTGGCAGTAGGGCACCTGGGTGGCTCAGTTGGCTAAGTGTCCAGCTCTTGATTTTGGCTCAGGTCATGATCTCACAGGTCATGAGTTCAAGCCCTGAATTGGGCTGTGTGCTGACAGTACAGAGCCTGCTTGGGATTCTCTCTCTCCCTCTCTCTGCCCCTCCCCTGCTCTCTCTCTTTCTCTCAAAATAAATAAACATTAAAAAAGTTAATCAGTTCAAGATTCACTGAGTGTCTACTATGTGCTAGGCTGCTCTAGGTGCTAGGGCTACAGCAGTGAACAAGACAAAGTCCTTGCTGTCATGGAGCTAACATTCCAGTGAGGGAGGGGAGATGAGAGAAAACAAATGAAGAGATACATGGTGATGGTGCTCTGGAGAAATAAAGCAGGGTAAGGGAATAGAGAATGATAGAAGGGGCTGTTTTATTTTATTAAAGTTTATTTATTTTGAACCGTTAGATTATGACCTGAGCTGAAGTCAAAAGTTGGCTGCTTAACTGACTGAGCCACCCAGGTGCCCAGCAGGGGTTATTTTATATAGGAAAGATCTACAAGGTGATATCTGGGCAGAGGCCATAGTGAAGTAAGGAAAGTTTCTGTATGGATATGGAGGAGTATCTTGTACCAGTCCCAGCTTATCAAGAAGCAATGTTGTGGTTGGACTGGCCTTGACCCTTGTGCTTCCTGTTATGAATGTAAGATGCCTTTCAGCAATAACCATCAGGAAACTTTGAAAAAAATGAAGATTTATTACTCACAGAACCTGGAAATTACACAGCATACCTGCGGCCACACAACGAGGTCGTGGGTAGAGACAGCACACAGGCCTGGGGTTCCACTTTTATTGGAGTCATGGGTGGGGGCCTAGGGTCTCACTGTTTCACTCTTTATTGGTGAACTTAAAACATGAAAGCAGGGGGCACCTGCTGGCTCGGTCAGTAGAGCATGTGACTCTTAATCTCAGGCTTGTGGGTTCAAGCCCCATGTTGGGCATGGAGCCTACTTGAAATAAATAAATTAAATAAATAAGAGTGAGAATTTATAGTGTGAGAAGAGAAAAAACAAGATCTCCAAAACAAAAGAGCATCTGTTAGCGGGGAGGTGACCTGGCTCTTTAGCCCATGTGGCTGGCAATGTGTTTATTGAAGAAGACTGTCCTTGATATGGATGTCTCAGTAGTCAAAGCTTAAGTCAGGCATTTGGGCTGCAAAAAAGAACAACCCACTGTCAAGGTTTACATTATAATCTTCCCTGTGATGCTGAGGTATCAGAGGCAATGGTGAAGAGATTAATGGTGGCGGGGTAGCCCACATGCTAAAAGTCAGGGGTAGGGCACCTTGTAACCCAGAAATTGCACATAAATAGGATTATAATAGTAAATGCTATAATAATTATACAGACAATATTCTGAAATCCAGTCCACAGCCGTCGTCTCAAACTTGAAAGGTCCAGCCATGAAAACAGGTTAGTGATCGCAAGAGTTTAGCCATCTGTTCAAAGATTTGGGTGATGTTGTAGAATATTTTTTTTATTAATATTTATTTTGAGAGAGAGAGAGAGAGCACAAGCAGGGGAGGGACAGAGAGAGAGGGGGAGAGAGAGATCCCAAGCAGGCTCCATGCTGTAGGCACAGAGCCCAACTCAGGACTCCATCTTATGACTGTGAGATCATGACCTGAGCCAAAATCGAGTTGGATGCTTAACCAACTGAGCCACCCAGGAGCGCCCATATGTAATTAATTCTTGATCTTGATGTTTCGTTACAGTCTTATGAATCCAGCTTTTCATAAGAGTTCTGTAAATTCTTACTGAGTTCAATGGTATGATCTGAAAGTTATCAGAAAGCTGTACTTGTCAGAGTCCTTTCCATGAATCTCCTTGAAGATGAAGCACTTTTGCAAGAGACTCAGAGTAAAACAGTAACTTCCTGTAAATGAAAAAAGACTTAAAATGCCCATAGTTAAGGGGTGTCTGGGTGGCTCAGTAGGTTACGTGTTCAACTTCAGCTCAGGTCATGATCTCTCAGTTTGTGAGTTTGAGCCCCGCATCAGGCTCTGCTGTCAGCTCAGAGACCACTTCATATCCTCTGCCCCCTCTCTCTCTGCCCTTTTCCCACTCACACTCTTTCTCTCCCTCTCTCTCTCTTCTAAAAATAAACATTAAAAAATGCCCATAGTTAAAAGTCTGATGAGAGTTCTGTTTAGTGAAATTGATGAGGAAATTTGGTTATTTCTGTGATATGCAAACATGTTAAGATGGTAACTGGAATTATGACTGATAATGTTACATATTGGACTTTTAGGAATTTCATATAATTTCTGGAACACTAATATTAGTAACATATATCCATACAAGGATATCCATGAAGAAAGTTTAGCATTATTTCTTACCTGACATGTTTCCATGTAATTTAACACATCAAATAAGCCCAATTTGTTTAATGTCTTTTTCTATTTTTTTTAAGTTTATTTATTTTAAGACAGAGAGAGAGAGAGAGAGAGAAAACAAACATAAGTGGGGGAGGGGCAGGGAGAGGGAGAGACAGAATCCCAAGCAGACTCCTCACCATCAGTGCAGAGCCCGAGATGGGGCTCGAACTCATGAACCATGAGATCATGACCTGAGCTGAGATCGTCAGACACTTAACCAACTGAGCTACCCAGACTCCCCTATTTTTTTTATTTGTTTGTTTTTTTATTTTTTATTTACTTATTTTTTTTTTTTTTTTTGAGAGAGAGAGAGCACAAGCAGAGGAAAGGGGCAGAGGGAGAGAGAGAATCTTAAGCAGACTCTACGCTCAGCACAGAGCCCAAAGCAGGGCTTGGCTCTACCTCACGACCCTGAGATAATGACCTGAGCCAAAATCAAGAGTGAGACAATCTACTGAGCCATCCAGGCACCCCTCTTTTTTTTTTATGTTTGTTTTTTTAATGTTTATTTATTTATTTTGAGAGAGAGAACACACACACGTGCACATGCACACTCACATGAGTGGGGAAAAGGGCAGAGAATCTCAAGCAGCCTTCACACTGTAGGGCAGAGCCCAATGCAGGGCTCAAACCCATGAACCATGACACTATGATCTAAACCAAGATCAAGAGTCAGACGCTTAAACAACTGAGCTACCCTCGTGTCCCTTAATGTCATTTTTTATACAGAGAGAGAACAAATCTTTTGAGATGTTCCAGGTGCCCTTTAGAAAATCCCAAATGTATTTCCAAATTTAAAAAAAAAAAACAGAACTTCATTTAGAATTTGATTTGGGAGGCACCTGGGTGGCTCAGTTGGTTAAGCATCCAACTCTTGATCTTGGCTTAGGTCATGATCTCACAGATCGTGAGACTGAGCCCTGTATACAGCTCTGCGCTGACAATGTGGAGTCTGCTTGAGATTCTCTCTCTCCCCCTCTCTCTCTCTTTCTCTGCCCCACCCCTGCTTATGCTCTCTCTCTCTTAAAATAAATAAATAAAACTTAAAAAAATGATTTGGGAAAGTTTGATTTTTGTCATTTATTTTCCTCTTTCTCATTATGAAATAACCAGTTTTTTTTTTTTTTTTAGGGCAAATTTTTCTTTTTCCTTAACAAAAATGCATCTTCATACTTCATACCTTCTCTTAGCCAAAAACATATCCTACTTTCCTTGCATACAGAGTTGTTTCCTTTATTAGTTCTAGTAGCTTTAATTACATATATTAATTAGAATTCTTAACCCTTAGAAACCTTAATTTCTAGTAACAACTAAAAGGCAAGGAGTTGTGAACTTTTACATCAGCATTCATTAGATTGGCAAATTTATGAATATATTTAACAATTTCTAGTAACACACATTTCCCCATAACACAATTTTTCCACGTGACCCAAGACATGTTTACTAACAGACCCAGATGTCTTTAAGTTCTTCTATACTGAAAGGTCAAAAGCAGGTAAATTTAGACTTGTTTAACAATTAATGTTTCTGGGTGGCTCAGTTGGTTAAGCGCTGGACTCTTGATTTCAGTTCAGGTCATGATCTCATGGTTCATGAGTTCAAGCCCCATATCATGTTCTGTGCTGACAGTGTAGAGCCTGCTTGGGATTCTATCTCTCCCTTTCTCTGCCCCTCCCCTGCTTACGCTCTCTAAATAAATAAATAAATAAATAAATCTAAATAAATAAATAATAAACAAACAAACAAACAAAACTTAAAAAAATAATTGTTTCAGTATTTCATCTTGTTTAGAAATAATATAGACATTCAATGAATTCCCATCATTTAATTTAACTTAGCAAAAAAAATTTTTTTTTTTTAGTTTATTTACTTATTTTGAGAGAGAAAGAGCGAAAGCACACATGCACACGAGCTGGGGAGGGGCAAAGAGAGAGAATCCCAAGCAGGCTCCTAGCTGTCTGCGCAGGGCCCAATGTGGGACTTGAACTCACAAACCTTGAGATCATGACCTGAACCGAAATCAAGAGTTGGATACTTAACCAACTGAGCCAGTCAGGCACCCCTCTTTTTTTTTTTTTTTTTAACTTAGCAAAATTATAACAATGAAAGTTACCAAAGATTTGGGAAACTGTTTGTTTGTTTTTTTTAAGATTTTATTTTTTTAAAGTAATCTCCACACCCAACATGGGGCTCAAACCCACAACCCTGAGATCAAGAGTTGCATGCTTGGGGCGCCTGGGTGGCTCAGTCAGTTAAGCATCTGACTTCAGCTCAGGTCATGATCTCGTGGTTCGTGAGTTGGAGCCCCATGTCAGGCTCTGTGCTGACAGCTCAGAACCTGGAGCCTGCTTTGGATTCTGTGTCTCCCTCTCTCTGTGCCCCTCCCCAGCTTACTCTCTCTCTCTCTCTCTCTCTCAAAAATAAGACATTAAAAAAAAAATGAAGAGTTGCATGCTCCATTGACTGAACCAGCCAGGTGCCTCATGAAACTGGACATGCTATAAGATATAATTACTGATGAAAGTTTCACCTAAAAACTCTTGCCCCACTTACATCTATCTAAATCACTGCTCCTAACAATTATGTTTAGGATACCCAAAAACACTTCATTAGACACTAGACAAAGTCAGCCATCATCCCAAGCTACTGTTCTTCCTGACAAAATTTATATTAGAGATAACATGAATTTGACTAATAAACCCAGGTAGAATAAAAGTTGTATGTCTGCATTATAGTTAATGTTGATAACTCTGAAGACATACCAATTTTAATTAAATTTAAACTAAATTTATTTACCAAAGATTATCCCAGATCATGTGAACTTAAAAAACATTTGGGTTAGTTTCTGTATTTCTGAGTTTTAGGAATATTTAATTCATAAGTGCTCATTTTTAAAAAAAAAATTTAACATTTACTCATCTTTGAGAGACAGAGAGAAAGCATGAGTGGGGAAGGGGCAGAGGGAGGGAGACACAGAAT
The DNA here is from genome assembly GCF_016509475.1 of Prionailurus bengalensis. Classification (NCBI taxonomy): domain Eukaryota; kingdom Metazoa; phylum Chordata; class Mammalia; order Carnivora; family Felidae; genus Prionailurus; species Prionailurus bengalensis. Next base: position 59,679,058 of record NC_057346.1, read on the forward strand.
CCAAAGCAGGCCTCTGGCTCTGAGCTGTCAGCACAAAGCTTGATGTGGGGTTCGAACTCACCAACTGCGAGATCATGACCTGAGCCGAAGTTGGACGCTCAACCCACTGAGCCACCCAGGCGCCCCTTTAAGTGCTCATTTTTAAGCCAATTAAATGGAACTCTTATCAATTAATTTTGGCAATACCATCTGGAGGTAGAGAGAGAGAAAAAAAAAAACCCACATGTACAGAACATATATCCACAGACATACATAAAGATACAGAAATACACAGAGACACTATTGCAAAATTTTAGCCATGAATCAAGCACATAATATAAAAGTCACTAGTTTATAAAAAAGTTGAATCCCAGTTGGCAGATGGAACAAGTTAAGGTGTCTTGCTCCAATGGCTAAAGCTTTTTACTAATAGTTGTGAAGGCTTTTAAGATTTGTACTTGTCCTTGACAAGTAGACTTAAGTTACATCCTGGGGTGTTTACACTTCAAAGACACGGTGAGATTTACATTTTCAAGGGACCAAGAAAGAATGTAAGTTTTCTCCTTGGGGTTTTAGTGCCTTTTTGATGGTTTTGCTGGTACCTGGAAAATATAGTGGCACTGACCTTTAATTAGAGGAGCACCCCGTAAAAATTATTCTGTGGACTTGAGGTCAAATTGGGCCTATTCAGAAATGGAAATGAAGAGGGAGTCATTTGGGTCATTGTAGTCATGAAAAGGATAAACCCATTGGACCATGCTCATTTTGTGCAGCAGGAGATGAGCTTCACCTTAGTCTTTCCATTCACTGTGAGCCTTAGCAGTGATCACTGTGATGGAAAGATGGCATGGAGCTAGGCAGTAAATATCCAAGGGAGGAGAGAAGTATGAGTATGAGGGGACTCTAGGGGCCTTTGCCCCATTTCCCTCTTCCTCTTTCTTGGAGGCCTTGATAACCATATCAGCTTTCCCTTTGGTGGCAGGGATGCCTCCAGAAGTGTGCTTCTAGTTCTGCCCCATTCAGGGGAAAGCTGAGGGGTTCAGGATCTGTGATATCTTAGAGGAAACAAGCACATAGCCTGGATGGATCTTTTAAAAAGTTATGGATTTTACGGTCTTCAGAGATACTGGCCAGTTGGTGCATTTTGGCAGCCATGAGTAACAATTCAGAGCCCATTCCAAACCAACAAGAAAACTTGCAATAGCCTGTTTGTTCCTCTCTTTCCTTCCTGCTGCATAAAATCTCTAAGAAATGTTTGAATTACAGTTAAGGTACGGTTGTGGTCTCAGTTTCTACTTTTTGTTTTTATCCTGTTACCTTAATCTTAGGTGTTGTTACCAAAAATTTTGGATGACATCACTGTAAGCCCTCTTGCTAGGTGGCTGCTTTCCTTTCCAGAGTGTACCAAAAGACCTCTCTGGATTGGGGTCTGCCTCCACTAGCGCAATATACATAGGATCTTTGGGAAAAGCTCCTAGGCCTCTGAGTGTAATACCAGAGTCTTGCATTTTGGTTTACATGGCATTGACTAACACCCAGGAAGTGTCCGTGGGGTTTTGCATATATCAAGGAGATGGTGTACCTCCTCAGGGTTCTCAAGAGGCTCTGGCACCAGATGTTCAGGACATGTATATCTGTCCATCATTTTTTTTAGTAACATCTGACCAGGGATCGGTACTATCCTATTGGGTCAGGGGATGAAGAGTGGAAGTAGTGAGTGAAGTGGTGTCACAGAGACTGTAGGCCTCTGTTGTATTTTCCCTCTGGTGGTGCCATTGGTTTCCACTTGCAAAGCTATTTCAGTCTTCTGGATTAGGACATGTAGTCCAAGCATAACTCACTGACTCAGTGGTTGCAGGTGGAAGTCTCCTGTCCTCTTTTCCTTGTGTCTTTAGCCCAGAGCCTCTCCTTGGGCAGTGACAATACCCTTGTCATCCAGTCTACCTTCCTTAGCTCTTCTTGGCCATGAGGAATGGAGGACCCTCTCACACAGTAATAGTCAATTAAGGCCTTTATAATTAGGAGTCTGATTATCTCATTAGACCCTGTGGGCTTGATCACGATGCTCTGGGGAGATCATTGGATTGTTATGATAGCTGTGACTCTTTGGGTTACACGCCACAGACAACATACCACAGGGCCAGTATGCGAAAGCACATAGCAGTGTGACAGACCCCCAGCAAGTGGTGCTTCTTTCTGAGATGATGTTACCCATCTGAGTTAGGTGGTTAATAAGCAAGTTACAGGTAAAAAAAAGCATTCCCTCCCCCCACTAAGGTAACTGCAAGGACCATCATGCAGTCCTGCCAGCCACACTGATGTGGAAACAAAGGCAAACGAAAAATTAAATTTCCTTACTGCCTACAGCTCACTGACAAGTCCTTGGGAAAAGCAGAGTGACATTCCTCTAGGAGCTCAGCTGCTTCGATGATGACACTTTGCTAAGGGCAAAAGGCAACCTTAGCTTAACATTATCCCAACCTCTAGGATCCTGTAAGTCTACCTGAACATATAAAAATTGCTTTGGAAACTTCCTTTACCCCCTCCCCCCCCAAAGATATATGTTGGCAATCATCCTCCAAGCATAGGGCCCACTGAAATACATCTGAAGAGTCTCATGATAAAGGTTTTACTAGGCAGTAATAAATGCCTTTTCCTAACAACAGCTGGCCCCTTCAAGGTCCTGGAAACCTTGCTTCCGAAATTCCTTAGAAGACCTATGCTATCCCTAACCACCTCCCAACCTGAGGGTGTATAATCAATCACCTGTCACGACCCCAGGGCAGCTCTTTCTGCCCATGGGTCCTGCCCCATGCTTTAATAAAATCACCTTTTTGCACCAAAGATGTCTCAAGAATTCTTTCTTGGCCAATGGTTCTGGATGCACCCCCTGCCCCCCCCCCCCCGCCCCAACTCTAAAACTGCATCAACACCAATTGTTCTGTGCTGGTCTCAGCCTACTGGTAAGCAGTGCTGTGGTTGGACTGGCCCTTGTGATTCTTTTTTTAAGATGCCCTTGAGCAGTAATCATCAGGAAACTTTGGAGGAAAGGTTTATTACTTACAGAACCTGGAAATTACACAGCATACTTGTGGCCACACAGCAAGGTCACCACAGAAAGAGCATATGGGCCTGGGGTTCTGGGGTTTTGCTTTTATTGGGGTCGATGGTTGGGGCCTTGGGTTTTGAGGGCTCAGTTTTTTTGTTTTTTGGTTTTTTTTGAGGGAGAGAGACAGAGCCCGAGTGGGGAAGGGGTAGAAAGAAAAGGAGACACAGAATCTGAAGCAGGTTCCAGGCTCTGAGCTGTCAGCACAGAGCCCGACTCGGGGCTTGCACTCATGAACCGCGAGATCATGACCTGAGCTGAAGTCAGATGCTTAACTTACTGAGCCACTTAATTGCCCCTGAGGGCCCAGTCTTTTTGGGGAATTTAAAACTCAAGAGTGAGAATTTAAAGTGGGGGAAGAGAACAAACAAGTGGCCCAAAGTGGTCAGTTATCAAAGTCAGCAAAATCCCTAAAACAAAGCAGCCTTGGTGGAGGAGAGGTGGCCTGTTTATTAGAAATGGCTGTCAGTTGGACCAAAGCTTAAGTCAGGCACTTGTATTACAAAAAACAAAAGAAACCAACTGTCAGAGGTTACATTGCAAGAGGGATGTGTTCCAGACAGAGGGAACAGTAAGCCCAAAGGCCCTGAAGCAAAAATGCACTCTAAACATTTCAGGAACAAATAGGAGGGAGATATTGTATTCACATCACTCAGCTCTTGCCCTTCCTGGATCCTGGAGAATTCTCTGCACAGAGCCATGGATTTTCCACTCTAGCCTATGGGCTTTGGACTTATTTCTGACTCTTGAGAAATCCCTATCCTACCTCCTACTTTCAGCCCAGGGCTGGCTTGAATAAAACACAATGAAGGAGCAAGTAGTATCTCAGGACAGAAGGGCCAGGGCCAGGAAGTATCTTCTAGGGACTCACATAGATCTGGAGACATGTTTGGGATATTATGTTAGAGAAAACAGAAGCTGGGATATGAAGTGGAATCTGCCTGGGTCCCCAGCAAGTCACAATTGGGTCAAGGTAAGGCCCAGGATTCCTGGCTCCCATTCTGTCCACTCAATCTCAGGGCTATCAAAGCCTTTCCCATCTGAGTTCCCCTAACATTCTTTCTCATCTCTCTTTCTCTATCCTCAGATACCTGGTTCTGCCCAAAGGGATTTTCACTGTTCTTTAAACACATCATCATCTCCTTTCAACTCCATACCCTTAAAGGTAATAATGCCTCTTTGTACAGCTCCTTCTCTCACTTGTCTACCAGGTAAACTCCTATTCATCCCTCAAGGCCCTCTCAAATGTTTCCTTCCCTGGAACAAAAGTCTAAACTCAGTTTCTCCAGAACCCATTCATCTCTCCTTTCTCTGTACTCTCATAACACTCCTGCATACATTGATTTTAACATTTACTATGCTGTCCTATAATTGTCTATAGTTGACTTAGTCCTCACTGCACTATATTTTTCTCTACGAGAGGGATTATTTCTGCTTCATTGCTCTATCCATAGGGCCTAGCATGGTGTCTGGCTTTTGCATGGTACTCAATAAATGTTGACCAAACAGTGGAACAAAGGAAGGAATATGAAGCAAATTTCTTAACCTCTCAGAGTCTTAGTTTTATTATCTTTGAAATGAAAGCAAGTTAAGCACCTGGCAAGGTTAAATGATGGATAATGAATGTAAAACAAATGTCACCATCATTGACTGAGTTACCCAAGCCAAAAATAGGGAATCACACAAATTTTCCATTTCTCCCACTCCCTCTTCCTCTACCTGGAACTAACCAGTCACCATGGCTTGTTGAACCTGGCTAAAGACCTTGGTAAGAAACTCTAGCTTACAGGGGAATTTCCACTAGGCCAGAGCTGTCAGGAACCATGAGAGGCAAAAGGTGCTGGCAGTAGGCATCCTGTAAGGAAAAGAAGCAGGAGGAGAGACTCATGGGGATATAGGCCACAGGAAAAGCAGAGAAAGGATCGAGGAGATGGGAGACGTCAGGCTTTGTCCTGGGGACATAGAAACCACTTAAGTCTGTGCTCTCAGGAGTTCCTGGTCTGCTTGGGAAACAACTAGAAACACAATTTGTACAGAACTAGGTTGTAGTAGATGTGAGAAGGGAGATGATTATTATTTTCAGAAATACCAAACAAAAGCTGTGCTGTCTAGCAATAGGTTTACAACTTATTGGAAATATGTACAAACTGCCTCCTGCCCCCGCCTCACCCCAAACACACACAATGGAGTCCCAAAGCCTTAGATACTTCATTTCCTCGTTCTTCTTCCCCTCTCTGTTTTGCAGGCTTATTTTCCTGGGCTTTGCAATGAGCATGTGCCAAAGAACAAAGGGAGGAGAGACTGAAAGTCTCTGCATCACTTTAGGGAATGTACATTTGTTCCAATCAGATTACCTTTTGCCTTACATGGGCATAGGTAATGCCCGGGTAAGACTGTAACCTCTGTAGTACTTAGCCAGTGAGGAACCAGGGGAGGGACTTGTGTGCTAGGAAACAAATTGTCTGCGGTAAATGCCCAGAGCGTGCCTGTTTGTCAGACACCCACTTGCAAGAACATTGATTAAAACCTCGTTTCACCGGGAACCCTCTTGCACTGTTGGTGGGAATGCAAATTGGTGCAGCCACTCTGGAAAGCAGTGTGGAGGTTCCTCAGAAAATTAAAAATAGACCTACCCTATGACCCAGCAATAGCACTGCTAGGAATTTACCCAAGGGATACAGGAGTACTGATGCATAGGGGCACTTGCACCCCAATGTTTATAGCAGCACTCTCAACAATAGCCAAATTGTGGAAAGAGCCTAAATGTCCATCAACTGATGAATGGATAAAGAAATTGTGGTTTATCTACACAATGGAATCCTACGTGGCAATGAGAAAGAATGAAATATGGCCTTTTGTAGGAACGTGGATGGAACTGGAGAGTGTGATGCTAAGTGAAATAAGCCATACATAGAAAGACAGATACCATATGGTTTCACTCTTATGTGGACCCTGAGAAACTTAACAGAAACCCATGGGGGAGGGGAAGGAAAAAAAAAAAGAGGTTAGAGTGGGAGAGAGACAAAGCATAAGAGACTGTTAAAAACTGAGAACAAACTGAGGGTTGATGGGGGGTGGGAGGGAGGGGAGGGTGGGTGATGGGTATTGAGGAGGGCACCTTTTGGGATGAGCACTGGGTGTTGTATGGAAACCAATCTGACAATAAATTTCATATATTAAAAAAACAAACAAACAAAAAACCTCGTTTCACTGTGCTCTGAGTCTCTGCATCCCTCCTTTGGTTGGGTTGATGGGCTTATTTCTAAAGGTGGAGCATGACCTCCTTCCTGATACCCCTTCTTTACTTGACTTACAGGATATCTCCCAGCTTGCCTGCCTTCCTTCTTCTTCTTCTTCTTCTTCTTCTTCTTATTATTATTATTTTGGCCCTCCTTCTCAGTCTGGTTTGCGGCTTCTCCTAGTTTCCTCAAATCCTGAATGTTGAAGGAAAGTATTTTCCATCTACAGTCACTCCTTTGATGATCTTATTTGGTCTCATGGCTTTAGATGCCATCTGTGTGCTGTTAACTCGCAAATTGATATATCCAGTCTAGATGTCTCCCCTGACCCTCAGACCTCCTGTCCCTTCCTCCTGGCCTCTCACCATCTGTACATTAATGGGCATTTCAAACTCCACACACCCAAAAATGAACTCCAGATAGTTGCCTCCCCAAAACAGCACCTCCTTTGTCTTTCGCATCTCAAGAAATGGCAACACTGGTCTTCCAGTTGTTTAGTCCAAACATCTTGGCTCCTTTCTGCCTCTGATATTCTACATCCAATCTCTCAGCAAGCTCTCTTGTCCCTACCCTCTAAATATATTCATATTTCAACCACTTCTCATCCCCCACCTCTGGATTATTATAATTGGCTCCCAATTGGTCTCCCTGCATCTACCACTCTCCCTTCTAAATCTATTCTTCATAGAACAGCCAGAGTAACTCTGTTAAAATGTAAATCAGATCATGTGGATCTTCTGCTCAAAACCCTTCACAGGATTCTCAAGATGGAGTAAAAGCTAAAATCGTTACTGTGACTTGCAAGGCTGTACTATCTGGCTCCTGCTACTTCTCTGGCCTCATCTCCTGCTCTCACCATAGTACACTATGCTCCAGCAATTCTCCACCCTTTGTACTTGATCTCTCTGAAATGTTCTTTCCTAAACATCATATCAATGCCCTCCCCCTTCTTTTTCTTCAGACCTTTATTCAAAAGTCATCTTCCTAATAAGGTCTTCCTTGGCCTCCCTACCTAAAATAAAAAAAAACTTCCCTCCCCGCTTCTCTGATTTTTCTCCTAGGCATTTACTGCTATCTTAAAACTATATATTTTATTTAACTTCTTTGTTGTTTATCTCTCCCATTAGAATGGAAGCTGCATGAAGAGATGTGGGGGGGGGGTCTGTTTTGTTCACTATTATATACCCACTATTTAGACTAGTGACAGGAATACAGTAAGGCACTCAGTAGGTATTTGAATGGATGAAAAAGGTGGACAGTTCCAAGAGGCAAAATTAACTCCTTAATGAAAACTTTGTAACAACTAGAGCTGCTTGGAAACATAATCATGTTAACGTACACAGTACACTACGACTTAAACATGTAGTCTCGTCAAATCCTCACATCAGTCCAGGATAGGAGGAAGGCTCTATAGTTTCCGAAGCTGGTTGAAGACAAAACTAAATCCAGGTGGGGAAAACGACTTGTTAAACTTCACACATCTGGTGTGGTCAGGAGTAGAACTGTGGATGAATGCTAGCTCTAGAAGAGGCTGGTGGGTGATGGAGCTTAATGGGGGTTGGGTTTGAAGGACTGCCGTTGTCAGAAGGCATGATCTCTGAAGCGGAGGCTGAGTCAGAGGTTACTGGAACAGAAGCATCAGGGAAGGAGTGGGAGAGATGACGAGGCTGACCACTAATGTATTTAGCCCAGGCCTGGAGAGGGCAGCTGAATTCCCCAAAAGCAGTGCCTGAAGCTGACTAGTCACTCAAACCCATTCAAACCCATACATGATTTCAAATGCAGAACTGGAACTGGAAGGGCGATCTTAAACCTGTGAGTCCCCTGCGGGTCTGCAGAGTCTGGCTTCTCCACTGGAGTGTGAGGTCTACTGGGGGCAGGGACCATGTTCCTAGATTTTCCCCAGCTTCTAGCAGAGTCTGGAATATAGTATGGACTCAACTATTTTTTTAAGTTTATGTATTTTGAGAGAGAGAGAGAGTGCACGCAAACACATACACGCCCACACACTCACGCCCACACCCCCACCCCCCACACACGAGTGGGGGAGGGGCAGAGAAAGAGGGTAAGAGAGGGACTCCTAAGCAGGTTCCGCACTGCCAGCACAGAGCCGGTCCCGCAGCTCCAACCCTCCAAGTGAGATCATAACCCGAGCCAAAGTTAGATGCTCAACCAACTGAGCCACCCAGGTGCCCCAGGACTCAACTATTTCTGTTGAAGTCGTACATAAATAAAGCATGCGCCCCAACAAGAAACTTAGGGTGAGAATGGGAAGGCAGATGAGGTGTAATGTCACTCAGCAATTCTGGGGTAAAAGTGGACAAATTTTCCTAGGACGCCACAGGACGAACAGTCCTACTACTAAAACAGATTGCTGCTAGTTTTCAGTAGGCGTTCGCAAGCACAGCCAGGCTAAACACGGAGGGGCGGGGCCAGACTGGAGAGGCCCCTCGGCGGAGGCTCGAGGAGGGGCCAAAGAGTAGGCAAATTTCCAACCTTAACGACGTGACTAAGGTGTAGAGCGTCACATCCGGTGTGGAGGGCGGGAACGAGAAACAAAAGGAGAGCGAAGGCGCATGCGTTGGTGCTTCCCCGGTTCTGGTGGGCCCTTCCGCTCAGGCAGAGAGAAGTGCTTCCGGGTCGCTACCGGCTGCCGCCTCCTGGCGCGGTAAGTACGGAAGCCAGGCTGAGGCTGCTGTCTCTCTGCCCCTTCTCTTCTTCCTCCCTCGGAGAAACCCCGTCGCCCTGACCCGGCTCTTCAGGAGTTCCGTGCCCACACTCTTAACAGTAAAGAGCTCCAGCTCATTGGCCGCTTCCTCGAGGCTAAGCTCCACCCCGTCGCACAAGATCCGTCACTCATTGGTGTCACTTTCTGTCACCCAGCAGTTCTTCCAGTTAATTGGCCCTATTCAGGCCCCGCTGCTTTTGCGGTTAGCAACCCTATAAAGGGCAAATGCCTGTTCGAATCCCGCCCCTGCATTCTTCTTGTTGGGCCACCCCGCGGTCATTTTCATAATAAGCGAAGAATGGGCGGTGGCTTTGCCGCGAGGGGTGGGCTTTCAGAGCCTCGGTCTCTCGCCTCGTACTTACTGGCCGTTGAGGATGGGTGTTGTGTCAGTGACACGGGCCGGGAAGCTGAGGTTTACTAAAGGACAGCGGCTGGCGCAGGATCAGTCAAATGAATCAGGGCAAAAGTAGAACTAGACGTAGGTCCTTTTCTCCTGCTCATCTCTTCTAGTGCCTGGCCTCGATTTCTTCCCCGTAGGAATTCTATGCCCCACCTCACTGTGTGACCTAGAGACAGTGTTGCTTGTCCCAGGGCCTCGATTTTCCTGTGAACTGAAAGGTTTTAATTCAGATTCTCTGGGACCTTTCTGGTCCGCTCCCTCAGCTACTTAATCTGTGCTGAATTTACGTATTCTCTCACGTTAGTTCATTCAGCCTAACATTTACTAATGTATGCATTTACTCATGCCTTTAGAATGCCTTTCTGAACCATATTGCACGTGGTAGCCCATCCCCACCCCAGTTTGGTTGTGGTTCATAGAGAGGTGGTTAGTGTCCTAAATTTCTGAGGTGGAGTAAGAATGGAATGGATTCTCATAAAAGGGCAAAAAGTAGGTCTTCATGTTTGGAGGAGGTAAAGATAGTGTCAGTGGAGCCCTACTACCTCTAATTTTGTTTAATTTTGTAATGCCAGTCTGCATTCTGGACTCATAGCTCTACATGTTGGCTTCCATTTTCCACTCCTTGAATACCTTGCAAACAGCTTTACTTCTCCACAAAGTAAATTAATTATCAGAATAATTATGAGGGTGGGTATAACTGTTATCCCCCATTTTACAGATGAGGAAACTGAGGCTCAGAGAGGTTAAGTGACTTGGCCGAGGTCAAACAGCTAGTAAGTGGTGGAGCCAGGACTCAAACCCAGGTCTGTCTGATTCCCACAAGGAAGAGCTATTTCCCCCTACCTTCTACTCCACCCCATCCCCAAATCAGACTAACCAAATAACTGAAATCAAATACTTCTGATCTGGATTCACCTGGCCCTTTACCTCAGTCTAGGAGCCATGTCCACCTTGTTTCCCTCACTCTTCCCCCGTGTGACTGAGACACTGTGGTTTAATCTGGATCGACCCTGTGTGGAGGAGACGGAGCTGCAGCAGCAAGAGCAACAGCATCAGGCCTGGGTGAGTAAGGACCTAGCACAGTGGTGGAGCCTTAGTCAGGGACCTCCCCTGCCTTTCACAGACCATGATCCTGGAGGAGCTTTTTGCCCTGAGCTGGGAACAATCAAACTGGGAGGTAGGAGGCCTAGGGTCCAGTCTTTATGCTACTGATTTACGGTGGGACCATGGGATTTCTGGGCCAGGTTGGAGCCCAGGCTCTTTTCTCTAACTCATAGGAAATAGTAATTTTGACTGTATTGAGGATGTAGCAGATGCCATATTCTCTATCAGTCTCTCACTTTACCCTCACTGTAATCTCATAGGGCAACCATGGCCCAGAGAATTTAGTTGGATCCAGTTTATAAGTAAGTAGCAGATGACAAGAAACAAAGGGATTGACTCTTTCTAGAAACTGAGAGGAAGCTTCTCCATACTTGGGAGCAGGGGTATCTTCTTAGGGGCTGAGTGGGCCAGTCCCATGCCCCTGACATGCCCTGCTTGGGCCCTGACCCTCCTCTCCCCCTTTGGCCACAGCTCCAGAGCATCGCAGAGAAAGACAACAATCTGGTACCCATTGGCAAGCCGGCCTCGGAGGTGAGTGGTTCCAATAGGTAGGGCTTTGTGGGGCTCAGGTGGACTAAAGCTTTGCTCTAATTCTGAAGGTCCTACCTCTGACTCCAGAGCAATTGTAGTCTTCAGCTCTAGGCAGAGGCCATAAAGGGGATCTAGAGTGGGTGGCCATTGGACCTAGCACCAAAGTCCTGCAAAACATGCACCAGTCTGCTAGACTCAAGGTGGGGGGCAAGTCTGGGGAATGGAGGGTCACTCACTGCCCCTGAGAAAGGCTCCAAGTGGACCAGCCCTTGAAGTGGTCCAGGCAAGCCTATAGAGCCTATAGGCTCTCCCCTGCCTCGCCAGCACTATGATGACGAGGAAGAGGAGGATGAAGATGATGACGAGGATAGTGAAGAGGACTCAGAGGATGATGAGGACATGCAGGACATGGATGAGATGAATGATTACAATGAGTCACCTGATGACGGAGAGGTCAATGAGGTAGGCAGGGGTGTGGGGGTGGGCCCCTGCCTGTGACCTAACTGGTGGCCAAGGATTCAGAGACTCTGGATCCAACCAGGGGCAGGATCTGGGACTACGGCCGGCTGGGTGGCTGAGGCCCCTCCCCACCCACACCTAGCCTTCTCTCCAGGTGGACATGGAAGGCAACGAACAGGATCAGGACCAGTGGATGATCTAGGTAGACAAGGCAGGGTGGCCTCAGGCAAATTCCAGGCCATCCCAACTTACCCTGCACCCCCTGCAGAACCAGCTGATTGCCCCAGTGCCTGAAAGCTCACCCTTGGGTATCTCTTCAGCTGCTGCCAAGAACTGGTCTCCTTGGCTCCTCCTAGGCCATCACTTTGCCCTTGAGTCTCCAGGGCCTGAGCCCACCCCACCTTTGTGCCCATTACCTCACCCCTTGGTTGCCAGGTATAGTCTCTTTCTAACTCCCTTTAATAAAGACACAGGAATGATTTTATTTTTTTCCCCGTGTCTATTCCCTAATTGTTGGTCGGGCCCAGAGGAATCCAGCATCTTCTCTTGAGCTTCAGGGAGAGGGCATACAAGGGACTTCAGGCAAGCCTACTGGATCATATTGTCCAGGGCTAGAGGTGGCCTTGGCCCTGGGCCCAGGCTCCATTACCATTTTCTCTGGCTCAGCTTGTACCCATTCCTTCAGAGCCTCTAACTCAATGTTTACTGTTTCCTCTGATCCTAACTGGAATTGCATGGGCTGAGGAGGGAAGGCTTCTGAGGCCTAGAGCTAGGAGGCCCCTGGAGATTTTCCAGCTAGCTTCCTTGGTGTTAAGAGAGATTAAATCTTCAGGCAGCACAGGGACTCCCTTGGAGTCACCCAGAAAATCAGTGATAGAGTTGGGTTGGGAGCCCAGGTCTCTTGCCTGTCAATCCATGGCTCTCTGGAAGGAGGGGGGCAATGGAACCAAGCATCCTGATAGAACTTGATGTCTCAGGTTAGTGTAGAACTGGAGTGGGGTAGAGGTTGGAGGACAGCCTCCCCAGCCCTGAGTCCAGCATGTGTCAGGCCACAAGCAGGGAGAAGAATGGATGTTCTGAGGTCCTTGCTTCGGTGGGGGTGGAGAGGCAGCAGAAAGTGCCCCTGGGCCTGGACCTCAGCCAGGCCCTACATAGGTGAGCTGGGCTATGCCGTCCTTGATGGCAGGGAAGTCTGGGAGGCCAGTGTGGTGGAGGCGGCAGCGGTAGCGGCCACAGCTCTTGGCATACTGCAGGAAGCGGGGTGCACCAGGGAACAGCGCGTGGTCAGCCAGTACAGTGGCACCAGCTGGCAGCAGGGCATGGGCCTCCAAAAGCTGCAGGTCTCGCAGGTAACGTCGGGGCCGGTGTGCCAGGAGCACCAAGTCTACCTGACTCAGCTGGTACTGGGTTCGTAGGTGTGGGATCACCTCCTCTGAGCTACTCACGATGAGCTCCACCTGTGGGGATGGGAGGAGTTGAAGGTGAGGGTGGGAGGGTCTGTTCTCCCATACCAGACTTCACCAGGATCTGGCTTACTTTATGCCATTTCCTCTGTCCTCAGAACCCAAGAAGTCAGGATCAGTATTGTGATTTCCATTCTGCCAGTGAGGAAGCTGAGATTCAGAGGATAAGTCCTTTGCCCAAGGTCATAACAGCTCACAAGAGGTAGACTTAAGGTTTGGACCCATATTTGCTGATCTCCAAAGACCTTCCTTTTAACTGCTCCTTTGTCATCCAGCAGCAAATATGAGCAAATGACTTGGAACAGACAGGAGTTCACACATCACCCAGGGTCACAGTCTCCTACTGTGCTGCCTTCTCCTAGGTGGGATTCCCTTACTGGGGAGGCCTGGCTAGGGCAAGGCTGGGGGTGGAAGGGAAGATACTAGGGTCAGGGAGGCAGGGGCTGACCGTGCGCTCGTCGAAGCCAGCCAGGCGGATGAGTTTTTCAGCCACTGCTGCGGTGCGTGGGTTCCACTCCACAGTGAGAAGGCGGCCCCCAGGGGGCAGGGCACGGGCAATAAGCAACGTGGAGTACCCACAGTGGGTGCCCAGCTCCAGCACGCAAGCAGGAGCCTTCTCCTCCACCAGCCGCATCAGGATCTGACCTGGGGGGGAAGATGGCTTATTGCAGCAGACATGGGAGATGGATTCAGGGCCCCTGATAGAAAGGGATCTCAAATGTCCACCTGTCTCACTGTAGCCCTCAACCAGCTGGGGTCTCCTCCTTGGACTACAGCTCCAGCTGCCTCGCTCGTCCTCTGACCCTCCAGGCTTTCGTCATTCAGTCTCATCTTCGTACCAGCCACTAGCTATCTTTCCAACAAACAAATGTGACCCTGTTGCTCCTTGGTTCCTATGATTCTAAAGGCCTTTGGGATTGAACTTGGGATCCTCAGCCTGACATTCAGGACCTTCTTGGACCTGATCCTATCCAACCTTTCCAGCTCTTCCCATCTGTAGACTGTACCACAGTCCTCCCAAACAACTGTGCCCAGAGTCAACCAAGTCATCACTGGCTCATTCCTTCATGGTGCATTAGTATATGTGACTGGCTTTGCCCCTTCCTACCCCTGTCCTTATCTGCTTGGCCAAATTGAAAACAATCCTTATAGGCTCCATTTAAGTGTTGCTTCCTCCAGGAAGGCTAAGGCAGAAACAGGCACCAGGCTCCTGAGAGACCTTGGCTAGAACTTCCAGTTTCATTCCTCTTTGTTTTGTTTACTGGGTATCTTTCTAACCTGGGAATTGGAAAAATTTCTTCAGACTCTAAAAGCACTTGTGCCAGGAGCTGGGACTGAGACAAAGCCAGGTAGCTATCCTGAATGGGATGTGGGAGCCTCCACGGTGAGGGGAGAATGAATCAGCACAGATAATTACAAAGTTATGGGTTATGTGCTGAGATGTTATCCCCTTTGTATTATGCCCCCTCTGAGGCTAGCATTTATGGCTGATTCATCTGTGTGGCCTCTACCTCCTTTTCCAACCTCGCACCTCGTACATGCCTAGTACAAATGGGATGGCAGTAAGTGTTTGCTATATGAATGAATAACTTTGCCCAGCCCCCTCATTTGCAGAGGAGAAAAAAGAGACTCAGGATGAAGAACCTGCCCAATGCGCCCTGTAGGCACTGGCAGATCTCAGACCTTCCTTACCATCTTGGGGGTATTTCCTGGAGCAGAAGGCTAGGGAACACTGACCTTTGACAGGCCCCATGTGGCCCAGGTACTCGCAGTGGCTGCTCCAATGGTCCAGGGTGGTGAGGATATGACTGGGGTCTCCAGGCAGGGCATGAGTGAGCACATAGCTGAAGGCCCGTTCCTCAATCTGCAGCCCTGACAGGCAGTCTCGGAGGCTCCGCAGCAAGACCATACGCACCAGCAGTCGGAAGTAGTGACGGTACCGTACCAGCAATGTCACCACCAGTGGCAGGAAGGCCAGTGCGATGGCGGGGGACATAGTCCCTACCAGGGCTCTGGGGTGAAGGAAGGCAGACAGGGAAACCCACACCCACTATTGCTTGTCATTTGTATTATCCCTATATTTTACAAACCATGGCTCAGAAAGGCTAAGTCTTTTGTGCAGAGTCACACAACAGAACCAGGATTTGAATCTGAATTGGTCCAATTCCAAGCTCATGTACTTTCAAGGAATTCATGCTAGTCTACGTTCTACACCCAACCTCAAACCACCTCTGCCCCCTGATTCTGTCTTCACCTTACTTCTCCCACCCATTTCTCCTCATCTCTGTCGTCACCCCTTCAGGACCACTTTCCACAGTCTTCGGAAATATCCTACCCACCCCCCCCAACCGCCTGCATCTCCTGATGAGATTTCTTCCCACCCCTCCATCTGCTCTTCCCTGTGGGTGGGAGGAGTCCTTGATTCTATATTTCTTCTCCAGTTGTCTCCCCTCCCCTGCATTCACCTTTTCTGTTCTCTCTCAGAATTCCTTGTAAAAGCATGTACACACACAGCACATGCTTCCCCCCTACTCGAGCCTCTTCTCCCAAGCCCTATCCCTAATGGGGGGGTAAGTGCCTTCTCCTCTCCCATACCTTGAACCATCCATCCACCCCTTCCTCCAGATCTGACCCTCGTGAGCTCCTGGTGATGGTGGGGACTAAAATTGAAGGTAAGAGTGTATAAATGGATGTGAGTAGGTGAGTGATAGTGAGTTTGAACTCGTGTGCTTGGGGACCCACACTCAAGAGCCCTGCTTACCTGTGCTGGAGACTTCTGCTTGGGGAAGATCAGAGCCTAGAACAGGAGGGGGAGGCCTCAGAGCCAGAGAACTCTGAGGCCGGCTGGACTTGCTCTCAATTATTGATGCAGAAGCTGCTGCTGTTACCTGAGACATGTGGTTCAAGTTACTAGCTGCAGGAACAAGGTGGGGCTGACTCCTACCCTTCATGAGCCCTAAATTTACAGAACCCCAAGGTCTTGATTTGAGGGGTGATGACAGCTACTGGGTTTGGTGACCTCTCCTCCAACTCCTTGTATCAGGATATGGGGGCATGGTGTGAGCCAAGGAAATGGGAGGCTGTAATTTACTCAATTCAAAATTCAAGTTTTGTTTAAGCAATTGCCAGGGTGTGGGTCACAGGAGTCAGATCTTGTCTCATTCCTCCAGGAACTCCAAATTTTGCGGAAGAGACTGATCCAGAAACAGAATAAAGCATAATGCAATTCTTCACGGATATGGGGACTTTAGGCTGTTCTGTGAACTTCTGTGTATCTAGACAGAGCAGTGTGTGGCACATCACAGACAGTAATTACTTGATTTGATAAATGAATGGAGCTACGTGGAATAGGGATTAAGCACAGGGAGTTGGGGATGCCCAAAGAATGGGGTCAGAAATGGCAATCAGGAGGATATTGTTTGTATTCAGGCCTGAAGGCAGACCTCGTGGTGAGGCGGTGTGCCAACATGTGGAAAGTCCAGGAGGTCAATCAGGAAACTGCAAATAAATATTTACAACCCCTGCACCACCACCACCATTACCATTAACCCCCACGACCCCAGTGCTGAAAAGGGAGGCAGGTATCAGGCGCTGCAAGATGTTGAATAACAGACTTGTTGAATGACCAGTGTTCAGGATCCAAGGGAAGATATGGGATGGTTCTAAGAAAAGCACTGATAGCTTTGTGAATTAGGATTACTAGAGTTGATGTAAAAAGGCAAGCAAGATTGCAGAGAAATGCCTGAGGGCAAAGACTGCCAGGTGGCCTCTCTTCCAGGATTGAGCTCTGCTCCTCTTTGGCTTGTGAAGGAATAAGAGCTCTTCTTCCAGTAAGTCTCCCATCCCCAGTACAGGTTGAGAACTCCGTTGGGGGCTACAGTTTTTATGTGTCTTCCAACTTGGTGCTGGGCATCTGGGTCCAGTGTTTGTACACGGAGACTGTGTGCTCGAGGAGCGGAGGGCCTGAGTCCCACTTTCCCTTCGCATGGCATTTATGCGAGCATTTGGTATAAGTTCGCTCACTGACCCTGAAAGGTAGCCTGGCAGCCACGCGACCACACAGTACACATCAGGAGGGCCTCTTTAAGTCGGCGGAAGACTCCAGCCCCAAGACTGAGAAGACGCTGAAGTCATGTGACCTGCCCCTCCCTTTCATCGCATCACGTGCCTCGCGTCTTGTCAAGCGAGGTGAGCCCTCCCATTGGTTGGCGATGATCATGCGGTGGAGGCGGGGCCGGAAGCCAGGATTGCGGCGGTAGCTGCGGGGCTCTGGGAAGGGATAGGCAGGGCGGCGGGTGGCTGCTCGCTGGATGCAGCCACGGGTCATGTGACCGGAAGGGCTCCCGACGGACGCCGTCCCTCCTCGGCGCGGCCTGAGCGCCCGGCCCGACCCCGGCCATGGGGTGCTGCTACAGCAGCGAGAACGAGGACTCGGACCAGGTGCGGCCGCGGCGGGCGAGGCTCGGGAATGAGGGTTGAGAGGCTAGGGCGTGGGGCCCAGAAAAAAGCCTGCAGAAGAACGGGACTGTGGGCCTCACTTAGTACGGAGGCCGGGAGGGGACAGATTACGGAGGGGACGCTCGGCCGGGCTCCTACCCCTGTTAAAGCCCCAGCTTTCTCTACACAGTCTCCGCTTTGGGTGTGCAGGCAGCCCCCTGTCCCGCTCGCTCCCACCCCTTTCATGTTATCCTATCTTTAAACCTTTATAGCCTTCAGAATCCTCAGCCTCGGTTCTTGGGAAACACTGTCTTCCAAGCTTCCTGTGCTTTTTCTGTGCTTGTATGAGCGGGCTTTGTGAATCCATTCTAGAGATGGGTAAGCTGAGGCTCAGAGTTAGCTTTTCCTAACATGAATCAGGAATCTATGTATCTTCTCAGTCCCTCGAGTTGGAGAAGGAAGGTCACTGCGGTTTGGGGTCAGAGAAGGCCTCTGGAAGTAGGTGGCATTTGAGTTGACCAGTAAAGAATTTAATAGAGACCATGACATCAAGACGTTTTGGGGAAGCAACAAAGCGGGTTTCACTTTGGCTGTATTGGATTAGAGAGGTGGGATGAGAGCTCAGTTTGACCTGCCTCGGTGCAGTTTTTGCTTGGGGCCTGCGGGTTCCTTTAGCTAGAGGGGTGCTTGCCCTGGGAATTTGACTGTAGACCTGATCCCTTTGCAGAAAGGATTAGGCTGGGAAGATTGTGCAGTTTTAAGTTCTTCCTCTTCCCCTTGGTGCATTCTCACTTCTCCCTACATCTTAATCTCTGAACTGCCTGCCTGATCTCCTTTTAGGAGTGGGGAGACCTTCCCAAGGATGAAGTCTCAAGCTCTTGCCTCTAAGCTTGGGTCCAACATGTGTTGGGTTTCAACACATTCTAGACACATAGACGACAGAAGGATTTCAGCAAGTAGTTCACAGTCTGGTGGAGAGATGGTCACAGAAGTGGATTATATTATTGGTATTTGGGAAGTCGGTCTTTCCCCAGTGACTCACATGAAACTATTTTGGGTTAAGAACTTAAGGTTAGGAAAATGCCCTTTGTTTGAGAGGCATGGGTGTCTCCTGGGCCTCATTAATTCTCCAAACCCCCAATGAACACATATTCCTATTTCCTGTGCCTTACACCTTAGGCATACATCATGTCCACTATCCCTCACTTCACCCCAGCCTCTTAGAGGAGACAGTATTCCTGCCTACTGGGAAAACTGTGGCCTACTGGAAAATTGTCTCCTAAAGGATAACACGAACTCTTGCAGGGAATGAGTTAAGAAGGGTTAGGGCCTTCTCAGAAAGGATACCAGCTTCTAGCTGGGAGAGCTGGGTTTGTTGATCTCCTGAACTTTCATCTTCTTGACAGGCTCTCACTTCTGTTTCTAACCCCCAGAGAGGTGCTCAGTCAGTGCTGGTTGATTTGAGCCTTCATGTGGCAAAGGTCTACAAGCCATTCGCTATCCCAAAATCCCTTTCTTAGCTCTTGGGCAGGCCCCTCCCCCACTTTAATCTCTGCTCCTTTGTTACAATAAAAAGAAATAAATGACACATTTTCAAAGACTTTTTATAGTTCTCTCATTTGACGTTTGCCAAATGTTTGTCGTATAGGTGTAGGTTATGTACTTAAAGGTAAGGGAAAAGTTCAGAGAGGCTAAGATATTTAGCCAAAGATACAAAGCTGAGTAATGCTGTAGTCAACGTATCTTGATACCAAGCCATGTGCTTTATCCATTGGGCCAAGATATTCTTTTCAGCTATGCCCATACACCAGGTGACTACTCATGGACAGACCATGTATATGTGTCTGTGCTGGAGTAGACAGTGAAAGCCTGACTCCTGGGTTGACACTGACTCAGGGACACACCTTGGTGTGAAACACTTCCTCCATGCTTCACTTGCCCTTGGGGATGGGGTGATGTTATTTGTTCACTCTGATTGGGGGTAGCCTGGCCTCTTCTGGGAGTCTAGGTCTCAGGAAAACATCGTTCTTGAAGAATCCGCTTAGACATGGGGGACAGGGGAGACTGCCCTGTCCTATAGGAAGATCTGTCTGAAGTAGGGCTGGGAGAAGGACAGCACACAGGAAGCAAATTCAGGGTTCATTATGGAGCCAGCTTTCCTTTGAGATAGTTTGATCTTTAGCAAGCATTTTGTCCTTCTAGCCCTTGAATACTTAGTCTGTGTTTTGAGGAGGAGGAAGGTATGTCTAGGAGTTGGGAGGTGATAGGACAGAGTCCCACAGCTTTTGTCTCATGCTGTTGGGAACTGAAGACGCTTGGCAACCTAGACTTGAGAAGGAAGAGTATTGTGAAAAGGCTCGGCCTGCCTAGGGTGGGGCAGGCGAGCAGGAGGAAGTGGCCCTCTGTGAGGACAGTTGTGGAGTTGGGGGCAGGGGAACTGGGAGCCCACAGTGGGAAGGTCTATATGGTAGGAACTGAGATCTGCCTGGAGTGGAGCACTGGTGGTCTGGTACTAAGGGTTGGTGAGTCAGCATTAGGCAGGATGGGCCCCCTTGTCTTTGGCTTTGTCCTGGGCACCCTTGCTCTTTATGGCTTGGATAGATACCCAGCAGGCCTGCTTATCCAATTTGTGGCTGACATAAAGCCAGCAGGGATTTGCAGCTGATAGGCTCAAGGCAGGGTCATATTCAGAGAGATTGCAGTAGATTAGAATAAGGGGCTGGAATAGGACCAGGGAGACTTGGTTTGGCCCCATGTTAGTTCTGGGGGTTGTGATTATTGGCTTAAGCTAGCAGTAACAGGACTACTGAAAATTAAGAAACCACAAGAATAGAAGTGTGGTGACTTGGCAAGGGAGGGAACAGCTGCACTGTTCGGGTCAGGTTTCACCAGGTGCACCAAGTTTGGTTCTGGGAGTCGTATACAAAGAAAGCATTAGAGAAGAGTGAACACCTGAGAGTAGAAGGGACCTGTCCTCTAGGAAGGGGGCACACTTGGACTGTGTGACCCAGAGGCTGGGACTCTTGCCCTGAGATTACATGAGGAATATAATTGTCTGGCCTCACGGGGCCTCCATCCTGGGAGCAGACAGCCTTTCTGGGAAGGGCCTGGTCTGGGGGATCAGGAGGGCCATTCTTGGGCTCCTGACTCCCATCAGTTTCTAGACCTTACTCCTCTGGCTTCCAGCTTCCAGTATTCTTTCTCATCAGGTGCTAGACTGTTTGCTGAAGCTCCAGAGTGGTTATTAAGTACATGCTTTGTGTCTCTGTCCATCTTTTCAGGGTCTCTAGGGCTGCTTGGATTTACTTTAATTCATCCTAGACCCACAACTCAGCTGAGCTCCGAAGGGCAGGCAGGACTGAGCCTTATCTGACATTCCATACACTTCAGCACTTGGGATATTTTTTGGTGCTTAAAAGTCATAGCTGGGCTGAAAGGAGAGCCCAAGAAAGGCAGGTTGGACTAAAGGCTCCAGGGTTGGGGTGACTGGGTGGCTCTGTCGGTTGAGTGTCTGACTCTTGATTTTGGTTCCAGTCATGATCCTAGGGTTGTGAAATCCAGCCCCACATCAGCTCCAGCCCCAAATTGGGCTCCGTGCTGAGTGTTGAGCCTGCTTAAGATCCTCTGTCTCTCTCTCTCTCTGCCCCTCTCCCTTGCTAGCATGTGTGCTCTCTCTCAAATAAGTAAGTAAGTAAGTAAATAAATAAGTAAATCTAACTAAAGGCTCCGGGCCTGACTTCTCCTCCATGGCCTTTCCCAGGACCGAGAGGAGCGGAAACTGCTGCTGGACCCTAGCAG
Source organism: Prionailurus bengalensis (assembly GCF_016509475.1). Classification (NCBI taxonomy): domain Eukaryota; kingdom Metazoa; phylum Chordata; class Mammalia; order Carnivora; family Felidae; genus Prionailurus; species Prionailurus bengalensis. The sequence continues at coordinate 59,700,302 of NC_057346.1, forward strand.
CCCCCCTACCAAAGCCCTCAATGGAGCTGAGCCCAACTACCACAGCCTGCCTTCCACTCGCACAGATGAGCAGGCCCTGCTCTCCTCCATTCTTGCTAAGACAGCCAGGTGAGCACTGCAGGACCAAGCCTGGGCAGAGCTTTCTCCATCCATGTTAAAAGCTGGGATAGGGGGACTGGGCCCAGGACATGGGGGATGGGACAAGGTCAGTGGTGAGAGGTACTTCTAGGCCTGGGCTTGCTCCAGTGGGGAGGCAGGGACATGGTGTCAGATAGCTCTGGAATTGGGACTTGGCAGTGAGTCCTGTGTATCCCTCTTAAAGCACCTGTCATGTTCCCTCTGCCTCCTCTCCCCAAAGCAACATCATTGACGTGTCTGCTGCGGACTCCCAGGGCATGGAGCAGCATGAGTACATGGACCGGGCAAGGCAGTACAGGTGAGACCTGGCCAGCTTGCATCCCTCCCTCAGGCTACTTGGGTCCCTCCCTGCCCCTCGATCCCTTATCCACCTTTGGAGTCCGAGCCCCAGTCCAGGCTCCTTGTTTGGGTGTGGCCCAGGAGACTGACAACAAATCTCTCTGGTACCTCAGCAGATGTGCATGTCGGCCCTGTTTGCCCCATGGCCTTCAAGGGTGCGGAGGCCAAGGGAGGTGGGCCTGGAGTGAGTTTGTGGTGAGCAGAGGCCACCGTCACCCTGCTTCTCTGGCCTGAGGGAGTGAGACTTCCCCGAGCCGGGCTGGACTGGGCAGAGCAGACTGGCCTGACTGCCCACCCCATCCTCCCTCTTGGCCAGCACCCGCTTGGCTGTGCTGAGCAGCAGCCTGACCCACTGGAAGAAGTTGCCACCGCTGCCATCTCTCACCAGCCAGCCCCACCAAGTGCTGGCCAGCGAGCCCATCCCCTTCTCCGACTTACAGCAGGTGAGCCACCCCTTGGCCCGCCCCTGCCCATCCTTCCTGCACTGCCCAGGCTGTGGCAGAGGGTTCGCCCTCTCCATCTCAGAGGCAGTAGGGAAGTGGAGTTAGAGAGCCTGGTAGCTCAAGTACCTTGCTCACTCTCACCTCTCTTACTTTGTGTCTTCTCCTCTCCACCTTTGTTCTCTTTCTCCCCTTTGTTCTTTTCCATCTTTCCCATCCCTGCCTTTCTCTTTGGCTTCCTATCCCCCATTATCCCCTCCTCTCTCGCCACCCAATCCACCTCCCTGGCTTTTTGGATCTCCCTTCTCACTGCCTCTCTCTGTTCCTCTCCTCCCTGGTCCCTCTGTCTCAGGTCTCCAGGATAGCTGCTTATGCCTACAGTGCACTTTCTCAGATCCGAGTGGATGCAAAAGAGGAGCTGGTTGTACAGTTTGGGATCCCATGAAGAGAGGGATCCTTGGGACAGCTCTTCTCCTCTCTTCACCCGTCTCCACCCTGCCTCTCCTGGCCCCCAGCCTCACTGCGGCTCATACAGTACCCTAACCTGCTACTAATCACAGAGAAGAGTGTGGAGGAGGAGAAGAAGCTGGAAGGCTGGAAGCCTGAGCAAGTGAGGATGGAGCAAGGGAGGGTAGAACCATTTGGGACTGGCGTTCAAAGCCCTGGCCAGGGATGGGGTGGGGGTCAAAAGATTAGGGCGTAGTAGGTCTTCACTGTCACTGGGAAGGTGGAGGTACCACTGTGAGAGAGTGATCCTTAGGGGGCCTGTGGGGGCCCCCTTCCCATCCTTTCTCTTGGCCTCACTCCTGCCCCCCTCTCCCTGACTTGGTGCTCACATGCACCTCAGTAGGGTTTGTGACCAGGGTCTGGACGAGCTTGAATCTGAATGAATTGAGTTTGTATATCTAGCACCCTGGGTTTTTACATGTTTGGGGTTTTGTTTTGGTTTGTCACCCTCGATAAAGGAAGTGTATTCATCTGTGTGCTGGCTGCAGCCCGTCTGTCCTGCCCACCACCCTGATACTACTTCTGGTCTGTGAGCAGTGAGATGGATGCGGTGAGGGGGGGGGGATGTCTTCTAGGGGCATTAAGAGGAATCCAGGCGATAAGGGTTCAGGGTTCCCCGGTCTTAGCCAGAACTTGGCCTGGGCTAACGTCAGATTGGATAAGACCATGCTTGTCCTTTCTTGGTGATGGGAACACTGTCAAAACTGAACAGACTTGAATCTGAGGCAGCTCTTGCTGTTGGGGCCCTGCCTCAAATTCAGTGGAATTACCAACAAGCCCAGGGTTGGGGGATAAAGGCAGACCAAGAATACTTGGTATGGAACCAGCAAGCCAATGTTTTCAAGCAGAAGATTCCCTTTATCAAATGAAATCTCAAGCAGAATCCCAACATGTAAGACAGAGCAGAAATACCCTGATCTGATCGAAGTGGGGGGTTCAAAGATCACAGCCTGTCGTCTTCTCTGAGGGATCTCCACAGAAACTTGGCACTCTGTGAAACAGCTCTAACCCCAGCATGTCTGAATTGAAGAGTAAAGAAAGGGCTCAGAGAGGTAAGTCTCCCAAGGACATACCAGTAAACCCAGGTCCCCCGTGTCCCAGGTGTTGCAACAGGCCTTTTCCTTCACTGCCTCCCTCTTTCAGCCAAATAACACTGGAGCTACTGACAAGTGCCTGAGTTGGAGGACGTTTTTACATGACACAGGTGACTTCGCACCTGCTCAACTGCTCAAATCGTTTATTGTTAAACCAAACTGACCATCCTCTCAGGACTGCTGGGGCCTGAGAACCTCAGAGTGCATTCTGCTTGATCCGGAACTTCTTGGGCTTGATGTTCATGCGCTTCCACACTTCAGCTGTGGTGCGGTCTGCCTTGGTGACCCCGCTGAAGTCGAATGTGGTGATACGGGGCAGGGTGCACAGCACATATTGCCTGTGGGGAAGACTCAGGCTGGGGGCCAACCCTGCACCAGAACCTCCTTCCCCCTCCACCAGTTGCCACTATCTCCCCTAATTGCAAGGAATGGAGGAACTTAAGTATAATTTGGGGGATGACAGAGTTTCTCCTGATTGGCAAGAAATGCCTAAAGGTCTCTACTCCCTTCCCTGTCCCAGCATGGCAGAATAATGGTGTTGGACTTCTTATCTTCCCACCTCCTTTCCCCCTCAGGGGAGCCCAGCCCAGGGGCAGGGCGCTCACCTATACCCCTTCTCTTCCTCTATGGGGTTCCCATGGAGTGTCAGGCTCCGGAGTCGAGGGAGGACAGCCAGCTTGTTCACTTCTCCCAGGCGCTGGATGCTGTTGCCATGGAGATAGAGGACACTGAGGTTGAAGAAAGTTGTCAGGACCTGTTGAGGGAAGGAAACCGAAAGCCAGAATGGACAGGGTTCTGGATCTGTGCTCAGGACTGGCTTGTGGGCAAAGAAGGAAGAGTTTGAGAAACAACTTGATTTCCAGTCTATGCCATTCTGCTGCAGCCACTGCAGATGACTCCAACCTACTTTTCATTTAGCTTTGAAGGGCTAACACACATTGACACAGAGCTATGATCTAAGGTGCAGGAGATATGATCCTGGTTCCTAGCATAGCCACTGACTTGCCAGGTGCCTGGGCTCTCCTGCCTCTCCTTGAGCCTTAGCTGGCCCTACACTGAAGGCCTTTTCATCTTTAGTGATTTAAGATTCTTTCACAACAGGGGACGGGGTACAGAACATCATGCTAGGTACAAAAGAGAAGCTTTCAAATAGTAGTTAAATTGGGATCTCTACACCTGCGGAATAGTTACCAAGTCATTCTCTAGCTGCTTTCCCTCTGATAGGGATCCTGGACAAGAAAGGGCCAGTTCTGTTTATTTCTTAAAATTTGAGTGTGAGTTCATGGAAGATCAGTGCTGCAGTCTAGCTATCTCTTCCACAAAAGAACTCAGCACAAGGCACAGGGGGTGCCAGATAACAAGAGCTGTGGTTTTAGTGCAGCCTGCTATGTTCCAGTTGTTTTTCATAATTCTCATTTAATCCTTACAAAACCTTTATGATGCTGGCATATGCACTCCATTTTTTCAGACAGGGATGCTGACATTTTGAGAGGTTGGGTGTCTTGCTCAAAGTCACACGGTAAGATCTAGGATTTGAACCTACATCTCTCTGAGCCCACAGCCATGTACTTTGTACCGTACCACACTGCCTCATTACTTCTTTGATAATATGCGGGAAGTAGAGAGTCTGGGAGCTAGAAAAGGTGGGATCAGGCCCATCCTGACTGGACTCTCAGGGCTGGGTACTCACAGGGTCAATTGAAGACAGGTCGTTGAAGGATAGGTCGATCCAGGCCAAGTTCTCTGGATGCTCCAGAAGCAGTGAAACCACATGGCTGAAATCTTTCAGGTCATTGAGGACATTGTTGTTCAGCCACAGGGACTGGGTCAGTGACTTCCCTGACTTTGAGTGCCTTAGTGGTCGTAGCCCTGTTCTTGGCTCCTCGCTTGTCAGATCTGTGGGGACAAAGTAAGACTTGGGTTATCATTTTTGCTTTTCTGTCTTAGCATTGGGAAGGGACAGAGCTGGGTGGATTTATAGCCTAAGCTATAGCTGGAGGGGCTGGCAGGACCATAGCTCCATGCTTGAGTCTAGTATGACTCTACCAATGGTCAGTCCAGGACCCTGTCCCATAGGCCCCAGGAATCCAGATAAGCTTGGATTGAGGGTCAAAGACTTCCCATCCCAAACTCTTGGTTTGGGTCACATGGTCCCCTCATCTCTATCATATCATTGGGTCCTTTGTGTACCTGTTTGAGGGGTTGAGGGAGGCAAAATCACTCTTAATTTTATGGAAGTTAAGAACCCAGAGTTGTCAGGCTTGAACCGAGATGATAGCACAAAATCTAGACTTATCCGCTGGTGGAGCCCATAGCATTCACTAAAGTACAACACATTCTGATGTCCTCTCTCTCGCGTTAATATTGAGCAACTGTGTATGTGCCAGATACTGGATATATAGCAGTAAACAAAATGAGAGATGGTCTATGCCAAACTCTGTATGAGTAACAGGGCAGGGATGAAGCAGTTGTTTGTGCCTTGGAGGAGCTCATACCAGCAAGATGAAAACAGACTGGCAATGTAACAGCAACAGAACTATGAAGTGGGGCTCCTAACATAGTCTGGGAACTTAGGGAAGTTGAAACCTGCAATGGAACTCAGTGGATCAGGAGACATTAACCAAGTAAAGGGTGGAAAGGGTGAGAACAGCATGACAGGAGAAGAGGCATGAGGTGTGGAACAGTGTGTATATATGGGCATGTGCTGCACAAGGTGGGCAAGGAGGAAAAAGACAAGGAGCTTTGAATGCCAGGCTGAGTGTTTTGGACTTTATCCTGTGGGCAATGGGAAGCCAGTGGAGGGTTTAAGCAAATGAGGTGATTCAAATCTTTCAATGTAGAAGATCTTTTTTTTTTAAGTTTATTTATTTTTGAGAGAGAGTGAACACATGCAAATGGGGAGGGGCAGAGAGAGAGAGAGAGAGAGAGGGAGAGAGAATCCCAAGGAGGCTCCACACTGTCAGTGGGAAGCCCAATGCAGGGCTTGAACCCAGGAACCATAGACAATGACCTGAGCCAAAGTTGGATGCTTTACCAACTGAGCCACCCAGGAGCCCCTCATTCTTTTTTTTTTTTTTTTAATTTATTTTGAGAGAGAGATACTACGTGAGATACTACTAAAGAGAGGGAGGGGGAGAGTGAGAATCCCAAGCAGACTCTGCATTGTCAGTGCACAGTCGGATGTGGGGCTTGAACTCATGAACTGTGAGATAGGCATCCTAGATAAGAAATTTTATTTCTTAAAATTTGAGCCTGAGTTCATGAAAAATCAGTGCTGTAGTTTACGTACCTCTTCCACAAAAGAACTCAGTACAAGGCACAGTTGGTGCCTGATAATAAGAGCTATGATTTTACTGAGCCGAAGTCAAGAGTCGGACGCTTAACTGAGCCACCCAGGTGCCCTACAGAAAGATCATTCTGAAGCTTTAGTGTGGAGTATGGATTAAAGGGAGTGGATGGGACTGAGGACCGATGTGGCTCTTTCAGTCATCCAGACAAGAGATGAAGTGGAACAGAAAATCAGCATGACTTGATGATTGATTGGATGTTAAGAGAAGAAGAATAATCAAGGGTAGTGCCCAGTTTCTTGTTTGTGTGAATGATAAGGAATTAGAAAGATAGAAACTGGGGTTGGAAGGCTTGGCCTTGGTGTGTGTCTGAGGTTCCTGTAGCACAAAAAGGTGGAGAAGCCAAGTAAGCAGCTAAATATGAAAGTCTGATGCTCAGGAAAGAGATGAGAATCATTAGCATAGAAGGTGTACAAGTTAGAGAAATAGATGAGATTCCACACGAATGAGGGTAGAGAGAAGGGACAAGGAGGAAGGGGAGTCTATTAAATAGTAATGAATAATCGGAGGGAGAACCTCGAGAAGATAATTTTACAGATGCTTGGGGAATCCATAGTTTATAAGCGGGAGTTTCAGGAGATAAGGTCTGAAAACTAATTTCGGCGACTCAGAAGCTCCTTGTGACCTTGGTGAGGACTATTTCAATGAAATGACGAGGGCCTGGGGACAGAAGCTAGATTGGACTGAGTTCAAGGGTGAAGGGACGGTTCAGGAAATCTAAGCAGGTAGTGTAAACAACACCCTCAGAAAGTTTGGTTAAGGAGGAGAGAGAATAGGGAACACAGTAATTTTACAATCCATCTGTATAGGCCCCCACTCATGTTTTGACAAAGGAGGTCAAAGAAAGGACAGGCCCTGCCCAAATTCATGGTGGCAGAGCCAGAACCAGATACCAGCTATGGCTGAGGTGACTACATTTTTCCTGTTCTCCCTAAGCCCTTCATTACTTGTCAAAACTTGCCTCAGGGGAAGTAAGTATTTAGGGTTTGCTGAGCCTGGCCAGGTGTTGTCACTCCCTCAACTCTCACTGGACATGCTTCCTCCCTTCCCATCCCCTCCTCCCAGTGTTAACTTCCTCTCCTCCTCTGCTGCACATCCAGCAGCATCCACCAGATGGCTCTCTGCCTTAATGCTGGAGTGAGCAGGAAGTTGGGGGGAGGTGGCAGAAGGGCACTGAAGCTGAGTGCTCCAGCTCATGAATAAACTCCTTATCCTGTCCCCTCCCCACCACCATATCCCAAGAACCCCCAATGAAATGACACAGCTGAATAAAAGGGTTAAAATAAACCCATATGGATTAGCATCCAGTCTGATGAGGCAGCAGCTTGAGGAATGCCACCAAGCATGGGCTGATCTCTAGCTCAGAATTAGCCACTAGCAGGACTGTGCTGCCTAAAACTTGAGGCTCCTATTGGGACTGCTGGTATCAAGGGTGGAATGGGGTATCCCGCTGCTACATACTTCTGTTCCCTTAGACTCCACCAGGGTAGTGCACTGCTTGAGGATCTGTTGAAGCTGCCTTGTGCAGAGTAGGCCAAGGCAGGTCTGGAAAACAGACCACAAATATCAGTGCTCAAAGAACTGTGGAGTGTTCAGCCCCAGGAAGACTGGGAAAAATGTGATCCTGTCTTCATATCTCTGAAAGATTGCTGTGCAACTTTTCCACGTGTCTCTAGAGGGTGGGAGCTAGTTTGATGATAACTTCTTTGCATCATTCCTCACCTCATAATGGGAGGGGTTGGTAAGTGGGTGTCATAGGGGACTCCCTTACCCCTGTAGGTTCACGAGCGAACAGAAGTTAGAGGACTTTGGGTTGGATGTGGTCTAAAGTCCCTGCCATTTCAGAGTCTATAATCCATCTATCGATTACTTCAAGCAAATAGTTTATCAAGTACTCCTGAACTCTTTCCACAAGTTCTGTGGAACCAGAGGGCCTTTGGGGCTTGGATGCACCTGTCTTTTTCTCCTCCTTACAACACACAGCAAGGAGCACAATGCCTGGCATCTGTGTATACCCATGTGCTTACTAAATAGGTGCTCAGTAAATATTAGTGATTCAATGAAAGGGCATCTGTACAGATCATGGTTTGTGCTGTGTGGTTATTCTTGGTTGTAGTAGATTGTCCCCTTATTCTGAGGGTTCCATAGAGGACAAAGCTATTCCCCACTCAGCTATTCCCTTATTTGTCACCTCAGCTATCTTGTACATGATCATTACAGCTCAAACCCTTGTGAAACACAGAGTATATCAATTAAGAGTGATGCAGTGCCCAATAAAGATCATGGTAGGTGAGTGTATGTCCATGACAGAACATGAGTTACCACTGTGGCTGGTGGGAGCCCAGTAGTGCCCTAAACACAAGCCAAGGGTAGTACCTCCTGGATAACTATTTGCCTTTTTTCTGAGCTTAAAATTAGTCACCAATTGCCTATGTGAGAAAACCAAAGCCAGATACTGGGGCTAGGATATGTGGGTGCCAGCATGTATTCTGTGAGGGCAGATGGCAAAGTCTAGGGACAGCAGAATTCCCTTGGGAAGAAGCATATTCTCCTGAGAATATGATTCTCTCTCTCTCTCTCTCTCTCTCTCTCTCTCTCTCTCTTTCTGTCCCTTCCTGAAGAGTATGAGCCACCTATTTACAAGGACATTGAATAACAAAATGGGAATGAGCATGGGCAGTGCTGAAACCTGAAATAAGTGTGGGTGATGATGGAATAAACTTGGATATGACTGGAATGAATATAAGATATTTGTCAATAAATATTTAAACTGGAAACATGCCCATTGTTAATAACGAGACCTTGCATGTTTTACCAGTGATCAGAATAGGCTTGTGTCCTTAGAGGAGAGAGGGTTCTGCTTGTGTTTTCATTAGTTTTTTCGTCTCTTCAGGTAAAAACAGGAGAATAAAACCATTGGCTGATAGACTGGTTTCCCAATTTTCTTCCACCTGACTTTACTGTTGTAGGCTGGCTTCTTTCAAAGAGGATCAATTATCCCTCCCACTCCTACCACCTCTTCCTACCACCTCCCTACCCCTACTCCTCCCCAAAACAACAAAATTGCAAGCATACAGGAATTTAGGCTTTTAAGTAGAAGACTGGTTTCTCCCTGGGGACCATACCCAGCCTGTTGCTATGGTGAGTGGAGTGCTGTACTCTGTGGGCTGACCTTGGATCACATGGATGCTTCGGAAGGAGTAGTCAAGAGGGGGCTCTTGCACTGAAGTGTTCATATAGTCCTCTTTGCTCATAGCTCAGGCCATCGTTTGTCAGGTGTAAGCACTGGCCCTGGGAGTCCGGGTTCAGCCTGGGAGGACAGAGAAGGACTGGTGTTGCAGGTACAAGGGGCATAGGCCTTCTGGTATCCCCATAGCCTTCCACCCTTCCTTTCTATCCTCTACCACTCAAGGCTTGCCTGGCTGCATTTCTATTTTAAGATATTAAGCATGGTTCCTTGCATTTGTAGGGCACCTTCCTACTTCTCAGAGAACTTTTACATCCCTTAGAGCTCATTGATAATTGTAACACCCACTTCTCTTTCTACACAAAGAAACTGAGACCCCAGGATGAAAGCACTTGCCGAAAGTTAAGCCAATGAGTCAGTGTGGACTGCAATCATAGCCTCCTGCATCCTACTCTGAGCCCCGCTTTGTGCTACTCCATAGTAGTTACCATGGAGGCTGTCTTGGTACCTACACTCTGGTGACATCAAGTGGGCTATGCTATTGCTTAACAAACTCCTGAGCACCTGCATTGGATCAGGTGTCTGACAGCCCTTTGCAATCTGACCAGCTGGGGACTTGTTACCTCTGCTCAGCTTGTCTGTCAGCCCCATTTCCTTTCCATAGACCCTATGTCTGTCAGCCCCATTTCCTTTCAATAGACTCTATTTTCAGCCACATCCCGAATACAGTAATATGTATATAAACACATACACATAAAACCAGAGTCTACTTCAGTCACTCACCTGTCACTGATGCCTGAAACTCCACCATTAGGGATTCATTCCTTTGGGTTCAGGGATTGTTCCCTGTTAAAATGGAAATACCCCTTGAGAGGGGTGAACACAGTGTTACCAGTCATTTACAATGTGGTGTGAATTGTTTTATTAGATCCTTTCCAATTCCAATGAACTCAAACAGAGAAATTTTCAAGAGACTGGAGAGAGCCATGAGAATACTACTCACCTGGGAAGAAGAGAGCTGAACACACTTTACACCAAGGGGTTTTGAATGTGACACATACAAACAAAAGACAAATAGACCAACAAGTGCACGTCCCAGTCAGCCTCCCCTTCCTCATTGCTTCCACTGCCATCATCACCTTTGCAGTTACTATACTTCATCTGCTTTCCAGAAGGATTTGAGGTAGTTTACAACAACAATACATGCATAAAACGGGATGATTTACGGAACAGAGCTGTTCAACTGAAATATAACGAACACTGCAAATGCAGGCCACATAATTTTTTTCAAGTATATAGTTTAAAATTTTCTAGTAGCCATGAAAAGTCAAGAGAAACAGATGAAGCTTAATCTATTTAATCCAATATATCCAAAATATTCAACATATAATTGATATTAATAATTGAGACATTTTACACTTAACATAGCACGTCCTGGTGTGGACATGCTACCTGTCAAGTGCTCAACAGCCACGGATGACTATTGGCAAATGGAAACATGGAAGAGAAAGGTTAGAAGGCAAATTAAAGAAGAAAGGAGAGAGATGTATCTAACAATTAGGAAACAGCCTATGTTATCTCTGAAATTCCTGGCAGCCAAAGTAAAAAGGGAAACCTTAGGATATGGAGTTCTCATCATTTGATTCAAAGAAGCAAACAGGTTGTACGCAGAAAATGAAATCCGTGCATTCTCTTAAAATGAAATTTCCCTTGGGGCGCCTGGGTGGCGCAGTCGGTTAAGCGTCCGACTTCAGCCAGGTCACGATCTCGCGGTCCGTGAGTTCGAGCCCCGCGTCAGGCTCTGGGCTGATGGCTTGGAGCCTGGAGCCTGTTTCTGATTCTGTGTCTCCCTCTCTTTCTGCCCCTCCCCCGTTCATGCTCTGTCTCTTTCTGTCCCAAAATTAAATAAATAAACGTTGAAAAAATAATTTAAAAAAAATGAAATTTCCCTTAAAAACCATGGACTTGATAGCTTATAATTCAACTTAATACAGTTCAAGTAAATTCCTTTTTTTGGTGATTTCACATGTGTAGAAGAATGGAGACTGAATGATGTCTTCCTCTCAAAAAGCAGCAGTCTCAACTGAGCTTCGTGGAAGTGCCACCTTGAGTCACTTCACAGCTGAATTCTCTTGTTAAATTGGAACTGGTGGGTTGATTAGGGAGACCAGAATCTTTTAGGTATCAAATCAACAGACAGACAACAAAGAACACGTGTTTTTCCAGACACAGGAACCTGGCTTGTGTTCTCACTGAGACAGAGAAGCCCATTCCACTTGAGCACCTACAACAGGTTCGATGCCTTTGAGAGATTGGATAATTTTCTCAAAGTCCTGGGTTGGGACCCCAGAGTTCTGCACTACTGGACGTGGATTTTAGCTTAGAATATTTAAGGGCAGAATTTTGTCATTAGTTTCCTTGACCATCGAGAACCTCACTCAGAATTTTGTGTTGCACCAGCTCCTGATGCATTTTTCTGGATGCGTTAGTATTAAACGTGGGGCCCCAAGTAGTTAGGTAAATTGCCAGGTGGAGAGGGTTATTACTCTTCTCCATTTTAAATAGTAGCCCAGGCTGTGAGCTGGCACTAAATATTGTTCATCATCTGACACAGAACCTGGCTTACAACAGGCGCTCGAGAAATATTCGTGGGAGGAATGAATGAGAAACTGCCAAATACAAGGATTTCTGTTTTGGGAGTGTTGATGCTAAGCTGTTCTTTCTAACAATTGGCTCCCAGGTTCAGCTATTTCAGTCCACACCTCGTTCACAGTAAGAAACTCGATTCAATTCTGCAAACATTTGTGGAGTGGCTGCTGCCCTGTACCTGACCAGAAGGAATGAAGCCAAGATAGTAAATAACAGAACCCTGTCTGTCATGGGCACAGAAAAGCCTGCTAGGATTCCATTGATTGTGGCAAACCAGCCCACATCAAGTTCTAAGAAATAGCTGCCTATTTAGTGAATGTTAATCATGTTTCAGTTCCCAAGCCTAGTGTACCCTGTGATGAAGCCTGTCTTTCCAGAAAAAAATTGATCAATGTGTCCTATAGATTGATTCCCTTGATTGTTCCTATTCATGGTCTTCCTTGTATCTGTCCTTTTTGCCCTATAACTCTGTAGTTCTATCCACTTTCATGCTGGGCTCAGCCATATGACTTGCCTTGACCAATGGGATGTTGGTAAATATGAAACTAACAGAAGCTTAAAGAGAGGGCATGCCCTCTTGCTCTTTACCTGTGCCAAGAGAAAATGGCTAGCCTACTGGTGGGATGTGAGAAACGTGCAGGTGAGATACATGCAGAGAGCTAGTGTTGCCACCTGAGGCCATCCTAGACTAGCCAATAGCCAACTTATACCAAGTCAAGTTCAGGATAGTCACACAACCCACAGGTGCCTGCAGACACATTAATGAGCTGAGCCAAGACCAGAAGAAACATAGCTGACTGAAAGACTTGGAAGCAATAATAAATGTGTATTGTTTTAAGCTATATGTTTTAAAGTATGGTTTTGGATAGTTTGCTATACAGCAATAGCTAACTGATACATACCTGTATTATACTTTGAACAAAATTTTATCGCAGCCTGTTTCCTCATCTGTAAAATGGAGACAAACCTATTTTGAGTGCTGTTCTATGTCCTGCAGCAGGTGCTTAATACATTGAAGCAGTTGTATTCTCTGTACATTTCTTTATAAACTACTTCCTATTCCTTCCTTCTAAGCTCAAGGGCAGGGACAGAAATCAGACTTCTTTCTCTCTTCCCACCATTACTCTGCACTGAGCCTAGCAAAGAATGGGTATTCACTAAAGGCTTGATGAACAAATGGATAATGGAAAAATGAAGGAAGAAATGAATTGCATCTTCAGGTGTCACATGGTAAATCTGGCTGCTGGGTAGGTATACCCAAACTGACAAAAACCTGAGGCTGCCTTGCTCACTTCAGTGGCTGCGTTTTTGGAGTCTGTCTTTCCCAGCTGCTATTCTGCCTCAGAACCAGTCAGATCACAGTGCCTTCCTAATTTATCCAGGTTAACTTGACAAATGACAGTTTTAGAGGAATACTTGTCTTGTTTTGGAATTTTTCTCTTCCAAACTAGAAATATCTTTTACTTTATCTTTAATTTTAAAAGTTAACATGATAGCTGAATAAAGTCAAACAACATAGAGAAGTACATCAAGTAGAAACTAAAAGTCTGTGATTTGATGCATACTGATTTGATGCATACTGATTTGATACTGAAATATGGTTGTCCTTGTAATGTTAGCTAACAATGTATTTTTTTCTCTTTAAATTATTGTAGACTCTATGGGTGCCTGGGTGGCTCAGTCTGTTAAGCATCTGACTCTTGGTTGCAGCTCAAGTCATGATCTCATGGTTCATGAAATCGAGTCCTGCATTGGGCTCTGCACTGACAGCGTGGAGCCTACTTGGGATATTCTCTCTCTCTCTCTCTCTCTCTCTCTCTCTCTCTGTCTCTCCCCCACTCTCTCTCTTTCAAAATAAATAAACTTAAAAAAATGTTGTAGACTCTCACCCTTTTAATAACTATAGAGTATTTCACAGAATTTGTGTGTATCCTACTTTATTTACTTAATTTAACTTTAACCAATCCTAGGTTGATGGAAATTTGTTTTCATTTTCTGGAAATTACAACAATTGGAGTTTGATTTGTTGATAGCCTATTCCTTCCCTCTCAGGTAAGTAGCAACACAATGGCATAAGAAGCTTTGGGAATAATCAGATGAGATCTGATAAGAGACTAAATGGCCTGGCCTAGAGAGGGTTTCTGGTCAGGGACTACAGGTGGAAGAAAAGTCAAAGAATGGCATGAAAAGTCTACCACATACTCTAGTGGGAGGTTATACTTCCAGGTGCCATAGGGAAGTCCAAGATTCAACCTAGCTCCTGCCTACCTCTCTACTGCCATCGCTTCTCCTCATCTCTAATTCTGCAGCCCAGCTAATACACCTACTTGAATTAAGTTCCTTGCACCTGCCACTGGGTTGCCACACATCTACCTTCCTCTGCTTGGAATACAGTTTCTCTCTCCTTTTGCCTTGCTACTTCTTTTATGGCTCAGTTCAGGTATCACCTTTTGAGCCTATATATACGCCCCAATCTGGATGTGGAACTTCTCTTCTGGACTCGTATACTTACTGCCATGGTAGCACTCCTAAGATTATCTGTTTACCATCTGTATGTCCATAAACTCCACCAGGGCAGGAACCATGTTTTTCTCATATGCCAAAGTGGTGGCAAGTAGTAGGTGCTTAATCAGTACGTAAAAATCATAACAACGATGGGTGGCCTGGGTGGCTTAGTCGTTTAAGCATCTGGCTCTTGATTTTGGCTCAGGACATGATCTCACAGTTCATGGGTTTGCACCCCTCATAGGGCTCTGCACTGATAGCATGAAGCCTGCTTGGAATTCTTTCTCTCCCTCTCTCTCTCTCTGTCCCTCCCCTGTGCACGGATGTGCGCTCTCTCTAAATAATAAACACTTAAAAAAATTGCAGGGCACCTGGGTGGCTCAGTTGGTTAAGCATCTGACTTCATCTCAGGTCATGATCTCATGGTCTGTTAGTTTGAGCTTCACATCGGGCTCTCTGCTGTCAGCACAGAGCCCATTTCAGATCCTCTGTTTCTTCCCTTCTCTGCCCCTCCTCCACTCATTCTCTCTCCTCTCAAAAACAAGCATTTAAAAAATTTTAAAAAATGCAACAGTAATAATACTATAACGGAGAGGGACATGAGCTTGTATAATTGAAGGATTTGACCCTGGTCTGAGCAGTCAGAGAAGACCTCCCAAAGAAGTGATTGAGAAAACTGAAGGATAAGTATAAATTATAGCAGGGAGAAAAGATGAACATTCCAGGCAGAAAAAACAGCATGTGCAAAAGCTCTATGGTGAAAGATTACCTGGAAATCAACGTTGAAGACCTCAAAGAAGGCTATATAACTAGAGAGGAGAAAGGGAAGGATATATATTAGACTGGGGGCTGGAGAGGTAGACAGGAGCCTGGCTGAGATGTTGCTTGATGCTAAGACCAATAGGAAGGCACAGGTATATTTTTAAATGGGGCTGGGGGTAGTGAACAAAATCACATTTGTGGTTTGAAGGATTACTCTGGCTGCAGCATGCAAAATGGCTGGGAAGGAAGGCAGGAAGGATGTGATGGTAGCTAGGACCAGAGAGAAGTCCTATTTAAGAAGTAAAGCTGACAGAACTTTGAGATGGATGTGAAATAGAAGTTGTATTAAGGATAGCTCTTGGGTTTTTGGCTTCCATAATGTTGGACAGAGGTGAGAACATGGTAAGAAATCCAGGCTTGGAGTACATAGAGATGATCCGTTGCAGATGTGTTGAGTTTGGATTGTCTGTGAGATACACGAAGATGTTGGAAGAAGCAATTGGCTAGATAGACCTGGAGCTTAGAGATGAGTGCTGGGCTGGGGACACATACTTGTGTACATCTGTGTACAGGTGGTGAATGAGGTGGATTAGAATACCAAAGAGAATACGGAGGTGTGAAGTGGGCCTAGAACCAAGCCTGGAGGGACTGTAAGATAGTAAGTGGACCAGCCACCTAGAAGCCAGCCAGAAGCCAGCTATTCATGGCAGCATCAGATGTGGATGTTGCCGTTAGCCAGATAATTTCCTGTTTAGTTTTGTTAAATCTGTTTGATTCCCATTGTCTTCAGTCTTTCTAGTTCCTTTTCCCCATTTAAGCTCTCAAGGAAGATTTGGACTCATTCTGCCTGAAGTGTAAATACCCCAATGTAGGCCATAAAGGCTTCTTTTCTCTGAGGCAGTTCAATCTACTCCAGCTGGAAGTTGGAGAACTGGGGATCTATCTAGTCTTAGCTGTCACTGACTTGTGTGGCCTCAGGCAAGTTACTGCTCCTCTTTGGGTTTCAGTTTTCCAATCTGTAAAATGGGAATAAATATCCTTGACTCACAAAATTCAAGAGACTGGATGTGAAAGTGCTGGTAAGTTGCCAAAGGTAATCCATCATGAAGACTGTAAAAGGAATGAAACTCTAACAGTAGAGCTCCGAGAAACAGACCATAGTGGAGGTAAAGAGAGAAGAGATAATTTAGGGACAGGACCCCCTCCCCGCCCCCCCAATGACTCTGTGTGGGAAGATGCTGCTGACTCAGAAGGAGGCTGAGGAGGCTGTATTCTAGGATTTTCCTGCTTGTAAGGAAAGAGACACTTCAAGCCTCATACAGCTCCAGTATTAGGGCCTGTAGTTTACTCATGTCCTGAAGAGGTCTCAGTTCATCAAAGGAAAAATCAACCCATTTTCTGAGGGCGTTTCAGATCTCCCAGTGTCAGGGATTTGAAGCATTCGTATTGGGGAGCGGGGACCTAGGTTTGTGATGGGGGATGTTCTTAAGCGCCCCCAAATCTGTAAATCTGTATGGGTATGTATCTCGGCGCCCTTTCCTCCCCTCCCCGCTCCGGTCTATTCCATATGGACGTTGTGTCTTGTTTGTTGTTAAAGGGGTAAAGGGTGTGTGCGGGGGTATCTCAGGTCCCCGAGAAAGGAAATTCCTTAATCTTTCTGTGTGTTCCTCTCCTCTCTATAGAGAGCGAATTGTTCGAGTGAATTTCCTGTTTTCCCGCCCGACTCACCCGCCGTTGCTTTCCCTCCAGCTCGGCGTCCCACTACCCCTTGCTTCCTCAGC
Source organism: Prionailurus bengalensis (assembly GCF_016509475.1). Lineage (NCBI taxonomy): Eukaryota > Metazoa > Chordata > Mammalia > Carnivora > Felidae > Prionailurus > Prionailurus bengalensis. The sequence continues at coordinate 59,717,051 of NC_057346.1, forward strand.
CCAACTCCATAGTAACCACCTTCGCCACCGCGACTCGGCTAAGCGCCGAAAGTGCTTCCTGATGCCTACCGGGAGTTGTAGTTCGCCGGGGGGCGGGCCTCCGAGGCCGCGGGAGGTGCTGGGATTTGTGGTTTTCTTTGCTTTCAAGTCGAGGCCGGCTTCCGGAAGTAGTGACACCGCTTCTCTCTTCCCAGTGGTCTTCACACTTCCTTTTCCCGGGTCCTGAAGCGTGCCCTTGCGTGAAACTCCAGCCGACAGGGGCCAATCAGAGGGTGGTGCGAGGGGGCGGGGCCATAGTTTAAACTAATTGTGCGCTCGGAGCGCTGGCGCGAGTCCGCAACGAAGACGATCCCGGGGGAGCGTGAGGCGCTGCGGGAGCGCGCGGCCAGGTAACCGGCGCGGGCCCGCGGCTGCTGTTCGGTCTGGGCGCCCGCAGGGATGCGGTGCTGGAGGGGGTGCTGGAGAGGCGGGTGCGAGCCGAGAGCCTCCTTCGTAACCTACTCTGGGGAGATTTATCGGGGGTGAGGTGTGTGAGGAGGGGCGCCTGTTCCGAGGGGAGGTGCCGGCGTGCATAGTGGGAGGGTCTGTTTGGGGGTGTGTCCGTGGAATTTTGTCTGAGGAAGACCGGGGTGCGGGGTAGTCCCTGTTCCTGAAAGGCTTGTGAGCGAGAGGTCCCAGGAAAGTCTCCGCCTATTATTGTTAACAATAGCAGGAGTAATATTGGTAGTAAACGTTTTCAGAGCACCAACTACGTTTCAGACACTGTGCCACACCCTTTATATGGATCATCTTTTTAATATTCCTAGTTTTCCTGTTATACTTTATTAGAGATAGGGAACCGGCGGTATTTTATAACGTTTTCTTGGCCAGGATTACATAGCTAGTGCGTGGTTGGCTGTACTGGGGTGTTTGAGGGTTGGCTTGAGGGGGGGAGGGGGAGGGGCCGTGTGGGGGCTGTGTGTGAGTTGTTCTTAGGGTCAAATCAGGTAGGTTGTTTCATGGAAACATCTTAGAAAGTACAAATTTATGACTAAATGTGTGAAGGTTGTGGGTGGGAAAGAACCTAACTGGCTTGATGCTCCCTCCTCTGGGTGCGCCGTCTTCATTACCTCTGGAAGACTACTTCTCATCTTGCATTGGAAGAGTGTCTGCACGTTTATCCTTCTGGGTGGAGACAGTGTCTTTTGTCCCTTTATCCTGATGCCTAGACAGCTATGAGTGAGACATGTCATGGCCATTAATGTATGCTTTGAAATGAATGAGCTTTCATGGACTGAAAGGAAATAGGAGCCTGGCTTTCCCATCTTCATTTAGTGGCTTTTGAACTGCTGTATTCTTTTTGTGGGGAATGGGGCTGCCTTCTAAAAATGTGATACTTGCTTTGATCCGTGTTTTCCTCTGTCTGGTGTCTGTTGCCTGGTCCTGTCTTTCCAAAGTTCTGGACCATCATGTGTGTTACTTTGTGGTGGGCAGAAACCTTGTGGGGAAGGGAATTGGGGCTACCTTGTGGAGATCTTTACTGCTGTGAATATACGGGAACCTGGAGGGAACATTCAGATCAAGCAAGGTAGCTTTCAGTCAGCAGGGATTAGTGTATGTACTCCTTCCCTCTCTTTCCTGTATGGTATTTCCTCGTTAGAGGAAGAAGCACGTACTTGTCTGTAAAAGCCCCTAAAGTACTCTTTTCTTGGCCCAAGTTTAAGCAAATGATGACTAATTGTAATTCCTTAATCTTAATCAAAAGCCAAAGCTGTACTTCCCCAAAGCTAGAAGATATTACTTGAAAGCTCATATAAGAAACATTTCTACCTAGAGTGTTCTTCTTTACTTATGGAATATGGGAGCGAGAAGAATGCTTTGAACTAATACTTGAATTCTAGAACTGTTAGGATAGGGGCAAGCCCTGCCACAGGTGGCTACGCAGAACTGATCAGGGAATGTTTTGACAGCTGTGTCTAATTGATAACACCCTGTGGTCAGTAGCTATATTGGGGGTCATTTATTTAAGCCTCTTCTCCAGTGTATACCAAACTTCTCAAAAGGTGTTGTCTGAACCCAAAAATGATCACTTCCAAGAATGAGACAACTCCCAAAGGCAGTCTATTTCAATATTGAACAATTCTAAGTGATAATAATTGTTACTGTATTGTAATAGCATTATGTTAAATTTTTTTTAATGTTTATTTTATTTTTGAGAGAGAGAGAAAGAGGGGCGGGGGAGGTGCAGAGAGTGAAGACACAGTATCCAAAGCAGGCTTCAGGCTCTGACCTGTTAGCACAGAGCCAGATGTGGGGCTTGAACTCATGAACCATGAGATCATGACCTGAGCCGAAGTAGTGCTTAACCAGTTCAGCCACCTAGGTGCCCCAACAGTATTATGTTTTGTGCTGCAGTGAGTTTTTCATTTTACCCTTATATGTTTACTATTTGTTTTGTCACAATTCTTTCTTGCACTTTGTTCCATTTTTGTTAAAGAGATGAATGTATCTTTCAGATGTTTTCTTCAGTGAGGGTCAGTTAGTGGTAAACATTATTCTGGGAAACATCTTTATTTACTTTTTTTTTTTTTTTTAAACGCTTATTTATTTTTGAGACAGAGAGACAGAGCATGAACGGGGGAGGGTCACAGAGAGAGGGAAACAGAGAATCTGAAACAGGCTCCAGGCTCCGAGCCGTCAGCACAGAGCCCAACACGGAGCTTGAACCCACGGACCGTGAGATCATGACCTGAGCCAAAGTCGGACGCTTAACCGACCGAGCCACCCAGGCGCCCCTATTTACTCTTTAGTCTTGATAGTTTAGCTGGGTACTAGGCTTCCAAATATTTTCTCTCAGCATGTTGAAAATGTTATTTTACTGAAATTCTGGCTTTTTTTGTTACTTTTGAGAATGTGTTCACAATTTAACTATCATTTTTTTTTAGGTAACCTGCATTTTTCTCTGTTTTAAAGATCTTCCCATGTTGTTTGTGTTCTACAGTTTCATTACATGGTGTGGATTTAGTTTTATCCTACTGGGGGTTTATAGTGATTCCTCAGTCTGGGATTTCATATCTTGCATAAGTTTTATAAAAAAATTTGCGGTCATGGGACAGCTGGGTGGCTCAGTTGGTTGAGTGTCATGATCTCATGGTGAGTTCGATCCAGTGTCGGGCTCTGCTGACAGCTCAGAGCCTGGAGCCAGCTTCAGATTTCCGCTCTGCCCCTCCCCCACTGTGCTCTGTCCCTCAGTCTCAGTCAACTTTGCTTATGGATAATTTATGTACAGTAAACTTTATTTGTAGTGAAAAGTTTTGAAAGATGTATATACACTTAATCAAAAGCTGCCACAATCAAATTATAGAGCAGTACCATCACTCTCCAAAATTTCTGTGTGCTTCTTTACAGTCCATGTTTCCCTTCACCTTGGCTCAGGAACTATTGTAGATTAATTTGTGTTTCCTAGAATTTTATATAAGTTAAATCATACAGTTGTATTTTTGGGCTTAGTTCCTTCCACATAACATAATGCATGTGAGATTTATCCATTTAGTTGCATATACCAGTAATTTGTTAGTAGTATTCTGTTATATGGTTGTATCAGGTAATTTTGCTTATTCACTGTTCATGGACATTTGAGTTGTTTCCAGGTTTTGGATGTTATAAATGAAATTGCTATGCGCATTCATGTATAAATCTTTGAGTGTTTGTATACTTTCCTTTTCAGAGTGGAATGGCTGGGTTGTATGGCGGTATATGTTTAGTTTTTTAAGAAATTACCAGCTTTCTGTGGGGTGCCTGGGTGGCTCAGTCGGTTAAGCGTCCGACTTCGGCTCAGGTCATGATCTCACGGTCCGTGAGTTCAAGCCCCGCGTCGGGCTCTGTGCTGCCAGCTCGGAGCCTGGAGCCTGTTTCAGATTCTGTGTCTCCCTCTCTCTGTGACCCTCCCCTGTTCATGCTCTGTCTCTCCCTGTCTCAAAAATAAAATAAACGTTAAAAAAAAAAATTAAAAAAAAAAAAGAAATTACCAGTTTTCTGAAGTGGTGACACCATTTAAGCAGTATGTGAGAGCTCTGTTTGCTTCATATTCTTACGAATACTTGGTATTGTTGGCTTTTTTTTTTTTAAGTTTATTTTATTTGAGACAGTGCAAGTAGGGGAGGGGTGGAGAGAGAGAGGATCCCAAGCAGGCTCTATGCTGTTAGCATGGAACCTGACATGGGGCCCAGTTCCACCTGCCGTGAGATCATGACCTGAGGGGGAGTCAAGAGTTGGATGCTTAACTGACTGAGCCATTCAGGCACCCTGGTATGGTCGGCCTTTTTAATTTTAGCCATTCTGATGGAGGTGTAGTAGTATCTCACTGTGGTTTTAATTTGCATTTTCCTAATGACTGATGATGTTGAACATCTTTTCACATATTTATTGGCCATTCATATATCTTCTGGAGCAACTTTGTGGTTGCTTCTGTTGGGCACTCATGGCTAGTCCCAATCTGGGACCAAAATGTATGTAATTTTTCTCTACTTGTAGATTTTCAGGCCATGAGCTTAGGCCGCAAAACGACTATGGTTTTGAATTCCTAGGAGGGTTTTTTCTTCCCACTTCACTAGGTGAGCAAGACAATCTTCCTTATTTCCCTGTGGACAGATTTTTTTCCCCTGGTCTGTCTTTATTGAATGTCTTAGCCTTTGTATAGGGATCTCAGCTGCTCTTTGTAGGCTCAGAATCTGTCTCCTGGACAAAGAGGTGGTTATAAATTCTTTACACTGCTAGGATAGCTATGCTGTCAGGTCGCTTTTCCTGGGACTTCCTTACTTTCTTGTGAGCTCAGTTTACCTATGTATCAGGATCCAGTCAGGAAAATAGAAACCACACATAGCTATTTTAAAAGTGAACTCAGTAAAGGGAATTAGTTTAAAGCCTTGCTGGAGGGCTGGACAAGCAAAAAGGGTATCTTTGATGTAATAACTGCATTAAGCAGCTACTTCATCTAGGGCCGAAAAACAAAGGGAAGAAAGGCTGGAGTTCTCAGATCCTGTAAGTCTGAAGGGATCTGGAGGAACTACGCCCTGATTCTCTGAGGAGAGGGCGTCTCCTGGTGCTGCTGGTTTCTCAGGTGTTTGCAGGAAGGGCCTGGAGGAGCCAGGTTTGGTTGAGTTCTGCCCAGCTGGTGCTGGTGCCTCTGAGGGGGGCGCATTGAGGCTGGTTCTGGGAGTTTAGTAAGAAGTGGGAAGGAACCAACTGCCGTTGTCAAGAAACAGCAGGCCATACGAAGGAGGAAGTTCTTGCCTTCCATTTTCCCTTTAGCACCTCCTACAGAGCGTAACAGGGAGCCAGCTGGCAAAGGTGTGATAGGGTTGGCAGAGTCCAAGCCCCAGTGTCACAGAGCAGAGTGTAACAGGGTAGGCGTGGAGCTGAGAGATAGTAACTTAATTGGCATACTCTAAAAGGATGTTTATTATATTTTTCTAAGCATTTCCAGGTGTATTTAGTGGGAAGATTCTCAGGTTATCTCATTTATTATATCAACAGTCATAGCAATAGTTAACATTGTTTTTTTCTTCAGGATATACTGTGAGCAGGCTCTGTTCTAAGTGCTTTACGTGAACTGCTTCCCAAAGTTCTATGAGGTAAATGCTGTCATTATTACTATTCCCTTTAACAGGCAAGGAAACTGAGACACAAATAAATTAAGTAGTCTATTCAAAGCCATACAGTGTAAGTGGAGTTGGTGTTCTAATCCAAGCATTCTGGGTTCCATAACCCACATTCTTAACTTTCTTACTATGCTGAAAGTTTTTCCCTATGTCAAACCGAACTCTATCTTTCTGTAATTTCTACTCACTAGTTCTGGTTTTGTCTTCCTGCAGAACACATACATTTTTCTCTTCACCTGCATGACAAGTGTGCATATATTTGAACACATTTTCGTGTTCTCCCTCACTAAACATCTGTAGTTCTTCCCTCACATTTGCTACGATACATAACTTTTAGACTTTTCACCACAGTTGTTTCATTCTTTAGCTGCGTGGACTCTGACTTTGCTTTTTAAAAGTGGGGCACAGAGTTGTCTTCTAACACAACCCAAGCCTGCGCTGGTGTTTTGGGCAGCTGTGTTACATTCATGGTTCACTGAGAGTGTGACATCCTCTCTTCTGCTTCCCACCATATGCAGCCTGCTCCCTCCCCTACCCCAAGGGCCCAAAGGCAGCCTTTTTAATATAAACTGCTGTACCAAGTCTCTGCCATCTTGTATTAGTTTAGTGAATGCAAACCTTCATATTTAATCATGTTAAATTGTATCTTGTTACTTTTGGTAGCATAAGAACTGTTGAGAGCTTTTTTGCCAGATCACATCTAAAAGCATTGTATTTTCTCTCCTTCATAGTTTATAATGCCAAAGCTTGACAAGCGGGCTTTATATGTTTTCATTCTGTCTTTGGTAAAAACGCTAAAAATGGTAGGTTTGAGAAATAAGCTGTGTGTAATACTACTATAGGTCTTACTTCAGTTGACGGAGGTTTGAGGGGGAATAGTTTTGGCTGTTCTTTCTGCTAAATTGGAGGAGGAGCTATCTGGAATGATATCTTGGCTGTCAGTGAGGGGAGGAGAGAATCAAGGTTAAGGGTTGGCCATTGGGCAATCAGTCATCCTAATAAGGGACCACTTGGCAGAAGTAAAATGATCTGGTGGCTGTAGAAGGGGAAGAGGGCATATTGCACAGCATGCTCCTGGGTTGAGGCCTCAGTAGACAGCTGTGTCAGCTGCCCTTTTCTGTCCTATTTAAGGGCTGATTTCTTTGAAGCCAGTGCGGGAAATGCCAGTGATTGAGCCTGGCAGATTTCTTCTGCCTTATTGCAATTGAGGACAGGTTTTATATGGTGAGGAGTAAAGACTGTATATTTCAGGCTTATTTATTTGACCACTTGAGTGCTTTCCTGTGACTGGTCAAACATACTTCTTTTGCAGGCTATCAAGTTTTTGGTACCCGATGACAAGGTGGATGCAATGTGACCCTGGATCTTGGTCCTTCGTGTGGGTAGCAACTGTTTTGCCCTGTAAGTGGGCATTTGTCAAGTGTCTCACTTCTGGATGGCTTCAGTGAGGGGCGAGATAACAATAGCTTTGATTACCTACTTTTCTTTTTTTTTTTTAAACATTTATTTATTTTTGAGACAGAGAGAGACAGAGCATGAGCAGGAGAGGGTCAGAGAGAGAGAGACACACAGAATCCGAAACAGGCTCCAGGCTCTGAACTGTCAGCACAGAGCCTGACGCGGGGCTCAAACTCACAGACCGCGAGATCATGACCTGAGCTGAAGTCGGCCACTTAACCGACTGAGCCACCCAGGTGCCCCGATTACCTACTTTTCTATCTTCCATGTGGTGTGATGGTGTGAGTTTGAGGGAAACCTCTTGTTCCTTAGGAGTAGCAAACTCCTAAGCTACTGTACCCCTCATGAATTGCTGCAAAGTGGACTCTGTCTGGTTGCTGACCTCCAAAGCCCAGTTTCCTTAGGCAGTGAGCAAATAAACAATGAGTGCCTGTTTTCTCTCTCAGAGAGCTGAGTATATAAAGAAATGTACAATACAGGATTTCCCTCCTCACCAACTGTTCAAACCTGTAGATTCTTTATAGGAATCATAAATATTTATATACTCTTGTGTGTGTTCAAATCTATCGATACTTTATAAGAAAAATATAACAAACTCTTTGCCTACATTTGCCAGTTGTTAACATTTTGCTGCATTTGCTCTCCGTTCTTCATATTCTGAACCTTTGGACTATTAGATGCAAACATCATGTTACTTCATCCTAAATATAATTCAGCAGTGTTTTCTAAAAACAAGAGTATCTGCCTATATAATAACAATACAGCTAGGTCTCAGGAAATTTAGGATTGATTCAGTACATCCAGTGTATAATACTTGTTCAGACATCTCACATTTTCCCAGTAATGTCTTTTATAGATTTTTTTTTCAAATCAGCCTTCAGTGAAGGGTCATTCATGCATTTAGTTGTGATAATTTTGTCACGCCCCTTGAGCAATTCCCTAATCTCTCAATCTTGAATGCTTTTTTATCTGTCGCAACATTGACATTCTTTGAGAGGTTAGGTAGATTTTTGCAGAATTTTTTTAAGTGTATTTATTTATTTTGAGAGAGAGTGTGATTGGGGGGAGGGACAGAGAGTGAGAGGGAGAGAGAGAATCCCAAGCAGGCTCCATGCTGTCAGTGTGGACCCCGACATGGGGCTCTATCTCACGAATTGTGAGATTGTGACCTGAGTCAAAACCAAGATTTGGATGCTTAACCAACTGAGCCACCTGGGCACCCCTAGAATATTTCTTAATTTGGATTTGTATGATTATCTCCTCTTCATTAGATTCAGGTTAAACATTTTTAGTGGAACTAGATAGATTAATACAGTAGTTTGATTAGTGAAGCTAGAAAACACATGGACTCACTATTCAGTTTTGCATGACTGTATATAATTTAGCACTCGACTGTGTTGTCTAGTCTGTAAGCTCTATAGGAATTGAGAGAAGAGGGAACTCAGTAGGGCCTGGAATAACTAGGAGAGACTTTGGCAGGAACATGAATAGAATTTGAGATAGTTGGAGTATATGGTTAGATAAGCTGCTCTTTGGGTTTTACATCCCACTATTTTAAAAAAAAATTGTTTTTTACATTTATCTATTTTTTGAGAGACAGAGACACAGAGCACAAGTTGGGAGGGGCAGAGAGAGAAGGAGACACAGAATCCGAAGCAGGCTCCAGGCTCTGAGCTGTCAGCACAGAGCCCGATGTGGGGCTTGAACTCATAAACCGTGAGATCATGACCTGAGCCAAAGTTGGACGCCCAACTGACTGAGCCACCCAGGCGCCCCTCCATCCTACTAATAAAGTTGCATGTATATCATGAAAAATGAATTTCCTCTTCAGATTTAGAGTGCTGTATCTTCTATGGTGTTTGTACTACTGGGAAGCGTTTAGAGCTCTTGCTTTGGCTTCAGAGGTGATGCCCAGGATTTTGCCAGCTGCCTAACCTTGGAAAAGTTCACTTGCAAGTTAGAAAGACTATTAATAACTATTTAATAAGTTATTGTGATGCTCAAAGTGAAGAACTGCATAAATACTTGAATCAAAATATTTGAATGCCTTGGGGCGCCTGGGTGGCTCGGTAGGTTAAGCATCCAGCTTTGGCTGAGGTCATGATCTCCCAGTTCGTGAGTTCGAGCCCCTCATTGGGCTCTCTACTGCCCGCACAGAGCCCACACATCTTCTGTCTTCCTCTTTCTCTGCCCCTCCCTCTTTCTCAGTCTCTCTCAAAAATAAATAAACATTAAAAAAATAAAATAATTAAAAAAATAATAAAATATTTGAATGCCTTTAGGTGGGGACAACACTCCATAGTTCTGCCATATGCTCCACTGGAGAATCCATTTCTTTTACCTGCCTGACTCAGGTATTTGAATTTACCACTGCTGGATAACTCAAGGCATGGGAATGAGAAATAGAGTCTTATGCAGAGAGAAGTGGGAAGACTGGCTTGATTAGTTCAGAGTGTATGCTGTGGAATAGTGGGAAGTAAGGTTGAATAAATGACTTGAGGCCATATAATGGAGGGCTTTGAAAATGAAGCCAAATAATTTAGATATAATGCTTTAGACAGAAGAAAGCCATGGAAGGTTTTTGAGGAGAAACACACTTGGAAATTAGTGATATGGAGCCTCCTGAGGAACGACTTCTCTTGGTTTGGAGACCAGAATCCTAATAGGGCCTTCCCAGTGCTGACCAAGGCGTGGGGGTGGGGGTAGGGGTGTGGTGTGGTTTGGCAATCTTGCCACAGGAGGCCAGAATTTCTGCCCCAGTGACTCTTCCTGCTCTGCCACTGACTCACCCCATTGACCTAGGCTGCGTGGCTTCCCTTCCGTTTGCTGTCTGATCTACAGAATGCTGGGGCTGCCCAAGATGATATGAAGCTGAGCTGACCAACAGTGGGTGGGATGGGAGAATGAACAAGCATTCCTGCCCCTTTGCCCCTTCCCTGGGTAGAGGCTAATTCTAAGCCAGTCTGCCAGGGATCTTGTCCAGGCCTGGGGAAGCTGTCCACCAGGAGGTAAGTTCAAGATGGTTTCTGTCCTTTCTCTGCTTTTTCGTAGATCAGCCTTTTCCTGAACAGAAGCTTTATTATTTTCTTTTTCTCTGATTCATGTTCTTCATAGTGACCTTTCAATTACTTGAAGCACATGGGTTACTGCAGGAGGTAGGAAGAGAGTTTTTTGTTTGTTTGTTTAAGTATTTTGGGGAGAGCGCAAGTGGAGGAGGGGCAAAGAGGGGAATGGAGGATCTGAAGCGGGCTCTGCACTGACAGGCTGACACCAGGGAGCCCGATGTGGGGCTCAGACTCACTAACCTTGAGATCATGACCTGAGCTGAAGTCGGATGCTCAACCTACTGAGCCACCCAGGGAGAGAGGTTTAATAAACATATATTCTTGCTTTGGGGGGAAGTGATCATAGGTTTCCCTTTATCCAGAACTCTTGTGAACTACATACTAAACAATGACTTATGCCTGTAGGGGCGATTATAGAGAGATAACTGGTGTTAAGCTGATCTTTCTCAGCTACTGAGTTTCAGAACCATTCTGGTGTGCTTTAGTGTCTCAAGTTATTTCCTTTCCCTTTGAAAGACAGCAGTGAGGAACACGGAAATGGGAGGAATATGGATTAGGATATGTTTGTGGATTATGCTAGAAGTCAGAGTGACTGGGTTGCTAGTCCTGACTGTTGCTGACCAGGTGTGTGACCAGGGACAAATTACGTAACCTCTGGACTGAAGTTTTTTCATATGTAAACATAAACAGTTTGGATTATATGATACGGAAGATTTCTTCTAGGGCCAAAATTTATGACTACGTAATGTGTGATTGTAAAGTAACATAGGGTCGCCTAGGTGGCATAGTTGGTTAAGCATCTGACTTCAGCTCAGGTCATGATCTCGTGGTTTGTGGGTTCAAGCCCCGTGTTGGGCTCTGTGCTGACTGCTCAGAGCCTGGAGTCTGTTTAGGATTCTGTCTCTCGCTCTCTCTGCCCCCCCCCCCCCCATTTGTGCACATGCGTGCGCTCTCTCTCAAAAATAAATAAACAGTAGGGACACCTGGGTGGCTCTGTCGGTTAAGCATCCGACTCTTGGTTTAGGTTCAGGTCATGATCTCACGATTTCATGAGTTTGAGCCACGCACTGAGCTCTGTGCTGGCAGTGCAGAGCCTGCTTGGGATTCTCTCTCCCGCATTCTCTGCCCCTCCCCCACTCACGCTGTCTCTGTCTCTCTCAAAATAAATAACCTAAAAAAATAAACAGTAAAGTAATGTAATAGCTTAACACGTGACATATATTGCACATATCTTCTTTGTTGTAGTTGTAGGACACTTAACAGTATTTGTAAGTTTGTCCTCTTCAAAGTAATTGTGTTCTCAGACTTTATATTTATTCTGGTGATGCTGCCAATGCTCAGAATATTTTTGGCTTCTAAGCCAATCTTTTGAATGTCCTCAGAAGTAGCAAATCTTCACTGAACCTTGCTTGGTGGGTTCACAGCCAAAAGATACTATAAGCCAAAGAGTCAAGCAAGGCAGTACATTTTTTGGTGAAAAATGAGGTGTGACTGCAAAACAGTAAGATTTAATTTTTGTGTGTCTCACAGAGTAGACTTTAAAGTCAGTTTCCAAAAGAGTGTTTCATATATATTTTGAGCAATGATTATATTGTTAGAATAAGTAAATAACTTCCTACAGAGACTATTTTGACTGCAGTTTTCATTTGATTTAATAAGATTGGAAATTTTGTTTAAAAAGGTGTCACTTAATTTTTTTTTTATTTTTGTTAATTTTTATTTATTTATTTATTTTGAGAGTGCGAGCTTGAGCCAGGGAGGGGTAGAGAGAGGGGAAGAGAAAGAATCCCAAGCAAGCTCTGTGTTGTTAGAGCGGAGCCTGATGTGGGGCTTGAACTTACGAGCCCTGAGATCATGACCTGAGCAGAAATTAAGAGTTAGGTGCTTAACCCACTGAGCCACACAGGTGCCCTGTCGCTTTTTTTTTTTTTTAATGAAAAAAAAATTTTTTTAAATGTTTACTCTTGAGAGGGCCAGACGGAGAGAGGGAGACACAGAATCTGAAGCAGGCTCCAGACTCTGAGCTGAAGCACAGAGCCCAATGTGGGGCTCAAACTCAAAAATGCAAGATCATGACCTGAGCTAAAGTGAGACACTTAACTGACTGAGCCACCTAGGCGCCCTTTCTTTCTTTTTTTTTTTTTTTTAAGTTTTAATCATTTATTTTTGAGAGAGAGAGAGAAAGTGAGCTCAAGCACAGGAGGGGCAGAGAGAGAGAGAGAGAGAAAGAATCCCAAACAGGCTCCATGCTGTCAGTGCAGAGCCTGATGCGGGGCTTGAGCTCACAACTGCGAGATCATGTCCTGAGCCGAAATCAAGAGTCAGACACTTAACCGACTGAGCCACCCAGGTGTCCCTGTCACTTCCTTTATACTCACTGTGCATATATGCTTGCTTCTAGGTCAAGGTGACTAGATAGTGTGAGAAAATTAGCCTTTCTCGTGTAATTCTCCCAAATCACAAATGTATTGGGGGCCAGAAAGGATTGGAACATGCCGCTGTAGGACACTGTAGCTGAGGAGCCATTGCAGTCCCATCTCCAGAATCAGTCACAAGTTCTTCAGACTGTAGCACCCTCTGCTCACCAGTATGTCAGAATCCATCAGGTGGTGTGGTAGAGTGGAAGCAGATAGTATTTTTCTAGGAAAATGATAGATCAGGCTACTCCATTGATCTTTATTTTTTATTTTTTTGGTCAGCATTTGGGTTTGAGAAAGGGTGAGGATAGGCAGGGGGATGGGAAGAGGGAAAGCAGCCTATCTTGAACTGATTTCAATTAGGCTGATTGATTGAAGGCCTGGAATCTTGTTGGTGGTTTTGTTGATAACCAGTCAGTAAATTAAGGTGTTAGGCAGCGGGGTCAACAAAACATTCTGTCGCTGTATGATCATTTGCAATTCTCTTTCTTTTTAATGTATGTATATGTTTTTATTTTTTTAATTTTTTATTAAAAAAATTTTTTTTAATGTTTTCATTTTTGAGAGACAGAGACTGGGCGTGAGTGGGAGAGGGGCAGAGAGGGAGACACAGAATTGGAAGCAGGCTCCAGGCTTTGAGCTGTCAGCACGGAGCCCGATGTGGGACTCAAACCCATGAACCGTGAGATCATGACCTGAGCCAAAGGCAGATGTTCAACCGACTATGTCACCCAGGCACCCCTATACTTTTTTATTTTGAAAGAGAGAGAGACAGAGAGACAGAGAGAACAGGTGGGGGAGGGACAGAGAGAGAGGGAACAGAGAATCCAAAGCGGTCTCTGTGCTGATAGCAGAGAGCCCAGTGCACGGCTCAAACTCATGGAACCGTGAGATTGTGACCTGAGCCGAAGTCGAACACTCAACTGACTGAGCCACCCAGGTGCCCCTGTAATTCTTTTTTACTCTAGGCCTTGTTTTCCTCATTTTGATATTGAAAAATATACACGCTAAGAGTTCTAGATCTGAAAACAGGTAAGCCTAAGGAAATTTGAGCTGGGAAAGTATCTACTTGTTCTAAGTTGCTTGACTTTTGGATTAGGGGTAGGAGTGGAATTCCTTTTTAGCCCCTAAGTTACAGTGATTTTACTCTCTACCTGCAGTCATAGCTGAGTGATCAAACATCAAGTAGCTGTTTAATGGGAAGCAGGCACTAGGAGCTTTCTCCTGAAAAACAATCACAGGACACGCTGGTCTGGGAGAAGTCATTGCCTGGTAGGACCTATTGTTTGAAAGAGGTGGGGGTGAATTTCATCAAAATGGACAGTGTGGATGTCGTGATTTAGGAGATTTAGAGACTTTGTTCCCTGCTGTGGTTAATTTCAAGCCTGTCTTTAAAGGGATTCTCTTAATGATTGGTGCAATGGGATTCATTTAGAGAAGAAGCCCCAGGTAACCACAATTAGAGTTGAATGGCCAAGAGTAGAGCCATTTGCTGGACAGAAAGTGCCCTAATCAGTTGCTTTTTGACACTTACATCCTATAGAGACCCCAAGGAGAGAATAGGCTGTTTGGTGAGCTCACTAGGCACTAGGCTGGGAGATTTGGGCTCTAAACAGAGGAGGAGGTGACCTGAAGAATCCACACTTCTTAATCTCCCTATTTCTCTTCTTTCCTTTAGTGCCCTTTAGTTTTAATTAAGATTGTGTAAACACAGTCAGCTTGCCAGTCCCCTTAAAGTGGCAGGCCCATGACATTTTTGGCTGTTCACTCACGCAAGGTATGTGACTTTAAATTGGAGAGATTGTCCTCTTTGACAGTTTGGCTTCACTGGCCTGCTTCACTGAAAGAATCCATTAGATTAGGGCCAGTAGGCTGTCTGCTCTCTAGAAACTTAGTCAAGTGAAACATATTTGCAGCTAGTGTAGACCCAAAGAGGAATGGAATAAAATGTGCAGAAGAACAAGAAATATTGGGATATATGGAGGAAAGAACAGTTGTTTTTGAATTGGGGGAACAAGGAGAGCATCTGAAGAGAGAAGGCATTTGAACCAGCTTATAAAAGATGAACTTGGACTTCAGTAGGTTTGGAAGAAAGCATTTTGAAGGAGGTTACACATGGGCAAAGGCACAGAGCTTGGAAAATGCCTGGCATGTTTGGGAAATGTGTTCTTGAGATAGAAGACATTTTAATTAATTATTTTTAGTAGTCTCTATATCCAATGTGGGGCTCAATGTCATGACCCCACGATCAGGAGTCACATGCTGTTCCAACTGAGCCAGGCAGTCACCCCCTGAATGTTTATGATGTGAGGAAGAACACAATCCAATCCATGTTATTTAGGTCTTGGTCTGTTTTCTTTAAGTGTAAGGTCTTAGATCTTAGGGTTGAGAAGGTGATGGTTCTGGGTCTAGAGTATAAATAAGGTTTGTAGGCATCTCAATATTACTCGATTTCCCAGTTACATTTACTAAGGCAGCTCCAGAAGCAAGAAGGCAGGAAATGGTAAGCAATGTACCTTTATTTATTTTTTAAAGTGTATTTATTTATTTTTAGAGAGAGCGTGAACGAGCAGGGGAGGGGCAGAGAGAGAGAGGGAGAGAGGATCCCAAGCATGCTCCATGCTGTCAGTGCAGAGCCTGACATGGGGCTCAATCCCATGCACCGTGAGATCATGACCTGAGCCAAAATCAATAGACACTTAACCTACTGAGCCCCGCAGGCATCCCAGCAGTGTGCCTTTAGACTGAGCTTCTCCACACCCCCAGATGGTTTTCTTAGGCATGTACATTATGCAGTCTTCCTACTAGTGAGTTGCTTACTTCGTTGTTGTTGTTGTTGTTGTTGTTGTTGTTTTGGGGGGAGGGGAGTTCCTTACTTCTGCTAATCCTGAGCTTTTGATTCTACAGCAGAAACCAAAAACATTTATTGAATCTGATTGAAAAGTAGTGTATATTCATTATAGGAAACAGGAAAAATACAGGTAAGTATAAAGAAGAAACCTAATGTATAGTTTTATTTAGTATTTCCTTTCAATGTTTTGTACCTATGCATATTTCTGTTTTGCATAGTCCAGTGTCATATACTACCTATAATTTTGTATTCTGCTTTTTTCCCAGTTACCATTATTTTCATTGTGTAAATTCATATGAATTTAAAATGCGGCTGAAACTATAAATATTCCTAATGACTGTATAGTAGTCTGTCTATCATACAGGATTTGTATAGTGCTTTCAGTTTTTTCTATTTTAAACAGTATTGTAATACTTTTTTTAAATAAAATTTTTAAGCATTTATCTTGAGAGAGGCAGTGTGAGCTGGGGAGGGGCAGAGAGAGAGAGAGGGAGGGAGGGAGGGAGAGAGAGAGGGGGAGAGAATCCCAAGCAGGCTCTGCAGGGCCAGTGCTTGAACCCACAAACTGTGAGATCATGATCTGAGCCAAAACCAAGAGTCTGATGCTCAAGCAACTGAGCCACCCAGGTTCCCCTGAATATGAACATCTTTTAGGCTTTTAACATATATTGCCAAATTCCTTTCTAGAGAATCACTTAAAGCTCACTTGCATGAGGAAAATATAATATTCTTTCTTTGATAATTTTCCACTCAAAGTACTAGGTTAAGTTAACTTCCCTGAAGGGTATGATAATTTCTTTGCCATTATTATATAAAACCAAAATTTGGGAGAGGATGGAAGGAGAAAGCATGTGTGTGTGTTGGGGGGTGGTCACTGTTATGAAGCCCTATTTGCTGACGTGACTTCTAGAAATGGAAAAGGAGACAAGTTACTCTTAATTCTCCATTTATAAAATTGGGGTGATAGCACCTTCCCCTTCTGTACTACAGAAATTGGATGACCTAAAATTTCTCATAGAAATGCTTTAATTTCATGCCTCAGATCTTCAGAAGGGTAGACTCTGAAGGAGAGAATTGGTCTTCCTTTCCCACAAAGGTCATGACCCTAGCTCTTAACAGTTGGCTAGACATTCTAGAAATGCTTAGCTGCTTCATAGTGAATCTTCTGCAAGCAAAAGAGAAGGACAGACACCTGTGTCGTGTTGTGTTGGAGGGACTTTGTTGGGGATATTCAGCAGAGATGAGGGAGCTTACTTTAATTTCATACTATTATTGTAGTGTGTGAGTGAGAGCTGCATTGCTCATCAGGATCACTGAAGGACATTAGGAACCCGGTCTGTTTCCCATTAGTTGAAATCAAAGAGAAAAAGAAGATGAAGAATAGCACATTGGAAACTCATTAGAGTCATACTCAACCCAGAAGTAGGGGGATGTCTTTTGACCTCATTTGAGCGTTCTGTTTTATTTTTTAATATATGTATATTTTTAATTTTAGAGGGCACATGTGAGCTGGGAAGAGGGGCAGAGGGAGAGAGAACCTCAAGCAGGCTCCAGGTTCAGCGCAGAGGCCAGGGCGGGGCTCGATCCCACAACCCTAGGATCATGACCTGAGCTGAAATCAAGACTCGGATACTCAACTGACTGAGCCACCCACGTGTCCTTTGAGTGTTTTAGACTTGTTTCTTCAATATTACATACCAGACCTATTTTTGCATATAAATTTCATTTAAAATCAGTCTAACATAGCCATACTCTGGTCAGTTGGATAAGAATTAAATCCATTAAGAAACTGCTCTTTAGATGTTAAATGTGAATTATTTTATTTAGGCCCAGGTAGTAAATATTTCAGGCTTTGCAGGCTGTGTAGTTGCAACTACAGTTGACCCTTGAAAAACATGGGTTTGAATTGCATGGGTCCCCTTTTATGTGGATTTTTTCAATAAATACGGTACAGTACTGTAAATGTATTATCTCTCCCTTATGATTTTTCTCAGTAACGTTTTCTTTTTTCTAGCTTTATTGTTCGATTACAGTATTAATACTTACAACTTGAAAGATACGTGTTAATCATTTGTTTATGTTATTAGTAAGGCTTCCAGTCAACAGTAGGCTATTAGTAGTTAAGTTTTTGGGATGTCAGAAGTTATACGTGGATTTTTCAACCGCATGGGGTGGTGGGGGTGGGGTGGTGGGGGTGGAGTGGTTTGGTGCCCCAACCTTTACATTGTTCAAGGGTCTGCTCTACTTACCTCTGCAGATCATAGTTTGTTGACCTTTGGGTAGTGGGAAATATATAAGAAGGCCTAGCCATCCAAAAACTGTAGCATTTTTCTCAAGCTTTTAAAGGTGTGAGGAAATAGGGGCACCTGGGTGGCTCAGTCGAGCATCTGACTTTGCCTCAGGTCACAATCTTCCAGATTGTGGGTTCGAGCCCCATGTAGGGCTCTGTGATGACAGCTCACAGCTTGGATCCTGCTTCGGATTCTGTGTCTCCCTCTCTCTCTGCCCCTCTCACACTTGCGCATGCGCGCTCTCTCTCTCTCTCTCTCTCAGAAGTAAACATGAAAAAGTATGAGGAGTCCATTATATATTAAAATGGAAACATGTCAGATTTTTAATTGAAAAAGGAAAGTTGCAGAACAAATTATAACAGTATGATCACAGGTATGTAGATCAAACACATTCACACTCTTTGTTTTTTTATTTACATATATGTACATGTACATATACACATATGTCTTTATACATACACACGTGTACAGAAAAGTCTGAAAGGTTACAACAGATTTGTAACAGTGGTCACTCCAAGGAGGGAAGTGCCATTGGTAAATGTGGGTTAAGGTTTGGTGAATGGGGAGTTTTACATTTTACTCCGTATACTTCCGTATTACAATATTTCATAGTCGATAATGTGTTCTTTCTCCTTCCTACTTGTTTGAATAGCTGGTGGGCCTATCTCCACTGGCCAGGGTCAGGAGTGTGACAGACTAGGACTAATTTCCCAGCTCTGCCACGTCAGTTGAGTGGGAAGCAGCTGCTGAGACTAGAACAAGGAGCACATGTATGGGGGTGGGGGGGGCAGAATGTGCAGGTGGCTGGGAGAGGCGGCCAAGACAGGCCAATTCTAATTTACCAACAGTAAGTATCACATGTCATGTCTTGACATTCTCCAAGTTGCTTTGCCTTCCTTTATCACACTGGGCCCTGAGGAAAATTCTATGAGCAAGTAAGGCAGGGATGATGATAGGAAAGGAAGCAATCAAAACATTGGACAACAAGGAAGTGGGGATAGAAAAATTTTTCTTTTTGTAAAAGAATGTAAAGAATTAAAGAATATTTTTAAAGAATTTAGAAAGAAATATGTACAAGGATATGCATTATGGCATTGTTTAACATGGTAACAGATTGAAAATAGTCATGTCTATCAATTGAAAAATATGTGAACATGTTATGTTATATCCTTTATACGGACTGTTATTATACAGCTTTTTGAAAGTGTGAGTTGAAATTTTATTTATTGACATGGGTGGGGGGATGTTCATGATAAATTATTAAGTGAGAAAAACAAGTTGCAGAGCAATGTTAAAGTATAAACCTAGTTTTTTAAAAATAGAGAAAAATAAAAAAATCCTCTTAAATATAAAAATATATTTGTGCTTATGTGTTTCAGGGCATGGAAAAATCTGTTAACATTTCTTATGGGAGGGCCTGGAGGGGAACAAAAAGGGGCTGAGAGATTATGGATTTGTGGGTTTTGGTTTTTTTTGTTTTGTTTTGCTTTTTGAGAGAGCACAAGTGGGGAGAAGGGCAGAGGGAGAGAGAGAGAAAGAATCTTGAGCAGAAATAGGGGCGCCTGGGTGGCTCAGTCAGTTAAGCCTACGACGTCAGCTCAGGTCAGAGCCTGGAGCCTGCTTCGGATTCTGTGTCTCCCTCTCTCTCTCTGCCCCTCTCCTGCTTGTGCTCTTTCTTTCTCTGTCTCAAAAATAAATAAGCATTAAAAAAATTTTTTTTTTAAAAACAGAAATAAAAGAAGCAGAGAAGAGGGAGCATCTCTTAAGAATTCTTAAGAGAATCTGGGCACTTGGGTGGCTCAGTTGGTTGTCTGACTTTGGCTCAGGTCATGATCTCACAGTTTGCGGGTTTGAGCCTCACATAGGGCTCTCTGCTGTCAGTATGGAGCCTGCTTTGGATCCACTGCCCCCTGCCCCGCCCCCCCACCCCTCTTTCATGCACCACTTGTTCTCTCTCTCTCTCTCTCTCTCTCTCTCTCTGTCTCTCAAAATAAATAAACTTTTTTTAAAAAAGTGTCTTTGTGGGGCGCCTGGGTGGCTCAGTTGGTTAGGCGTCCGACTTCGGCTCAGGTCATGATCTCGCGGTCTGTGAGTTTGAGCCCCACGTCAGGCTCTGTGTTGACTGCTCAGAGCCTGGAGCCTGTTTCAGATTCTGTGTCTCCCTCTCTCTCTGACCCTCCCCCGTTCATGCTCTGTCTCTCTCTGTCTCAAAAATAAATAAACGTTAAAAAAAAAAAAAAAGTGTCTTTGCAGAGCAGAAGTTTAAATAAAACAACAACAAAGAATTAAGGGAATCCACACTGGGCATGGAGTCCAGTGCAGGGCATGATCTCACAATGGTGCGATCATGACCTGAGCCAAAATCAAGAGTTGGCAACTCAACTGACTAAGCCACCAGGCACCCCTGTATTTTATTTATTTTTAAATGCTTTGCTGCTGTTTTTACATTTTAACACCCTGAAATTAGAATGCATTTATAATTGGTGACATCTTTCAATTGTTGGCTATTTTTTTCACATTTTCATTTTCTCTGAAATTGAGATATCTTACTATTGATAGTATAGTTCCATTTTCCTTTTTAAAAAAATTTTTTTTAATGTTTATTTTTGAGAGAGAGGGAGGGAGAGAAAACAGTAGGGGAGGGGCAGAGAGAAAGAGAGGGAGGCACAGAGTCTGAAGCAGGCTCCAAGTTCTGAGCTATCAGCACAGAGCCTGACTTGGGGCTTGAATTCATGAACCAAGAGATTATGACCTGAGCCGAAGTTGGACGCTTAACCAACTGAGCCAGCCATCCAGGTGCCCCTGATGGTTCCACTTTTCAATGCCAGTTTTGTTTTTTTTTTTTCCGTTAACTGTAATCTTGGCCCCTTTCTGGGCTTCTCTTGCTCCTAACCTCATCAGAATCACATCACCTAGACATTATGGGTGGTAGGGACAAGTGAGTGAACATATTATTTGAGTGTGCAAGGATTTTGTGCATCCTTACTTAACTGATACATGTCCTACACGTACCTGCTGCTTGAGAAGCCAGGTAAATATATATGTAGCCCTGAGGCATCCAACTTAGTGCTCCTGATTTTGATTAGTCTGTCTTAATTTTGCTTAATGGTTTTAAAAAAAAATTTTTTTTAATATTTATTTTTTGAGAGAGTGTGAGTGGGGAAGGGGATACAGAATCTGAAGCAGGCTCCAGGCTGTCAGCACAGAGCCTGACGCAGGGCTCAAACCCACCAGCTGTGAGATCATGACCTGAGCTGAAGTCAGACGCCCAACCCACTGAGCCACCCAGGTGTCCCCTGTCTGTTGTTTTTTTAATTAAAGTGTAACATACATACAGAAAAATGCATAAAGTAATGTAGCTCATGAGTTTTCACAAAGTGAACACGTAACTAGTGTTGTTTTAAGAAACATTACCAGCATCCCATTAGCCCTTTCTAGTTACCATCTGTTTTCTTCTTAAATGCAATGAAAGTGTACATAGGGATGGTGACACTCTGTTGGTTCACAGGTGGGTGTGTGGCTCATGGTTATCTTGGGGTCGAATCTGCTGGAAAGAGCTTCAGGTTTGGAGCCAGAAGATCAGAGTTGCATTGTGGTCCTGTTATTTTGTAGTTGTGTGACCTTAGGCAAAGTACTGTTCTGAACTTCATTCCTCTTTGATAAAATGAAAACGGTGTTTACTTTGCAGAGCTGTTGTGAGGATCATGTGAAATACTTTATAGATGGGACACACTGTCAGTGTTAAAAAGCCGTATACAAATGCTAGTCATTTTTTAGTAAGGGAGGTAGAATCCCAAGCAGGAGATGATGTGAACCTAATGTAAGGAGAGAAAATGAAGAAGTTTGATCACAAAATCCATTCTCTTAACCACCTGTATTGCCTTCCTTTTAAATTGATATTGGTGTGGTCCTTGACTTTCTGTTAAAATTTCCTCAAATGAAAATAATATAAAGGGTCTAAAAGGAATCCCCAGAGATTTGGAATTTCACCCAGTCTGTCACTTGCTGTCAATGTGGGTGCCCCCAGAGCTGTGCAAGGCAGAGACTTTGGCAGAAGATTAATACGTTACAGTAGCAAATGTATGCATTACCTCTTTACAGGCCTAATAAGCAAGCCCTCTTCTGATTATGTCACACTGTTCTAAAGGTGACCCAAATCTGTATCTCTAGCCCCAAATCATATTTTTCACCAGCTACTGTATTTTCCTAATCGTATGTCCAGTAGATACCTCATGTCTAAATCCAAATTTTCAAGTCACCTGCCAGATAGCATGATGGTTTAGATTATGAACTTTGGAGTGAAATAGACCTGGGTTTGAATTTTTTTTTTAAGTTTATTTATTTTTGAGAGAGAGTGTGTGCAAAAAGGGGAGGGACAGAGAGAGAGGTAGACAGGATCTGAAGGGGGCTCTGTGCTGACAACAGAGATCCCAGTGTGGGGCTCAACCTTACAGCCCCTGAGATCATGACCTGAACCCTGAACCAAACTGACTCAGTTGGCTTAACCAACTGAGCCACCCAAGCGCCTGACCTGGGTTTGAATCTTAATTCTGCTACTCGTTAGCATCATGATCTTGGACAGGTTGTTTAACATCTTGAAACTTCTTGAAAGAGAAAAACATCTTGAAACATCTTGAAAGAGAGTATTAATAGCACTTGCCTGATAGGGTTGATACTAGTGCTCAATTAATGAAGTTACTGCTTTTGCATTCTTTTTGTTTTTGGCACACATGCTGATCTGCTCATTCAAGCTAGGAAATCAGAGGTGCTTCTAGAATTTTCCTTTTTCTTTGCTTTGCTTACAGTTGATTATCGGGGCCTGTCAAGTAGTTCTCAAACTGTTGCTTTTTTAAAATTTATTTATTTTTTAAAAAAAAAATTTTTTTTTTTCAACGTTTATTTATTTTTGGGACAGAGAGAGACAGAGCATGAACGGGGGAGGGGCAGAGAGAGAGGGAGACCCAGAATCGGAAACAGGCTCCAGGCTCTTAGCCATCAGCCCAGAGCCTGACGCGGGGCTCGAACTCACGGACCGCGAGATCGTGACCTGGCTGAAGTCGGACGCTTAACCGACTGCGCCACCCAGGCGCCCCTAAAATTTATTTTTATTTAGTTTTAATTTTTTAAATTATTTTGAGTGAGAGAGACCACCCACAGGTGGGGGAGGGGCAGAGAGAGAGGGAGAGAGAATCCCAAGCAGGTGCCACACTGTCAGCACAGAGCCCGACTTGGGGCTCATTCCACGAACTGCAAGGTCATGACCTGAGCAGAAATCAAGAGTCGGGCACTTAACCAACTGAGCCACCCAGGTGCCCGTGCTTCCTCTTTTTTTTAATCACTGCTTTACTTCAGACATGTATCCCTACTTGCTTGGAACAAGCAGTGGTTTTGCTCTGCATTGTGCAAAGCTTAATAGAATTACAGAACAACGAAAAGAAAAAAAAAGAATTACAGAACAGACTCAGGAACCAGGTGGAAGCAAAGGGGACAGGGCTCCAAACATCCTTTACTTCAAACCAACTACTTTTATCTGTATCTTGGGTTTTTTTTTTTTTTTTTTTAAGTTTATTTTCGAGAGAGAAAGAGAGCAAGCAGAAGCAAGGGAGGAGCTGAGAGAGAGAGAGAGAGAGAATTTCAAGCAGACCCTGACTGTTAGCACAGAGTCTGACTTGGGGCTTGAACTCACCCAGGTATCCCTCTGTATCTTGCGTTCTATATGAAGATTGAGTCTGGAGGCTTCACTTTTAAAATATATTTTGAAACCTTTCATTCATTTAAGAAATGCTTATCAAGTATGTTCTATGTGCCAGGCATTGTGCTGAGTTCTAAGAATTCAGTGGCAAGCACACCATCTGTGATTTCATGGAACATATGATGGTAGGAGAAAGGAATTAATGAAATGCAAAAAGGCATAATTAGAAACTGAGTGCTGTGAAGGAAAGTACTATGGTGCTATGCATAGTAGGAACTTGACCTGGTATGGAACTGGGAACTAGGAACTAGGTGGTTAGGGAGAATTTACATGAGGGAAGTAACATTTGAGCTGAAATACGAAGGATAAGTTAGAATTAACTAGATGAAGAGGCAGGAAAAGAAAGCTTTGGGTAGAAGGAAGAGTGTGGACAACGCTAAACCATATGCAGATAGAACTTTCTAGTAATGGATTTTCAGACTCTAATAGCAGCTAGCATTCTCTGTGCTAGGTGTTGTGCTAAGCGCTTTACAAGTATTGTCTTAATTCCTTACAATGACCCTCTAGGAAAGTACTATCACTATTCCTATTTTACAGATGGGGAAACGGGACACAGAGAGGTTAAATAACCTGCCTAAGGTTGCACAGCTAATAAGCTCTGGAGCCAGGATTTTAATTAGGCAGTCTAACTCTAGACCCCATGCTCTTAGTTACTGTGCTATGTTGCCTTCCTCTTGTTTCTTACAATTCTAGCTTGTATGTCATACAGAGTGAAACATAGATCTGATCTGTTACTCCCATTTACTCTGTCTCTTTACAAACCTTGATCGTTTCCTATCACCTACAGGATAAAATCTGAATTCCTTAGTATGATGTAAGTGCCTCACAGTTTAGTACCACTTATCCTCATCTGCTACACCTTCCTAAAACCTCATGCCATTGCTCAAATGTAATAAGCTCTGTCTTTGCACATGCTGTTCTCTCTGCCTAGAATGCTCTTTTTTTCTTCTCTTTGGGTGAAACCCTACTCATCCTACTCATACTTTAAGTACTGGGCTTAAATGTTACTTCCTTGGTAAAACTTTTCTAATCATCCATCCCGAGTCGGGCCGTCACATGTCCTCTAAAACAGTAACTTCTGTGTTCCTGTTCTGATACCTTTTCAGTGAAACAGGAATCCTAGGTCTTTTCCTTCCCACACCTGTGTTCCTAAGAGCTCTGGGTCTACCCTTACAGTGCCCTTCAAGTAACACCATTCTTTTTCATTCCTGCTGCCCCTGCCCTGGCAGCAGCACTTTTATCTCTGCTGCTGCAATTGCTACCTCACTGTTCTGCCCCTGGACTCAATGTTATGCCAGATTCATCTTTTGAAAACGTGCACACAAGTAAGCCTTCTGCTCAGGACACTGCCTTTCTGGTGTGTCCCCTAGAAGTCTAGACTTCCCAGTGTTCTCTCACCTTCCTGTTGGCACTGTCCAAGTCTGTGTCCTTTCACCTTGTATTAAGGTGAGTTATAGGTATGTTTCTTTCTCCACAGGATTGTAAACCTGTCTAGTTCATGTTTGAGTCTCCAACACAGTATTTACAGGTGTTTATTTCATGGTTATGGTTGAATGTCCCTGATTAAATTTCATTAGTCCCAAATAGGGAGTAACCCATCTTATATATTTTGAAGAATTTGTATTGCAAATAATATTTTTTTGTTTTGTTGTTTTTGTTTGTTTTAAAAATTTGGTCATAAAGTGGAGGGAGGATTTCAGTTTTAGGAAAATTGCTGGTGAGGAACTCTCATCCTTCACAATGATGCCAGATTCATGGGGATGTTGTTTTATCTAATGATGTTCAAGTTACTTAGCATCTTTAAAAATGGAGAAAATGACACCTAAGACTTGCCCATACCATGAGTTAGTTGTAGCAGAAACCATTTGATCAAGGAATGTGTAAGTGCTTTGTACACCTTAAGGATTATACTGATAAGAAAAGTATAAGTTGTAGTTGAGGTGTGCTGGAGAGAGCCCTGGTTTTAGAAGACTTGAGTTCTGGCTCTGCAACCTTGCAGGTTGACGTTGAAGCAGGTATTTTCTTCTATTCTCTAAAATTGGAATAAACCTGTTTGTTTCTTAGGGTTTTTCAGGGGCGGATTAATTAAGATGTGAGACATAGCCTTCCTTACATTTTTAAAGTCTGTTAAAATGTTAGGTTTGTTGTTGTTGTTGTTGTTTTTAAATCATGGCCACGTTAGACACCATTCCCGTTTATTTTACTTACTAGGAGCATATTAAGAAGTTTGGTTTTTGAGGCAATCTAGCATCCTATTTAGAAATCCAGCCCTTACTAATATTTGTGTTTGTTCATTTCTTTGGATATTAAAGGCATCCTGGTGTGATAGGAGAAGTAGATTTGGAACCAGAGAGACGGGATTCAGTGCTGTGTAGGAGGTGGAGACATGGAAGATAAAGCAGAGGGGGTGGGAGGAGAGGGGGAGGAGGGGAGAAGAGAGAGGTGTCATCTGAGTTTTTTAGTTACTTAAAGCCTATTTTAAACCAGATCCTGGGCAGAATCCTTATTCTCCAGCTGAAATCATAAGTTGTGTCAAATCAGCAGACCTTGCTCAGACATACAAATAGGTTGTAAAATTTCTGTCTCAGGCAGGAGATAGCAAATCTTCAGCAGAGTTGTCACATGTATTCCACTATGAATGTAGGTTGGGACTAGATGACCTTTAAGGTCTGTCAACTTTGAGATTCTGTGATTTGTTGACCAAGTATAGAAAGCTGTTTTTATTTAGGCGTTCTAGACCAATGTAATTATAAATTGCACTTTTGTCTGTGACTTTTATTTACAAAACCTTGTAAATACCTTGAGTATAGCTCCAATCAGCTTGTGCCCCATGCAAAATTGGTGCTACCAGTTTCCAAGGACCACCTTCTGTCATCTGAATTAGTAAAGCACCCACATGTGCCTTCCTTTGGGGTGGGACCCAGTAGGGTAAAAAACAAAATGCTTGTTTCTGGGGGATTTGCTTTTTTTTTTTTTTTTTTTTTGCAAAGGAAGCCCTAACTGGTGAAGTTTTGAGCAGATTCTGAGATTAGTTCTGTTACAAAGATTTTTGTTGTTGTTCTTGTTGAGAATGGTGTCCTGCAGAAAGAATCATGGGAAATTTTTAGAGTGCTTTAGATATGATCTATCTAATACCAATAACCTTCTTTTATTGAGACCCAAGCTAGGGCAGTGACTGTCCTAAAGTCATAAATTTAGTAGGTAGTCTATTGGGAACTTAACCTCCAGGGGCTTCCAATACCAAATCTAGTCTGTTTTTACCACTGGTGTGGCTGTTTCCAGGAGTAGTTGCAAGTCTTTACGTTGAAACTGTTCCTCCTTCCGTTTCTCTTAGCTTTCTCATCATCAGTTCTGTGTTTGTGCACAAACATTGTGCTAGATATGTTGCCTGTAGGGACAGATCCGTTTACTCCTCTGTGACAATGAAACAGGGTGAACAGGTTCTTAGGTGTTTTGTAGAAAAGTCCTTCTTCAGGGAGAACCAAATAGGGCCTCTTGGATGTTATAATGAATCCTCTCCGGGTTTTGATTTGCCCTCTGCTTTTCTCTGGAAGTTACAGGCTTACCAACACTGCTTCATTACTCAGCACTACCCTCTGGAGAGGGAGGGTGAGGCTTGGTAAATAAGCTCGAGGTCAGGGTTCTGAAACAGCAGTCCTTCCCTCCAGCCAACGGTGCTTCCTCCAGCCTTCTTTCTCCGTGGCTTCTCACCCTAGAGATATGTCCAACATCCCTCCCAATAGAAAATTCTTGCCTCTTCAGAGTAGTTTTGGTCCTTTAATGTTTGTAAAGCTCTTGTATCTTCAGAAAAAAGCTCTTTAGTGGTTACTTTTAAGATTAGAATTGCTTTGAGGGGTGCCTGGGTGGCTCAGTCAGTTAAGTGTCCGACTTTGGCTCAGGTCATGATCTTGTGGTCTGTGAGTTTGAGCTCTGCGTTCGGCTCTGTGCTGGCAGAGAGGAGCCTGGAGCCTGCTTCGGATTCTGTGTCTCTCTCACTCTGCCCCTCCCTCCCACATGAGTGTGTGTGCACATGAGTGTGTGTGCACACGCGTGTGCACGCTCTCAAAAATAAAAACATTAAAAAATACTAAAGTTAGAAGTTTGATTGTTTTGATCAAAGAGTTGATTTTTATGAGGAGTTATAGAGGCACAAGGCTTCTTGGAGCCTCTGAGAATGTGCTATGTACTAGCTTTTATTTATTCATTCAATGATTGTTTATTTAAGAGCATTGGAGAATAATGTAGAGACCACAGAGACAATTTGCTACTTATGTGACTAAGTCACTTAATTCCTAAGACTCAGATTTCTTCATCTTTAAGATAGAAATAAAACCTACCTGGGGCGCCTGGGTGGCGCAGTCGGTTAAGCGTCCGACTTCAGCTAGGTCGCGATCTCGCGATCTCGCGGTCCGTGAGTTCGAGCCCCGCGTCGGGCTCTGGGCTGATGGCTCGGAGCCTGGAGCCTGTTTCCGAGTCTGTGTCTCCCTCTCTCTCTGCCCCTCCCCCGTTCATGCTCTGTCTCTCTCTGTCCCAAAAATAAAATAAACGTTGAAAAAAAAAATTAAAAAAAAAAAAAAGAAATAAAACCTACCTTATAGATTGTTGAGAGAACTAGATGAGATGACCATGTAAGAGGACGGGCTCTGGAGAAACCCATTTGGACTCAAATTTTGGCTCCGACACCTACCAACTGTGTGACCTTAGGCAAGTTATTTAATCTTTCTCAGTTTACTTTTCTGTAAAATAGAGATGGGTAATCATAGTATTTGTTATTGTGTCATTGGGTTATTGTGAGGATTAAGCAAAATAAAGCAGGGAAGTGTTTAGCATTGTGCCTGGTGCATACTAAGTGCTCATTAAGTGTTAGCTATTAATTACAACAGTAACAGCAAAAACAATAATGATAGTCTTTAGGTATTTATTATGCTAGGACATCAAGTGGCAGAGGAAAGACTAGAAGGCATTACATAGGGCAGTGGATCTATAAGAGCATTTGCCCTTGCCAACTTTCCTAGTGAGAGGGCCTGAAGGGACTGAGAGGCTCTCATTGGACCCTGGCCTATGGCTTCCTACAGTGAAGGCTTCTCTTCCAGGCTAGAAGGTTGAGATAGGAGGTTCAGAGGGACTTCAGAGGACAGTGAGAAGACCAGTCTGGCAGCGTGGAGCGTTTGGGTAAGGGCATAAGTAACTCTAGTAGAAGGTAAAACTGGGTCCAGGTCATGGAGGGCCATGGATGTCAGGTGAATTGTTTGTATTAGAGCCACCCTACCCTGGGTCATCTCAGGGGAATTGCTCTCTTGCGGTCTTTCCTTTAAGCTTTTTAAAATGGTAATATACATTAAAAACTGTAACGTTTACATTTTAAACAAAAATAATAAAACACCAATGCACCTGCCACCCAGCTCAGGAGATGTGATATTACTGGACCCTTTGAAACATCCTGTGTGCTCCATACCCATCACCAACCTCTACCTGAATGCTCTCCTGAATCTTGTGTTAGCCATGTATCATTTTTCTTCCTTCCTCTCTCCTTTCTTTTAAAAATGGTTTTACCATTTCTATCTTGGTCTTTTGAAGACACTGAACAGGGGCTGTGGAATCAGGCAGGAGCCATATGGCCTGCCTGTCGCCTGGCTAGGCCAGGAGGAGGGTGGGGACACAGGAGGGGAGTGGCAGCACTGTGGTGGGGGAGGGAGAGGCTGGAGAAACTGGCCCAGCTCCTTGGGCTGTCCTGAAGAGCAGGCCCGGAAGCTTGGCAATTTTGGTGGAGAGGTTCCAGAGGAGAGTTCAGCCCTCTGAGGCTGCACAGCTGGAAGCTGTTGCCTGGAGTTTAGAGCTGTGGAGTGGGAGGGGGGGTGAGAATCTCTTGTATTCTTTTGAGACACAGTATCAACTCTTCAGTGTGCTAGGGAGCTTCGGGTTAGCACAGTGCCACATGTGGCCAGGACAGTTTTAGCAGGCCTGCCTCCTATTTTCACCTCATACATTCTGGAGTGTTGATTGTGCCAGTTATTAAATTATGTTTGCCACTTGGCTTTTCTATAAAAGCTTTGGATTTTGCTTTGGTTTGGCTTTCCTGGTCCTTCTTTGAATAAGAACTTTCCTTTCTACCAATAGCAATTGCCAACCACAGACTGCGAGCGATCCTGTGGGAATAAGTTACAGGACTGGGAGAAGCAGGGTGATGGGAGTCTCTGCAGCAGTGAGCCTTGGTCTGACCCCCACCACTCACCACAGTCATTCTCTGGTGCTGAGAAGGTTAAATTTGGAAAGCTATCATCCAGATGTATTTCAGTGGGATAGATAACATGGACCCCTAGTGTGCTAGATACTGTGGGGGATCATAGAGAGATGGAACTAGTTACGCTCTTGAGGAGTTTACATTCTAGATGTGAGGATAAGACTTCCATGCGTCTACGGTTAAGGCAGTACAAGTAGCAAATGCAGAAGGTAGACACGTTTTTCTGATTACCAATGGAATACATGTTTATTAAAAATAAGTTCAAATATGAAAGAAACATACAGTGTAGAAAGTTCCTCATAGTCTGACTCCTCCTTAAGATAATCACTGATACCTGTTAAGGAATATTTGAGGTGTTGACATTTGAGCTGGACCTTAAAGTAAAATCCAGAGAGGCAGACTGATGGAAGGAAAGCAGGCATCCTAAGGATCCATGCTCCCACTCCAGGGAGGAGCACCCTTACTAGCTTCCCTGACAAAGAGCCAACTTCTGCATGGCCATCTTGGTTACAAGGTGCCAAAGTGCCCAGCTGGAATTAACCTTTGTTATGCACCACCTTGTGCCTTATGTGCTAGCCAGTGTGTGGGGCATCTTATAGATGTTATTGAATTAATTCTCATTATAACCTTTGTAAAGTAGATTTTTTTTCATGTATATTTTTGTTGTAAAATAGGTATCTTTATTTTTGTTTTATAAATAGGGATATGGAGGCTCAGAGGTTACCTGCCAGGGTCCTACAGCAGCAAGCGGTATAGAGTTCTGCTATTCGCTAGGCATGTGATCTTGGGCCAATTATTTCATCTCTGTGGCTCAGTCTCATCTGTAGAGTTGAGTGGTAACAGTATCTGCTTCACCAGGAGTTTTCAGATGAATGAGTTAATACACATTAGGCCAGTGGAACAGTGGGTGTGTGGCACATAGTATGCACTCAGTAAGCAGTAGCTATTTACTATACCTTGTTTTCTCTCTTCTTACATGATTTGTGTCATCTCCCCCACTTAAATCTATAGATGGCCTTGCTGTCCTCCCAGTCATCCCTCACACTTTTCTCTCCTTTACAGTTTCTCTCTCTGCTTCCAACCGTTGCCTTGTCTTCATCCTGTCTCTGCAGTGTCTCATTCCTCTTCTTTCCATTTTCCCTCATTTTACCCTCTTTTGTGGCCTTATCACCTGTCTCCTGTTGTGGTAGCCTCTGACCTGCCTCCCTGCTGTTAGCTTCATTCTTTTATATACCAGAATCATTTCTGAAAGTTCAGTTCTCATCGTATCACATCTCTGTGTTAAAAATAAACATTCACATCTTTATTCAGTTTCTTGGTTTCAAGTTCAAGATTCTTTAATTCTGACCCCACCTCACCCTTTAAGTCTGTTCCCAGACTACTTCCACAAGTCCTCTCTGCTCTTCCTTCCCCCCACCCTCCTCTATCTACTTCTGTCTGGGGAAATTTTACCTACCTGTTACAAGATCCAAATTGAAATATCACTTCGTTTTCTTAGTCTTTTTACCTACTCTTTTTAGAATTTTTATATTCTTTTGTGGGAGTTAGCACATACTGTCTTGAAATATAATTTTCAAGGCACATTCTTATTTTCTGTGTAATTATAACCTAGATCAGTGTAGAGGCTGGGTTTAATTCATATTTGTATACGCCCTCAATGTCCTATAGCAGTGCCTTGCACATAGTAGGTGCTTAATATTTTTGGTCTAAATAAAAGATGGGGGGGGCGGTGTCCTCATAACTGCCTGGTGAGTTTCTCTTGGAGTCTTGGTGAGAGTCACTGTTCAGTGGGTGGAAATGCTGTGGTTTTGTTTTCTAAGAGTCCGACATCTTTTCTTACCCGCCATGGAGGAGAGGCAGAGCCTGTAGGCTCTGCCCATGGGTCCCAGTGCCTGTAACTGTGAAGGGGCTCCAGCCAGTGCCTGCCGTACTAGGTCCCGTGCCTTGGCCCCTCGGCCCCTCCCCACAAATGCTCAGCGGAACAGGGGATTAGGTTCTGGCAGCACAGCTGGGATTTTGGCGGCCATTCCACAGTCGACAATAGCACGCAGCCACCCGGACAGGACCGCGCAGGCCTGCACTCCAAGGCCACAATCTGCCTGGGCTTCTTGTTTGGGTGGCCGAGGGGGAGGAGCGGGCAGAGAGCGGAGTCCTGGCCTTGCCACGCAGAAGGTACGGGCTGGAGAGATTCCCTCTGGGAATGGGCTTGGGGGGTGGCCTTGTCCCAGGGCAGGCGGCGCTCGCGAAAGGAGGCCGGCGCTTTGTGTGTGAGCGGCATGTGTGTGCTTAAAGACACAGCCGCCCCGCCCTGGAGCCGGCAGGAAGCAGCCCCGCGTGAAAGGGCCTGTGTCCTGCTCCCCCTCCAAAGCCTCTGTTCCCGGCTCTTCCTCCCTGCCCCGCGCGCCGCCAGGCAGGGGCTGAGCTAATCATCAGGGCAGTCCGTCGCTGGCCAGAGAGATGGACAGGCTGTCACTGCTGTGTTAAGAGAGCGAAGGGGGAGTGTCCGGGTGATACCAGGTTTGTCAGGCAGGCCACTGTGAGATGTGTTTTGTGTATTTATGCCACAGTTTGCCTTGGCTCTTGCCACTGTTGCCGTTCAGGATTTTTTTGTCTGCTGGCTCCTGCACCCCCCTCCCCCCTCCCGTGCGTCCTAGTCTTTCGTTCGTGGGCCTAGCCTTCGCGGCCCCTCCTCTCCAGTGCGCCCCTCCTCTCCTTGCCCCCGACTGGCGCCCCTCCCCCCCCCTTCCCGAGAGTTCCCTGCTTTCGCTGTACTCCCAGATCACGGAAGCTTGCTGTGCCTTTAAAGAAAGCAGACTCCTGGCTGTGACGCACTTCTGGCTGTCAGCCAGGAAGATCGCTCCTGCCAGGCTGACTGAGAAGAAAACCAACAACTTTTCTTTTGTGTGTGGGGTTACTTTCCACTAGCCCCCCCTTCCTCCTCTCCTTTCAAGATTTAAATGCTAATGGCGGATTAAAACCTGTAGATACGTTTGGCTTTGGGAGTCTGGTAAGGCCCCCCCCCTCCCCCTCCCCTGCACTGAGACTTTTTCTCCCTCCCTCTTTCTCTGGGTTTTTGTTCAAACATGGACGAGGGGGTGCGGTGGAGTCCCCCCCCCCCCCTCCGCTTTCCTGCGCCATCCTTAAAGGGGAGGGAGAGGAGAGGGAGCGCAAGTAAACACTCAGAAACAGGCGCTGGGAGCAGAGCTTGCCAACATCCGGGAGTTGGCGCCTTTGAGAGCAAAGGGTTGCTTTCTTTCCCCCTCGCGTAGATAGATGTCAGCGTGTTTTTGTTAAGAGGGGGAAAGCGTGCGCCTGCACATTGAGCTGTAGAGACAGCTCAAGAGAGCTTCTCCGTTCCTGAGTGAGGCCTGGGTGTGTACGCAGTGGTGGGGAGTGAAAAAGGTTCATTTTGGCCGCGGGTAGCGACCAGGGTGTGTGAATACAGCAGTGGGGGCAGGTGCTGATGAACTGCTGAAGGGGGCTTGGGTGTGTATGTGCAGTATATGGCTATAGGCCCCAGGTCTGCTTCGTGATGGCAACCCTTTTGCCCACATCCTTCTGATCTGGACGTTGCAGAGCATGGAGGTGGGGGGAGGGGCAGATATCAGTAAGCCACTTTTGAAGAAACCAGGGAAATCTTGGTTTCCCTTGCATTCCTTCTCTTGTTCCTCACCAGAGCTCTGGGCCAAATTCTAGGCTACATAGAAGGGTTGGTCTGTGTGAAGAGGGGGAGGCCTGAGTCCAGAGTGAGTCCCTTTTAGGGGACCCAGGAAATATACCCAGCAAGCTGGTTTGCCCTGATCTCAGGAATGCAGAGAAACCCTGTGGAGTTAGACAGGACAGCCTATCCTGGACACCACAGGAGTTGAAAAGGATTGTATTTTTTCCACCTGGGCTGCTCTTGGAGCCACTAGTCCTTAAGCCTTTTACGTCCTCCAGGCCAAGAGATGCACCAGCAAGATATTTCCTATTCTGTTCTTTATGATGAATTAGTTGATAGTGACATAGCTTGGCCTTTGCTGGCCCTCTCTGGGGTAACCTACCAGGTGAGGTCTGGGTGCTTGCTTGCCGGTGCCTCCTGACCTATTCCTCCCAGAGTTAGAGGAGGAGGACCTCCCTCAAGATCAGGGTGTTTACTCTTTGGATGTGGGGGTTATTCGATGGTGGGATATCTCTTAGAAAGGTGTACAGAGCATGGAATTTTTATGGCTGCAGGCAGGCAGGCTGTCAGAGTAAGTAGTGGCAAATCTTGCCATTGAACATGGGCTTATAGATAGGACAGGCATTTTGTTTTGTTTTAAATAAATGTTTATTATTTTTGAGAAAGAGAGCAGGGGGTGGGGGGCGGGGTGGTGGGAAGGGCAGAGATAGAGAATTCCAGGCAGGCTCCCCACAGTCAGTCAGCTCTGAGCCCCATGTGGGGCTCAAACTCACAAACCTTGAGATTATGACCTGAGCTGGAATGAAGAGCCTAACCAGTTGAGCTACCCAGGTGTCCTTATTTTTTTTAAAATAGGCTCCACACATAGTGTGGATCCCAGTGCAGGACTTGAACTCAAGACCCTGAGATCAAGGACCTGAGCTGAGACCAAGAGTTGGATGCTTAACCGACTGAGCCACCCACGTGCACTCAGACATTTCCCTTGTGAGCTCTGAGCCTGTGAGCCTTTGGAAATCAGGGATAGAGAGGGGGTGGGGCTTGGGAAAGGATGCCTTGAGGTGGGAGTTTGTGTGGGATTTGGGCCAGGAAATTCTGGGAGTGGGAGCTATCACCTAAGAGAATGAGCTTTCAGTGGAGGCAAGGGCTTGTGATCAGTACAATTTTGTAGTTTTCTGGGACCAAATTTCACTTTGGTGTTATCTTGAGGTAGGGCTGGTGTTCTGGCAGGCAGTAAGTGAGTTAAAGATGGTCTCAAAAGGAGCTGGGGGGGGGGGGGGTTGGGGTAAGGAGAGCAGTGCTGCCACAACACAACTCAGACCCTCTGGCATTTGACCTATCACTTGGTTAAACCCTTGGAACTGAAACTTTTCTTGAACAGACCCCAGAGCTTAGCAACATGACCCTCTGGTCTTGGTCCTTGCATCTGAGCAGGTGGTTTGCATTAGCTTCAGTCCTGGTAGGAAACCATGGCTAGGTTTTAACTCTTTAAGACCCAGAGAGGGTACAGGCCAGGTGGCTATGCGTCTTTGAGTGTCCTTTTCCTTGTCCTGATATATCTTTTCTAGAAACAGAGGGATTCCTGTAAATGTGGGGCTTGGTCCTGATGTAGGAATTTACATTATATCGGTTTTGAAAATGTAAAGAGGATGCAAGGCCATAAGTTTATAAGGTAGCTTCTTCTGTGTCTTGTGTCGTGGTTCCTTCTTGAACTCAGGGAAGAGAGGGCACCTTATCAGGTCTGTGAAGTCTCTGTTTGAGATTCTGAGGGTACTTCTTTTCACATAAATGGGTAGGTGGGAACTCTGAAGGTGCCTTGAGAAGCCTTGGTTTGTTTGTTATTTGGGGATTGTGGGTGGGTCGTACCTGATCACATTGGGTGGATCTCAGATCCTTTTGTGAAATGGTTTTGAGCTACAATGCGGGGATCTGTTTTTCCATCACCATGACCATCACCCAGTCTTCTGGGTGGGGCTTGCCTCAGATTTCAGGGGGAGGGTGGGGAGGATGGTGCTTTGGCTGGGAGCCCTCGGGTTCTAAGCCAAGGCCTGCTTAAAGCTATAGTCCCAATCCGAAGACTAGCCATGCCACTGGCTTCAGTCATTCGTTAACCAGAGAAATGAGTGGCTGTCTGTCCTAACAGCTCCCACCTCAGTGTCCTGTCTCTGGAAAAGTGCTTCTTTATGGGCTTTGAGGTGACAAAGTCATTCTGGAGTGCCTCATGTTGAGTATTGGATTCTTCCTGTTTCCTTGCCTGGGGAGCCCAGAAGAAGGCATTTGGCCTTGACACCAGTTTTCCTGAGCAGTGGAACTAGTTTTAGACAGGCTCCCCCAAGGAGGACATAAGGGTTGTATGTTTTGCCTCTAAGATGAAGGGAAGAGGTTGGTTAAACCTCAGGTCATTTTTAGCAGCACAGCTGTGGAATCTCTCAGAGGGGGCAAGATATACCTCCGGTTGCAAATAAAATTTCTGACCGAAATTTTGGACCTCTCCAGACAGCAGGTCTAGAGGCAACAGTGGGGATGAGGGGGAGGTGATCTGGGCCTCATTTCCCTTGTTCCTAAATAGCTTAGACTTTTTTTTTTTTTTTTTTTTTAAGAAGCCCCAATAGAACATGGCCATTGCTGCCTTCACCAGGACCAAGCATGGTCCCTCTAACTTTAGGCTGGCCAAGCACTAGAAGAGTCTTTTTGTGGTGCAATAGTTGAGACCATCTGTCTTCATCCTTGCTTTGCCCCAGGGTGCTAGGCATTCAGTGCTGATGGATAGGCCATGCTGGATGAAAATCAAGCAAGACTGAAGAACATTTAGGCCCTTTAGCTTCTTTGCCCTCCTGAGAGTTCCCTTTACCACTTCACTTGGGTCTTACCAAAGCCCAGGTGAATTGGCTCATTTCCAAGTCTGTGATGTTGGTATTACAGGTGGGTATTATTGGCTTTTGTGGGGTCAGGAAGCACTTAATTATAATTAACAGTTATATTTAGCATTTAATTATTTTCAATATTTTAATGCTTCGTGTATGTTTAATATCATTCCTCATCCTGTTGTAAGCTCCTCAGAGGTAGGGGCCATGTCATTGTCTCCCATTTCCCATGTGTCTTCCAGCACAGGATGAACATATGTATGGAGCAAGAAAATAACCTTTTTGCTTGTTTGATAAGCACTATACACTTGCACAGGAAGGAATAAGAAATGATAGGGAGTGGATTACCATCAGATTTATGTATATCTTTCCCCTGCTAGACAGTGGGCACCTTATGGACAAGAATGGAGTCCCAACACATTGAACACAGAAGGTGCCTAGCAAATGTTGTTTTCAAAGAACCCACACCTTAGGGGATACTAATATGTGGGGAAAGTTACGGGTGATGTGACTCTTAACCACTCTTGTTCTTCTTGGAATAGTGACAGACTGAGTACCTGTGACAGGAGGTGGGTGGTGGGACTGATTGCCCCCACGATTTGTGGGAATTCTGGGAGCTCCTGGGAGATGTTGAGGAATATTTAGTCACCAGGTATGTGGTCTCTTGGGCAGGTTGGCAGGCAGTTGGCTGATTCTCAATGGGAAGGGAAATTGGAAGCAGGAATGCCAGGACAGGTACCTAATCCTTCATTAAATGTCCTGTGAGATCTCTGCCAGAATTGGATGTGGCATCATCCAGTCCCTCATTTGAGCCATGTCTTTGACATTTCTGTGGGAGATATACAAATCCAGAATTTGGAGAGTTTTCCCTTTAAGGACTTGTTACGTAGAATTTGGATACCTGCAGAATGAGCCAGAAATCAACCTTTCTGCTTAAGATTAGTGATTGTGTATTGTATACCTACCATATACCAGGCACTATGCTATTTGCGTTATCTGCTTAGTCTTGAAGCATCACAGTAACCCAGGGAAGTGTTTGTGATTCCCGTTTTGTAGAGAGGAAACTGAGACTGAAAGAACTTACGCTACTTGTCCAAGGTCACAAGACCAAGGTCACATGGGATCACCATTCAGACCCATGCCTGTCTGAAAAGCCATGTTTATTGTATGTTTTATTTTTTTATTTTTTAAATGTTTATTTTTGAGAGAGAGAGAGCTCGAGGATAGGAGGGGCAGAGAGAGAGGGATAGAATCCGAAGCAGGCTCCAAGGCTGTGAGCTGTCAGTACAGAACCCAGTGCAGAGCTCAAACTCATGAGCTGTGAGATCATGACCTGAAGTCGGATGCTTAACTGACTGAGCCACTCAGGCACCCATGTTCTATGTTTTAAGGGCACCATGTCCCAAAGAGGAGGGTTGAAGAAAAGCCTTGAATGTTATATTTTCTGTGGAACAGAAAGATTGCATGTAGAGCTTGTGGACATTGAATTAAATGCAGGATTCTTTACTGTTACAAGTTTTACAGTAATTTTATTTTATTAAAAAATTTTTTTTGGTGTTTGTTTATTTTTGAGAGAGAGACAGAGCATGGGTGGGGGAGGGGCAGAGAGAGAGGGAGACACAGAATCTGAAGCAGGCTCCAGGCTCGGAGCTGTCAGTACAGAGCCCGATGTGGTGCTCGAACCCACAAACCATGAGATCATGACCTGAGCCTAAGTTGGATACCTAACTGACTGAGCCACCCAGGCGCCCGAAGTTTTATAGTTATGTTATGTTATGTTATTTTATTTTATTATTTTTAAAAATTTTTTTAATGTTTATTTATTTTTGAGAGAGAAAGCACGAGTGGGAGAGGGGCAGAGAGAAAGGGAGACACAGAATCCAAAGCAGGCTCCAGGCCCTGAGCTGTCGGCACAGAGCCTGACATGGGGCTCAAACCCATGAGCTGTGAGACCATGACCTGAGCTGAAGTCGGACGCTCAACTGACTGAGCCACCCAGGCGCCCCTATAGTAATTTTAATGTGTACTTTGAGCTTCTTTCTCAAAATTCCCATGGTGCCTTGGTAGATTTAAGTGCTGTGTGAAGAGAGATTTATTTAAATATTAAGAGCCAGTAAATTGAACCACTTCCCCCTTCATCGTTCATCATGGATATCTGATATAATTAACTGCTCTTCTTTTGGTTTTCAGGTGCATTGGGGTGACTGTTTGGTGTCACCAAGATGACACTCCATGCCACCCGGGCAGCGGCACTTCTCTCTTGGGTGAGTAGTCTTCCTCTCTTTTTGTTGAGAATTTTCCCAGAAAGTTTGGAGGGGTGCGAGAGGGAACCAGGGCTATGTAACGTCTTCTC
Source organism: Prionailurus bengalensis (assembly GCF_016509475.1). Lineage (NCBI taxonomy): Eukaryota > Metazoa > Chordata > Mammalia > Carnivora > Felidae > Prionailurus > Prionailurus bengalensis. Next base: position 59,755,640 of record NC_057346.1, read on the forward strand.
ATCTCCAGATTAATAACAGTTTTCCTTTGCCTTTCTCCTTAGTTTTTAACTTTTATTATCCCTGGTGATGTTGCTGCTGACAATGGTCCATAACTCTGCTTGTGTGGCTTAGAAGAGTATTATCTTCTAAGCTTCTGTATACCTCTTAGGAGAAGTATAAATTTCTTTTCTCATGGGACGGTTGGCTGCAGCACGGCATAGAGACCCATCTTCATTTGCTTCCTGTGCATTTTCCTAACTAGAAGCGTTTATGCTGAACTTCAGTAACATGCAGGGACTTTGGTCTTGAAAGGCCTTTTATTGTAGGGCAAGGTTCTCCTTGCTTTCTTTACCATGCTTCTGTCTGTTTCCACTGTTTTCCTGTTGCCTTCTTGATTACTTAAATCCTTGTGCTAGATCTTTTCATACATTTGTCCAAGACAAACAATGGCAAATGAAGGAGTAATACCGAGCACTGGGAACATAAAGGTACAGAGAAACAGAGGAGGCCACAGAGTGTAGTGATGACAAGCATGGACCTTGGAGTCAGACAGCCTGATAGAATCAGCACTCTCACCTGTGTGCATGACCCAGGGCAAGTTACTTAGCCTCTCAGCACCATATTTTTTAAATTGAAATAAAAATACATCATAGAGTTATTATGAGGACAATGAAATAATGTTTGTAAAAAGCATTAAGCACAGTATCTGAATAAATAATAATTCTTGATACTTAAAATATTGCCAGGGCATGCTATATGGTACAGGGTATTTTAGTAGTCACCCTGACTACTGATCAATTAGGGCCAAGTGAAAAGCCAATCAGAAAAATTACAGAATAGTTTGAAGGACATGAATTTTTAATTTCCAAGTAGGGTGGGCTTAATAAGACATTGTCTTTAATTGCTGTAAATCTCTAGTCAAGAAATGTGTTTATTTTTTTTTTTTTTAATTTTTTTTTTCAACGTTTTTTTATTTATTTTTGGGACAGAGAGAGACAGAGCATGAACGGGGGAGGGGCAGAGAGAGAGGGAGACACAGAATCGGAAACAGGCTCCAGGCTCTGAGCCATCAGCCCAGAGCCCGACGCGGGGCTCGAACTCACGGACCGCGAGATCGCGAGATCGTGACCTGGCTGAAGTCGGACGCTTAACCGACTGCGCCACCCAGGCGCCCCTCAAGAAATGTGTTTAATATACAGGATGTACAAGGGTGCCTGAGTGGCTTAGTCGGTTAGTGTCTGACTCTTGATGTCTGCTCAGGTCTTGATCTAGGGTCATGAGTTCAAGCCCCATGTTGGGCTCTGCGCTGGGTGTGAAGCCTACTTTAAAAAGAAAAAAAAAAAAAAACAAAACGTACATTCTTAGTCTTCAGTTTCTGAAGTAAATGTGAATTTTAGTTGTACAGTTTAAAATGGGTATTTTTATATTTATAGTTTACTTATTTTCTATTTCCATTACATTTCAGTTTATTTTTCAATCAAAAGGTCTCATGTTTATTACTGAACCAACCTACTGGTGCAGAAGCATAATGACAGAGAAAAGTCATTTCCTTGATAAAACAGATCTGCTGTTCAGGTAGTGGGGAGGTGATGGAGTAGGATGTAATGGAATAGGAACATACGACTTTGAGGCGGCATAAGTGTGTGCCATCTCATGTATGATCCCTTGTAGACCCAGCGTCGTTCTTCTCCAGAGCTGCCTCTTGGAGTTGTATCAGATTTTATTACCAGTTTTTATCCGAATCCACTGGAGAATGGGACGATTCTGCTTTTGTTTCTTGGCCAGGAATCGCTTGATCCTGGAAGTCTTGTGAGAAGACATACTGAGAAACCGCACCACACGGCACAATGGCGGTAGCGGAGAAGAGAAGAGCTCAGTGTTTTATATCTATGTTAGAAACATTGTCTCTTCCTTTTCCGCCCCTCATCCCTAGGAAGGGGCTGGTTGTGAGCTATGTCTCTAGTTCAGCAGATAAACTGAATATTGGGGGATCCTTCAGCCACATTCTTTTATTTTTTTATTTTTATTTTTTTTTAATGTTTGTTTTTGAGAGAGAGAGAGGCAGAAGGTGAACAGGGGAGGGACAGAAAGAGAGGGAGACAGAATCTGAAGCAGGCTCTAGGCTCCAAGCTGTCAGCACAGTGCCTGACATGAGGCTTGAACCCACCAACCGTGAGGTCATGACCTGAGCCAAAATCCGATGCTTAACCAAGAGCCACCCAGATGCCCCTAGCCACATTGTTTTAAGTTCATCAGTTTATTTATTTAGGTCCTATGTTTGGTTTTATGGTGAGTACTATCATTACAGAGAACAGACATAGGGTTAGTCTTATTTAACAGCAGATACTTGCGTACTTTTTTCAAGAGTCAGAATGAACATGCATTAAAATTATTAATATATAGTTACATAGAAATTTTCAATTTAAACAAAAGATTGGGGCATCTTGGTGGGTCATTTTGTTAAGCATCTGACTTTGGCTCAGGTCGTGATATCCTGGTTCTTGAGCCCAAGCCCTACTTTGGGTGAACACAAAACACCACCTTAGGTGAGCCCCTCTTCTCTCTCTCAACAACCTCCTCCCCCCACTCCTCCCGGGATTCATTCATTCATTCTCTCTCTCTCTCTCTCTCTCTCTCAAAAATAAATAAATAAATAAATATAAAAATACATATATATGCACACACACATACATACACACACAAAAGGCAGCTAAAGTGGATTTTATGATACTGTAGCAGCATCAAATAATACTTGTTACATTAGGGGGAAGAGTGGCATAGAACACACACATGTGACAATTATAGTTGTGGTTTAGCAAAAAACAACATAGGAAAAAAGACTAGAAGGAAATACTTCAAAACACTAAAAATGCATGGATTAAAATACTAGAATGAGTGGGTTCCCTCCCCGCCAGGGTTTCAGTAATTTATTTTATTGTGTCAAAATGAATTTATAGTTTGCTTGAAGTGTATCTTGAAATTGTTCCCTACCCAGAAGTTACCATGAATAAACTGTTATAGGGAATAGGGAACTTTTTAAGATTCAACAACCTTAAGTAACTCTGAAAACCTTACAGGCAGCTCTTGGGTTGTTTATTGTTTAGTGAACTCGGCCCTCACTCTTGTGTTTTGAACCAGACTAGTGAGCTGCTTCACTTCCTCAGCTTTCCAACAATTTCTCATTTGAGAGCAAAATAATGCACAGGAAGAAAATACATTTTTATATCCATGAAAGAAACTGTTGCTGGATTCTTACTTAATTGGTGTGGGATGAATCCAGATTCCTTAAGTGACTTTAAATCCGCTAACTGGTGTGATTTTTCAGTCTTGTTAGTGACACAGTCCTTGAATGTTTTTCTTAGATTACAGGTATTAAAAGGAGGCTGTTTTGGGTGCTTAAGTCTTGGCACTCTCTTCATTTTTAGCTGATGGAAAAGGACCTTGGCCTGGTCCTTCAAATCTTCTTCAAAATCTTCGAAAATTTACACTCGCCTTTCCTGACTAATTAGGTCAAGCGTGACAAGATGGTATAAATGTATTGTCTTTAAGGCTTCAAAGAGGTCATATTTTATGTTCTACTCTTTTTTTCCCCCCTTAACTTTTAGCCTATTTTAATTTAGATCCATCTAGAAGTTGTTTTTTTAAAACTTTTTTTTATATTTATTTTTGAGAGAGAGACAGAGCATGAGCAGGGGAGGGGCAGAGAGAGAGGGAGATACCACATCTGAAGCAAGCTCCAGACTCTGAGCTGTCAACACAGAACCCGATGTGGGGCTCAAACTCATAAACTATGAGGTCATGATTTGATCTGAAGTCGGATGCTTAACTGACTGAGCCACCTAGGAGCCCCTAGAAGTTGTTTATATTTTTAAGTTTATTTATTTTGAGAGAGAGTGGGGAAGGGGCAGAGAGAGAATTCCAAGCAGGTTCTGCATTGTCAGCACAGTACCTGATGCGGGACTCAAACTCACAAAGTGCAAGTTCATGACCTGAGCCAAAACCAAGAGTTGGACACTTAGCTGACTGAGCCACCCAGGTGCCCCCCTGCCTTTTATTTTTAAACATACATTTAAAAAATTTTTTTAATGTTTATTTTTGAGAGAGAGAGACAGAGCATGAGCGGGGGAGGGGCAGAGAGAGGGAGACACAGATGCTGAAGCAGGCTACAGGCTCTGAGCTCTCAGCACAGAGCTTGACTCGGGGCTGGAACCCATGAACCGTGAGATCATGACCTGAGCCAAAGTCAGACACTTCACCGACTGAGCCACCCTGGTGCCCCTAAAAGTTGTTTTTAACATAAAAATATTTAACTGAATAAATAGTATCATTTCTGTGGCTGAGTTACTGTTTCTTTTTATTTAATACTCTTGATTCTCTAGTGCAGTCAGCCTGTTTAACTACTGAGAAGTAAAAGTTTTGCTACATCTACTTCATTATTTTAATATTATTAATAATAATAGTGCTTTGCATTTAGCACTTGTATTTTGTTACATATTTTTGCACCCATAATTCCATTTGAACGCACACCAGTCCTCTAAAGTAAACAGCAAACAGTGTAGGAATTCCATCCATTGGGCAAGTGAGAAAGTAGGTACGGAGAGATAAGTTGATAACAAAGGTTCCTGGCAAGTTCGTGGAAGACCTGCACCCAAAATCTTTATCTGGGAGCTCTCATCCCAGTACCAGTTCATTCATTTCTTCATTTATCTACCTTTCTTTCTGTCAGATTATCTAGTAATCTCTACACCCATTGTGGGGCTCGAACTCACGACCCTGAGATCAAGAGTAGCATGTGCTTCCAATGGAGCCAGCCAGGCGCCCCATAGCCCAGTACCTTTTAAAGAGCACACTTGTAAACAGAAACTACTCATTGCACATAATAACCACTGTGCTGAAGTTCTTAAAAATACCTTGTTAATAAGCAGCCTAAGTTCCCTTCTTACCTCAGTCTTGCATGTGTGATTGACTGACTTAGCAAACCCTTTGTTCCTCTGGTAGTAACAAAGGTGAAGTTCAGCCCAGGCTTCTTCTGAACTTGATGCCTTTGGAATTTCTGAGGTTTTCCTGGAGAAGTTGACTGTATATGCTTGTTGAATAACCTGTGTACCTGACTCATTCGCAGGTGACTGACTGCTGGTGAGTTTCCTGGTTGTAAAGACTGATTTAGGTGGATGCCTGCCTAAAGGCAAAGAAGAGAAAAAGGCAGTTGAATCAGGATTGCCAAGTTTCTCTCTGGGGTTCCCAGCTCTTCTTTTCCTCCCTTATTTTTTCTTTGTTATCTTGTTCTCTCATCATTTCTCCCTGTGTCAGCCAAAGGTTTATGTCTGGGAAGGATTTTTAAAATGTGTAAATAACAGGGGTACCTGGGTGGCTCAGTCGGTTAAGCATCTGACTTCAGCTCAGGTCATGATCTCACGGTTCCTGAGTTCGAGCCCCGCATCGGGCTTGGTGCTGACAGCTCAGAGCCTGGAGCCTGCTTCGGATTCTGTGTCTGTCTGTCTCTCTCTGCCTCCAACCACCCCCCCCCCCGCCCCCAAATAAATAAACATTAAATAAATTTTATTATTAAAAAAAAATTTTTAACATTTATTCATTTTTGAGAGACAGAGTATGAATGGGGGGGAGGGGCAGGGAGAGAGGGAGACACAGAATCCGAAGCAGGCTCTAGGCTCTGAGCTGTTGCACAGAGCCCGATGCAGGGCTCGAACTCACAAACCACGAGATCATGACCTGAGCTGAAGTCGGACACTTAATCGACTGAGCCACCCAGGTGCCCCAACGTTAAATTTTTAAAAAATGCATTAGCAAAATTTTGTATCTGCGTGATAGTATATAAAACATACGTAGTATTTAATGTAAGTTTTGAATAGATATTTCAAAGTCCACGAGATAGAAAGGGCTATAATGTGAAAATTTGAGGTATGGAGGGTTATAATGTAAATATTCAAGAGATACAAAGAGCAATAATACAAAAAACTTTTCTTTTAACCCGCTTCTGACTCCCCTGTCCCTAGAGGCAGTGGTAGTACAGGACAGTTTCTTGTGTGTTTTTCCAGAGCCATTTTATGCCTAGTTATAGTTAAATTATATCCCTAGTGCTGGAGCATCTTCAGAGAATTTTGGCTCTCATTTAGTTGAAGCCAGAGGAAGGGGGTCTGAGGCTGCATGCAGGTGGCTGTTACTGGGCACGTGGCTGCAGCAGCTTCTCTCCGCTGAAGTGCAAGCTCCGAGGACCAGCTGTTCTTCGCGCCTGCGGCCTGCAGCTGTGGGCACCCACTGTGAGCAGGCTCATTGTCGGCATCTGGGGAGCACGGCCAACGCAGTGCTCCTCACACTCGCAGTGGGTCACCAGGCTCTCCCCTTTGTTTCACAGGTGAACAGTCTGCATGTAGCCAGCCCCGTGGAGGCCGTGCTGCAGCTCCAGGACTGCAGTGTCTTCCTCAAGATCATTGACGGCATGTGAGTATACACCACACCCCTCTCCAGCCTCCCACGTGAGGCTGAATGTTGGGCTGGGGACCACATTTACTCCCTTTCCTTGCCGACAGCTGTGACCAGAAAGCATGGGCAGGATTGCCAGCGTGGGGCCCCAAGGCAGGAGCACACTGAGCTCATTGCCTAGTCACTCTCTCTCTCTATGGGAAGAGGTTTCGCTCTGGTCCCATCCCATGGCTTCCTCACTCTTGCACAGGAGAGCCTGCAGGTCTCTGTGCTTTCACAGGATTTCAAGAGTCTGCTCTGGGCCTCCCTGTCCTCTTGTCTCAGTGAGAGTCTTCCATACCTTCTCGTGGCTCTGGCCTGTCCTTACCTCACAAGCCCTCCTGGCAACCTGTAAGGCCAGGAGGAAGAAAGGGGAAGCTCTTGCACTTAAGGGAAATAAGTAGCACCTAGAAATCTTATCTCTAACTTGTTAGTGTGCCACAGATCTGCCCCTTTCTAAACCATTAGAGCTTTTCTGGGGGTTTTGCCTGCCTCATTAACTTGCTTTGTGAGGTCGATTAGCATTTGATAAGCTGCTTGTTGTCCCCTAGCCAGGATTCTAGTGAGCTTTTTTTTTTTAACATCTGTCTTTGAACGTCTCAGTTATCTGGGAAATCAGCGGAGTGGGCCTCCCCCTTATATCTTCCCTCTCTGGAACCAAGCAAAGATGTAACCTACAAGTTACAAGGGTCAAGCTGTAACCTACGGTCATTTTTTAAGGCTCATATAGTTCATTCTTTTTCGTCTGTCATCAAGCCTTCAGAAATTAGGGCAAAACTGACCTTTTTTCACATCTTTGTGCTGTGGGCAGAAGTAGAGGTCAGCCATAATGTAGAGAATTGAGGGGACAGAGAGGACCATCCCTTTTCAAAGGAAAGCACGGTAGACAGCCCCCAGGTCAGGGATAGTCTGAAGTGTTGACTGAGAGTGTTCTTGTTCCACACGTAGCAGGTAAGAACTGGGGTGGGGGCTTCAGTATCTCTGTGAAGCAGTTTGGCTACCCCTTCATAGGGAAAGGAGGCAGAACTGAGCTTGTCAGAGGCAGGGGCTGGATCTGATTCACCTTGAGTTCCTCTGTGCCTAGCTTGGGACAGTACATTGATTCGGTTTTGATTAATGTTTGTTGAGTAAGTGAACAAAAATGTAGTTGATACTGTTCATCACCGAAGTCTAGTGGGGCTGAGTAGCCTAGAACAGATGGATTCAGCAAGAATGGTTTTTGGTTTTAATTTTTTGAGTGTGTTTTTTGAAGTGTATGTTGGTGGTGGGATGTCTTACAAGGTTTTTTTAAAGTCCCTGTGGCTCTAACTAGCACCTGCTTTAGTGCCTCTGAAAGAGGTCACTATTTTCTTACTTTGATACAGACAGTACCATTTTCTTTCCCAGTTACCCAGTCAGGACCTTTCAACATCATCTCGAATTCCTCCCTCTCCTTGGCAGTGATTCTACTAGGTCATCTTCCTCTCATTTTGTCCTTTAGAAGACTTCTCACATCTCTGCCTCTGCCTCACTCTGGATACCTGGCCCTCGTGGCTTGGTTCTGCTCTAATCTGTGCTTATTCCCAGGGCATTCCTGTTCATGTGACCTCAGGAACCTTCTTCCTCCAGTCCTTCTCTCATGGTGGTGCCCCACAGCTGGTGGACCTCAGGGATGGACTCTTTATTGCCAGAAGGTTGAAATCTAAAATCTCCAGCCTTGGCATTGAAGAACTTTGATCAGGGACTCATCTCCTCCCACCAGTCTTGTTTCCTACTCATTTCTAACTCCATACCTACCCTATTTTTTTTCTTCCCGGATCCTGTAGAATTTCCTAAGTTCTGGATTTTATTTTATTTTTTATTAAAAAAATTAAAATTTTTTAATGCTTATTATTTTTGAGAGAGAGAGAAAATTAGCGGGGGAGGCCCAGAGACAGGGAGACACAAAATCTGAAGCAGGCTCTAGGCTCTGAGCTATCAACACAGAGCCTGACACAGGACTCGAGCTCATGAACTGTAAGATCATGACCTGAGCTGAAGTCGGACACTTAACTGACTGAGCCACCCAGGCACCCCTAAAAAAATTTTTTTAATGTTTATTTTTGAGGGAGGGAGAGAGCGAGCGAGCAGGGGAGGGGAGGGAGGGAGGGAGACAGAGAAACCAAAGCAGGCTCCAGGCTCTGAGCTGTCAGCACAGAGCCCGATGTGGGGTTCGAACCCACAAACCACAATCCTGGCCTGAGACGAAGTCGGACACTTAACCAGTTGAGCCACCCAGGCATCCCTTGATTTTATTAATTGTATCATGGTACTGCTCAACTTGTTCTCCCCGCCGTCGCTCCCCTCCCCCACCCCTGCCACCTCCACCCCCAACCCAACCTTGTTGCCTGTAAACTGGTAATTAGATCCAAGCTTGATTAGCTGAAGGGTTTTTTGTTGTTGTTTTCTTGTTTTTGCACAAATTCTTCATAGGAGAATTATGTACCACCTATAAGTTAGCATTTTGCAATTCTTTTTTTTTTTTAATTTAAATTTTATTTTTTTTAATTTACATCCAAATTAGTTAGCATATAGTGCAACAATGATTTTAGGAGTAGATTCCTTAGTGCCCCTTACCTATTTATCCCATTCCCCCTCCCACAACCCCTCCAGTAACCCTGTTTGTTCTCCATGAGTCTCTTCTGTTTTGTCTCCCTCTCTGTTTTTATATTATTTTTGTTTCCCTTCCCTTATGTTCTTCTGTTTTGTCTCTTAAAGTCCTCATATGAGTGAAGTCATATGATATTTGCCTTTCTCTGACTAATTTCACTTAGCATAATACCTTCCGGTTCCATCCACGTAGTTGCACATGGCAAGATTTCATTCTTTTTGATTGCCGAGTAATATAGCCTTTTGCAGTTCTTAGTGAAAGGAATTATCTTTCAAACCCTAATGAAGTGGTAGATCTACACAGTTAACATCAGTGGCTGGTAAAATCATTAGGCTGACGATACCTAAGCCTACTATTTAATTTTAATCTCATGAAAATATGGGCAGCCAGGTGTGATGCTCTTTGTGTTGTAAAAGTACAGTAGGGTGTAGCATGGTTTTTGGTATGTGTGTTTGTTTTTGTTTTTGTTTTTGACTTAAGAATAGATCAAGGTGAGATGCTTGGTTGGCTCAGTCATTGGAACATGCAACTCTTGATTTCGGGGTCATGAGTTTGAGTCCCACTTTGGGGGTAGAGATTACTTAAAAAAATAAAATCTTGGGGAAAAAATAGATCAAGGAGCATTTGTTTTTGAGGAGATCAATTTCCTTGGCTTAATGACAAGAGCAGTAGAAATGTCCAAGAGGTAAGCATGTGTATCCTTGGTTTAGCAACTGTAGCTTGGTAACCTGGTGGGAAATTTTCACTGGGAGGGTTATAAATTCAAGATGCACATTTTCCAAGTTGTCTTCTAATGCACTGCCTGAGCCTTAGACTAGGAGAAGTGAAGGTGTAGGGAGGGTAAGAGAGGAGGGAGAGAGAACACAAATACATGCGCGTGCATGTGTGCGCGCGTGCGCGGTGGAGGGGAGGGGCTGTTGAAATTCCACGTTAACCCTAATCTCCATCTCGGATCCAGGCCAGTGCAAATCAACTTCCTTTGGGAAGACAGATGTGTTCTTGGTGAACGTGTTCTGGCTTTTTCATTGTGGATGATGCTACTGTTGCTAACCTAAATCAGATGCTGGTTCTCCAGGGAAGGCCGTGGAGGATGGCAGGGTTGGTGGCAGATAGCAGCTGTGGGGCTTGAACAGGTCTTGTTCTTTGGCCACTTGGCCTTCTCTCTGGGAAAATACATTGACATCAGCCCCTCTATCAAGTTTCCCTTTCTGTTCTGTGTGGGAATAGCCTGAAGCAAAAAGGCTGTCCCATCTCTGATACCTGTGAGACTTGACTAGCAAAGTGTAGTAGAGTCATTTTGCCAGAAAACCTAAAGCTCTGACATTTGTGTTACTGACCTTGACCTCTCCTCTTCCTGTTATAAAGCATCCTTCATCTGTTAGTCAACCCATATGTACAGAGTACCTCCTGTACCCTAGCTTTCAGGTCACACAGTTAGAGGGGTCATTTGTAAGTGATGCTGTTGTATCAATCAGTGCTGCAGAAAGTCCTGAGGGGGAGGAAGGAGTCATGACTGGTAGTGGTTGTGGATAAGACTTGGACTCACTTTTTAAAAAAAATTTTTCTAATGTTTACTTTTGAGAGAGCATGCAAGTGAGGGTCAGAGAGAGAGGGAGACCTAGGATCTGAAGCAGGCTCCAGGCTCTGAGCTGTCAGCAGAGAGCCCAAAGCAGGACTCAAACCCACAAACCACGGGATCATAACCTGAGCTGAAGTTGGACGCTTAACTGACTGAGCCACCCAGGCGCCCCTGAACTCACTTTTAAAGGATGGGCTGGATTGTTCCAGGTCCAGCATGTTTAAAGCATATTCCATGTAACTTTACTTATCCTAGGGGCTTAGTGGGGGGAAAAAGAGGTTTTGTGGTCAGACAGGTTTAGGAAATAATTCACGTTATATCCTTTTCTTTAGAAAATGCTCGGTTTGGTTTAACCCAGCGTTTCTCAAACATTTAACCTGAGAACCCTCTTTGTTTTTTATCTAATGGAGTACACTTAGGGAAATTACTGCTCTGTGCTGAGGCAAGGAGTCACAATGTTCCAGATTGTGGGTAGGTAGGGAAGATGGCTCTTTTAGGAGCCTGGGAGGAGATTGGCATCTCCTGATGGCTTTGTAGGAGTCCCTAATCACACCAGCTATCCAGAAAATGGCTTGTGGGGGGTTCACTTGGAAGAATCCTTTGTAATCACGTGGGAGAGGGAGGGAGGTACATTCGTGGTCTTGGCTTGGGTGCTGCTTATGCTTTGCAGGATGTCCAGCACTGCTAAGTTCTCTGGTTCTCAGGCCCTCCCTGCCCTCCAGAAAGTTGACTGAAAGCTGGAACATTCAGTAGAATCTGGAGGTTGAGGAACAAGAGGCCCCTTTAATTAGTATCTCCAGCCATAGAAGCCCAAGGAGAAAAGTCTGCTTTCTGACTTCTAGTGAAGCTATTCCCCAGTGAGATTGACAGGGCAGTTAGCCTGAGCACCAGGGGCCCGGGCTGTGTGAGGGCTCCCCCTGCTGCCTCCCTCTCCCCATAGCTCTCTCAGCATGTAGCCTGCCCTTCCAGTTAAACAGACCAGCGCAGCAATACCCAGCCACTTGAGTGTTGTCCCTTGGCCTTAGCCATCTCAGCCTTTGATCTGTTGTGTTGAACTTTGCCCTGTCCCTTCAGAGCCTTGGGAATTCCCTCCTGTTCTTTCAGTTCTTTGACTTGTTTTTCCCTTTCCATCATTTGTCTTACTCTCACTGTGTTTCCTAGGCTTTCTGACCTTTTACAGTTAAGCCATTCCAGACTATTGAACCTAGCTTCCCCTTCATCTCTGTCATCTTCGTCCTCTCCCCTCGGCCCCCTTCCCACAGAGCCTTTCATATTCATGAAGAGGGTGTCAGAGTTTTTTCCAGAAGGACCTCCTGCCTCAAGTTCCCACTTCTCACCCACCACACAGTTCCTTCTGACCAAATGGTGTCTTGGTATCTTCTCCCCTGCCACCAGCATCTCTCCCAGATCCAATGCAGACCAAACCTGAAGGAAGGGGCAGGTGGCATGGAATGGAGTAGTGAGGGGGAAGGATTGCTAAGTACTCTGGTCCTGATACTTGTTCTTTTTCTAGCCACGGCACTGATGAGGGGCAGCAAATCCTGCAACAGCCGGTACCAGAGAGACTGGACTTTGTGTGCAGTTTTTTGCAAAGTAAGCACCTTTCTTATCTAGCTGAGAAGGAGCTGCTTCCTCAACTCCCAGGACTTTGGGAGTCCAGAGGAACCAGCTCACAGGTGTCTGGAGGTGCAGAGGCTCAAGGCTGCTGACTCTGTACCACAGAGATGAATATAACTGTTTCCCTGGGTCTGGTGATGCTTATGCCGTCAGGGAAGAAGAGTGTCCCTTCAGTCCCAGAGCCCATCTCTAAGATCCAGGTAGAGCCAGAGAGTCAGTTTTTAGGACTCATCACCTTGGGCTCCCCTCCCCCCGCCCCATGCAAGGAGTTGGAGGAGAGAGATGGATCCATGTTGTCCTCTTTCCCTTGTAAGAAAAACATTCCCCTGGATGATTTTGAATTAATTACCTAGGCAATAGATGGGGCAGAGGCAGATTTAGGTTGAGGTCTTGGCTCTTCTACTCACAGCTTGTATGGCCTTTCTGGATGTAGGTTTTTTTGTCTATAAGATGGAATAATTGCTCTTAAGGTTGATAGGTAGTAAGAACAGATGTAAAGTTAGCACAGTGTCAGTTCCCCTCCCTTGTACAGTCATGGACACAGAGTCCTCCTCTTTGACACAGGAGCTATCAGCCATCACCCCCTCAGGAGAGTTATGGGAAAGGTGATAATAGATTTAGATAAAGCAAAGGTTAATTGATAGTTAGCATAACAGCAGAAGAACCAGGTGTCCCTAGTCCTCCTGATCTAACTCAGCTTCAGGCTTTCTCCACGACCTTACTTGGAATAAGACCCTAGAGTGACCTGGAATCTCTGGTTCCTTCTCTGTGGTGCTGAGCAGGAGTTGATGCATTGGGTGGGTGAGTGCAACGTCATGTCCCAGTGCTGCTGTGAATTCCTAGCCTGCTTTTTTCTTGAACTATCCCTGTAGTCCTTGGGCTGACCTAGGATAGAACTAACTTCAGGTGGAAATGTGTATGTTGGGGGAGAGAGGACATAGGAGCAAGGAGACTTATGTCTCCTAGCCCCACCAGAGACGGTGATTTTGTTCTACTTTGAGGTATTCTTATGATCTCAGGAATTGTGTCCAGGAAGTTCACCCTGTTTTCTACATTGTCATCTTTACAGAAAACCGAAAACATCCCTCTTCTCCAGAATGCCTGGTGTCTGTGCAGAAGGTGATGGAAGGGTCAGAGCTGGAATTGGCCAAGGTATCTATGGGATATCGGATGTGGGGGTGGGAGGGTGGCACCAATTGGACCTGCCAGGCCTTCTCTTGGTGATGAGTACTTTATTTCTGGGGCTCATGGAGGTTAGAGGTCAGCCATCTGGCTGAGGCAGAGGCTGATTTAGCCCAAGGAGTCTCAGAGCCCATGCCCTATGACAGAGATTACTAGACTATTACTGTGAGCCTCAATGAAGATGTGGCAGGAATTGGGCCTCACCCAGGTGTCATAGTCTTCTTTTTAGCTCAGTCTTTTTCATTCCCTCCACTTCCTGTTTCTGGGTGCTGGCCCATAGAGGGCAGTTTAAGCGTTGTAGTTAGGTTCCATGAGTCCAGGAATTCAGTTGTACACCAGGCTTTTTGTACAGTGGGCAGTAAGTTCTCAATCAGGTGTTTCCTGGTGCAGTTAAGGGCAGGGACCTGGGGCTACTGAGTTCTAGGAGCTTTGGAAGAGCCTCTGGAATAGTTCAGAGTCCCCAGAACATTCCAGAGAGGGGAGCACTGAGAAGAGAGACAGTCCTGCTCAGTGACTGTCTTCTGTTTGGCTTCTAGATGACCATGCTGCTGTTATACCACTCCACCATGAGCTCCAAAAGTCCCAGGGACTGGGAACAATTTGAATATAAGATTCAGGTAAGCCCTGTGTCTCCACCACACCTGGTGGGCCTAGCTCGTGCTTCACCCTACTCCATTGGTTTTCTTTCAACAACGTATATTGTTCTTTTAAAAAATTAGGTTGTAGCAATTCCAGCCATTCTTTATAGGATGTCTGGAAAATATTGAAAAGCGCAAAAGAGGGAAATAACAATTGCTTCTAATCTCATTTCCAGAGACAACTAACTGCTAACTTTTAAGGGATATACTTCCAAGTCCTTTTGTGTGTGTGTGTGTGTGTGTGTGTGTGTATTTTTAATGTTTATTTATTTTGAGAGAGCAAGAGTATGAGTAGTGGAGGGGCAGAGAGTGAGAGGGAGAGAGAGAATCCCAAGCAGGCTCTGTGCTATCAGATTTGAACTTCTTTTTTTTTTTTTTTTTAATTTTTTTTTAACGTTTATTTATTTTTGAGACAGAGACAGAGCATGAACAGGGGAGGGTCAGAGAGAGAGGGAGACACAGAATCTGAAACAGGCTCCAGGCTCTGAGCGGTCAGCACAGCCCGACACGGGGCTCGAACTCACGGACCGCGAGATCATGACCTGAGCCGAAGTCTGATGTTTAACCGACTGACTGAGCCACCCAGGCGCCCCATGAACTTCTAAACCATGAGATCATGACCTGAGCCGAAGCTCAGAGTCAGATGCTTAACCCACTGAGCCACCCAGGTGCCCCATTCATGTTCATATATTTAACTGTGGTTGTAAACTCTAGTGGTAACTCTCCTGTGTTGGGATAATATGTAGAAATTGTGAGTGTATATTTTTACACAAACTGTCATTCCATGTGTCTCCTCCTTTCCTCTAATGGGAGGGATTAGTGAGAGAGAATATCTTTGTCCATCATGACCGTCTAGCTCAGAGCTGTTACCTTCTCTCCCCTCCTCTACTTGGTCCCTAAGTGCATTTGCTTCACTATAGAGGGAATGACCTGGTTTCCAGGAACTACCTGCCTGGAAGGGTCTGATGTTGGCTTTGCTTCCTGTATGAGCAGCTGTCCTTTATTTCCCAGAGCAGGAGGAGCTGGGATGCCACAGTGGGTAATATAGGTGACTGGGGTGGGGGGGGGTGGGAGGGTGGGCATGCGCAGTGCCTAGAGAGCTGTGGCCTTTCACATAGTGGTAAAAATGTTGAATCATCTCATTTTATACTCATTTAGCTCATGGCTCTCCTCTGAGGTTGAGGTTGTTGTGTCATGGGAAGGATGGGTGTCTCCTTCGTTTAACCTTTTCTGTGCTGCAAGCTGGCCACAGACCTGGTAGAAACAAATTCTTTTTTGTTTGTTTTTAAAGTCCATTTATTTATTTTGGGAGAGAGTGTGTATAAGCAGGGGAGGGGGCCGAGAGAGGGGGGAGAGAGAATCCCAAGCAGGCTCCGTGCTGTCAACGCAGAGCCCAGCACGGGGCTTGATTCCACGAACTGTGAGGTCATAACCTGAGCCAAAATCAGGAGTCAGACCCTTAACGGACTGAGCCACCCAGATGCCCCAGAAACAGAAATTCTAAAAGATAAGGAACTATATAGCAGGCTGGCCAGAAAAGTCCAATCAACTCTGTAGCTTTGGAACTCAGACAGAGATGGGCAGATTTTACAGCTGAGCTGGTGGGTAAACTTTGGATGAGCCCTGGAGGTGTTCTCACTCAGAGAACAATAGTGAGGGTCATTTGGAAGAGGGCAACATAGTTACATATAAAAGCTTTCTGTCTGCACTACTGTCTTTGCCCATTTTCTTTTTTGTGGTCAGGAGTGAAGTCAGGTGGGAATCTTTCTGACCCTGGGTCATCTTCAGGGGAACTGAGAGGGCGGGAGCCAGCAGGGCAATGTGTCTCTAGTAGAATGTTCTCAGCTGGACTGGGGGTGCTTTAGGCTTTGAGAGGAAGACTGGGCTCCAGCAGCTCCTGGGGCTGACACTGCTGGTGTGGTGCCCTCCATCTCTTCAAACCTCCCTAGCACTTAAAGTGATGCTCTTCTTCTCTCTCTCTGGTCCAGGCTGAGTTAGCAGTCATTCTCAAATTTGTGCTGGACCATGAGGATGGGCTAAACCTGAATGAGGACCTAGAGAACTTCTTGCAGAAAGGTAAGTAGGGCCCATTCCTGAGGATGCCCTGTCTGAGCTAGGCACTGCTAGGACCCCAAATTGTTGAGAAACGCCGTGGGGGTTTGTTTCAGGTCCCAACCAGGCAGAGTTTGTGCTCAGGAAAAGTGTGTGTAATTGGAATAGGTTGATTTCTGGGCCACACTGCCACCATCCCAGTTCCTACTGAGCTTCTCCTGCTGCCTGGTGGTGCCTGAGCAGGACGTTACATGTGATCTCGTCTCTGTTAGGTTGTCCTTGAGCACTTCACACATACCTTTTTTTTTTATTAAAACAATTTTTTTTAATGTTTATTTTTGAGAGAGAGAGAGAGAGAGAGCGCATGCGCAAGGGGCAGAGAGAGAGGGAGACACAGAATCCGAAGCAGGCTCCAGGGTCTGAGCTGTCAGCACAGAGCCTGATGCGGGGCTCAAACCCACGAATTGTGAGACTATGACCTGAGCCAAAGTCGGACACTCAACCCACTGGAGCCACCCAGGCATCCCTGTTTTTTATTTTTTAAGCAGTTGCTACTCTAGGCTTAGAAGCTGGGAGTAATGCCTAAAAAAAATGGCTTTTCCCCCTATGAAGTTCATGTTCTAGGTGGGAAGGCAGATGCATAAATCAGTAAGTATGATGAAGAGTGAGTGCTAGAACAGAGAGGTACGTGATCTACCAAATAAATGCCTTCTGGAAGTACAGTAGAAAGGGTGAGAGCTCCCCCTGTCTTCTGGTGAAGAGGGTATCTAATGACAATGGGATGTAAGAAGTGGGTCGAGGCAGGTTCTTTCCAGCCACTGAATTTGATGTTCCTCATATTCACGTTCCTCTTCAGCCCTTCAGATGGAGATGTTGGAAGTATGAGTCTAGAATGTAGGTGAGGGTTCTGGGCCAGGTTATGGGTGTACAGGTCAGTGTGTGGATGACCATTGAAGCCATGGGCACTGTGGGCAGCACAGGGAGGCGTCATCAGAACTCTGGGAGCTTAGATTGTGGGTGTAGGAGGGAGGGGCAGATAGGGAGACTAGGAATGGGTGTTTAGGGGTAGGAGAGCCATGTGAAGGTAGTCGTGGGAGCCATGGGAGGGGAGGAGGTTTTGAGAAAGGGGTTTTGTTGGCAGGACAAGATTTTAGAGTGGAGGAGTTGAGAAAGGCCATCGGCTCTCATCTGAGAGGGTTGGTGGGCTGAGAAGAGGAGATCCTGCTCAAGGCTCCCAAGCTGCCTCTGCAGTGTTGGATGGGGGGGAAAGCATGAGCACTTGGTCCAGTCGCTAAGCAGGGAGGACACCCTCACTCTCCTGTGCTCTCCTTGAGCACTTGCTGAGCTGTGGAAACGAAAGCCACTTGCTTGACTAGGCTTAGGGACACTAACCTCTGGCTAACCCAGATGCCAGGTTTCAGATTCTGCCTGGTGGCCTCCTTCTATAGCTTACATATAATTGTCTGTGGATCCACTTCCACTAAGGCAAGTTCTCAACTTGTATAAAGATGCAAATCTTTTCCCTCTATTAATCTCTATATGGTTGGTTTGCTCCTTGCCCTAGCTCCTGTCCCTTCCACCTGCTCCAGCACCATCTCCGAAGAGCTGTCCCCACCCAGCCACCAGGCCAAAAGGGAGATTCGCTTCCTAGAGCTACAGAAGGTTGCCTCTTCCAGTGGGAACAAGTATGTGCTGGGCCTCCTCTCCTGGGGTGGGGCCTCAACATCCAGTCTTCAAATCCCTGCATTCTAGAAGCTAACGCTGTTCACCAACCTGTTACGTCATCAGACAGCACTTAGAGTATGCTGTAGATGTTCTCACCTGCCCCAGTATTAATTAGGGGAATTGGTTGGCATCCATTTTTAGCAGAAGGCCTCAAAGGCTGTGTTCCCTGTTTATGGAATTCCTTTCTTCCTTGGAGACGATGCTAAAGTCCCTTTTCTCGGTGCAGCTCTGCAGAGGTGAGGGTAATTTTTTTTTTTTTTTTTGGACAAGGAAATTGAAATTGAGGCTAGGAGAAGGGAGAAGAAAAGCTTTCTCGAGGTCCGTCATGAGGCATGAGATAGCGCTATCAACACAGCAGAGGTGCTTAGCTTCCCAGCCAGTGCTCACATCCCTAGAGCCCTGCTTGCCCATCCCTGCCTGTTGCTGTTCTCTTCAGCCTCACACTTCAGGCTCTGACCATGGCGTCTCCTTCTTCAGCTTCCTCTCAGGTTCTCCAGCCTCCCCTATGGGCGACATTCTGCAAACCCCACAATTCCAGATGAGACGGCTGAAGAAGCAGCTCGCCGATGAGAGAAATAATAGAGATGAGCTGGAGCTGGAGCTGGCTGAGAACCGCAAGCTCCTTACTGAGAAGGGTAGGCGCCTGGCACGCTGGCAGGTGGTGTGTGAATGGGCAGCATTGGGGATTTTCATCCGGGGAAGTGCTGGGCTTGTGTGAGGAACGGCCCCTCTGTTCTCTGTTTGTTCTGCTGGCTCTGGAGCTTAGGGCTCAGCCATGGGCCAGTCAGGCTGACCTGGAATCTGGTGCTGCCCTTGGCCCCATCCTCCCCTTCCCTTAGATTGGATGCCACCTCCTCCTTCTCTCTTCCCCTTAGTTCTTTGCTGACTCTCCACTCTCCTCCTTTCCCCTCCTCGGGAGCAGATGCGCAGATAGCTATGATGCAGCAGCGCATTGACCGCCTGGCTCTGCTCAACGAGAAGCAGGCGGCCAGCCCATCGGAGCCCAGGGAGCTTGAGGAGCTCCGTGGCAAGAATGAGAGGTATAATTCTGCCTGCTTCCTTCCCAGCTCCACACCCCACTCTGTACCCATGGGGTGGCAGTGAGGGTGCTACCGTCTTTTCTAACTGCCCCACTCCCTCACAGCCTCACTGTGCGTCTCCATGAGACTCTGAAGCAGTGTCAGGACCTGAAGACAGAGAAGAGCCAGATGGATCGCAAAATTAACCAGCTTTCTGAGGAGAATGGGGACCTTTCCTTTAAGGTGAGGGTTGGGGGGTGTAGTCCTCACTTGACGGTCCGTGGGGCTGAGTTAGTCTCGAGGATTCTCGAAGAGAGGGTTGAGAAGAATGTCCTGGCATCTGTCCTATGCTCCAGTCTCTGCAGAGACCTGCATACTTTGGCCCTTTCCTTGTCCCATAATTGGCTGCTGCCAGGGACAGGGTTGTGGCCCTAAATTTTGAGTCTTGAGTTAAAGATATGGTTGGTTGTAATTGGTTTGAGCAGGGTTAGATAGTCGGACACCTACAGCCCCTGGAGTTTGGGAAACAAACAGCAGTGGTGGTACTAGTTTTGACCTTGGGTGATGGGGACTCCCACTTGTCTGTCCCAGCTGCGGGAGTTTGCCAGTCACCTGCAGCAACTACAGGGTGCCCTCAATGAGCTGACAGAAGAGCACAGCAAAGCCACTCGAGAGTGGGTGGAGAAACAGGCCCACCTTGAGAAGGAGCTCAGCACTGCCCTGCAGGACAAGGTAACCTTCTGCTTTGGGGTGTCAGGGCCACAGTCTTGGCTACCTGTTCAAAGTTCCATTTACCACTCTATTCTTTGGGGCCTTTGGGAATTAAGCTGTCTCCTCTTGAAGGTTAATGGTGCGCCGTATTGGGAAGATGTGAGCTTAAGTCCAATGTACCACCTTTGAGTCTTATCTTTGCTGTTTACAAGGTGTGGTTCTTGGACAAGTTATTTGATCTTTTTTCTCTCTAAGCATGCTTTGTGTAAAATGGGAAGGATAACAAGTAGCTGCCTCATCAACCATTGTAAGATACTGCATTTATTGTGTGATGAGAAGTAAGTTACCAGTGAATTAGTTACTATTTTTTTTTAATTTTATTTTTAAGTAATCTCTACACCCAGTGTGGGGCTTGAACTGACAACCCTAATGTCAAGAGTTGCATGCTCTACCAACTGAGCCAGCCAGGTGCCCCACTATTATTTTTACTGCTATTTTTAAGAACCCAAATCTACCATTTATTAACCTGTAGCCCTAGGGGAAGGCACTTAATATCTGAGCTTCAGATCTTGATCTGCAAAAGAGGGACAGCAATAGCTACCTCCCATCTCTGTCAGGTGGATTATGAATTCAGAGAGGACCCAGCATAGTCCTGGCGGCTGCTTAGTGAGCAGTGGGAGGAAGAGGGGCTGAGGGTGGGAGGTGCTATGGTTGCTGCTGTTCATGCCCAGGAAGGCTGGGGATATTTTTAAGCTGGTGAGTGTCTGGATAATCTGGGAGCCCAGACTTGTCTAAGGAAGGGTATATAGTAAGGAAAAAAAGAATTTTTTTTTTAAAGTAAGGAAATGTGAAGTGAACTCAGTGGCCTGGCAGAAGAAACTATTAGCAAGTCACATGATTTAATTCAGCCCTGAAATTAGGGTTAGAAAATCAGGTCCCTCATGATCCCAGGTCCATGGTTTCTGAGTTTTTTCCTAGGTCAGGGGAACAGGAGTTTTTTGTTTTCAGTGTTTATTTTTGAGAGAGACAGCACACACGTGGGGGAGGGACAGAGAGAGAAGGAGACATAGAATTCTAAGCAGGCTCCAGGCTGTCAGTGCAGAGCTCAATGGGGGGGAGTGAACTCATGAGATGTGAGATCATGACCGAGCTGAAGTCAGACGCTCAACTGACTGAGCCACCCAGGTGTCCTGGGAGAATTTTTTTTTTTTTAATGTTTGTTTATTTTTGAGAGAGAGCAAGAGCACAAGTAGGGGAGGGGCAGAGGGGGGGAGGGGGATAGAGGATTCCAAGCAGGCTCTGAGCTGTCCGCGCAGACCCCAACGTGCTCAAACCCACAAACAAGATCACCACCTGAGCCGAAGTCATACACTTAATCGACTGAGCCACCCAGGTGCCCTAAGAGATCTTGATAACAGGGTGATAGGGCTCCATATTTTGTTGGTAACATGGTGCTTGTCCCACCTCTGTTCACATGAGGCTCTTGTTTACTGTCAGAAATGCCTTGAAGAAAAGAATGAAATCCTTCAGGGAAAACTTTCACAGCTGGAAGAACATTTGGCCCAGCTGCGGGAGAACCCACCACGGGAGAAGGGCGAAGTGCTGGGTGACGTCTTGCAGGTAGGAACGCACAGGAGCAGCAGTAGGACCTGTGTGCCAGGGCTCGTGTGGACCCGTGCTTGGTACATTCAGGTTCCTGTTCCTTAGTTCTCACGGGGGCCACGGTGATTGAGGAGTCGTGTTCATCCTCTTGGTCTCTTTATCTCACCAGCTGGAAACCCTGAAGCAGGAGGCGGCCTCTCTCGCTGCGGACAACACCCAGCTCCGAGCCAGGGTGGAGGCTCTAGAGACCGAGCAGGGCCAGCGGGAAGCCAAGCTGCTTGCTGAGCGGGGCCACTTTGAAGAAGAAAAGCAGCAGCTGGCTGGCCTGATTGCCGAGCTGCAGGGCTCCCTGTCCAACCTCAGCCAGGCCAAAGAAGACGTGGAGCAGGCCTCTCAGGCTCAGGAGGCTCGGTTGTCTGCCCGAGTGACCACGCTGACTGCTGAGCTCACCACCCTCAAAGCCACTCTCCAGCAGCAGGATCAAGAACTGGCTGGCCTGAAGCAGCAGGCCAAAAAGGAGCAGGCCCAGCTAGCGCAGAGCCTCCAGCAACAAGAACAGGCCTCTCAGGGCCTCCGCCAGCAGGTGGAGCAGCTGAGCAGCAGCCTGAAGCAAAAGGAGAAGCTGTTAGAGGAAGCTGCCCAGGAGCAGGAGGCAACCAGGCAAGACCATGCCCAGCGACTGGCCACTGCAGCTGAGGAGCGGCAGGCCTCTTTAAGGGAGAGGGATTTGGCCCTCCAGCAGCTGGAAGTATTGGAGAGGGAGAAGACTGCCAAGCTAGAGGTCCTGCAACAGCAACTTCAGGCTGCTAAGGAAGCCCGGGACAGTGCCCAGTCCTCGGTGACTCAGGCCCAGCAGGAGAAGGCAGAGCTGAGCCAAAAAGTGGAGGAACTCCATGCCTGTGTTGAGGCAGCCCGCCAGGAGCAGAGTGAGACCCAGGCCCAGGTGGTAGAGCTAAAGGCCCAATTAAGGTCTGAGCAACAAAAAGCAGCTGAGCGAGAAAGGGTGGCCCAGGAGAAGGGCCAGTTCCAGGAGCAGGTCCGGGCTCTTGAGGAGTCCTTGAAGATCACCAAGGGCAGCCTGGAAGAGGAGAAGCGCAGGGCTGCAGACGCCCTGGAGGAGCAGCAGCGTCACATCTCCAAGCTGGAGGTGGAGACCCGGTGCCTGGTGGAACAGCATAAGCAGGAGCGGAAGGAGCTAGAAGAAGAGCGGGCTGGGCGCAAGGGGCTGGAGGCCCGATTACGGCAGCTTGGGGAGGCCCATCAGGCCGAGGCGGAAGCCCTGCGGCAGGAACTGGCAGAGGCCATAGCCTCCCAGCGCGAAGCTGAGGGGGAGTGTGAACAGCTTGCCAAGGAGGTGGCCACCTGGCGCGAGCGGTACGAGGACAGCCAGCAGGAGGAGGCACAGTACGGTGCCATGTTCCAGGAGCAGCTGATGACCCTGAAGGAGGAATGTGAGAAGGCCCGCCAGGAACTACAGGAGGCCAAGGAGAAGGTGGCAGGGATAGAGGCCCACAGTGAGCTCCAGATAAGCCGGCAGCAGAGTGAAGTAGCTCAGCTCCATGCCAACCTGGCCAGGGCTCTCCAGCAGGTCCAGGAGAAGGAGGTCAGGGCCCAGAAGCTTGCAGACGACCTCTCCGCTCTGCAAGAGAAGATGGCCGCCACCAGCAAGGAGGTGGCCCGCCTGGAGGCCTTAGTGCGCAAGACAGGGGAACAGCAGGAATCAGCCTCCCGCGAGGTACTCAAGGAGCCCCTGAGGGCAGGAGACAGAGAGTCAGAGTGGCCGGAAGAGCGGCAGGGACGCCCGTTCTGCAGCACGCAGGCTGCACTGCAGGCCATGGAGCGGGAGGCAGAGCAGATGGGCAGTGAACTGGAGAGACTGCGGGCTGCGCTGATGGAGAGCCAGGGCCAGCAGCAGGAGGAGCGTGGGCAGCAGGAGAGGGAGGTGGCCCGTCTGACCCAGGAGCGGGGCCGGGCCCAAGCCGATCTGGCCCTGGAGAAGGCCGCCAAGGCAGAGCTGGAGATGCGGCTGCAGAATGCCCTCAATGAACAGCGTGTGGAGTTTGCTACCCTGCAGGAAGCCCTGGCCCACGCCCTGATGGAAAAGGAAGGAAAGGATCAGGAGCTGGCCAGGCTTCGTGGGCAGGAGGCAGCCCAGAGAACAGAGCTCGGGGAGCTTCAGCAGACTGTGGAGCGACTGAAGGAACAGCTGGCTAAGAAAGAGGAGGAGCGCCAACAGTCTTTAGGGATGGCCAGCGGAAAAGACCTTTCTGGGTCAGGAGCACAGTCTGAGGCTACTGGTGAGAGCAAGCGAAAAGGTCCTGAGCTGCAGGTTCTGCAGGCAGAGGTGAGCAAGCTGGAACAGCAGTGCCGGGAGCACCAGGAGAAGGCCTCCGGCCTGGAGCGCAGCCTGGAGCGTGAGCGCACCTCCCGCGCTGAGCAGGCCGGTGCTCTGGAGGCCTTGCAGGGCCGGTTAGAGGAGAAGGCCCAGGAGCTGGGGCGCAGTCAGGACACCTTAGCTGCAGCCCAAAGGGAGCTGGCCACCCTCCGCGCCAAGGCCCAAGACCACAGCAAGGCTGAGGATGAGTGGAAGACCCAAGTGACCCGGGGCCAGCAGGAGGCGGAGAGGAAAAACAGCCTCATCAGCAGCTTGGAAGAGGAGGTCTCTATCCTGAACCGCCAGGTCCTGGAGAAAGAGGGTGAGAGCAAGGAGTTGAAGCGTCTGGTCATAGCTGAGTCTGAGAAGAGCCAGAAGCTAGAGGAGAGGCTGCGTCTGCTCCAGGCAGAGACGGCCAGCAACAGCGCCAGGGCCGCCGAACGCAGCTCTGCTCTGCGGGAGGAGGTCCAGACCCTCCGGGAGGAGGCAGAGAAACAGCGGGTGGCTTCAGAGAGCCTGCGGCAGGAGCTGGCCTCACAGGCAGAGCGAGCGGAGGAGCTGGGCCAAGAATTAAAGGCATGGCAGGAGAAGTTCTTCCAGAAGGAGCAGGCCCTTTCTGCCCTACAGCTTGAGCACACCAGCACTCAGGCTCTGGTGAGCGAGCTGCTGCCCGCCAAGCACCTGTGCCAGCAGCTGCAGGCTGAGCAGGCAGCCGCTGAGAAACGCCATCGTGAGGAGCTGGAGCAAAGCAAGCAGGCGGCCGGCGGGCTGCGGGCAGAGCTGATGCGAGCCCAGCGGGAGCTCGGGGAGCTGGTGCCCCTGCGGCAGAAGTTGGCGGAGCAAGAGCGAGCAGCTCAGCAGCTGCGGGCTGAGAAGGCCAGCTATGCAGAGCAGCTGAGCATGCTGAAGAAGGCTCATGGCCTGCTGGCAGAGGAGAACCGGGGGCTGGGCGAGCGGGCCAGCCTTGGCCGGCAATTTCTGGAAGTGGAGCTGGACCAGGCCAGGGAGAAGCATGGCCAAGAGCTGGCAGCCGTGCGTGCTGATGCCGAGACCCGTCTGGCTGAGATGCAGCGGGAAGCACAAAACACGGCCCGGGAGCTGGAGGTGATGACTGCCAAGTATGAGAGTGCCAAGGTCAAGGTCCTGGAGGAGAGGCAGCGGTTCCAGGATGAGAGGCAGAAACTCACTGCCCAGGTAAGATACCCAGCTCAAACTTGCCTGCAAAGATTGGACCTGAGAGAGGGAACAATGTTCCCTCTGGTCTCCCCTCCCTTACCGGGTGGCTGGCAGAGTTGAAGTATGTTGCCCCCTACCGTCCTAAAGAAGACATCAATAGCTTCCCCTTCCTTGAAGGCTCCGTCCTTTGAGAGTCCAGCTGTGAAGGCCATCAGCCCGTTCTAGAGGCACACTATGCTAGGGAGGCGTACCTGCAGTGGAGGATCCAGGAGCCACTGGGGACTAGAATGAGACAAACTGGCATTTAAAAACGATTACTAGAAATCTAATTCCTTGAAGGAAAGTATCAGAGCCACAGCGAGGTCAGCCTGGCAGCAGGGCTAGTGTCTTTTTGGCCCCCATCTCACTCTGTCTTCGTTGCTCCTCCCCCATGCACAGGTGGAACAGCTAGAGGTATTTCAGAGAGAGCAAACTAAGCAGGTAATGCCTGGGGTCCCCGCTAAATGCTGGCTGCTTAAGCGGTGACCCATCTCAGTGCATGACCCCGGCTGCAGCTTGCCTCCGCCTGCTCCTGTTGTGAACTGTTTGTGAAGGGGGCAGGGTCAAGCCATGGAGTCCAGGCCCGGGCTGCCCAGGAGTGTGGTATGCTGGGCCCTCTCTTGGGCCTCATTCCACCCATCCCAGGTCGGCCTCTCCATCCTTCTCCTGTCCTTTTCTCTCATCTGTCTGTCAGGGATGAGGGGTAGGGTAGGCTTCATCTTTCCCATGTCCGAACTGGTGACCGGCAGTCCTTGGGATTCCCAAATCTCCAAGTCCTGTTCCCAGTTTGGATGCCGAACTAAGAGTAACAGCAGAGTGACTGTGGGCCTTGCTTAACACACAGCCCCCTTTCCTGCAGAAGCCGTAAAGGTGACATGAAAGCAGCCCTCACAGGTCAGGGAGGGTTGTGAGCTCAGGAAACCTGCCCATCACCCTCTGGGGCTTTAACCTGGAGCATGAAATAGAGCTGCCTGGGAGCAGGAAGGCCAAGCTTGACGAGAGACAGGAGGTGGCATGGTCTGGCTGCCTGGCCCTCACAAGGATCTCCCTGTGCTGCCCTAGACGTCAAGGCTGTCCCACTGGTTTCTCCACCATCCCTCCTACTCCTGTCACCTCAGGCCTGCTGAGGAATCGGGCCCTCCTCTCCTTCCATTGCCCGCCTCCTCCAGGGAGCCTGAGATGATGGGGACAGTCAGACCGAATAGCAAACAGTCAGCAATGGAGCTCCTGCCTCTTGTCTTTGCTGTTCATGCTTGAGCTCCTGGAATGCCTGGAGGAGCCAGCAGAGCTTGGGCTGTTCTGCTCCCTCTCCACCCCACTCCCTTTTCTCTTCTTCTCTGTGGGAGTGGGGTGGGCTTTGGGTCTGAGGGCTGCCCCTGTCTGCTTCCCAGTGCTAACCACAGCAGCTACATTGCTAGCACCAGCCCTCACAGCCTGTGGATATTGGGAAGAGGTCTGAGCATCTGTGCGCCTTGGCACTTTTGGGGAGGAGTGTTGGGTATTCATCCTTGTCTGCTAGTTATAGACTTGGTCCCTTGTTCCTGTCCCCAGCCTGGGAAGCTTGGGGCTGTGAATGGTGGCAGTAAGTAGTAGGGTGGTAGTGAGGTGTCAGTTCCCCAAAGTCAATTCTGTTGAATCTGGAGGCTGTGGGGCTCCGGCAGGCCTGTCTCTGCAGGCCGGGGGTGGAGGTGAGCATGGGCAGTGGCTCTGGCAGCACCTGTGTGTTGGGTCACCTCCCTTAGGTCCTGCCAACCAGCCTGCACCACAGGGATAAATCCCTAAATGGAGGCCAGAGAAAGGACCAGAGTTTCTATTCTAGGAACACTGGGGATTTATCTGGGGAAAACCTCTAATTTCTCTGAATATCGAGGGGAAGGCCTCCTGAGTTTTCTCTTCTCTTCCTCCCCTGTTCCAGGTGGAAGAACTGAGTAAGAAGTTAGCTGACCATGACCAAGCCAGTAAGGTGCAGCAACAGAAGTTGAAGGTGGGACAGTGGGGGATGGGCCATCTTGTCAGCCTCAGAGCGAGAATCGGGGAGGGAAGGGGCTCTGTGAGCCCTTGGGCTGTAGTGGGTATGGGGGCAGAGGCGGGCCTGGCATGGCAGCTTTACACCTGCCTGTGGCTCAGGAGCCCCTGTATGTGCCTTCTTAGAGCTTTCAAGGGAAGACTGGGGTGGCTCCCATCGCTCAGGCCTTCACTGTCCACTAGTTGCCCCTAGTCATGTGTGGTTATTTAAACTAAATTAAAAATTGAGTTCCTCAGTCACGCTAGCCACATTTCCCTTGCTTAGTAGCTACGTACGGCTAGTGGCTACCGTATCGGACAGGGCAGATACAGAACATTTCCATTCCTGTAGAAAGTTCTTTGGATAGTGCTGCTCTAGACAGCCTAGCTTTGAGGATTGTCAACAATGTTTAATACTGCACTGTAACTAATATTTGTCATGGTTTCAACAGCATCACCTTTTTGGTTTAATACCTGCTTTTCTGCAGTTCAGTCTTCACAGCTTTTACTTAGGGGCAGAGGAATTAGGCACCTGTGGCACTAAAGCCCCGTGGTGGGTCACAGGAGCTGGGAGCAGAACTTCATTTCCATGCCATAATCGTGTGATAAACAGATGCTGCTTCTCCATTTCGGGGCCTTCTCGGTGCTAGGAGATGTAGGAGAGAGAAGGCCAGGTAGTCCATTGTCTTCTACAAGCTAAATGCTCTGCTCACTGGCATCACAGGGGGGACCGAGAACTGGACATGGCCCTTGCTCCCAAGGAATCTGTGGTCTGCATAGGAGGCAGTGCAGCATCATAAAAGCCCACACAGCCTTTGAAGTTGGGTGGAACAAGGTTCAGATCTTACTCTGCTATGACCCCGGTCAATTTGTTTAAATCTCTGAGCTCAGTTTCTTCACCTCTGAAACAGATGAAGTTACTTCCCGGAGCAGTTGTGAGGAGAACAAGAGTTCCTGTGTCCTCTGAGAGCTCATGTGCCAAGTGCCTAGCTTTGCACCCAAGTGTTCCCTGAGGATCAGCCCCCTTCCTCCTTGGGGAGACTACTCATGGAGAGAGAATGAGACAGTTTGTTCCTGGGTGCAAAGAAGGCAAAGATAGGGCTGTCAGAACTCTGCCAGAAATGGCATTAGCCAGACAGGGAAAGCTTCTGCAGAATGTGGACCTTGAAGGGTGTGTGGTATGCCAGTAGAGTAGGTGCTAGGGGCGGGGGTAAAAGGATTTTTTTGTGCGAGTCCTGAGAGGGTCTGCAGGAGTCTGAAAACACCATGGAACCCAGGAGGTTAGGGCAGGTCTGTGGATTTGGGTGCACTAGCCAGACCAGCCACCCTGATCAGCGTTGTCATGCGTTCCAGGCCCAGGGAGGGGAGAGCCAGCAAGAGGCTCAACGCCTCCAGGCCCAGCTGAACGAGCTGCAGGCCCAGCTGAACCAGAAGGAGCAGGCAGCTGAGCACTATAAGCTGCAGGTGAGGCGCCCCCAGCCCTGGCCCACTGCTTCCTCGCCCTGCTGCCCTCCAGTCCCTGCCTCCCTCTCACCCCCACCGCCCCACTCGGTCTGTGTGCCCGCATAGATGGAGAAAGCTAAGACCCACTATGATGCCAAGAAGCAGCAGAACCAAGAGCTGCAGGAGCAGCTACGGGGCCTGGAGCAGCTACAGAAGGAGAACAAGGAGCTGCGGGCTGAAGCTGAACGGCTGGGTCGGGAGCTGCAGCAGGCTGGGCTGAAGACCAAGGAGGCTGAGCAGACCTGCCGCCACCTTACTGCCCAGGTGCGCAGCCTGGAGGCACAGGTGCGTATCGGGTCAGATGGACTCCACCCTGTCATGTCGGACCCCTGTGCCCTCCTCTCCCAGGCTGCCCCTGCCCGAGGCTTCTCTTCACTCTCCCTGTCCCTCTTCTCCTCAGGTTGCCCACGCTGACCAGCAGCTTCGAGACCTGGGCAAGTTCCAGGTGGCAACTGATGCCCTGAAGAGCCGGGAGCCCCAGGCGAAGCCTCAGCTGGACTTGAGCATTGACAGCTTGGATTTGAGCTGCGAGGAGGGGACTCCCCTTACCATCACCAGGTGAGGAGGTGCCCTGTTTCTGTCTTGTTCACTGAGTGCCCACCGTGTGTCAGGCTGTGTCTTGGGCACTGGGGCTAGTGAGATTGAGAAGATGTCTCTTTGCCCTCTGGGAGCTTTTTCTTAGAGGAGAAGACTAAGGAAACTGTCCGAGGTGTTCGGCCAGATGTTTGTGTAGGGCACACTGGGAGTAAAAAGAAATGAGTGCTCAGAGAGGGCTTCATGGAGGCTGTCACTCCTGCTGAGTCTGCAGAGGAGCTGAAGGTATGTGTGCTCCGTGAACAGAGGAGAGCAAAGGCTGAGAAAGAGCCTGGCTGGGCTGGCAAGTGAGGTTGGGTGGGGCTGGCTAGACTCCTCATTGAAGTTTAGATTTGATCCTGAAGGCACTGAGGGATCTTGGAAAGGCTTGAAATTAAGGTAGATGTGGTCCAGTTTGATTTTTTTTTTTTGTAATTTCTGTTTTAGAGAGGGCACGAGTGAGGGAGACAGATAGAGGGAGAGAGAAAATCTCCAGCACACTCAGGATGGAGCCTGATGCCGGGCTTGATCCCATGAATCTGGGGTCATGACCCGAGCTGAAATCAAAAGTTTTTCCGATAACCAATGTAGAAGCTGAGATGTGCCCATACTGTTACAAAAACACTTAAAAAGTAGTAATGCATTTATTTACCCTTCAGCATTCTCTGAGGTAGGTTCTGTGATTATCTCCTTTAACAGATGAAACTGGGGCATAGAGGGGCAGTCCTTTGCCCAGGGTCCCACAGTGGCAGAGGCAGGCTTGAGCCCGGGCAGCCTGGTTTGAGTCCTTGCTTGTCACCAGGCTGGCACCTCCCCTCAGGTACCATTAAATCTAGGTGAGAGGAGAGGAGGCAGACCGTGGAAGGACATGCAAATGGAGTGGCGTGTGGTTAAGTGAGCTCCTGGACTTGTCCATTGCATTGGGCTGGAGGGAAGAGGTAGGATTGAGCTCATGTTCATGGCTAGGGGACCCAGGTGGAGGCTGCTCCCATTTCCTGAGGCAGGAGATCCAGATGGATGGACTTCATTTGGACACGCTCACCGTGGAGCTGAGAGTTACCAGTGTTAAGGAGCTCAGATAGCCATGGAGATAGATGGGCTGACCAGAAATGGAGAATGAAGGGAGGATCCAGGTCAAGCAAGGGCTCTCCTTGATGCCTTTCAAAAATCAGAATGGGGTGCTTGACCTGGTCTGCTTGTAATAAATGTAGGAATTGGGTCATTTTGGAGCAAAGGGATGAACAAAATTGCCTTTTAGCCCCAGGCATGGCACCTCAGCAAGTCTCTTTCCTACAGCAAGCTGCCTCGAACCCAGCCAGATGGCACCAGCATCCCTGGAGAGCCAGCTTCCCCCATCTCCCAGCGCCTGCCCCCCAAGGTAGAATCCCTTGAGAGTCTCTACTTCACCCCCATCCCTGCTCGGGGTCAGGCCCCACTGGAGAGCAGCTTGGACTCCCTGGGGGACGTCTTCCTGGATTCAGGCCGGAAGACCCGCTCCGCCCGTCGGCGCACCACTCAGATCATCAACATCACCATGACCAAGGTCAGGCTGCTGGGAGTGGGCCTGTAGGACCCAAGTGATGCTCACTTGCTCTTAAGGGCATCTTTCCCATCGGGTGCCTCTGGAGGGAGGCAGGGCTGACTAGTTCATGTGTTACAAAGAAGCACAGCCTCTTGTGTAGAAAGGGGCAGGGCTGGAATTGGATGCCTAAAGGATCTAAGGCTGGTTTCTTTGCATGTGTGGTACTGACTCCGTGCAGACCGAAAGGAGAGAAGATGGAGAAGTTGCAGCCCAGCCCTGTGCCTGCAGCATACCTCCTGGGTGGCTGAGATGCATTGTGGCTGCCCAGAGGGCTGCCTGCTAGGTTGGGGGCCCTGGTTGGCCCTTGTTTTCCATATTCTGAGGAGGATGGGGAGTGGGGAAGGTTTGTTTGGTGTGGGCTGCCTTTGGCTACCAAGAAGCTGCAGAAGTTCTAAAAGATAGGCAGGGCCCTGGCAAGCTTGGGCTGAGGGTCAGTGGAGGCTGTGGGATGAGCCTGACTATGATTAGCTCAGGAGACTGGTATTCTAGCCCCAGCTCTGCCACTCCCTAGCTGTTACCTGTGGGTTGGTCACTTTACTTTTTTGCACCTTGATTCTAAAATTGTCTGATAACACACTCTCTTCCCTCTTTCAAAGCATTGTTAACAGACTCAAATGAAAATGGGATAGCCTTGGCACCTTGTGCAGGATTCTTAGCAACAGGGTCCATTCCTTGTAGATGTGCAGCTAAGGATTCCTGCAAAGCAGTGGGAATACATGCTGCTGTGGGATCCGAGGCCCTATTCAGGAAAGTGAACAGGAGGCACCTTTATGGATTGTTAGGGCCCCATTCCACCAGATCCATTCTCTCTTCCAGAAGCTAGACGTGGAAGAGCCGGACAGCGCCAATTCATCCTTCTATAGCACACAGTCGGCCCCTGCTTCCCAGGCTGGCCCACGAGCCACCTCTTCCACCCAGTCTCTAGCCCGCCTGGGCTCTCCTGACGATGGCAACTCTGCTCTGCTCAGCCTGCCTGGCTACCGGCCCACCACTCGCAGCTCTGCTCGCCGCTCCCAGGCTGGGGTATCCAGCGGGGCCCCTCCAGGTGAGGGGGCCACAGGGACACAACACACACGAAGAAAACCCCAGGCTGACTATCTTTCGGCACCTCACCGACCCCTCCTCCCTGCAACCTCAGGGCTGTGCTGGGCAATCAGGCTGATGTTCATCTCAGCCAGGGTGAATGGGAAATGGTCACACGAGGGAGCCTGGGACTCCCAGTGGAACAGTGATGCTCAGCTGCTGCCTGGAGTCCTCCATTACTGTCTCAGGTGGTAAGGGGTGCCAGAAGGGCGCCTCAGGGACCTTTGGTCATCAATTCCTGGTCCTCAGTTTCTCTAGGGTGTCACAGCCTCCGCATACGGTATATGACTTCTTTTGACCTCCCCAGGGAGAGCACGCGGAGCAGAGCAGGATTCTGGGTTACTGGGCTTGAAGTCCACGGGACAGGTGGACAGGAGTGGTGGCCACAAAAGTTGGCAAGAGGCCAGGACCTGTGGGAGACCTGCTGCCTCTACCCTCACTCTTCCTGGCCTTCCTGCTTCCTAGCCCCACCTGCTTCAGTTTCCCTGCCCTCCACAGGAAGGAATAGCTTCTACATGGGCACCTGCCAGGATGAGCCTGAGCAGCTGGATGACTGGAATCGCATTGCAGAGCTGCAGCAGCGCAATCGAGTATGCCCCCCACACTTGAAGACCTGCTATCCCCTGGAGTCCCGGGTGAGCTCCGGGGTCACTTGCACGGGACCCACACTGGCTCTTCTCCTCCTCCCTCAGCGCTCCATGCTGACCGAGCCCTAGTGCCCTGCCTGGCTCTTTGGCCTGCTGCAGAGTGACCTTATGCTTCTGGTGGAATAGCTGGCAGAGAGGGGTTCGGGGTGAAATCACTGTGGGTGGGCCTGAGTCTGCGGAGGAGGTCTGCTTGGGACTACTCTGCTCTGACCATGCAGGGCCTGAGTAGAGAAGACAATGGGAAGGGAGACCTTCCGCAACAGGAAGGCTTTAGCTGCTGCACACGCCGGGCCCGTGAAGAGTTCTAGGGTGGTCCTGCTGCACTGACCCCCTCCTTCCATCCCATCCAGCCTTCCCTGAGCCTGGCTACCATCACGGATGAGGAGATGAAAACTGGTGACCCCCAGGAGACCCTGCGCCGAGCCAGCATGCAGCCAGCCCAGATAGCCGAGGGCATGGGGATCACTACCCGGCAGCAGCGCAAACGGGTCTCCTCAGAGCCCCACCAGGGCCCTGGTACCCCTGAGGTAGGTGACCCTGATTCCTGTTTTGTTCTATCTAGCAGGTTTCTCTCTCCAAGAATTTGATGCAGGGACAGGGACTGTTGGGAGGGGAGGTTTCCGGAGGGAAGTGGTGTTGACTTACAAGGTCCACTTGGCTCTGAGACACACAACTGGTTTTGAATGTGAACTCTTCTTCCCCGTAGTCTAAGAAGGCCACCAGCTGTTTCCCACGCCCCATGACTCCCCGGGACCGACACGAAGGGCGCAAACAGAGCACTAATGAGGCCCAGAAGAAAGCAGCTCCGGCTGTTAAACAGGTCAGTGGGGGCTGAAGGGAGATCCTAGAGGGACCTTGCTGGCAGGACCCAAGTGCAGCCCAGTTTGACAGCCCTCCCCTCTCCGACAGGCTGACCGCCGCCAGTCGATGGCTTTTAACATCCTCAATACACCCAAGAAGCTCGGGAATAGCCTGTTGCGGAGGGGAGCCTCCAAGAAAGCCCCATCCAAGGCCTCTCCCAACACCCGCAGCGGGACCCGCCGCTCTCCTCGCATCGCCACCACTGCAGCCAGCGCCGCCACTGCTGCTGCCATAGCTGCCGCCACTGCCACCCCTCGGGCCAAGGGCAAGGTGGAAGCACTGACGGGGAAAGGAAGGGGGTGGATGAACTCTTAGAGTGGGTGGAAGCAGGGTACTCCCTCAGGCCACCCCTTGGGAGGCTTCCACTGTGTGGCCCAGCTAGGCCACTGGGGGTGGGCTAAGAGAAGGTGCTGTCTTACTAGCTGCTCCCTGAGGACAGGAGACACAGGGCAACTCAGCACAGCCAGCAACTGATAACCTGGAGCTAGATGTGTCCAGGTCACACCAAGGAAGGGATCCTAGTCAGAGGGGTTTGGAGCTAAAAGAGGCCTCAAGGCCAGCTGTATCTGCTGGCATCACAAGTCTCCCGCCAAGTGACTGTCTCTCTCTCTTTCAGGCAAAGCACTGAAGGGCCAGGACCAGTGAGAGGCCCCACCTGTGTCCTCAGTGCCGACCTCGCCTGGTCCTTTTCCTTCTACTGTCCCTTTCAGTGCCTTCTCTCAGCTCCCAGGCCAGCAGTGGCCAAACCCCTACAGACAGTGATGCCTGCCCACATCCCCGGCCTGGTACCTGGATCTTCACAGGAGCCTTCGCTAGGTGAACTGAGGTGTTCTCAGAGTTGTCCCCAGAGGCCTGGAGTGTCTGGGTCTTCTCCCTACCTTGCCTCCTGACGTTTTCTTAGAACAAAGTCACTTCTCCATTACAACCAGACTTGAGGCTGGCTTTGAGTGGCTGGGCCCAAGAGCCTCTTCCTCCTCAGCCTCTGAATCCAGAAGGGACCATTGGAGGAGCAGGCCCTGGTCCCTGCGCCTAGCAGGGCCCTTGCTTTTGAAGTCCAGGACTGGACACTGACCTAGCGGGTGCACCTAGAGATGCTCCCATCCACCCAGAAGATGCTCTTTTCCAGAACAGATAGGCCCCATGCCTGGGGATGGCAGTGGGGAGTGGGAGGGGAGCAGTCTTCAGCTGCACCTCATCTCCCCTTCCCCAGACTTAAAAGTGGGGTGGGATTTTGGAGTGATGGGAAGGTTTTTAAGGGCCAGGGATGGATCTTTTTCTAAATGTTATTACTTGTAAATAAAGTCTATTTTTCTCCCTTAAGTGCTGAGCTGTCTTTGATTTGTGTGGGAAAAGGGAAGTTTAGGTTCATTAGGGTATTTCTATCTTTGTCCCTGCCGAGTGTCCCAGACTACCTGCCTTCTCTCAAATCCCTTCTCCTGGCCTTTCTGGGGCCACAGGATCTTCCCACACTTTGAGGGCCTGTGTTCCCGGACTTTAGTTTTGTCTTTAGCTTCTGAGTGATAGTCCCCCTCTTCCCACACTCCCTCCTGGGACGGGCCAAGTTCTGTAAGTGGAATGAGGACTTAAATGACAGAGCAGATGTCATCATGCCTCCACTGAAAAATCATTTATGAGTACCCATTGTGGACCCAGGCGGCTGTGGATCAGAAACAGCATCTACCCCCACCCTTCCCTGGGACAGTCCATTAAAGGGAAAAAAGAAAGAATACAATATTAAGTCGATGCAGAAGAAGGCCTGAGCTGCAAGGACGGCTCAGGTAATGATGTTCATCCAGGTTCTGGAGTTCACCTGTCTTGATGGTGAGGCAGAGGGGACCCGCTGGAGGATGAGGTTTCTTGAGTGCAGGGTGCAACTGTCCTCAGCCCAGCCTGGGGAAGCGAAGGCAGACAAGGCTCAGGGCCAAGGGTGGGGACATCTCTCGTAACCTTTCTTCAGGCCATGCCTCCCCTGCCTGCATCCTAAGTTCCGCTTGGGAGCACAGTGGACGTTAATGGAGGCCACTCCGGGCAGAGCCCACCCTATCCTCCCCATACTACTACTCCTGTCCGTGGAAACCTCCACTCAGGTTTCTCACCCAGAGCTGGGCCACGATGATGTGACGCTGGGCAGTCTGCTCAGGATCGGCAAAAACACAGGAGAAGTTGGTATTGCGCAGGGTGGGGCTCAGCTCCTCTAGCATGAGGGTCGTCTGCAGCTGGGTGCGTGGGCCCCGGCGCTCCCGACTGAAGCAGAGGAGGAAAGGCCATGAGAAGACCATAGGAGGAACCCCAACCACCCCCCTGCCTGCCAGCCTTGCCACTGCACCCCTCACCTGATGCTGCCCTCCCTCAGCCGACCTGGGAGGTGTTCGATGAAAGAACCATTGCCCAGCCAGTACAGGATGCTAAAGTGGGGGAAGCGGCTACAGGCGGTACAGGACAAGGTCAGCATTCCATCTAGGGACACATGTGGCTGTTAGCCCTTCTGGAGAGCACACCCTCCCCTCCACCATGCTGCCCTCCCCCCCTGGCTCCCACAATTCAGGAACTGGATTACTGCTGTACACACCACCCAGGTGGGAAAGTCCGTTAATGGGGAAGTGTGGTTGTCTACAAGGCAGGCCTGGGGCTGAACAAGAGGAATATGGATGGGTACGGGTCCTTGGTTCAGATGACGACTCCTGACCCTGTTTCTTCAAGATGGCCTTTTCCAGTGCTCAGCTTTGGGGACTCTAGGACCCCTGGTCAAGGAGGCAGTAGGCCACTGCTCCTCTAAGATGGCCAGAGGGCAAGTGGTCTTGGGTGGGGCGCAGACTGGGCCTCGGAGCATATTGCAGTCAAGGCTCTGGGAGTCCTCTGACCATCCTTATGTCTGAATTCTCTCCATCCCATCTTGGGAGCTGGGCCCTGCACCCACACTCATGATGCTGGGTGGGAAAGGGGATGCCGAGTGCTCTGGCAAGCTGCCCTGGCTGGTGGGGCTACATGGCAGAAGGCAGTGGAAGGGGGCAGCTCAGGAGTCAATCCCACCTTTGGGCCCTCTGTGCCCACAGCTCACCCCCTGACCACCGTGCCCTTTTAGGCTCCCATCAGAATTGCTCCTTACTCAGTGGGACTTCCAGTTCCGGCCAGGTCACCTCCATTGCTGGGCACTGCTTAGCTGTTGGGAGCCCGGAGGGGCAGGGGTCCTTTGTGATCCCAGATGAGCCAGTGAAAGCGGTGGTGGCCTGAGGTAGAGGTGTGGCTCCGGCCAGGTGAGAGACTATGTGGGCACATAGGAGCAGGACAGGCAAAGGCCTGGGATCTGAGGGCAGGACAGTCACAGAGGTCAACTGCTGTCTGCCTGGAAATGCTCAACATCCTGGCTTGGATCTTGGCTGGAGAGGCAGCTGCCTGGATGCAGCTCTGGCCGAGATTCCTGGGCTCTGCCCAGGGAATCAGAGGGGCAGAAGGACTCCTCGGGCCCCACCTCTTGGCCCTTTCTGAATGGAGAGAGGCTGGACAGAGGCTGAAAGGGAGAGCACAACAGCAGGGTGGAGCTCCCCTGGCAGAGGGGGGTGTGTGTGTGTGCCTGCTCCACTCCCTTCTGTTCTCAGGCCCTACCCCACCCGCCCTTGCCAGCCCCTAGGTCCTACCTGGTATCCGGTTCTGTCTCATGGTCTTGACGGATGTGTAAGGAGCTGGCGTGCCTGGCTCTATTTAACTGTGACAACTTCCTCCTCTCTGGGGCTGGTGGGGGAGGAGAATGGGAGTAAACTACTTCTCTCACATCTTCTCAGTGGCTTGTCTGGATCCCAGCCATTTGTATGGGCCTGTCCTTCCTGTAGACTCCACAGCTGTCCCTCGGTCTGAACTTAGTGGGTTGCCAGGCAATGCTATTTATTTACTCCAGGCATCCCATCCAGCACAGGATGGAGCTCTTTCAGAATGTAGCAACAAAGCTGAAGATCATCTAGTAACCGTCTTTCCCCACTCTAGCTCTTATTACCATTAACATTATGTGGTTATGTGTCCACTCTAACCCCTTCATTATAAGGATGGAGAAACAGACCCAAAGAGGGGCCAAGGACTTACCCCGTCACAAAGAGAGGCAAAGCTCTCTTCACTGGAGCTGGTTCCGGGAAGGACAGGATTAGTGAAATCCTTCTGGGAAAACATTCTCCACTCCCCTCTATTTCACTTTCACTTTTGTTCTAACCATGGAATCCAGAGTAGGCTCTGAGTTATTAACAGAGGGCACACACATAATGCCAGTCTGGGTCCAGTCTGTACACAGCACCTCTTCTGGGAGCCGAAGTTCATGATGGCCCAGAACCTTCCTGCTAACTCACAGACCACCCCCCTACTCTCCAAGTGGCATCAGACTGGATCTTTCGTCCCTGCTCAGCTTCACCCTCCCAGGGGCACATACGGTACGAACTTATGAGTCTCCCGCAGATGGATTCTTCTGTCCCAGTCAAGGGTTAGGACTCTGGCATCCACCTTTGCTCTTCGGAACCAGCCTTTGCTTCTACACGAGCAGACTTCATGCTTCTTTCCCATTCACACTGATATTCAAGGGGTCAGCTCTCCTTGGCACTGGGGGCCCCATATTGGATCGCTTTGACCACTCCAGGCTCAATGTCACACCAGCCTGTCATCCTGGCCTTTCTCAGGCTCTCCACTCCCTCCAACCACCAACCCCACCCCCACCCACCACCCCACAAACTATATGGCCAGAACTATAGGTCTAGGTTTACTAGGAAGTCTAAATTTCCCCCTACCTGGCTCCCAAGAAGCCCCAAAGAGCCCTCTTTTTCAGAATCCGCCCCTTCAAAGCTCAACACTCAGTCCAGCTGTGTCCAGACCCACATGAGCCATGACACAGGAACTATGCTGACAGCACTCTCCAGCCTTGTGTGCAGGAACCTCTCAGAGTCAAGCTGAGGACTTGGAACATAAACTGGAGCTTTGGCCCTAAAAAGGAGAGGGCGCCTCCCAGGGAAGTAGGGGAGCAAGCAGCCCAGTGCTGGCTTCAGCAACAACAGAGCTATATGAATGCACCAGTCTGGTGGCTGATGGGACAAATGGAGCTGGGGCAGGGCCAGGACTACGGTGAGGTTAAGTGAGGCACCCGGGATGCAAAACTGGAGTAAGCATTCACTATCAGGGTCTCGCCAGTGTCTGCAGAGGCAGAAAGACCAGGACTGGTGATTAAGCATGAAGGACAAGACCCAAGTGTCTGA
Organism: Prionailurus bengalensis; assembly: GCF_016509475.1. NCBI lineage: Eukaryota > Metazoa > Chordata > Mammalia > Carnivora > Felidae > Prionailurus > Prionailurus bengalensis. The sequence continues at coordinate 59,793,921 of NC_057346.1, forward strand.
GGTTTGTGGTCTCTGTGTTCTCTGTGATGGGATGCCCAGAACAGAACCAGGGAAGCCAGGAGATGGAACTAGGTTTGGAGTTCATGAAACTCCTCCCTGGGAGTGCCCCTATCTCTAGCCATCAGGTCAGGAGGCAAGGCTGCCTGGGGCTTCTGAGACAGTCCTTTGGGGGTGGGGTGGGGATGGAGGAAGAGGAGACAGGACTCTACCTTAGAGTGGAACCAAGACAAGAGTTGGGCCACCGGGAGGTCATGGGACTCAGGCTTGCTGAAGTATGAAAAGAGAGCCTTGGACAACCTGGTCTTGGCTTCTCACATGAGCCTGAAGTATAGGGGGAACAAAAGTGAAAGAATGACCCCTGGACCCTTCAACTAGGTGCACCAGCATGAGCAGTGGGGGACTATGGGAAAACACAGCTGGGTGAGAGAAGCCAAAGTTGAGAGTGGCTCATGAGAAGAGGTGCTGGCAACAGGGCACTGACCTCAGGAGGTGAGGAAGAGAGTCACCCAGTGATGCCCCAGGGCCCTTCTGCCACAGGACAGGAGCCTGGCATCACACTATTCCCAGGGATAAGGGGTGGGGCCAACTACCCCTAGGATCCAGCTCTCAAATGGGAATAGCAAAAGGCAGCAAAGACAAGGTACTCCCAGGGACCCCAGGGAAGAATAAAGCAAGATGGATGTTCAGCTTTCCAACCCAGCTCACGGAGCTTTATTCAGAATGGAGTGACAAGATCCTGCTTGGCTCTTGCTGTGCTTGAAGATGCAAGCCCAGCTGGGCCATATTCCCTAGGAACCCAGTGCTGAGGGCCCACGTTTACCCTCCCACTTCCTTCAGAACTCCTAGGGCCAGAGCTGGGGCCTACCTTAGATCCCTTGCCTGGGCCTTGCCTGCTTCTCTTCCCACCCACCACCACTCCTGTTGCCAGGCCCGGGTAGGCCCCATGAACGTGGAAGCTGACAGAGGGACATTCCCTGGGCTGGGAATCCCCTGGCTGCTTCAAGGGAACACTGTCTGACGACAGGGAGGAGTCTTAACTGTCATAGTCCTTCTGCTACACACAAACAGACGCACATACTCTCTCTCAGGCTTTCAGGGAAGGAAGTGAGTGATGTGGCAGGGTAGCCTTTGGCACGTGTCACCACTTCCGGGCTAAAGGTTCTGTTCACATAAGGGGCCTTCAATCACTGCCACCCATAGCAGTCCCCATGGCCCAACTACATATGGATAGACTCTGTTCTTGGCTGAGTACAGCCCAGCTTGGGGGCAGGTTACCCAAGCTGCTGCTGTTTCTGGTTGCCCCCAAACACATCCTCAATGGATTACGAGGTTCCAGGGCTTCTCTCACTAGAAAAGTCACAAGGTTCCACTTGCCTCAACCAGTCTATGGGACCTGGACAAGGGAAGACAGAGTCAGACACAATACCGATCCCAGGCCCAGACAGGGAGGAGGGAAGATACCTCACCCCTCAGTGCACATCTGTGGCACCAGGCAGAGCCCATTGGCTCTCCCACACTGAGCGAACCAGACTGGAGCCCCACAGAAGGAAGGAAAGATGGGGGTGGGATTGGCTGAGGCTCTCAGCCAGAGATGAGAAGGCTCCTTTAAACCAAAAATGTTGTGTCTCTGCTCCCACCCTGCTCAAGCAAGGAGGGTAAGGCCTGGAGGAGTTGGGGCAATTCCTATGCTCCACAATAAAAAAGGTTTTTAAATATATTCATCAAAATAGTATTCTTTTAAAAAGCCCCCACTGCTGACAGCCCCACTGGCTGGCTCTCCATCGTCTCCCTCCCCAGCCCGGACACAGCCGGAGGGGTCCTGAGTGGCCCAAGTGCCCCTCTGAGTCTTTCCCACCCAGGAGGTCTTGGAGGGCAGGGAGGAGAGTGCCCTGAGGTCCATAGTGGGTGGATGCTCTTCTTCCTGACTATTCCAGGCCCAGGATGTAGTTGATGCCTTGCACCAGGCCAATGATGACAGGCTGCCAGGCTACCAAGTATCGAAGCCAATCCAGCAGTTGCCCGTACATGACGTGAGGCCTCTCCCAGCTGTCAGTGTGTTAAAGAGGCTATGTGTAAGAGCTGCTAAGGTTGGACTAGGGGATGGGTGAGAGGGTCTGCCCACACTTTCAGCTGCTCCACAGAAATGAACCTACAAGGAGAGGAAGCCCCAGCCAGCCTCTCCATGTCAGAAGGAAGGGCTAAACCCAGAGAATGGGGGAAGGAGAGAACAGGGAACCAATGCAGAAGACAGGACAGACATGGGAGAAGGGTAGAAAGGTGAAACTAAACTAAGACCAACATGCAGAAGAGGGCCTCCCATGTAACACCTTCTCGAAGATGGACCCATTGGTGTTAAGAATACACAGTCTGGGACTGCTGTAAGTGCATCTGTGCCAATGGCTGCAGGGAGGTGGACAATGCGATAAAGTAACCCCAAAGGTTCTTGTAATGTCCACAATGAAGGCTTTCTAGGTCAAGGAAGGGGCTGAGTCTAGGGACCGAGTTGGAAGAGAGCAGGGAACAAGTTAGTCATGGGATAACCCTGGGCAGAGGCTCTAAGGAATCCCCACCCACCACTAAACACCAGGCCCTACTGAGGCCAAGAGGCCCCAGAGATCAGTTCCGTTCCTTTAACTTTGTAACTAAATGCTGGGCCAGACATCTAGAGAGGAAGTCTGGGAATCCAGCTCTGGGGAAAGCAGAAAAGGAACATCACGACACTGTGAGGGAACCCCTCCAATAGCATTAGAAAGAGCAGCCTGGCCCAATCCCTGGGAACTAAGGGAAGCCCCAAGTCTCAGCTCTACCATGGAGTTACTTAACTGTTCCTGAACTAGACCCTGGAATAACCAAACAAGAAACCTTATGGGGACAGGCCAGAGCCTCCTGTTCAGGGGCTGTGGGAATGTGCTAGGTGGGAATGCAGTGGCCCCTGCCCAGCCCAGCCAGTGACCAGGGGATAGGGAGCCCTGGTATGGAAGGAAAGGGAGAGAGGGGGGAAAAAGGGGAAAGAGGGAGAGAGGGAGGAGAGAGAGAGAAGAGCGAGAGGGAGGAGAGAGGGGAAGGACAGAGCAAGTGAGCGAGCAGCCAGGGTAGGGAGAAGGGAGAAACCTGGGCCCCTGGATCCCAGGGGAAGTGAAGTGGGGGGAAGGGCAGGGGCAGAGTAGTGACTGGGAAATTTCCAACAGACAGGCAGAGAGGAGGAAGAGGAAGGTGAGGGCAAAGTGGGGAAGGCCAAGAGGGTACAGGACATAGCTCAGAGGAGCAGTGGTCCCGGGCTGAAAGTGGATGGGAACAAGGAGTCCCTCAGCCATCCTTGCATCTTGCAGGCCCCGCAGAGACACAGAGCCTGTCTCTAGCCTCACATGTCACAGGTAAGGCATTACTCATTAGCTATATAACCTTGAGCAGGTTATTCAACCTCCAAACCATTTCATTTGTAAAATGAGGAAGGTCACCAAGTTGCCAGAGAATCAAATGAGATAATGTGAGCAGAGCACTTTGTTGAAGTGCCAACCACACAGTGAGCAAACAGTAAGTTGGGCTGCTACTGCCATCAATTTACTGTTGGGAGATCTAGAACTATGATGAGAATCTGAGCTGCTGGTCCTGTCCCATGTTCCACCCCCTACTTTCTTAGATCACGAGCCAAATGGAATGGTGGGTATGTACCAGGTTGGGGGCAGGAGGAAAGGTCACAGAAGGACACAAATGCAGAGGGCTGGCCAGGACTTTCTTCCCACTGCCCATTCCCAGCAAGAACCCAAACAAAGGATACGGATTGCTGAACATCCTCTTGAGATCCACCTTCTCTTTGCAGTAAGGACATGTCTGCTTCTTTCCCACAATGCACCAGCCGCGGATGCAGAACTCGTGGAATCTGAGTACCACTGGTCAAGGGAAATGGTAGGCAGCCGGAATGGCAATGGAGCCCCATGCCCATGCACTAGCCCTGGAGAAAGGTTCAAATCCTGGCTTCACATCTTATTAGCTGTATAACCATGGACACATCCTTTCTCTCTGTTTCCTCTCATGTGAAGACAGGAAAATGATCTCTATCTTACAGCGTTGTAGTGGGGCAAAATGGAGAGAATACATGGCACAGAATGGGCGCTGAGTAAGTACATGATAAATACTGGAAGTGTCATTCAGGGAGACTAGATTCTGATACTGAGCGATCCAGCTAGAGGATGCTCCTCTCTGTGACTGAGCCAACCTCAAGGCAGCTAGTGCAGCCTCAGGCTCCTTTCTGATCCAGCCAGGCTATAAACACTGTTTACATAGGTGGCCCCCAGCTGTGGAAAAGAGTGAGGGAGGCTGCGATTTCCACTCCTGGGCGTCAGTTTCTCTAGCAAAGAACACCACCCAAATGTCTGCCCTTTTGTGACTCTCTCGCACTTCAAGGTTTGGACAATATGCCAGGGTCATGACCACCCCCTCCTCTCCCTGACTAGAATGCCATGCGGCAGGAGAGATGTGGCCCAGGGGCTCCAGACAGGATACACATGATTGCAAGACAGCCTATATGTGTTCTCGATGATGCCCTCTTCACTGACATCCACAAAGATCTGCTGCCCACACACAGCACACACACTGTCCGAGAGGTGTTTGGTAGGCATGCCCGACTCACTGTAGAACTGGGAGAGAAGAACAAGAGGAAAAGACAGGAAAGGTGTGAGAATCAGCCCAAGTAGGAAGGTACCACAGAGGACTTAGGTCTTCTGAAGAGGAGGCAAAGTGCCAGGGGGAGGTCCCACAGCTAGAGAACATCTTTTATATGCCAAACTCATCTCATCTTTGCGAGGTCAATGGGGAGAAAGGGACACTAGAGATGGGTTGGGAAGTCAGACCCAGTAGGACCTGAACACTGGTCTAGTCAGCATCAGGGACAAGGAAATCAGAGGTAGGAGGACTCAGGGCTGGCGATCCAGAGCTGTGTCAGGTAAGCCACTCTGTGGCCAGACTATACTTCCACTAGAGATGGACAACATCTCTTCTCTAAGATTAAAAACAGTCAAATATCTTTGGTGCAATGTTGGTATGGTGATGAGGGCATTCCCAGACACTTGTGGCAGCAGCAAAAGAGGCTTACTCCTTTTGGACAGCATTCGGACAGCATCTCAAACTGCCATGCCCTTTAGCCCACTGATGTCACTTCAAGTAAGGTAAAGAAGTAAAAATATCAAAAAAGCCTCATGTATACAGATATTCATTTAAGCATTATTTATAATTAAAGAAGCAAAGAGTTTTGCAATTCTGTAAAAAGTTAAATAGAATTACCATATGACACAGCAAGTCCATTCTTACATGTACCCACCCCCCAAAAATGAAAACAAAAACTAAACACACATTTGTAAGCCAATACTCAAGGCAGCATTATTCACAATATCCAAAAGGTGGAAACCACTAAAGTGTCCATCAAAAGATGAATGGATAAAACCAAATGTGGTATAAGTGTACAGTGGAATATGATTCAGTCATAAAAATAATGAAGTTCTGATCCATGCTACAACAGGCATGAACACTGAAAACATCCTAAGTGAAATGTCAGACACCACAGGTCAAATATTATGATTCCATTTATATGATAAAATATCTAGAATAGGCAAATTCACAGAGACACAATGTAGGTTAGAGGTAGCCAAGGGCTGGGGGAAGGGAATGGGGCGTTATTGCTTAATGGGCACTGAATTTCTGTTTGGGGTGATGAAAAGTTTTGGAAATAGTGGTGATAGTTGCACAACACTGTGAATGTAATTAATGCACTGAACTGTACACTTAAAAATAGCTAAAATAGTGAAGTTTTAAGTTACATATACTTTACCACCGTAAAAAATACCATAAAATAATAAAAACAAGCAAAGAAATGGAAATAACCATGCATGACTCAGAATAGGAGAATGCCTAAATAAGTTTGGTACACACTCAAGGGACTGAACAGGCAGCGAGTCAACAGGAAGCCTGAGGTGTAACAGTAAGTGTCAAAAATTGATGGCACAGTATGATTGGTACCATATGTAAAGACAAGCCCAAATCTATACAAAGAGAAAAGATCAGAAGGAAATATGTCACAATGCTCACACCAGTGATGGTTTGGTAGTAGCATCATAGGTGGTACTTTTCTTTTTTTTTTTTTTAAATTTTTTAAATGTTTATTTTTGAGAAAGAGAAAAAGGGTGAGTGGGGGAGGGGCAGAGAGCGAGAGGGAGATACAGAATCCAAAGCAGGCTCCAGGCTCTGAGCTGTCAGCACAGAGCCTGACGTGGGACTCAAATTCACGAACTGTGAGATCATGACCTGAGCCAAAGTTGGATGCTTAACCAATTGAACCACTCAAGCGCCCCTCCATAGGTGGTATTTTTCTTTTGTCTACTTTTCTGTACTCAAATTTTCCTTAATGAACATACATTACTTTTAGATTAAAGATTATTTATTACCATGGTGAATTATAATAACCAATTCCATGCTCCAAAAACAAACTCCAAATTTTGTATACTTTCCATGTGGTTTATTCCTTCTTTCTTTTCTTTCTTTTTTTTTTTTTAAGGTTTATTTTTGAGACAGAGAGACAGGGAGCACAAGTGGGGGAGGGGCAGAGAGAAGAGGGAGCATCCACAGCGGGCTCCATGCTGACAAGCGGAGAGCCCAATGCGGGGCTAGAACTCAGGAACCCTGAGATCATGAAGTTGGATGCTCAACTGATTGAACCACCCAGGTGCCCCTATTCTTAAATAGCTAAATAGCATTTCCCCCTGACCCCAAAGAGAAAAGACTTGAAATTTATTTTTTGACATTTTCTAAGATGTATTGTTTTTTTCCTTTCCTTTGCCTTAAAAACTGTGGTAAAAACCACATAATATAGAATACACATCTTAACTACTTCTAAATGTAAGTTGATCAGTGTTCAGTCTATTCACACTGTGCAACTAATCTCCAGAACTTTTAAACATTTTGCTAGACTCTATAATGGACTGTGAAAAAGACTTTGGGGTTTGTTATTACAATTCATCTGGACCTGTAAGATAGTTTACTATACCTATGTCCTTAAACTTGAGTTTGCTCTCTCTTTTCTTCTGTTTGCAAACAAATGTCTTCTGAAAAAGCAAAGCCCTGAGGCTGGGTGAGAGAGGAGACGGCACCCAGGTGCTGGGACAGGGAGTATGAGAGGGTGACACCAGGTGCCTGCCAGAACTTCTGCTCGACATGGAAGCTTCCCTTGCTCCAAGCTGTCCTCCTGAAGAACAGCCTCTGTCAGACATCAGAACTGCTATCCAAACCCAAGACTCCTCCAGGATAGAAGGCAGAGATAACACACTGCCCCCAAGAGTCCATGAATATAGAGCTTCCTGCCTTCACTCCCACCTCCCTCCCTTGTAAAACTCTCTGAAGTAGCTCAAGGTGAGTGCTACTTATCACAGAATACTAGAGCAGCCCTAACACTGGGGAAACCAAAGCGCAGAAGAGGAAATAAACAAGAGGGTACTAGAACCCAGACCCTCTGACTCCTACCCAAGTTCCCATCCAAGTAACATCTGCAGAATGATTACCTACTTAACTTGCCGAAGGCCAGTTATCCAAATAATTACAATTTGTTTATCCAGAGTACAAAAGGCAGTGGAAAAGGATAAGCTAGAGTCAGAACGCAGGGTCAAACCTGTGGGAGTCTATGAACTGTGCAACTCTCAAAAGCTGGAATCTCATAATGTTAGTGTTGGGGGGCACCTCTGAGAAACACTTCCCCAAAGCTTGACAGGCTGATGGCTCTGAAATGTGTTCTGGCTTAGAATTTCTAGGCACATCAACTAAACAGAGAGGGGAGACCAAGAGGTCTGGGTTCAGCTTGGCACTGAGTCCTTGTACAATCACGTGGCATAGGAATATGGCCACTCGCTCTGGCCCACAACATTGGCAATAAGAGAACTAAGAATGCTACAACTCAGGAGATGGTTTAGAGCTCTGAGGAAGAGCTTAACCTCAAATCACCCCAGAGTTCTGCCCCCAGAGCACCGGGGCAAAGGGTGCAAGATCAGGGTGCCTGGGTGGCTCAGTCGGTTAAGCATCCGACTTACTCTTGGTTTTAGCTAAGGTCGTGATCTCACAGTTTTGTGGGTTCGAGCCCACATTAGACTCTGCTGGCAGCACGGAGCCTGCTAGGGATTCTCTTTCCCTCTCTGTCTACTCCTTCTCTGCTTGCGCTGTCTCTGTCTCAATCTCAAAAAAGAAAAAAAATAAAGGATGAAGGATCAAAAAGAGAACTTGGATGAGGTGAAGACAGAAAGAAGAAAGGTCACAAAAGTATCTGTCTTAGGCCCCTCATTTCTGGAGTTCTTCCCACAAGGCTAATGTGGAAACAGGCAGGCAGAGTCAAATAATACAGTGTTTGAACAAAGCCCTCAGGTAAGCTGTCAAACCAGGAAGGCCCAACACCACCATGGCTCACAGAGACCACACAGGAGACTGTATCAGGAGGCACTGAAGTGGGGTTGGGTAAAATACAGAAAGGCAGATTTCAGTTTAACCTTAAGAGCCTGATCCCTTGCTAGAATAGACTCAGGGGGACCAATGGTTTATTAGGATTAGACAGACCTAAGTACAGTCTTCTGTCACTTACCACCTTGATGAACTTGAGCAAGCCTTCCAAACCCTTCCCTCTTCCATCAAAATATATTGGGTACCTACGGAAGTACCAGCCACTGGACCATTATATCCTGGGGATATAATGCTAGAAGAGCATAAACCTGACCTCTAACCTCATGGAACCTACAGCTACAAGAGAATGACATTAAAAAAATAAATACTGGGGCGACTGGTTGGTTCAGTCAGTTAAGTGTCAGACTTGATTTCAGCTCAAGTCATGGCTTCGAGATTTATGGGTTCAAGCCTTGCAATGGGCTTCACACTGACAGGGCAGAGCCTGCTTTAGATTCTTTCTCTCCCTCTTTCTCTGCCTCACCCTGCTTGCTATCTCTCTCAAAATCAACAAACTTAAAAAAATTTTTAAATACTTATAGAAAATAAGAACTACTAAGTAGGCTAAAATAAGAATTAAAAAGGCAGTACAGGGGTAAGAAAGAGGTTCCTAACTAGGCCTAGGTCACGTGAGGAGGTTTCCTTGAGAGAGTGACAAGAAGTTTCTTGAGGCTGAGAGGTAATGGGTGGTGGGCATTAGGAGAGGAAGAAAGGCAGAAGAGGGAAGAGGCCTTGAGGTGGAAAGGAGCCCGGTGCACTTGAGAAACTAAAACGAACCCAATGTGGCTAGAGTTGTGAGAAAGAGGAAAACTGTGACACCTTCTCAGCCACGTGAAGAATTCTGGACTTGAAATGGAAAGTCATCTAAGGCATTTGATCAGACATGAATTTTTAAGATTACTCTGTCTCCTGCGTGGAAAATGGAGTGGAGAGGAGGCCAACATGAATTCAGAGGCCAGCTAAGGGACAATTCTTTAAAAGCAAGAGATGCTGGAGACCTGCGCTAAGGGGACGTCTGGGCTAATTTGATGGCAGTAAAAACTGAGAGTGGACAGACTGGTGATGACAAATAGATAACAGAAGACTAAAGATATAGTACTGAAAAAAGTGCTCGGTTAGAGGTCCAGAAAGTTGAGAAAAAGAAAAGGGGAATGCCTAGGTGAAGTGCATTGAAGATGCCTTAGGTATGAGCTCAGGGAATAGTGACATTCCAGGGAGGACAAGCTACAGAAGACAGCGAAGGAAAAGCAGGATAGAGATGCATCACAAAAGCCAAGGAGGAAAGACCCTTTTAAGAAGTATAGAGTGGCTGAGTCAATTCTATAGTTGGCTGAGCAACTGATGGCTGCTGAGGTCAGAATTAGTGACACAGTCACTGGTGACCTGAATAAAAAGGTCATTTCAGAGGAAGGGTTTAAGCTGAGGCCAGATTAGAATGAACTAAGGAGTATGTGGAAAGCAATCAAAAGGAGACAGGAACTTTCTCTAAATTTAGCTGTGAAGGACAGGAAATGGGTCAGTTGTTAGAGGAGAAAGTAGGTCAAAGAAAGGATGTTTTTTGAAAAAGAATGCTTCAAAAGTTAATGGGAAGAGCCTAGCAGAGAAGGAGAAGTTGAAGTCATGAGTGAGAAAGGAAGTTGATAGCACAATGGGTCCCTGAGAAGGGAAGAGGGTATGGAATCCACAGTGTAGGCATGGCTGGCTTGTGATGGGAGAAAGGACATTTTCTCCACTGTAACTAGAGGTAAGGAGGAAAGATGGGTGCAAATCTGTGAGTAGAAAACCCAACACAGGCGCTTGTGCACATCAGGGGCTCAGGAAACAAAGAGGAGTTGCATGCCACACCAGTGAAGAATGTATACACCATGAAAGCCCTGTGAGCTCACCCAGTCTGACCGCTTCTCGACAGGTGAGGAGACTGATGCCCAAGGAGGAGGGCCTTGTCTGAAGTCAGAGACAGCTGGTGGCAAAGCTGAGCTGGTGCCTGGTCAGTTGAAACTTGGTGAAACACAGAATAAAATATCCATTTCTCAGGGTTATAGAAGAGATTCCATGTGACAGAATGGTCTGAGAGGACTTCAGACAATAGATGGCATCCAAGAGACAACTGGCATATGCTCATGATTTAGGATTGGTCTGTTCTGTGTCTTGATCTGTGTGTTGGGTAATGAAGATACAAAGACAAATTCTACAGGGTCTCTCTGCTCCAGGTGATCACATATACAAAACAGGTAGCTTTCCAGCAAGCACTAGTGTATGCTAGGTACACTGGACAAATGACAGCTACCATCATCATCCTCTACTACGTGCCATGGGCCAAGCTACTCTGCAAAATGCTGTGCATTAACCTGTTTGTTCCTTACAATTCTTTATGTCTGGTAATATTATTACATCTGAGAAAACAAGATCGGAGAGGTAAAGTAACCTGCTCAAGAATACATAGCTAATTAAAAGTGGATTAGAATTTGAAATGAGGTCTGACTCTAACCCCCTAGCTCTTTCCACTACTTCAGACAGATGAATGGACAGCCAGTCCTGTCCTAATGTTGTCTGGGGCACAGAAACTTGTTGAGAAGAAAGCATGAGGCAGGACTCATGGCCTAATGGAGCAGAAATAATGTGCCACTACCCTGCCTGCCCAACAGTTCTCTCTTTTGAGCCCCAGAAAAACAGGCTTGCCTATTTCACAATCCTCTGTCCCCCTACCCCCACCCAACATGACTTTTGGGTATGAATGGAAACTATATGACTGATTATCACAAGCTCATGACCTCACAGTGACCAGCTGGGGAAAAAAACAAAACAAAAAAACACCATCCAAGGTTCCCTTGACACAAGAGTTACTTTAGTTCATACTACAATTACTCCATGTGAGGCAAAACAGCTATTCTGCACTAAACAAGAGTAGTGCAGAATAGTAAAAAGGAATTGAGAATGCATGTTAATACAATTGTAAACCTTATGGTTTCATTTCTAGCATGCCTTAAGTTAATTAATCACAGATCTTTGTAGGTCAAACCACTCTCAAGGGGGACCAAAAGACGAGTCAGCATAGTTCCGGACCTGGTAGATGGAACAGCTTCAAAATCAACTATGACTCTCTGGGATTAGAGCTGTGATCACAGAATGTACAAAAGACTATGAAAACAACTGGGACTGAGATGTGGCATAGGCACACAATGGAATTTTATTATCTCAGCGGCTACACACACACGTTTATTTATTTAGTCTTTTAAAAATTGAGGTACACAATGGAATACTATTCAGCCTGAAAAGGGGAGAAAATTCTGACACACATGCAACAACATGGGTGAGCCTTGAAGACATTACGCTAAGTGAAATAAGCCATCACAAAGGACAAATATTGCATGGGTCCATTTACATGAGGTACACCTAGAGTGGTCAAATTTATAGAAGCAGAAAGTGAAATGGTTGTTGCCAGGGCTTGTGGGGAAGATGGACTGTGGAGTTATTATTTAAGGGGTTCAGAGCTTCAATTTTGCAAAATGAAGAGTTCTATGGATGGATATAGTAATGGCTGCAAAACAATGTAAATGTAGTTAATGCCACCGCAAACTTAACACTGGCTAAGATGGTAAATTTTATGTGTACTTTACCACAATTTAAAAAAATGACTCGGTCTGCTACTTGGAAGTGAGCAGTGGTGGTGCTAGTAAAGGTTGCAGTTGGTCATACCTGGCACACTATAAATGGTTGACAAATAACTGTTTCTTGAATAAATGAAAGAATGAGTTGGCTAACAAATGCATGGAAGGCTGGAATTTCCTAGCTTTCTTAAACTGCCTTCCCCAAACCATTCATCAGGTTCTGGCTTCAAGGCCAGGGATATTCTTGAAATTCAGGTTGCTGTGGCTCAGGGGCCCACGTGTTCCTAAGCAGACCACAGCCCATTTGACTAAAGACTGGGGCAGATATAGGAAAATCCTGGAATTCTCAGGGTGAAAAGAACTGTAAAGGTAGGGCAGTCTATCCCTTTATCCCAAGTTGGAGTTAGAGTCCCTTCTCCCATATCCCTGCCTAGTCTCATCTGTTGGCATCCTGAGCCCTAGCAATTAACCTGCCACTAAGTCTCCGCAACATTTGCTGTGGGGAAACTATGAATGAATGAACTCCTGGTGACTCACCCAGTACTGTCACAAGCCATGTTAGTCTTCCTATGACCCGCTCCCTGCCCCAGAGATGGGGCCTGGGGAAACAGCAAACTGTTATTATTGTTGAGGTCAGCAAGGTCACATTCTGTTGGACAAGAGCTAGGCAGAGTAGCTCCCCTGAAAGGGATAGGCATTCTCAGTGTCAATTACCTAGGGAAGATGTGGATCATCATAGAAGAAACCAGGATGCAGACGGCTGGCCTGAGGTATAGGCATATTTTTTGTCAGACATGGGCTCTGGGTCTAGACACTTGGAGGATAGTTGTCTAGATGTGGATTCTAGGTGGTGGGTGCTAAGATGGCACCTGATACACAGAGATAGGCCGAGAGTTGGATGGGGCAGGGTCTGAAAGTCTGGGAAAGGAGATACCCTGCTTCGTCAGACTAACCTTATTCAAACTCATATCTATTTTCCTGCTATCAACCCAAACCTTTTAATAAAGTTCAATGTCACTGTTTGATCCTTATGTTCTTGTGCTATTAAGAGGTATTGAAAGACATGTGGGTTTAAGAGGGGTCAAGAGCTGGGGCTTGAGGCACTCCCCACCCTAGTAAGAAATTCTCCCACTAGGTCTCTTGGTGAAGCTGCCACTCACATCACTTCCCACTTCATCTAGTTAACTCCTATGCATCAGCTCAATAGTCCCTTCTTCAGGGAGGCCATCTCGGAGTCCCGAGACTAGGTCAAATGTCACTATTGCATTTGTTCACACCATTATGAACCTTTCCTTCATAGTATTTATTGAGGTTATAATTTTATATTTATTTGTGTATTTATTACTTTAATACCCATCTCTGTCACTAGGGCGTAAACTCCTTTTGGACAAGGACCACGTACACCTTTGTAATTCCAGCATAAGTCCAGTGCCCTGGCACGTAGGGACCATTAAATAAATATCTATTAAATGAATGTTAACTTCCTGAATGGTAAAGTGGTTCTTTCCTACAATGGCTCTAAAGTTAAAAATTCCAAGGTACAACTGAGATCTGGCTTTCCAAATTTTAAGGAAGGAATCTCCATACCATACTACTTATATCTTGAAAGATTTTTTTTTTTTTTTTTATGGTTTATCTCTTCCATCAAACAAGCGTTGCTATCCTGAACTGTCTGGAGATGTCAGGAGGCAGTTAAAAGCCCGTGTGGGGGGGCGCCTGGGTGGCGCAGTCGGTTAAGCGTCCGACTTCAGCCAGGTCACGATCTCGCGGTCCGTGAGTTCGAGCCCCGCGTCGGGCTCTGGGCTGATGGCTCAGAGCCTGGAGCCTGTTTCCGATTCTGTGTCTCCCTCTCTCTCTGCCCCTCGCCTGTTCATGCTCTGTCTCTCTCTGTCCCAAAAATAAATAAACGTTGAAAAAAAAAAAAAAAAAAAAAGCCCGTGTGGGGACACCTGGGTGGCTCAGTCGGTTAAGATCTGACTCTTGATTTCAGCTCAGGTCATGATCTCATGGTTTGTGAGATGGAGCCCCATATCAGGGTCTGCAAGAACAGTGCAGGACCGGCTTGGGATTCTCTCTCCCTCTCTCTCTGCCCCTCCCCAACTTGTGTGTGTGTGTGTACATGCTCTAAAAAAAGAAACAACAAAGCCCATGTGAACTTACCCCTATGGTAGACGCCATATAGTCTGCACACATTTCTGCAAAGTCTCGCTCAAGAACTCCATAGTAGAGGCCATAGAAGAGGAGAGAAATGCCAAAGTCCATAGCATCTTCTGGTTTGATCCTGTAAGGGAAGCAGCATGGCCTGTAAGGCCTACCCTAAGATGCAACTGCTTTGGATTACTACTGTGGGACACATAAGGCAGCAACTAAAGTGGTAGGCTTTAAGGGTTAAAGCAAGCGTTGGCACACTAAGAACAAATCCAGCCTGCTACCTGTTTTTATATGGCTTGTTGGCACCATCTGAACAGGCTAGCACTGTGAGCTACAAAGACCAAGCCAAGGTATTCCCTAGTGCCCCTCTTCCCCACTCTGTTCCCAGTGCCTGTCTCCTCCAACTGGCAACCATGCCTTACAGCTGCCTAGGGCCCACTCTGGTTGGCACCTACATGTTGGGGACTCCACTGCTGGCAATCACTGGACACCAACCAGTGGAATTTCAGTCAGGAAGTTGGCAACTCACCAAATTGCCTCACCTCCAGCCAGCTGCCTAAGTTGAAATGACTGAGCAAGGGCACACCAGGACCTGGGTTGTCACTGGAACAGAGAGTGAAAATGATCCCAGTGGTCACACACCCCCTTGTAAGGCCCCTCCTTCTGAGAATGTCTCATCTGATGGCAAGTGGGCACAAAGCATGCCCACCATCTGAGACAGCCCATCCCTCAAACAAGGTAGGGCAAGGGAAGAGTTTCCCCTCTTGTTATACTACATATTATCCTAGACTTTGCCTTTTGTCCATAAAGTCTAAAATATGATTTGGCCCTTTACAGAAAAAGCTTGCCATCCACAGCTTTAGAAATAAAGATAAAGTCAGTCAGTTAGTAAATACATACATACCAGTTACCATAAAATTTTAGGTTGTATCTATACATATTCTGTATCATGTCATCAAAGTTAAATTTTGGTCCAAGTCTACTTCCTAAGAAGGACAAAGATCTTATCTGTATATTAAGAGGCTTGTTTTAATAATTCCAAGGACTAATAATTTGCAACCTTCAGTCTTTAAATGTTTATTATAGAAAACAACCTTTTTAAAAATATTTGTACCAGGAACTGTATGTGTTCACTTAAAGTCGTAAATTATATTTATCTTAAAAAGTTGAGTTTACTCATGAATCATGTAATATTTAACCTAGTAACTAGACATCAGGATCTTATACCAATTAACTCGATTAGTAGCATAAAAATGGTCAAGCCTCTCAATTCTGTTTTCTTCCTGGTATAGTTTATGCAAATAAAAAAGAACTGTAATTAAAAGAACAGCCGGGGTGCCTGGGTGGCTCAGTAGGTTAAGTGTCCGACATAGGCTCAGGTCATGATCTCACAGTCCGTGGGTTGGAGCCCCGCATCGGGCTCTGTGCTGTCAGTTCAGAGCCTAGAGCCTCCTTCAGATTCTGTGTCTCCCTCTCTTTCTGCCCCTCCCCCACTCACTCTCTGTCTCTCAAAAAAATGAATAAACGTTAAAAAAAAATTTTTTTTTAAAGAACAGCCATCTTGGGGAGCCTGGGTGGCTCAGTCGGTTAAGCATCCGACTTCAGCCTCAGGTCATGATCTCGTGGTTTGTGAGTTCGAGCCCCACATCAGGCTCTGTGTTCACAGCTCAGACCCTGGAGCCTGCTTCAGGCAGAGCCCTCTCTCTCTGCCCTTCTACCCGCTCACACGTACTCTCTAAAATAAACAAACATTTAAAAAAATTTTTTTAAGAATAGCCATCTTGGGGTGCCTGGGTGGCGCAGTCGGTTAAGCGTCCGACTTCAGCCAGGTCACGATCTCGCGGTCCGTGAGTTCGAGCCCCGCGTCAGGCTCTGGGCTGATGGCTCGGAGCCTGGAGCCTGTTTCCGATTCTGTGTCTCCCTCTCTCTCTGCCCCTCCCCCGTTCATGCTCTGTCTCTCTCTGTCCCAAAAATAAAATAAACGTTGAAAAAAAAATTAAAAAAAAAAAAAAAAAAGAATAGCCATCTTTAGTACAATGCAGAATCTTGATTTTTGTTTTTTTAACCACACAGGTTAGGAAGATATCTGGAAATATCTTGGTTTTCTTTGATAGGACATGTTAGACTCTATTCCAATGAGTTCCTATAAATCCTTGTGGAGCCTGTTATTGCTTGCAGCCTGTACTACCCGTGGAAGAAAGAATTCCACAGTATCCTCCCACTATATAAAGTAGGGCTTATTCCTTTCAGTTTCAAAAAGGCTCCTGGAGCACCGGGATGGCTCAGTCGGTTAGGCGTCTGACACTGGATTTTGGCTCTGGTTGTGATCTCACAGTGCGTGGGTTTGAGCCCTGCTTGGGATCCTCTCTCTTTCTCCTTCTCTCTGCTCTCTGCCCCTCTCCAGCTCTCTAAGTAGATAAATAAACTTAAAAAAAAAAAAAAAGGCTCCTGCCTACAGTGTGCCAAATTTGGGAAAGAGTCCAGTGGTGCTGACTTTAAATCTGAATCCTAAATCTGTAACTTCAAGTGCACTGTCCTAGGCTTAGGATTCCTCATGATCCACAGCCCACAGTCCCATCACCTCAGCCATGAGACCACATTTCCACTCTCTTCTGCCTTTACTTACTGTACCCTACAGTCTCAGAGTCCAGGATTTCTTGGCTTCTGCCTCAACTGGGAGTGAGGGGGCTTGTACGCTGACACGAATCTTTTTGAAATCTTATGACAATATGGAGTAACAGCCAGAATTTGACTCCTGGTAATATATCCTTAGGAAGCAACAAAACAATGTTATCTGAAACTGAAAAACACCCTAAGTGCCCAACAATGGAGCGGGAGTTAAATGCCCACAGGTTAACTTTCTAAAAAAGTGTGTCCTTAAAATCTGTGGAATGTCAGCTACGTTACAAGGCAGCAATTTTATTAGTATACTGCATCTAAATTGGGAGATTCTTAAAACTGGCGAGGGAAAGCTTTTGAGGTAGGGTGTTTCACACAGCCATCTGGGTGGTCTCATTCCCTCACATCCCAGCCCTGGAACTACTGTAAGGACTGTTATGGCCACCGCTCTGCTGTTTCCCGCCCTGTATACTTCTGGGTGAACCTACTGCCAGGTTCCAACTGTGTCACATGTTTGTCTAGGGGTTGACAAAAAACGTTTTGTGTAAAGGACTAGATAGTATTTAAGGTTTGTGACCTAAATAGTATTTGCCACAAATATTAAACTCTGCTGCTATAGTTTTATTGCAAAAAACAGCCATAGACAATGCATAAACAAATGAGTATTGCTGTGTTACAATAAAAACTTTCTTTACCTTAGAAAAAAACAGGAGGTAGACCAATTTGGCCCACAGGACAGTTTGCCAACTCCTAGTCTCCCTGAACATAAGACCACTCAGGTAGAGTGGACGCTGCAATAGATAGTACCAACATGGACAAGGAAAATTGCTCTGTTACAGTGATGAATGGAGTAATGGTAACTGGCTATAATCATTATTATGCTTACTTTTTTTTAATACTTTTTCATTACAATATAGATTCTTGGAAAATATCACCAATGATTTGGGACTCTAACTCTGTATGTCCAGACACTCCTTTCTCTTGGCCAGTGCAAATCAGGGAGGGCTCACCCTCCCCTATTCCCCAAAGCCCAAGTGTCCTATCCTTGGTGCCATGTCCCCCTTGTTAATATCTAGGACTTGCTCCAGGAAGAAAGGTACACCATACTGGCCCCTCCTCCCCAAACACAAGCAAAAACAAAAGCAAAGGATACTTACTTGAATAATAAATTGAGACCAAAGAGGGTAAACATGACAGCCATGTAGCCAACAATGCCTGTGGCATAGCTGATTTTATAGATCAACAGGAACCACTTATAAACCAACCTGGAGAAAGGAAAGAATATTAGCACAGCTGACACAGAAACTCTGGTCTAGGGGCCTCTGGATTACCAGAACCTCTTATTCACACATCAATGGAGAGAGCAGGTTCTTTGGTTAGGACTTACTGAGCAACTTTAGTTACTGTAATGGAGCTGGTCACTCCCTTAATGGTAGAAACACCTCCACATACCAGGGAGCTAGTGCTATTTTCCTGGTCCCAGACCAAGCAAAGAAAAGAAAGCCTTAAAAGGAGGTTTTGGCCTCAAAGAGCACAGCTGACCTCAGACAGCTATGTCATCTCAAATTCAGATTAGTTGGATAAGGAAGTGAAAACTACTAACTACAGCTATGCTCAGAAGGGAATAGGTGGGGAAGGCTAGTTGTTCTCGTCAGAAAAGAGAATTCAAGGGAAGATGAATAAGTAGAATCAGCTATAGGCTTTTCCAGTTGGGCATGGTTAACCTGAATACTGCTTTGCTCCTTTCCAGAGGCCAATAATGAAATGGTGTCTAATGGATTTGCTTCTGAAATGATTTTCTGGAGAAGAAGGGATAAGGAAGGAGGCACTCAAAGAATACCTTTGAATTGGATGTGTGTGGTGGGGGGGGGGGGCGGGGTGGAGTGGGGCTGTACAATGCTCGTGAAGGAGGAGGAGCAGTGCTCTCTAGAACCCTACAAAAAGGAGTGTGAAATCTGGTTGGCTGACCCCAGCCAGGTTCAGAGAGGAAAGATGGTTCCCTGAACGTAGCAGGGCCTTTTTAAATGCTATGGAGGCAGGTCCCTGATATCAGGAGCAACTACTCTATCTGTGGTGGGAGCAAAGGAACAATTTGCTTGAATAAACAACTCAAGCTTGCCTGGCTACTGAGGCCAAGTTACTGCCAACTGTGCTCCGCCTCAGGGAAGAAACTCAAGGTCCCTGCCTATGCCTCCCTGCTACAGCTAAGCAAGTGGTGATCAGTTCTCAAGAAAGGGAAAGGCCCCAAACATTTTACACAAAGCAAAACCCACACAGAGCTCCATTACCCAGGGTTTGCACTGATCAGATGGGAGTGAGATAGTGGAAAGGATGTGGAATTTTAGGTGGAATCTGGATAAAGTAAGTATTATTAGCTGGGTAATTCCAGGTAAGTCAAATCACCACTCTAAGACAAGTTTATTTTTTGTATTACAGGGGAAAACCATGATGCCTTCCTCAATGGATTGTACAGAACCCATTTCCTGGTGTATATAATACACGCTCAATAACTGCTACATGAATAAACGTGAATGTTTATGAAAGTGCTCTGAAATTATAAAGCACTATCAGATGTTAGTTATCGTGATAAAAAACTTCCCATGTTATAGACACATTTTCAGTCATTTTATCTACAAGTTGATACTGTTTGTTATTTAGTGATTCTTAAAGTGCTTTTTCACACTTTGTCTTCATATCACCCTATATGAGGTAGCAATTATCATCACATTTGTAAGGATAAAAAATTCAAGGCTCAGAAAGGTGAAGCCAAACAAGTCATATAATTAACAATTCGCAGGGCTGGGGTTTCCCATCCACATCCATCTGGCTCCAGAGCCTCTATCTTTTCTAACAGTCCTTAATGTAAACTACCATAGCCAGAGAGGAGCTTCTCAATCACCAACTTCACCTTGAAGATCAATTTTACCATATAAAATGATACTCAGAAGGCCAAAGGAAGACCTATAGTAAAGCAGAACATAAAATGCATGGGGAAAAGAGCAACTCGAAATTTGGAAGACTTTGGTTCAGGTAGTTACAACTTTGAGGCTGGCTATTTCCTCCGCTAGGCTCTCCTGGATCCGTACATACATCTCTCACAGCACTTACCAACTGCACTGAAACAGCTGCTTTCTTGTCCATCTCCTCCATTAAACCGAGCATTCCTTGAGGGCAGGGACCATGTCTTATCCAGTTCTGTATCCCCAGCGCTCAGCACAGGGCCTGACACATAGCAGGTGCTTGTTGAATGAATGAATGAATGAGAAAATCT
This sequence comes from Prionailurus bengalensis, assembly GCF_016509475.1. Taxonomy (NCBI): domain Eukaryota; kingdom Metazoa; phylum Chordata; class Mammalia; order Carnivora; family Felidae; genus Prionailurus; species Prionailurus bengalensis. The sequence continues at coordinate 59,814,039 of NC_057346.1, forward strand.
CTCTCTCTGTCAAGTACAGATATTAAATGACCTCACAAGCTGGTTGGGAGGATCAAACTAGAAACGCATTTGGATAAAATGCAAAGAATAATACAGGCAGGGGCTGCTTTGTGACCCAAGAAGGAAGTATTATTTGTTGAAAAATTGCACATTTGCTGAGATTCATTCATTCAACAAAAATTTACAGAGTAGGCTCCTATGTGCCAGGCCCTGTGGTAGGGCCTGGATATACAGTGACAACCAAAATACATGTGGTTCCTGATCTCACAATTATAGTTTAGTGGGGGAGATAGACACTCAATATTTTGTGATAAGTTCTATGTTGGAAAACTACAGGGCCTATAAAAGAATACAATAGAAAATCTAATTTAGAGATTAGAGAGGGGTTCACACACACACACAAAAACATTTAAAATGAGACAATGATCACCAGAATTTGCTTACTTATTTTGGTTGCTTTTAATATAAATAAACCTTGATATAAACTCTAAGGTAAGCTACAGGGAAATATTTTATGATTTTTAATCTGTGAAGGGGGGATAGTTCTCCCAATCAGCTTGTTTTGGTGGAACCCCATGCCAAGTAATCTTGGCAAATAAAAGTTACAATTTTTTCAGTCTAAACCCATTCCAACCCCAATGCATTCCAACCCATTAGCTTCAGGAAACCTAGCTCCTCTTCCCCACTACCTAATCTCTCACCTTGGGGTTGTCTGTACTAGAGGTTTTCGGGTGGCTCGGAAGGTGACAAAAGCTGTGACAGCAGAGAACAAGATCCAGATCACTAGGAACCTCCACCAGTGCAGCTTCACTGTGAAATAGAGGGGAACAACCCACATCTGAAAGAGGGTCACCATCTGAAACACAAACACAAGCACTTCAGCTCTAGCCAGCTCCCTCTGTAGCTCTATCCACAAGTCCATTTCAGCCTGATCCTCTCCTAGATTTCCAAATTTGGACAGAGGCACCTCTTAGTGATCCAACTTAGAAACCTAGGACCATGCCTGACACCTCCCTTTCACCCCTCACCTAACTGTTGTATATATTCTTTCCTTTCCAGGTGAGCCCTTGCCAGCTCTTGCCAGCCATTGCCTGCCCTTGCCTGGCTCACTGCAATGACCTCTTTATTCAATCTCCCTGCATTCAGTGTCTCCCTCTCCAATCTACCGTTTCCAGGAGTCTGGAATGGTAATTCTAACATACAGTCTTTCTTTTCTTTTCTTCTCTTTCCTTTTCTTTCTCTCTCTTCTTCCTTCCTCCCTCCCTCCCTTTCTTTCTTTTTCTCTCCCTCCCACTCTCTCTTTCTTTCTTTTTTAAGTACGCTTCACACCCAGTGCATGGCCCAACGTGGGGCCTGAACTCACGACTCTGAGATCAAGACCTGAGCTGAGATCAAGAGTCAGATGCTTAAGTGACTGAGCCGCCCAAGTGTCTCTCTAATATATAGTCTTGAACATGTCATTCCCTTGCTTACAACCCTCTAATGGTCCCCTACATACAGGGTAACACCCAACATCCTTAGGCAGTCAAATCCCCACTACCCTACTATTCTGGATTGAACAAAGGCATAATCAGGAATAAGTCTAGGCATCAGTGTAAAAGAAATAAAAAAATATTGCCTTGCTTTGTAACTCTTAGGCTTAAAGCTCTAAGGGTGTAAAGCTACTCATCTCACATCATGAACAAAAGAGAGAAAGGAAAAAGGAAAGAAAAGGAAGAAGGAAGAAACAGAGAGAGGGAGCAATTTAGGGACAGGGTTAGGCCCTTTAAACCAGATGGCCCAGAAGAACCCCAAAAGACCTAGATTCTAATTCTGTCTGCCTCCAACTCACTGGGTCACCCAGGAAGGTTCTTCCTCCTTGAGGGAAAGGCTTGACTTGATTTTTCAAACCCCTTCAAGTTCTAACATGCTAAGGTTCTTCTGTTAAGCAGCCTTGTATCTCAGATTTCCTGGGAGAGCGAAGGAAGCGTTCAGTAAGTACATCAAGAATTTAGTTTGCATTTAATGGAAAGAGAAATGCAGAAATAAACATGACCCTTAGTCCCTGTTCTCAAGGAGCTAATAGTCTAGCAGCAAGAGAAAAATATAAATCAAACCTTTGATTAATGATTCTATTAATCTTTAGATGCTTTTTAGAAGTTCAAATAGAGGGGTGCCTGGGTGGCTCAGTCGGTTGATCCAATTTCAGCTCAGGTCATGATCTTATAGTTCGTGAATTCGAGCCCTGCATTGGGCTCTGTACTGACAGCTGGAAGCCTGGAGCCTGCTTCAAATTCTGTCTCTCCCTGGGGCGCCTGGGTGGCGCAGTCGGTTAAGCGTCCGACTTCAGCCAGGTCACGATCTCGCGGTCCGTGAGTTCGAGCCCCGCGTCAGGCTCTGGGCTGATGGCTCAGAGCCTGGAGCCTGTTTCCGATTCTGTGTCTCCCTCTCTCTCTGCCCCTCCCCCGTTCATGCTCTGTCTCTCTCTGTCACAAAAATAAATAAACGTTGCAAAAAAAAAATTTTTTTAAAAAAAGAGAAAAAAAAAATTCTGTCTCTCCCTATTTCTCTGTCCCTCCCCCACTTGTGCTCTGTCTCTCTTTGTCTCTCTCTCTCTCAAAAATAAACATTAAAAAAATTTTTTTTAAGTTCAAATAGAAACCATTAAAGAATGACTAAACATGGGCACCTGGGTGATTCAGTCAGTTAAGCATGAGATGGGCTCAGGTCATGATCTCATCATTCCCAAGTTCAAGCCCTGCTTCAGGCTCTGTGCTGACAGCTCAGAGCCTGGAGCCTGCTTTGGATTCTGTTATCTCCCTCTCTCTCTGCCCCTCCCCCACTTGCACACTCTGTCTCTCTCTCAAAAATAAACATTAAAAAATTTTAAAAAATTAAAAAAAAAAAAAAAAAAAAAAAGAACGAGGGGTGCCCAGGTGGTTCAGTTGGTTAAGTGTCCGACTTTGGCTCAGGTCATGATCTCATGGTTCGTGAGTTTGAGCCCTGTGATGGGCTCTGTGCTGACAGCTCAGAGCCTGGACCCTGCTTCAGATTCTGTGTCTCTTCTCTCTCTGCAACCCTCCCCTGCTCATGGTTTGTCTGTCTCTCTCTCTCTCTTAAAAATAAATAAACATTAAAAAAAAACTTAAAAAAATAATAAATAAAAAAGAATGAAAAACAAGGTAGAATAATACACTGAAATGACCAGAGATTTTAGAATTAAAGAGATCTAGATATGAATCTCAATACAGCTATTTACTGTATTACCTTAGGCAAGTCACTTAACCCTGATAAGTCTCAGTTTTCTGAACTGTAAAATGGGATTAACAGCATCTACTCTCAAAAGATTGTATAGGTTAAGTGAATTAATTCATGGAAAGTTCTTGGAACAAGGCCCAACAAAGTAAGCATTTAATATAGGTAATGTAATAAATACAATGTAAGTATTCAATATATAATAGCTCTTATATAAAAAAACAAGTAGAGTGCATAATTCATAGTAAGCATTCAGTAAATGAGAGCTCTTATTATGGCTTCACATTATCAAAACTGCATAAAGTCAACTGTCATAAGGGAGCAAAGACTGCAGTTGGCAACCAAAATAATCAACATATTGAAAGTGGTGGGGTTATAATGAGAAAGAGACAAAAGAAACAAACAAACAATAGAAAAGATCAATGAAACAAGAGCTGGTTGTTAGAATAAACCTTTAGCCAGAAACATCAAGAAAAAAAAAGGACCCAAATAAAATCAGAAACAAAAAAGAAATAACAACTGACACCACAAAAATACAAAGAACTTAAGAGACCACTACAAAAAAATTATATACCAAAAAAACTGGACAACCTAGAAAAACTGAATAAACTCCTAGAAACATACAATCATCCCATATTGAACCTGGCACAAACAGAAAATCTGAGACCAATTACTAGTAATGAAATTGAATCAGTAATCAAAAACCTACCATAAAATAAAAACCAAGGACCAGATGGCTTCACAGGTAAATTCTACCATTTAAAGACAAGTTAATACCTATCTTCCTCAAACTATTTGAAAGATAAGAAAAGGAAAGAAAGCTTCTCTATGAGGCCAGCATTACCTTGATACCAAAACCATACAAAGATGCTACAAAAACCAACCAACCAAACAAACAAACAAAAAAACAAAAAAACCTCCACCAAACAAACAAAAAAAAACCCCACCTATAGGCCAATATCCTGAATGCACACGGATGTAAAAACTCAACAAAATATTAGCAACCACATTCAACGACCAAAGGACAGTGCACCATGATCTGGTGGGACTTATTCTGGGGATACAAGGATGATTAAATATTCACAAATCATATTCGACATTAACAAAATAAAGGATAAAAATCATAGGATCATCTCAATAGATGCAGAAAAAGCATGTGACAAAATTCAATATCTATTCATGATAAAAACTCAACAAAGTAGGGATACAGAAAACATACCTCAACATAGTAAAGGCCATATATGACAAACCCACAGCCAACATCATACTCAATGGTGAAAAAACAAAAGCTTTTTCTCTAAGATCAGGAACATGACAAGAATATCCACTCTTGCCACTTTTATTCAACATAGTACTTGAAGTCCTAGCCATAGCTATCAGACAAGAAAAAGAAATAGAAGGCATCTAGATTGGTAAGGAAGAAGTTAAACCAACACTATTTGTAGATGACATGATAGTATACATAAAAAACTGTTAGAAGTAATATATGAATTCAGTAAAGTCAGGATAAAAATTAAATATACAGAAATCTGTTGCCTTTCTATATACTAGTAATGAAGAAGAAAGAGAAAATAAGAAAAAATTCCACTTACAATTGCACCAAAAGAATAAAATACCTAGGAATAAATTTAATTAAGGAGGTGAAATACCTGTACTATGAAAACTATAAGACATTGATGAAACAAACTGAAGACAACACAAATGGAAAAATATTCCATGCTCATAGATTGGAAGAATATTGTTAAAATGTCCATACCAACCAAAGCAATCTACAGATTCAACATAATCTGTACCAAAACACCAATAGCATTTTTCACAAAACTAGAATGCAAAGACACCAAACAGCCAAAATAAAATTTGTATGGAATTGCAAAGACACCAAATAGCCAAAGCAATTTTGAGAAAGAAAAACAAAGCTGGAGGCTTCACAATCCCAGGTTTCAAGATATACTATAAAGCTACATTAATCAAAACAGTATGGTAGTGGCACAAAAACAAACATACAAATTGTTCCAATTTCAGTATATGTGCTCCTGAAGCAAGCACAGCAGACACATAAATCAACAGAACAAAAGAAAGAGTACAGAAATAAACCCATGCTTGTATAGTCAATTAATCTATGACAAAGAAGGCAAGAATATTCAATGGGGTGAAGACAGTCTTTTCAATATTTGGTGCTGGGTATCCAAAGGATACAGGTGTGCTGTTTTGAAGGGGCACATGCACCCCAATGTTTATAGCAGCACTATTGACAATAGCCAAAGTATGGAAAGAGCCCAAATGCCAATCGACAGATGAATGGATAAAGAAAATGTGGTATATATATACAATGGAGTACTACTCAGCAATCAAAAAGAATGAAATCTTGCCATTTGCAACAACATGGATGGAACTAGAGTGTATTATACTAAGTGAAATTAGAGAAAGACAAATATCGTGTAACTTCACTCATGTGTGGAATTTAAGTTAGAAAACAGATGAACATAAGGGAAGCAAAAATAATATAAAAACAGGGAGGGGGACAAAACATAAGAGATTCTTATAGAGAACAAACAGGTTGTGGGGTGGGGGATGGGCAAGGGTCATTAAGGAGGGCACTTGTTGGGATGAGCACTCGGTGTTACACATAGGGGATGAATCACTGGATTCTACTCCTGAAATCATTATTGCACTATATGCTAACTAACTTGGATGTAAATTAAAAAAAAAAAAAAAAAAAAAAAGCTTGGGGGAGGTGCCTGGGTGGCTCAGTTGGTTAAGCATCAGACTTCGGCTCAGGTCATAATCTCACAGTTTGTGAGTTCAAGCCCCGTGTCAGGCTCTGTGCTGACAGCTCAGAGCCTAGAGCTTGCCTCAGATTCTGTGCCTCCCTCTCTCTCTGCCCTCCCCTGCTCACACTCTGTCTCTGTCTCTCTCAGAAATAAACATTAAAAAAATTTTTTTAGGGGCGCCTGCGTGGCGCAGTCGGTTAAGCGTCCGACTTCAGCCAGGTCACGATCTCGCGGTCCTTGAGTTCGAGCTCCGCGTCGGGCTCTGGGCTGATGGCTCAGAACCTGGAGCCTGTTTCTGATTCTGTGTCTCCCTCTCTCTCTGCCCCTCCCCCGTTCATGCTCTGTCTCTCTCTGTCCCAAAAATAAATAAACGTTGAAAAAAAAAATTAAAAAAAAAATTTTTTTTTAAATAAAGAAATATGAAAAAAATTGGTGCTGGGAAAACTGGACAGCTTACATGCAAAAGAATGAATGAAATTGGACCATTTTCTTATACCATACACAAAAATAAACTCAAAATGGATTAAAGACCTACATGTGAGAATTGAAACCATAAACCTCCTAAAAGAAAACACAGACAGTAACTTCTCTGACATCAACCTCAGAAATGTGTTTCTACATATGTCTCGTCAGCCAAGAGAAACAAAAGCAAAATTAAACTATTTAGACTACATCAAAATAGAAAACTTCTGTACAGCAAACAAAACCATCAATAAAATGAAAAGGCAACCTACTGAAAGGGAGAGGGAATTTGCAAATGATATATCTGATAAGGGGCTAATATTCAAAATATACAAAGCACTTTACAACTCAACAGCAAAAAAACAATCTGATTAGAAATGGACAGAAGGGGCACCTGGGTGGCTCAGTCAGTTAAGCATCAGACTCTTGGTTTTGGCTCAGGTCATGATCTCACAGTTTGTGAGTTTGAGCCCTGCTTCATGCTCTGCGCTGACAGCACAGCACAGAGCCTGCTTGGGACTAACTCTCTCACTCTCTCTCTCTCTGTCTCTCACTCTCTCTGCCCCTCCCCTCTCTCAAAATAAATAAATAAACATTTAAATAAATTAAAGAAAGAGAGAAAGAAAGAAGAGGAGGCGCCTGGGTAGCTCAGTCGGTTAAGCATCTGACTTTGGCTCAGGTCATGATCTCATGGTTCGTGAGTTTGAGTCACGCATCGGGTGAGCTTGAGCCCCGCTTCGGGTAAGCCCCACCCCTCTCTCTCTCTCCCTCTCTGCCCCTCACTCACTTGCGCCCGACCCCCCAAAAAAAATAGAAAAGAAAAGGAAAAGGAACCCTCTTACACTGTTGGTGGAATATAAATTGGTGCAGCCACTGTTAAAAACAGGATGGAGGTTCCTCAAAAAATTCAAAATAGAAATACCAGTAATTCCACTCCTAGATATTTACCCAAAAAAACCCAAAACACTAATTTGAAAAGATATCTGCACCCCTATGTTTAGTGCAGGAGTACTTACAGTAGCCAAGATATGGAAGTAACCCAAGTGTTCACTGGTAGAAGAATGGATAAAGAAGATGTGGTGTATATATATCTTTATATCTATATCTATATCTATATCTATATCTATATCTATATCTATATCTATATCTATATCTATATCTATCTATATCTATATCTATATAGATATGTGTGTGTGTATATATATACATATACATACATATACACAATGGAATATTATTCAGCCATAAAAAGGGAGATCTTGGGGCACCTGGGTGGCTCAGGTGGTTAAGCTTCTGACTCTTGATTTTGGCTCAGATCATAATCTCAGAGTCTTGCGACTGAGCCCTGAGTCGGCCTGTGAGCTGGGCATGGAGCCTGCTTAAGATTCTATCTCCCTCTACTGCTCGTGCTGTCTCTCTCAAAAAAAACAAAGAAACAAAAAACAAAAAAAATGGGGGAGGGGGGATCTTGCCATTTTTGACAACATGGATACACCTAGAGGGTATTATGCTAAGCGAACTCAAACACAGAAAGACAAATACCATATGATTTCACTTATATATAGAATAAAAAAAAAAAACCCAACAAAACAAATGAACAAACAAAAAGCAGAAACTGACTCAAACAGAGAGAACCAACTGAAGACTGTCAGGGGGGAAGGAGATAGGGGGATGGGCAAATGGATGAAGGCGAGTAGGAGATACAGAATTCTAATTATGGAATGAGTAAGTCACAGGGATAAAAGGTACACCATATGGAATATAGTCAATGGTATTGTAATAGTGTTGTATGGTGATAGATAGATACTACGCTCACACTTGTAGCGAGCATAGCGTAACATATAGACTTGTGGAATCACTATGTTGTAAACCTGAAACTGATGTAAAGTATGTGTCAATTTATATACTGCAATAAACAATATTTTAAAAATCACCAAAACCTCCAGGGGGAAAACAAGTGGTAGGGTCATAGCAATTTCTTTATAATTCTTAATTTTCCTTTCCAGGAAAAATAAATTATCTAAAAACATAAACCAAGGATTTGAGGCTACTTTCAGGTACCTGGACACTCTCTGGGAAGCCTGAAAAGCCAGATTCTGTTCAGGGCCTAGACAGCAGTACCTGATAAGCGGCAAAGCAAAGCAGCTGAGTAAACAGAATAGCCTCCCATGACAAAACTGTTAGGTTACAATTTTGCCTAGTTGATTTCTACTATAGTATTTATTAGCATTTTTGCTTAATTTAATAAGTAAACTGAAGCTTCTTCATTAAGGAAGGTATTTTTAGTGGCAGCTTGGCAATATGTAAATGATGGAGTTACCCAAGATTTTCAGAACACTGTCAGGGACTCTGGTGCCACCTGCTGGCAATACTTTACACAGACACATTAGGTTAAATCATTTGTTCAAGTGCACGAAGTAATGGAAAGCTTTTGCCCCTAATTTCTCTTCCAGGATTTGAGATAATGAGACAAATACATGAATTGAGCAGCCATCAAGCACAATCAGCAAAGCATCAATTACTAACATGAGACTTCAGAGGAAAGATGTAGCACTGTGGGCAAGAGCCATTAGGAAGACTGCCTGGAAGAGGCAGAGCTCTTGTCTAGTTCTGAAGGGGCTTGGATTTGACCAGCTGGAGGGGAAAACTGAAAGCCATTTACTTTTCTTTCCCTGAGTCTACAAATACAAAACTGAAGTGAAGACTAACCTGAAACCTATTCATTGATCCATTCTGCAAACATTTACTGAGGGACAATCCCAGCTTCTCCAATCTGGAAAATAAGAATAGCTCTATCTCACCTATCTCTCCACAAGTTTATACAGTTGAAATGCTGATGTTAGATGCTAACAATAAGAGCTAGATGATATTTTGGGAAGGCAAGCTGGTGCAGCCACTCTAGAAAACAATATGGAGGTTCCTCAAAAAACTAAAAACAGAACAACTACCCTACGATCCAGCAATTGCACTACTAGGCATTTATCCAAGGGATACAGGTGTGCTGTTTCGAAGCGGCACATGCACCCCCATGTTTACAGCAGCGCTATTAACAATAGCCCAAGTATGGAAAAAGCCCAAATGTCCATTGATGGATGAATGGATAAAGAAAATGTGGTGTGTGTACACACACACACACACACACACACACACACGAGTATTACTCGGCAATCCAAAAGAATGAAATCTTGCCATTTGCAACTATGTGCATGGAACTGGAGGGTATTATGCTAAGTGAAATTAGTCAGAGAAAGACAAAAATCATATGACTTCACTCATATGAGGACTTGAAGAGACAAAACAGATGAACATAAGGGAAGGGAAACAAAAATAATATAAAAACAGGGAGGGGGACAAAACAGAAGAGACTCATAAATATGGAGAACAAACAGAGGGTTACAGGAGGGGGTGCGGGAGGGGGGAATGGGCTAAATGAGTAAGGGGCACGAAGGAATTTACTCCTGAAATCATTGTTGCACTATATGCTAACTAATTTGGATGTAAATTAAAAAAAAAAAAAAAAGAACTAGATGATATTTAAATGGACTTTTAGATTTTTTTCATCTCAGAAGCTATAATTCATGAAAAATCAGAAAAGAGCTCCCAGATCAATCCTCCCCTGGGCACCAGCTGCCTTTCCAATCTTCTCATGAGTGGTGCTTTTGGCTTTCGGGATTCTTATCACGTCTGTATTTCCTTATGTTGTGGGGGTAGTGATTACCTACCATGCTTGGCTGAAAAGGAATATAAAGGATGAATTGAAAACTACATAGCCAGCTAGTAGAGCAAAGCACGAGACTCACAGCTAACAGAACAATCAGCTTGAAAAAAATGCTGATAAATGGAGAGAGGTCAACCGGAAGAAGGTGTCTGGGATATGCTTCACAGCTCTGATCAATAATTTCATGAATGATTTGGATGAAAATGCAGAGGACCTGCTTACCAAACTGTGGACAGCATAATGTTTAAGAGCTGGGAAGAACAAGATAGTGAACATGGAAGAAACAAGCAAGGTCCAAAATGAATAAAGCTTGTTTCTAGAGTTCTTCTAGCTCTAAGATTCTAAGGGCTAATAAGTCAAAATGAAGAACAAAAACCATATAATGAAACCAAACCAACTACCAAGTATAGGATGGAAAAGGAATGGCTTAATAGCAGTTCATGTGGAACAGATCTAGGGGTTTCAGTTGACCACAAATTGCCAGGGAATATATGCCAAAAGGGCTGCTGCCAAAAAAGTCAAGGCAACCTTACGCTTTTTAACTAGGAGTATGTCCAGAATGAATGAGGCAGCAAGCAACTCTACTGTTCTCTGCTCTGTCAAAGCATCCTTAGGGCCCTGGGATTAGGTCTTGAGACCACAACGTACAAAGAATACGACAAAGAAAAGTGGCCATAAGGGAGCAGCCAGGATTTGGTCTAGAAACCAAATTACATAAAGACCAGCTGAAAGCCTAGGATAACAGGCCTGGGGAACTACAGGAAGGCACAGCTATTACTTTCAGTTATCTGAAGACTGTCCAGAGGCCCAGTAAGCTCAAATATTCAGTGTAGTTCTGTGATCAATTATGACTCCACACATTGCTGGAATACTCTACAGGGCAGAAACTTAGTTGGAAATTGCCTCCTACCACAGCCCTGGCACAGTCAACCTTACCACATGAGGCAGACCATTCCATTGCTAATAGATGTGCTAGATAGTTCTTCCCTGATGCCAACCTGAAAAATCTGCCTTTGTGTACCTTCTGCCTCTGGGTCCAACTCTTGTCCTTTAGAGTGCCACGCAGTACATTTACTTCCTGTTTCTTTCTTTTTTTTTTAAAGTAGGTTTCACAAACAGGGCAGAGTCCAACACAGGGCCTGAACTCATAACCCTGAGATCAAGACCTGAGCTAAGATCAACGCCTAACCAACTGAGCCACCCAGGCGCCTGCCCTACTTCCTATTTCTTACAACTACTCTTCTAATAACTAAAATTTCATCTTTTCCCCCAAGTCGTCTTCTCTCCCACCAAGAGTCAGTCAAGCAGTAATTTAACACTTACTGAGCACTTACTGTACACCATGCTAAGTAAGGACTGCAGAATCCAGAGATAAAAAACAAAACTTCCTCAAGAACTTAAATCTACTGAGGAGAGAAAACCAATTATAATGCAGTATGATAAGTGCTATAATGCATTAAGCCCTGGTGGCCAAGAAAGTAGAGGAGAAGCTTTCACTCAACATGGGGGAACCAAGGAAGTCTTCCTGAAGAAAGCAACCTTGGATCTCTGTCCTAATGGCCTAGTAGGTGTAAGTAGAGAAAGGCATCATGATGAGTGTTCCAAGACAAGGAAACGTGGTATATTTGAGAAAATACAACTAATGTTTGAGGGAGGTGTGAGAAATGAGCCTAAAGAGTAGGCAAGGCTCAGAGAAAGCTGATGTATGCATCACACTTAGGAAGTTTTTATTACAGTCGGAGAAGGAAAGTTTTTCCTTCTCATAGAAAGCAGATTAGCACCACCCTTCCCCATCTTAGTCCACATTCTCTAGCCACATTGTATTCACCCTCTTAATGTGTTGGTCTGATAAAAATCTATAGTACTTTAAAAAAAATTTTAACATTTACTTTTGAGAGACAGAGAGAGGCAGAGTATGAGCAGGGGAGGGACAGAAAGAGAGGGAGACAAAATTCGAAGCAGGCTGCAGGCTCCGAGCTGTCAGCACAGAGCCTGACGTGTGGCCCGAACTCACAAACCTGATCATGACCTGAGCAAGATCATGACCTGAGCCGAAGTTGGATGCTCAACGGGCTGAGCTACCCAGGTGCCCCAAATCTATAGTACTTTAAAGATTTCTACGTAGGAGATTTTGCCACTCCTCCATCCCAGGTGGGAATAGCAGTTCAGGGGATAGGAGTTTGAAAAGATACTGTGTTTAGTAATAGAGATGATGAAAGCTTCTCCTTGGAGATCTTTAAAAATAGGATAGATACTTTTCCAGGCATAAACTTACTCCTTCCCCTGACCTCCCTGAGGGAGCTAAGGACTAAGTGATATTAGACTCTGAACAGATGATGAAAACTGAGCTAGAGAGAAGCCAAAAAGCAAGCTGGGCCTGGGCTAGGTTTCCAGTCCCGATCTTCTGTCTCCCAAGTCCTGCCTCCCTGGTACCATTCACTTCTGAGTTTGTGATAAAACGCTGGAAAGGCTGAGGAGGCAATATGATGTAGCCAGTAAAGGGGATGGGGAAGGATGGATTTGGGCAAAAGGGAAAAATCAAGGAAAAATCAAGGGAGTTAAAAACAGAAATGACCATGGCAGAAACTGACAATTTGCTGAAGTTTTTGAGAAACTTCAAAAATTGGCTGAGTGCTCTCATGAAAAGAGTGCTTAACCAAGAATAAGATTTTGGTTTTATATCCAGCTCCCCAATTTAATGGTTATGTGCTCCTGGCAAATCTCTTCAGGATTTTACCCTCTGGTTTACTAATCTGAAAAAGGGAGATATATCCCTGTCCTCACTATCATATAAAGCTGTCATGAGGTTCCAATGAGATATCAGATGAGAAAAGTATTTTTTAAAATACCAACAAATTGAAACTATACGCAGCTTAAGGTAGTATTACTACTGCTGCTGTTCTAGAAAAGAACAGTACTCTGACATTGAAATACAGAGAACAGTAGGACCTTTTGTTCCCAAATAGCAGGTAATTTTGACGAAGTTTTTCTTCTTTTAATTTAAAGGATGGACTTGAACTCCTAAGTTACAAGGAGATGTTTGATACTTTTCACAGTGAAACCAGTCGATTGGCATACTTGCTCATAATCAGCCTAATGACTGGCAACATCCATGCTGCTCTAGGACAGCGCTTCTCATAAGGGGTGAATTTCCTCCCCAGGTGACATTTGGCAAAGTCTGGAGACATTTTTGGTTGTCATTACTGGGGGAGGAAATGCCAGTGGCATCTAGTAGGTAGAGGCCAGGCATGCTGCTAAACATCCTACAATGCACATGACAGTCCCCCACAAAATAAAGAATCATCTGGCCCAAAATGTGAATAATTTCCCTATTGAGAGACCTGGTCTAGGAGAACAGAGCTAGTGTTTTTCCACTCCATGGTCATGTGTGCCCACTGAAAGGGTGGGGTGCCAACTAGCACCAGTGAAGAACAGAATATTTCATTCATTTGAGAGAAACAGAGACTTATCAATTAATTCCATCATTCCTCAACATGCCATAAGAACCATTTTTTTTTTTTTTTTTTTAAAGCTCTGACAGCTAAGCTCAAACAGTTCATGTTTCTACGTCCCTCTCCTTTACACAACATTCTCTGGGGAGTTATTTTGATTCTTTTTTATTCCCATTCTTCGTCCCACAAACATTCTAATGTGTTTAACATGTATATTTTTTGTTCTTACAAACTATTTTTTGTGCATGTCTTTTGATTTATTAGTTGGCACTAATAAATTTGTTTCTGTTTGTTACATTTTCCACTCAGTACTCTGCTTTTAAGATCCACAAGCCCTTATGGGTAAATCTTATGTGCTGCAAGGCAGCATCATGATTTGGATCCACCACATTTTACCTTTTTATTCAGACACATATAGCCAGATTGCCTTCAACTCTTCAATTAACTGCCATAATTAACATTTAAATGAACCCCTTCTCACGTGTCCCTTGAGGCTATGCCACAGGTAGGTATATATTCCAGCTGACTGAATAGTGCCACAGTGCTCTCCATGATGCCTGCCCTAGTCTTCAGACCTATAAAGAACACACAAAAGTTCCTAAAGTCTCTGATACCTGCCAATAGTTGGACATATCCAGCTTTCTAGTTTTTAGCCAATCTAATAGGTGTACAGTGATATCTCACTGCTGTTTTAACAAGTGTTTTTCTAATTACTAAGGACCTAAATGTGAGACCTGAAAGCCATAATACTCCTAAAAAAAAAAAAACAAAACCAAAAACAAAACATAGATAGTAATCTCTTAGACATCAGCTTTAGCAACATTTTTCTAGATATGTCTCCTCAGGCAAGGAAGCAAGAGCAAAAATAAACTATTTGGGCTACAACAAAATAAAAAGGTTTTACACAGCAAAGGAAACCATCAACAAAATGAAAAGGCAACTTATTATATGGGAGAAGATATTTGCAAATGATATATCTGATAAGGGGTTAATACCCAAGATATATAAAGAACGTATACAGCTCAACACAGAGGAGGAGGAGGGGGAGGGGGAGGGGGAGAATAAAGTAATCTGATTAAAAATGGGCAGAAGAGGGGCGCCTGGGTGGCTCAGTCGGTTAAGCATCCGACTTCAGCTCAGGTCACGATCTCGCAGTCCGTGGGTTCGAGCCCTGCGTCGGGCTCTGGGCTGATGGCTCAGAGCCTGGAGCCTGCTTCCGATTCTGTGTCTCCCTCTCTCTCTGCCCCTCCCCCGTTCATGCTCTGTCTCTCTCTGTCCCAAAAATAAATAAACGTTGAAAAAAAAATTAAAAAAAAAAAATGGGCAGAAGACCCAAACAGACATTTTTCCCAAGAAGACACACAGATGGCCAACAAGTACATGAAAAGATGTTCAACATCACTAGTCATCAGGGAAATGCAAATCAAAACCAAAGTGAGATATCACCTCACACAGTCAGAATGGCTAGTATCAAAAAGAAATAACAAGGAATGTGGAAAAAAAAAAAAAAAAAAAGGGAAGCCTAGTGCACTGTAACTAGGTGCAGCCACTGTGGAAAACAGTGTGGAGGGTCCTAAAATAATTTAAAATAGAAATACCACATGATCCAGTGATTCCACTATTGGTTTCTCACCCACCCACCCCCTAAAAAAGAAACCAGTAATTTGAAAAGATATGTGCAACATCTAAGTTTATTGCAGCATTATTCACAGCAGTTAAGATATGGAAGCAACTTAAGTGTCCAATGATAGACAAATGAATAAAGGAGATGCACTGTGTGGTGTGTGTTTAATATTATGCAGCCATTCAAAAATAATGAACCCTTATCATTTGTGACAACATGGATGGACCTTGAGGGTATCATGCTTAGTGAAATAAGTCAGACAGAGAAAGACAAATACCATATAATTTAACTTACATGTGGAATCTAAAAAACAAACAAAACAAATGAACAAACAAAAAAGAAAGAGACTCATAAATAATAAATACAGAGAATAAACTGGTGGTTGCCAGAGGAAAGAAGAATGGGGGGGATGGGTAAAATAGATGAAGGGGATTAACAGGTACAAACTTTCAGTTATAAAATAAATAAATCAGGAGATTGAAAAGTAGAACAGGGGCACCTGGGTGGCCAGTCGTTTAATGGGGCAACTCGCGATTTTGCTAAGGTCATGATCTCACAGTTCCTGGGACTGAGCTCCATGTCAGGCTCTCTGATGACAACACGGAGCCTGGTTAGGATTCTCATTCTCTCATTCTCTCATTCTCTCTCTCTCTCTCTCTCTGCTCCTCCCCATCTTGCACACATGCTCTGTCTCTCTTTCTCTCTCTCAAAATATATAAATAAACTTAGAGGCACCTGGGTAGCTCAGTCAGTTAAGCGACTGACTCCTGCTTTCGGCTAGGGTCGTGATTTCACAGTTTGTGAAATCAAGCCCCACATCAGGCTCTGTGCTGACAGTGTGGAGCCTCCTTGGGATTCACTGTCTCCCTCTCTCTGCCCCTCCCCCACTTGCATTCTCTCTCTCTCTCTCTCTCTCAAAATAAACATTTATAAATAAATAAATAAAAATACAACACAGGGAATACAGTTAATAAGATTGTAATAATGTTGTATGGTGACACTTACTAAATATACTTATCATGATAAGCACTGTGTAATGTATGCAACTGTCGAATGACTATGTTGAACACCTGAAAATAATATAACATTCTGTATCAACCATACTTCAATAAAAATTTTAAGGTAATTGAAATATCAAATATAAAAACTAGTCAATAATATGAACAATTGATAGAAGAAACCAAATGACTAGTAAGAAAAAAACACTCAACCTCACTAATAAAGAAATGATTAATTATTTTTACCCTATTAGATTGACAAAGATTATTAAAAATACTGATGATTCCCTATATTCTCTTTAATACTGGGTAACAGCACCATTAACTTCTGTTGGTGGGACTGTAAATTGCTATAACTTTTTGGGAAGGCAATCCGACAAGATCCATTAATAATTAAAATGTGTCTATCTTTTGACTAGGCAATTCCATTTCTAGGAATTCATTTTCAGAAATGCTTACACAGCTATGCATATTATATGTGTAAAAAGTTTATCATGTATATTGTTATATACGTAAGATACATATGTAAGATTATATATGTAAGATAAAATGTGTATGTAATAAGTGAACTGTTGTAACTGTGATAAACTTAATTAAAAGGTGTCTATCAGCAGAGGTAGGTTAAAATTTTTTTAAAAATCTATTTAAAAGAGGGCTACCTGGGTGGTTCAGTCGGTTGAGCTCCAGACTTTGGCTCAGGTCATGATCTCACAGTTTGTGAGTTCACGCCCCACATCGGGCTCACTACTGTCAGTGCATAGACCACTTCAGATTCTCTGTTCCCCTCTCCCTCTGCCCCTCCTCCACTTGCGCTCCCTCTCTCAAAAATAAATAAACATTAAAAAAAATCTATTTAAAAGAATACTATCAGTCTGGGTAGCTCAGTTGGTTGAGTGCCCGACTTTGGCTCAGGTCATTATCTCGTAGCTCACAAGTTGAAGCCCCACATTGGGCTCTGTGCTGACAGCTCAGAGCCTGGAGCCTGCTTCAGATTCTCTGTCTTTGTCTCTCTCTGCTCCTCCCCTGCTCACGCTGTCTTTCTCGCTCTCTCAAAAATAAACATAAAAAAAATTTTTTTTAATTGCCTGTCTTTAAAAAAAAAAGAATACCATGCATTACTAATTTAAGTGGATGACATGCTAATATAGATAGGTATTTGAGAGACAGTATTAGGTGAAAATATTGTAGAACCTAATGGATGTCATAAACATTATATGCATAGAAAAAATCTATAAACATAACAAAGTGTTAATAGCAGTTCTCTCTGGACACTTTCGATTTCTATGTCACATATATATTGTTTGGATTTTTTATAACAAGTATAACATTTATAATCAGAACAAAACCAAAATAAAAACAGAACAAAACCTCACCCTGCCTCTAGACAGCTTGGTTTTATCCTCTAAGAACAAAACAAGCCTTCATCTTTTTTGATAATTAGATAGGGAGATCTCTATCTCTTATCATCCTATGAGGCCCCTTATTATTTAGATAATTATCAAATTAGATATCTAATTTGATAACTAGATAGCTGAGAGGGAAAACTTAAAAGAAGCCCAGTCAGCTACTCCATAAAAAGAAAAATAAAATCACAAAAATCCCTTACTCAACATCCCTGACAGGAAGTTGTCTAAACCCTCCCAAAACATAGCCTGTGGGACACCTGGGAGGCTTAGTTGGTTGAGCGTACAACTCTTGATTTCAGCTCAGATCACAATCCTAGGGTTGTGGGACTGAGTCCCACGTAGGGCTCAGCATGGCGCTTGCTTAAGATTTTCTCTCTTGGGGCACCTGGGTGGCTCAGTCAATTAAGCAGCCGACTTCGGCTCAGGTCATGATCTCAAAGTTCGTGGGTTCAAGCCCCGCATCGGGCTCTGTGCTGACAGCTCAGAGCCTGGAACCTGCTTCGGATTCTGTGTCTCCCTCTCTGCCCCTCCCCTGCTTGCACTCTGTCTCTCAAAAATGAGTTAAAAAAAAAAAAAAGTTTGGGGCACCTGGGTGACTCAGTCGGTTAAGCAGCCGATTTCGGCTCAGGTCATGATCTCAAGGTCCATGAGTTCGAGCCCCACATCGGGCTCTGTGCTGCCAGCTCAGAGCCTGGAGCCTGTTTCAGATTCTGTGTCTCCCTCTCTCTGACCCTCCCCTGTTCATGCTCTGTCTCTCCCTGTCTCAAAAATAAATAAAACGTTAAAAAAAAAAAAAAGAAAATTAAAAAAAGTTTAAAAAAATTAAAAAAAAAAAAAAAAAGATTTTCTCTCCCTCTACCCCTCTCCCAACTCGCGTGCACTCTTACCACCTTCTAAAAAAAATTAAAAAAACAAAAAACAAAACAAAACAACAAAAAAGCCCATACAGCTGCTTGTGGTAGGAAAATCATTCCTAAGACAGTTGTTCATTTTACTGTGGAACAGCTCCCACTGCTGGAAAAAAAAAATTTTTTTTAAGTAGGCTCCACACCCAAAGTGGAGCCTAATACAGAACTTGAATTCATGACCCTGAGATCAAGACCTGAACTAATAAGAGTCAGACCCTTAACCAACTGAGCCACCCAGGTGCACTGAAAAATTTTAAATAATATTTAGCTGATATCTACATTCCTAAAAACTCATTACATAGCTTTAATCTGGGCCTTTGGAATTACATAAAATAACAGAAAAATATGTTAAAGCTTGAAAAGACTTTAGCAATCATGTACTCTTAACTACTCACTTTAAAGATGAAACACGGGCATGAGGAAACAGAGGCTTAGAGTAATGTGCCCATGGTCCAGTGCTAATTAACAACAGCATTAGAAATAGATCTTATATCACCTGAATCCCACTTCAAGGCATTTTAAACTACACCAAAATTCTATTGTTCAAAAAGCAAAAGAAGGTAACACTTCCTAACTCATCCTATGAGGCCAGCATTACCTTGATATCAAAGGAAGACAAACACATGAAGGGACACACACATGACAATAAAACTACAAACTAACATCCCTCATGAAGATAGAGATAACAATTCTTAACAAAATAACTAGCAAACTGAATGCTGCAGCATATGAAAAGGATTATACACCATGACCAAGTGGGATTTATACCAAGAATGCACCACATGATCCTCTCAACTGATGTAGAAAAAGGATCTGAGAAATCCAACACTCATTCATGATAAAAACACTCAACAAACTAGAAACAGAAGGGAACTTACTCATTATGATAAAGGGCACTTACGAAATACCCACAGCTCACACATTTAAAGATTAAGGACTAAAAGCTTTCCCTCTGAAGGGCACCTGTGTGGCTCAGTTAAGTATCCAACTCTTGATTTTGGTTCAGGTCATGATCTCATGGTTCACTATGCCTGACAGGGCGAAGCCTGTTTGGGATTCTCTCTCTCACTCTCTATGCCCCTCCCCTGCTCATGCACACATGCTTTCTCTTTCTCTCTCTCAAAATAAATAAATAAACATTAATTTAAAAAAAAAAAACAACTTTCCCTCTAAGATCAGGAAAAAGAGAAAGATGCCCATTTCACCACTGCTATTCAACATTGTACTGGAGTTCTATCCAGAGCAATTAAGCAAGATAAGAAAAAAAAAAATCCAACTGGAAAAGAAGTCATATATAGAAAATCCTAACAAATCCACAAAAAAACTATTAAAATTAATAAACAAATTCAGCCAAGTTGCAAGACACAAAATCAACACACAACAGCCAGCTATATTTCCATATATTAACAATGAATACAAAAAGAAAATTAAGAAAACAATTCTAATCACAATAGTATCCAAAACAAAATATTAGGAATACATTTAACAAAGGAGGTACAAAACTTATATGTTGGAAACCACAAAACAATGAAATTAAGGAGGATCTAAATACATAAAAAGACAATTCATAGTCACAAATGGCAATACTCCCCAAAGTAATCTACAGATTCAGTTGCAATCCTTATCAAAATCACAACTCCCTTTTTGCAGAAATGGCAAAACTCATCTTAAAAATTAATAAGAAATTTCAAGGGACACAATAATCAAAACAATCTGGAAAAAGAACAAATTAAGAGGACTCACACTTCCCAATTTCAGAACTTACCAGGTTGCTATAGTAATCAAAAGTGTGGTGCTGAGACTTCCAGGGAAGATGGAATAGAAAGATCCCAAGCTCACCTCATCCTACAGATACAACTACATAAAACCCTTATCAGTGTAAATAACCCAGAATGATCCAAAGACTGGCAGAATGGACTCTCCAGAGCTACATGTAGAGAAAGAGGCCACACTGAACAGGGTAGGAAGGGTGGAGACAAGGTAGGGAGCTAAATGGACCTATGGGATTATCCATTGGGATGAACAGACACAGGGAGCCCAGAGCGGGGAGAGAAACAGATCCTCACACCAAGCACCACAGGCATGGAGAACCTGCATAGGGAAGATGAATTGCTGTAACATTTGGTTTTGAAAATCAGAGGGTCCTACTCTCGTGAGTTCTTACAACCAGCCAGGCTTAACACCTGGAACTTTAAAAATCAGAGGGCTCAGCAGAGCCAGGAGGGTGATAGGAAACTGAGTCCCTGCCCTTAAAGAGACAGCACAACAAACAGCCCTGCAGAAATATAGCACAGAAGTAGCAATTTGAAAAACACCTGTGGTATACAGGAAGGAGATTTATTTATTAATCTCAGAGTACTTGCTGGAGGGCAGGGATCTTTAGGAGACTTCTTCAGGAACAAAGGAGCTTGCTGGCACCATTTCTCTCCTCCACCCTCTAGCCTAGACACATAGATACCTGCAGGAACCAGCACAGTGGCCAAAACTCACTCAACTTGCTAATAGCGGCCCCTGTCCTGTGCTCTCTTGTGGACATGCGCCTTCCAGCCAGGTCTCAGGTCTAGGTCCCCTCCCACAGCAAAACTATGTGGGCCTTGCTGGCATCTTGTACTTCACCTCATGTTCTCCTGAGGAAATGCCCCCATCCAGTACTTCCCTGGCTGGATCCCATCCAAAGTAGTGCTATAACCTCAGCAGTGTACAAGCAGGCCCAACAAGTGTGAGCACCACTCCAAAGTGATTCCTGCCTCAGAGAGAGGGGAAGATAACTATATGTACCAGTCCAACTGCAACTCAAACAGTGGGCTGAGGGCAGACATTTGGTTTGACTGCAGGTCCCGCTTATCAACGAAAGCTTCTCCGGGGACAGCACAGAGAAAGCACCCTGCAGTTTGGTGCTACTACATCTCTGGCAAATGCTTCGTCTGACTCACCTCAAACCAAAGGCAGCCCCAGACTGGCCCACTAACACAGAGACCAAACCCTGCCCCAAACAGGCCAAGAGACCCATTGCAGATGACTGGACTAAAGACAAATGTGGCCTAGCCACAACAGTGCGGTGCATGCAACATACACTGGAGACACTCCTGAAGCAACAGGTTCTGGTGAACAGGGTACACTGCATGGCAGGGTACTCTAGAACCTCTTCATCATGAAGCCACTATTTGATCTCTTCAAGATCAAGAGATATAGCTGACTTTTCTAACACACAGAAACAGACACAGAGAGTTAGACAAAATGAGGAGACCAAAGAATATGTCTCAAATGAAAGAAAAAGACAAAATCACAGCAAAAGAGCTAAATGCAGTGGAGATAAGTAATATGTCTGATAATTTACAGTAATGGTCATAAAGATACTCACTGGACTTGAGAAAGAGTGGAGAGGTCAGTGAGACCCTTAACAAAAAAATAGAAAACATAAAAAAAACTATTAGAGATGAAGAACTCAATAACTGATACTAAAATATACTAGATGGAGTAAATAGTAGACTAGAGGAAACAGAAGAATGTATTAGCAACCTGGAGGAGAGAGTGTTGGAAAGCAATCAAGCTGAGCAGGAGAGTAGGAAAAAAAAAAAAAAAATGAAGAGACTTAAGAAATTCAGCAACACCTTCAAGTATAATAACATTTTCACTCTAGGGATCCCACAGGGAGAAGAGACAGAAAAGGGGACAGAAAATTTATTTCAGCTATTTAATAATAGCTGAAAATTTCCCATACCTGGGGAAGGAACAGAAATCCAGATATAGGAGGCACAGACATCCCCCAACAAAACCAAGCAAAGAAGGTCCACAACCAAGACACATAGCAATTAAGAGAGCAAAAAGTAGCGATAAAGAGAGAATTTTAAAAGCACCAAGAGAAAATAGTTACATACAAGGGAAACCCATAAGGCTATCAGCTGATTTTTCAGCACACACTTTGTAGGCCAGGAAGGAATGGCATGATATATTCATAGTACTGGAAGAAAGAAAGGAAAAAAAAAACCACAAAACCTTGCAAATGAGAATATCTAGCGAGGCTATCATTCAGAATAAAATGAGAGATAAAGACTTTCCTACACAAACAAAAGTTAAAGAAATTCATCACTGCTAAACCAGCCCTACAACAAAAGTTAAAGAGGATTCTTTGAGTAGAAAGGAAAGACCATAAGAAAAAATAAGAAAAGTAGGAAACACAAAAGTAATAAAATTAATACATCTATAAAAATCAGTCAGTGGATTCACAAAAGGATATACAGTATGACACCATATACCTAAAATGTGGGGGGCAGGAGGAATAAAGAATGGGTTGAAACTTAAGCGACCATCAACTTAACTTAGACTGCTATATGCATAAGATGTTATATATAAACCTAATGGTACCACAAATCAAAAACCAATAATAGATATGCAAAAAATTAAGAGAAAGGAATCCAAGAATATCACTAAAGAAAGCCAACAAGTCATAAGAGAAAAGAACAAGAAAAGAAAGGAACAGAGAGGAAGTACAAAAACAACCATAAAACAAGTAATAAGTGTTGATGAGAATGTGGAGAAAAAGGAACCCTTGCACACTGTTGGTGGGAAGGCAAACTGGTGTAGCCACTGTGGAAAACAATATGGAAGTTTCTCAAAAAGTTAAAAATAGGGGCGCCTGGGTGGCGCAGTCGGTTAAGCGTCCGACTTCAGCCAGGTCACAATCTCGCGGTCCATGAGTTCAAGCCCCGCGTCGGGCTCTGGGCGGATGGCTCAGAGCCTGGAGCCTGTTTCCGATTCTGTGTCTCCCTCTCTCTCTGCCCCTCCCCCGTTCATGCTCTGTCTCTCTCTGTCCCAAAAATAAATAAACGTTGAAAAAAAAAAATTAAAAAAAAAAAAAAGTTAAAAATAGAATTACTATATGATCCAGTAATTCCACCCCTGAGTATTTACCCAAAGAATACAAAACACTAATTTAAAAAGATATACCCAGGGGTGCCTGGTTGGCTCAGTCAGTTAAGTGTCTGACTCCGGGTTTTGGATCAGGTCACGGTCTCACGATTCATGGGATCAAACCCTGTGTCAGGCTCCGCACTGACAACATGAGGCCTGCTTAGGATTCTCTCTCTCCCTCTCTGCTCCTCTTCTGCTTGTGCATGTTCTCATTCTCTCTCAAAATAAATAAACTTAAAAAAAAATGGTATATGCACCACTATGTTTATTGCAGCATTATTTACAATAGCCACATTGTGGAAGCAGCTCTAGTGTTGATCAAAAGATGAAAAAAGAAGATGTGGTGTACACACACACACACACATACACACACACACACACACACACACACACACACACACACACACAGGAATATTACTCAACCATAAAAAAAGAATGGGACCCTGCCATTTGCAACAACATAGATGGATCTAGAGAGTATAATGCTAAGTGAAATAAGTCAGTTTTAGAATGATAAATATCGTATGATTTCCTGGATATCCATATGCAAAAACATGAAGTTAGACCCTTACCCCATACTATTTACAAAAACTCAAAAGAGACCAAAGACCTAAAAGTAAGAGCTAAAAGTATAAAACTCTTCAAAAAGCACATAAAGATAAAAGCTTACTTAGTAATCTTGGATTTGGCAATGGATTCTTAGATATAACACTAAAAGCACAAGCAACAAAATAAAAAAATAGGTTTAATGGAGCACCTACTGGCCAGTCGGTTAAGCATCCGACTTTGGCTCAAGTCATGATCTCATGGTTTGTGAGTTCAAACCCTATATTGGGCTCTATGCTGACGGCTCAGAGCCTGGAGCCTGCATCAGATTCTGTGTCTCCCCCTTTCTCTCTGCCCCTCCCCTGCTTGCACTCTCTCTCTGTCTCTCAAAAATAAACAAAAAAATAGACTTAAGGGTGCAAACTTGGAACAAGCAGTAAAAAAACCACAGAGATCTAATGCAAAGTATAATGCATATGGATAACAATATTGTAATATAATCATCAAACCTGCTAGGAGACTCAACCTTATTTCAACCACTAAAAACAAGGATAATTACATGATGTGATAGAGATGCTAAATGTTGTTATAATAGGAATCATATTACAATAGATAAATGTATCAATTAACATGTTGAACACCTTAAATGTAACCAATATTACATGTCAAATATATTCATTCAAAAAGGAAAAATAAATAAATTGGACATCAAACTTTAAAATGTTTATGCATCAAAGGGCACTATCAAAACAGTAAAAATGCAACCCACAGAATGGGAGAAAATATTTATAAATCACATATCTAATAACGGTCTAGTATACAAACTATATAAAAAACTCTTACAACTCAATAATAAAAAGACAAAAAGGAAAAACAAAAACCCAGTTAAAAATAGGCAAAGAGATTTCTCCATGGCAGATGTACATGTAGCCAATAAATACATCAAACTGTCCTCAACATCATTTGTCATTAGGGAAACACAAATCAAACCACAATGAGATACTACTTCATGCCCACTGGGGTGACTATAATAAAAACGAAAAAAGAAAAGAAAAGAAAAAAGAACAAGTGTTGTGAGAATGTGGAGAAACTGGTTGGCTCAGTCGGTTAAGCACTTGACTCTTGATAACTGTTCAGATCCTGATCTCACAGTTTGTGGGATTCAGCCCTGTATTGGACTCTGTGGAGTCTGCTTGGGATTCTCTCCCCCTCTCTGCTCCTCCCCCACTCAAAATAAATAAATACACTTAAAAAAAAAAAAGAAAAGAATGTGGAAGAATTGGAACCCAATGCACTGTGGGTTAGAATGTTAAATGGTATAGCTGCTATGGAAAAATGTTTGGCAGTTCTCAAAAAGTTAAATAGTTCTACTCCAGGGTATACCCTGCACTTCTACTCCAGCAATTCTACTGCGGGGGCATACCCAAGAATTCAATACAGGTGTTCAAATAAAAGTTTATAATGAATGCTTGTAGCAACACTATTCACAATAGCCAAAGGGTAGAAAGAACCCAAATGTCTATCAAATGATGAACGGATAAACAAAATGTGGCATGCCCATACAATAGAATATTATTCGGCCATAAAAAGGAATAAAGTACTGATACTAGAACATTGTTGAACCTTGAAACTATTATGCTATATGAAAGGAACCAGACAAAAGGCTACATATTGTATAATTCCATTTGTATGAATATCCAGAATAGGCAAATACATAGAAAACAGATTAATGGTTGCCAGGGCCTGGTGGGAGGGGGAAATAGGAAGTGATTGCTTAATGGATATGGGGTTTCCTTTTGGGGTAATGCAAATGCTCTAGAATAGCAGCAATGGCTGCCCAACACTGTGGATGTACTAAAAACCACTGAATTATATACTTTAAAATGGTTAGAACAGTGAATTTTGTTACATGAAATTATTCTCAACAAAAATACAATTCTATCCCTCTTCTATATGAAATAGTATCTGAAAACATTTTTATGTCTTGAGCTCTTCTCTTAGGAGTGGAACCAACAATAGCCACTAACAACATTAGCTTTAGAGTTTACAAAACACTTTACCATACAATTTTATATAACTTTCACAACCCATGAGGTAGCTATCACTCCAACTTATACAGGCTCAGAGAGATAGAAAATCATAGAGCTAAGAAGTGAGAGCTGAAATGAAATGAAATGAAATAAATAAAATAAAATAAAATAAAATAAAATAAAATAAAATAAAATAAAATAAAATAAAATAAAATAAAATAAAATAAAATAAAATAAAATAAAATAAAATAAAGAAGTGAGAGAGCTGACTACTCAAGTCAGACTGGGATGGCTCCATTTTATTAACTGCCTCCATGGCAGACAGCTCCAACTTCTGATAAGCTTGAAAAAGGACAGGAGATGTCACTGTGTACAACGTTCTTGGGCAATTTTCTTCTTCCAAAGTTAGTATTTTTTTTTTTTTTTTTTTTACTATTTTTTTAAGTTTATTTATTTTGAGAGAGAGAGAGAGTGGATGCGAGCTGGGAAGGGACAGAGAGGGAAAGAGATTCCCAAGCAGGCTCTGCACTGTCAGCACACAGCTAAATGTGGGGCTCGAACCCACGAACCATGAGATCATGACCTGAGCTGAAATAAAGTCAGACCCTTAACCAAAGGAGCCACCCAGGAACCCCCAAAGTTACTATTTTAATTAAAGTGCAAGAATATCCACTGTACACAAGTTAATAAAAGTTTTTTAAAAAACAATCTAGATTACTGTGTAACAGCAGCATAAAGCAGGACATTGCAGATTTCCTTTTCTAATTTTTGAAAAATAAGAATTTAAGTTTCTCAGTTCAAGATATTTTATTTTTTTTAATTTTTTCAATGTTTTTATTATTTTTATTTTTGAGAGAGACAGAGTGCGAGCAGGGAAGGGGCACAGAGGGAGGAAGACACAGAATCAGAAGCAGGCTCCAGGCTCTGAGCTGTCAGCACAGAGCCTGATGCAGGGCTTGAACTCACAAACTGCGAGATCATGACCTGAGCCAAAATCAGATGCTTAACTGACTGAGCCACCCAGGCACCCCCAAGATGTTTTATAATGTTAGCATGTCGCTCACCAGTGAAGTTCAGTTTACAAGGTATGGCAGTAATGAGTTAACTGTGCATGTTCCTTATACAAATGACTTCGTTAAATTAGTCACATTTCCTTTAAGGATTAACTAATGAATGACATCAGTGGTTTTCTAACACTGGTGAGTCCTATGTTTGTTCCTGAGAAGCAGAGGGTTACCCAACCCTATATCAAGCAGAGCAGCCTCTTAATTGTTTTCCATACTGGGTTGTTCCTTAAGATATTATTTGAAGACAGGATTCCACAGCTTTAAAAAAAAGTACTTACTGAAAACCACTATAGTACATACATGTATTCTCACTTCCTTTAGAGGTTTTTAAAAATCTCTGCAGATTAGCCAGCATTACATAATTAAGATTATCTTTAAATACCAGCATAGAAATACCAAGGGGGTTTTCATTCTACACTTAGTTTATGAGTGGTCTTATTTTTCCCGGCTCATTTCAACCATCTTGGTAATCCCCATTTTATAGAGAAGGCACTATAATCATACACTGACAAACAAGTGACTTGTCTCAGGTATCAGGGCAAAGTATGACCAGTGTCCAGACATGGAGCCACACCTAGGTGGCTTAGCTTGCTGGATGGTCTCCAGTTCACAAAGCCTTGGTGTCATGTGGTCATTTAATGCACTGTGACCTGAAGGTACAGATGTCTCTATTTGTGGTACATGTAACACTTGAGCTGGCTATAGGCTAGTAAGGTTCAGAACCTGTGTCTGTTCAAGGGCAAAGATTAGCCTCTCTTCCTCCTATGCTCTAGGTGACCCCTCAGTTCCCTGGTTGCTTTTTGCTTCAAGCAACCTATAGTACAGCAGAAATTATGAAACAGGAAATAAAAGACCTGGATTCAAATCCTGGCTCTATTAGTATTCCCTTCATGCCTCAATTCTCTGGGCCTCAGTTTGTTCATGGTACTTACCTCATGGGCTATTAGGAGGATTAAATGAGATAGAGCAGTTCATATCATGTGAGCTACAGACCCCTGGGCATGTCTGGCCATAATACCAGAGGTATGAAAAAGCATATAATTGAGCAAAAGAACCACTAGGTATTAAGATTAAAAACCCTGGAGTAAAATTGTTTGGGTTTAAATAATGGTTTTATCACTAGAGCAAGTTACTTAGCCTTTGTCTCAGTTCCTCATTTGTAAATGGAGAAAAAATTACCTTACTGGATTATTATGGGGATTAGCTAAATCTATGCACCTAAAATACTTAGAATGTGGCTGGCATAGTAAGAATTCAATAAATACTAGCTATTGTTACTATTATATATGTGATTGTATATTCTTTACAAAGTATTATCGTGTGGGTGTTTGGCAAGTTTTTATGTTAAAAAAGGGTTGCCCATGAAAAGATTACAAACTTCTAAGAAAAAATCCAGTACAGGGGCACCTGGGTGGCGCAGTCGGTTAAGCGTCCGACTTCAGCCAGGTCACGATCTCGTGGTCCGTGAGTTCGAGCCCCGCATCGGGCTCTGGGCGGATGGCTCAGAGCCTGGAGCCTGTTTCCGATTCTGTGTCTCCCTCTCTCTCTGCCCCTCCCCCGTTCATGCTCTGTCTCTCTCTGTCCCAAAAATAAATAAAAAACATTGAAAAAAAAAAAGAAAAAAGAAAAAATCCAGTACACTACACCTGCCATGTCCTAATCCACAGTAGTTAAATCTATGATTTTAATCTTTTCAAACCTATTGAGACTTGTTTTGTGGCCTAACATCTGTCCTATCCTGTAGTACAGTCAATGCGCCCTTGAAAAGAGTATGTATTCTGCTGTTGTTGGTTAGAGTGTGCCCTTTGGGTCTGTTAGGTCTAATTAGTTTTTAATGCTGCTCAAGTCCACTATTAAGTATTGATATTCTATTTGGTTGCTCTTTCCATTACCAAAAGTAAGGTACTGAACTCTTCAACAATTATTGTACAACTGTCCATCTCTCCCTTCAATTCTGTCAATTTTTGCTTCACATATGTTGGGGCTCCTTTGTTAGGTATGTATGTGTTTATAATTATTGTATCTTCTTGTTGGATTGAACCTTTTATCGATATATAATGTCTTCTATGTCTTGTAAATTTTTTTGATTTAAAGTCTGTTGGTCTGATATTTAATAGCCACCCCAGCTCTCTTTTGATTATGTGCATGGAATATCTTTCTCCATCCCTTTATGTTTAATATCTGTGTCTTATGAGTCTCTCATGGTTGGTTTTTTTTTTTTAATGTTAATTTATTTATTTTTTGAGAAAGAGAAAGAGAGAGGGAGGGAGGGAGGGAGGGAGGGAGAGGAAGAGAAAACACAAGCGGGGGAGGGGCAGAGAGAGAGGAAGACACAGAATCTGAAGCAGGCTCCAGGTTCTCAGTTGTCAGTGCAGAGCCTGACCCGGGGCTCAAACTCACAAACTGTGAGATCATGACCTGAGCCGAAGTTGGACACTTAACTGACCAAGCCACCCAGGCACCCAGGTTTTGTTTTGTTTTGTTTTTAAGTTTATTTATTTATTTTGAGAGAGAGATAGCATGCACATATGAGCAGGGGAGGGGCAGAGGGAGAGGGAGAGAGAGAGAATCCTAAGCAGGCTCTGCACTGTAAGCACAGAGCCTGATGTAGAGCTCAATCTCACAATGAGATCATGACCTGAGCCAAAATCAAACGTCGGACACATAATTGACTCTTATTATACCACCCAGGCACCCCTCTCATGGGGTTTTTTAAACCAGTCTGACAATCTCTGCCTTTTAATAGAAGAATTTAAACCATTTAAAGTAATTACCAATAAGGGAGGGTTTCCTTCTGTCATTCAGCTATACATTTTCTATATGTTTTATATGTTTTGTTCTTCATTTCCTCAATTATTACTTTTTTTTTTTTTTTTTAATCTAAATCCTACCTGTAGTATTTACTCGGAGGCTTGGTCTTCCCAATAAAGCGATCACCTCTTCCTCTATTTGAATAGTTTCTGATGAACACCTCCTCATGAATCTGTCCCAAAATGTTTACAAGGGAAGACCTACCTTTTCTGGCCATGGAAGTAGCCTTAGGTTCTATCCCTATTTTCACAATCTGGATTACTTGCCTCTTCAACACACATTTGCCATACACTCTTCACCATTCATATATAAAGTTTATTACTATTGTCCATTCCCCACCTGTATGTGGCCTGGGTTAGGCTGGACCCCAGAATACTAAGGGTCTTTTGATGAATGTCATACAAAGAAGTGAGAGGCAAAGTAGCTTACATTGTAGGAGCGGGGGTGCCTCTGTTTCCACTGTACCAGGAGCAGCTGGGCCACCACCAAAGTAGCGATGAGGATGAGGACCATTTCAGCGTGCATGGCTTCATGGCCACGGTGCTTGGCATGCATGCGTGCGTGCTCAACCCTGAAAGCCAAACAGATGAGGTAAGGCAGGTCAGGGATGGTGTGATGGTAAAATAGCAATGCTTTCCAGGGATATCCCACCATCCCATAGCTCAGAACATATTCTTGTGCTTTGCAGCTGCAAGGTACTGTACAAATTAGAGGATAGAAAAATACACATCTTAGAGAACAGGCATTGGGGGATAGAACCAGAGCTCTGTGGGCCCAGTCAAAAACTCAGCTACTGGAGTTAAAGGTGGGTTGTCTGCTGACCACCTGCAAGAGCAGAAACAGCTGACACCTTTCCTGTAGGAAAGAGGTCCCAGGTGAAGCCTGTAGTCACTGCCCATTTCAGTCCTATTTCAACCTGTCACTGGAAGGAGAAAGTAACCCAGAGAAAAGTTTATAGCTATAAAGTCTCATAATGCTACTCAGTGATATTATGACACCAATTAAGAAGTAATACTGCAGATGTGTACTAATTTCAGGGTTAAAGTCTTGCTTTATTTGTCCTACCCTCTCTGTCAGGACCAGGGATTCTGAAAGCTAGTTAATGCCTGAAAAATCTGGACTGCTTCAACTTTATACTAATTCAACAGTGACTACACCATCAGTGTCCACAGGTAAATAGCCTCCTCAAGGGCTCAAGGAAGAGTACAACCAAAAACTCATATAATCTAAGGCAGGCATTCTCTGGTCCAGAGGACTGGCAACAAGTGATTCCCTTGGCCAATATAGGCAGAGAGCTTCCTCTAAGAATGCAAAAGAGTCAATCCTACCATTCTGGGTCAGAGTCAGCCAACACAGAGAAATAAAGAAGGAGTTAGAAAACTAAATATAAATACAGCCTGTAGTCAGGAGCTTTTATGCAAATTCTCCATGCATGGGGATATTAGGGAGAGAGGGATAGGACAACATAAATGGTATCTTCATAGAGTTCCCAGGAGCAATGAGAGACTATGCAAGAAGAACCCAATGGGATGAATTACATAAGAGATAAATGATAAAGCAAAAAGTTAATTGTACAATCTAGATGGTGGGTATAAAGGTGTTTACTGTGTAATTCTTTCAATTTTTCTGAGATTTTTCATAATAAAATGTTAGGGAAGAAACATGGTAGGGGAGTGGGCAGCCAAATGTCAGCAGCCAGCCACAGCACCTAAGGGTTTATCCTAGGTGGGAGAATCTGACAAAAAGAAAATATGGTGTATAAGTCAGAAAAACTTAGGTTCAGACATCCATGTGGCCTTGGCCAAGAAAATTCACATCTCTACATCACAATTTCTTCATTTGTCAAAAGGAGTCCATATCTTTGCTGCTTCCCTCATAGGGTTGTTGTGAGGATAAGCTAAACTAAAAGGGCAAAGGGCATTTTAAAAACCTAAAGACTGTGGGGAGTTATAAAGATAACAAGACATAAATTTCTTATTCGCAGACAGTATATGACTGAATGGATGTACACAACAAAAAAATCAAAGAAATATCTAGAAAATACCGGAGAAGATCTAGTTCAGGTTCCCACCCAATGCAAACATTATCTTTATAATATTTGTTTGAATACTTCCACTGGCTGAGAACATGTCTCTTAAAGTAGTTAGGGAACTATGTGTCTGGCACATTGTAGGTGTTCACATGTGTTATGAAGAAATAAAATTCCAATGTTTTAAGGGCAGAAGTTCACTATACCACAATTATTAAAGCTGTATTGGGGCGCCTGGGTGGCTCAGTCGGTTAAAGCAACCGACTTCAGCTCAGGTCATGATGTCGCGGTCCGTGAGTTCAAGCCCTGCGTCGGGCTCTGGGCTGATGGCTCAGAGCCTGGAGCCTGCTTCCAATTCTGTGTCGCCCTCTCTCTCTGCCCTTGCCCCGTTCATGCTCTGTCTCTCTCTGTCTCAAAAATAAATAAAACGTTAAAAAAAAAAAATTAAAAAAAAAAAAAGCTGTCTCTGATAACGAGACAAAATATCTATCTATAGCTTCAATCCGTTGGACCTAATCTTATACTCTGGAACAACAAAGGATATTTTCACTCTTCTTACCCAGCGCTGCTCTTTCAAAGATTTGTCATGATCTTATTTAAAAACAAAAACAAAAACTATCCTCTTCCTACTACCACTTTTCTGTGCCCTTTTAGGCTAACGGTTCAACACTATTCATATAATGTGAAAACCATTAAACCTGGTTGTCTTCTTCTAGACATTATCTAGCTAAAGATCTTCTTAATATACAGTGTTTACAACAAAATCAATGTGGACTCAGTGAAGCAGAGCACAGTGGAACTATCACTACCCTAAAGCAGATAATATATTTTTAGAAACATCTTCCAAATTTTGGAATGTTTTGATAGCTGAGGTACAAAACTAGTACATATTAAGCTTACAGTCACCTAAAATCTTGCTGGGTTTGTCATATAAGTTGATATCTTTGCAATTCTCCATTTTTATAATCTAAATGAAGGGGGGTTTTGCACTATTAATAAAGTCTACATGGTTGATTTCAGCTCATTGGTCAGCTACCTTGTGAAGTTTGTGGGGTAAGCACTCTGAAAGTTCTTTACTGATGAGTAATCATGACAATATTTGTTGACTCACTCTGGTTACAAAACATGTTAGTAGCAGAGTTGAGATCAGAAGACACATCTCTCATTTTTCAGCCAGAGCTCTCTGCCCTGTTCATGGATAATGATATTAATGACGATAATCAACTGGAAAGCAGGTGAACACTTACTGGAAGCTTACCACATGCCACGCATTGTTCTAAGATTTTCACATATATTAATCCCCACAACTACTCTATGCAGTATAGGTACTGTCATAATCTTCATTGTGCAAACTGGTAAAATTAAGGTAGTAAGAAACTAAGCAACTTGCCAAAGATCGCACAGCTAGGAAATGGCAGAACTAGTAGTATTCAAACCCAAATAAATGGTTTGGTGCAATTACCTATTTACTCCCCAGGACTGAAGGAGCTACTCAGGAGTGACCCAAGTACTGGGAAAGATCCCAAATGACCTGTCTTACTGGTCAAGAGTCACTGCCTCCCCACAGCCAAGTTACCAAAATGGAAGATATACAACTCTATTAGTAGGATTAATTTATAGTTTCCAGCCTAAGGGGCCCACACTGTCACACTTACCTCCATTGCTCCTCTGGGGAGAGGTCCGACATATCAACCTGTAGAAAGACACCACAAGAAAAATCCATTACTGTCTGAGAACTATCCCTGCCCAACATAAGGTGCTCATACATTCATCATTATCTTCAAGGAATTACAAGAAGCTTTCAAGTGTCGTAATCTGTATGGAACCTTCCCCAATACTCTATTTCCCACTGATCTCTCCCTTCTCTAACCACTTACTTTGTCTCATGTCTATGACTGACAGTATATTGTATGTATATGCAAGGTAATGAGGATAGGAGAGTAACTCTAACCCCTAAGATGTTCACAGCCTTGTCAGGAAGTCACACATATATACAGAAAATTTCTTTATTATATGCTGAGGACTAGAGAAGAATAAAGAAATGGCTTCTGATCCAATCTGGGGTGTTATAGATTGGCAAGACTTCCCAGAGGAGATGTGAAATATCATCCAGATGAAAAAATAAGAGAAATAAATGTTCCAGGCAAAGGGACTAACATAAACATGAAGGAATAAAGTTGCACAGCATACAAATAAATGAGTATGGCTAGAGCAAAAAGTATGAATCAGAATTAGTGGGAGATGAAGCTAAATAAAATATTTTGTCATATAATGCTGTTTGAGTCTAACTGGCTTTATGGCATCAGGCAAAACATTAGACTAGGGTGAACTAAGCTTCAGTCTCTGCTCTGTTATTAACTAGTAGTATGGCCTTCCAACTTCAAAGTCCTGGTTCTATTTGTTAGTCTTGTCCTTTTAGAACAGGGTTTCTCAACCTTGACATTAGGGATATTTGAGACTGGTTCATTTTTTTGGTGGGGTGGGGAGTTCTCTATACACTGTAGGATGTTTTAGCAGCATCCCTGGCCTCCACCCTCTAGATGCCAATAGCATCTCCACAGAAGCAACAATGTCTACAGACATTGTAAAATGTCCCCTGTGGAAAGAAAACTGCCTCCAGTTGAAAACCACTGCCCAAAAATAAACTCTTTGAGTTCAGGACTCAAGTCTTCTGCTTCCTTGCAGCCACACAAAAGCATACCCAAGTGTCAGTACATAAGTCAAAAACATTACTTTCGTACATTCTTTTACTGACCTGAGCTGAAAATGTTTCTTGATGTCGAGAGGAGAGACAATTCTCAAATGTATCAATCAACAAATATTCTTTTAGTACCTATGATGTTCAAGGCCCAACTTCCCACTGTTCCTATGATAATTTCAGAAAAGTACTTTACATGGAATGTTTGATTTAAAATGGGCAGAACTCTCCTACTGAGTCAAATCAGCACATATTTACCAGGCATCCTTTTATGTGTGTGTATTATGTACTCCCATCACTCTTTAGGGAGGGCTTTCTGATTTCTACATGTCCCAGCTAAGTTAAAACAAAACAAAACAAAAACAACAACAACATCTCAAGGCTTCACCCAGCCAATCAGGATAATGAAGTCAACCACCTCCTCTCTTTTCCTAATTCACACAATGCCTCACAGAATACATTCAGGTGTCCTGACTCAGGCTTTCATCTCCCCCAGAAAAAAAGAGGCCCCAGAGTATCCCAGAAGGACAAGTGGATATAAGAAATGGAAATGCCCGGGGTGCCTGAGTGGCTCAGTCAGTTAAGTGTCTGACTTTGGCTCAGGTCATGATCTCACGGTTCATGAGTTCGAGTTCCACATCGGGCTCTGTGCTGACAGCTCAGAGCCTGGAGCCTGCTTCCGATTCTGTGTTTCCCTCTCTCTCTGCTCCTGCCCTGCTCACACTCTGTCTCTGTCTCTCAAAAAGTGAATAAACATTTTAAAAAATTAAAAAAAAAAAAGAAAAGAAATGGAAATACTCATTTGGGCAATACCTGAGCAGACAATTAAGGACCATATTTCTAAAGAAACAATCCATATGGTTTCACACTACGTATCAAAACTCTTTTCCTTTTTTCCAACTTGAACCTGCATCTTTCCAAACCAGTCTGTTCATTGTCCCAAAACACATGGGTCTCATTCCTGTCTCTAGCCTTTGCATATCCTTCCTTTTGATTGCCATGTCTCCCTCTCTTTTTTCCCATCCAAGTCCAACCTGTCCTTTGAGGAACCAGCTGCAATTTCACCTTCTCTGGTGAAGCCTTCCCTGATCCTCTAGCTTAGTGAATTTGGCCCTCTGGTTTTCTCAGCATGGATTTTTCTCCTTCTCACTCAAAGTGTGGTACAAAGGCTAGTGTCAACTTTATCTGGGTGCTTGTTAGAAATGCAGAATCTCAGGCATCACTCCAGACCCACTGAATCAGAATTCTTAAAAAAAAAAAAAAAAAAAAAAAAAGTTTATTATAAGCGTGAGTGCATGAACATGGGGAGAGGCAAAGAGAGTAGAGAGAGAGAGAACCCAAAGCAGGCTCTGTGCTGTCAGTGCAGAGCCTGACATAGGGCTTGATCCCACAAACCATGAAATCATGACCGGAGCCGAATGAAGAGTTGGATGCTTAACTGACTGAGCCACCCAGGCACCCCCAGAATCCTCCTTTTAATAAGATCTCCAGATGATATGTATGCACATTAAATTTTAGAAGCACTGTTCCATGCCATTCATTCATAGTCTTATGTTATCTTAGACATGATTGCCAAGTGATCTGCTTCTTAAGGCAGAACCAGCATTACGGTCGGGGTAAGCAAGGGACCTAGGGCTCAAAATTTAAGGAGGCACTCACTGTCAGGTACTAATCCTCCACTTGCATGACCTTGAAAGTGAGTGTCTCCTTAAAGTTTGCACCCTAAGTGCCTCGTTTGCTTCACTCTATTCCTAGCCTGCTTTTGTGTAACTTGCTCCCATCCCATAAACCTGGAAGATCCCACAGCGCCAAGGAGAATACACAGCTTTGTGTCTTTCAAGGAGAACAGAACAGAGCTGAGCATATATTAAGCACTCAGTGAGTACTAAAGGAATTGAACACAATTCTCTACAATATGATAATAAGTATGCTGACAAACCAGCACCTTACCTGGAGATGCTTAAATGGGAGTATAAACAAACACTTGAAAAGTACTTAATAAGCATCTGGGAAAGAAGTATTCATTTGACACCAGGAAGCACCCAGAAAATCATGTTTAAAAAACTCTATGTCAAAACAAAACAAGACAAGACAAAACCAAGACAACATAACTACATGTTCAAAGAAGCCAGACAAGTCTATTGAAGGAAAAACTAAGGAAGATCCAAAGAACTAGGCCAGACACAGGGGTGCCTCTCCATGAGATAGTGGTCAAGCATGCTACTGTCCATATAGTCTATACTGTCTCTCCATATGGAAAATAA
Organism: Prionailurus bengalensis; assembly: GCF_016509475.1. NCBI lineage: Eukaryota > Metazoa > Chordata > Mammalia > Carnivora > Felidae > Prionailurus > Prionailurus bengalensis. The sequence continues at coordinate 59,850,968 of NC_057346.1, forward strand.
AGAATAAGACTTCTGATTTCATTGTGGGGCTGTGAACGTAAGAACATTCCAGATCACCATGCAATTTCATTGCCTTTCCTCCTGGGAGAGTGGAAGTACTTTATAAAGTAACAAGAGAGGCTGGGGAACAAAATGCTGGTGAAGCACAGAACAGTAATGCTTTCAGAACCTCAGAGAAAACAGCTCAGAAAGGCAAACACTAAGGCTGAGATTGGACTTGGACTTACAGGACCATTTAGCACTTCATGGAGTACTGTGAATCCTAAGGGTAAAGATATGATTTGGCTTTAATATTTGCCTCCTGAACCAAGCGATTATTTACATTACATACAAACTGGTCTTCAAGTGCAAGTGGAAAGACAAGGAAAGCTCTAAACTACAACTATAATTAACCTGTACCATCTGGAAATACAGCTTTATTTGCTCCCTCATTAATGAGTTTATTCATCTGGGTCCAAGAAGACAGTCTTGATTGTGCCCTGTCCAGAGCTCAGGTTAGCTAACTAGGGAGGCTCTCTAGGCATGGTTACTGATTGATGGGCTCACATCCAACTCCCAAGACCCACATACAGAATGTTTTCTTGCCAACCAATCACCCCCCTCCTAGAAGCTCACAAGGCACCTAGTTATGCCAATCTACCTAAGTCCAGATTTGAAAGAATAAACCAAAATGTCAGGCAGAGGGCAAGAGAAAATTTCATAAAAATGGAAAATGCTCAGGTGTAAAAGACTCAGGGACCCACCCATGTAACCCCACAAATAGGCCTCCTGTCCCACCCCCTCAAGTATCAGATTCCCTCTGGTCTCTGAGTCTTTACACAGGCTAGTTACTTTTGTCCATTAATGCCCTCTGTTCCACCAAACCAATTCTGTCTTGGTACAAAATGCTGGCCAAATCCTCCTGGCTCCAGGAAGGCTCTTTAGACTGACCCCATTCAATGAAGAAACAAATATCCTCCACTGCCTTGCTAAGCATGGGGCATAGTCCAGCAGCATCAGCACTGTGAGAGGTTATTAAGAAACAGAATCTCAAGACTCCATCCCAGACCTCCTGAATCAGAATCTACACTTAATAAGATAGCCAGATAATTCATACGCCCATTAAAGCATTGCTACTGCTGCTATTGCATCCCAGCACTCACATTCCACAATGTGTCCAAAGACATATACTTCTATGCACCTGATTATTCTAATAACAACTTTTCCGAGATCTAATTCACATACCATAAATTCATCCACATTCCTTTTCGGTATATTCACAGAGTTGTGCCACCATCACCATTGTGTAAGTTGGAAACATTTTACCACAAGAAGAAACCACATACCAGTTAGCAGTCACTCTCCATCCTCCCCCAGCCCAAGAAGACACTCATTTACTTTCTGTCTCTATCTATAGATTGCCTATTCTAGACATTTCATAAAAATGGGATCATACAGTATGTGGTCTTTTGAGATTGGCTTCTTTCACTTAGCATGTTTTCAATGTTCATCAGGTTGTAGCATGTATTGTAGTTAATTCCTTTTTATTGCCAAATAACACTGCACTGTATGGATATACTACATTATATCTATCCACTCAACAGTTAATGGACATTTGGGTTGTTTATACTTTCTGGCTATTAAAAATAATGCTGTTATGACATTCATTTACAAGCTTTTGTGTAGACATGTTTTCATTTCTCTTGAGGATATATACCTAGGAGTGAAACTGTTAGGTCATATGGTAACTCTATGCTTAACCTTTTGAAGAACTGCCAAACTGTTTTCCACAGCAGCTGCACCATTTTACATTCCCACCAGCACTGCGTGAACGTTCCAATTTCTCCACATCCTCAACAATACTTGTTATTCTCTTTTTCATAAACGCATCCAAGTGGGTGGGAAATGGTTTCGCTATGTGATTTCAATTTTGCATTTCCCTAATGGAGAATAACGCTGTGCATCTTTTCATATGTTTATTGGCCATTTATATATCTTAACTTTGGAGAAAAGTTTATTCAGACCTTTGTCCATTTTTTAAAAATAGACTTTTTTGGAGGATTTTTAGGCTCACAGCAAAACTGAACAAAAAATACAGAGTATGCCATATATCCCCTCCACCCAAATACACAAAGCCTCCCCCATTATCAACATCCCCCACCAGAGTAGTACATTTGTCCCAACTGATGAATCTACACTGACACATCATTTCACCCAAAGTTCAGTTTACCTTAACAAACATATAACCTATAAGCACATGTACACAACATTCAAGTATACAGAGTAGTTTCACTGTCCTAAAAATTCTGTGTTCTGCTTATTTATCATTCCATCCTCCCCTAATCCCTAGCAAATACGTATCTTTTTACTGTCTCTATGGTTTTGCCTTTTCTAGAGTGTCATATAGTTAAAATCATATGTAGCCTTTTTACATTTGCTTCTTTCACTTAGTAATATGCATTTAAGACTCCTCTGTTTTTTCATGGTTTGATTGCTCATTTCTTCTTAATGAATAATATTCCATTGTCTGGATGTACCACAGTTTATTTATCCACTCACCTACTGAAGGATATCTTGGTTACTTCTAACATTTGGCAACTACGAATAAAGCTGCTATAAACGACTGTGTGGACATAATAGTGTGTTTAATTTTGTTCTTCTCCTTTAATACTGTATTGGCTATTCTGGGTCTTTTGCCTCTCCATAGAAAGTTTAGAATCAGTTTGTCAATATCCACAAGGTAACTTGCTGGGATTCTGACAGGCATTGCACTAAATCTGTAAATCAAGCTGGGAAGAACTGACATCTTGACAACACTGAATCTTCCTATACCTAAATGTGGAATATCACTCCATTTAAATAGTTCTTCTTTAATATTCTGATCAGAGCTTCATAGTTTTTCTCATATAGATCCTATAAACATTTTGCTAGATTTATACTAGTATTTATGCTAGGATGTCATTTTCATGGAGCTAAAGTAAATGGTATTGTTTGTTCTTTTTTTTTTTTTAATTTTAACGTTTATTTATTTCTGAGAGACAGAGAGAGACAGAGCATGAGAGAGGGAGACAGCGAATCTGAAGAAGGCTCCAGGCTCTGAGCCATCAGCACAGAGCCCGACACGGGCCTCGAACTCACGAACCTGTGAGATCATGACCTGAGCTGAAGTCGGCCTCCCAACCAACTGAGCCACTCAGACGCGCCGGTATTGTGTTTTTAATTTCAAATTCCACTTGTTCATTGCTGATATACATATATAGGAAAGCAATTGGCTCTGTTTATATTAACCTTGCTAGATTTATATCATCCTGAAACCTTGCTATAATAGTTCCAGCATTTTTTTTTTTGGACATTTTTTTTTGACATTTTTGGATTTTCTACATAGACAGTTATGTCATCTGTGAACAAAGATGGTTTTATTTCTTCCCTCCAAATCTGTATACATTTCACTCCCTTGTCTTACTGTATTAGCTAGGCCTTCCATACAGTATGATGTTGAAAAGCATGGTGAGAGGAGACACCATTTACGTTGCTCTTAACCTTACTGGGAAAGCTTCAAGTTTCTCACCATCAAGTATGATGTTAGCTGCAAATTTTTTTTGTAGATATTCTTCATCAATTTGATGAAGTTACTCTCTATTTTTAGTTTTCTGAGAATTTTTATCTTTTTTTCTATAGATGCAGATTTCTAATTTTTTAAAATTTACATCCAAATTAGTTAGCATATACTGCAACAATGATTTCAGGAGTAGATTCCTTAGTGCCCCTTAACCATTTAGACCATCTCCTACTCCCACAACCACTCCAGTAACCCTCAATTTGTTCTCCATATTTATGAGTCTCTTCTGTTTTGTCCCCCTCCCTGTTTTTATATCTTTGTGTCCCTTCCCTTATGTTCATCTGTTGATTTTTGTCTTTCTCTGCCTAATTTCACTTAGCATAATACCCTCCAGTTCCATCCACGTAGTTGCAAATGGCAAGATTTCATTCTTTTGGATTGCCGAGTAATACTCCATTGTATGCATATACCACATCTTCTTTATCCATTCAGCCATCGATGGACATTTGGGCTCTTTCCACACTTTGGCTCTTGTTGATAGTGCTGCTATAAACATGGGGGTGCATGTGTCCCTTCAAAACAGCACACCTGTATCCCTTGGATAAATGTCTAGTAGTGCAACTGCTGGGTCACAAGGTAGTTCTATTTTTAGTTTTTTTGAGGAACCTCCATACTGTTTTCCAGAGTGGCTGCACCAGCTTGCATTGCCACCAACAATGCAAAAGAGATCCTCTTTCTCCACATTCTCGCCAACATCTGTTGCAGCCTGAGTTGTTAATGTTAGTCATTCTGACAGGTGTGAGGTGGTATCTCATTGTGATTTTGATTTGTATTTCCCTGATGATGAGTGATGTTGAGCATTTTTTCATGTGTTGGTTGGCCATCTGGATGTCTTCCTTGAAGAAGTGTCTATTCATGTCTTTCACCCATTTCTTCACTGGATTGTTTTTGGGTGTTGAGTTTGATAAATTCTTTATAGATTTTGGATACTAACCCTTTATCTGATATGTCATTTGCAAATATCTTCTCCCATTCTGTCGGTTGCCTTTTAGTTTTGCTGATTGTTTCCTTTGCTGTGCAGAAGCTTTTTATTTTGATGAGGTCCCAGTAGTTCATTTTTGCTTTTGTTTCCCTTGCCTTTAGAGACGTGTTGAGTAAGAAGTTGCTGCAGGCAAGATCTTGCTTTCTCCTTGAGGATTTTGGTGGCTTCCTGTCTTACATTGAGGTCTTTCATCCATTTTGAGTTTATTTTTGTGTATGGTGTAAGAAAGTGGTCCAGGTTCATTCTTCTGAATGTCGCTGTCCAGTTTTCCCAGCACCACTTGCTGAAGAGACTGTCTTTATTCCACTGGATATTCTTTCCTGCTTTGTCAAAGATTAGCTGGCCATATGTTTGTGGGTCCATTTCTGGGTTCTCTATTCTCTTCCATTGATCTGAGTGTCTGTTCTTGTGCCACTGAGAATTTTTATCTTAAATGGGTATGGGATTTTGTCAAGAGCTTTTTCTGTATCTATTCATATATTTATGTAATTTTTCTTCTTTAGCCTATCAATGTGATGGATTACATTAAATGATTCTCAAACGCTGAATCAACTTGCACACGTGGGATAAATCCCACTCGGTCATGGTGTATGATTCTTTTTATACACTGTCAGATTTGTTAATATTTTATTGATGGTTTTTAAATTGATGTTTGTAAGAGACATTGGTCTGTACTTTCTTGAATTGTCCCCTCATTCATTTCTAATACTAGTAACTTGTGTCCTCTTTTTTTCATAGTTAGCCTGGTTACAGACCTACCAGTTGTATCAATTTTTTCAAAGAATCAGATTTTGATTTTGTTGATCTTCTCTACTGATTTCCTATTTTCAATCCATTGATTTCTACCCTGTTTTTCATTATTTCTTTTCTCCTGCTTACTTTGGTTTTAATTAGCACTTTTTTCTAGGTTCCAAAGATGAATCCATAGGTGACTGATTCTAGATCTTTCTTTCCTCTAAGCCTGCTTTTACTGCATCCCACAAATTTTGGTAAGTTGAGTTTCCATTTTCATTTAGTTCAAATATACTTAAATTTCTCCTGAGATTTCTTCTTCGATCCATGTGTTATTTAGAAGTGTGTTGTGTGATCTTCAAATATTTGTGGATTTTTTTTTAATGTTTATTTTCTGAGAGAGAGAAAGCACAAGAGAGGGAGGGGTAGAGAGAGGGAGGGAAATGCAGAATCTGGAGCAGGTTCCAGGCTCCAAGCTGTCAGCACAGAGACTGATGCAGGGCTCGAACTCATAAACTGTGAGATCATGACCTGAGCTGAAGTCAGATGGTTAACTGAGCCAGCCAGGCACCCCAAGTATTTGTGGATTTTCTTTCTCTTCTTGAATTCTAGCTGAATTCCACTGTGCTCTGACAATGTGTTCCTATTCTTTTAAATTTGTTGTGTTTTATAGAAACTTTGTGGTCTACCTTGGTGAATGTTTCATGAAAACTTGAGAAGGTCAATCTATTCTGCTGTTGTTAAATGAAGCAGTCTACAGATGTCCATTATATCCAGTTGATTGATAGTGTTAACTGAATTTAGCTATGTACTTACAGACTTTCTGATGGCTGAATCTGTCCATTTCTGACAGAGGAATGCTAAGCCCTGTAACTATAATCTGAATTTGTCTACTTCCGGTTGCAGTTCTATCAGCTTTCACTTCACATGTTTTGACACGCTGCTGTTAGGTATATACACATTGAGGACTGTTACGTCTTCTTGGAGGATGGACTTTTATCACTACATAATGCCCCTCTTGATCCCCAATAACTTTCCTTGCTCTGAGGTCTGCTCTGTCTGAAATTAATATAGCTAGTCTTACCTTCTTTTGATTAGTATTAGTATGCTATATCTCTCTTTATTCACTTAATTTTATATGTATCCTTTTACTTAAAAAGGGGCTTCTTGTAGGCAATATATAGCAGATCTTTTTTTTCATCCACTATGACAATCTTTCAGTTGGTGCATTTTTTTAAGCTTATTTGAGAGAGAGTGCGCACATGTGAGCAGGAGAGGGGCAGAGAGAGGGAGAGAGAACCCCAAGCAGGCTCCATGACATCAGCACAGAACCCGACTCAGGGCTCGAACCCATGAACCTTGAGATCATGACCTGAGCTAAAATCAAGAGTCAGACATGTAACCAACTGAGCCACCCAGGCACCCCAGAATTATGTGAGTGTGTGTGCGCGCGCGTGTGCGTGTTCATATACACGTATATGTTTAAGTTTATTTATTTTGAGAGAGAGAGTATGGGAGGAACAGAGAGAGAGAATTCCAAGTAGGGTCCACACTGTCAGCATAGAGCCCGATGTGAAGCCTGAACTCACGAACCGTGATACCATGACCTAAGCTGAAACCAAGAATTGGATGCTCAACCAACTAAGCTATCCAGGAGCCCCTGAATTATTTATATTTTTATTGTTGGGCTGTAAAAGTTCTTTACATATTTTCTGGATACTTATCTGATATATGACTTATAAGTCAGATAAGTCTCTTATCTGATATATGACTTCCAAATATTGTCTCCCATTCTGTGGTGTGTCTTTTTACTTTCTTGATAGCATCCTTTGCAACACAAAAGTTTCTCACTTTGGTAAGTCCAAGTTATTTACTTTTTCTTTAACTGCTTATGCTTTTGGTATCATATCTAAGAAGATTTCATGATTTGGTCATGATTTATGACTATGTTTTCTTCTAAAATTTTTATAGTTTTATTTATATTTAGGTCACTGGTCCATTTTGAGTTAATTTTTTTATATGGTATGAGACAGGAGTCAACTTCATTCTTTTACATGTGGCTAGCTAACTGTCTCAGCACCATTTGTTGAAAAGACAATTCATTCCCAATGTGCACCTAATTCTTCACACTGGCTCTTAATTCTGGAAGATGGTGCAACACCCTTGTTTTCCACATCATTTTCTCAAGTGTCCCCACAGCTCTATAAACTTTGCTGACAGAACCTCAGAAAAGTCCAAAAGATAGCTGAAGAACTGTATATAATACCATAAATAAATAAGTAAAAAAATAAGCAAACAAATAAGGCCTCAAAGCTATCTGTGAGATCTGAGACATTTATTCATTTATTCAATTCTCATTTGAGGTACTCCTGTTCTAAATGTGCAGGTCCAGGGCTAGGCATGGGGATGTACAGACGAACCAGACTTTTTTCTTGCCGTTGAGAAGACAGATAAAAAATAAAATAATTAGGCTGTTTTAAAAGTATGAATTTACTTAGCCCAGGGAGCACAATTGTTTCCACTCTACAGAAGGCACAGATAAGATATAAAGGAGAGTAATGACTCACTGAATATCATAGTTGCCAAGAGTGATGGGGAAAGGGTCACAGAGCTTATGGGAGAAATCAGAGACAGAGCTTAGGGCCTCAAATGACCAAATCAATGACTAGTCACAAAGTCCTCCTACGGTCACATTATGATTGTCATGGGCCCCAAGTACTTCTGCCTTTGTGGGCTCCTTCCTCCATTAAAAAAAATATTTAAAAATGCTCACTTCAGCAGCACATATACTGAAACTGGAATACAGAAAAGAGTAGCATGGCCCCTGCACAAGAAAAATATATTTCATGACTGCATTACTATAAAGATGTATAATCCAAGCTGGACTGTATTCATTTTTTTCTTATTATTAAAGTAAATTAAGACATTTTTGTGGGTCCCTGGGCACTGTCCCTAATGGATAAGTCAGTTGTGGGTCCTGCTGTAACCCCATAGCTACGGACCAAGTGTTTTCTCCCCAGCTGCCAAGTCTTTGCTCTACTGCTTGTAAGATTTTCTCCTCTATTGAGCCTATCTGATCAATCAGCCTGAGTTTGAAGTTCACACTAAATCTTACACACTGCCTAAATCCACAATAAAAGGTAACCTCACTCCACTGGTAGCACTATAAAGTCACTGAAAAATCACTTGACAATAATGTGTATTCTGTGTTCAAAAAAGGTTCAGATACATTCATGAATGATCATACCCCAAAAAAGAAAGACATGTCATTGACCTGCAAACACCAAAGTCATGGGAAGCACATAGCTGGCATCTTGAAAGTAGCCAATAAATGTTTATTCATTCATTCAATCAAAAGACAAGCATAAAACAAAGTCTACTCCTTTATAAAACTTACCTTCTAATAAGAAGACAGATAATAAACACATATAAGCATATATACACACACACACATATGTATACATATACATGTACATATATGTGAATATATATATATATATATATATATATATATATATATATATATATATATAAAATAAATTCTGGTAGTGTTATGAAAGAAAATAAAGCAGGAAAAGAGAAGAAAGTGAAAAAGGAGACTGTTTTGTTGACTACATTGTAGATACTCGCTTCCCCCAAAAGGTTTCCAACAAGAGAACATGCTGGGTGAGACAGCTGTTATACTTAGCCCATGTGGTAGGTCTTATTTCCTTGGGTTTTATCTCATTCCCACTTTTCACCCCAAGAAATGGCTTTAGGGCAACAACTACCTTTCTCAGTGAAGAGAAAAACATTTGTAGGTCCTACTAATCCACCACAGGTGGATATGTCACCACAGGTGCTATATGTCAATGAATAGGAAACTTCCTCAGTGACTCAATTTCCCCATATATACAATGAGGGGGTTGGCTTAGGTGATTTTTGAGGTCCTTTAAAGCTAAAATGCTGTAATAATTCTACCAAATCTAACTCCAAAGCTTCAGAGTCAGCTCTAATATTTTGACTTTCCAAACTGCCACAGTTTCCTTTAGTTACCATACAACTAAAAACAAAATGCCTTCAGTGTGGTGAGCTACTGTAATTTAACAGGATGCTACCAAATTACATCAATGAAACTTTAACAAATGATTACCACAGGCATGCATCAGGAATATCCATCACCAGGGGATGGCTTCTTGTCCTTGCTTCAAGTACCTGTTAACTGTAAAGGGTCCTAACCTCTGGAACCCCATCCACCAGGACAAACTTGGTATTTGAGAGGTCTCAGTTGATCCTTTCAAGTTAGAGACGGATTAACCATGCAGCTAAAGACTTCATTCTTTCGCAAAAACTAGAGACGAATAAGCCCAACCTTTGCCCTTGAGGTATTCAGTCGGGGGGGGGGGGGGGGGGGGGGGGGGGGAGACAGGACACAACAGACTATTAAACATAACATAGTATGATAAGGACAACCACTGACATTTAAACAAAGTGCTACTTAAGTGCAGAGAAAAGAGATATTAGCTAGCTCCTGAACCTGATATGAATACAACATACCAGGAGGGCTGCCTCTTCTATCTTGTAGGGACAGATGCTCTGGTCTGCTGGGTGATTACGACAAGTGAAATACCAAGGTTCACACAGGCTCTCCATATTTGTAGCTCTCCATTCTCCTCTCATTCACAATCTTCTTAAACTCCATAGCCTTGTCAAGAATTCAAGGCCAATAAATCAAAGTGCAACTACCTCACTTTTAAAACAGACCTCATAAATCAGCTGGAAATCATGCAGACATTGGATCTACTTAGGCAAACTGTAAGGCCTGATATAGACAGCACACTTTGAGCAAGAAAGTGGAAGTAGGTGTTGGTTGTAACAACTGCTATGGCTGCTATCTGCTCATCACCCCCACCCCTCCTACCATCACCAGAAAGTATATCTTGCAGGCCAGCTGAGTTGGGAAGCTTTTTCAGTGAAACTTTTCAAATATATATAAAAGTAGAAGGAATAGTTTAATGACCTCTTTCTCATTCAACAATTATCAAACTTGGGGGCACCTATCATTCTTTGGTTCTTAAATTCCTTTCCCATCAAATTCATATTTCTCAGACTAGCCTCCTCCCTCTCTCACTCTTTCCTACACGCATTCCAGCCTCCTACATACTCTAAACCTTTCTACCCATTCTTTTAAAACCCAATCCATATGCCACCTCTTCCAGAAACCCTTCCAGAGCAGAACTATCCTTCCTACAAACTCCTTAAAGCCTTTACTTGCTAGCCACATCTACCCACCTATGGAATCTCCCTTGAATTTTTCATTGCCACACCTCCTAAAGTTCAGACTTTATCCCTTGCTCTTTCCTAGGATATTGTAGTGACCTCCAAGATCATCTCCCTGACTCTAATCTTGCCAGAACAGATTCATAACATAAGAGCAGCCACAGTGATCTTTATTAGACACACAACTGAGTATATCAGCCCCCTACTTAAAGAGACCTTAATGACTTTCTATTGTCTTTGGATTAAAGCCCAAACTCCTTTGTATGACATATAAGGTACTTCATAATCTGGTCCAACCAGCTATTTATCTCACCAGTCTCCCCCAAATGGCTTGTACTCCAGCCACAATCCAGGAATGAACCACCTACCATTCTAACATGCTCTTCCCTTTTATACCTTGGTGCTTTGGCCAGTGCCATCTTCTCTCCTTAGAATTCTTTCCTCATCTTCACTGTCCATCTCTATTCACTCTCAAAGATGCAGTTCAAGTATTACCTCCTTCAAAAGATATTCTCCAACTTTATACATTCACACTGCATTCAACAACTGTTAGGTGAGCATATGTTGAACTCTAGACTGGAAACAACAATAATAAATAACAGCTCTCACTCTCAAGATACTTAAGAGTCTAATAGATTTCCTCAGGTGAAGTGTTTCTCTTCTGCAGAAATTTGCAATTTGTACATTATCTCCAAGGTCACATTTATTACTTTTTATACTTGTTTCTGAGTCTGTTTCCATAACTAAACTCTAATCATCTTCAGGCCAAGGATCTTTTCTTTTTTTAAAAGCTTTATTGAGGAACAGCATCCATTTTAGGTGGACAATTGAAGGACTGTTCGTATATTTACAGGGTTGTGCAACCATCTTTTTTAATCTATTTTTTAATTTTAACTTTAGTTTTATTTTGAGAGAGAGACAGAGAGCAAATGGGGGGAGTAGCTAAGAGAGAGGGAAAGAGAGAATCCCAATAGGCTGCACTGTGTCAGCACAGAGCCTGATGTGGGGCTTGAACCTACGAACTGTGAGATCAAAACCTGATCTGAAACCAAGAGTCAGACACTTAACCAACTGAGCCACCCAGGTACCCCCGTGCAACCATCTTATTTTAAATCATTTCTATCACTTTAAAAACAAACCTCATGTTCATCTCATCTGCAACACCCCCAGACCTAATCAACCACTAATCTACTTTATTTCTCTATAGATTTGCCTCTTTTGGACCTTTCATATAAATGAAATCATACAAAATGCAGTTCTGACTGGCTTCTTTCAGACACCATAATGTTTTAAGGATCATCCATGTTCTAGCATGTATCAGTAGCTCACTCCTTTTTCTCGCCAAGTAATATTCCACCATATGGATATACATTTTATTCATCCATTCAGCAATTGAGGGACATTTTGGTTGTTTCTACTTTTGGGCTATTATGAAAATATTGCTAAGAACATTTGTGTACAAGCTTTTGTGTGGACACATGTTTTTATTTCTAAAGTATATATCTTAGGAGAGGAATTGCTGGGTCATATGGTACTTCTATGCTTAACCTTTTGAGGAACCATGAAACTGTTTTCCACAGCTGTTGCACCCCTTTACATTTCTACTAGCAGTGCATGAAGGTGCCAGTACCTCCACCTCCTTGACAACACTTGTTATTATGTCTTTTTTCATGATAGTATCATGGTGAGTATGAAGTGGTATCTCATTGTGTTTTTAAGAAAAAAATTTTTTTAATGTTTATTTATTATTGAGAGACAGAGCATGAGCATGGGAGGGGCAGACAGACAGGGAGACACAGAATCTGAAGCAGGCTCCAGGCTCCAAGCTGTCAGCACAGAGTCTGACGCAGGGCTCAAACTCACAAACCACGAGATCATGGCCTGAGCTGAAGTTGGACGCTCAACTGACTGAGCCATCCAGGCGCCCCTCATTGTGGTTTTGATTTGCATTTCTCTGATGACTAATGATATTTAACTTCTTTTCAGGCACTTATTGGCCATTTGTATACTTTCTTTGGAGAAAAGTCAATTCAGATCATTTGTCCATTTCTTATTGGGTTATTTATCTCTTGTTGAGTTGTGAGAGGTCTTTATATATCCTGAATGTAAGTTCTTCATCAGATATACTATTTGCAAATATTTTCTCCTATTTAGCAATCTTACTGGATGTGAACTGGGTGTGAGCATCACTTGAATCTTACTTTCCTTTGTTTCAAAGAACTAGCCTGTAATCTGGTACAATGTATGTGTTCAATAAATGTTAGATGGATGTTATGCCTTACTCGTTCAGCATCCCCCTCTTACTTCACACCTAGCACTAGACACAAACAAAGCACATGCTTCGGAAATAAACAGAGACTGAGTAACAGTCTCGAACAAACAGTGGGGATGATGTCAAATAAAATAGCCAAACAGAATTTTTCACATTTCTTCTCCCCCACCTAAGACTTCCCCTTTGGTCCTTCCTATTTCAATACATATACCATCAACCATGGCGTTGCCAATTACTTAAAGCAAAACAAATCCCAAAACCTGGAAGTCAAGCTTATTTTCCTTCCCTTCTATCTGATATCCAATCCACCAGCAAGTCCTGTAGACTCTACTTCAAAACATATTCTAAATTCATCCACTTCTCCCCATCATCTATGCTACCGCACCCCCAACACTATCAGGTCTCACCTAAACTACTGCAAATCTCCTAACAGCTCTTCTTGAATGCCCCTTACAATGCATTCTCCTTAAAGCAGCCAGAAAGATTGTTTTAAAAATGCAAACCAGGGGCGCCTGGGTGGCTCAGTCGGTTGAGTGACCGACTTCGGCTCAGGTCATGATCTCATGGTTTGTGAGTTCGAGCCCCACATCGGGCTCTGTGCTGCCAGCTCAGAGCCTGGAGCCTGCTTCTGATTCTGTGTCTCCCTCTCTCTCTGACCCTCCCCCACTCATGCTCTGTCTCTCTCTGCCTCAGAAATAAACATTAAAAAAAAAAATTAAAAAAAAAATGCAAACCAGCTCACCTCACTCCTATCTTTCAAACCATCCAAAATCTTTTCATTGTACTCTCAGGAAAATTCAACATGTTTAGCAGCATCGATGAGGCCTTACAGATCTGACTGTGCCAAACTCCCTGACCTGACTGGTATTATTTTTTCCTTGCTCACTATGATTCACACACACTGGCTTTCTCTTTGGTCCCAAGACATGCCTAACTCATTCCCACTGATTTATACTTCTCCCTCCACTTGACACATGTCTGCCTCCAATTGCCTCCAATCTTCCAATTGCCAGATCTTCTTCACTCAGGTGTTGGTTCAAATATCACCTCATAGGCTATTCATAACCTTTCCTAGTTGTTCTCTATCACATCACCCTACACTCCTCAGAGCACTTGTCACCATTTGGAGTTATCCTGTTTGCTACTTGTTACCTGCATGCCCCCATTAGAAAGTAAACTTCACAAGAGCAAGGACCTTCGTTGTCTTGTTCATTGCTGAGTTACTGGGACCTAGGAAAATGCATGACATATTGAAGGTACAAGTACTGAGGAAGGAAAGATTGAATTAACAATCCAGATTACATATTTAATAAATGCTTCATGAATGCGTGAGTGAACGAATTAGGGGGAGGAATGAAAAGCACACAAAAATAAGTGGAAGCACTGTTACTTGATATTTTTATAGCTGCTCACTTTTCTCCACCTTTACTGCCTTTGCTTCTGCTCAGATCCTCATTATCTCTTAGCTACCAAAGTACTCCCAGCTAATTTCTTCTTTCCCCAACTGGATCCCTCCAAAATAATTTCTACACTTCTATCAGACTTGATCACTCTGAGACATAGATCCAAACAGGTTTTAAACCCAAGCTTCTTAGCATATTGTTAAAAAGGTCTCTCCAACCTTACTGCTCATTGTTATCCCCTTACATTTAGCCTGTACTCAGTTTTACAGAAATTCTTAAAGTTCCCAGGATCTGCCTCCAAACCTTTGCAGATCTTTTCACTGTGCTGGACCACTCTTCCCTACCTCATAGACTATCTATTGAACTCAAGTTTAATCCTTAAGAACAAACGCAAGCTTCTTCTCTGTTAAGTCTTTAATGATCCCCCTAAGCAGAGTTAATCACTCCTTCCTTTGTGTCACCACGGTATATAACACACAACTTACACTATACCACAATTATTTGTTTCCATGTCTGTCTTCCCCTATATGACTATTAATCCCCTGAGAATAGGAGCCAGGCGTTCATCTTTGTGTCCTCCTTGCATAGTATTTGGCATATATAAGCACTCAATAACTGATGACTGAGTTAAAACATACCTTAACTCCTCAGCCTGGCATTCAAAATCAACCTTGTATGGGCCCCAACTTATATTTCTAGATTTAGCACTTAGTCCTCAGCTACTTGATGATCTCCACAAATACATCCTTCTTTTTCACATTTACTTGGGGCCTTTATTCCTGATGCTCTCTAGTGAAATTTAGAACATCCATTAAGGTCCAGGTCAGAAGGCTCCTTCTCAAAGAAGACTTCCTTAACCCTATCAATGAGAAGGGATTTACTTCCCCCATAGTATTTTGTTTTTTCTACTGATAAGGTAATTAGGACCTTTTTTTTTTTTTTAAGTATACATATTTATTTTTGAGAGAGAGAGAGAGAGCACAAGTGAGGGAGGGAGACACAGAATCCGAAGCAGGCTCCAGGCTCTGAGCTGTCAGCACAGAGCCCAACGCAGGGCTTAAACCCACAAACCATGAGATCATGACTGAAGACAAAGTCAGACGCTTAACTGACTGAGCCACCCAGGTGCCCCACTGGACCTTTTAATTATAGCCACTGCATTTCCAACTGGACTACATGTCCCATTTTCTAACAGAACTATAAGCTCCTTGAAACATGAATTAGCATCTTCTCTCTCAACCCAAGTGCCTAACATAGCCCCTTGTACAAAAAGCAATCATCAACAAATATTTTATTAATGAAGAATAATATGCTTAAGGATTAGAGATTTCATGCTTCCATTCCTTCACATGGTAAACTTTTACCCCTCAAGAATCAGCCCAATGATGGGGCATGTGGATGGCTCATCGGTTGAGGGTCCAGCTCTTGATTTTGGCTCTGGTCATGATCTCAAGGTTCAAGAGTTTGAGCCCCTTGTTGGGCTCTGTGATGGGGGTTCAGAGCCTGCTTGGGACTCTCTCTCTCTCTGTTTGTCCCATCCCTGGTTCTGGCTCTCTCTCTCTCTCAAAACAAATAAACTCATAAAAAAAAAAAAAAAAGAATCAATCCAATGTCCTATCCTCTCTGAAATCTTCCCTAACACTCCCAAATACAATTATGCACTCCATCCATGTACCTGTGGTACCTTGTGCATAACTCTACTCATAATACTTTATGTCATTATCACTTCCTCTCCCTACTAGACTGTGACCTCTTTTGGAGCAGAGATAGTCTCATTATCCATTTAGGAGTTCCCAAGACCAAAAAAGCATCTGGTATAATTAAATGTTCAATAAAAATGTGGTGAATTTTGAAAACAGTGAGTCCGTGTTATAGAGTACACCAGCAACAGAGATCATGGAATCCTATCACCAAGTTCAAATCCCACCTCCACTTACAACCTATGCAATCTTGAATAAATTAAAATTACTTAGCTGTGTCTTGGTTTTTCTCACGTAGAAATTGAAAATAATAGTATTAAAATAGAATTAATAGAGCTAATGTTATGTAAAATGCTTACTACAGTGCCAGGTACACAGTATGCACTAAAAAATTAGCTATTGTTACCATAAGAATAGAGGGAGAAAAAACTGTTTCTGGAGGGTGCTGACAGACTCAAGAAGAGGTTAAGCAATGGGCAATGGAGAGTAAAATGTCACTAGAGTCCTCTTAAGTAACAGGCACATTGGGGTGCTTCGGTGGCTCAGTCAGTTGAGTGTCCAACTCTTGATCTCAGTTCAGGTCGTGATCTCATGCTTCATGGGATTTGACCCCTGAGTCGGGCTCTGCACTGACAGGGCAAAGCCTGCTTGGGATTCCCTCTCTCCCTCTTTCTGTCCCTCCCCCGTTCTCTTTCTCTCTTTCAAAATAAATAAATATTAAAAAAAAAAAAAGTAACAGACACATTAAGTTATTGAGAACACCCTACTGGGAAACGGGAAGGAGAACAGAGGGACCACAAACCTTGGTTTATGGCTTATGCTTATGCTCTCTGCCTCCAGTTCCCTGCTTCTTCTTTCCCCACAGTTTCTCCCTAGTTGCCCAGGGCCAAAAGCCCCATGGCCACAACTCAGCATCCCCTTGGGAAAGCTGCACTTTAGAGAGAACTAATGAGTTTACATTTACCTACCAGATTTTCCTCTGAGAAGCAAAGAGATAACAAAGGACTTCAAGAAGGAAAAACACAAAGAAATAAAGTGGAGATAAGGAATGACATCAGATGGATTACAGTGGGTTGGCTTTCAGGACAAATAGTCCCCGGTGAATTGAGCCTACACTCCTCAGAGGCATCCTCTGGCAGTGCCAGTGCTTGCATGTGCTTCCATGGTCAAAGATGCAAAGAAAGCATCTGCATCCTGCAAAAGCAGGATCTGGAAAAAGGAACAAGGACTAAAAAGATGAAGCTACAGAGGCACCTGGGTGGCTCAGTCAGTTAAGCGTCCAACTTTGGCTCAGGTCACGATCTCACAGTTCGTGAGTTCATGCCCCACATGGGGCTCTCTGCTGTCAGCACAGAGCCTGGAGCCTGCTTCAAATTCTGTGTCTCCCTCTCTCTGCCCCTTCCCCACTCATGCTTTGTCTCTCTTCCTCTCTCAAAAATAAATAAACATTTAAAAAAAATTTTTTTAAGCTGAAACTACAGAAATAAAAATTCTAGCCCAATTTGAAGAATACTGCAACAGAGGTATTCAAAGAGGTAATAGGATGACCCAAAAGATAGCTCCCTACCATTAGAGGGGTTTAAACACAGACTGGGAGTGATCACTTACTGGGGATGTTCAACATCCCTTTAAGATTCAAGTTCAAGGGGTGCCTGGATGGCTCAGTCGGTTGAACATCCGACTTCAGCTCAGGTCATGATCTCACAGTTGACGAGTTCGAGCCCCATGTCAGGCTCTGTGCTGACAGCTCAGAGCCTGGAGCCTGCTTCTGATTCTGTGTCTCCCTCCCTCTCTGCCTCTCCCCTGCTTGTGCTCTGTCTCTCTCTGTCTCAAAAATAAAGATAAACATTAAAAAAAAAAAAAAGATTCAAGTTCAATAAACATTTGAATTTCTACGCTAGCCATTGTGAGAGATTAGGTGCTAGGAACACAGAGATAAAAAATGATACGGTTGTCCTCTCCCAGAGTTCACCACCTAATCAGGGGGGCAATACAACATGGTAAGTGCTGACAGAAATCCATATAAGGTACCATGGGGCAGAGAGCAAATCCTCAGATTGTGTGCCTATGACTCACTGGTAAGGTGCAATATGGCATTAATTAAAAATGGAAATGCTTCAAAAGCAGTTTATAAGCAAATGCTGTCAGGTGATATTGTGTTATTTCCAGAACAGATAGTTAAGTGTGTCAGCTAACCTTTGCTATTAGGTCAACATTCCTTTCATCCTGAGCCGAACCCACAATATACTGATGTCTGCTACATGCCAAGTACCAGGCAAAGCACTGAAGAATGTATAGAGATGAGAAAGACAGTCCCAGCATTCAAGGAGTTAGAACATAGAGGAGTTTTCCTCCTCTCTCTCTCCTATCCCCCTTTATTGACCAGATAACACCTTAAATTCCTTCTGGAAGTAGAAGAGCTATTAAGACATAAGCTTAATTGGAGGCACCTGGCTGGCTCAGTTGGTGGAGCATGCAACTCTTGATCTTGGGGTTGTGAGTGTGACCTCCACATTGGACGTAGAGATTACTTAAAATCTTAAACAAACAAACAAACAAACAAACAAAAACAAGACATAAGCTTAATAAAAAAGTGACTTGCAAAAAACAAGAGTGAGCTGGGGATGGGAGGTATAAAGGTATGATGAGAAACCAAATGAGAAAGATTCTCTGCAGACAGGCTATCTGCCAAAGTATGAAACTGACTGTATAAAAAGTCAAGGTTATATGTAGGCCTTTTTGTCTATAACTCTCTATCACCTTTCTTCTCTCAACTTAATGTTATTAGCACGGGCTATTAACAATTATTATACATTCACTCACTCATTCACTAGTATTTACCTGATAGAAAACAGTACCTAAGTACCTGACAGGAACTGTATGAAATACAGGCAGAGTAAAATACTGGGATCCAGGACTTTCAAAGCTGCAAGAGACCTTTAGAACGTCATCTAGTCCAAACCTATCAATTCACAGATGAAGAAGTGAGGTTCAGAGAGATTGAAATCTTTCATGAATTCACACTTTCATTCATTTATTGAATCATACTCTTTGCCAGACACCAGGGACACAAGGCTTTCAAGGAGAGCCTAATCTCATGGGAGACCAACAGCATGATTCCAGTCAAATTACCTCTATAAATGAAGTCATATACTTACATAGTAGAAATGTCCATTGTAGGACAGTATTAGAAGTATACAGTACTCACACTGCCCAAAATAGTTAAAAGCACAGGTGCTGGAGTCATCTTGGATTTGAACTCCAGCTCTGTCACTTACTTAGCTATATAACATTGGGCAAATTACATAAATTCTCTACATCTCAGTTTCCACATCTATAGAATGGGGATAACCATAATAGTACCTACCTTGTAAGATTTGGGTATTAAATTAGAAAATGCATACGAAACACTTGGCACAGAGTAAGTACTCTATCTTATTTCACCTTCAGCACTCTGCCTCAGCATTCTCCTCCTGAGCCCAGGCCTCAGAATCTCAACACAGCCTTTTAAGCATCTATTATCATTTGACTCTCTCTGAGATAAAACAAATCTGCTATTCCTAGTCTAGAACCCAGGAGTACTTTTTACTACTCTGTTTTTTTCCCACTACACTATGCTATTACTCAGTTTACATACCTTAAAAATAATCCATAGAGGCATCTGGGTAGCTTAGTCGGTTAAGCATCTGACTTTGGCCCAGGTCATGATCTCACACTTCATGGGTTCGAGCCCCGTGTTGGGCTCTGAGCTGACAGCTCAGAGTCCGGGGCCTGCTTCAGATTCTGTGTCTCCCTCTCTCTCTGCCCCTCCCCCACTCACACTCTGTCTCTCGCTCTCTAAAAAATAAACATTTAAAAAACCAAAAAAAAAAAAAAAAAATCCAAAGGTAAATAGTTAAATATCCAAGATTAAACTTCAATCACACATACTTCAATCCCCCAGTAAAATCTTGGCTTTGACCAAGAGTCTCTAGAGAAGAAACTCCTGGAAACAAGAGACATTTATCAAATGTCTATCAGGAGAGACCCACAGGAAAAGGGGGGGGAGGGGGAAAGGCAGTGATTACTCCTTTGAAGAAGCAAGGGATTTCTATACCCTGCCTGTTAGAGCTTTACCAGTCTAGCAGAGAAGAGGAGATAAGACATGAAATGCCACTTCCTCTTTGATATACCCATCCCACCTACTCCCTAGCACAGCACCTGTGACATGTTTTTGTACTTATTTATCAGTGTTTCTCTTCTCATGTTAGTCTGTGAACTCCCTGAAGGCAATTATCACACCTTCTCCACCTTGGTATTACCAAGAATAGCACAGTGCCTGGCACATAGAAGGTGCTTCAGAAATTTGATGAATTGATAAATGAACACAGAGAAAACTATCAAAGGCAGGGAAAGAAGACATCAGTGTAGATCAGAATAGTTCCAGAAGTCAAGACAGCCTTGGGCTAGAACCTTAAAATACAGGTGGGATTTGAAACATACAGACAGGACAGCATCAACAAAGACCTGGCAGTAACCAGAAACATGATGCACCATATGTTAGAATCAGAAAGTTTTAAACACGATTTAGTCCAACAGTCCAATTTTTATAGGGATGTTGTAAACATTCCATTAAAAAGCATGTACTACTAAGCAGAGGAGCTGGCATATCACAAACATTCACTAACTGGTAGCTATTATTACTATTACTCAAAAATAATAATTATCAAACACTTAGCAGGTACCTGCTGTATGCTAAGCAGCATGCTGAGGGAAGGGACTATAACAACGAGCAAGACAGACTTGAATTCTGCTCTCTAATGTCGCTAAGAGTCTAGTGGGGAAGACAGACAAAATAATCTTTGGTAGACCTGGGCTAGGAGGAAGTACGTGAGGGGCTGAAAGAAGAAAGAGTAGGGTCATCCAATCAATGGGCAGTAAGAGAGAAATGTGTGTGTCTCAAAGTGTGTCTTGAGACACATCAGGGGTTCTGAGTCCCCTTAAGTACCCCCAAAGTTTCAAAGTGAGATTTTGTTTAAATAAAGGCTTTTGTGGCTAAATATTTAAAAACCACCAATCTAGTCCAATTTCCTCTTTTAATAAGAATAAAACAGGGCGGTGGCTCAGTTGGTTAAGTGTCCAGCTTCGGCTCAGGTCATGATTTCACAGTTCATGAGTTCAAGCCCTGCACTGAATTCTATGTCTGTCTATGCTGACAGCTCAGAGCTTGGAGCCTACTTTGGATTCTGTGCCTCCCTCTCTCTGCCCCTCCCCTGTTCGTTCTCTCTCTCTCTCTCTCTCTCTCTCTCTAAAATAAACATTAAAAAGAAAAAAGAATAAAACAGGGTCCAGATGAGGTAAATTACATACTTGAGGCAATAATACCTCAAGTTAGTTGTAGACTGGGATACTTGCTTTGAACTTGAGCTGGAAACTACCCACTGATCTGTATGTCACATCATTCTGGCAGATGAACAACCACTGGGAGTAGATGCATCCAGAATTCACAGGCACTGGCCAAGCAGGCAGTCTGGCCCTGATTGGATGTTGATGCGCTTTTCTACTTTAGGTCTCAAGCTGGGTCTCTGTGTCAAAATGATGCCTCCAATTCCTCTCTATGGTTGACCAGCTACACCTTCCAGGAGGAACTCACTGGCTCCAAGAGTAGGTCTGTTTCTGGGCCACCTATCTGGTACCCATACTTTATACTACTAATATCCTCAAGCACCATGTAGTTTGGCAAGTTGAGAGCAAGAACTGAGTTTAACCAGTTATCACATCCTGTTTAATACCTACCCTGAGCTGGCTAGACCCATCTCTCATCTTCCTAACTACCACTAAGCTAATCACTCCTCCCAACCAGGGGTTTAGCAGAATCAGGTTATCAGTAAATTAAAGGACCTATATGGAAAAACCAATATTCCTCTGGTTAACCCCTACTTAACACCTCTCAAGAATGAAATACTGCTTCATAATTTGGAGATTAAACTTTTGTATATATAGAAAGGGGTAGTTTACTTTGGTAAGATGAGCCTGCAGTTTAGGTCTTTAAACTGAGGGAAAACAAATGCTTTAGAATCTGGAAAAAAAAAAAAATGGGTTTAAATCTTAGTGATACCACTTAGTAGTTGCAATATCCTCGGCATTCTCAAATACTCTGAACCTCAACTCGACAATAAATAGGGAATACTAATAAAATTACCATCACAAACGTGAGACTCAAAATGCTCTTTTGAATCACAGTCACTTATCAAATGTACCATATCAATTTGCACATGAGATCATTAAAACCATACAGTTTTAAATTACCTATCCCTATAGCACAAATAATGGAGAAATGGAACCAAGGTGCTCAGTACAGCATGGGCTGAGTTCAGGATAGCGTAGGCAGACCTGGGTTGGAATCTGCACACAGCCCCTGCCACCGCCCCCTCCCTCACAAACTGGAATCCTAGAAAAGTTACTCAACCTCTCTAGCCTCAGTCTCCTCAAGTACAAAGTGCAGCTAATCTAACAGGGCTGCTATTAGTAATGAATGAGATAATGCAAGTAAAGGGCTTTAAACAGGAGCTGGTTTACGGTAAGGACTCAATAAATAGTAAGTTTTTCTATCGGTAGCTCATTTCCTAAACCCTATTTTCTCTACACCTCTCCAAAACTAGACAAGCACTTAGCAAAGCCTAAATTACTTCAACAAATAATGAAAAGACAAAAGAAGAGGAAAGGAATGATGGCTGCTATTCCAGACCACTTATCATGCTAATGGCATCTGATATTGGAAAACATATCCTGAAGAACAAAACCACAGCATACGCAATCTTTCCAAAAAAGTGGCAAAGAGCACCACTTGTGTCTTAGTTAGGCTATCCACTACCCTTTTATAATTTGGGCCCTACTAGTTTACCAAGCAGAAAGAGCTACAGGAAGGCAACTCTGATGCCACATGCAAATCACTACTTCTTTGTAAACCCAACCTTTATTTTTTCAGCTCAAGCTCATCTCTATTATAAGGATTTCACTGACTCCTCCTAGCAGACTCAACCACTTGCCCCACTGAATTTTTTACACACTTCCGATATAACAATTACCTAATAGAGTAGAGCTATTTGCATGCCTCTTCCCTACACTCTAAGTTGGTAAAGATCCCGTCTTACATTGCCAGTGCTTAACACACAGACCTCCATAATTGCAAATTACAAGGATGGATTTCACCTTCTTTTTCACTAACTAAGGCTGCTAAGAGACAGCTGGGTAGACTTTAGTAGAAACTCACATAAACTAAGTCTACCAGACCAGACCCCTGGTTTTTGTTTGTGTGTTTGTTTGTCTGGGAGAAGGGAGCTTGAAGGGATTACTAGCTGTTCCAGCTTCTCAGAGTTATTTTCTCAAACACACAAAAGATAGAACCAGTCCATACAGAATTTCCAGACCACAGATTATATCTTTCTACATAAATAAAACAAGTAACAGAAGTTTCTGGGATGGATGCTAGTGGTTACATATAAAGTTGACCTCTAGGCACGACACTCTAATAAGTCTGTAGTATAAGCATATTATACAACTAGAAGCTCTCAAGTTCTTAAAACAATAAGGGAAGAAAAGCGAAGAAGCAAAAATAGAAACTGTCTTACATCAAAACTTTAAGTTCTTTTCCCCTCTGCCAATTCTTTTCTGCTCTTTATCTCAATGAACCCTGATATATGTAATTGAAATCAGGCTCCCTCAAAGGAGGGCTCATGACTAACAAACCATACGTAATAACTTCAATACTGTATTTATTTTTTCCAGGGCACTTTCAACTATATCTCACTGAACCACAGTCAACCGTAATCACAGAAACTTAAAACTGGATGGGGCCTTGGAGGTCATTTCCACAACCACCCCATATCACCAACCAAGTGGTATCCAAACAACCAAGTGGTTGAGAGGTATGGGTCTAAAATGTTTCCTTAAAAATCTCCCCCTGCTCTAACCACCTGTCAGTTTCTCAGTCTCTTCCTGCCACATTAATAACCCCAATCAAGTAAACCAAATCCACCAAGTCATCCTACCACCAAGCAACAGTCTTAGCTTCTCAAGTACACTTCTACTCCCTTTCTCTGAGCCTCACCCCCAATTGTCCCCAGTCACCCACCTCCAATACACAGCCAGAGCCTCTTAGATTCTGATCCCTCAGAGATCCCACTGGTGGTGGGTGGACCCCTGACAATCAACCCCCTTCCTCCTATCCCTCTGAGTTGTCCATATGCTGTCCTATGCAAGGCTATAAGCAACCCTTGCTATGAATGTACCTTTGGCCTCACAATAATCTCCCTTTCCTTTCTTACCTTCTATTTACTTCTCAGCGTTATCCCTTCATTCCCTTTAAACTCAATGTCTCTTTCCTCCTAGTGATTCAAGGACCACCGGTAATTCAATACATCAGTTGTTAAATGTCCATTAGACAGGTAAAGGGGACATACACCCTCAAGGAGCTCACCCTCAAAGAGCTCAGAGGTCTAGAAAGAGCCAGAAATAGAGAATCATTTACCCCATTAGACTCAGCTCCTCTGGGAAGCCTTCCCTAGCTCAAATTGAACTGGCCCCCTCTTCTCAGTGCCACCACTATACCTCTGATGCTACGACTAGTTTTCCTTCTGTGTCTCCCACCACTAGGCTGTGGGCTCTTCTATGGAAGGGCCCCTATGTCTCTAGCACTTAACCCAGGACTCAGCACAAACATATGTAATGTTTGTTAAATGAGTGAAACGATGAATTCCGGTATACAATCATTCATTCTTCCATTAGGTGCACAAAACTTTATGACACATTATGTACCAAGTCCTAGAGTGTAATGATAAATAAAACAGTTCTTACATAAAAATAACTCTCAACACTGTAATACTAGATTAGCACTCTTCCCTGGTGTGCGTCCCCAACCCCCACCTCAAACCAAGCCGGTCTTCTCCTACAGCGAAAGTCCGGCCTTCCCACGCAGAAGTCCACGCCCCTCCAACTCAAGCTACCCCTCAGCCCTTCAGTCCTACCCCTACGACCCCCAGTTAATAATCTCAAATCTAACGCCCTCACTTCTTTGGCTTCTCTCCCTGTCCTCAATCTCCACCCTTGAGGTTACTGCAAGTCTTCTATCCCCATGACCGCCTTTCAGTGCCGGAGTGCAGGTTACCTCTGATTTCCCTCTCCGCGCACCCGCCCCCCCAGTTGGCTCCTTCCTTCTCAGGGTCCCGCCTCCCCTAGGACCCCACTCCCGATAACCTCTCCTCCCCCTCCCTTCAGGTTTAGGCTGAGCCTCTTCTCTCCTTGACTCTCAACATTTCTTACCTCATCTAGCTCCCGTTCCCCGGCAGCACCTCCTCCAACCTCCACCTCTACCACTGCCGCCATCTTCACAGCTCTCCCCCTCCCTCCGGTCCCCGCGCGAGCCAGCTGCTTCCGCCGCTCAAGTGCTCCTAGCCAATCGGCGGCGCAGGCTCCGGCAGGGGGCGGGGCAACAAGTCAGGCCGAGTCTTGAGCGGTACTAAGAGACTATCTACCTGCTGCTCACTTAAAGGTCAAGGAGGGACGGTTTCCATGCGCTTCTAAGCTTCCCTGGGGGAGGATTCTTGGAAAATGAGAAATTTGGCTTGGATTCTTTCAGTGCAAATATTTCACCAATTCTCCCCTTGGGAGCGCCAAAAAGAAGGGTCTCTACATCGTCAACTTTTGCGACGCTCCCTCACTCTAAGCTCCAACGGGGGAAGCCTGGAGGCTAAGGACTACATTTCCCAGAATACATTGACTCTGACCCGGAAGTTTAGGTTCCGCGCTGTGGACAGATTTATAGTGAGTGGAAATTTGCATAAAATATAATTAAAAATACACCTTTAAAATAGATATAAAACATACATAGATGCACACGAATGCATTTTACTGGCTATATCACATGTCTTCTTGCCTCGGTGGGAATCATTTTTCAAAAACAGCGGCTTCTTGAGGCCCCAGGACAAATTCCCGGAATTCCGGAGGCGGAGAGTAGTGCTACGAATCAGAAGTCGGAGGTCAGAGGGCCAAATTGGCGGGAGAAAGGATTTTGTGGTCCGCGATCTGAGGCTGCGATGGCTCTTCCAGGTCCGTTGTTCCGGGTGAGGGGCTTTGAGGGTTGTTGATGGGGGGGGGGGGGGGGGGGGGCGGGGGGGGCAGTTGCAGAGAATGGGTAGCGGTCAAGGA
Source organism: Prionailurus bengalensis (assembly GCF_016509475.1). Lineage (NCBI taxonomy): Eukaryota > Metazoa > Chordata > Mammalia > Carnivora > Felidae > Prionailurus > Prionailurus bengalensis. The sequence continues at coordinate 59,877,099 of NC_057346.1, forward strand.
ATGTACAGAACAGCGCGTTCCAAGAGGGGGAAGTGCCTGCACGGTTTAGTCTCCCGAAGCTGAGAGCTGAAGAGTCTCGCACCTAGTAGGTGCTTTGAGGGGCCAAGCTGAATTAATATTTACTAAGTACCCACCATGTAAAAAGGGTTTTGCGTACATCAGGAAAACATTGATGATTCCTAATAGAGGAGTAACAACGAGAAACAAATTTAAGAAGATTGATTTGAGAGGGGAGAACAAATCAAAGAGACTTGTATATTTAATTGAACATTTGTTGCGTCTTTACTACGTGGTGGGCTCTAGCGGTATAAAGGTGAATGATTTAAGGCACCACTCATGCCCTGGGGAGCATCCAACGTTCCCGTACTAACCTATTTTGTACTTGCTGCTCCGTTGCCCTGTGGTTGCATTCTAGTTGTTTCACGTGTTTGTTGGAATCTCACCACCTGGTCCAGATCCGTTCCCTGCCCACTGCCCCACAAGCCCATCAAGGGCATCAGAAACAGTCTGACTTCCTGCAAAGATTTCCAGAGAACCAGCCATGGCTAGTTTGTTTTTCTTTTGTTCTCTCCTTCAGGAGTAGCATGAGGATTCTTTCTCTTCTGGAAGCTGACAGGACCAAAAAAGGCAGTGCCAAAGTGGTGACAGAAGAGATCTTAGGAGAAAGTATTTTTGCCTTGTACTTGGGATAGCTGCTGGGCCCACAATGGCTCCTGTAAAGATTAGCCACATCGTATCATTTTCCTCTCAGGTGTGTTAATTAGCAGTTGTGATTTTTTTCTTGGCAACTGAAAGAAGTGACAAAAGTAGGAGACTTGGCTGCACTTTCAGGAAACTCCCAGTTTAATAGAAGAGACATTGTCCCTTCTTTGGGAATCCAAAGTCAAAGGAGGACACACAGCTCTTGCCCTCAGGTTGTTCCCAGAGCAACGCAGGGTGCATAAAAGAAGTGTTCCTGGGAATTGAAGGTAGAGAGGAAACAACTTCAGGATTCCACCCTTAGTTTGAAGGGAACTGGCAAACCCATAGGCCCAAAGTCTGTACCAGGGTTCCTAGAAGGGCAGTTTAGTTACTCTGTCATTGAGAGCACACCGGGACATTCAAGGTCATTCCTGACCTGTGAGGACATCACCCCCACCATCAAAAGTGATCTCAACCTCCTCCCTAAAAGTTCACTTTTGAGAAATTCCAATTATCCAGATTAGATCTAGATGCTGAGGCCTAAGCCCAGGATTTATACCATGTGGTGATTCTTAAGAACTTCCCACCCTTTCCTTTGCTGTCATTTCTATCCATACCTTTTCTCCCCACTCTTCTTCACCTTCTGTTGCCCTAGTCTTTCTCAAAGGATGCCATTGGCATTTTGGGTGGGATAAATCTGCATTTATAGCAGTATCATTTACCTGATGAGGTATTTAGCATCCATGGCCTTCAGACCCTAATGACAGTAATGCTCCCTGGTCATGATGACAGTCAAAAACATCCCTACTCATTTCAGAAAGACTCTTAGAGAGCCTTTTGGAACTAATATATCAACTCCTAAGTGAAAGAAAATAAAAATTGCCCATATCCTTCTTACCTACATAGTCAGCCTAAATGGTTTTCTTCAAAGATTGAGCCTTATAAAATGCTAGAGAATGTTACTTATCATCTAACACTGAGGTTTTCAAACTGTTCTATGGGCACCCACTTCTAATTGAAGTGAGGTGGTGCATGTATGTCTCTAGACCCCCCAACCTGTGTTTTAACCAGAGCTCTGGTTTTTTTGATGAAAATACACACACACACACACACACACACACACACACACACTTTAGTGTAAGATTTCAGCTAAAAGGAAGGATTTTATTGCTAAAACAAAAACAAGATTGAAAACCATGAGTATAGACTCCCTCCCCTTTACTTATGGATGAAAGAATTTAGATCCAGAGAGAGAAAGTAGTTTGCTCAGGGCCTTGCCACCAAAAAATATCTAACTGTGGGTTAGAACCAAGAATTTCTCTCTTGGTGGGTGCCTGGGTGGCTTAGTTGGTTGTGCATCTGACTTTGGCTCATGTCATGATCTCACAGTTGATGAGTTCGAGTCCCACACTGGGCTTGCTGCTGTCAACACAGAGCCCACTCCAGATCCTCTGTCTCCTCCTCTGCCCCTCCCCTGCTTGTGCTCTTTCTCTCTCTCTCTCTCTCAAAAATAGTTTTTAAAAATTTTTCTCTCTCGGTATTGCTATTGTTGCCTTGGAACAAATCACTTTATTCCTACCCATTAGTTGTAAACTCAGAATAAAAATCCTTGCCTTTCTTTTCTCATAGGGCTACTTTGAAGATAAAAAAATGTCTGTGAAAGTACCTTGTAAATGAAGTGAAATAGCATAGTGTGGCAGTTAAAAGCCTGGATTCAGAAAGCTAGATGTTCTGATTTTGGTTGGTTATTTGGCTTTGTGGCCTTGGGTAAGTTTCTGAACCTAAGCTTCAATGTATTGATCTGTTAAGTAAGAAGCAATAATAGCAACTAAACTAAATAGTAAAGTGTTAGGAGGATTAAATGAGGTGGTTTGGTAAATGAAGGAGAGGTAAATGGTCTGTAAATCCCTGGCACATGATAGCTGTACTTTTATGGACTCCCGTCTAGTGGTTCTTCTATCATGGTAAAATGCCTGGAAAGGTTTGGGAATGTAGGAATCCCTCATTCATGGGCATCCTTTTTACCTTTCAGTTCAGTGAGGTTCCTGATTACTCCTTCTCTCTCTGACTTAGGATCCCAAGTATCCTGTGGAGAACTTGCTGAATCCAGACTGTCAGAAGGGACCTTGGCTCAGCTGCCCTCAGGACAAGAGTGGGCAGCTGAAAGTGGAACTCCAGCTGGAGAGGGCAGTGCCCATTGGCTACATTGACGTAGGTGCGTGAGTTCTCTGAGGTCTAGGAATCTGTGCGGGAGATGCAGGAGTCACATTCCCCTCCAAGTGCTCCATAATGTCTCAACTTGGTCTAGCTGAGCACTTTTCATGGAATAAGCCCTTCCTGGTCTGAAGGTGAGATGTGGCCCAGGTGCCCTTCTCAGGTGTATGGTGTTGGCAAACTCTGAGGTTTCCGTTCAGATAGAATGCAATGGGAGGGGCACCTGGCTGGTTTTAGTGGGTAGAGCATGTGACTCTTGATCTTCGGGTTGTAGGTTCGAGCCCCACATTGGGTGGAGAGATTACTTAAAAATAAAATTTGAAAAAAAAAAAGTAGTGGGAATGGTATTCCCTGAATTATTTAACGTACGTGCCCTGCTTTGATCTGAATAGTCTGGGTGAAGCCTTAGGATGCTGACATAATTACAAATGCCAACAAATAGAACCTGTAAGCACCTATAAACATCATTGTCAAGAGGATGCTGGGGGATGGGCTCTGCAGACTAATCTGGGAAGTCTCCATAGGAATTTGCGGGTTGAGAAGGTTGGCCTTAGCATTCTCTGGAGTAGAGAACTAACAAAGACCATTGGCCTCAGCTCTGTAGGGCTCCCTAGCAGGGGTCTAATAGAGACAGAGATTAGCACTGCCTGCCAGAGCCAGAGGACAGGGAAGCAGCAAGTCTATTGAGTCAGGGAAGGTTTCTAGCTGGGAGGAGCACTGTGAACCTTCATTTTGTGGACTGAGGTCTTATCCACTTCAGTTGCCAGTTCACTGTGTTCCTTGACCTTTCTGGGCTTCCAACCAGCTCTAGAATGGAAGAATGTCCTTTTCCCACCCGATACCTTGTGTGCAATCAGGAGAGCATCTGTCTTCCCATCACCCTTAAATCCTTCTCTCAACCTTTTGTCCTCAGGTAACTGTGGCTGTGCTTTCCTGCAAATTGATGTGGGCCGTTCTTCCTGGTCCCTGGACAGACCTTTTGTCACCTTGCTCCCTGCAACCATGCTTATGTCCCTGGCTGATTCAAAGCAGGGGAAAAAACCGCTCAGGGGTCCGCATGTTTAAAGATGGTAAGGAAGGCAAAAACAGAAATGGGAAATGGACAGCGAGAGAGACTATAAGAAAGAGATGCAGTCATGCTAAGCTAGACAACCCACTAGAGAGGGCCATGGAGCTGTTAGGTGGAATGGTGGGAGGGGCCTGTGAAGGGGCTTGGTCGTATCTGTGGGGGTATGGGGTAGGTGGTGAGTGAACAACTACTGGTATGTTTGTGTGAGTTCTCTGTGATGACAGTATATGGGAACCGAGAACATTTATGTACTATGATTTATATTTACACATGATTCGGTGGAGCCTGATGTAGAGCCCGTATTTGTGAGTAGTGTTTTTATTTGTATAAATGTACATTGGTGTGAGTACGGTAGTCGCCCTTTATCCACGGTTTCACTTTCCATGGTTTCAGTTACCTACAGTCCACCACAGCCAAAAGCAGATGATATTCCTTCTAACATATTATTAGAAGGTCAATAGTAGTAGCCTCCCTGTGTCACAATGCCTATGTCATTCACCTCACTTCATCTCATCACGTAGGCATTTTATCATCTCACGTCACCCCAAGAAGAAAGGTGAGCAGAGTACAGTAAGATATTTTGAGAGAGAGCGAGAGAGAGAGAGACCACATTCACGTAACTTTTATTATAGCCTGTTGTTATAATTGCTCTGTTTTATTATTGTTATTAATCTCTTCCTGTGCCTAACGCATAAATTAAGCTTTATCATAGGTGTGCACGTATAGGAAAAAACATAGTATATACGAGGTTCGGTGCTATCTGTGGTTTCGGGCATCCACTGGGGGCTTTGAACATATCCCCCACAGATGAGGAGGGACAACTGTATAAGTGTTAGTGTAGAATAAATGTTTATATAAGTGATGGAAGGCTACAGGATGGATACGGTGAGATAGTATATAGTGCTTCCTGAGTTCCAATCCATGCAAATTTCTGTGTTCACTAAGCACTGCAGAACAGACATAAGATCTGATTCCTGGACTTTGGGGACTTACAGTCTAATAAGGATTTGTCTGTGTTGGAGCTGAGGTGTTTGTAATGTTGTGAAGGAACCATGATATGGGAGGGGCATACGAGGTACAGGGGATGAGGTGCTACCACAGAGTGCTGGGAAGTAAAGGTGAGAAGGGTTTGCAGTATTGCCATGTCACACAGTGACTATGGAGACCATGGAGTGTTGTGAGGGAGGTGGAGGTCTCATGGTCCAGGAAGAGCAGATGTAGCTCATCTGATCCACTGGGCGAGTGGTCACCTCAGACCCCAACACTACAGGTACCTCCTGTTTAAAATGAGACATTGGGGGCACTTGGGTGGCTCAGTCAGTTAAGTGTCTGACTCAATCTCAGCTCAGGTCATGATCTTACAGTTTGTGAGTTCAGGTTCTGCATTGGATTCTGCACTGACAGTGTGGAGCCTGCTTGGGATTCTGTCTCTCTCCCTCTTTCTCAGTCCCTCCCTCACTTGTGCGCGCTCTCTCTCTCTCTCTCTGTCAAAATAAATAAACTGGGGCGCCTGGGTGGCTCAGTCAGTTAAGCGTCCAACTTTGACTCAGGTCATGATCTCATACCTTGTGGGTTCGAGCCTCACATCAGGCTCTGTGCTGACAGCTCAGAGCCTAGAGCCTGCTTCAGATTCTGTGTCTTTCTCTCTGCCCCTCCCCGGGTCATGCTCTGTCTCTCTCTCTCCTTCAAAAATAAATAAACATTAAAAAATAAAATAAAGTTTAAAAAAAAACTTTCATAAGTAAATTGACACATTGGCAAGGTTCCTAGAGAGGTATAGAATGAGGATGTGCTGGGAACAGTGTGGAACCATGACAGAGGAGCGATGGTGGGAAGGCAAGGCACCAGGTCTGAGTGCACCTTAACTGGCCTGCTTAGCACTGCCAAACCCTGAGCACCAAAGCCTAAGGGGACAGTTACTGATGGCCTCCATTCCTTTTGTTGGAGTTTAATCTGTATAGTCCCTGTCTTTCGTCTCCTCAGTATTGACCTTCTCTTTCTTTGTCCCTCCCATTCACACATTTCCTCTGCCTCTCATTTTCTTTCTTTTTGCCTTCAGAAGATTTCCTGGCTGCGGCCTCAGGTGAGCCCTGGGATCGACTTCGCCTGACCTGCTCCCAACCCTTCACACGTCAGCAGTCTTTTGGTCTGGCCTTCCTCCGGGTGTGTTCCTCCCTGGACTCCTCAGATGACCCTGTGGGGGATCTCTCTGCTCCTGGGAGCACTAGGCTAAGCCAGGTATGTACAATGGTGGAACAAGGACTTCATATTTTCCTACTTTTCTCAGTTTCAGGTTAGAAGACTGGGGCTTGATTGAGGGATAAACACAGAAACCCACCTTCCCCCCCACCACACACACACATTCAAGTAAAAACAGAAATGGGCTTGCTACCTTTCCTTACAGCTAAGAGTGAATGCCTCTCCATCCCTTTTGCCCTTGGGAGATTCAAGGCAGTGAACCTTCAGTGCAGTGTACACAAAGCTGTAGGGCCATTGGTTCTTTAGCAAGAATGAAATTTCTTTTTGGATTCAGACTTAATCCACTTTACGTTTAGGTTCCCGTGGGCTACAGCTTTCATCAGACTTTTCCTTCTAGCACCTGAAAGTCCCAGGGCACACTTACTATCTCTCTGTCATTGTTGTTGCCTGACAGGCAACAGGATGCCTGTCCACCTGCCAGGAAAGCCAGTTATAATGTTAGATATGTGTTCTGCAATTTCATTTGTTTTCCTGCTTTCTCTCCCTGTACAACACACACATGCTGCTAAGAGAAGATGGATAGGTATCTGGTCAGTTTGCCTCCCCTCTTCTCAGCCAGTTTTCTAGTTATTTTTTATTCCTCAGCCTATTCTGAATCCTCCTGCTTTCTTGTCACTGTGTCTTCATTTTTCTTTCCAGTACCCTCTACCATAATTCACTCACAAACAAATACAAAGATGGAATCACACAAAGCAAGAGTTGTACAATTCTAGAGGTCAAAAATACTTAGAGATTATCAAGCCCCAGCCACCTCATTTTGTGTGTCAGCTAGGGACACTTGCATATTCAGATTCACACGGTGAACCAGAGCAGAAGACGGACTAGAAATCAGGTCATCTGTCATTATACCACAGTGCTTCCTATGCACGTAATACACCTCTAGAAGCTCCAAACATCCGGGGCACCTAGTGGCTCAGTCGTTTAGGTGTCTAACTCCTGGTTTCGGCTCAGGTCGTGATCTCATGGTTTGTGGGATTGAGCCCCACGTTGGGCTCTGTGCTGATGGCTCAGAGCCTGCTTGGGATTCTCTGTCTCCCTCTCTCTCTCTCTCTTCTCTCTTTCTCTCAAAATAAATAAATAACTGTAAAAAAAATGAAGTTCCAAACATCTGACATAACCAAAAGAAGTTCAGTTCCAGGAGTGAACATTACAAGTGTCACTCTTGTTGAGGTTACTGAGAAAAACAGACCGAGCATCAGAAGACAAAATGGAGGAGGAAGAGGAGATGCTTCTGTAGTACAGCCTCGGGAGAGACCCAGAGAACGGAGACCAAGTAAAGCCTGGTCTGAGATTTACTCCTCCTTCATGGGAAGGGCTAAAAAATGCAGCAGGACCAGTGGAAGCCGCTCCATGTGCTCTGCCAGGTTCCAGTATTGTGGTGCCAGGGGGCTGACACGAATGGAGCTACAGCCCTGTGGGCCTGGCCTCAATAAAATGGAAGCTTTGTGAGATTAGGGACCTGTTTGTCTTGTTCCATACTGAGTCCTGGCAGCTGGAACAGTGCCTAGAACAAAGTAGGCTTTTAGAATAACTTACCTTTCAGGGGCAAGCTGTAGATAGGATCACCACCATAAAGTTTACCATCCAAACTGAGACATTTGGAGAGGAAAAAGAGTGCTATTAATTACATGGAGACAACAGTATTGTCCCAGGCAAACCAGGACATACAGTCTCCCTAATTATAGGCTAAATAAGGGCTTCTTTTGGCCATCTAAATTACTCTGCACCTTTAAGACCAAGGAGGGAGTCAGCAACTCCAGAGCCATAATGTTAGAAGGACCTTGAACATCAACAGCAGAGTGAAACATATTGCACATACCTCAGTGAAACCACAGGGAAAGAAATTCTAAAATGTGTCTACAAGAGAGGGTTGATGCATGGAAACAGATTGATGGCACTCAATTTTATAATTTAAAATGTCTAAAATTTAAGGTGTATTGTTCTAATGGTATATTATAGTGAAAGCAAAACATACGGGCTTTTAACCCCGTGACATAGGGTCTTTTATGGCACTGGTTTTCCAGTTAGGAAACCGAAGCACAAAGAACTTTAGTGAGATGTTCCAGGTCACACTGCTAAATAAGTCTTAGAGTGGATTTGAATCCAGCCACTGACTCCATGTAACCTGTGCTTGGAAGCTCAGTTCCTAATGATTAATCTCACTTAGAATTAAATAAACCATAAATTCTTCATACCCATCTAGTTACCCTTTCTAGTGGTATTTGCTCTAAAGTATATGAGACAAGGTAAAGAAAAAATAGAAGCCCAGGAAAATTAAAATATTTCTAAATTAATGCTGCATCCAAGATGAGATTGTAATGGCAATTAAAAAATATTAAACGGTAGGGGCACCTGGGTGGCTCAATCGGTTGAGCATCCGACTTCGGCTCAGGTCATAATCTTGCAGCTCTTGAGTCCAAGCCCCACATCGGGCTCTGTGCTGACAGCTCAGAACCTGCATTCTGCTTCAGATTCTGTCTTCGTCTCTCTTTGCCTCTCCCCTACTCATGCTCTGTCTCTGTCTCTGTCTCCCTCTCTCTCTCTCAAAATAAATAAACATTAAATAAAAAATTTTTTAAAAATATTAAACGGTAAATGTGATTACATACATACATACGTAAACAAGCTGTGAATGTGAGTAAAAATACTACTTCTCATGTTTGCAGAATGAGGCCAAAATCATGCTTTACAAGAAAGATGTTTACCTTTAAAAGAATCTCTGAGGGGCGCCTGGGTGGCTCAGTCGGTTGGGCGTCCGACTTCGGCTCAGGTCATGATCTCGCGGTCTGTGAGTTCGAGCCCCGCATCAGGCTCTGGGCTAACAGCTCAGAGCCTGGAGCCTGTTTCGGATTCTGTGTCTCCCTCTCTCTCTGACCCTCCCCTGCTCATGCTGTGTCTCTCTCTGTCTCAAAAATAAATAAATGTTAAAAAAAAAATTTTTTTTTTTAAATAAAAGAATCTCTGATAGGGGCGCCTGGGTTGCTCAGTTGGTTAAACGATTGACGTCTGCTCAGGTCATGATCTCATGGTTTGTGAGTTCAAGCCCCGCGTCAGGCTCTGTGATGACAGCTCAGATCCTGGAGCGTGCTTCAGATTCTGTGTCTCCCCCTCTCTCTGCCCATCCCCTGTTCATGCTGTCTCTATCAAAAATAAATACATATTTTAAAAATAAAAGAATCTCCAATAGAAGAATCAACTGTAAATTAAAGACAAAGTTTTTTCATTTTTTTAAATTCAAGGGAAAAAGGAAATTTGGAAAAATAAAAAAGGAAATAGGTGCAGGTGAATTGACAGATAAATTGAATAGACAAAATAGAAACTGTAGCACATACCACATAAATAAAATCTAGGTAGAAATGATCTCTTGCATGATTATCGCACGTAGAAATTTTTGGAGTTAGAAGTAGAGAGGTTTATAAAATGCCTGTGATAGTTACATGGAGAGGCTAATGGTAGAAAAGAGACTTGAGATATCCATACATACATACACACATACACATCTCTTTCTATAAATGGCTAGAAATGGTGGCTTAAATTGGTAGGTTTTTAGTTGTAGGTGAACAAAATTTTTACAAAATAAGTCATACTGGAAATTAAATAATATTATTAATATTTAGAAGATAAAAATGATAAAAATGTCCCCAAAGAGTTCAGAATAGAACTATTCTTAACTACGGAGAAATATATGGGTATGCTTTGTTTCTTTCATGTAGGTGTATAAAGAGATAAGTGATTGGAGTTTTGTACCTACATGAGTGAATTTTATATATGTACAGATTTAAACTACAGCGTATATGCTTTCAAAAGTTAGCACATGATTATTAGTCCCATGACCCCGTTTTTCCCAACAGCATATAATTGATTCTGGGGACTTTCAGGATCATGACAAAACCCTTAGCATTGAGGAACTAACTATACAACATTACTGAATCTCGTATCTTAGAGCTGGAAGAGAGTGTGCACACAAGCAAAGGTACTGTGTAAAGTTATAGAAAACATGCTTAGTCATTAAGCTGAAGTCCTCAGGTTTGGGAATAGCCCTGGTACAGGTGGCAGCGTCCCCTGGTGGTGAATGTCTGTAGTTCATATTGCTCCATTTTCTTCTCAGGGTTCTGATGTTCAGGAGTCTGGTCCAAGCCCCTGGCTGGCTAATCCTTCCATTCGGAGGACGTTCTTCCCAGATCCCCAAACGTATGTAGCTACCAGAACGGAGGTCCTTGTCCACTTCTCAGTTCTTTCTCCCGAAAAGAGAAAGGCTACCAAGTCACTCACAGGCACACAAGCCCTGCCTGGTTTCCCCCCACTTAATTACAACCTCAGGACCTAACCCTATCTGTATATCAAACTGGCTTTCTTGGTTAGAGGTCACTGACTTAGGTAAGAGGAATGGAGTCTCTTTTCTGAGTGAAACCTAGTGCTCTCTGTTTCCCTGCAGGAGCACCAAGGAAATTTCAGAGCTTAAGAATATCCTAAAGCAGCTGCAGCCAGGGGCTTTGGGACGCTCAGCCTGCATGGTACTTTCAGCTGCCCGCAGGGTGCCCCCCGTGAGTATGGCAAGCACAAAAAACATCCAGGCAGAACCAGGTCCCAGTCATCCAGCCAGCACAGGTGAGTCCCCATGACCTACCTTTGGCTCCTTGCTCTCCCTGGCACCATCCTTCCTCCCTGAATCCACTGCTGCTATAGAAGGGTGGCTTACAAATGGGACTTCCTGTGGGAGAAAAGACCATTGTCAGTGTCTTGTTACCAGAGGAGAAGTCAAATACTATATAGTAATTGAAATCAGGAATCTTTATTTCTTCGAGCCTCAATTCCCCCATATTCACAATGAAGGAATTAAACCAAATAGTATTTCGGCCTTTTGCAGTATTAATGTTTTGTGATCACTTCAGAAAGACAGTTAAGTCAGGGTGATGGTGTATGGAGCTTGTTGGGGAAATAAAGTAGGGGAATAGCATGGTTTTATCACAGAGGAAGAAAAGATTCAGCATTTTGGAGCTCCTACTTAGCTCTAGACATTGCTAACACACTTCTACTAACTTAACTATTTAATGTTCATAACAAATTGTGAAGTAAATACTGTTATACTCATTTTACAAAAGAATCTGAGGTATTTCTGAATCACACAGCTAATAAATGGCAAAACCAGGATTTGAACGCCAGAGTTCTTGTTCTTTTTACTGTTCTAGATAGCAAAAGAGAAAACAAGTAGAGTTCTCACTGAAAACGTTTGGTTTCACTCATTGCTTCACTGGGAAAATTTTTAAAAAGGAAACAGGTGATTTGTCATTTCAAAGAACTGACCAAAATTACTGAAATAGTAAGGATATTATCTCATGGCAGAAATAGGGTACATTGTTTGTCTACTGTTGCACGATGAATTACCCCAAAACTTGGTAGCTTATGATAGTATTTATCATTTCAGTTACTCATGGTTAAGAATCCGGGCATGACTTAACAGCATCTTCGAGCTCCAGATCTGACACAAAGCTATAGTCCTTTCAAGGCTCCACTGGAAATGATCTGCTCCCGAACTCAGTCACATGGTTGTTAGTAGGATTTAGTTCCTCGTGGGTGGTGGTGGGACTAAGGCTTCCCTCAATTCCTTTGCCATGAGAGCCTCCTCCAGGAGCATCTCACAATGTGGAAGCTTGCTTCATCAGAGTGAACAAGCTAGAGGGCAAGAGAGAGCATGCTAGTAAGAAAGAAGTCAGTCCGGGGCGCCTGGCTGGCTCAGAAGAGCATGTGACTCTTGATCTTGGGGTCAAGAGTTCAAGCCCTATGTTGGGTATAGAGATTACTAAAAATAAATAAACTAACTAAAAAAAGAAACAAGTCGGTCTTTTATAACTTGATCCCAGGAGTGGCATCCCATCACTTTTGCCATATTTTATTCATTAGAAGCAAATTACTAGGTTCTGCCTAAATTCAAGGGGAGGCATGACTACCAGGAGGCAGGAATCAATAGGAGTCCTTTCAGAAGCTGACTACCACATAAGGAAGGATGTAGTTTATTATTTTAAGAGACAGAAAATGGGAAGGAGCTAACCTTTTGGGGGCACCCAGTCAGCTGGACACTGGAGCTATGAAAGTACCTACAAACTTTCTATATAACTCCTATATATAACTCCTAACTCCTATATAAAGTGTTTCATAAGTTCTGAATAGCTAGACAAATGGTTGTTGCTGGATTTTGTTGCCACTCATTTGACAGATATCTGAACATCTCTGTGTTCAAGGCTCCATGCTAGGTGTCAGGGATTCCACAGCACAGAAAATAGCAGTTCTCCTACCCTAATGGAGAGGCATCTCCATGTAATATAAGTAAGTCTACAACTGCAAACTGTGATGAGTACTTCAAAGGCAAAGCATAATAGGATGATCGGATTTAGATTAGAGAATTCAGGGAAAGTGCCTCACAGGAATTAATATTTCATGTGAGACTTGAAGAGTGAGAAAGAATTAACCAGGAAAAATGGATAGAAAGACTATTCTTAAAAGAAAGAACATCATGGGGCGCCTGGGTGGCTCACTGCATTAAGCATCCAATTCTTGGTCAGCTCAGGTCATGATCTCACAGTTCATGGGTTCCAGCCCTGAGTCTGACTTCTTGCTGACAGTGCGAGGCCTCCTTGGGATTCTCTCTCTCTCCCTCTCTCTCTATCCCTCCTGTATGCATGTGTGCTCTTTCTCAAAAATAAATAAACGTTAAAAAAGGAAAAAGGGGCACCTGGGTGGCTCATTCAGTTGAGCATCTGTGAGTTTGAGCCCCGTGTCTGGCTCTGTGCTGACAGCTCAGAGCCTGGAGCCTGCTTCAGATTCTGTATCTCCCTCTCTCTCTGCCCCTCCCCCTCTGTCTCTCTCTTTTTCTCTCTCTTTCTCTCTCTCTCAAAAATAAACATTTAAAAGCAACAAAAAAGAAAAAAGAAGGAACATCATATGTGAAGGGCTTTTTGTTAATGAGCTAGATTTAATGAGTATTTCTAACACAGAGCTCAGACCAGAAGAGCAAAACTCAGAGAATAATGTGGGCAGGACGAAGAGACGGAAAGTGCAAGCTCACAGGTGAGTAGATCAACCTGAAAGAGCCAAATCACCTCCCCAAACCTTATTGTCCACCTACACCTGTCCTTCCCCCACTTGTGTCTTAGTTAGATCACCGAGTACCATTGTGTCTTGATCTCATGGTCTAGACCCAGAGGGTAGTAGAGAAAAGATGTCCTTGTCCACATGTTGTCAACTAAGCAAGGAGGTAGCTCTGTAGTAAATCAGAATCTGAAGATGGGTACTCTGTATCTCATGGACTTCATTAAAATTGAAATCTTTTTCTGCTTTAAAGAACACTACCAAGAAAATAAAAAGACAAGTGACAGAATATGTGAGAAGATATTTGCATATCATATATCCAATAAGGGACTTGTTTCTAGAATAATAGAGAAAGCTTACAGCTCAACAATAAAAAATAACCTAATTTTTTAATGGACAAAAGATCTGAATAAACTTTCCTCCAAAGAAGGTAAACAAATGGCCAATTAGCACATGAAAAAATGCTTAATATCTTTAGCCATTAGAGAAGAGCAAATCAAAACCACAGTGATCACACCCACTAGGATAGCTGTAATCAAAACGACAATAGCAGGGGTGCCTGGCTGGCTCAGTCTGTGGAGTATGCAACTCTTGGTCTCAAGGCTTTGAGTTCAAGCCCTACACTGGGTGTAGAATTTACTTTAAAAATACATGACAAAAAAGAAGAAGAAGAAGAAGAAGAAGAAGAAGAAGAAGAAGACAATAACATGTTGGCAAAGATGTGGAGAAACTGGAACTTTCATACATTGCTGGTGAAAATGTAAAATGGTGCAGCCACCTTCATAAACAATTCTTCAAAAACCTGAATATAGAGTTACCATAGGACCCGACAATTCCGCTCCTAGGAATAGACCCCAAAGAATTGGTAGCAGGTGTCCACACAAAAACGTATAGTCAAATGTTCACAGCGGCATTATTCATAATAGCCAAAAAGTGGAAACAACCCAAATGTCCATCAACTGATAAATAGATAAGCCAAATGTGGTGTATTTATACAATAGAATATTGTTCAACCATTAAAAAAGAATGAAGTACCGGGGCGCCTGGGTGGTGCAGTCGGTTAGGCATCCGACTTCAGCCAGGTCACGATCTTGCAGTCCGTGAGTTCGAGCCCCGCGTCGGGCTCTGGGCTGATGGCTCAGAGCCTGGGGCCTGCTTCCGATTCTGTGTCTCCCTCTCTCTCTGCCCCTCCCCCGTTCATGCTCTGTCTCTCTCTGTCCCAAAAATAAATAAACGTTGAAAAAAAAAAAAAATTAAAAAAAAAAAAAGAATGAAGTACCAACACACAATATGGATAAACCTTAAAACATGCTAAGTGAAAGTAGTCAGAAAAGACCACACATTATATGATTGCATTTACGTGAAATGTCCAGAATAGACAAATCCATACAGATAGAAAGTAGATGAGTGGTTGCCAGGGTCCTGGTGAGGGTGGGTGTGGGAGTGACTACTAATGGGTTTAGGGGTTCTTTTGGGGGTGATAAAAATGTTCTGGAATCCGATAGTCGTGGTGGTGACACAACCCTGTGAATATCCTAAAAATGTTGAATAGTATAATAGGATGAATTTTATGGGCTGTGCATTATATCTGAATAAGAAAAAATAATTTTAAAAACCTGAGAGAAATAATAGAACTTCTGTTCTCAGATGGTCAAGGTTAAGTGACCTCCCTCAAGTTGGGTACATCAAGTGGGAAAACCAGGACTCCAACCAGGGCTTTTGGCTCCACATCAATGAATCCACACTCTTCTGTCCTAACTGGAGGCTCCTTTAGCCTTTGTGGCCTATTATTAATAGCTGGTCTTTATTCTCTGTCACAGGCCTTTATCCAGCTCGAACTCTCAGCCAAACCGGAGGGGGATAGCAAAGGCAGGGCAGAGAGAACACCAGCGACCCCAGGCCCAAAGCAGTGGGGTCCAGGATAGTGCGCTGTGCCCCATCTGCTCAGGTGAGCTGCTGGGGCATAGGGGTTATTGTGGGACTGCTAGGTATCCCTTGAGGCAGGATTAGGAGACCTGGGAATGCTGCCAGGGAACATTCGAGCTGGGACTCCTGCTCTTCTCCACACACATACAAGTCTATATTGAGGACATGCTCACACTGTGTTGGCCCAGCTGAGGCAGGGACACAGGCCCTGTCCCCAGGAGAAACATGAAACAAAACAATATAAAATACTAGCAGAGAGGGCCTAGCATTTCCTTCACAGCTTTTTTTCTCCATGTCCCAGTTTTCTAAGTCCCTGTTCAAATGGTACTTATTTGCCAAGTCTTGTCTCATCTTAGATAATCTGTCCCAACCTGCAACCCTGCAGCATTCTCTGATTCCCCAGTGCTTAGCACTTCTCCCTTCTGCTTTGTGTCACAGTTGCTTGTGGCCTTAGCTTATCTTTACCCTTGACCTCTACAGTCCAGAAGGACAGGCCTGGGTTTACACCCCTCAGCTCCTGGCACAGTGTAAGGCATACAGTAAACCCTTGATAAATGTTTGGTGGATTCATGAGCGGATAATGTCAGGAGTAGACTATCCAGCCAGAGTAAACTTCCTGCAAAAACAGCCCGCACTGGGAGCAGGCCCAGCTTTGCTAACCTCCTTCTCTCCCCCTTAGGCTCCTTCAGCATCAAGGTTCTTCCCTGGCATGCTGCGACTTGTGGAGAGACCTCCCCACCTCACCCAGCCTCTCCCTCCTCATCACCATCTTCATCGCAGTCTGTACTGTGGGTGTCCTCCCCGGACAGCTCACCACCCACTTCCTGGGTCCAGTGCCCTTTATGCCAGTTGGACTTCTCAGCAGGAGAAGTAGAAGAACATGCCAGCATGTGTGGGGAGTTCCCTCAGGCATGAGCCATGAGGTCCTGTGGTTTTGGCTCCCCTTTCCTCAGTGACTAAAACTGGGGAGTGGATCTCTTGACCGAGGAGAAGAGCTAATAAGGCCAGCCTGCCCTCTCTCCTTCTCTCCACTCATTCCCCCAGGACTCTGCCTCAGGGTACCTCTGGGCCCAGCCTGCTCTCCACTCCCAGTTGTCAAGGCTTCTGTCACCATGGCACCCTGTTCTCCCAAAGACAGTTCCATCCTTTTCCCCTTTGGAACTTGTGGGATAGAATTGATGATCTCTCTGGGGCTTTGGGGCATAATCCAGAACATCTTCCTCTCAGTGAGTGATGAGCATCCTCATGCCCATTTTCCTGAAAGGAAAACTGGACCCAGTGAAAACAGATGGGACCCTGTGGTATACTGGGAAGTTGAGTGCTTTTTGAGCTTAACTCCCAGTATCCTTGGTGGGTTCCCTCCCTACATACAATCAAGTAACAGTGTTGCTGTATGACCTTAAGCAACTTGAGTTCTTCATCTTGGACTCAATTAAGCATCCTGCTTGCAGAGCAATTCCAGAGATCAGATGGGTTAATGACTAAGGAATAGTTCTAGGCTTGGCTATGGAACCTTGGACAAAACCCAGTCCCCACCTGTACAATGAGGCAGTTGGACCAGAGGGTCTCTAAGGTCCCCTCCACCTATAACATTCTAAATTCTATTCCCACACCTTCCTTGAGCAACTGTGTCCTCTCCCCTTTCCCAGAAGTTTTCACTGTGTGGTATTCATCAGTTCCTCTGGTCTCCAGGGTACAGGGCAAAGGGGGAGCAGCTGGTCCTGGCAAAGGGAGGGCCAAGGGCGGGGTTTTGAACTCAAGTGTAGGAAAGAGGAAGCTGGGCACAGTCAGGGGAGTAGCCAGAGCAGTTCAGTCCTTCGGTCCCTGCCAGCCTAGGTGGGTGCAGCCATGGACCTCCTCACGGTAAGAGGCCTGTTCTCCTACCATCCCTCATCCTGGTCCCATTTCTGACCATGATTAAAACAGTAGATTGAGCCACAGGGACAGTAAGGATATCCTAGCTGCCATGGAGGTGATGAACATTGCCATGTTGGTGGAGGAGAGCCCTTGGAGTCCCGAGCCTGGGCCCAGAGAGGAGCCCTGGGGGTGGGCTAGGCCTGGTACAAGAGAAGGACAAGACAGCACTGAGGGAGAAATGCTACCAAAAGCAGGATTGGGCAACGCCAAGGTAGGTTGGTGGGGAAGGAGCATTGGGATGTTCTAGGAGGCCAGGACAGAGCTGAGGGGCTTGGAGAAAGCCCAGTTCAAAGACCCTCCTGTGTGGACATGTCTGGACCTGTCCTTCAGAGGCTCTGGGACTCTCAGAGGGATGAGCAGCTGGAAGATGAAGTCAACAAGATGGGAGCTGGGTCCTGGGCAGATCCTGTGGTAGATTCCGAGCATGGCCCCGTCCACCTGCTTTAACCTACCCTTTTTCAGGGTGCCCATGCTAACCCAATGTGTGCAGGTTCCTGTGAGGGTAGAAGTTGTGCTGGGGAAGGGATCCCCAGCCAGACCCAGGCTTGGCACTGCCTTTAAGGATCTACACAATAAAGTCGTGACTAAGAAAATGTTGGTAATCTTCAGTGCTGCTGGCCTTTAAGATGGAGGCAGGTAGCCGTAAACTAAGGAATGAAGGGAACATAGCTCTAGAAACTGGAATGGGATTTTCCCTTACAGCCACCCTCTCCTGCCAATACCTGGACTTTTTAGCCCAATGATACCAATTTCTGAATTCTGACCTCTAGAACTGTAAGAATAAATTTGTATAGTTTTAAGCTAATGGTTTTTAAGAAGAGAAAGATGCTTTTTTCAAGCAAGACCAATTTTCTTAATATCAGTATTTCAGTAAATGAGATTATTTACTAAAAGCTTACAAAATCTATACAAGAAACTACTATGGTATGAAAAGGTATTTCCAAAATGATTGATTCCCAAAAAAACATGGCAATGAAATTTATCCCCTACACAGACATAATTTTGGGGGGACATTCATGTCATTATATAAGATGATTACATTGGATAAAACATATATACTAAAGTGTAGGATGTACATTTGATATAGAGTTTAATTTCAGATAAAGGTGGTAGCATTGTTAATTTCCTGCTTAAAAGAAGAAAGTGGAATCATTTATTTGTATTATTACATCCCACATTTTCGATGTTTCAAATAAGTAAAGATTCCAGAAATCCAAAACTAGTAACAATAATTCCTATTTGAGTTGAGAAGTATCATAAAAGTAGTTAAGAACACTAACTCCTAAGCCAGACTACCTGGGTCCGTATCTCATCAAAGTGGCTTAGCATGTCTGTATGTCAGTTTCCTCTCCTGTTGAAGGGGGTGTGATCACTCCTACCTTACAGGGTTATTGTAAGGATAGTTACTGTACTTGTGAAGTGCTCAGATAATGAGCATATATAGGCACTACACTAAATGTCCTTTGAAAGCAACACTGTTAGTATGTGTTTGGGCTAAAGCAAAATAGAACAGTGGCTGGGTTGAGGGCTTAAAGATGGAAGGGTGAGGGAGGCCTCAGAGCAAAGGGGGTTGGAGACTGGGGATCCCACCCTCTCCATCCTTTATACAGCCACAGCCCAACTGGACGGAGATTGTCAACAAAAAGCTAAAGTTCCCACCTCCGCTCCTGACTGCCATCCAGGAGGGCCGCCTGGGCCTAGTGCAGCACCTGCTGGAGTCCGGGGTGGAGGCTTCAGGCAGCGGGCCAGGCGGGCCCCTGAGGAACGTGGAGGAGGCCGAGGACCGCTCCTGGAGGGAAGCTCTCAATCTGGCCATCCGGCTGGGCCACGAGGCCATCACCGATGTGCTGTTGGCCAATGTCAAGTTTGACTTCCGGCAGATCCATGAGGCACTGCTAGTGGCAGTGGACACAAACCAGCCAGCAGCGGTGCGTCGCCTGCTGGCCCGGCTGGAACGGGAGAAGGGCCGCAAAGTGGACACTAGGTCTTTCTCACTGGCTTTCTTTGACTCCTCAATTGATGGCTCACGCTTTGCCCCTGGTGTCACTCCCCTCACCCTGGCCTGCCAGAAGGATCTGTATGAGATCGCACAGTTGCTCATGGACCAGGGCCACACCATTGCCCGGCCCCACCCGGTCTCCTGTGCCTGCCTCGAGTGCAGCAATGCCCGCCGCTATGACCTGCTGAAGTTCTCCCTGTCCCGCATCAACACCTACCGAGGCATTGCCAGCAGGGCCCACCTCTCGCTGGCCAGTGAGGATGCCATGCTGGCTGCCTTCCAGCTCAGCCGGGAGCTCAGGCGCCTTGCACGCAAGGAACCTGAGTTTAAGGTTGGTTTCTCATACTTTCTCCTGCCCTTGGCCCCCTGCATCTGTCCTTCCACATGGTCAGGGGTAGGCTCGTGGTGGGTGTTCCAGGAAGTGGAAAACAACAGAAAGATAATGAGACCTAGTTCTGTTCTCAGTAAATCTCCATTTATATGGGAAGAGAGCCATCACTCTAGGGCCACCTAGATTTATGGGGCAGCACAAACCCCACCCTAGGGATGCCCTGGGTCTGTCTGAGGAAGGAGGGAGAGCACAGATAGAAAAGCAGCTAGAGGGGCGCCTGGGTGGCGCAGTCGGCTAAGCGTCCGACTTCAGCCAGGTCACGATCTCACGGTCCGTGAGTTCGAGCCCCACGTCAGGCTCTGGGCTGATGGCTCAGAGCCTGGAGCCTGTTTCCGATTCTGTGTCTCCCTCTCTCTGCCCCCTCCCCCATTCATGCTCTGTCTCTCTCTGTCCCAAAAATAAATAAAAACGTTGAAAAAAAAAATTTTAAAAAAAAAAAAAAGAGAGAAAAGCAGCTAGACAGACTTAGAGATGACATTCAGTGGGACCCGTCCCTTCTTTTAAAATTTTTTTTTAATGTTTATTTTTGAGACAGAGAGAGCATGAGTGGGGGAGGGGCAGAGAGAGAGAGAGAGAGAGACAGAATCTGAAGCAGGCTTCAGGCTCTGAGCTGTCAGCACACAGTGCAACGCTGGGCTCGAACTCATAAACTGAGAGATCATGACCTGAGCCAAAGTCAGATGCTTAACTGACTGAGTCACCCAGGCGCCCCTGGGACCCATCCTTTCTGAAAACCTACTGTGCAGCCCCATATTGAGCATTGTGAGTTGGAGCCTCGAGCTTGTGATCGGCAAGAGTGAGGTGGACAAGCCACTCCTAGGATGCTCAGCTTCATTGGAGTGCCTCTGTGGAGGGTGCTCCATGGTTTCCAAAACCTAGAAAAGGGAGGTCAGGAAGCTACAGCTGTTGTGTTCCATGCAGACTCCTTCAAAGAAGCAAAATTAATCTTGGCTGCACAGCCAGGAGGTTTAATAACAAGTGAGGAGGAGGAGGAGTAGGGAGGATATTTGCAGTAGGGGGTGCAATCCAAGCAAGGCTGTTGGGTAGGAAAAGTACACATGGTGATGAGTACAAGGGGCTGCTCGGGACAGAGAAGGAGTGAAGGGGAGCGGGGGAGGCCTGGAAGCGGGGACTGGTCAGGAGCCTTAAATACCACCAGCCCAGTCCTGTCCCTCACTCATCCACCAGCACCCCCTCTGTGCCAGGCACACTTGGTCCCCAGGCTCGAGATTACCATTAGGTGGAGAAACAGAGTTCTGAGGCAGGATGTGGCCCATGCCAGGTGCACTGGGGAAACAGCATGCTGTTTCACCAGAGTTATGGAGGGATCAGAGCCCCCACCTCACAGATAGCAGGAAAGAGCCGTTCCTCTGAAGGACTTTCCCTCCGTGCTCACAGTGGCCCACTGAAGGAGGCAGCACTGATTGTCATCCCCACCCTCCAAGCCAGGGAGCTAAGGCCTGCATAGGGGAAGCACCTGGCCCAATGTAATACCACCTGAGGGACAGTGCTGGGTGCAGGTCTAGCCTCCCCAAATTCTTGCCTGCATTCTCTCTGGGATTGGGGCCCTGAGTAAAAGCGAGAATAGATTGGGTAAAGTGGAGCGAGAACTGCCTTACTCATGTCTGCTTCTAACATTGCTGGCACAGATTCTCATGTAAGGTAGGTCCTCAAAAAACTCAATGAAATGAACACAAGAAAGGCATAAAGAAGAGGATGAGAAGTGGAACAGGAAACAGGGACCAGGAAAGGAGGTACAAGGGACTGGCAAAGGTGGTAGAGGGGTTTGGGTTGCAGTGACTTAGTGATGAGGTCGATGGAGCACCAGAGAAGCAAAGTTGACACAAGAGGCCCCTAATTATAACAAGGAGGAGAGCTGAGGTGGCAGAGAAGGAACGGAGGACTCAGGGTGACATCATATGTGGGGAGGTGATGGCCTGAGGCAGCACAGAGGTAGCCAGGCCCACTGTTGGGAGGGTGGAGCTGACTTACCAGAGCTGTGTCTGCAGGGCGGTGGGCATACACAGATCTGCTTCCCTGCAGCCTGAGTACATTGCCCTGGAGTCGCTGAGCCAGGACTATGGCTTTGAATTGCTGGGCATGTGCCGGAACCAGAGTGAGGTCACCGCAGTACTCAATGACCTGGGTCAAGACAACGAGACTGAACCTGAGGCTGAGGGCCTGGGCCAGGCCTTTGAGGAAGGCATCCCCAACCTGGCGAGGCTGAGACTGGCCGTCAACTACAACCAGAAGCGGGTCAGCTGGGCCCTACCTACCTCCCCCACCCCTGCCCTAATCCCTGCCTTGCCCCATGGCTAGGTATTCCCTAGTCCAGCCTAAATAAGTCCTCCCCCTGCCCTCTGAGACCTGATCCTGAGCACCCTTCTAGCTAGCCCCTGGTCCTGTGGGCCTCCCCAACCCCCTTCTTACCTTCAGTCTAAGCCCCTAACCTCTCCCCAGGCCTTGGAAGTCCCATTACCCACCAGGACTCTACCTTCAGACCAGACATCTGGCTTTTATTCAGCTCTGCCTCTGGCCTATTGAGTTAGTTTGGTCCAGTCTTCTGTTGTTAAACTTCGGTATCTCTCTGTGTTCAACAAGAGTAAACTAGATCTCTCAGGGCTTACATACCAAGTGATTCCATTATTCCTTACCTTATTAGATGCCTGCCCCCATAAGCTGAAGACATGCTTCCTTTCTAGCCTCTCCCACCCCTTACTCCTCCATCTCACCTATCTTCAGATATCCTATCTCACCAGTAGCTTAACCAAAAACTTTCCTTCATAATGGCTCCCCTGGCCCTGCCTCCCAAAACATCAAATCCTACTCTCCCTGTTCCTCCCCTCCTCAAGACTGGTGCCCCACATCTCTAAGAAGGCAGAAAACCCTGTGGGTTCTGGGACTCTGGTACCTAGTTCCACCCACCACTACCTGGCTTAGACTCAAGAAAGAAAGAGGAATCCAGAGAGTCCAGAAAAGTCTTTTGAGTTAAGCTTCTCCCTCACAGACTAGGAAACCAAGGCCTAAGGGTGGGGTCTGCCCAAGGTCACATGGCAAATGAGTTGCCTCTCTTCTGAGCTGGCCTGAGAAGAAATATGGTTCGTCTCTGGGGCAGGGAAGGCAGGACTGTGCACACAATTGGCTCCCCCTCCCTTCCCTGCCTGGTAACCACCCACGCTGCTCACGCGCCATCTCTGCTTAGTTTGTAGCACACCCCATCTGCCAGCAAGTCCTGTCTTCCATCTGGTGTGGGAACCTGGCTGGCTGGCGTGGAAGCACCACCATCTGGAAGCTCTTTGTCGCCTTCCTCATCTTCCTCACCATGCCCTTCCTCTGCCTCGGCTACTGGCTGGCACCCAAGTCCCGGGTACTAAGAAAAAAGTTAATGATAACTGTCACTTATTGCGCACTTTGCTAATGTTCCCATGAAGTCACTTGAAGTGGCCCTGGAAAGTAGGTAATACACTTTCATTTTATAGAGGAGGCATGGGGAACAGAAGTGCTCTTTTTGTCCAGGGGACGCAGTAAATAGGCCAGTCCCGATTTAAACTGAGGTCTCTCTGCCTCCAAAGCCTGAATCTTATGTACGACCCAAAATCTCCTAAAGAGACCCCCGCCCCAACCTACAAATTATTTGAGAGCCTGTATGGACCTAGCTATCTTTATTCCTTCATTTCAACAAGCATTTCCTTGAAACGCTGCTGTGAGCTGGGTGTTATGCCTGATCCGGGGGATATAATGTTAACCAGGTGAGAAACAGGGAGAGTGGTGTCCCAGGGAGCAGAAGCAGCTTGTCTGCAGGCCGAGGGGAGGGAGAACATAAAGTATCAGTGAGACGGAAAGAATTTCTGGTTGCTGAAGCATACGTACAAATAGTGAGTGATGGGGAGCAGGCAGGGGCCAGGTCTAGCAGTGCTTTATAAGCAGTGATAGAAGCCATTGTAGGATTTTAATGGAGTGAGTGATCCCTTTAGTTATGTGCTTTAGAAAGTTCTCTCTACTAGAGGCATGAGGATGGGTTGGGGAGAGGGTAGGAGTTAGGGAGATGGTCGTTGTCTGAGATGGGGACACAGGAGGAGGAAGAGAAGGAACCAGTTTAGGATGGAAGATGATGAATTTATTTTTTAATTTGGTTGAGACTGAAGAGCTGTGGGACCTCCAAGGATAAGTTGTTTTACTCTGTGATCCTCAATTCCTTAGCTGAAACACATGGGAATAGTACTACTCACCTCACACAGCTGTGAAGGAAATAGATGTGAAATAGAGCACATTCTCAATAAATGTCTGGATAAGTGTGCAAGTCAAAGGAGGGGTCTGGAAGCTCTCCAAGGAAGGGGTTGTGTGACAGGCCTCTGAGAGCCATGCTTTCCTCCCTCTCCCTGCAAGCTGGGCCGTCTGCTGAAGATCCCAGTGCTGAAGTTCTTGCTGCACTCCGCCTCCTATCTGTGGTTCCTCATCTTCCTGCTGGGTGAGTCCCTGGCCATGGAGACACAGCTGAGCACCTTCCGTGGCCGCAGCCAGAGCGTCTGGGAGACTTCCCTACACATGGTTTGGGTCACAGGTACGTGTGTGGGGCCCTTTATTTGTAGTGGTCCCCCTTGTGGGCTCCCTCACTGTTCTTCAAAGTAAGTACTCCAGTAGAGGCGGGGGTGGGGGGGACCCTCTGCCTGTAGATGCCCGCAAACATAGAACCAAACCCCTCTAGGCTCCAGCACTCCAAGGGACCGTTTCTATTCACCCCTAGTTAGAGGATCTAGCCCTGTGATAAGACTCCCTGAGCAGGGGCCCCATTGTTACCCCACTCCAGAGGTTCCTATCCTTTCACAAATAAGACACTGGTCCATAGCTTCAGGTGGGAAATGACCCTGGCGTAATGGTAACCTGCCAGGACACCAGGCAGTCTATCCCGAAAGTCATGGAACAGAAAGGCTCACAGACCAAACTGAGATGCTTTAATCATACAGTTTACTAAATCCATAAATGGTGATGCTGTTATGAGAACCAGAGTTGAAGTTTAAGCAGGGGCTGCGAGAGCCAGAAGTTGCCTCACCCCAACACTTGGTCTATAGGAGAGACATGGGGGCAAGTAAGTCTGGCCACAGCTGAAGCTTGCTAATCATCCTGATGAGCAGCTAGGAATTTCCTTCGCAATTCTTTTTTTTTTTTTTTAATGTTTACTTATTTTATTATTTATTTTTTTAATGTTTATTTATTTTTGAGAGACAGAGAGGGAGAGAGCGCCAGTGGGGGAAGGGCAGAGAGGGAGAGGGAGACAGAGAATCGGAAGCAGACTCCAGGCTCTGAGCTGTCAGCACAGAGCCCGACGCAGGGCTCAAATTCATGAACCGTAAGATCATGACCTGATCCGAAGTCTAATGCTTAACTGAATGAGCCACCCAGGTGCCCCAATTTATTTATTTTTGAGAGAGAGCACTCAAGCAGCGAAGGGGCAGAGAGAGAGGGAGACACAGAATCTGAAGCAGGATCCAGGCTCTGAGCTGTCAGCACAGAACCCAACATGGGGCTTGAACTCACAAGCCATGAGATCATGACCTGAACTGAAGTCTAACGCTTAACCAACTGAGCCACCCAGGCACTCCAAGCAATTCTTGTGCAAAAGACACATAGGGCCAGAAAGGGTATCAACAGTGGGTAGCTGACTTAAGAGCTGATGAATCCTGAGGGCTTCAGCTGCCTCATGTATATTCAGTATATTATGAATACTTAATCCCTTTCTATGTATTCACACACAAATGATCCACTCATTTTATTTGTTCAACATGCCACCCAAATAACTAACTTATCTATGCTCAACATGTAAGTTTCATGCATTCCATTGGTTTTCTTCTATAGCAGAAATCAAGTGTTCTTGAACAATTCAGCAAAGGCAATTACAAGAACCCCCCAGAGCTCTATCTAGCCTCTGGCTGGGCAGCTCAGCGGGTTGGGCCATAGGCCCCCTTCCTCAGCTGCCCTCCCCTCAGCCCTAGCTTAGTCAGCAAACTCCTAATAAATGCTTGTTGTTCACTGTGAGTGAAGCCCTGATAATGCACGGATAAATTAAATATGGTTCCATCCATCCATCCATGCAACAACATATAGGACTGAACATCCATCCCAGGTTCACAAGATAGTCTGCTGCTGTCAGAATTGATTCAGTTCCTGACCACACCATGTTCCCACTTGTCCCAGGCCTATGCTCATTCTCTTTCTCCAGTCCTGTCCCCTTCCCACATGACGCCATCACCTGGCTGGCTCCCCTTCTTCCTTCAAATCTCAGCTTAAATGTCACTTTCTTTGAGAAGCTTTCCCTGGCCCCCAAATCAGGGTGAGGGTCCCTTCCTAAATACTCCCAAAACAACCTGTTTCCCTGCTCCTCAATCTTTGCATTCACCATACTGAATTGTAACCACTTGGCTACTTGCCCATCTCCCTCACTAGAATCCTGGAAGGCCGGGGACCATATTTGTGCCAGGGTCCCGCTGGCATATGGTGGTAGCTTAATAAATGTTAGTTTAATAGTGACTACTCGGCCTTGTTCTGGGCACTGGGGACAAGGAGATGAATCAGACATGGTCCCTGCCCTTAAGGAGTTCAGAGTTTAGGGGCGGTGAGGGGAGACAGACCCAGGAAGAGATACCCCATAGGGCCCCGTGGTTGATGGCATCACAGAGATCTGAATGGAGCTGTGAGAGCAGAGTTCAGGGAGCAACTCACTGCACCTGCTCAGGGAAGGTTTTGCAGACAAGGCAGTATTTGACCTGGGCCATATAGGCGAGCCTGGCTTCAAATGGGTGTGGAAGGGCACTCTAGGCAGACAGAAAAAGCACACACGTGTATCCAGGGAATGCAGAAGGGTACAATGCGGCAGGGTTACATGGCTAATGGGGTCCAAGACCCAACGCCCCCATCCCTAGGTCTGGCACTTTTCCCCACTGAGACATGGGCACTCAGAGCAGGCAAATAGTTTGGAGCCCCTTCAAGTCAATATTCTAGAAATATTTGTCCAGCATTTATTCAGTGGAGGGCAGGGAGAAACAGATTTAAACCATTCCCTCCCAGTACCAACCTCTCCCAGGTGTTAGTTTATGCATATAAGCCAACTGGGATCATCGGTGCAGGCCCCACGGTAGAGGAGTCCACATCAGCTGGTAGTCTTTTTTATTTTCACAGATCACTTTGTAGTTACGTAGATTGCATGGTTATGTTTAATCACCTTCGTCCCTGTGATGTTTTAGCTCCCCCGCCCCACGGATAGGTGCCCCCACACCATAACCTAGCTCTGACCTGGAAGCAGGACAGTTCTGCCTTGTCCTGTCCCTGCCTCCTACCTTCAGGCTTTCTGTGGTTTGAGTGCAAGGAAGTGTGGATTGAGGGCCTGCGCAGTTACCTCCTGGACTGGTGGAACTTCTTGGATGTGGTCATCCTGTCCCTGTACCTGGCGGCCTTTGCGCTGCGCCTCCTTCTGGCTGGGCTTGCCCACGTGCACTGCCGGGATGCCCCCAACGGGGCTGCCTGCCACTATTTCACCACGGCTGGTGAGTGCCCCCCAACTCAGTTGGGGTCCCCCAGGCCCTTCTCTCCTTTGGATGTCAGCCTCAGCCTCATTCCACCCTGCACAGAGCGAAGTGAGTGGCGCACTGAGGACCCCCAGTTCCTGGCGGAGGTGTTGTTTGCCGTCACCAGCATGCTCAGTTTCACCCGCCTGGCCTACATCCTGCCGGCCCATGAGTCCCTGGGCACTCTGCAGATTTCTATTGGCAGGATGATTGACGACATGATCCGGTGAGTACTGTACCTGCTCAGAGCATCCTCCACTGTGATAGACTCCACTTGTCCTCCTTGTAAAAGTCCTCACCTCTAGTTGGCACAGGGGTTCTTAACCTCGCTTCCTTGCAGAGGCTCCAGAGACCTCTGAGGTCCTGAAATTACAGACAAAACTAGGGATATAGATGTAAATGCACATTTCTCTGCAGCAAGGGTCTATAACTTTCATCTAATTCTCAAAGAGGCCCATGACCCCTGAAAAGATTAGGAACCACTGAGAGCAGGACTAGCCCTTGGATGGGAGTTCCAGCCCCAGTTCTGTTGCTCCTCATGACCCTCTCAGGGCCTCAGTTTTCCCATCTTTGTGGTAAGGGCACTGGAGTCAGGGTTCCCTTTGGATCGTTCCCACTCTGCAACAGCTCTTTGAACTCGTGGCATTATCTGGTATTCTTGGTGCTTATCACCTAATAATTGGCAGCCAAACCTGGACTCTCCCGCTAAGCAGAGCCCATAGTTAGTGCCTGCTGCCCAGGGAATCCCCTGCCTGAAGCCCTGGTTACATCTACGAACATCTTCAGCTCAGCTCAGCTTGAGGAGAATCTCCCACCCCACCCCTGAGACTCTTCTACCCGCATGCCCCCCACCCAGCCCCTGTTGCAGGCTGACCCATTCTCACAGGTAGCTTTACCACTGCTGCTGATAAATCCTGTCCAGTAGGACTGTCTGCCTCACTCTTCCTTGAACCACCTCTTAGCATTTCAGTCCCTCCCTGGGAGACTGGCCCACCCCCAGCTTGGATCACTTCAACTAAGTATCCTTTATTCTCAAGGAAGAGCTCCTGCTTTGGCACCATTTTAAATGACTTCTCCTTTCCCATCTTTACTTTCTCTGTTCTTAATAATCACCAAATTTGAATACTTGTCAAGAGATGCTGAGTCTTGGAGGCCATCGCCTGATCCCTCTTCCCAGAACCTGACTTCTCCCAACATAGAAACCTTCTCTGACCTTTCCCCATCCCACCCCCTGCCAGGTTTATGTTCATCCTCATGATCATCCTGACTGCCTTCCTCTGTGGCCTCAACAACATCTACGTGCCCTACCAGGAGACAGAGCGTCTGGGCAAGTATGCTGGGGTGGAGGCAGGGTGGGTAGGTGGGAGTCTAGGGCTGATCGGTCTGGAACTTAGTGATCACCACTGCCTTCCCTCTCCTTTCTCATCTCTTCATTCATAATTAATCTCTTGTTTGAGCAATAATTCACTCTCTCATTGATTCCTACTCATTCATTTGTTCATTAACTCATTTACCCATTCACTTTTCCCCCAAACTTTTTATTTTGAAAAATGTCAATCCTATGAAAAAGTTAAAAGCACAGTGGTTGCCCATATACCCTTCACCTAGCTTCATCAGTTGTTAATGTTTTACCACACTTTGCTCTATCTATTGCTCTCCTTATTTTATTTTCCTTGAAACATTTAAAAGTACGTTGCGAACATCATGACACTTTATCCCTAAATATTTCAGGAGATTTCCTAAGAGCATAACCACAAAATTATTATCACACTAAAAAAATTTATTCCTTCTTCCTTTTCTTTTTTTTTTAAATGTTTATTTAATTTTTGAGAGAGAGAGAGAGAGAGCATGCACAAGGGGCAGAGAGAGAGGGAGACAGAGAATCCAAAGCAGGCTCTAACCCATGAATCATGAGATCATGACCTGAGATGAAGTTGGATGCTTTTTCTTTTTTCTTTTCTTAAGTAAGCTCTATGCCCAATGTGGGGCTTGAACTCATGACTCCAAGATCAAGAGTCACATGCTCTACTGACTGAGCCAGCCAGGCACTCCCAGCCTCAAAAAATTTAATATCAAGGGGCACCTGGCTAGGTCAGTCAGTAGAGCATGTGTCTCTTGATCCGGGGGTTGTGAGTTCAAGCCCCATATTGAATGTAGAGCTTACTTTAAAAATTGTTTAATTAATTAATTAATATTGAACCCAAATTATTATTTTCTGTATAGTTCTTATTCAAGTTTCTCCAGTTGACCCCCCCCCAAAAGTCTTTCTACCCTTTTAAAACTCTGAGAGCCAATCTGGGGTCATGTGTTTCATTTTGTTATCATATCTCTTTAGTCTCCTTTATTAAAAAAATTTTTTTTAATGTTTATTTATTTTTGACAGAGAGAGAGAGAGAGAGAGAGACAGAACATGAGCAGGGGAGGGGCAGAGAGAGAAGGAGACACAGAATCCAAAGCAGGCTCCAGGCTCTGAGCTGTCAGCACAGAGCCCAACGCGAGGCTCAAACTCACAGACGGCAAGATCATGACTTAAGCCGAAGTCGGACGCCAACTGACTGAGCCACCCAGGGGCCCCTCTCTTTAGTCTCCTTTAATCTGCAACATGCCCTCTACCTTTTCTTTGTCTTTCATAACAAATGAACTTTTTGAAGAGTACAGATCAAAGTATACTGTAGAGTATTCTACAGTTGGGATTTATCTGACTAGTTCCTCATGATAAGATTAAAGTTAAGCAGTTTTGTCAAGAACACAACGTAGTTGATGATGTGTATTTTCCACTGCATCACATCAGGAGACAGAAGATGTCAATGTAGCCCATTGGGAGGCCCAATGGTCTAGCAAACCTCTTCACTGTAAAGGTACTAAGGATGCTCTTTAGTAATATAAAGATATGCTGAGACCATGTGACTAATCTGTTCCCCTTGCCACCTTTCACTGGCTTTAGCATCCATAGATGAATCAGTTATTATAATAGTGGCTTCAAGATGGTGATCTTCTACTACTGCCATTCTTTCTATATATATTTTTTTAATTTTTTAACATTTTATTTATTTATTTATTTATTTATTTACTTATTTTTGAGAGACAGAGAAAGAGACAGAGCATGAGCAGGGGAGAGGCAGAGAGAGAGAGAGAGAGAGAGAGAAGCACAGAATCTAAAGCAGGCTCCAGACTCTGAGCTGTCAGTACAGAGCCCGATGCAGGACTTGAACCCATGAATGTGAGATCATGACCTGAGCCGAAGTCAGACGCTCAACTGACTGAGCCACCAAGGTGCCTCTCTTTCTATATATTATTTGCTGGCATTCTTCTCTAAAGAAGTGCTGTCTTATTTTTTAAAAATCACTATGGGATTCAAAGATTTTTTAAAATGTAAGAATCCATTATAGTCATTATTTCTTTTTGATGCTCAATTCTTCCAAAACATGGCCAATAATTCTTGTGTCTGTTTATTCACTCACTCATTCATTGTCCATTCATTCATTTGCCCACTTTTTAAGTTTATTCACTTCATCATTCAGTTGTGGTGGGCTTTTTATAATTGTTTTCGGGCCCACACCCATTTACTGATACCTTTGCAGTAAGTCCTATCCCTGGCACTGGAAGCACAGATAGAGGAAATGAACCGAACCAGGCTCAGTCTCATGAAGAAGATACCCAGTGCACAAATAAGCTCAATTTGTGGTGATAAGTACTGTGAGGAAGGAGGGCTTCTGTTGAGGAGACCCACAGGGGAAAGCTCCTTCTGGGGGAAACCACTAGGGGTGGCAACCATTCATTCCAGCCAGCTTGGGTAATCAGGAAAGACTTCACCAGGAAGGGATTATCTGGACTCCACCTACAAGGATTATGGACTTCAGAGAAGGTGCAGGGCATCCTGGGCAGAAAGGGAACATGTACCAAAGCAGGGAGGTATGGCTGTAGAATAGCAAGATGTCTTCCATGGTTGGCATGTAGAGGGAGTTCTGAGAGAAGAGCTGGAGAGGGTAGAGAAGCCAGGTCATGGAGCCCACGAATGTCCTCCTAAGAAGCTTGGGCTGTTTCCAGCATGCCAGGGAGCTCCGGGTGGCCTTCCAAGCAATGATTCTGTTATAAATTCTTCATGAGTGCAACTACATGGTTTTATCAATGATGCTGAAGGAGCTACACTTGGGCCTGTGGATATTGGTCAAGGCTTTGTCATTGGTTCCAGTATAAATGGAGGCTTTATTCCAGTATAAATGGAGACCAATCCTCTTACTAAGAACTTTTGTTCACATCCAACCTTCAGGATGTTAACTTAAAGGAACTGAGCTTAGACAGCTGTAACCATGAACTGTAGCACCAGAGGCAGCAACCATTCATTCCAGCTTGCTTCATAGGTCTTGGTGGTATCAGTCACTCCACAGTGGCACAGGCAGCCTGAGCCCTCCTGTGCTGTTCGTTCACAGATGACACCTTATTAAGTAAAAAAAAATATTTCTGCTAACAATCTCAGGTAGGTTGCATGGTAGGCATATGAACTGAGAGTGATTAGGAGCATTTAAGGTTTGACAAACCTCAAATCAGCAATTAAAAAGAACACCTAGATGGGGCAGGGGAGGGGGGAGTGCCTGGGTGGCTCAGTTGGTTGAGCCAACTCAGGTAGTGATCCCAGGGTTGTGAGATTGAGCCCAGTATTGGGCTCCATGCTGAACGTGAAGCCTGCTTAAGATTCTCTCTCTCTCTCTCTCTCTCTCTCTCTCTCTCTCTCTCTCTCTCTCTTTCCCCCTCCCTGCCCCATTCACTCTCTCTTTCTAAAAGAAAGAAAGAAAGAAAGAAAGAAAGAAAGAAAGAAAGAAAGAAAGAAAGGAGGGAGGAAGGGAGGGAGGGAGGGAGGGAGGGAGGAAGGACACCTTGGATGCAATGTAGAGGACAGAATAACAAGAGACTGAAGCCAGAGACCAGATGCAGGGGCTGTTGCAGTAATCTAGACCTGAACTGGCACTGAGATGGAGGGAGTAAGATGGATTCACAGATAATGTGATCAGGTCTGTGAGTGACTAACAGATAAGCACATTCTGCTGGGGGTCAAGAAGGGAGTTCAGGAAGGGCTTCCCGGAAGAGGTGGCACTGGCTTTGCTATCAGAGTGGTCCAAATCACCATCCTGTCTCACCCAGACCATGACAAGTTTCTTAACTGGTCTTCATGCCCCTACTCTCTCTCTCATAGCTGTATCCTTAGTACATTTGGCTCATAGTAACATGCTCTATAAATATTGGCTTACTGAAAGAATAAAAGTGAGAGCTCAGAAATGACAAGAGTAGGTATGGGTCATTGTGGTCCAAAGGGCTTCATAGAAGCAGATCGCCCTTAGCTGGGTCCTGGAGGGTGAGGAGGAGTGTGTCCGGGTGGTGCTGAGGCTCTTCTCCCACCCCTCACATCCTATCCTTTGCTTGGCCCGGCACACCAGTTTCAACGAGACATTCCAGTTTCTGTTCTGGACCATGTTTGGCATGGAGGAGCACAGCGTTGTAGACATGCCTCAGTTTCTGGTGCCTGAATTCGTGGGCCGGGCCCTCTACGGCATCTTTACCATCGTCATGGTCATTGTGCTGCTCAACATGCTCATTGCCATGATTACCAACTCCTTCCAGAAGATTGAGGTGTGTGGACTGAGGCCACCTGTGGCCAGGGAAAAGAAGGGACACAGAGATGGAGAGGAAATGGATGCAAGGAGTCCAGACACTTGGGTTCCTCCTCTGGCTCCCCTCCTGTTTTGTTTTGTAGCTTGGGGCAAGTTTTCCTTACCAGGCCTCATTTTCTTCATCTCTAAAATGAGGCTCTTTAATAATGCTATTCGTTTCTCCAGACACAAGACGCTTCATGGTGGGGAGGAAGGGTGTGTTGTGGAAATGTAGATGGGAACATGGGACGGGAGAGGGAAGATGGATGGGGTCAGGTTTGTGGCTGGAGAACAGCCTGGGCAGGAATTGGATGTCAGAGGATGAAAGACAGTGGTGAGGAAGAAAGGAAGGGGGGAGCCAGGTGGGGGAAATGTGAGTGATAAATGGGAATGGGGAGAAGGCGGCGCTTGGCACACTGCAGGAGAGACATGGAGACCAGGGGAAGCACGAGGCAGACTGCGCGGGCAGGAGGGCGAGGGGCCAAAGCAGTCCTTGCACAGCCTCTGCCTCCGGCCTCAGGACGACGCCGACGTGGAGTGGAAGTTTGCTCGCTCCAAGCTCTACCTGTCCTACTTCCGGGAAGGCCTGACACTGCCTGTGCCCTTCAACATCCTGCCCTCCCCCAAGGCCCTCTTCTACCTTCTCAGGTAATGACCTGAGAGCTTTCGCTCCCAACCCCCCAAGCACCCAGCACCCCTAGCCCACCTCCTGCCCAATTCCCTACACCCTGTCCCCTGATCAACTGCTGTGGGTCCTTTGAATCTCTCAGGAGAATATTCCGCTTCATCTGCTGTTGCTGTTCCTGCTGTAAAACCAAGAAGCCAGACTACCCGCCAATCCCCACTTTTGTGAGTACCTCATTTGCTTGTCCGTGGTCTTCGTCACAACAGGCCTTCAATGGTATTATCTATACCACCTGTTTGCACACCCTTGTCTGTCTTTCTGGACATGTTCTCCAGAAGGCCAGCTCCTAGGTCCTCCTCTAGCATATGACTGCCCTTCCTTCTTCCTGACTCTGGCCATTTTCTAGATTTCCAACCATGGGTCACCCAGCTTAAACAGAAATCCATGCCACCTTGCTCCCAAGCCACTGACACCCTGTTCAGCTCAGGCACATCCTATAGCCTTAAGTGGCCACCGGAGCCTCTGCTGAGCCACAGAAGGATCAAGAAACCCCTACTCCCCCAATAATCCTTTTCAGTATTGTATTTTTATTACTATTTTTACATAATCTTTTTGCCATCAGAAAGAAAAAAAAAAAGCTCCCAGCCTTCAGACAAACCTCTTGGCCCTAAACTGAGCCAAGACACAGATGAACATTAAAAAAAAAAAAAAAAAGTTAAGAAACCAAGGGACAAATGCCCCACAAACTAGGAAATTAAATGGCTGATAGAGGCCTGAGAGAGGAGGCTGAGCCTCCAAGGGGTTCCCTTATCTCTTGTTATCTGTTCCCTAACCCAGGCATGGGCACCATATCCTAATTCAGACCAGCGTTACTGCCAGGTCTGTAGGGGGTTCTATCTGTTCCCTTTAAAACTTGTTACCTGAGGATCTCTCCAGGCCAGGGTCGCCAGGCCAGATCCCCAGGTGAAGAAGGCTCTTCCTGATTGGTCAATAGTTTGTTCAACAAGTACTTACCAAAGCATACCTATTCTGGAAATAAAGATATGCAGAATGGTGGTCCCTCAAGGTCTAGAGTAGGAAGGAGATGGACTGTAATTGCACAGCACAGCCAGCCTATGGTAGAAAGAAGCACAGAGGACAGGCCCCAGACCCAGGAATCCGGGAGTTTCCTGGAGTCTTGAGGGCAGAACAGTATCCTGAAGGGTAAACAGGAGGTTGATGGGCAGATACAGTGGACATGGGAGCTTTAGGCACAGTAAACTGCATGTGTTCAGCATGGGGAAAACAGGATGCTTACAAGAAATTAAACACCCAGGGTTCCCTGTTCCCACCACTTCCTGGCTCCAGGAATTCCTGTGTAGACACCTCCTTTACCTTAATGGACTTTTGACTCCAAATTCTGGAATTATCACCCTATTCCCCCTGCCACTTCCTGTTCCTGTCCAGGCTGCCTGATGCATATTTGCAGACCATGTGTCAAGACTCCTCCACCCTAGGATGAGACTCTGCCTCTTTGCCTGGGCTTGAACCCCATTCTCTGGGCATGTGCCAGTCCTGAATGGGCATAAGCAGTGTGTCCTGCTGGACCACCCCCCACATTAGCCAGCTGGGATCACCCCAGTCCTCCAGTGCACCCCCATGGGAATCCCACCCTTCTCCCAGCTGCCCCCACCTCACTTATTCTTTGATGATCCAATCAGATGTCCTTTTCCCACCTATCCCACATCCTTAGGAAATGGCCTCCCTAAGTCTTTACTGATTATTTAATAAGAAAAATGCTTTACATAACTCTGTAGCTGTAAAGGACCTATCATTCTCTCTCATGCTTCTGCCTGCCTATCTTGGTCAATCCCGTCTTTTCCCTGAAAATATTTAAAAAATGTTTTGCTTTTGTTATATTATAAAAGTACATGTGCTAACTCTAAAATATCTAGAGAGAAGATAAAACTAGATAAAAACAATTATTTCCTAAGCATGTAGAGAGCCCTTACTCTATGTCCCAGTGAAGTACTAACCTGGGAAGTAGACATTGTTACCATTTCTGTCTTAAATTTGGAGACACTCAGGCCTGAAGAAATTGAGTAGCTTGCCTGAGGCACAAAGTTGCTAAATGACGGAGCTGGGATTTGAACCTAAGTCATCCCAGTCTAGCCCTTTGCCTACTACACCTCTGTTCTCTCTCCACTGTCTGCTCCATCCATATGCCCTGCTTGCCCTTCTGATACTGCCCTGAGGCCTATAACTGGACCCCAAACCAATCATTCTAATTGGCATGATGATATCCATCTCATAAGCATGAGCAGGTACCTGTGGGTGCCTCCCCCCAGCCCCTAGTCTCCCCCTGTGCAGAATTTGGAAGGCAGAGTTAGCCTGGACTAACTCAAGAAAACCAAGATGGGGTTGGTGGCAGGAGAGAGAACTCAACTGTGCCCGGCTCAACATTTTTGTCTTTGCCCTGCCCCACCCACCCCCTGCACCCCTACCGACCCCTCGCCCCCCTACCCTGGTTCTCTTACCCTTGGCCATTCCTCAGCGTCTGCCTCCTGTCTTCCAGGACTGCATCAGGGTCTAACTATGTGGCCTTCAGGGGCAGCAAAGTCTGCACAGACTTGGCCTCCAACCTTTATCATCTGGGGGAGGGCACAAGAATTAGAGAATGGCTTGGGGTGGGGGTCTCTCTCACCCTCTGGTGTTCCCATCACAGGCCAATCCTGGGGCAGGGGCAGGGCCTGGGGAGGGAGAACGTGGATCCTACCGCCTCCGAGTCATCAAGGCCCTGGTACAGCGCTACATAGAGACAGCCCGGCGGGAGTTTGAGGAGACCCGTCGGAAAGGTTAGTGGCTTGCCCCCAAACCTTCCCCATTGCCAGTCCTTGCTCATATAAATACCACACACCCAAACACACCCTGCAGTGTGGCCTTTCTACTCAATGACTCTCTGAGCCATTCAGACATTTATTCCATTCATTTCATTTAATCCTTCATGTGTTTGTTGATTCATTCACTCTCTTACCCATTCACTCACTCACTTAACTCATTATTCACTCATTCACTTATTCACTCACTCAACCACCATTCACCACTACATTTCGTTTGTTCCAGCCTCATCTTGCGGGGAGGGGGTACTATGTCAAGCAGAGACACAAGGGAAACTTTCAGCCTGGTGAGAAAGAGAAACCATCTTTGTAGGCAGATAGTGCTTAGCTAGGAGAGACCCAAATTGCCATGGGAGCCCAAGGGAGAGAGAGAGAGAGAGAGAGAGAGAGAGAGAGCACCTATTATTTTGACAGGCTATTGGGAAGGTAGAAGAATAGAGGACCAGAAATGGGAGAAAGCAGAGGTGTAATTGAAACTGGGCCCTGAGGATGGTTAGATGGGAACAGGGCTGACAGGGGCAGAGGCACAAATCTCTACCCATTAAAACTTTCCCATCCCTGTGATTACTGACCCCTTCTCTGGGGAGAGGATCCCTTTCCTTCTTTGTATCTTCTAAACTCATGGCCACCTCAGCCCCACTCAGATTCATCTGCCCCAGACTCTGCCTGCTCCTGATCCCCTGCCCACGAGCCAATCTCTCACTTTCTCCAGTTTTCCTCCCTCAGGACCCACAGGCATATGTCCCCTGAGATTCTGTTGAGGGTAGAAGTGGTTCAGGGCACGCTCATCTTCTGAGATGATCCCCATCAATACCTTCCCCCACACCCCCAGACCTGGGCAACAGACTGACAGAGCTGACCAAGACTGTGTCTCGACTGCAAAGTGAGGTGGCTGGTGTGCGGCGGACTCTGGAAGAGGGAGGGACACCCCGACCACCCGGAGGTGCCAGCGTCCTCAGTCGCTACATCACCCGAGTGCGCAACAGCTTCCAGAATCTGGGCCCCCCCATCCCTGAAACCCCAGAGCTGACAGTGCCAGGGCTTGTGGGGACCCAGGTATCTTCGGAAACTGGGCTTCAGGATGCTGGAGGGGCTAGGACTCCAGCTTCTGGAGAGTCTGGCCCTTCCTCCCCAGCTCACGTGTTAGTGCACAGGGAGCAAGAATCAGAGGCGGCTGGGGACCTGCCCCAGGAGGAAGATTTGGGAATCTAAGGGGGGTCCTGATGCAGTGGGAGGGTCCCTTCTTCTGTTACTAGGTATAGAGGCCTAGATAAGTGAGGGTAGGGGTCACTTAGTAGAAGCCTGTGCTGCTTTACTTGCCTCAATAAAGTTTCTGTTCTGGATGTCAGATGCCTCCAGAGAGTGTAAGGATCTCTGTCTCTTCACGTTTTGAGATCCCTTTCCCTTGTCCCTGAAATGGACTCTTGTGGGAGCAGGACAGACAAATGTCTTGCTATGGGGTCCCAGGTATCTTGGGTTTAGGCTCCTACTTGAGTTCCTTCACATCATTAGTGGAAAGGATTCTGGACTGGGAGGCAGGGAGCCTGGTTTTAATACTAACTCTTTGATCTTGAGCAAGTTGCTTCTTTCCTTAGCTTTGCATTCCTCATCTGACAAATGGGCGATGAATCCATCTCCCTTCCTTCCTTTCCTTCCCTCCTCTTTCCTTCCCTCCCCTCCCTTTCCTTCCTTCCTTCCTCCCTCCCTCTCTCCCTCCCTCCCTCCCTCCCTTTCTCCCTTTCTGCCTTCCTTCCTGGAGGTTGTGGGGAATCTCTGACTCTTAAAAGTTTCTGCTTTGCAAGTTGTGGTATGTGACAGGGGTCTGCATAGGAGACCATGTCTAGGAGGGATCAAGAAGTCATCCTTTTAGTCCCTCAGTTTCTGAGTCTGGCAAGGCTAGAGCAGAGTAGATGGTCTGGTCTCATGGAATAAACCAATCATGAAATTTGATGTCACCACACTGCAATACTGTTTAATTGAGTGATCGTCATAGTACTACCCGTGCTTGTCCCAGGGAGTCCCTACCACCACACAGCAGGGCTCCCTCCACCCTGCCGTGGCCTCAGATCCCCCCACATCCTGGTTGGGAGGGGAGATGGCTGGATAGAGAGATGGCTGGGTGGGTCCCCATCCCTGGGGAAGTGGCTGCTAGGGCTGTGTCCGAAACCACTTTCTCGCTTCGAGGCTGTTCGAAGCTCCCTTCTTCATATGAAGGTCACCAGTTCCCAGAACTCCTAAGTGGCAGATATTGAACTTTCAGGGCCCAACTCCTGAGATCTGGAAGCCCCTAGGTGCCAAGAACAGGGTCTTCCAGGAGAGTAGAGAGAAGTCCTGGGCGATGGAGGTGGAGTCTGGCTGTCCTCCTGCTGAAGAGAGAAGAAAAGAAGGTGAAGGGTCAGTAGGGCCAGGGGGAGTTGAAGCAGCTGAGGGAGGGGGCAAAGAGTACTCACTTTGTGCAGATACACAGTCCCGCCTCTTCTCCCCTGCAACAGATAGCACCATGAGAGGCCTCCATGTAGATACAGACCCTCATACCCCAAGCTTCCCTTCCTACCAGGTCCTCGCGTGGGCCATTCCCCCTTCTCAATCCAGCTTTCCCTTCTCCAAAATGCTGACTTCTGACTTTCTTTCCTCTTTCTTCCCCTGGAAAATCTTTCCAGCTTGCTTATCCGTCCCTGCTCCCACCCTGGCCCCAGCCACTCCTCCATGCTGTCCTTGCCTCAGTACTTAGGAACAGCATCATATATGTGTCCTGTCAAACCCATTAAGCCCAGGGCCTCTTGAGATCTGAAGAAGCACCCGTCGCTTTCCTCTGCTTATCAATCTCCTTAACCAGATTCTATTGGTCAGACTATACAGCAGATAGAACCTTTTGAGAATATTTACAGAATCACCTGAGAATGTTCATAGATCCAGAAAACACTTAAAAGACCTTTTAAGAGATGGCAGAACCCAAGTCACAGAGAATAGTAATTACAGCTGACTTCTGGCCCTCAGCTTTCCCATTAACCAAGTGGGTCTCCTGAAAGGGCATCCTGGTTTGTTTCACCCATCCCACCAGTCCTGCTTCCCTCGTGCATGGCTTACCACCCAGATAGGCACAGTTAAAGTGGCTGCAGGTCTGATTATAGCTCCAGAGAGTCACCAGGCTCTGAGCTCCTTCCTGGGAGAACCTGGTGACCAAGAAGACTTCATGTGGGGGGATCAGCACCTCGCGCTCCTCAGGAAAGACAGATAAGGCCTGGATAGGGGCCCCAAAGCAAGTCCTTAGAGAGAAGAAGGTGGCATTACCAAATCTGCGGGCCACTGCCTCATCCAGGGAGCTGGAAGCAAACTGGCCCAAGCGGACAGAGTCCCCCAGCTTCTTGGGTTCAAAGTGAAGGGTGCCCACGCCTCGGAACACCACCTTCCCAGGTCCCCTGCTGCAGCCCCCACTGCCCTGCAGCAGCTGCAGGGCCCGGGTCAAGTAGAAATGCAGGGCCTTGAAGGGGAAGTACTTCATGTAGAATTCCCGGGAGCCACCGCCTGTTCGCACAGCTTGGTTCAGCTCCCAGTATAAAGTGTTAGATGAGTTGGTATAGACCATGACGGCGATTCCGTGCTGGGCTTTGAAGCCAGGGGGCAGGGTGAGCCCTCGACGCCTGTGCTCCCAGGCCTCCCGTGCTGCCTCCCAGGACTCCCGCAGCAGGGCGTGGCCAGCCATCTCCTCCTTCAGCAGAGGGGCTGCCTTTTCTTCCATCTCCTCTGCGCAGCCCACGTAAGCATCATCAAAGGTGTCTGGAGCCAGGCCCAGGGGCAGGATGGGAACAGCCCGGGCCTATGGATGTAGGAAAGAGAGGAGCCACATAGGAAAGGATAGAAGTTCAGAGCACTGGACGGGGGCCCTTGGTGGCAGATCAATTCAGAAACACAGTATCTCATTTCTATGACCAGATATATAGTATATGCAATTTGGCAAGAGCTCAAGGGCTTAAATAGCACAGCCACTGCAGTCGACAGACATGGGTTCAAATGCAGACTTCCCCATTTACTAGCTGTGGGATCTTGTGTATGTCTCTTTAACTTTTATGGGCTCTCCACGTATAAACTGAGGATACTTTCTACCTCACAGGGATATTGTGAGGACAGCATATAGATCTTCACTTCTGTACAACATGATGGGGTCATTTTGTCATTAGAGAAGTTCTTGTACCTGGTAGGAAGTGGGGCTAGATGACTTCCAAGCACTGTTCTGGCTCTAAGATCAGTATTCAGGTGATATACAAATATACAGCCAATGTCCAGTGACCTGACCCTGCCTCCATCCTTAGATTCTCTTCCCCCCTCATGCCACAACACCAAGACACTGTCAGCTCTGAGACTCCTGAGTCTTCTCCTGCTTTAGAAGCCCATTTTTCCAAACATGGGGTGGGGTGTGTGGAGGAGGTCAAGCCCTGGTCTAGGAGGAGCTGCAGGAGGGCACCGCACAGGTAGCGCAAGCCGCTTTGCCTGGGCTGCGCCTGTGGTGGCAGACAGGAAGTGGGGAGGAATGATATGAAGGAAGGAGGATCCTAGGAGGACCAGTGGGTGGAGGTGAGGATTCAGGGAGAGAGAATGGGAACTTGGGGCTGCCTGCAGGGATGGAGGTTCCTGAGAAGAAGAAGATTAAGAGGACTGGGATCCTAGACAAGAGTCCCTGGGAGAGATTTTTGAAGAGTCAGCCCCCCAGTCCACCTCTTTTTGGTCTGCCCCTGA
Source organism: Prionailurus bengalensis (assembly GCF_016509475.1). Taxonomy (NCBI): domain Eukaryota; kingdom Metazoa; phylum Chordata; class Mammalia; order Carnivora; family Felidae; genus Prionailurus; species Prionailurus bengalensis. The sequence continues at coordinate 59,918,080 of NC_057346.1, forward strand.
ACTGTTTGTTCCCCTTGTGGTGGGAGAAGCTTCCCCCAGTTACCTGCCAGAGGGCATGGAGAGCCATCAGCAGAGCCACCAGCATCGTTTTGGGGGGAGACTCAGGAAAGCGAGGTCCAGATGTCGAGGGCACCATTGGCGATGGGCTGGGGGACAAAGACCTGGGTCCGTTCCTCGGGTGTGAAGTGCCCCCGTTCAGGATACAGTCCAGGAGGGCGTGGGCGGGGCTAAGGGCGGGCCTAAGGGAGTGGGCGGGGCTTTAGATTTAATTGTCCTCCGCAAAACCCCAGGGCTCCGCTCCCCAAGTTCCCAGTCGCCCCCAAGCTCAGCGTCTTCTGCTCGGGGACCTTCTTGCGATGGTAAAGGTGGAGCCGTTATTTGGCTTCGCCCGGACAAGGGAGGGGGAGGGAGGCCGGGGAACCCACCTGGAAGTTGCAGGGGCGAGAGTGGGAAGGGGCCCTGATAGCTCGGGCAGGAGGCAGGGGGCTCAAGTCCGGGCGGGCGCTGCGCTGTCCCGGGAGTCCAGCCGATCAACAAAGTCCCGCGGCTAACTATAGCCCCCGCGGCGGTAACCTGACACCTCTCTTCTCCAACAACGGACACGGGGTGGGGGCAGCGGGTGTGGCGCGGGAAGGGGCCGAGGGGCGTACCTCCCTACCCCTAGGACTGCGAGGTCTTTCTCCAGAATCCACTTTGGCTCCGAGCGAGGCCAGGGATGAGGGAGGGACTTGTGAGACTTGTGAGACTTGTGAGACTTGCCTCTTCCTCAGGTGGGCCCTGACCTGGCTGGGCCCCACCTCCCAGACCACTACGCCGGGGAGGCCCACGAGGGTCCCGCCCACCAGAAAGTCTCCGCTGGTGCATTTGCTGATTTGCATGATATTTGCATATGGCCCAAACGTTGGAGCGTTTGTGGTCGGACCTCTGAGCGGCACTCATCGTTCCCCTTCCCTTTAGTGGGGTGGGACCAGATGCAGAGCTATCTCACAGCCTCAGGGGCCAGTACCACTTCTCCCCAGACCCTCCCTCTCTGGACCTCTTAGACTCAGGTGACCCCATGTTTATAAACACTAGCCTTTCCCCTCCCCTGCTGCGGGCCTGTCTATAAATAACCTGGCTCTGAGTTTTGGATGCCAAATCATAGGTAATGGGAGAAGTGGCCAGCTGAGGAAATCAGTAAGCAGCTCTGGGGACAGCTTTCTGGCAGCCTGAGCCGCTGGGGGTGGGAGGGTTACTCTCACAGTGGCCATGGGAATTGGGGGGGGGGTCTCAAATGTCAGGATTTAAAGAGATGCTTCCTGCTGCTTGCGGGGGCGAAAGTGGGCCTACAAGGTTAGACTTAACCACAGGGCCTCCATCCTGGTCTGGCTCACTCACTTAGCCCCATCCCTGCTGCCCGATCCCCTCAGGCTGCCTGCCAAATAAAGAATTTCCTTCATCAAGAATCCTGCTTTCTCCCAAACTCCTTCCTATAGCCCCAAATAGACAAACTGTGTATACAGGCTTGGAGAGATGTGGGGAGGTAGATGGAAGGAGTGGCATCCCAAAAAACTAGAACACTTGTCAGGCAAACACAGCTGCCAGACAACTACTCTTGGGGCACCTGGGTGGCTCAGTCAGTTAAGCATCTGACTCTTTTTCAGCTCAGGTCATGATCTCACCATTCACCAGTTCAAGCCCTGTGTTGGGCTCTGCACTGACAGCATGGAGCCTGCTTGGGATTCTCTCTCTCCCTTTCTCTCTGCCCATCCCCCGCCGCTGCTTGTGCACATTCTCTCTCTCAAAATAAATAAACTTAAATAAAAAAAAAAAAAAAGACAAGTACTCTTGTCCCCTTCCAATGAGACCGACTATCCCAAAGCTCAACTAGATTAGAAAATCAGGAGTTTCTCTATTGTCTACCATGACTATGAAAAACAGCATCTTGCCTGTGTATCCTGGCTGCCTCTGTCCCTGGAGGACCCTCAGCATTTGCTGTTGGAACAGAAGATACTGTCTGGGATGGGTAGGCTTGCTGAAACAAGTCCTTGGTATCAGATCTAGTGGATCAGAGTTTTGTCCTCTCTGATGCAAGTGCTTCCCCCATCCCCAAATATGGAAATCCAAGAAAGGCCCCAAGAGATGGAATCAAATCTAGTCACTAAGCAGAGGCCCTGAGGCAGAAGCAGAAAGTCCTTTAAGATCACCTAGCAAATCAGTGCTGGCCAGACCCAGCCACCTTAATCTCGGAATCTCTCCTGGCATGTTAGGTGAGTCTCCATGCTCACATAAAAGGAATAAAATGCAAATGTAAAAGATACCGAGGACAGGGGTGCTGTGCACAGGACCAAACCCAATGGGGAGACAGTCATTCCAGCCTGGATCCTCGATGCCTCAGCCCACCTTCTCTCTGGCTTCAGGGGTTCCCTTTCACATGGGAGGAGCACAGGCCCAGGGCAGACTGGGCAGAGGCTAGTGTTCCCAAGCCTTGAGGAGACATCCAGAAATAGATGGGGGAGTGTCACATTTCTGAGCAGCTGAGTGGGGACAGGGGGTGAGGGACTGACAGTATAAAGGAGAAACCTGCCTTCCCTCTCCCCTGGTGGCCATCGCAGAAGACCAACACCAGCTTCCCTGGAGAAGGCCTAGGTAAGGGGCACACCGCCCTCCTCCTGGGCACAGGGCAGGGAAAGACTCTTTTAAAGGGGAAATTTGGGGTATTGATGGTGGAGTTTCAGGAGTTAGGAACAGTTTCAGGGAAACTTTTAGTCTGTTCAGGTTGCTATAAAATATCCCAGACTGCATAACTTATAAACAAACATTTCTCATAGTTATGGAGGCTGAAAGTCTGAGGGTGCCAGCATGGTCGGGTGAAGACACTCTTTCTGGCTCATAACTGGCACCTTCTTAGTATGTCTTCATATGGTAAAAGGGGCTAGGGAGCTCTGTGGGGTCTCTTTGATAAAGAACATTAATCCCATTCATGAGAGCTCCGCCCTCATGAACTTATTACATCCTAAAAGATCCACCTTCTAAAGCCATCACAGCAGGTATTAGGATTTCAACATATGAATTTGGGGGGAACACAGATATTCAGACCGTAGCCCCTTTTATGGAGAGGTTTAGGATACCTAGGGAGGCTTAGGGCATTGAGAAACTTAGGGGTTCCTGGGAAGGGACTTAAGAGTCACATCCCCAAAAGGAAATGTTCAGTGAGGATCTGGATAAGGAGAAATGACAAGTACCCTGAACAAGATGAGAGGAAAAACAGAAGGGCAGGTGGGATATAAGGGGTTGCCCAGTGCCTCCACTTCCTTGCCTCCCATGACCTCCCCATCATTCTGGCCCCACCCCATTCCCCCAAACACTGCTCACCAAAGTCATCAAACTACCTGTTCTGCAGTGGTCTACACTGTTAGCTGCACCCAGAAAGCCTCTCAGACTCTCAGCAAACATTCCAGGTGGCCTCATCTGTGGCTGCCTTGGGCTAAGCTCTGGGGACACAGAACAGGTCATAGCTGGTCCCTGCCTTCAAGAAACTCACAGGCCAGGAGGGGAAAGACACATAAGGGCAACACAGTACGATTAGGACGGTGACAGAGGGAAGCACAGGGTGATTTAAGAGCACAGAGTCATCAGAAGACTCCCTGGTGAAGGGGACCCCTGAGTTAAGCCTTGAAAGGTGGGTAGCAGGAGAAGGGCATCCCCAGCAGATGGCAATGTGTGCAGAGCCACGGGGAGGGAAGAAGTGGAGCCTCACCTGGAACTTTGTTCTGTACTGGAGAAGGCAAGCACAAGGCTGAAGAGGTCACGGAGGGCTAGGTCACAGAGCACCTCAAATGCCAGCATGAGGAGGATTCTGTCCTGAGGGTAAGGAAGGAAGTTGTGTTTTGTTGCTTTTTTTTCTTTCTAGATGTGTTCTCATGTATTCCCTCATAATTTTCATCTCTGCATTTTTACTCTGTATTTTGAAATATTTCTTCCAGTTAGGTTTGGCACACAAGGTTTTAAGCAGGTAAGCAACCTGACCAGCTGTGCTTTAGAAACATTGTTCTCCCTGCTCTGTGGAGGGTGGATTAGCAGGGTGACAGCTGAGGCAGGGAGATCAGGGAGGAGGCAGGGGCAGACCTCAGCCATGGCAAGGGATGTGGGGGTGGGAAAAGAAAAGGAGTTTCTAGGATGGATCCATATGGTGATTAGATGGCAACTAATTTAGTGTTTGATGAATGAAGTGACCATTTTGGGTGACTGGGTGAATAACAGAGATGGTAGGTATATTATATGAGACTCTTTCAATGGCAAGCTAGATAAAACCTAAAGAGGAAATTATTGGGGTGCCAGGGTGGCTCAGTCAGTTGAGCGTCCGACTTCGGCTCAGGTTATGATTTCATGGCTCATGAGTTCAAGCCCCGCATCCGTCTCTGTGCTGACGGCTCGGAACCTGGAGCCTGCTTCTGATTCTGTGTCTCCCTCTCTCTCTGCCTGCCTCTCTCTCTCTCTCTCTCTCTCTCTCTCTCTCTCTCTCTCTCTCTCTCAAAAATAAATAAACATTAATAAAAATTAAAAAAAAATTTAAAGAGGAAATTATCACAAGAATACCAGGGTACTTCATGAGACCCAAGTGAAGAGCCTCTAGAAACCCAAGATGTTTTGGTCTGCCTGTGCTTTGGCTTCAGGCAGCTTTTTCTTTGCTTCTCAGCCCTCTTTTTCCTTTCCCTGGGGATCTTATGTCTTCTCTGACTTCAATACACCCATGACTCTCAAATGTCTCATCTTATTGTCCATTCTTCTATCCCTTGGACATTTGCCCCTTGAGAGTCCACACATGCCAAACTGAACTCACCATTTTTCCTCTAAACCTGATTATTCATTCATTTTGTATTGAGCACCTATCATGTGCTGGGATGGGCAAAATGAGCTTTTAAAGTGTCTCTGCTCCTCCTCTGTTAGCAGACTGGAGTGTGGAATCTGTATGTCATCCTTGATTTTTCCCTCTGTTGCACCCCCTATATCCCATCAGACACCATGTCTAGTAAATTATACCTAATGACTCTGGGTCCATCCTCACTGCTAGTATCTTAGGCCACATGATTCAAGGTCCTCACTCTCACTTCAGAACTCAGACTTCCCTATCCCAAGCCTATGAACTCTCTCTTTTCTTGCCTTGTCTCTGCAGGGTAGAGATGAGGATAGAAACAAGGGCAGCAGAGAGATGGCAAGAGATAGAGTTGGCCTAGTGAGGTTTTGCTGCATAACCATTTTGCTCTGTACCATAAAATCTCGTGGCACGCAAAGGTTTATTCACATGTTCACAGGTTTTTGGGCTGACTATAGATTGTCTAATCTAAAGTGAGTTTGCTTAGGCTGCTCTGCTTCAAGCTGCCAGTCTGCCTCAGCTTTTTGCTGGCTGGGCTCAGGTCTGCTGCTTATATGATCATTCTAGGGTCCAAGCTAATAGAACAGTTCTGGACCACATTCTGATGATTTGTGACCCCAAAAGACCCCCTCTCTTGGTTTAGAGTCTCCCAAAAGCCAATCCAGAGACAAGGACTTGGGTGTAGTGAGCTTATTTGTAAGTTGATCCCAGAAAGTACAAGTTTAAAAGTGGCAAAGTGGATGGGGCACATGTACCCCAATGTTTATAGCAGCGCTTTCAACAATAGCCAAATTATGGAAAGAGCCTAAATGTCAATCAACTGATGAATGGATAAAGTATTACGCTAAGTGAAATAAGTCAGTCAGAGAAAGACAGATATCATGTTTTCACTCATATGTGGATCTTGACAAACTTAACAGAAGTCCATGGGGGAAGGGAAGGGGGAAAAATAGTTACAAACAGAGAGGGAGGAAGGCAAACCATAAGAGACTCTTAAGTACAGAGAACAAACTAAAGGTTAATAGGGGGTGGGGGAGAGGGGAAAGTGGGTGATGGGCATTGAGGAGGGCACTTGTTGGGATGAGCACGTGTTGTAAGCCAATTTGACAATAAATTACATTAAATAAAATTTAAAAAGTGGCAAAGTGGGATGGAGAAGAGAAAAGCACCCCCTCCCCAAAAAAAGTGCGTTAATGAGCACACTGTGACCACTGTGGTCAACTGGGGCTTAATCCCACTGGGTACCCTCTGTGGGAAAGGGAATCTGACTACCATTCTTCCTTGGTTAAGGGTTGTCCCTGGGAACATTAAATCCCCTGCACTTTTGGGTTGCCCTGAGCAAGTTTACAGGGTGATGGAGAAAGTCTTGGGCACAAAAATAACATGGAAAACTAGAGGTGGGAAGCTCAGCATAAGCTGAGGTATCAGCATGCACGAGAACTATCCACTGCCCCTGTGTGTGGACTTGTGGGTGGGCTGAACCATCAAAGTTTAGCCTCCTCCCACCCAGCAGATTATAGAACAGGGATGCTTAACCTGAATGAGACTGGGGGCAGAGACATAACCACCTGAAATTTATGTAACATTGGGTGAGGGTACATACATCCATTTGCTTTTTTAAAAGTTTAATGTTTCTTTTTGAGAGAGAGAGAGAGAGAGAGAGAGAGAGAGACAGAGCATGAGTAGGGGAAGGGCAGAGAGAGGGGGAGACACAGAATATGAAGCAGGTTCCAGGCTCTGAGCTGTCAGTACAGAGCCTGGTGCAGGGCTTGAATCCATGAGCTGTGAGATCATGACCTGAGCAGAAGTTGGACACTTAACCGACTGAGCCACCCAGATGCCCCTCCATTTTCTGAGGAGACGTTTCACCTTTCATCAGATTCTCAGAGAACCACTAACTGTTTTACCATTTGTGTATAAGAAGGAAAATAGAAATATCTTTGAATTTGCTTATATGTGCATAGAGTATCTTTAGAAGGATACACAGAAAATGGGAATGTTGGTTGCCTCTGGGGAGATGGAGTGAGGAATTAGCAAGAGAAAGATATTTTATTGTGTGCCTTTTGGACTATTTAAATTCTGAACAATGAAAATGTATTACTTTAAAAAAAATTAAACCTTTAGAGGCACCTGGGTGGCTCAGTCAGTTAAGCGTCTGGCTCTTTATCTTGGCTCAGGTCATGATCTCACAGTTCATAAGGTTGAGCCCCACATCAGGCTCCATGCTTGGGATTCTCTCTCTCCCTCTCTGCCCCTCCCCCGGCTTGCCCTCTCTCTCTCTCTCTCTCTCTCTTTCTCTCTCTCTCTTAAATATTTTTTAAAAAGATTTAAAAAACTTAAACCTTTAAAACATTAAACATTAAAGTCAAGATTGATCCTGTTAGTAAGCAGAAATGTGAATTAGAAAATAGATATCCTCAGTCAGCTGAGAGGCTGACTCTTGATTTTGGCTCAGGTCATGAACCCAGGGTCGTGGGATCAAGACCCTGTTGGGATCTGCACTGAGCATGGAGTGCTCTTGGGATTCTTGCTCTCAAAAAAAAAAAAAAAAAAGAAAAGAAAAAAAAAAGAGAGAGAGAAATCATAATAACTAGAACTGGCAAAGACATAGAGAAAAGGCCACTCTCATTCACTGTTGCAGAAGGGCAAACTAGTACCTCTGGGTGGTAATTTAGCAGTGCCAAATAAACAATAATTCATATCCTTTCAACATTATATCACTTCTTTATCTTTCCTATAAAAATATGCCCATAAGTAGATAAGGATTTACATGCATGGATGTTCATAAAGTATTATGTGTAATGTCAAAAATGTCAAAAAGTTACAAACAAAATGTGTGCCCAGAAGAAAATAGTTGAACAAACTATCGTTTAGCTATATTATGAAATCCCATGCTGCCATTATAATGAATAAGGTAGATATGAATGTATGATGTGGAAGGAAATCCTTGATACATTGTTTCCTGGAAAAAAGGTTACAGGAGATGTATGTGAAACATGAAAAGGCATGTTCCTTTTCCTTTTTGAAAAAAAAGAAAATAAAAACCAAAAGCAGCCTGTGTACAGAAAACTAGGTGTGTATGCATATTTAAATATTAAATTACTTGCATGTGCACAGAAAAAGGTCCGAAAGGATACTACTGTCACAGTAACAGCAAGCACAGTTAAGAGTGAGAGAGGACACGGAGAGACTGTCTGCTCCAATCCTTACCCCAAGCTGGACTCTGCCTTCTTGGAGCCTCACTCCCCATCTCATCCTCTCCCCAACTCCCAGCCCCTCTCCTTTACCACCTGGGGGGTCTACATCTGTCCCTGCCCTGGAAGCAATCGAGGGCTTAGGGGAGGAGGGCTCAGTTGGCACCAGGACTGCAGGAGGGGAGGATGGCTGGATCTTATACCTGGAGTACTGCCATGGTCCCACCAGGTGACCAGTCCTGGATCTGCCCTGTTCCAGCCTCACATCCCCCACTGGGTGAAGCCCAGACCTCTTACTGTGGTAGTCAGGACCTTTCACGAACGGCCCCAACATTCCCACACTGCAAGCTGTGCCGTGCTGGATAAAATGTCTTTCACTTTTTACATTCAACACCTTTGCTCTTCTCATTTCTGCTACCCACGACTCCTTTCCCACCCCAAATGCCAATCTTCCTATCCCAGTCTCCACTGATTGAAGCCTTATTCTCCTATTTATCTGAAAGACCTTGTTCAGGTAACACCTCCTCCAGGAAGTCTCCCATATTCCTATGTTCCAGCAAGAAGGGTCTACTCTCTCTCGAGCCTTCATTTCTATGTTGTGACTCTGTGCCAAGCACTGGGAGTGGCACAGATTAGGTGTCAATTAATGTTTATGAAATTACATATTAACATTCTCATTTTCTAGATGAAGAAACTGAGACCCAAAGAGAGATAGTAACTTGTCTAGGGCTACCTCCAACATGCAGCCTCCTGCCATGGTGTCTCTGCTGCTTGTGTCCATGGGCCTCATGGAAGCACTTCAGGTATGGTTATCCTCCACCGTCCCCATGTCAGCAGGGAGTTGTCGGCTGAGTTGTCAGCTTCCTGTGAGGAGCCATGGGAGGAGAGAATGACTGATGCTTCCTCTGGGGCTTGCCCAGCCCGAGGGGACAGTCCCAGACCCTGGTCTCTGCAGCTAGTCGTTCCCAATCCCCTTCCCCTCCAGGTGCGTTTGGGGCTCTCAGCGTCATCATCTAAGTGGAGAAATTTGGTGACAGGCTCCCATTCTCCTGAGGCTCATCCTCTCAGTCCTTACTGCTCCCTCTCCCTCAGGCCCAGAGCCACCCCATCACTCAACGAGACCTCTTCTCTCAAGAAATGCCCCTGGATATGGCCCCAGCCTCCTTTGATGACCAGTATGCTGGCTGTGCAGCAGCCATGACAGCTGCCCTCCCGGATCTCAACCAAACAGAGTTCCAGGCCAACAAAGTGTATGCTGACGGCTGGGCACTGGCAAGCAGCCAGTGGCAGGAGCGCCAGGCCTGGGGACCAGAGTGGGGCCCCAGCCCTACCCGGCTGCCCCTGCCACCCCCTGGCTTCCGCGATGAGCATGGGGTGGCCCTCCTGGCCTACACAGCCAACAGCCCCTTGCACAAGCAGTTCAACGCAGCCGTGCGGGAGGCGGGCCGCTCCCGAGCCTCCTATCTCCACCACTTCTCCTTCAAGACACTCCATTTCCTGCTGACCGAGGCCCTGCAGCTGCTGGGTAGGGGCCAGCGTTCACCCCAGTGCCGCCAGGTGTTCCGAGGGGTGCATGGCCTGCGCTTCCGGCCAGCAGCACCTGGAGCCACCGTAAGGCTGGGAGGATTTGCCTCCGCCTCCCTACAGAATGTTGCAGCCCAGCAGTTTGGGGAGGACACCTTCTTTGGCATCTGGACCTGCCTTGGGGCACCTATCAAGGGCTACTCCTTCTTCCCTGGGGAGGATGAGGTGCTGATCCCCCCCTTTGAGACCTTCCAGGTAATCAATGCCAGCAGACCAGCCCAGGGCCCTGCCCGCATTTACCTCCGGGCCCTGGGCAAGCGCAGCACATACAACTGTGAGTACATTAAAGGTGAGCAGGGGATGCACTGATCAGCATCTATGCAGAAGATGGGCCTCCCCTTCTGTTTTCAGGGGATACATACACAAATATTACAAATAAATTAATAGTAAGGGGGACCCAGTTCTGTCCCTCTGCCCCTCCACCCCCTTGCCTCTAAGGGGAGACAAGCTTCTGAGGTAGTACGACGCTTGTCCCTGGAGGTGCTTAAGCCAGAGCTGGCCACTTGCCTGCTGGGAGGTTGAAGAGGGTTTTCTGACCAAGACAGGTGTCTATGGACATTTGAGAGCCAAACAGAACTGGTCAGGCTTTTCTCCCAGCTGGAAGCTGGAAGGCAATTAATTTCTGGCCATAGCACTGACACCCAGACCATTGATGCCGGGTCTGATTAAGAGCCCCAACCTCAGCTTCCAAGAGGAGCACATGCATTCGGCTGAATGGAAATCCTGTGCTGTCGTGTGCGCTGGGTAGGGGTGCAGGTGGGTGGTGAGATAGCCGTTAGGGGCTGTGCCCCAAAGTTCCAGCTCAGGCTGTGGCAGGTCTCGGATACTCTTCCTGTCTATCCTCCAGGACTGGCCAGAGATGGAATCATGAGGCCAGCCTCAGGTTCTTAATATCTGAAGGGGTTGGGGGTTACTGGTCCTGGCCGAATGATGCCCAGGGGCTTGTGAGGCCTAATTTGCATAATTAGAAGCAGGTTGTTGCCTGGAACTGTGGACCACATCTAAGATAGGAGAAAGTCCAGTATGGCTACCATTCTCACCTTGGACAGCACCATGAGCTTGCATGAGTTAATGGAAGATGAAAAAGACACGCAAAATACATAAACTAGTGCCTCCTTGGCTGGGACAAGGCATGGGAGAGGGAGAGGTGAGGCAAAGCTACAGGCCAAGGAAGCAGGAGGGTACCCAGAATAGACCCTGGCTTTGAGGGCTGGCTCCCTTCTGGCTCTGCTGCTCATGGGTCAAGTCAAATGTAGGCAAAGGAGGTCCCACCATAAGGAAGCAGAGTTAGAAGAAAATGTATCAGCTTCTCCTTGAATGAGTTGGGGATGGACCACAGGGTTTGGGGGTTCTTTCCTGACCTGAGAGCTATTGAGACTTTGATTATTTACTGTTTCTTCCCTACAGATAAGCAGTGCAAGTCTGGGCCCTGCCGTCTGGATAACTCAGGTAAGAGCTGCAAGCCTATGTGGGCCTCAGCTCAAGGATGAGCAGGGTGCCCTGGGGTTGGACTCCCCTCCTGAATGCATGTCACTCTTGAAAGGAAAACAACCCTCTTTTAATCAAAACAAGTAAACTCTCTTAAGTAGACACCTGTGGGGGTTGCTAACCTCTCTTAGAGGACATAGATGTGTGTATGGGGCAGTAGTCATGCAAGCTGATACACCTGCCCCCAAGTATGGGGCCCTCTCCTTCACAGAAGGTCAATGATCATGCACCGGAGAGATCCAGGTTGCAGTGGGGGGATGAAGGGAAGGGACCACTCCCAAAGTCCTCTCTGGGCCTTCTCCTTCAGCTGCAGAACCCACTGTCTCTATTACTAACCTCAGGGCTCCTGTAGACCACCTTCCAAGGTTGAGGTCAGGTCTTGGGTGCTGGAGACCTGGGATCTTATCTGAGCTCTGCCCTTTCTCTGTGATTACTCGCTCTCTCTGGGCCTCAGTTTTCCTATCTGTATAATAAGCATATTAGACTAGATGATCCCCAGGTCCCTTTCAGTTGTGACTCTTCTTCCCTTGAATACCCACTATTCCAGGGCCTGCCTAAGCCACCACTTCTCTAGGTGGGAAGGGGCTTTTCCAGGGGAACCAACTGGCATAGGCCCTTCCCAAGAAAGAAACTCTAGCCACTTATCCCCCTCAGGTCCCTCTTCCCTCCTCCAGGGCTCTGTGAACAGTGTGAAGGAGGGGGCCCTAGCATCTACTTTATTCCCACCATTCTCCACTACACAGTCCCACACCATGCTCCAGGCACACCACGCCATGAATCCTCACCATGACCCAGTGGGGTAGGTACTATCATCACCCTTGTTCTACAGATGAGGGAACTAAGTCCCAGAGAAGTGAAGCAACCAGTCCTACACACACAGCTAATAAGGGGTGGGGTCCAGAGAGCCCAGCTCTAGAGCCACACTCTGAACCACCACACTACCTGGTCCCCATTTCTCTCCAGACACCATCTTATTTTATCCTTACTGTACAATAAACTATTGGAAGGAGGAAGAACAGGGAGTATTACCTTCATTATATAGTAAAGGAGACCCAGAGACAGAAATGACTTGCCCAAGGTGACAGAAGGAGTCAGTGGCAGAGCCAGGGTCAGAAGCCGTATCTCCAGGCTCCAACCAACTTGAGTTCTGGTAATGTCATTTCAAGCACTGGACAAGTTAAGGATTCCCCCTGGTCCATCAGTACTTCTATCAGGGGTTCGCAGAGGGGCAAAGATGAGCATCACTAGAGCTCTCATCATATCTCTTCCCCTTGTTCAACCCACTCTGTGATGCCTCATTTGTCTCAGTAGGGGGCAGGGGCATAGACCAACCTAGTGACCTCTGGAAGGGGAACTGGGGCTCTTTCATCTGCCTACCCTCCTCCCTGAATCCATGGTCTGCATCTCTGCATCTCTGGCTCCCATCACACTTTGTGTGTCTGTGTTTCCAGCTCACTCTGCTCGCTCCTCTTCGTCTTATTTATGTACCTCATTTTACCCTGAAAACTTCTCTCTCTGCCTCTGTTTTTCCCACAGCCATGAGTCAAGGCCCCATTTCTGCAGTCTGGTCCCTCCTACTGCCACTCTGGCTCCTTGTCAGAGGAACCTTTCCATAGACTCCAGGCCTCCCATCATCCTTCCAACACTGAACAGCCCTGCCTGCTGCCTCTACCCAACATGGGGATGTTGGCCACATGTGTGCTTTAAAGGCAGCCAGGATCCATGGTAACTCCATCTGCTGGGAACTCTGGGACGTTGGTAGCTGCCAGGCCTGCTGATGGAGAAATAAGGGAATCTGAGGACTGAGCCTTAGCCAAGGCTCTAAGAATGAGACACTGAATAGACACGGGGGTCTCTACAACAGGCAACAACTCACTTGGAGGTTAAACTAGTTTGGGGGGGAATGGGGAGGAAAGCACTTGGCCAGAGCATTTGCTGGTATTACTCAAATGCCTCACATGTGCACCTGGAAAGCTCCTATTCACTCTCCCAAGAAGCCTTCTCTGACTTCTCCCACCTGGCTGGGCTAGGGGTCCTGCCTCTCTGCTCCCACAGGTCCTTAGATGCTTCTCTACACCACGTGTTCATGTTTGCCTCCTGTATCAGACGGTGAGCTTCCTGAAGGCAGGGACTGGGTCTAAAGCACAGAGGTAGTACTAGAAAACGTGTAAATCAAAAAGGAACAAACATCTTGCGAATGGCTCATCTCTGCAGTGCCCTGCTCTGGACATTTTCAAGCTCTCTGAATGTCAGTGTGTAGGAATGATGTGGACTGGCTCTAGCTCCAGACAGTAGAGAGCAGGAGAAATAGCAGAGACAGCATTAGGTTCTCTGCCAGGGTCTCAACTGAATGCGCAATTGAATTCTTGTCAGCAAAGACATATAATTTCTGCTCTGATCTATGTGTCCTAAGGTTCCCGTCTCTAGAGAGACAATCCTGGATCCCCAACTTCCACTACCACGGGTCCCAAGGGTTAAGACAGGACACTGAAGAGGTGCTAGGCACACACTTACTTTATTATGAGTTGGGGCTTTGGGGCCAAAATTCTGGTGTGACCTCCTGCTCTGGAAACTAGAATCCTGAATCCTTTACCCTGAGTCCTAGGCAGGGACTGGCAAGACCAAGTTCCTAAAATAATAGCCACCAAGGAAGTAAGAGAAGACAAAGAAACATGGTAGTTCTGTTTCTCATATAACCTGCACCCTTGCCACTCTAACATTTCTAACACTCAGCATCAAAGTTCAATTCTGTTCCTCCAGGACTGCATTTTGATTTTGACCCTTCTTAGAGTTTCTCTTCCATAGGGATTAAGGGAGTGGCAAACTCTGGATTTCCCTTAGTGGTTAAGGTATGTAGACAAGCGATCCCTGTGGTTTGTGAAATCGGCAGTGCTGATCCTGAAGAAAGGGTGTCCCAGGCTGTTAGGCACAGTGGGGAGAGACTGGGTGGCCTGAGAGCCAACAACCACCTGGCCTTTCCATCTCTGTCTGGGGGTGCTGTGGCTGCATCAGACCCCTGGGACTCACAGGGCCTGCACCAGCACCAGGAGGCTCATGACCAGGGCCATGGAGAAGAAGATCCCCAGGAAGAAGCGATCCATCACACGGGCCAGCCGCTTCCAGTCCTCATGGCGGCGCTGGGCAGCCCGGTGGCTGTGGAAGGTGTTAGCAATGGTAGCTACGTGATGCAGCAAGGCTTCTTGATGGCACAGACACCGTGGCTCATGGCAAGGAACTGCTGGAGGGTGAACCCCTTCATCAGAAGGCTGGGGACTGGGGGGTGACTCAGGTGGTCTAGACTGCCCACAGGGCTCCCCTCGTTCCCGCACGCACAAGCCCCGTGCCAGGCGTCCCAGGAGGAGGGCCCGAGCCCAGGCTGGCACTGGTCGGGCACTGGGACCACAGTAATGCAGGTTCATGATAAGGATGGTGAGCGCTGTGGAGAATGTGACCATGGTCATGGTGGCCATGTAGTACTTCCCTGAAAGAGAGAGAGTGAGCTGGGGCCCAAAACAAGAACTCAGGGTGCCTGAGTCTGCCCACTGCCTCAACACAAATAGGCACCAGCTCATCCACCATGAGGCTCTCAGGACCCTCCAATCCCAATGGATGGAGCCAGGAAGGACATAAGAGCCAAGGTCTCCTCATCCCCTATTCCTACAAGTGAGTTCTCACAAGCCACGTGCTCCCTAGTTGTTCTCCTCACTGCTGGACTCTGCACTCCCTCACAATCCATGAAAGCCACGCTCTCAAATGTAGAAGCACCATCTGGGGCAAGTTATTGATTCTTTTGGTACAACTGGGATAACAACAGAACTTACCTCACAGGTCTGTGGTGAAGGCTCCCTGAGTTAATAAATGACAAGCCCTTAGGAGAGGACCTGGCACACAGCCAGCACTCAATGCAAACTGCCTGTTACGACGGGTGAGGGGGAGGATGTCTTCCTGGAAGGGGCCTACCCTCTCCCCTCAATCTCAGAATGAGGCATGCTCCCGGAACACCCCCACCCTCACCCCCAACTCCCACACCGAATTGGGCCGGCACGGCTGGGCTGGGGATGGGCGGGGGCCGGTCTCACGGAGGAGACGGCTCACTCCCCGCCCCCTCACCACCCTCGACCCGCGCCCTCGTGGCTCACCGATGAGCGGCACGCTCTCGGCCGGTGGCATGCTCTCGGCCAGGAGCAGCTGGAAGACGGTGAGCGCCAGCAGCACGGTGACGCCGAGCGACACCTTCTCGCCCGAGTCGGCGGGCAGGTGGAAGGCGAGCGGCGCGAGCAGCGAGATGAGCACGCAGGGCAGCAGCAGGTTGCACACGTAGGCGGCGGCGCGGCGGCGCAGCAGCAGCGTGAAGGTCACGTCCGGGTAGGGCTCTGAGCAGCAGCCGTAGGTGAGCACGCGCCGCCGTGCCGGCATGCCCAGCACGTGCCACTCCACGTTCTCTACGAAGTCGGCCAGGCTGGCGGCGGTACCGCGTGGCCGCACGTCCAGCTGGTGCCCGCCGTGCGTCCACGAGCCGAACGTCAGGCCGCAGCGCTGCGCGTCGAACGGGAAGGCCGACACGTCCACGCGGCATGAGCTGCGCGTGATGGCCGGCGCGTCCCAGCGCACGGCGCCGTCGTGCCGCAGAACCACGTTGGTGCTGGCTGAGGCCGGCGGCTGTGCATCAGCCCTGTGGGCGGGCGGGGTTGGGCTACCTGAGGACGCTGCTGGGAGGCAGACTCCTGCAGCAGCTCTGTGACCCCCGGGGCCCTGTGGGTTACCAGGGACCGCCTGGAGGGTGGAGGGGGTGGCAGAGAGGGCCCTGCGTGCCTTTGGAGGCTCAGAAGGGGTGGCGCCTGCAGACTCTAGAGGAGACACGGATCTAGGCCAGGGCAGGGTGAAAACACATCTGTAAAAGATGGCACCTGGCTGCATTGTGTTATCTGCAAATCTCCTAGGGGGCCCCTGGGGGAAAATATGCAGAGCCATGTGTTGTCTGGGAAACACAACTGGTTTAGGTGGCATAAAGGAATGCTCCAGAGGGTTAGGCCCTAGAGGAAGTCCCTAGGTAGGCCGTCGGGGAGTCCTGGGAGACTTGGAGCAGGCCTGGAAGGGTGGACTATGCCATCAGGAGGCACTTGTACCCCAGAACCCTCTCTGTGAGAGATACAGAAATGGCCCCTAGACCACACAGTGGGTTCCCAGGAGACATTCAGCCTGGGTTGGCTTGGGAGAGTCTAAAGTGGGGCATATCATGGAGGGGCTGGCAGCTTAGAAGGGTCCTGGGGGAAAAGCTTCCAGGAACCAAGTTAGGTTGTGGGGATGGGGAATCAGTGCAAACCTAGAGCCAAGGGCAACAGATGGAAGGGGGAGGGTCCCAGGCAGGCAGTACTTGTTATAGAGTACGATGTCTGGACGCCACACGAGACTGCTGGGGATGCGGATAGCATCCAGGCCACCATAGGCATCGGGGTCCCATCGTAGGTAGGCATCTGTCCACTCCTGTCGAATCCACAGGTACAGGGTCAGCACCTGGTTCCGCTCATCCTAGTGGGTGGCAGGGAGTAGGCACAGGTGTGGGCACACATATATGCACACCCTTCCCTGTGTGTACACACTCACCTACAGAGTTCTGGACGGCACCCACAAACGCAGCTGGCTCACAGTCCAGTTCCTACCCAGGCCTGACCTTGCTATGTGACCTTAACAGTTTTCCACTCTTCTTTAGGTCTCAGTTTCCTCAGTAGTTACATGGGTGATAATCCCTGCTGGGCAGGAATCCAAGTGTGCAAGTAGTGGACACACTGTGGGCACCCAGCAGTTAGTATCCAACAGTTAGTAGCTGTTATTATTGTTAATATTAATGTTTATAGATAAGAATTATTTGGAGAATAATCCCATTCTCTCACTCCCTCCCCCCCACCCCCCCTCCAATTCCTTGACACTGCCACAGGCATGCTCCAAGGTTGCACCACAACACACCATATCAATGATCTGGGACAATGTCACCTCCAGGGTCACGTTCAGAGCCTGGTCTGTGTCTGCCACAGGTCTCAGGGCACTTGTGTAGTTGGTGAAGAGGTCACGGAACAGCTTGTGAGCCAGTCTGCCCTCAGCTCCCAAGCATTCTGGGGGACCAGGAAACAGGGTTGTGCATCTGAGACCCTTGTCCAGGGCCCTCTGCTCACACCCTCTATCCCCACAAGGCTGGCACCTGTCACCTGCTGTGCTATCTCCTGGCCATCTGACTGGTTCTCCTGATGTCTTCTCTGTCCATCTAGCTGTGGTTCTAGTTCCTCCCTGGACTGCTTCCAGGGATGAGTGAGGTGAAGGCTGAGGACTAAATTGCTAAATTGGTACTGTCTTCTGGAGTACGCTGACTGTTTTTTTCCCCCACCCTTTCCCTTCCTAAGGACCTGGATTCTGCTTGCCCTACTGCAAATGCAACAGGGGCCTAAACAGATGATAGGAGTCTCATCTCTCACCCAGGTGTTGTTGTTAATCCCATTGCTGCCCGCCCCCCCCCCCCCCGCCCCGCTCCAGTCTCTCAAACCTGTCTCCACTTATCCAGCTGCACCTCTGTGGATTTCTTCGAAGTTTCTGATGCTGTGGGCTATCCCTCCTTCTGAAAATCCTCTCTTCTCTAGACTTCTGTGACATACCACATTGTCTTCAGCCTCTGACTCAAGTATTGTTCCCCAGAATCCTGTCCTTGGCCTTTTTTTTTCAGCCCAGATTTTTCTCCTGAGCTCCAGACCCATAAATACAATTCATTCCCGAATGTCCTATTGGTACCTTTAAGGCTGTAGGTCCAAAATATGAACTCATTTCCTCCTCCCATGCTCTGAAACCTATTCCTTATTCTGTGTTCCCCATCTCAGCAAACAGCACTCATCCCCCAGTGATTTCAGCCAGAAATCTGGGAATTATCCCTCCTTTCTGCCCCCTCCCCCTGCAATCCTACCAGTACCCGAGTCCTGCCAGCCATGCTACTGGGCATCTTTTGAATGTCTACTCACCTCTGAAGCTGAGAGGACTTCTCACTGCCCCTGCTGCAAGTTTAGTCTCTCTAACCAACCTTCACATTTCTGAGATCAGGTTTTTAAGCACTCAAGTTTGACCAGGCCAGTAGCTGCTTAAAAGTGTTCAATATCTCTCTCTGTTGCCTGCTAATAAAGTCTAAACTCAGCTTGGCATTCAAGGCCCTTCATGATCTGGCCCCCTCACCCTGGCTTTTCCATCACTGCTCCCCCCCCGGCCAGGCAGGTCTTCTCTTGTCCCCTTCAGCACCTTTGTCCTCCATGATACCCAGATAGAACACTTGTTCCCCACACAGTAGTGAAGAGAAATAGGGTGTGGAGAGAGATTTGGGGAGGAAGGCAACAGCAGCAGTGCCCAGAGAAGCAGGGCTGGTTTACTGAGCTTCACACCTGGAAGCAGCGAGAGCAGGAGCAGAAAGCCCAGGCTGGAGACAGAGAAGCTTAGGCTGAGATGGTGGCTCCGGGGCCCCATGGCCCTGCCACAGCAAGAGGTGGGGCAGGTCTCTGGGTGTGAGCCTCTTGGCCCCACTGAGGGCAGCATCAGGCTCTGCTGGCAGGGATGGTGTGGACGATACCTGCAAGTCAGAAGTAAGACTGAAATCTCTGCTGGGTCCAGCTACCCTCTGGGGAGCCCTGCGGCTCTTCCAGTTCTCTCACCCTCCTATTTGTACCTGCCCTTGGATTTAAGTACTTGGATCTTGGCATCTGCTCTTTCTCCTCTGTTAGTCCTTTCCTCTTCTGGCCTCTGCCCCTGCACTTGTCTCTGCCCCCCCACCCCCCTTTACCTCTCTCACTCAGCATCTCCGTCTCCACTTCCTTTTGTCTTTTCTTCTGTAACTCTTTCTTGGCCTCTGCCTCTTTGACTTTGGTCTTCCTCCTTCCACTCATTCCTCCTGTCTCCTTCTATTTCAGCCCCCTAACTTCCTTTCTCTGTTCTCCATACCTGGACTCCGGATGAACCTGGCACATTCTCAGCAGAACGGGGCAGGGACTCCATCAGCTCTGAGCCCTCTGAGGCATAGGGCTGCAGGCCCCTCCCCCTTTGCCGTTTTCATTAGCTTAATTATAGGGTTGGGACACCTGTGCCCATGGGAACAGAGTAATTGAAACTGACACCTTAGGTTACCGGGCCCTGAATTATTCAAATTCTGTAAGTCAGCACCCAGGCTCAGCTGAAGCCCAGCCTGGGGTATTGGAGGGCACAGAGATCCTAGGATCAGGGGTGTGAGGAAGCAGGACCCATGGATGATGCTGTCCTCCGAGTTCTACCACCATTACTGAATTCTTGAAGCCTCCTTTAAACTGTCAGCTCTGCCTCCAGTGAGAGATCGAACACATCTGTCCAGGCTAGGTAGGCACTTTGTGCCAATCAAGCTCTCCCCTCCTGGTGGGAATGGGAACTGAGCCTCAGGTTCCTCCAGGTGGCCCCACAGAGCAGGGGATGCAGCTCACATCCTCACCTCCAGCTCCCTACAGCCATCCCAATCGGAGCCTCAGTGTTTTCCCCATGCCCAAACACCATAGGTGATATGGGGTAGCAGGGAAAACACAGGCTTTAGAGTCACTTTCAGCTCTGTCTTATGAGTTGTCTGACATGGGCAAGCTACTGAAACTCTCTGGGTTTAGGTTTTCTCATACAGGATAATGGGATTAACAGTCCTCACTTTGAAAGGATTAAATGAGACAAGCAATAATGCAAGGCAAGTGCCCAGCATATTGTCTGATGCACAGTAGTCAACCAACTATAATCTCAGTGATATCTTCAGGAACACACACTTAGATTCACAAGTCTCCAGCCCCTGGCAACCACAGTTCTAAACTTTCTATCTCCATAATTTTGACTTAAGTACCTCATGTAAGTGGAGTCACACAGTAGTTGTCTTTTTGAGATCAGTTGATTCACTTTGCATAATATCCTCAAGATTGATCCATTTTGTTACATATGTCAGAACTTTCTTATTTTAGGGCTTTATATATTCTATTGTATGCATATGCTACATTTTGCTTATCTATTCATTCCTTGAGGAATACTTGGCTTGCTTACACATTTTGGGTATGAATAATCCTGCTGAATATGAAAATAGAAATATCTCTTCAAGACTTTGTTTTCAGTTCTTTTGGATATATACCAAGAAATGGAATTGCCAGGTCATATGGTAATTCAATTTTTTTTTTTTTTTGAGAAATCGCCATACTACTTTCTATAATAGCCATAACATTTTACATCCCCACCAAACAGGGTACAAAGGTTCCAATTTCTCCACATCCTCATCAACACTTATTATTTTTTCTTTTTTTTAAATAGTAGCCATCGTAATGGGTATAAGTTGGTATCTCACTATAGT